>NC_056630.2:274859832-276109832 GCF_002870075.4 Lactuca sativa
CTAAAAAATTGGTCATCGCTTTGTTATCGGCGTTATGGCTTCAAGGATTGTATCTACCTGCCGTCAGGCTTTAACAAAAATACTGTTTTAAAACTTTTATATATATAATATTATATATATATATATATAATAGTTGAAAGTACATATAAAAATATTAATTATATATAAAATTGCCGTTTTAAAAACGACGTGGTTCGTCAAGCCTTGGAAAAGTTTGAGGCTTGACATTGCCGCCAAGTCACGACTTACGTCATTTACAACCATGGTTATATATATATATATATATATATATATATATATATATATATATATATATATATATATATATATATATATATATATATATATATATATATATACAAGGTTCTAAATGGCGTGAGGCGTGGCGTGGCGGCAAGGCCAAGCCTCAAGCTTAACGAGCCATGGCGAGCCACGGCGTTTTTCAAGGCGTGATGTAAGGCGGCGATTTTGTATTAATTTAAAATTATATTACCACATAAATATAAATTTATATTAAATATAATTACTTATTAGAAGTGTTAGATCAATAACTAATAACAAAAAGTTAACAAAAACCACAATACTTGTATCTCCGATTTGAAAAGACATAACGAAGCGAAAAAAACTGTATCTCAAACGAAAAAACACGCGCCATAACACGCCATAACGCGCCATGGCGCACCATATCACGCCTTACCACGTGTTACGCCTAACAGCAACGTTATGGAGCTTTTCGTAACGGCGAAGCCACGCCTCACGCCATGGCACGCCTTGGCGCGCGCCATGGCGCGCCTTTTAGAACACTGTATATATATATATATATATATATATATATATATATATATATATATATATATATATATATATATATATATATATATATATATATATATATTATACATCCAAACGGCAATTCATACATATTCTTATACATCCAAACTTAAATATTCTAAAAGTAACAAGATTCTTGAATAAGATGTTGAAAAAGTAACAAACATTCTAAAATATTCTTATACATCCAAACTTAAATACAAATTCATACATATTCTTACAGACTAAAAGTCTTATACATTTTAATATAGTTATAAATATTCTAAAAAAATATCAACAAAAATGAATAACATTCTTAAAAAATAACAACATTCTGCTAGAATACTCTCGTTCTCTATGTTTTCTTCTTGAATTCTTGAATTCTGAAAGAATATTGCTGTTTTTGGATGTTGAATCCCGAAATTCTGAAAGAATATTGTTATTTTTCTTCATTCTTTGAGAATGAAGTATCACATATCTTTTTTTCATAAGTTACCTCATCATTTTTGCATCATCCTAACATACATTAAACTCCAACAAAATATCTGAATCATGAATATTGAAAGAAACACATGTTCCTGCTTACATCACCACAAAAAATACACACCAACTTTTAGTTTTTGTTTTCTTCTTATTATCTACAAAACTTAGAAGTTTTTAGTTTTTTTATATAATTTTACTCAATTCAAATGGTTTAGAAAAACAAAACAACTAAAGGCAGTATATGCAAACAAGATTCTAACATAAAAATTGACTTTTATATTCAGAATCACTACAATAAAACATAGAAGAACTAGTATAAAGACAATTCCAAACCAATTACTGAATTAGACTTTTATAATCAAAGTATCTATTCAAAAGTCAAAGAGAAGAATTGATATTTCTCACTATCTGATTCTTTAAGAATGGGATAAACAATTAATGTATAAAAATTCCACTGATTTAGAAATGATCGTGTGTCTCTACGGATTTAGATTGGGGAATAATTTCTTGGATAGGAGGTTGATTATCAATAACAAAAATCAAGATCAAGCTGCAGATAAAAAGAAACCAAAACACAAATACAAACTGAGTAGTATATGTCATCGTATATGCAATAACTAAGAACCAAAGACAGAAAATATAGATTAAAAAGAATCACATAAACATTAAGTCAAACATGTGGTCTTGTTGTTCAATAGTTGTCTTATGGTTCAGTATTGTCGGCTCAAAAACTCAAAATCAGATATGAAAAGAAAGACATAATCTTATTCTGATGACTTTAATCGAACATCTTTCAGGCATTCTATTTCAATCAATCTATTTTTTGCCACCATCTGTAAGCATGGAGGCATCAGGTGGATGGAAGGCGACGAACATGAAGATGAGGAAGAAGAGTAGTCGAATAGAGGATCTAGAAGTTGCTGTCATGATGGCGGATAAAAGGCCGACGGTGGTGCTCGGATGTATGAATCGATTTCTGGTGGAAATTAAGGTACAGAGGTATCAATGATTTGAGGAAGCCGTCGATGGTTAAGGATGTTGGCTTTGTAGGGTTAAACTAATTAAGGAGAGAAAAATTGACTTAATTTTTACCATGATTAGATATAGTAAGTTTACCATTATACCCTTTTTTAATTTATTTAATGATTTATTATTCCTGAACTCTCATTGGTGCATTTAGGCACACACTATTTGCTAGAAACATTTGAACCTAGCTATATATATATATATATATATATATATATATATATATATATATATATATATATATATATATATATATATATATATATATATATATAAGAAATGTGAGCATTAGCAATGACGCGCATCTTTAGCAGCGACAACTAAGTTTCGTGTTGTTTGTCGATACTAATGGGCACACATCATCTGTGTCAATTGCCGAGGTGAATTGATGTCTGTCAATTTAGTCCTAATCCAACATCAGGAAATCAATTTTGTTTAATACCTTTAGCGGCAACGCCTTTACCGGTGACAACATCGCCACTAATACTCAAAAAATTACCGCCAAAGATTCTCTCCAATATATCACCTCTACTAATCCTTTCGTCGCCGCAATTAGTATACGTCGACACTAATAATTGTCGCAAATTATTCCCCTTTGTTTTGTCCCAGTTCAGTGTGCGTCCGATTTTCATTTTTCGGGAGAAATCATTGTGACCTGGGACTTCGAACCGTCCAAGGTTTTCACCAGCGTCCAACACATCGTCGACCAACCCCATTACCGGTGACCCACCCCTTCACCGGCGCCGTTAGTGACATTCCAAACCCCATCACCGACAACATCAAGTGTGACGTTTTTTCATTTTTTTTCTCTCTTTTTCTTTTCGATTTATCATCTTCCCCATTGAATTTACATGTTGGTTGAAGAAATTTCAATATCTTGGAGTGTATTGTTGGAATTTGAAGATCTCCACCGCCACCACCACTTTTTGTCGGAAATTGAGCCACCATAGAAAAAGCTTTTTTTTTGTTTTTTTATATGTACAATTTTATATATATATATATATATATATATATATATATATATATATATATATATATATATATATATATATATATAAAGATACACATATATGTAATATGTTGGAAAAAAACAAAGTAAGAATAATGTATGTAGTTTGTGTATGGAAACTACAAATGTGAAAATGGAAAAAAAACAAAACAAAACAAAGTAGGATGTTATAATGGGATGTGTATTAGTTTTGTATATGTATATGTATATTGTATGTAGAAAAATTATATATATGTAGTTTGTGTAATAGGATGTTATAATAGGATGTATATTAGTAAGATGCTATAATGGAAATGTAATATGTGTAAGATGTATTTTAAGTGTATTTATCTATATTCTAATGTGTATGATGAATGGAAAAAATGTGTGTGTAACGAATATATGTATGGAAAAAATTGAAAAAAAAAGTAGGATGTAATAATGGAAGATTTGAAAAAAAAAATATGATGTTATCATGAATATGCAATAGGAAGCATGTTTAAGTGTATTTATGTAGAAAGTACAATGCTATAATGAAAAAAAATTAAAAAGGTTTGTGTATTTGTATGCAACTTGGATATTACAATGCTATAATGAAAAAAAATGATAGAAAAAAAGTTTGTATAATGCTATAATGGAAAAAAAATGAAAAAAAAGTTTGTAAAATGATATAATGGAAAAAAAAATAATAAAAAAAAGTTTGTGTATTTGTGTGCAACTTTGAAAGTATAATGTTATAAGATAAAAAAAAAAGAAAAAAAATAGTTTGTACTTTACAAACTATTTTTTTCTTTTATTTCATTATAGCGTTATACTTTCCAAATTACATATAAATACACAAACTTTTTTTCATTTTTTTAGTTATAGCATTGTACTTTCCAAAAGTATTGTAAAGTACAATGCTATAATAAGATAAAATGTGATACTCTATATAAAAAAAATATATGTAAAAGTACAATGTTCAAATAGAAAAAATAATATAATATTTAAAGTACAATATTATTATAGAAAACTTAAAACAAAAAATGTCATAAATAACAAAAATATTGTAAAGTACAATGCTATAATAGGATAAAATATGATATTATAAATAAAAATATATATATTCAAAAGTATAATGCTTAAATAGAATAAATAATATAATATTTAAAGTACAATGGTATTGTAGAAAACCTAAAACAAAATCATATGTCATAAATAGCAAAAATATCAAAATTAAGAGGCTATAAACGACCAAAAAACTTCCAAATTCTATTCGTTTGCGTGTCTTCTTTGTAATCATCATGAGCCTAGAAATACTCGCCCGAAATTGATTTAGAAATTAATTTCAGGTTGTCCCCATTTTTGGACTGATTTTTGAATACTTTGTCTCATTTAGGATGTGAACGTGTATTACATGATTGTTTGATTAAGAAAGATTCGATTGTCATTTTCTCTTTGCTCATCGAGTATATATTTATATTTATACTTAGGAGCTAAGGGGAAATGTTGCCGAATTTTTCTTAAACAGAAAATCATGTAATACACGTTCACATATGAGATAATGTATTCAAAAAGTGGATTTGGAAGCCTACCTTTGTGAATACTCTATCCGTTTCTAATTATTTGTTCATGTGTTCCTGTGTTGGAGATACTTTTTGAATCATCGACTTTATGAATGCTCTACTTGATTTTTGTTTCCCGTAGAGTAAACCCTAAACACTAAACTATGTTTCAGTTGCATCATGTCTATTGATAAAAGTTAGACTACTAGTCCACATCGTCAATCTCTCGAGTTCCAACTAGGACTCGACTCTTTTGTCAAGAGATCCATGTCACACCTAGATAGTAAAAGTGAAATCAGATGCCCGTTTGAGCAATGTGATAAGCATTACTTCATGGATCCATGAACAATGAGACGTCATGTTCGCATATATGGTTTAAGTCGGTCATACGAAACGTGGACATATCACGGTGAACCTTTAATTCCACCGATTATAGATGTCATAACGCTAAGTAACGAGATGGATGATGTTATCAACGATGTTATGTGGGAGTCGAGAGTAAATGATACCAACCTCGATGAAGGAACATCAAATACAAGAGGTAGCAGTGTCGATGATGATTTTGAGCAGTTGTTAGAGGCAGTCAAAACCAAGTTATATCTTGGTTGTACGTTTTCTTCCCTTGATTTCTTAGCAAAGCTGATGCATATCAAGGTCAACAACAAATGGACTGATAGTTCATTCGATCAACTCCTTGAGTTGTTGCATTCAACATTTCCACAATACAACGTGTAACATCGCAAAAATTTCAACAAATTTAAACCTTTCGGAAAACGACCCATTTATCATTAAAAGTGTTTACAATTATTATTTCCAAAACATTAATTAAAAATCAAAGTCTTCCAGGATCCAATCAATTGTAAATCAAGGATGGGTATGGTCTCACCTTCGCCTTGCCACGGCCCACTAAAGTACCTGAAACCATAAACCAAAACTGTAAGCACGAAGCTTAGTGAGTTCCCCCAAAATACCACCACACGAGCAAATAACATATACCAATAAATAACAGCATACTATGGGTCTAATCAACCATCGGGTTGGAATACCCCAGGCCCCTCAACCATCAGGTTGGAATGCCAACATACTATGGGTCCAATAAACCATCAAGTTGGAATACCACAGGCTCCTCAACCATCGAGTTGGAATGCCAACATACTATGGGTTCAATCAACCATCGGTTTCGAATACCACAGGCCCCTCAACCATCGGGTTGGAATGCTAACATACTATGGATCCAATCAACCATCGGGTTGGAATACCCTAGGCCCCTCAACCATCAGGTTGGAATGCCAACATACTATGGGTCCAATAAACCATCGAATTAGAATACACCAGGCATGTTAGCTTACGCATGAAGTAGTGAAGCCTCAGCTACCAACCAAACATGTATACAGATAACAGGTAATCATATGCCAGTCTACGGCCAGTCAAGAATATCTACATATCACTAAGCAAAACAACATCCTATCTACCAGGATATCGACCTAATAGATCACAATAGCACAACAACATACATAATAGGTTATTAATCCAATTGGTAGGCATTGGTGCCTTCGACCCGCAAGTACAGTGATGAAAACTCACATCTCAAATTGATGCATAACTGATGAGGTCCCGACTCCGAATCTCAGCTCCAACCAATACCTGTCAACTAAGATACGAATTTTATCAAAATCCCAAAATACTCAAAATACCCTTAAGGTCCAATTTGGTCAAAGTCAAAGTCAACGGTCAAGGCCAACCGTCCATGTTACCCAACATGTCGCGTTGGCTTCCAAACACGCAGTATTCGCTATAGTTCCAGCAGCTTAATACATTCAGTTGTTTTCTTCGATTCCAAGGACTCCAAGGCTTAGATCTTGATCCAAATGCTATCAAGAAGGATAAAGTTTCCAACTTTATCCTTTAGAACTACTCTAAGGGTCCCAAAATCCAACCACAAGGCTTAAAGGTTCAAAGGCTTAACCAAGAAGCACTAAATTCTTAAAGTCTAAAACCCATCCTTTCTAAAAGCGATTCTAGCACCAAAACCATCTCAAAGGTCGGTGCTTTATAGAAATGCATGTCCAATGCATGTCTTGAACCCAAAAAAGGTCAAAATTGGGGATTTATGACCTATTCTCCATGTATGGCATCAAAACTCAACTATAGGCCAGATCCAAGACTATACAAGGTCACTTAAACCTGGAGATTCATAAATTTGCTAACGTTATAAAATCCAATCATTCCTTCACTCAAGAACAACAAGAAAAAGGGACAAAAATCAAGATCTAGAAACATAGAGGAATAAAAGTTGGATCTTTGACACTTACAAAGGTCCAGAGTAGTGCCAAATTGAAATATGAGGGCTTGCTAGCTAGATACTTACTTCCTTCTTCCAACTTCTTTCTTCTTTGGCTCCAAAAACACCACACTAGCTCACAAATGAGAGGGAAAGATTATTAGGGTCCTCTTAGGGTTTTAGGGGCTGATGGGGGCTGATGGTGAACAAACCCTAGCCTGAACTTTCCTTTAAACAGGGGCAAAACTTGAAAATTTAGGGTTTTATTCCCAGCCATCAACACGTCGTGTTCCAAGAGGAACACGCCGTGTTGCCTAAATGAAACTTGCGCCTTTTCCTTATATAGACATGTCGTGTTGGTGCCTCCAACGCGTCGTGTCAAATTCCAAAAAGGAAATTATACTCAAAGTTGATTCTTAAATTTCTGAGTGTTACAACTCTCATCCACTTAAATTTGATTTCGTCCTCAAAATCATTCCTTACTAAATCCTTTACCGAACTAACAATCCTGGCAGGACTCCCCAAATCCCAAAATGACTGGGGAAGTCACCTCGCTCGGATGACCACTCACCCTTACTCATGTCGAACCCAAAATAGAAGATATCACAAGCCCTAACAAGAATAAACCTCAACCTTTCCTTAGGCCTACAAGCATCCAACCGTTATGCCTGAAATTGAAAACCCTGAACAATGTCGGACTCCCAGACAGACAGAACCAATCAAAACTGCTCCCACGAGGACTCAACTTCACAACCCAAACCGAACAACCTATCTTACCTTCCATTAATCGAACCCAACCTTAACAGAAATCTCCAAACCTGAAAATTAACGAATCCTTAATCCCTTGCAGAAAACCACTTCTACCTTACCGAAACCTAAAATACGGAGTCTTAAATTTGTTCTAACTCCCCGACTGAATGCTCATAGTGAACCATTGCTAATACCATTCTACCTATCCCCCCAACTGACTACTCAACTTTTGATAACCAGAGGTTCACCCGAGAAAACAAAAACACATATCATGCGCGGCTGCCGATAACTCTTTACTTGACACAAGGGATTAGATATTCCTTCGAGAGAACGCTCATTCTAATGAAAAACTTTCCAGGGATATAATGAACAATAGGAGACAAATTAGGATATGAGCCTTCTAGTGCCAACCATACACTGCTTCCTTTAACTCCCGAAACAACACACACACACAACCAACTCACAAACACAAACACTCAAGCATGGCCCAATCAGCCTCGGGCTGGAATACCAGGCATGCCTACGATAGGCCCATTCATCCTTAGGATGGTACCCTCGTATCATATGCGTGTTTGGTCCAATTAACCATCGGGTTGGAATACCAAACATGTTGGGTCCAATTAATCATAGGTCCAGTCATCCTCGGGATGGAATACCCTAGATTGGAATGCCAAAATACACATAACTCGGGTCTAAAATCATGACCCGAGATCTAAGGACCTACCCTAGCATTTCCCGAAATCTTCTAATTCATGGAAACCCGCCACTAAACTTGGGAACACAGATTTTCCTCAACCTCCACTGAGACTACCAGTCTCACGCCTGATCCAGCAGCCAGGTTCCCAATAACCTGAAACACTAGGACATCCTAACCCAAACATCCTTCTATTACGCCAATCATATCGACATTAGATCTTTACCTGGAACTCACGAACCCCCAATAGGAATCAATATTTGTAACGAGTTCCTTGATCACTCCCTTCTTAATGAGTGACAACCCATGTTCTCCTCCACACATGCATACATTCATTACCTACTATATACCCTTTCCTTGACCAAACCCTGAACCAAGATTCCACATACTCGCACCGCAAATCCCTAAAAACCATGAACCCGAACATATCGAAGATCCTCCAAGCAAAATATCCAGTTATCCCCTACTCAGAGTTCGAACTACCACCAACTGGTGGTGAAACAACCAATTAACTCACCCGGCTCAACCAGGTACAACCATCCCCTGACCCCATAAATGAATAATACATAAAGGATGATCTTCTAGAATTTCCCAACCATGACCACTTATCACTAAGGATACCATACAAGAGTATAAACCAATACTGACTTATGATCACAAAAAATACACTCCTTGCCTGCTCTTCCAACCACCAGTCTGGTGCTCGTCCTGCTATAACCCAAGAACATGGACCCTTAATCACATCACAATGCATCCATAACACATCGACCCATTTGCACACTACGGCGCTGACATCCTGTCTCCAAACACTGCGACCAACCGACCCCAAGTTGGGCTTACCTCCCGACCTTGAAGGTCACAAGACTACTCACTTCTTCCATGAACTCAGACAGTGAAAGGGCAAAGTCTCCACCATAGATAACAACATACCAGCCATCAATCAACTACTCTACTTTCAACTACAATCCCCAAACTGATCATAATGGTCAATCCATCCTTGAGCCCCACGACTCAAATTGTGAGAACCCGAAATTTCCATTCTGTATAACATATCAAGTCAATAGAAGTCAGAACAGTTACTGTAAATTTTCAGACTTTTTGGAATAAGTTTGAGTATTTCCGGATTTACACTTTAGGAGAAATCAGGAGAGAGGATGCCCTAGATTATTTTGAGCATCTTAAAAGTTTCAAAACTCCACGAGGTTGGAGTTTACGGCTCAAATGATATTTTGGACCAAAAACCCCAAGGGTTATAAATATGGCCCATAGCCATATTTGTTTCATTTGTTCCATTTTCAACTAGAGAAAAACCTGATTCTCTCTCAAGGATCTTCAGCTTTTCATTCCAAATCGTAAGTCCTTCTATCTAAAAGTGTTATAGGGCTTGTTATGTGTCTTAGCATCAAGAAATCACAAGGAAACATCAAGATCAAAGAGTTTACAGCCCAAGAACACCTTGGACCGTAAACCCTTCTTTGATGGCCAAATGTGTGCCCTAGTCCCTTCCTTTCCTTGTGAAACTAATATAGACTCATACCTTAATGTGTATGGGACTTGAAAGAACAAAATACCATGGTCCATATTAGATTACGGCCGCAAACACCAAGGGATTTGGTCTTAGGGCCGTAAACCCCTTCTTAGGGTGCAAATGACACCCTAACACCTTAGTAAGCTTTGGTTAGTGACATAGAACCTTACCCCCATTGACCTAAGGACCAAAATTCACGAAATGGTACTCCTTACCATGATTTTACGGCCATAAACTCATGGGGGAGTGGTTCTAGGGCCGTAAACACCATACAAGGCCATTCTTGGACCTTAAACCCACCCAAACACTTGTTTAAAGCTTTGGAGCACTAAAAAACTTAAGCCCTTAGAGTTTTAAGCCACTTTTGGTGACTAATTGATAGTTTACGGCCAGGAGTAAACTCCCCTGGGCCGTAAACTCCAATAAAGAAACTCCCGTATGAGGCTTCGCACTCCTTTGTTGCAACCCGATAGCCTCCTAGTAGTTGACCAAAGTGTTTCCCTCGCAATAGGATGTTTAAACATGTTTAATTAGTGTTATAATCACTAATTGTTTATATACATATGTCTTCATATGTAATTAGGACCATTGTGTGTGTCTAAGTCCTCACTTGACACCAACCACTTGTCCGACACTTCCTTCCGATCCGCTCACTGCAGGTGAGTTCATACCCCTAAATCAATCTTTTAAATGTTTTTAAATGTTTTAATGGAGGGAAATACAGGTTGAATCATGCTAGTTATTATATCAATTATGTGATTAATAACCAGCATACTATAGGATTTACTACACTTTAAGCTGTTTTACCAAACAGATTTCTGTAAATGGCTTTCCAAAACGTTTTACAAACTAACATCAAGTCATCTTTAATAGTTGTTAAACTTTACAAAGGTTTTTACAAAACTCTGTTATACTTTGTTATCAAAGGATATACTTTTGAAATGCTTTATAAAATGACATCAAGTCATTATCATTTCTTTTTTGTTCAAAACACTTAAATGTTTTACAAAACTTCTTTTATACTTTAAATTGTTAAATGCATGCCTAGATATGTATAGTTATATAAGTAATGCTTGAAGGACTTAGGAAGGCTAACCCGCTTTATTTCCTTTTCCCCGTTGGGATATGGTCTGGTAGGGTATCGGGTATCCGTCCGAAGGTCGTTTAACTATCATTTATATATCATGGATACATATAGAGATATAAAAGTTCCATCAGTCAATACAATACCTTTGGGTAGCAAAGGTATACTTGGATTATACACGTTCATTACTAGTAACTATAATAGGTATAGTTAGGAAATACCACTTGCCATTCCAAATACGAGGAATCACACAAGAGTCAGTTCATTCATGAGTCCATACGAATACATGTTGTTTGTAGAGATACACTTACTTGGATACACTTACTTGGATACACTTGCCAGGATACTTTTACATAGATACCTTGTTAAAAGCAAGCATGTATATGTATAGTTATATAAATAATGTTTAAAGGACTTAGGAAGGCTAACCCGCTTTATTTCCTTTTCCCCGTTGGGATGTGGTCTGGTAGGGTATCGGGTATCCGTCCGAAGGTCGTTTAAATATCAGTTATATATATCATGTGTACATATATAGACAGTATAGTTATAATCAGTCAGTTCAGTACCTTTGGGTAGCAAAGGTATACGTTCATATTCTCTTACATGAATACTTATATTAGGAGTACCTTTACGGGACTAACCATTCCTACACCCTGCTGTTGGATACAGAGGATAATGAACATCTATGGATGCCTACGGTTAATACTTATATTAGGAGTACCTTTATGGGACTAACCATTCCTACACCTTGCTGTTGGATACAGAGTATAATGAACATCTACGGATGCCTACGGTTAATACTTATATTAGGAGTACCTTTACGGTACTAACCATTCCTACACCCTGTTGTTGGATACAGAGGATAATGAACATCTACGGATGCCTACGGTTAATACTTATATTAGGAGTACCTTTACGCGGCTAACCATTCCTACACCCTGCTGTTGGATACAGAGGATAATGAACATCTATGGATGCCTACGGTTAATACTTATACTAGGGGTACCTTTACGGGACTAACCATTCCTACGACCTGCCGTTAGCTACAGAGGAAAATGAACATCTACGGAGGTTCAAGGTTAATACTTTTCGGCAGTCGCGATGTCAGGTTTATCCTAATACAAAAGGATAATACTTATACGGCTATATTTTTCCTATTACTTTTATTTTGTGATACATTCACATAAAAGATGAGGTAGACTATATATATTGTTAATAGTAGTCATACGAGGGAAAAACCATCTTTGTACGCTAGTTATGATGTAGGACCTACAGTACACGTAGGACCTACAGTACAAGGAAGTTCCATAGACTCCAAAACTTTGCCACTCAGGTTATGATGTAGGACCTTTTTCAAGGTCAAATTTTCCTAGACTTATTACATCCTAAACATCAATGATATTGACAGTCGGATAACTTCCGTGTCACGTTTTTGTTCAAATACTCTCATCATACTTTCATTGGAGTCTATCTGAAACATGCTTTAGTCAAGTCATTGACCTATAGTAATTTAACTCCAGAGACATTTCCAAGTCTCTTTCAGTGGTTGGATCATATTATCCACCAACCTATAGTACCTCGGCGCGAACGACAAACGTCTTGAGACTAGTCTACGAACTTACTTCCATTTCGTACTAGGATTGCATCATAGGGATGTAGGTCAAACCTTCGAGAACATACTCTTACTCTTTCATTGAACGATCGACGTACATCCAGGGTCAATAATAGCCTTTACTAGGAAATCTTAGTTCATCGAAAAAGATTCGTAAGAAGATTATTGTCACGACTTTCCTCGCTTATACCTTCCCAGGTTATATATAATGAAGACCTGGTAGACAATAGAATGTGAGATTTCTAACGTAGTTTCTTTTCCTTGTTGGGATGTGGGACTAGAGTAGAATCACACATTTTATTATCCGCCCCGTCTTGATTATATCATAACATGTATGAGCTAAGTTTTCATGTATAATAACTCCTCTCTTGGCCTGAATCAAAATGATACAAGAACCGTCCGGACAGTTTAACGTCTACTCAGCAACAGAATGAAAAGACCAAGCTTCTCACCTTTGGGAGCTCTGGTCTTATTCTTTAAGAAGACAGAATCCAAGGGGTGCGATCATACCAGCACTAATGCACCGGATCTCATCAGAACTCCGCAGTTAAGCGTGCTTGAGTGAGAGTAGTACTAGTATGGGTGACATTTGGGAAGTCCTCGTGGTGGAGACTTCAACAGGACTTCCATTAGAAATCATCACTCTTTGCCTCGCATAGATGAATCAGTTGACCAACCGCAAAGAACGACGTACCTTTCAGAAATGAACCTAAGATCCGAATATCACCAGTTACGCGTGTTAGTGAAGGGTTTCCTGAGGACAATCTTCCAAACTTGATGTGAACACTACAAGTCTGTAGTGATACCCCTCAGATAGGACCAATACGCCCGTAGTATTCATGAACTTAATGAATAGGGTACGCCATTCTTACTTGGATCAGTTCGCCATTGTCCTTATAAATGACATACTTATCTACTCTCGTAGTAAGAAGGAAATCATAAAGAGCATCTACAACAAACCCTGGAAACATTATGATCAAAGAAACTTAACGCGAAGTTCTCTAAATAGGAGTTTTAGATTGAAGAGTCGAATTCCTGAAGCACACTATTAGTGATGTGGAAATTTTGAGGACCCTTCCTATAATCTAAACCGTTGAGAATTAGTCAACACCGGAGACACCGACGAGATTTCGCCAAATTCTAGGTCTCGCTGACCTACTGTCGAAAGATTCATTAAGAACTCCTCACGGATTACGAAACCTCTTATGACTTTGACTCAGAAGGGAGTGGCCCTTGACTGGGAAGACAAGCAAGAGGAAGAAAACCTTAGAATTTCAAGTGAGAGGCCAAATCCTTTTGGAAATCTCACTCTGGGAAGGCTTGATACGCTATGGAAAGCGTGGTAAGCCAAATCCAGAATAGTTAGGACCTCCAAGATTCTTTCCAGAATCGGTCCTGTAACTCACAAACCCAACCTACACCACGAACTCAGTAACGTACATTTTACCCTTCGTGTCTCGAACTTGAAAACGTACCTCTACGTCAGGACTCTCGTAAGCCCACTCGACGAGATCGAGATCAGCGCGATCCTCGCCTTCGTGGAAGAACTGTAGTGACCCTCGACCGAGTGGTCAAGCGGACAAAGCAAACGTCGTCGCCCATTAGTGAAGGTTCGTTGGGATACCAACCGGGGACCCAATTTCACTTATGAGCATGAGAACCAAATCAATTAGGAAGTTTCCCCATCTCCTTGCTTGATTATCCATGCCTACTCCTTTACCTAAATTCTAATTTCGGCACGAAATTCCTTCTAATGGGGGGATGATGTGACAACCCGAAATTTCCATTCTGTATAAAATATCAAGTCAATAGAAGTCAGAACAGTTACTGTAAAATTTCAAACTTTTTGGAATAAGTTTGAGTATTACCGGATTTACACTTTGGGAGAAATCAAGAGAGAGGATGCCCTAGATTATTTTGAGCATCTTAAAAGTTTCAAAACTCCACGAGGTTGGAGTTTACGGCTCAAATGATATTTTGGACCAAAAACCCCAAGGGGTATAAATATGGCCCTTAGCCATATTTGTTTCATTTGTTCCATTTTCAACTAGAGATAAACCCGATTATCTCTCAAGGATCTTTAGCTTTTCAAAGAGTGTTATAGGGCTTGTTATGTGTCTTAGCATCAAGAAATCACAAGGAAACATCAAGATCAAAGAGTTTACAGCCCAAGAACACCTTGGACCGTAAACCCTTCTTTGATGGCCAAATGTGTGCCCTAGTCCCTTCCTTTCCTTGTGAAACTATTCAAGTCTCATACCTTAATGTGTATAGGACTTGAAAGCACAAAATACCATGGTCCATGTTAGATTATGGCCGCAAACACCAAGGGATTTGGTCTTAGGGCTGTAAACCCCTTCTTAGGGTGCAAATGACACCCTAACACCTTAGTAAGCTTTGGTTGGTGACATAGAACCTTACCCCATTGACCTAAGGACCAAAATTCAAGAAATGGTACTCCTTACCATGAGTTTACGGCCGTAAACTCATGGGGGAGTGGTTCCAAGGCCGTAAACACCATAAAAGGCCATTCTTGGACCTTAAACCTCACCAAACACTTGATTAAAGCTTTGGAGCACTTAACCACTTAAGCCCTTAGAGTTTTAAGCCCCTTTTGGTGACTAATTGAGAGTTTACGGCCAGGAGTAAACTCTCCTGGTCTGTAAACTCCAATAAAGATGGTCATTGGACCATAAACTCCCGTATGAGGCTTCGCACTCCTTTCTTGCAACCCGATAGCCTCCTAGCATTTGACCAAAGTGTTTCCCTTGCAATAGGATGTTTATACATGTTTAATTAGTGTTATAATCACTAATTGTTTATATACATATGTCTTCATATTTAATTAGGACCATTGTGTGTGTCTAAGTCCTCACTTGACACCAAGCACTTGTCCGACCCTTCCTTCCGATCCGCTCACTGCAGGTGAGTTCATACCCCTAAATCAATCTTTTAAATGTTTTTAAATGCTTTAATGGGGGAGAATACAGGTGGAATCATGCTAGTTATTATATCAATTATGTGATTAATAACCAGCATACTATAGAATTTACTACACTTTAAGCTGTTTTACCAAACAGATTTCTGTAAATGGCTTTCCAAAACGTTTTACAAACTGACATCAAGTCATCTTTAATAGTTGTTAAACTTTACAAAGGTTTTTACAAAACTCTGTTATACTTTGTTATCAAAGGATATACTTTTGAAATTCTTTATAATGTGACATCAAGTCATTATTATTTCCTTATCGTTCAAAACCCTTAAATGTTTTACAAAACTTCTTCTATAATTTAAATTGTTAAATGCATGCTTAGATATGTATAGTTATATAAGTAATGTTTGAAGGACTTAGGAAGGCTAACCCGCTTTATTTCCTTTTCCCCGTTGGGATGTGGTCTGGTAGGGTATCGGGTATTTGTCCGAAGGTCGTTTAACTATCAGTTATATATCATGTATACATATAGAGACATAAAAGTTCCATCAGTCAGTACAATACCTTTGGGTAGCAAAGGTATACTTGGATTATACACGTTCATTACTAGTAACTATAATAGGTATAGTTAGGAAATACCACTTGCCATTCCTAGTACAAGGAATCACACAAGAGTCAGTTCATTCATGAGTCCATACGAATACATGTTGTTTGTAGAGATACACTTGCTAGGATACTTTTACATAGATACCTTGTTAAAAGCATGCCTGTATATGTATAGTTATATAAATAATGTTTGAAGGACTTAGGAAGGCTAACCTGCTTTATTTCCTTTTCCCGTTGGGATGTGGTCTGGTAGGGTATCGGGTATCCGTCCAAAGTTCGTTTAAATATCAGTTATATATCATGTGTACATATATAGACAAAATAGTTCTAATCAGTCAGTTTAGTACCTTTGGGTAGCAAAGGTATACGTTCATATTCTCTTACAAGAATACTTATATTAGGAGTACCTTTACGGGTGTAACCATTCCTACACCCTGCTGTTGGATACAGCGGATAATGCACATCTACGGATGCCTACGGTTAATACTTATATTAGGAGTACCTTTACGGGACTAACCATTCCTACACCCTGTTGTTGGATACAGAGGATAATGAACATCTACGGATGCCTACGGTTAATACTTATATTAGGAGTACCTTTACAGGACTAACCATTCCTACACCCTGTTGTTGGATACAGAGGATAATGAACATCTACGGATGCCTACGGTTAATACTTATATTAGGAGTACGTTTATAGGACTAACCCTTCCTACACCCTGCTGTTGGATACAGAGGATAATGAACATCTACGGATGCCTACAGTTAATACTTATACTAGGGGTACCTTTATGGGACTAACCATTCCTACGACCTGCTGTTAGCTACAGAGGAAAATGAACATCTAAGGAGGTTCAAGGTTAATACTTTTTGGCAGTCGCGATGTCAGGTTTATCCTAATACAAAAGGATAACACTTATATGGCTATATTTTTCCTATTACTTTTATTTTGTGATACATTCACATAAAAGATGATGTAGACTATATATATTGTTAATAGTAGTCATACGAGGGAAAAACCATCTTTCTTACATTCAAAACATTCAGGTCTTGGTAGAAGGCTACTTTCAAAATAGTTAGGTCTTGGTAGAAGATTTCATCTATACTAATAGGAATCATAGGGATTTCTAGGGTTTTTCAAAAGCTTTCCATTACTCACAAACATTTCCACACTTATACGAACTTTCTTAACAATGTTAAGACTTTCGTTGGAAGTTTTACAACTCAAAGACACATTAATACTTATGAATTCACCAGCTTTTTGGCGGATACTCGTTTTGAAAATAACTTGTATTCTCAGGTCACAAATAGATAGCTACGATGACCAGGTTTTGTGAAGACGGAGCAGTCCAGACTCGTCTTATATTCTGATTATTCATTTTATTGTTGTCTGTTATTAAAGAACACACTTGTAACTAAAATTATACTATTAATGCAATGGATGATGTTTTTGCTTGTTTACTACTTTGCATTGTTGTGATACATTACATGACATCCTCCGCCCCAGAACGTTTCCACCGTTCCGATTTTGGGGTGTGACAGATTGGTATCAGAGCATTGTTTATAGTGAATTGAGTATATCAACCTATAAAAGATATACTAACTATAAATACATAGGAATTAAAAATACTCTGACCAAGAGTTTATACTTTAAATAATAAAATATTTAATTAAGTATACGTGTCTGCATTCATACTAAAATTAGTGTTTCTAGGACAGTACAAAAGAATTACGATTGTTGGGCAGCACAAGTAGACTTAGAGACATATAGTCAAAACTGGAAGATATAGCCTGATCAACTATATTATCCGAGCGTTGACTAGCATGTGCCTAAGTGTAGTTGTCAGGTTGCAACAAGTCTAAAATCTTACCAACAATACCACAATGAGAACAATAGAACATAAACCTAAAATACCATAGGGGTGTTTTGTATTACTATAATTACTTACTTGAGAACTAAAAAGGATCTTCATTACTAAGTTGATAGTTACTAAGTGGATACACTAAGGCTATATGTAACTAGGATGTTATAGACTTAGAATCTGTGAAATTTTGCTTTACCCCTATTCCTTGTGAATTTCGAGTTAAGGTCACTTATTCGAAGGCCTATCCTGTGTTGATTACATATGAATGGTATGCAATTTACAAATAGTGATATAACTAATGAAGATTTTCTAATAATTATCTAGAGAGTTCGTCTAATAATTATTTCCTTACCCGAATTGTCGGCTAGATAACATGGCTGGACTCCATCCCCACGGGAACCCGTACCTTCCGAACGATGTCATTGCTGGATGGTTTGGAGAAGAACCAGAGAATGATCACCCTATCCCTTTGAATGATCACCACGCTGAAGACCTCACGGATGATGAAAACTCCGAACCCGAAGTTGAGAACCTACCCCAGGCAGCTCCCTTTCCAAATCCTAACCCTCGTCCGGTTTTTCATGGCCCGATGCCTCCTTGGGTAGAATGCTTGGAAACATGGAGCCAAGGACAGGATTAGACCATGCCATTTAATGGAGACCGAAGCTTTTATGACCTGAACAATGGGGGCTCAGCAGACAGAATCTTGCCAATCATGGTCCCCAGAGTGGCCCGAAATGAGATTCAAGGTAGGACAGCCCTACATCAAATTACAGAAGTTGTCGCCAATGCGAGAATGCATACCCTTTGCACCATTCGTCTGGAAGATGCTCGTGAGAGATCTGAAAGAGACCATGAAACCCTCCTTCAAGCACTGGCTGAATCACGAGCCGAAGTAATAGAACTCCGAGTACGCCAGAGGGTGTACGAAAGACATCTGCTTGATATGGAACGTCAACTGGCTGAGCTAAGAGTTCACCAGAGGGATTATCATCACCAGTAGGAGATACTTTATCTTCCTTCTTGTTTTATAGAACCGTGTTCCTGTCTGAGTCCTATGTGGCATTTTCTATGGAACTGCCTTGTACTGTAGGTACTTTTAGTTAGGCCTGAATGTAGCCAAAACTTTTCCACTCAGGTTATGATGTAAGGCCTTTTTCAAGGTCAAATTTTCCTAGACTTATCACATCTTAAACATCGATGATATTGATAGTCGGCTAAGTTCCGTGTCACGTTTTTGTTCAAATACTCTCATCATACTTTCATTGGAGTCTATCTGAAACATGCTTTAGTCAAGTGATTGGACTATAGTAATTTAACTCCGGAGACATTTCCAAGTCTCTTTCAGTGGTTGGATCATATTATCCACCAACCTATAGTACCTCGGCGCGAACTACAAACGTCTTGAGACTAGTCTACGAACTTACTTCCATTCCGTACTATGACTACATCATAGGGATGTAGGTCAAACCTTCGAGAACATACTCTTGCTCTTTCATTGAACGATCGACGTACATCCAGGGTCAATAGTAGCCTTTACTAGGAAATCTTAGTTCATCGAAAAAGATTCGTAAGAAGATTATTGTCACGACTTTCCTCGCTTATACCTTCCCAAGTTATATATAATGAAGACCTGGTAGACAATAGAATGTGAGATTTCTAACGTAGTTTCTTTTCCTTGTTGGGATGTGGGACTAGAGTAGAATCACACATTTTATTATCCGCCCCGTCTTGATTATATCATAACATGTATGAGCTAAGTTTTCATGTATAATAACTCCTCTCTTGGTCTGAATCAAAATGATACAAGAACCGTCCGGACAGTTTAACGACTACTCAGCAATAGAATGAAAAGACCAAGCTTCTCACCTTTGGGAGCTCTGGTCTTATTCTTCAAGAAGACAAAATCCAAGGGGTGCGATCACACTAGCACTAATGCATCGGATCCCATCAGAACTCCGCAGTTAAGCGTGCTTAAGTGAGAGTAGTGCTAGTATGGGTGACATTTGGGAAGTCCTCGTGGTGCAGACCTCAACAGGACTTCCATTAGAAATCATCACTCTCTGCCTCGCATAGATGAATCAGTTGACCAACCGCAAGGAACGACGTACCTTTCAGAAATGAACCTAAGATCCGAATATCACCAGTTACGCATGTTAGTGAAGGGTTTCTCGAGTACAATCTTCCAAACTCGATGCGGACACTACGAGTCCGTAGTGATACCCCTCGGATAGGACCAATACGCCCGTAGTATTCACGAACTTAATGAATAGGGTATGCCATTCTTACTTGGATCAGTTCGTCATTGTCCTTATAAATGACTTACTTATCTACTCTCGTAGTAAGAAGGAAATCATAAAGAGCATCTACAACAAACCCTGGAAACATTACGATCAAAGAAACTTTACACGAAGTTCTCTAAATGGGAGTTTTAGATTGAAGAGTCGAATTCCTGAAGCACACTATTAGTGATGTGGAAATTTTGAGAACCCTTCCAATAATCAAAACCGTTGACAATTTGTCAACACCAAAGACACCGACGAGATTTCGCCAAATTCTAGGTCTCGCTGACCTACTATCGAAGGATTCATTAAGAACTCCTCGCGGATTACGAAACCTCTTATGACTTTGACTCAGAAGGGAGTGGCCCTTGATTGGGAAGACAAGAAAGAGGAAGAAAACCCTGGAATTTCAAGTGAGAGGCCAAATCCTTTTGGAAATCTCACTCTGGGAAGGCTTGATACGCTTCGGAAAGCGTGGTAAGCCAAATCCAGAATAGTTAGGACCTCCGAGATTCTTGCCAGAATCGGTCCTGTAACTCACAAACCCAACCTACACCACGAACTCATTAACGTACATTTTACCCTTCGCATCTTGAACTTGAAAACGTACCTCTCCGTCAGGACTCTCGTAAGCCCACTCGACGAGATCGAGATCAACGAGATCCTCGCCTTCGTGGAAGAACCATAGTGACCCTCAACCGAGTGGTCAAGCGGATGAAGCAAATGTCGTCGCCCATTAGTGAAGGTTCGTTGGGACACCAACCGAGGACCCGATTTCACTTATCAGCACGAGAACCAAATCGATTAGGAAGTTTCCCCATCTTCTTGCTCGATTATCCATGCCTACTCCTTTACCTAAATTCTAATTTCGGGATGAAATTACTTATAACGGGGGGATGATGTGACAACCCGAAATTTCCATTTTGTATAACATATCAAGTCAATAGAAGTCAGAACAGTTACTGTAAATTTTCAAACTTTTTGGAATAAGTTTGAGTATTTCCGGATTTACACTTCAGGAGAAATCAGGAGATAGGATGCCCTAGATTATTTTGATCATCTTAAAAGTTTCAAAACTCACAAGGTTGGAGTTTACGGCTCAAATGATATTTTGGACCAAAAACCCCATGCGGTATAACTATGGCCCTTAGCCATATTTGTTTCATTTGTTCCATTTTCAACTAGAGAAAAACCCGATTCTCTCTTAAGGATCTTTAACCTTTCATTCCAAATCGTAAGTCCTTCTATCTAAGAGTGTTATAGGGCTTGTTATGTGTCTTAGCATCAAGAAATCACAAGGAAACATCAAGATCAAAGAGTTTACGACCCAAGAACACCTTGGACCGTAAACCCTTCTTTGATGGCTAAAAGTGTGCCCTAGTCCCTTCCTTTCCTTATGAAACTAGTCTAGACTCATACCTTAATGTGTATGGGACTTGAAAGCACAAAATACCATGGTCCATATAAGATTACGGCCGCAAACACCAAGGGATTTGGTCTTATGGTCGTAAACCCCTTCTTAGGGTGCAAATGACACCCTAACACCTTAGTAAGCTTTGGTTAGTGACATAGAACCTTACCCCATTAACCTAAGGACCAAAATTCACGAAATGGTACTCCTTACCATGATTTTACGGCCGTAAACTCGTGGGGGAGTGGATCCAGGGCCGTAAACACCATACAAGGCCATTCTTGGACCTTAAACCCACCCAAACACTTGTTTAAAGATTTGGAGCACTTAACCACTTAAGACCTTATATTTTTAAGCCCATTGTGGTGACTAATTGAGAGTTTAAGGCCAGGAGTACACTCCCCTGGGCCATAAACTCCATTAAAGATGGTCATTGGACCATAAACTCTTGTATGAGGCTTCGCACTCCTTTGTTGCAACCCGATAGCCTCCTAGCACTTGACCAAAGTGTTTCCCTCATAATAGGATGTTTCTACATGTTTAATTTGTGTTATAATAACTAAGTGCTTATATACATATGTCGTCATATGTAAATAGGACCATTGTGTGTGTCTAAGTCCTCACTTGACACCAAGCACTTGTCCGACACTTCCTTCTGATCCGCTCACTGCAGGTGAGTTCATACCCCTAAATCAATCTTTTAAATGTTTTTAAATGCTTTAATGGGGGGAATACATGTTGAATCATGCAAGTTATTATATCAATTATGTGATTAATAACCAGCATACTGTAGGATTTACTACACTTTAAGCTGTTTTACCAAAGAGATTTCTATAAATGGCTTTCCAAAACGTTTTACAAACTGACATCAAGTCATCTTTAATAGTTGTTAAACTTTACAAAGGTTTTACAAAACTCTGTTATACTTTGTTATCAAAGGATATACTTTTGAAATGCTTTATAAAATGACATCAAGTCATTATTATTTCTTTATCATTCAAAACCCTTAAATGTTTTACAAAACTTCTTTTATACTTTAAATTGTTAAATGCATGCCTAGATATGTATAGTTATATAAGTAATGTTTGAAGGACTTTGGAAGGCTAACCCGCTTTATTTCCTTTTCCCCGTTGGGATGTGGTCTAGTAGGGTATCGGGTATCTGTCCGAAGGTCGTTTAACTATCAGTTATATATCATGTATACATATAGAGACATAAAAGTTCCATCAGTCAGTACAATACCTTTGGGTAGCAAAGGTATACTTGGATTATACACGTTCATTACCAGTAACTATAATAGGTACAGTTAGGAAATACCACTTGCCATTCCTAGTACAAGGAATCACACAAGATTCAGCTCATTCATGAGTCCATACGAATACATGTTGTTTGTAGATACCTTGTTAAAAGCATGCATGTATATGTATAGTGATATAAATAATGTTAAAAGGACTTAGGAAGGCTAACCCGCTTTATTTCCTTTTCCCCGTTGGGATGGGGTCTGGTAGGGTATCAGGTATCCGTCCGAAGGTCGTTTAAATATCAGTTATATATCATGTGTACATATATAGACAGAATAGTTCTAATCAGTCAGTTCAGTACCTTTGGGTAGCAAAGGTATACGTTTATATTCTCTTACATGAATACTTATATTAGGAGTACCTTTATAGGACTAACCATTCCTACACCCTACTGTTGGATACAGAGGATAATGAACATCTACGGATGCCTATGGTTAATACTTATATTAGGAGTACCTTTATGGGACTAACCATTCGTACACCCTGATGTTGGATACAGATGATAATTAACATCTACGGATGCCTACGGTTAATACTTATATTAGGAGTACCTTTATGGGACTAACCATTCCTACACCCTGTTGTTGGATACAGAGGATAATGAACATCTACGGATGCCTACGGTTAATACTTATATTAGGAGTACCTTTACGGGACTAACCATTCCTACACCCTGCTGTTGGATAAAGAGGATAATGAACATCTACGGATGCCTACGGTTAATACTTATACTGGGGGTACCTTTACGGGATTAACCATTCCTACGACCTGTTGTTAGCTACAGATGAAAATGAACATCGACGGAGGTTCAAGGTTAATACTTTTCAGCAGTCGCGATGTCTGGTTTATCCTAATCCAAAAGCATAATACTTATATGGCTATATTTTTCCTATTACTTTTATTTTGTGATACATTCACATAAAAGATGAGGTAGACTATATATATTGTTAATAGTAGTCATACAAGGGAAAAACCATCTTTGTTACATTCAAAACATTCAGGTCTTGGTAGAATGCTACTTTCAAAACAGTTAGGTCTTGGTAGAAGATTTCATCTATACTAATAGGAATCATAGGGATTTCTAGGGGTTTTCAAACGCTTTCCATTACTCACAAACATTTCCACACTTATACGAACTTTCTTAACAATGTCAAGACTTTCATTGCAAGTTTTACAAATCAAAGACACATTAATACTTATGAATTCACCAGCTTTTTGGCTGATACTCGCTTTCAAAATAACTTTTATTCTCAGGTCACAAATAGACAGCTACGACGACCAGGTATTGTGAAGACGGAGCAGTCCAGACTCGTCTTATATTCTGATTATTCATTTTATTGTTGTATGTTATGAAAGAACACACTTGTAACTAAAATTATACTATTAATGCAATGGATAATGTTGTTGGTTGTTTACTACTTTGCATTGTTGTGATACATTACATGACGTCCTTCGCCCCACAATGTTTTCGTCGTTCCGGTTTTGGGATGTGACACAAATGCATGGTCTTGAGTAGAACCCTCGAGACCTCAAAGCCAACAAGCTCATCAATGTCTGCACCAATCAATCAAAACCAATATCGTTGTTGGGTCCGAACCATTACCAGACCCAACCTCATGCCCGAGCAACCACAACCAAGACCAGCAGATACGGAGCTACTGCCACAGATCATGGTATCCAACCATGTTATATATAGGGTGTGGATCCGATAAATACTCAAAAAAGGTGATGACTACAATGAAAATTTTAAAGGATGTTTGAATTATGTTTTAATCAATTGTAAGAAAAAACAGAGTAAGATTGAAGATAGTGATCTAAATAAGTCGTTCTGGGCAGATGCGGTCAACACAATTCCATACCTAATCAACAAAGAACCCTCCGTCCCCATAAGGTTCAAAATTCTAGAGGAAGAATGGCAAGTTCATGAGGTTTCATTCAAACATGCGAAGTTCTTCGGTAGTGTCTCTTATGTAAAAGTCAAACACTCTGGGAGAGACGAGCTAGAGGCAAAGTGAAGGAAGTGCACATTTATAGGTTATGGTGTGGACGACATGCATTACCACTTCTAGGATAACAAGCACATAAGGGTTCAGAAGTCGAGATGTGGTGTTTAACGAGAATGTGTTATACAAGGATAAACTTGATAAGAGATCTAACAGTAACAAACAACCAGAAAAGAAAGAACAATTTGAGTTAGAAAAAACTTCAAATGACAACATTATAAAACCTATCAATACTCCATAGACAGGTGAAAGTTTAGGAAGCAGTGAGAGCTCTAATGAAACTGGAGATAGTAGAAGCATGGATGATAAAAGTTCAGAGAATGAAGGTGTAGAAACTGAAGCTCTTATCATCCGCAGATCGACTAGAGTACAAAGGCCTCCAGTCGCGTATTCTCCCTTAGCAAACTTCTTGTTTCTAGTAGAGAATGGAGAACCTGAGTCTTATCCAGAAGCCTTAAGGATTAAAGAATCCATACAATGGAAGAAGACTATAGAAGAAGAACTGAGCTCATTTAACACGAATCATATTTGGTCCCTGGTCAAGCTCCTAGCAAGGAAGAAAGAATTGCAAAAAAAATTGGGTGTTTCGGATTAAGGATGAGATTGATGGCACCAAGAGATACAAGGCAAGGTTGGTGGTCTAGGGGTTCCAACAAAAGAGAGGGGTTGATTATAATGATATATTTTCTCCAATTGTGAGGATGACTTTGATCAGAATGGTTTTTGCGATTTGTGGCCTCTGAAAATCTCCATCTAGAGCAGAAAGATGTGAAAACAACTTTTATCCATGATGAACTTGAAGAAAACATCTATGTGGCATAACCAGAAGGTTTTCCCACAATTGGCAAAGAAAATTGTGTGTAATTTAAAGAAAAGTTTGCATGGTTTGAAGTAGGCTCCAAGGCAGTGGTACTTAAAGTTTGATAGCTTCATGCAGAGTAATAAGTACAACAAATGTGAGATATATTCGAAGAAATTCAATTCTTCTTACATCATCCTATTTTTACATGTTGATTGTTGGATCTGACATGCAGGAGATCAATAAGCTAAAGAAGCAGTTAGATAGCGAGTTCGAGATGAATGTCCTGGGGGCTACTAAACAAATATTAGGCATGAGCATAGCAAGTGAAAGAGTTACCAAAACACTAAAACTTTCACAAGCATAGTAGATTAAGAAAACTTTAAAAATCAGCATGGCATATACGAAAGCTAGAAGTACACTACTGGAGAGTCATTTGAGACTCAAAAAGAAACCATCCCTAAAGATGAAAGAAGACAATGAATACATGGATAAAGTTCTTTATGCATATGCAATGGGTAGTTTAATGTACGCAATGGTATGCACCAGACCATACATTGTTCATGCAATAGGAGTTGTGAGCAGATTCATGTCAAATCTAGGAAGAAAACATTAGGAAGGGGTGAAATGGTTGTTACGCTACTTAAAGGGGATAGTTGAGTTTTCCTTATATTTTAGAAGAAAATGAGTAGTCTTAGAAGGGTTGGTTGATGCAGACTTAGGTAGATGTGCAGATTCAGGCAAGAGCGCAACGGGTTATGTGTTCATGATTGGAGGTATAACAATTAGACCTGGAAAAATTTGACACGACATAATAACCCGACATGAAATTAGTGGTTTGGGTAAGAGATTTCGACATGTTTAAGTAAACAGGTTGACACGACATGACATGAGAATAAACGGGTAGGGTTAGGGTTAAGACTTTTAACGTGAAGATGACCCGTTTAATTATTATAAAATCTTGTTCTAGTACAGTTCTGAATTCAGGGTTTGTGGATCATAATTCGAACATGTAAAGACCTTGGGTTTTAAGGGAATAGATTATAGACTCTATTGGATGTTGATGGTCTTGCTTAAGTGATCTAAACCTTGGATTATTCGTTGGAAGCTGAGGGGTAAAATAGGAAAGGTAATGTTTCAAGCTTTTTGCATAAATTAAGGATTTTAGTTCGAGATGTTTTTATTCATAAGTAACTAAATAAAGTTGTGGGGCTCATCAATACCTTTTCGTGGATATAAAGATCATCAAAATCGGAGTTGAAATGAAGAAGTTATGGGTGTGTGAAGTTACGCTGGAAATAGGGAGGTTGGCAGTACATTGGGAATACTAGGCTGAAGGAACACATTTTCAGGGCATTATGTTGGGCATAACTGTAGGTACGTTACCGCCGCAGAGTATAAACCCTATTTTCATGGTTTTGAGCCATATTTAAGGTCTCTAACCCCTTGGGGGTCCTTCCTATCATGATCCCTTACCCTCTTGAGTCTCTAAATCGGAAACCCAAGCCTATTCTCTCTTATTTTGAGCCTTGACATCATTTGTGAACTTATTTCTCCATTAGAAGGTGGAATCTTGAAGATTAAGGTGGTGGCAAAGTGTATAGAAGAAGGATCCAAGAATAGATCTAGCAAGATTACATCACTTTTGGACCTTTGTGAGTAAAAAGCTTCAAACTAGCTCATAGTTTCATAGATCTTGATAATTTTTATATTTGTCACTTTTTGGTAATTTAGTGCATAAAGTTTAGATCTTGAAAGATTGTGACCTTGTTATGGATAGATTTGGAAACTTTATCCATCTAAACATCATATTGATTCAGATCTGAAGGTTGGAGACTTGGACTTAATGGATTAAGTTGAGAAAAAGGCATTTATGGTCCCTTTGAGACTTAAAGACTAGGTCTTGGTTGCTTGGTCCATCCTAATGGATCAAGTTGGAAACTTTATCCATTATGGAGCTACTAGGAACCATAAAAATGTGATATTGGTCCTTCTTTTCCCTCCATGCAAGAGTTATGATGTCTTAATGGATTATTAAGTTAGGATTTTAGCTTTTAGAACTTTTCTAACCATGGGAAGTCATAAAGGTGGAAACGTTAAGACTTGGAGCGATGTTTTGGGTCTATACCTGGATTTAGGTGAAAGTTATTTAATGAATAAGCACTTAATGAAGGAAAATGGAATTGGTCAAGTACGTTGGGCGTACCACGCTGAGCGTACCAGGCTAGAGCCCCATTATTAGGAAGGGATCTTCTATGCTAAGCGTAGTGACTGAGTACGCTGGGTGTACTCAGTCTGTGTTGACCTCCTTGGACTTTGGACTTTTTGGACTTTGACCATGAATTTGACCAAGTTTGACCTAAGGGCATTTTGGGTAATTTTAATAGTAGTTTGAGATTTAGGTCCTTGTTATTTGTATAAGTGAGCGGTAGAGATAGATTTTGGAGCAGTAGCTGGTACAACTATTCTTTCAGACAGTGAGGTAAGTCTTCTCACTATAATCGTGGGTGGAAGACACCAATGCTGGCCTACTGCATTGTTTTATGTAGGATGCTAGTTGTCTTTGTGACTCTTGCATGTATGATTGGATTGAAATGTACCCTAGGATTGGGCCCAATATTATATGTTTGGGTTGAAATATACCCCAAGGCTGGGCCCAATATTATATGTTTGGGTTGAAATATACCCCTGGATTGGGCCCATTATTGTATGTTCGGGTTGAAATAAACCTCAGGGTTGGGCCCATGATTGTATGTTCGGTTGGGATATAACCCAAGCCAGGCACATTGATATGTATGGTATGTGGTACTTTAAGGAACTCACTAAGCTTTATGTTTACCGTTTATGTTTATGGTTTCAGGTATCTCTATTTTCAAAAGGAAGGGCCCAGCTTGATCATATTGTATCCCTTGGAGTTTTATTCTGCACTAAATGTTTACAAAGTACTTTGATGTTTTGAAATTACTTTGACTCTGATCGCCTTTTGAAAAAATGAATGAATGACTTTAACTTATTTAAAACTAAATTTTTTTTCTCTGTATTTTTGGATCGTTACAAGTTGGTATCAGAGCCTTAGTTTGAGGGATTTGGGCACACTCTCAGGTGTGTCTGAACACAAACTGGGGAGTTAATAAAGTATTTTAAAATAAAATGAGTTTTCCAAAAAGGTTTTTAAGAAAAGGGGTGTGATGCATGCAATCATCCGAGCTCAAGTAAGTATTTCCCAAAATACCCATACGTGTGTTATGCTTATTGTATTGGTATGATTATGTGAGACATTCATGATAGATTAGGGCTAAGGATCTGCTCAGGATTTGCATGATAGAATGCTATGAGAGATGCCTTTATATGCATGTAGATTGAGCTAATAGAACTCATTGCTAGTATGAATTTCAGATGTTGGATAGAATGGTCTGATTTGTGATGCCTTATTTCGTGTTCCTTGTTTGGTTGTGGGCTTAGGGTAGAATCATTCATTCGACAGTCTATGTGATCTCGTTTTATGTATAATTTTCATGCATAAGGTGGCAGTGTTAGTGGAACTTCCTAGCATCGTAGTAACAAGTGAGTTGGAGGATGCCTTTATGTTTTAGGGTGTTACTGCCTGAATGTTGTTTTCTTTGTGCTTTGTGGGACCCATATTTATATGAGCTAACTACTAAGTGAATATGTTACGTTACATACATTAAAGGTTAAATAATTTTAGATTGAGTTACATGGCCCTATTGTACAGATCTTGTATGAGTCTAACCGTTGTAGGGTTGGGTCTTTTATTTGAAAGATTGTTTAAGTTTTGTTGCATGTAATTGTATTCATCAAGTAGTTAGCTGATATTAGTAGGGGTTCTTCAGCAGCTGATGACAGGGTGAGGTTGGAATACTAGGACGGCCTAGGAAGTGTCTTCGAAGAACTAATACACTGTTTAGCGGTGGGCATTCATTTGAGAATAGACATATGTGAGTGGATTGGATGGTAGTAACCTGAGTAGTTACTCAGAGGATCTGGACGATTCTTGAGGAAAGTACGGATAGATGTAGAATGTAGTATATATTGGGCCCGTATTACTAAAAGCATAGGATCTGTACTTGAATCGAGGAGGATTTTGGGGATTTTAAGGAGCTGATGGAGGGTAGATTGTATGGTTTGGCACTATGATTCACTGCATTGTGCTTCCGTCTCATTCGGTTTACTAGTTATGGTTGTTCAGCCTAAGGATGGGCCTGGTGATTGTTTCAGCCTTAGTGGCAATGTCATTTTGGGTTTGAATGGTGCAATCTTAGGTGAGTTAGTTGATTTCTAGGTCCCGAGGGCAGTGCTCGAGGTAGTTCTAGTTAAGTCGTAAGACTCAAAAAGGAAGCAATTGTGATAATCGGCTCGAGGATTGCTGCCAAAGGCTGAGTGATTGGCAGACGGATTGGGATGTCACTATCTTTGATGGGAGTTATGTACTTCCAGCTCTCAGCGTTCGAAAGAAAGACATAGTAGACATGTGATTTTCAGAGTTTAGATGTAGACCCAACATGAGTCTAGATGATTGTGGTTTTCCTTATCGAAAAGTATGATAGTATAGAAATACACAAGTGGATTCTTGTGGTATGGATTCTTTGAGAAGAGATCAAGAGTCTAATTTCTTTAAATATAGTCAGGTCAAGTGCTAGTTGATTGTTTCAGGTGATCAAGTAAGTAAATTAGGAATGACAACTTTTGTTGTCTTTGATGTAACCCGACTATGAGAATGATGCCTCTTGTACTAAGGTTGATCCTTGCGACAAATCGATGGATGGGTAATTATAGACGAGGGTGTGGTGTCCAACTTATATCTAGATAAGAGAATGATGTGCTATGAATGGACTATCATAATTATTACTTGTGCATCTGCCTGGGATTCTTAAGGTTAGATGCAGTTATGATTGGGAAGTTTTGAGGTCTCCACCTAAGATTCGGAATCTCTTTGAGTTTGCTTGGTCTTTATCTGGAATATCATCTTGCATTGATATACATTCTGAGATTCAGGGATCGTATGTAATTGGTTGATCCGATTCAAGATATGGTTTTTTTGCAATGTCAGTTGGTGGTAGTTCGAACCCTAAGTGGGGGAGAACTGGGTATTCTGTTTGGAGGATCATCGATATGTTAGAGTATATGGTTTTAGATGAATGGGTCATATGGATTTATGATTTGGATATGAGAGACTTTGGCCCAAGATTTGGTCAAGTTGATTGTGCAAAGCAAGTTTCCATCAGATGTATGTGCTCTGGAATGCATGATTTGTCCTTGCAGAAGGAAGTTGTTGGACAAGGAGCTCGTTGTAGCTAGTTGTTCTTTTCGGGATGCTAGTGAATAGATCAAGAGGTGTTGGGTGGCTTAGGTTAAGTATCGGTTGTTGAGGGAACTTGTCAACTCGTTGTATAGATTTCTATCTACAGTCTAGGATGGGAAGTTGTTGATTGGTCAATCAGCTTCAGAGTTTGGTATGTTTAGTTCCTCGTGGGCTTTGTTCAGTATTGTATTGGATTATTAGATTACTTGTCAATTAATGCCTTCTTGATCGTTGGTCATTTCGTTCATCGTCAATGGCGGAGGTTCTTCGAGAGTTACGAGTTGTATTAGTTGAGACTCATTGGATGCGACAACCTATCGTCAAGTTTTATGCTTTATATATTTCGACTTCTGGGTACATTTACCCTAAATTTTTGGTTGTATAATTATTTTTCATAGCAGGCTCGAGTTTGGCAGATCCCCTTGGTTATTTGAAGCTTAGATGTTGGTGCAACACTATTTTATTTTTTAGGTGTGGCTTTGGATCTACGTAGAATCTAATTTTGGCATGTCGTGTCGACAGTGCTGGTATTTGGATTGATCCGACCATGATTTTAATAGTACTTCTAGGTAACTTTAAAAGTTTTATTGAGCACGTTACGCATTGGTGGGATCTGTTCAGTTTTAATCAAGGTGTGGGATCTTGTTCCGGTCATTTATAAGGATGTTTTTATTAATGAATGAGGTGTGTCATTTCATTAGATCTACTGGTACTTCCCCCTTTGGTTAAGGTGGTGAGGAAAAAGGAATGCAGTAGATCAGGGGCTGGTTACTGGTTCTCTTGATAGATGTTGATGAAGTTCCTGCAAGTTGATAGGTTGATGATTTTGTATCTTTAAGCCCATGTGATGATGGTCGTGAGTCTTCAGGTCAATTATGGAATGACGGCAAGATCGACATAGTACTATGAGCCTATCGTTTTGTTGGTTAGAAGGTGTCACAATGTATCGTGAACCAACGGTTCTATGATTCATATGGGTGGAACTCGGTAGTCATTTGATTGAGACTCTTAGGTCTTGGATCATTAGTCTTATTGGCATGTTTGGGTGTTAGTGCATTGATTGGGAGTCAGGTGACTCAGTGACCAGCCGATTTGGATCATGGGGACAATAAAAGTTTGTTGGAAGTATTAATTGTGCATGATAATTCTCTTGTTGAATGTTTGCATTATGAATCCCGATTTCTTACAGGCCGTCTGTTAGGAGTTTGATTACAAATGTCAGGTATCGGTTCTAAAATCTCGAGTCATGGAGTTCGTTGTAATATCTCGAGTGTCTTGTTAGGTGGAGGTACACCTGAGCTGATGAGGTATTTGGATGCAACGTGATATTCTTAGATTGACCATCATTATACTCGTAGGATCAGGGGGTAGTTACTAGCCTGACAGGAAGTCAAGTACGTATTTAAGTTTGTTAAGCATAATCTCTGGATTGGGATTGGGTGAAATTCTCAATCAATATATTTTGAGTATTCCTTATGCATGGTTGACTGGTCTTCCTAGTCAGGAACTCGGGACAGGTACGACAAATGAATAATCAGTAGTATTAGGGATTAATATATGGGGTTTAAATTGATGGGTTCCAATCTTTGAGAAGTTTCCTACTTTAAGTGGTTGACGTTCTGATTTGAGGTCTTCCATTTGGGAAGAGTAAGGTAGTTGTTTCAGTTCTCAAGAAGAGTAGTTGGGTTTCTTAACGTGTTAAGGTTCATTCTTTCGGAGGGATAAGTGATTTATTCTAAAATGAGGTTTGGATGGAAGAGTTGGAAGGCGGTCGTCTGTATGGGATGAATCTTTAGTCTTAAACAGAATTTAGGGAGTGCGTGTAGGATCAATTAGGATGGAAGAGGAAGTAGTAAGGAATGATTTTGAGGACGAAATCTAATTTAAGTGGGGGAGAGTTGTAACATCCTGTTTCAGGACGGTTCTTCATTCAAGGTTTATGCACTGTAATTCAACCATGTAAAGGCCTTGGGTTTCAAGGGAATGGAGTTTAGACTCTATTCGATGTTGATGGTGTTGGTTAAGTGATCTAAACCTTGGATTGTTCGTTGGAATGTGAGGGGTAAAATGGGAATTGTAATGTTTCAAGCTTCTTGCATAAATTAAGGATTTTATTTCGAGATGTTTTTAGTTATAAGTAACTAGATAGAGTTGTTGGACTCAGCGACACCTTTTCGTGGATATAAAGATAATCGAACACGGAGTTGCAACAAAGAAGTTATGGCAGTTTGAAGTTAAACTAGAAATAGGGAGTCTAGCATTACGATTCGCGTATAATAGCTAGTATGTTGGGCGTACTAGGGTGAAGGAATGCATTTTTTGGGCATTACGTTAGGCGTAACTGTAGGTTTACTGGGCATATCTCTGCATACTAAAAACCCTATTTTCATGGTTTTGAGCCTTATTTAAGGTCTCTAACCCCTTAGGGGTCCTTCCTATCATGATCCTTTACCCTCTTGAGCCTCTAACTCGAAAACCTAGCCTCGTCTCTCTTATTTTGAGCCTTGACATCATTTATGAGCTTATATCTACATTAGAAGGTGGAATCTTGAAGATCAAGGTGGTGGAAAAGTGTATAGACGAAGGATTCAAGCATAGATCTAGCAAGATTACATCATTTTTTAACCATTGTGAGTAAAAAGCTTCAAACTTGCTCATTAGTTTCATAGATCTTGTTAATTTTCATATTTTTCACTTTTTGGTAACTTCAGTGTATAAAGTTTAGATCTTGAAAGCTTATGACCTTCTTATAGATAAAGTTGGAAACTTTGTCCATCCAAACATCATATCGATTCAGATCTGAAGGTTAGAGACTTGGACTTTAATGGATTAATTTGGGAAAATGCATTTTTGGCCCCTTTAAGACTTAAAGGCTAGGTCTTGGTTGCTTAGACCATCCTAATGGATAAAGTTGGAAACTTTATCCATTAAGGAGCTATTAGGAACCATAAAAATGTGATCTTGGTCCTTTTTCCCTCCATGCAAGAGCTATGATGTCTTAATTGATTATTAAGTTAGGCTTTTAGCTTTTGGACCTTTTCTAGTCATGGGAAGTCATAAAGGTGGATACTTTATGACTTAGAGCAATGTTTTGGGTCTAGATCTAAATTTCGGTTAAAGGTATTTAAGGAATAAGAACTTAATGAAGGAAAATGGAATTTGTCGAGTACGTTGGGCGCACCTAGTCTTACGATGAGCGTACCGAGCTGTAGCCCCATTATTAGGAAGAGATCTTCTATGCTGAGCATAGTGACTAGGTACGTTGGGCGTACTCAGTCTATGTTGACCTCCTTTGACTTTTGACTTTTTGGAATTTGACTAGGAATTTGACCAAGTTTGACCTATGGGCATTTTGGGTAATTTGAATAGTAGTTTGAGATTTGGGTCCCTGTTGTTTGTATAGGTGACCCGTAGAGATAGCTTTTGGAGCAAAAATCAGTGCAACTATTCTTTTAGATTGTGAGGTGTGTCTTCTCATTTTATTCGTGGGTCAAAGGCACCAATGTCGGCACACTATATTGTGTTATGTTGGATGTTATCTGTCTTCGTGACTCTAGCATGTGTTATTGGGTTGAAATATTGTAACGTCCTAAAAATTAAGGCCAAAATTTCCATTTTTGGAATAATAAAAACCATCTTTCAAAACATGTTCATAAAACCATAATATAATGAACTAAATCCAAATCATCCAAATACATCAGAGTATAGTAAAATGCGGAACAACGTGGTGTGTGCGATGTGATCATCTCGAGCTCTTCCCCTGGCATTCGGAAATACCTGAAATGTAAACAGAAAACTGTAAGCACAAAGCATAGTGTGTTCCCCAAAATACCACATACCATATATATCATGTGACATCCCCAAATTCACGGTCATTTTAAAAATTTTATTTATGCTTATTTAAAAATTAGAGTATCCATTTTAAAGAATAACATTACGAAATTTGTTCCCAGAAAACATGATAAATATATTATCAAAGCATTTTCGAATAAATGTATAAATAGACCTTACATTCATTTACACTAATCATTTACATCTCCTTTAATCTCCCAGTGTAATGTGTCTACGTATCGATACCTGTGATACAAATAAACTGAGTGGGTCAAGTTGGGAAACATGGTGAGTACATAGGGATGTCAATCCCACAATGTTATATATATATATATATATATATATGTGTGTGTGTGTGTGTGTGTGTGTTTGTGTGTGTGTGTCTTTTAAAACTCACAATATATACGATTTCTCCTCATATAAGCAATTTTTACCCCACCTCGTCGATCCTCACAACGACACGATCTATACTCTCGGATCTAAAATTAACCTCTTTACCTAATCCATGCTCCCGGATCAGGTATGTCTAATCCATGCTTTTGGATTAATAACTATGCCCATTCCATACTCTCGGACTAGGGACATTTCACTATATCTAATACATGCTCCCAGATTAATGAAAAATAACTATGTCATCTCCATACTCTCGGACGAAGTACAAATGAATATGACTAATCCATGCTCACGGATCAATAACTATGCATGTTCCATACTCTCGGACTATGGACAATTGACTATGTCTAATCCATGCTCCCGACTTAATGACAAATAACTGCGTCCTCTCCATACTCTCGGACTAAGGACAAATGACTATGTCTAGTCCATGCTCTTGGATCAATGACAAATCTTAAAGTTCGACCCTCCGTGTATATCTCACCTACACTCATAAGGAGATACTACCTGATATACATCTCAATTAATTTAGGTTTGTTCTGTATCCTAAATCATCATATATTATCATATATGCTCTTAACACGTATTTTAGGCAGTAACAAATACTTCACACACAACCATATATTTATACTTTAATCACTACTTGTATTAAAATCATGTTCATTAAAGGGACTATGCACTCACTTGTTAAAGTGATGACTCCAAACTCCGGCAACACTTCACTTCTATCAATTTTATTTTCCTTCGACGAAACCTAGTATCATTATCACTAGATTTTTGTCTAATATTTATTACAACTAATTATTAGTCTAGATTTACGAGCGATATTGTTTTATAAGTGTTAAGAAATACTTTTCAACTACTATGTACAGACATGGGCCAGACATGAAACACCAGAGGGCAGGACCATTTTGGCATTTAAGTTGTTCAGAAATCCAACAACCTTATGAGACCCTTCAAACCAGATTCCCCCTACCGCGAGCAGTTAAAAGATATTATAATAACACTTTTTATAATTTATACTTGGCACATATATTGCTTATAGGTTCATAATGATGATAATGAACTTAAATATAAGTTATACTTAAAGAAGGGTAAGCATAACTCACTTACAAGGGGGTTTAGCTAGGAGTCGGGCTCTATGGGGGCAGAACATCTGAGGTGAAAGCTCTTCTTCTCGGAGCCTTCTGGCACTCCAGGACTTGCCTCTAGTACTTGGGAATTACTAGGAATTTGGAGGAAGAGATTGGGAGTGTTGAGAGAGAAATAATGGGAAAGGTGTGACTTTTTGGGGTGATTTGCACCTCTATTTATAGGATGAGTTTGGTGCGAATGCTAAGCATTCCCTTGCTAAAGGTTGGGTGTTCCCATGCCATGTGTCACCATCTGGTGGCAAGCCGTGGTGAGGAAGCAGTGGCTCAAATCGTGCCATGTGTCACTAGTTAGTTACTCCAAAAACTAATTATCTTCTAAAATTCATAACTTTTGCATACGAGCTCCATTTTTGACACTCTTTATATCCAACTGTAGGTATCGACGGGATTAACAACTTTTGTTTTGACTCCATCGGCTAATTTTGACTTTATTTTTAAAGTTATATTTTAATATAACTTTGTCATCCAACATCTGTTTTCTTCTGTCTTTATATCGTTGATCTCCTATTAATGAGATATTCAATTCTCATTTAGGTTTTGTCGACTAAAAATCGATCGATCGAAAATTCGGATTTCGGATTGTTTACTGTTAGTCTAAATCTTAGAAAAATCATAACTTCCTAATACGAAGTCAGATTTGGATGTTCTATATATGCACGATTTCAGTTTAACGTCTACTATGACTTTCGTTTAGATCGCTAAGGAGAAAAAGTTGTTTATCAAAAATTCACTTTTTTACGTTATGTTGTGCCGTGTCGGTTTAGCCGTAAAACTTCGACGGGTCGTAACTTATTCGTTATAACTCGGATTCCAACGTTTTTTATATGTACGGAAGCCTTTGTGACATATACTATAACTTGGTTAAGATTATTTACTCCAAATAATCTTCTATCAAAAAGTCATTTTTAATGCTTATTGTCTCTAAATTGACTAGCCCGAATCTACGGGTGTTACAATTATCTCCCCCTTAGGATGATTACTTCCCACAATCATCAACAAAACAGGGCTTGTATAATGACTGCATACATTATATTTTCATCCTAGGTAATAACCATAACTCTTACGTCCTTTAAAAATAGTATCTAACTCTTGGACTTCTTGACTGCTGACGGTGCTCAATCTTGCACCCGTTCTTCATACTTTCAATTGTAACCTTCAAGTTACAATCTCGATCCTTATTGGAGACTCCTACTCCTTTAATATAAGTTCTTTACTTTGATTATCATAATAGACCAATTGGTCATGTCCTAATGACCTCTCATCGTATGATGCAATGCTTAGACTCAGGTCTTTTGGAGTCAAATTCCTGATTTGGAATATACATTCCTTCATGTTCTAATGTGATATAATCACATTATATCATGTAGCACTTCTAGCTAAAAGCTTTTTACTTTAACAACGATTATGATACTTCTATTGATCTCTTCAATTATCTTTTACTTCAATCTTCTGGCTTAAGTTAAATGCTACATCAATCTTGGTTCTCTGAACCCCGTAGCATACTCATCTTAGTCGGACTCGATTTGATATGATCACTAGGGTTGGAATAACAATCATCTTCTTAATCATTACCTAAATGATGGTAACAATAGAATGAACAATACAGAATCAATTACTAGCGCCTTGGTCACCTTGTGACTTTCCCTGATCCATATGCAAGTCATGTGCTTCCAGTAGTATAGGCCTCTACTACCTTTCTCACCTACTCATACTCTTCTCAAGTATTGTCTCGCAGTTCTCCAAGTCACCATACAAGAATTTCACATAGTTATTTAACACATCGGATAACATAACTAAGGTTTATATTATTTATCGAAACGATTACATAGGTATCATGCCTCTTATATTAGGCTACATCACATGATACTATCTATATGGATACATTATAGATCCTCACTCATAATCCCTTGCATTGTCAACTGCCTCATTAAGGATCATCTGGAATGCTCTTGCCTTTGGCTTCGGTGGTACGTTTGGATTTGTAGCTCCTTCCCTATTTGTTCAGGTCACCTCTTTAAAGCATTTCCCCATGTGTTCCCTTCTACACTTGTCACACCACTTTTCTTCATTGTTATCCCCATACCTCTTATTGTTGGGGTCAGACTTTGGGAAACTATTTTTTTGTTCGGATCTTAAAGACCCAACAAACTTCCTCTTCTCACCAACTTCAACTCTCTCCAGACCATTTTCCCTTATCTGGGTCTCAACATTCTTGGCTGCCCAGACGGCGATTTTCAAAGTGGTGACCATCGGACCAAAGTCTGCTGGCAATCCATTAGCAAACTTGTTGACCTTGGAGAGTTCAGTCGGAACCAAATAAGGAACAAGCTTCATTTTCTCCGTAAAACTTGCAGCATACTCGGTGACAATCATCCTTCTCTTCTTCAGATTCTGAAACTCGTTGTTGATCTCCAAAAGTTCCTGCTCAGAGCAATACTGCATTTTCAGTTTTACCAAAAAGTCTTCCCAAGACATATTACTAGCTTCTCCTTTGGGCATGGTACTAGCTAGTAGCTTCCACCAGCTTAATACCCCAGTCTTCAACAGTGTTATCGCGAGGGCAGTCCTCTATCTGTTGTTGCAGTCGCAACTTTCAAACATCATCTCCATCTCGTAGATCCAATCCATGACTTCCACCGGTCTTGGGCTTCCAGAAAGACGCGGTGGTTTGGATGCCATGAAATCCTTGTATTTACATCCATGCCCATCATTTCCTCTATTGGCTTGGTTTCTTCTAACCACTCGTGGCTTAGCTTGACTGACAGTCTGACTAGCTGATTGTTCAATGTTCAGTTTAGGTTGTACAATGGGTACAGTAGGTTCATCCCTATTAAGCAACATTTTCCTTGTCTCCTCCCTTTGTTCGGCCATCATATCCCGAATCATCGCTTGGACTCCTGCCATCGTGATTGGCTCGGGTGCAGCTACTACCTCTAGTGCAAACTCAATGACAAGTTGTTGATTAGCATTAGCATTTCCATTTCTAAATCCGCTTTGAGTTCTTACCATGTCGATCTATACACCAAATTAGATGTTCGATGTGCAGTGATGAGAGTTAAGATAGGGAAAGCTTTATTTATGACAGACGTATAAATCTCCTTATCACTCCGAAAAGTTACATACCAGTTCTAATATCGTACTTAAACGTTTAGAAATCTAAACACATAAAGTTTCCAGATCCGGTTGGCAACAGACCATAGATCCGATCAAATAATAGCATATAAGGCATCTTTATAGTTATAACATAATTCATTTAGCAAATAAAAGCAATTTAGGAATCTTTCCTAAAATAAGCTAGTGCTTGTAATAAATAAATAGGTTTAATCTCCTATTGACAAGTGGCATTATATTAGAACTCATCATTAAAATTATATGTCACCTATCATGCCACTTGTCAACATATTAATTGTCCATTTTAAATTCCAAAATTTAAATTTCTCACTCTACTTACATTAAATTTTAAATTTTTCACTTTAATTATATTAAATTAATAACATTATATTAAAAAATAAAATTAAATTAATACAGATTATAATATTATATAACTTTAAATATTTATTTAAATCAACGATTATAAATTTATATAACTAAAAAATATATTTTAAGTAATAATTTATTTAAAATAATTAATTAATAATTTTGATTTTTTAATATAAAAGTTTAATTAATTTTATAACCGTGGTTCTCACGGGTTATAAACTAGTGTATATATATATATATATATATATATATATATATATATATATATATATATATATATATATATATGTGTGTGTGTGTGTGTATCTTTTAAAACGCACAATATATACGATTTCTCCTCATATAAGCAGTTTTTACCCCACCCCGTCGATCCTCACAACGACACGATCTATACTCTCGGATCTAAAATTAACCGCTTTCCCTAATCCATGCTCCCGGATCAGGTATGTCTAATACATGCTCTCGGATTAATAACTATGCTCATTCCATACTCTCGGACTATGGACACTTCACTACATCTAATACATGCTCCCGGATTAATGAAAAATAACTATGTCATCTCCATACTCTCGGACTAAGTACAAATGAATATGACTAATCCATGCTCACGGATCAATAACTATGCATGTTCCATACTCTCAGACTTTGGACAATTGACTATGTCTAATCCATGCTCCCGGATTAATGACAAATAACTATGTCATCTCCATACTCTCGGACTAAGGACAAATTACTATGTCAAGTCCATGCTCTCAGGTCAATGACAAATCTTAAAGTTTGACCCTTCGTGTATATCTCACCCACACTCATAAGGAGATACTACTTGATATCCATCTCAATTAATTTAGGTTTGTTCTGTATCCTAAATCATCATATATTATCATATATGCTCTTAACACGTATTTTAGGCAGTAACAAATACTTCACACACAACCATATATTTATACTTTAATCACTACTTGTATTAAAATCATGTTCATTAAAGGGACTATGCACTCACTTGTTAAAGTGATGAATCCAAACTCCGGCAACACTTCACTTCTATCAATTTTATTTTCCTTCGACGAAACCTAGTATCATTATCACTAGATTTTTGTCTAATATTTATTACGACTAATTATTAGTCTAGATTTACGAGCGATATTGTTTTATAAGTGTTAAGCAATACTTTTCAACTACTATGTACAGACATGGGCCAGACATGAAACACCAGAGGGCAGGACCATTTTGGCATTTAAGTTGTTCTGAAATCGAACAACCCTATGTGGCCCTTCGAACCAGATTCACCGTACCGCAAGTAGTTAAAAGATATTATAAAAACACTTTTTATAATTTATACTTAGCCCATATTTTTCTTATAGGTTCATAATGACGATAATGAATTTAAATATAAGTTATGCTTAAAGAAGGGTAAGCATAACTCACTTACAAAGGGGTTTAGCTAGGAGCCGGGCTCTATGGGGGCATAACTTCTAAGCTAAAAGCTCCTCTTCTCTGAGCCTTCTGGCGCTCTGGGACTCGCCTCTAGCACTTGGGAAGTACTAGGGATTGGGAGGAAGAGATTGGGAGTGTTGAGAGATAATGAATGGGAAAGGTGTGAGTTTTTTGGGTGATTTGCGCTTCTATTTATAAGATGAGTTTGGTGCAAACGTGGAGCATTCCCTTGCTGAACGTTGGGCGTTCCCATGCCACGTGTCAATGTTGGGTCTAGATTATTGCGTCATATGGGCTTATTGTTAATATTTTGATTACCCAGTTTGGGCCTGTCCAACCGTGGTTTAAGCATTAGGGTTAGCTTATGTATTTTGCATGCATGTATAGCTTTAAAAACACGTTCTCATTAATAGCTTTGCATTGTAACCCTGAACACACCTCTACAGTGTTCTTTGATCCATCCTTGTGTTCTTTGATTGCTTCATTCTCGTTTATTTGTTTTGAATCTATCGATCTAATAGCGCAATAATCTCATCAATTGGTATTAGAGCAGGAGACTGTGTAATATATACGCATCTATTTTGTTTTAAGAATCCATTACGGTTTCCGCTTTTATCAAATATATAGAAGTCGTCTTCTTCTTGTCGACAATGTATCTGGTGTTCGATAAAACCCTGGTTTCAACTTTAGAAGTCTGATTCAAGCATATTAAAAGAAGAAGTTTTTCATCATGTCTCACAATGATTCTCAAGTTAATCCAATCAACATCTCCAACAATATAGGATCCACTACGAGGGTTCCCATTCTCAATAATCAAAATTATGAAGTTTGGGCACATCACTTTGAAGACTACGTCGTTGGATCTAAAGACAATGGCTATCTTATCTGGGAAGCAATAACATTGGGTCCGTTTGTTCACTCTGGAACGAACAGAATGATCAAGACTCAAAAAGAGTATAACCAACTCTTGGTGGACATAGAGAAGATCCCTTGAGATGAAAAAGACAAGGTGTTATGCAACGTTAAAGCCATGAGAATGATCAGATTCATTTTGCAAGCCGATACTTTCCATTTGGTAAGTTCATGCACTACAGCTAAAGAAATATGGGATAGGTTGAAAGAATTATATTCGACTTATGAGGATCTAGAGCACTTGATCCAAACCCTATTGCTCTCTGAGTTTGGTGCTTTCGAAGAAAAACCTGAAGAGAAACTCATTCAGACATTCGATCGTTTCAACCATCTGCTTAGCAAGATGATGAAGCATGGTATTGAAAGGAAGGTGATCGAACAAAAGGTCACATTCAATGAATGGCTTAAGACCCGAATGGATGGCAGTGATCTCGACTGTGAAGTCACATGAGCAATTTAAGTCCTACTCGCTGGCGAAACTAATGGGTATACTTAAATCTCATGAAAGCGTGGTGACTAAGGAAGCGAAGGTAGTTTTGGGTGTGGGTTCTCTAGCCCTTGTTTCTAAAAGCAAGAGTGTGGCAGACGAAGAGGAAGAATCTGATATGTCAGAGTTTGATCTGACTAATGAAGAATATGCAATGATGGTTACGAACCCAAAGAAGTTTGCTCGTAAGAAGTTCCCTGTCAACAAGAATCGAAACTGGCAGGGAAGCTATAGCTCTGAAAAGACAAAAGAGGAGAGCAAGACCACTACTCAGAAGGACGATGAGAAGAAGGAGATCAAGCTTGTGGTAGATTCAGGATATGACTGCAACTACTATCATAGCAAGAACCACTTTGCTAAGGATTGCATGCTGAGAAATATGTCTGAGAAAAAGGATGATAAAGATGACGAAGCTTACCATATGTGAAAGTTGGAGGAGATAAAGAAGAAGAAAGCAACTAACGTTTCTAAGAATGCTTTAATTGTGCAGGAACATGTTATTGATGATGAGTTTGGTGGAGTAGAAATCTGGTCTACAGACTCTGAAGATAAAGAGGTACGCAGACCCTCGCATGGAAGAGCTGATGTAGCGAGAGAAGGAGTTACTGAGTCGGCTACGAGATGCTTAATGGTGATAGCTGGAATGTCACAAACGAGAGGATATACAACCGAAGGTAAGCATAAGGAAGCGAAGCTTAAGGAAGACAAATGTTTCGCTGCCAAGCCTGTGAGTCAAAAGATCAGCGATTGCTATCAGTTGATCAAGAAGGTACAATCTATCCTAGAATCACTTAAAATACCAGTAACAAACTACGAAATAACTTAAATGAATTAAAATTCAATTTTTCTAACTTAAGTGGCAGTCTTATGCAAACTCGCTTAGCAAATTCTAACCTAACTGACCAACTCAGCAGGGAGTCTTCCAAGAGTGAGGAGAGAAGGATGTGGATACAGCAAAAGGAGTCAGAGTTAGTTAGGGCTAGGTATGAACTTATTTATGTGCAACGAGACAATTTAAAGTTTTTAAAACAAAGAAATGTTTTCTGTTTGATTGCTAAACGCTAGGGATGAGCAAAAGGACCGAACCGGCCTGAACCGGACCCGACCCAGGAACCGGCTTCGGCCAAAATCAAGAACCGAACTGGCCCGATGGTTCTACCGGTTCCCAGTTCCTACCGGTTCTTGTCGTGTCTTCAAATGTTGGAACCGGTCCTCGAAAAATAGCATCATACGGTTCCGGTTCTACCGGTTTTTGTTGGTTCCATCGGTTCCAGTTCCTACCGGTTCCCGGTTCCAAAAATTCACAAAAATAACGTCCCGGTCCCGGCCCGACCGGTTCCATCGGGTTCCGGTTCCGATGTCGGTTCCAGTTCCGGCCGGTTCCCCGGTCCATATGATCATCCCTACTAAACGCCTATATACTAATATCACCTAGTTGCATCTAGATTGTGAAATAGGTAAAAAGATTCATAAAATGATTTTGCCTTTTGTGACAATAGCCAATTTCGGGTCAAGTCTAAGCCGGACAAGGTCAACGAGTCAAACCGGTCAACTAAATTAAAACCTTGTATAATAGGGTTTATATTGTGTAATACTGTATAACTCACTATTTTAATGAGAAAACATCACTTGGAAAGTTTGTGTGTTTAAATTTCTGTAACCTTAGTGCTAAACAATGAACAAAAACAATAATACAATGTTGCATACTCATAGGGAGTGCGAAAGATCCTAAATCATGGCACAACGGGGTCTAAAGACCTTGCATTACGAAGCCGAACACTCTCATTCATCACACACGAAAACACTCTCAATCGTTTTCATTCTATCTTCCTGTATGTGAAATCTCTCTCACATATCTCTTTGTATGTGAAATCTCTCCAAGTGTGTCAAATCTCTCCCAAATCTCTCTAAGTATGTGAAATCTCTCTCACATATCTCGTTGTATGTGAAATCTCTCCAAGAATGTCAAATCTCTCCCAAATCTCTCTAAGTATGTGAAATCTCTCTCACATATCTCTTTGTATGTGAAATCTCTCCAAGTATGTCAAATCTCTCCCAAATCTCTCTAAGTATGTGAAATCTCCCTCACATATCTCTTTGTATGTGAAATCTCTCCAAGAATGTCAAATCTCTCCCAAATCTCTCTAAGTATGTGAAATCTCTCTCACATATCTCTTTGTATGTGAAATCTCTCCAAGAATGTCAAATCTCTCCCAAATCTCTCTAAGTATGTGAAATCTCTCTCACATATCTCTTTGTATGTGAAATCTCTCCAAGTATGTCAAATCTCTCCCAAATCTCTCTAAGTATGTGAAATCTCTCTCACATATCTCTTTGTATGTGAAATCTCTCCAAGAATGTCAAATCTCTCCCAAATCTCTCCAAGTATGTGAAATCTCTCTCACGTATCTCTTCGTATGCGAAATCTCTCCAAGTACGTCAAATCTCTCCCAAATCTCTCTGAGAACGAGGAATCTCTCTCAAATCTCTCTCGAAATCTCTCCCAACTTTCTATAATCACTCGGGGCATCCCGACCCTCAAATTTGGCGAAAATAACCCAAGAACGGAAGTCTACGCGAAAAACGGACTCAAGGAAACGAACCCTCAGAACCGAAAGTACTATTCATGAACCGAACCGAAAGCACTATTCATGAGGGTCTGAACCGAAAGTACTGTTCATGAGCTGAACCGAAAGTACTGTTCATGAGCTGAACCGAAAGTACTGTTCATCCGAACCGAACCATGCAAGGAGGAAAGGTCCGAACCGAACCATGCAAGGAAGAAGGATCCGAACCGAAAGTACTGTTCATTACTGTTCACTACAGTACCTTCGGTTCTAGCCTGACCTCGGACCGAACCTTGCCTTCGCGTCGGACTGCCTCCCTTCGGACCGAACCCTCGCTTCCCTTCTCGCTTCCGGTTCAGCCTCTCGCTTCCGACTCAGCAGCAGCAAGGACCGAGCCTCGGCCTAGGGACCGAACCTCGGCCTAGGACCGAGAGGTCTCGCTGGGAAGCACTTTTCTCCCGGTTTTCAACCAAATTTGCGTTTTAAGCCCGTTTTTAATTATTTTAACGCGGGATTTTCACCCAAAATCATAATTTAACATAATAAACCCTAAATATTCACAATTTAATCATAAATTCATAAAAATCTCTATTTAAATAATAAAAGCAAGTGGGTAAAAGTACAAATAGGAGGAGTGTTGACTTTGCCTTACTTTATGACACAAGCAACCACTCCCACACCCACTCTATGACCAGCCATACCTCCCCACCTTACCTAAGTCACATCAATGTCCTTTACACTCAATCATTACTCCTTCCCACGTTTTTGAGAGCTGGATATTCATCCTCTCTCCTCATTTTCTCTCATTCACTCTCATTCCACCAAAGATTCAACTCCAACTTTTTCTCTCCAACTTTTCTCTCTAATTCAAGATCTCAAGGCTGATCATCAAGTGTTCTACCACTCTTGGTAAGTGTAATCCATCCTCCTTGTGATTCTCACACTTCGTTCTACTCAAATCATTGATAGCTCATACAAACTCCATAACTATCACGCTAGATTCTCGAAAATCTTCAAGACATTCCAAGTGCCCTTGAGTTAAGCACCTCCGTTCTTCATCAATCATCTACTGAAAACACTTAAGGTGAGTTCATACCCCTACATTTTCATGTTTTCTTAAGTTTTTAGGGGGGGAATGCAAGTTAAAACACCAAGAACATAACTAAAATTTTCTAACAGCTTTCATCAGAAAAGTTGGACTCCATTCACGGACTGTTTTGGACACCTTAAACATTTTAGTTTTCAAAACTGTTTTAGGTGCATGTAGTTCCACTTCTTAGCTTTAAAATGACTACTTGCACATCTCCATATGATTTTTCTACAATTTATGGTGATTTTTACAAAACTGCCTATCATTTCAAACACCAATCCGGACCAGTCTGTGATTATGGACTTTTTCACCTAAGTTACAGGTCATTAAAAATCATGATAAAAATTATGAGTAAACTAGACACATTTTGGGAACTCCCAGAATTTACGAAGTTAGTTTTCGACTTCGTATGATTTTTCTATGAATTTTCGAAAACAGTGTAGAAAGGCTGAAAAATTGTTAACAGCTCGTAGTTTTTATAACACTTTGTATTATGTTGAGCAAAGTGTATAATGTCAAGTTCTAAATATTGAATGTGTTACCTTGTTAGTCTATCATCATACTGAAGTATAGGCATATATGATAAGACTATTCATTTATTTGGAACAAGTATATTAAACCATAATGAGCATAGTTTATGAATTTATAACATTAAAGTTTTCATAGAAGAATTTTTACATATTACAAACGTTTTGGATAAACTACAATAGGTATAGTTTATGTATCATTACCTCTTAAACATATTTATCAAAGGTTTTCCGTTTAGTTCACGTAAATTTGTTAATGAATAAATTTGTGAGTCATTCCCTTCGGGTTACTTCCAAAGTAACAAAACCAAAAAGTCCTGTAAATTGTAACCAGAGTCTCTTGTAAGGAGAACGTGATAGTTGTGTATAGATCTATATTGGGTTTGACAAACCCACACCAGAGCTGCTCGCTACAGCTAGACCGGCAGGTCTGTGGTGACAAGTGTCATTTAACGGCGACGCCTGAAGAACGTCGCATTACGAGGCCACCCAAGTCAAGTATGGTTATAATAGCTCACATGTGGTATTAACAATCATAAGATTTACGGGTTCTAACTTTAAATTAGCGAGTCGTGTCCATTTAGCTCACTGAAATTACTTTAAGTTTGGAAGATTACTTATACGCCTTCATATCAAAAAGGGTATTATGTATTTAGGACTACATAACTTTGTAAGAATATATCGGATTTCCTGGAACAATTATACAACTTCTTGTCAAGCTTTTCATAATTATATACAAAAACTTATGAACTCACCAACCTTTGTGTTGACACTTTTTCAAACTACTTGTATTCTCAGGAAATCGCTAAACAGGTATCAAAGTACTTTTGAGGATGGGACGTTGAGGCGTCAAACTTATCATATTTTGTTAACATATTGTAATTGATTTTGAAACATGTAATCCATACATTGATGTAACTCTTTCAATTATATATATGTTGGTTGTGTTTACTTTTATCACTATTGCCATTGTTGTTATGATACTACACATGAAGTCCTCCACTCCCGGACGTTTCCGCCATCCTTGGTTCGGGGGTGTGACAGATTGGTATCAGAGCACGGTTTATAGTGAATTAAGTATATCAAACAACATAGGATATACAAACTATAAACACATTTGGGACTAAGAGTCTCTGATTTTAAAACATTCTAACCGGTTATACTTTTCGAAAACGAATAAGTTTTGTTTAAAAGTATACCTACATGCATTGCATACGCGCGTAGTGTCATAACTAGAAGAACTTAAACTAAAAGAAGAGGAGTTGAACGCTACGAGTATGCCTTGGTATAAGTAATCAGTTTTGGGAAGGATATAGCCTGATCAACTATATTAGTCCCGAAAGTGACTTACTCATACCGGGGGATAGCCGTAGGAGGGCAACAAGTCTTATAACCTAACTTCACCCTACAAAGAGTGCCATAAGAACCAAACCTAAACATTTAAAATACTATAGGAGTATTTGTATGTTGCTATATCGCGATATTATTAATATCTACTACTATCCGCTTCTTACCCCTTTATTCTCGCGCAGACATCATGGCAGGATTTCACCTACCAGGAGACCCATACTTTCCCAACCAGGGAAATGCTGGATGGATTGAGGAAGAACCCGAAGAGCTGATTGAAGAGGATCCCGAAGAGGATCCCGAAGAGGATCCCGAAGAAGAGCCCGAGGAAGAAGAGGAAGACGACGAGGTGGACATGGATGAGGAGGAAAGTGAAGAAGAGCCAGAGGAGGAAGTCTTCAACCCTCCTTACATTGCTAGGGTGCCTGCAAACCGCTGGGGGCACAATGGGCCTGAGCCCCGTTGGGCAACCATGATCGAGAGGTGGAGTCGGCAACAGCACCAGAGGTCACCATATGGCGACCAACGAGGTTATTATGACCTCAGCCACGGGGGACCGGCTGACAGAGCTCTCCCCGTTATGACCCAGCACATCACGAACTTGGGGAACCAGAGTAGGGAAATGGCAGACCAGCTTCGAAATCTCAGCGCTATTACGGCAGCCACCGATGCACGCACCCGGGATTTGGAGAGGGACTTCTATCCATTGGACCGACTCATCGAGGACCTTACCGCCGCTCGAGCGGAGGTAAGGGAGTACCAGGTGAGGCACGCAGCTCTCGAGGAGAGAGTGATCGCGGCTGAGCGCCGGATTGCGGAGCTTCAGGGAGCCTCGACCTCATCCCAGGGCCACCATGGACCAGATGCTACCCGCCATGAGTAGTGTTCGCGCTACTAATATTTTGTTATAAATCTAGGATTCTGAGTATGCGTTGGTGCTACTCTTTATTGCGAATAGGTTGACCTCGCGACTAAGTGATCACACTAGTCAAAGGGGCTTTTGTACTGCCAAAACTTTATCTTTTATTATGATGTAATGTAGACCCTTATGAGGTCAAATTCCTCAAAACAATATGTACTAACAAATTATCAATGAATGTGGCGTGTATTTTACTTCCTTTGATGATGACACAAACCAAGCACCTGACTCTGCTCGAGTCAACACTATTTAATTCATAAGTTTAATTGCATAAACTTGGCGATTAATTGCCTTCTAAATTAATAAACTCGGACAAAATACAATTGAGATGAAACAAGTAACGCTCGACTCGTTATCACCATTGAAGTCTTACCGACAAGTCTTTCTTTTTATTTTCTTATGTCAGAACCATGCCACCAAGGAAAAGACCAAGACCTTCCGGAAACTCAGCACCACCCCCTCCGCCGCCACCCCCGGAGTTTGATCATGTGATGTTTCAGGCTGCAGTAACAGCAGCCGTGGCGGCAGCAATGTCGCAAATGGGTACAAATGGTTCCGGCGGTTCCGGATCCGGGAATACTAACTCGAATCAGGGGGACAGCACGGGGCGCATTAAGGAGTGTTCGTACAAAGACTTCACTAATGGCAAACCCGATCCTTTCGACGGAAGCGGGGGCGTCATAGCACTGATGCAATGGTTCGAAAGGACCGAAGCAGTCTTCGAAATCTGTGCTTGTCCCGAAGCAAGCAAAGTCAAGTATGCGGCATTCACTTTCACAAGAAAAGCTCTTACTTGGTGGAATGGCCGAGTTAAGTCACTTACTCCTGCAGTGGCTAACTCCATAGGCTGGGAAAACTTAAAAGCGTTGATGTTAAAGGAGTACTGCCCGAGGGGAGAAATACAAAAACTCGAAGAGGAACTCTGGAATCTCAAGATGACAGGGATGGATCTCGAAGCTTATACCGACCGATTCAATGACCTAGCACTCCTCTGTCCTGCAATGGTCACTCCGGAGGAGAAAAAGGTTGAACGATACCTTTGGGGACTGTCATCCCAGATTCATGACAGTGTTCTGGCCTCGAAACCTACTACCTTTGAAAGTGCCAAGGAATTGGCACAGCAACTTATCGATCATAGGGCCAGCTGTGGCACCATGGTCGCCGCCACCAACCAAACGAAAGGAGGGAACAACAAGAGGAAGTTCTGGAACGTTAAAAAGAAACAGCCAGTACGGGATCCCGCAAAGAAGCAACAGACAGTTACTGTCCATGCAGCCACTATTGCTCCTGCTCCAGCGCCACCAAGGCAATACGCAGGAACCCTTCCCAAGTGCAACAAGTGCAACTTCCACCATACCGGTGCTTGTCGGGAAATGCATTGCAGAAATTGCAACCGGAAGGGGCACACTGCCCGGTTTTGTAAAGTGCCAGCCCAATCCGCCCCTCAAGACGCCCCAGCCACTAACACCGGAGCAAGTCGAACCTGTTACGGATGTGGTGAGACAGGGCACTTCAAAAGAAACTGCCCAAAAGTACGAAGCCCCAATGCTGGAGGTGTAGGGAAAGTCCTGACAATGGGACACGGAGAAGCAATCAAAGATCCCTCGGTGGTTTCTGGTACGTTTCTCCTCAATAACACATATGCATGCGTACTATTTGATAGTGGAGCAGAGAGGAGTTTTGTGAGCCATGAATTCAAACAATTACTAAAACAAACCCCTCATTCATTAAAAGATACATACGTTGTAGAAATGGCTAATGGGAAAGAAGAGCACACTAATGATATATACTCAGGGTGTACCCTCACTCTAGACAACCATTCGTTTAAAGTAGACCTGATGCCGGTCACGATAAAATGCTTTGACATAATCATCGGTATGGATTGGTTAAGTTCACATCGTGCCGACATTCTATGTTACGAAAGGGCCGTTCGCCTTAATCTGCCGAATGGCGAAACCCTCTTCATCTATGGAGACAAACCCAGTTCAAATTTGCAAGTCATCTCTTGCGTCAAAGCCCAAAAGTACCTCCGAAAGGAGTACCACGCATTTCTAGCCCACATAGTAGATACGAAACGAGAGGTGAAGGATATCAACGACATTCCCGAGGTGTGCAACTATCCCGATGTATTCCCCGAAGATCTTCCAGGTGTACCCACCGCACGACAAGTCGAATTCCGGATCGACTTAATCCCAGGAGCTACCCCCGTCGCTAAGGCTCCATACCGTTTAGCACCGGCAGAAATGCAAGAACTTTCCAGCCAGTTAAATGAACTGTTAAGCAAAGGATTTATCAGGCCAAGCTTCTCACCCTGGGGAGCACCGGTCTTGTTTGTAAAGAAGAAAGACGGATCTTTTCGCATGTGCATAGACTACCGGGAGCTAAACAAACTCACTATCAAGAACCGATATCCCTTACCCCGAATCGATGACCTCTTTGACCAACTCCAAGGAGCAAGCTACTTTTCAAAAATCGACTTGAGGTCGGGTTATCATCAACTGCGAGTACAAGAAGAGGATATTCCCAAGACTGCGTTCAGAACTCGTTACGGGCACTATGAGTTTGTGGTAATGCCCTTCGGATTAACGAACGCACCGGCGGTATTTATGGACCTGATGAATCAGGTGTGCCGACCCTACTTAGACAAATTCGTGATTGTGTTCATCGACGATATTTTAATCTACTCCCGAAGTGAGGAAGAGCACCGTCAGCATCTCCGGCTAATCTTGGAAACATTGAGGGATGAGAAACTTTACGCCAAATTCTCTAAATGCGAATTCTGGATTAGAGAAGTGAATTTTCTTGGCCATGTGGTTAGCGAGAAGGGGATACATGTGGATCCCGCAAAAATCCGAGCTATTAAAAACTGGTCAGCACCTACAACGCCGACGGAGATTCGTCAATTTTTAGGGCTCGCCGGCTATTACCGAAGATTCATACAAAACTTCTCGAAGATCGCCAAACCACTTACCACCCTGACTCAAAAAGGTGTGGTATTTAAGTGGGGAGATAAACAAGAAACCGCCTTCCAGACGTTAAAACAAGCCCTGTGCAGCGCACCAGTTTTGTCTCTTCCAGAAGGAACTGATGATTTCGTGGTATTCTGCGATGCTTCAAACCAAGGCCTCGGATGCGTGCTCATGCAGAGAGGAAAAGTCATCGCCTACGCATCGAGACAGCTTAAAACACACGAAGTTAATTACACCACCCATGACCTTGAATTGGGAGCAGTAGTGTTCACTCTAAAGATTTGGAGGCACTATCTCTACGGCACGAAATGTACCATCTTCACCGACCACAAAAGTCTTCAGCATATCCTCAATCAGAAAGAGCTCAACATGCGACAACGGAGATGGGTTGAACTGCTAAATGACTACGAGTGCGAAATTCGCTACCACCCGGGCAAGGCCAATGTAGTGGCTGATGCCCTAAGCAGAAAGGAATATTCGGGCCGCCGAGTAAGATCCTTAACCATGACCATCCATTCCCACCTGGCCACACAAATCCGGGAAGCTCAATTAGAAGCCTTGAAACCAGAGAATGTGGCGGGTGAGGCATTAAGGGGAATGGATAAGAACTTAGAAGTCAAGGACGACGGAACCCGTTATCTTAGTAACCGGATCTGGACACCGAAGTACGGTGGGATCCGAGACGTGGTCATGAACGAAGCACACAAGACTCGATACTCCGTTCATCCTGGGTCAGATAAGATGTATCTAGACCTCAAAAAGTTATACTGGTGGCCGAATATGAAAGCCGAGATTGCTACATATGTGGGCAAGTGCCTGACTTGCGCCAAGGTCAAGGTGGAATACCAGAAACCCTCAGGACTACTACAGCAGCCTGATATTCCGGAATGGAAGTGGGAGCGGATAACCATGGACTTCATAACCAAGCTGCCTAAGACTTCGAGCGGATTTGACACTATATGGGTAATCGTAGACAGATTGACCAAGTCTGCGCACTTCCTACCAATAAAAGAAACTGACAAGATGGAGAAATTAACCAGAATATACCTCAAGGAGATTGTGCGACTGCATGGTGTACCAATATCTATCATCTCAGACCGAGATAGTAGGTTCACTTCGAGATTTTGGCAGTCCCTGCAGAAATCCTTGGGTACTAGGCTAGACATGAGTACGGCCTACCATCCACAAACTGACGGGCAGAGCGAGCGCACTATACAGACCTTAGAAGACATGTTGAGAGCATGTGTGATAGACTTCGGTAAAGCGTGGGATACCCATTTGTCGCTGATTGAATTCTCCTACAATAACAGTTATCACACCAGCATTAAAGTCGCTCCATTCGAAGCTCTTTACGGTCGCAAGTGCAGATCACCCCTATGTTGGGCTGAAGTGGGGGATACTCAGTTAGCTAGGGGGCAAATTCCGAATAGCACCCTCACTGGTCCTGAAATCATAAGGGAGACCACAGAAAAGATTGTTCAAATTCGAGAAAGGCTGAAGGCCTCCCGAGATCGACAAAAGAGTTACGCGGATAAGCGACGCAAACCTTTGGAATTCCAGGTTGGTGATCGTGTGTTACTAAAAGTTTCCCCTTGGAAAGGAATGATACGTTTCGGCAAACGTGGGAAACTGAACCCGAGGTACATTGGACCGTTTGAAATCCTCGCCAGGATTGGTCCTGTGGCGTACAAACTTCGATTACCTCAAGAACTCGATAGGGTACATCCCACCTTTCACGTATCGAACCTGAAGAAATGTCTGTCCGATGAGACACTTGTAATACCTCTCGACGAGATCGAAGTTGACGAAAATCTCCACTTCGTAGAGGAGCCAGTAGAGATTATGGATCGGGAGGTCAAAAGAACGAAACAAAGTCGTATTCCCATCGTGAAGGTTCGATGGAACGCTAAACGAGGACCTGAGTTCACCTGGGAGCGCGAAGACCAAATGAAACAAAAGTACCCGCACCTTTTCCTAAACCTTTAAAGCCCTGGCCAAAGCGTAAATTTCGGGACGAAATTCCCTCTAACGGGGGGATGATGTGACAATAGCCAATTTCGGGTCAAGTCTAAGCCGGACAAGGTCAACGAGTCAAACCGGTCAACTAAATTAAAACCTTGTATAATAGGGTTTATATTGTGTAATACTGTATAACTCACTATTTTAATGAGAAAACATCACTTGGAAAGTTTGTGTGTTTAAATTTCTGTAACCTTAGTGCTAAACAATGAACAAAAACAATAATACAATGTTGCATACTCATAGGGAGTGCGAAAGATCCTAAATCATGGCACAACGGGGTCTAAAGACCTTGCATTACGAAGCCGAACACTCTCATTCATCACACACGAAAACACTCTCAATCGTTTTCATTCTATCTTCCTGTATGTGAAATCTCTCTCACATATCTCTTTGTATGTGAAATCTCTCCAAGTGTGTCAAATCTCTCCCAAATCTCTCTAAGTATGTGAAATCTCTCTCACATATCTCTTTGTATGTGAAATCTCTCCAAGAATGTCAAATCTCTCCCAAATCTCTCTAAGTATGTGAAATCTCTCTCACATATCTCTTTGTATGTGAAATCTCTCCAAGTATGTCAAATCTCTCCCAAATCTCTCTAAGTATGTGAAATCTCCCTCACATATCTCTTTGTATGTGAAATCTCTCCAAGAATGTCAAATCTCTCCCAAATCTCTCTAAGTATGTGAAATCTCTCTCACATATCTCTTTGTATGTGAAATCTCTCCAAGAATGTCAAATCTCTCCCAAATCTCTCTAAGTATGTGAAATCTCTCTCACATATCTCTTTGTATGTGAAATCTCTCCAAGTATGTCAAATCTCTCCCAAATCTCTCTAAGTATGTGAAATCTCTCTCACATATCTCTTTGTATGTGAAATCTCTCCAAGAATGTCAAATCTCTCCCAAATCTCTCCAAGTATGTGAAATCTCTCTCACGTATCTCTTCGTATGCGAAATCTCTCCAAGTACGTCAAATCTCTCCCAAATCTCTCTGAGAACGAGGAATCTCTCTCAAATCTCTCTCGAAATCTCTCCCAACTTTCTATAATCACTCGGGGCATCCCGACCCTCGAATTTGGCGAAAATAACCCAAGAACGGAAGTCTACGCGAAAAACGGACTCAAGGAAACGAACCCTCAGAACCGAAAGTACTATTCATGAACCGAACCGAAAGCACTATTCATGAGGGTCTGAACCGAAAGTACTGTTCATGAGCTGAACCGAAAGTACTGTTCATGAGCTGAACCGAAAGTACTGTTCATGAGCTGAACCGAAAGTACTGTTCATCCGAACCGAACCATGCAAGGAGGAAAGGTCCGAACCGAACCATGCAAGGAAGAAGGATCCGAACCGAAAGTACTGTTCATTACTGTTCACTACAGTACCTTCGGTTCTAGCCTGACCTCGGACCGAACCTTGCCTTCGCGTCGGACTGCCTCCCTTCGGACCGAACCCTCGCTTCCCTTCTCGCTTCCGGTTCAGCCTCTCGCTTCCGACTCAGCAGCAGCAAGGACCGAGCCTCGGCCTAGGGACCGAACCTCGGCCTAGGACCGAGAGGTCTCGCTGGGAAGCACTTTTCTCCCGGTTTTCAACCAAATTTGCGTTTTAAGCCCGTTTTTAATTATTTTAACGCGGGATTTTCACCCAAAATCATAATTTAACATAATAAACCCTAAATATTCACAATTTAATCATAAATTCATAAAAATCTCTATTTAAATAATAAAAGCAAGTGGGTAAAAGTACAAATAGGAGGAGTGTTGACTTTGCCTTACTTTATGACACAAGCAACCACTCCCACACCCACTCTATGACCAGCCATACCTCCCCACCTTACCTAAGTCACATCAATGTCCTTTACACTCAATCATTACTCCTTCCCACGTTTTTGAGAGCTGGATATTCATCCTCTCTCCTCATTTTCTCTCATTCACTCTCATTCCACCAAAGATTCAACTCCAACTTTTTCTCTCCAACTTTTCTCTCTAATTCAAGATCTCAAGGCTGATCATCAAGTGTTCTACCACTCTTGGTAAGTGTAATCCATCCTCCTTGTGATTCTCACACTTCGTTCTACTCAAATCATTGATAGCTCATACAAACTCCATAACTATCACGCTAGATTCTCGAAAATCTTCAAGACATTCCAAGTGCCCTTGAGTTAAGCACCTCCGTTCTTCATCAATCATCTACTGAAAACACTTAAGGTGAGTTCATACCCCTACATTTTCATGTTTTCTTAAGTTTTTAGGGGGGGAATGCAAGTTAAAACACCAAGAACATAACTAAAATTTTCTAACAGCTTTCATCAGAAAAGTTGGACTCCATTCACGGACTGTTTTGGACACCTTAAACATTTTAGTTTTCAAAACTGTTTTAGGTGCATGTAGTTCCACTTCTTAGCTTTAAAATGACTACTTGCACATCTCCATATGATTTTTCTACAATTTATGGTGATTTTTACAAAACTGCCTATCATTTCAAACACCAATCCGGACCAGTCTGTGATTATGGACTTTTTCACCTAAGTTACAGGTCATTAAAAATCATGATAAAAATTATGAGTAAACTAGACACATTTTGGGAACTCCCAGAATTTACGAAGTTAGTTTTCGACTTCGTATGATTTTTCTATGAATTTTCGAAAACAGTGTAGAAAGGCTGAAAAATTGTTAACAGCTCGTAGTTTTTATAACACTTTGTATTATGTTGAGCAAAGTGTATAATGTCAAGTTCTAAATATTGAATGTGTTACCTTGTTAGTCTATCATCATACTGAAGTATAGGCATATATGATAAGACTATTCATTTATTTGGAACAAGTATATTAAACCATAATGAGCATAGTTTATGAATTTATAACATTAAAGTTTTCATAGAAGAATTTTTACATATTACAAACGTTTTGGATAAACTACAATAGGTATAGTTTATGTATCATTACCTCTTAAACATATTTATCAAAGGTTTTCCGTTTAGTTCACGTAAATTTGTTAATGAATAAATTTGTGAGTCATTCCCTTCGGGTTACTTCCAAAGTAACAAAACCAAAAAGTCCTGTAAATTGTAACCAGAGTCTCTTGTAAGGAGAACGTGATAGTTGTGTATAGATCTATATTGGGTTTGACAAACCCACACCAGAGCTGCTCGCTACAGCTAGACCGGCAGGTCTGTGGTGACAAGTGTCATTTAACGGCGACGCCTGAAGAACGTCGCATTACGAGGCCACCCAAGTCAAGTATGGTTATAATAGCTCACATGTGGTATTAACAATCATAAGATTTACGGGTTCTAACTTTAAATTAGCGAGTCGTGTCCATTTAGCTCACTGAAATTACTTTAAGTTTGGAAGATTACTTATACGCCTTCATATCAAAAAGGGTATTATGTATTTAGGACTACATAACTTTGTAAGAATATATCGGATTTCCTGGAACAATTATACAACTTCTTGTCAAGCTTTTCATAATTATATACAAAAACTTATGAACTCACCAACCTTTGTGTTGACACTTTTTCAAACTACTTGTATTCTCAGGAAATCGCTAAACAGGTATCAAAGTACTTTTGAGGATGGGACGTTGAGGCGTCAAACTTATCATATTTTGTTAACATATTGTAATTGATTTTGAAACATGTAATCCATACATTGATGTAACTCTTTCAATTATATATATGTTGGTTGTGTTTACTTTTATCACTATTGCCATTGTTGTTATGATACTACACATGAAGTCCTCCACTCCCGGACGTTTCCGCCATCCTTGGTTCGGGGGTGTGACACCTTTCCTTGAATTTAAGGAGGACAAAGTCATTGCTGAATGTGAATATATAATGTCCTCAGATGAGATTTCGGTGACATACAAATATGGACTGGACAAAATTGAGGCTTTTCTTGAGTCCAAATAAAATAAATGCATGTTAAAGAATTTGTTGGACGAAAATGATAAATTAAAAATCAAAACCGAGACCATACAGAGGTTTGACTCATCCAATGCCAAATTAAGTTAAGAAAATAAAATGAATTTAGAAACCACTTCTGAATTTGATGAGGAAAGTGAAATGAGCAAAATTTCAGTAGAGGACGAGATTGACTGTTCAGAATTTCTCAAGAGAAAATCCGAAACAGAAAAATCGCTTATATCTGAAAATTATGTTGAGTTCACTCGCATTTCCAAGGACAAGTCCAAGGTCCTCAAAGAAAAGGCAGTAGTTTATCAAAAGGTGCAAACAGTGTTGAACCAAGTATATGTTGTTGAAGGAATAACTAAGAAAAAAACGGAAGAGTTGACCTCCTTGTTTGATAAAGATAACGCTGAAGGTTGTGACAACTACTTCTAGTTTGAACCCATAGACAATGCAGATGAAACGGTTGGCGTGTCGGAACGAACCTCATGGAGAGTCAAGGGTAGATACGTGGTTGAACCCATCAACAAACCTTCAAGTTTTGATAAGCCAACTTCAAGCGGCACGAAAGAGATACCAAACGAACCAATGAAATCATCAAGCATATCTTCAACAACAACCGAAGAACATGAGGAGAAACCGAAACCAAGAGCGAATATTCAAAAATCTCCAGAGCAACTTGCTGAACGGAAACGTCAGAGGAAAAAAAGATACATGAAGAACCTCAATGAGAAAAAACAGTTTTGGCAATCCCAAAACCCTAATTATGTTCACTCTAAAAAGGCGTCAAATCCCAAAGCAAATGACAAATCAAGGGACAAATCATCATTGTTGCACAAGTAGTCAGACAAACCGAAAAGGAAGTTTCGGTCCCGACTCTTACTATGCCAAGAACCGAAAGTCAAGTTTCGGTCCTAAATCCCATTCTCCTCACTCGCAACCAAAACCAAACCCAGTGGAGGATATCAAAGGAAAGGGAAAGCTCGTCTCTAATAATGAAGCACAAGATAAGAAAAAGTCAGCTAACCTTAGGACTCCAAAGAAAAACTCAACTGAAAAACCAACTAACAATAACACACCCAATTGAAGCAAGATAAAAATAAAATCAAAGTTTACACCATCAAAAGAAAAGATGAAACCACATTAATAAAAAGAACATATTTGGTTGAGCTTTCTATTGCAATTCCCTATTCTGTAAAAGACTCACCAAGGCCCAAGAGACTTTAGGTTCCTAAATATGCTTAATTTTGCAGGTTATCAGTGACGAGCAGTTTGACGACGAATGGTACATTGACAGTGGTTGCTCTTGTCACATGACAGGAAAGAGGGAAGAGCTTAGGGAGTTTCGGTCCCTTAAGGATGGTGGATGTGTAAAATATGGAAACAACTCATATGGCACGATCAAAGGATATGGGATGATTACAAATGGTGAGTTTTCAATTCGTAAAGTAGCTTATGTGGAAGGACTGCAGCATAATCTAATCAGCATCTCTCAACTAGATGTGGGAACTGGATTAAAGGTTTCGTTCGATGAAGAGGGTTTAGAGATCATCGAGAAGAAAATTAAGAAAGTTCTGTTGAAATCCATGCGCAAAGGCGAGATGTATCCTCTGAATCTCAACCCAATAAGAGGAAAGCCAGTTGTATGCTTGCTGAAGGCGAACTCAGATGAAAGTTGGTTGTGGCACCGAAGACTCTCGCACCTAAACTTCAAAAATATTAATAGGCTGGTGCTTGGGGATCACTTGCGTGGACTTCCTGTTCTCAAATTTGACAAGGAACATATATGCGTAGCATGCGAGATGGGCAAGCAAAGCCGAAAGAGTCACCCTTCCCGTATCAATACAAAGATCATCGAACCTCTTGAACTACTACACATCGAACTATGTGGCCCTTCGGTTATCGAAAGCATCGGTGGTAGTAAGTTTATATTTGTAATTGTAGATGATTTTTCACGCTTCACCTGGGTTTTCTTTCATAAACAGAAATCAGAGGCAACTCCCAAGCTGAAGGTTTTTATCAAGCAAGTGGAGTTGCAGCTATGAAAGGTGGTAAGAAACATAAGAAGCAATAATGGTCTAGAGTTCAAAAATAAAGACTTTGAAGAGTTTCTGGCTGAAAAAGGAGTAACTCACAACTTCTCTGCTCCCTACACTCCACAACATAATAGGATCATTGAAAGGCGAAACTGTTCATTATGTGAAGCCGCCCGAACCATGCTGAGTTTCGCTTCTCTTCCATTATACTTCTGGGCAGATGCTATAGCTGCTGCTTGTTACACACAAAACCGGTCCTTCCTCAACAAGTGATTTTCCATCACTCCATACGAGATTTTGAATAATTGCAAGCCCAATGTAAAGTTTTTCCATGTGTTCGGTTCAATATGCTTTGTTTTCAACTCCAAAGAGAACCAAAACAAGTTTGATGTAAAGGAAGATGAAGGGATCTTTCTTGTCTATTCGCTTACTTCAAAGGCATATAGGATTCTGAATAAACGCTCAAGGAAAATTGAAGAAACCTACTATGTAACTTTTGATGATAATTACATGAAGAAGATTCAAGCAAGCGAAGGTCCAACGGAGGAAATCTTTCCAGAATCAAGTCAAGTCTCAATTCCCATTTCCAATCTGTTTGAAGAATACATGCTGCTCTTTGATGAACCAGAGAAGGCGATACACTCAGAAGCGAAAGCAGCAGATAACAATATTGATACCTTGAAAAATATCATCGATGAAGCTACTAATGACATGGAAAGCGAACCTCAACAACCAACCGAGAAGCAGGCTCAAAGAGAACCTACTGCATCAGGTGATCATCTATCTACCAATGACCCTCCAAGAGAAAGCTCTATACTCCAGGGGGAGGGTTCGTCTACACCAAAAACAACCGAATTGCCTTATCATGGGGTGAATCCATCACAAGGCCCAACCCATGAAGGTCCATTCGAGGGGGAGAATCCATATTCTGACATGGGATACACTTCGTCATTTGAGGGGGATAATGAGAATACAAATGATGAAGGAGATCAATCAGAATTTGAAGTAGAAGTAAATGCGGAGCTGGATCCTGCCTATGATCCAAATTACCCTCCTCTCATAAAATGGACAAAGGATCATCCTAAAACTCAAATCATTGGTGACTCATCTGAGGGAGTTCTCATACGCTCTCAACTGAAGGCGAAGCAAGCTGCTTGGTTCTCTCAAGTAGAATTTTGAATGTTTAATTCGCTTGTCTCCAAAATTGAACCAAAAACGATAAGTTCTGCTCTTTATCACTTTGATTGGGTGCAAGCTATGCAAGACGAACTCCATGAGTTTGAACGAAATCGTGTTTGGAGGTTGATTCCCACACCAAAGGATGCATATGTAGTCGGTTTAAAATAAGTTTTTAGAAATAATTTAGATAAAGAAGGCAACATAATTCGCAACAAAGAGAGGCTCGTGGTGAAAGGATATTGTCAGGAAGAAGGAATAGATTATGAAGAGACCTTCGCTCCTATAGCAAGTTTGGAATCATTGAGAATCTTTTTGGCATATGCTGCACATAAAAACTTCGAAGTTTTCCAAATGGATGAAATGTTCTTTCTTGAATGGAGAACTAGAAGAAACGGTATATGTTGAACAACCACCCAGATTTGTGAACGAGAAGTATCCTGATCACTGCTACATACTGGATAAAGCAGTATATGGTTTAAAGCAAGCCCTGAGAGCCTGGTATGAAACTCTAACACGTTTTATCAAAATGTCAAAATTCAAACAAGGTTTGGTTGACCCAACCTTCTTTCACAAGAAAGAGGGCGTACACTTAATGATAGTTCAGATTTATGTCGATGACATCATCTTCGGCTCCACGAATCCTAGCTTAACAGTTGAATTCAGGAAGTTGATGGAGACTAAATTTGAGATGAGCCGAATGGGTCCGATTAACTTTTTCCTTGGATTGAATACAAGACAGGGACCAGAAGGCATCTTCATTAATCAGGAAGCTTACACGAAGACTCTGTTGGCGAAGTTTGGCATGACGGGAGATTCCAAAGTAAAGGTTCCAATGGCATTTGGCACGAATCTGACTCCATCTCTTGAGAAATCGGTTGTTGATGTGACTCTCTATCGTCAAACGATAGGGTTCCTTATGTATCTAACGGCAAGTAGATCGGACATAATGTTTTCAGTCTACTATTGTGCAAGGTTTCAAGCAAATCCAAGAGAACCACATATGGTTGCAGTGAAAAACATCCTCCGGTATCTGAAGCGAACCTCGTCTCTCGGTCTTTGGTATCCTGCAAAATCTGGCTCCTTTGTTCAAGCCTTCTTGGACGCTAATCTTGGTGGATGTGGATTAGACCGAAAGAGCACAACTGGTGGGTGCTAGTTTCTCGATGGTAAACTAGTCAGCTGACAATCAAAGAAACAAACTTGTGCGTCTCTTTCCACAGCCGAAGTTGAGTACGTCGTTGCAACATCTTGTACATCACAAGTCATATGAATACAAAGCCAACTTAGAGACTATGGCTTATGCATGAAGAAGATTCCTCTCTACTGTGAATCAAAAAGTGTGATTCAAATATGTCATAATCTAGTGCAACACTCGAAGACTAAACATATTGCACTAAGATACCACTTCATAAAGGACCATGTGGAAGATGGTAACGTTGAAGTTCACTTCGTTCGGTTCTCAGATCAACTGGCTGACATCTTCACTAAGGCCCTACCAGAAGCAAGCTTTAATAAAATTCTACAAGTCTTGGGAATGATGGAAGCTGATTCGGTACCGAAACCCCTTCCGTTTCACTAAGAAAATTGGAGAAGCGGAATAGAGCGAACGCTCAGTCTATTTCGGTTCCGGAATTTTCGGGAACCGAACGCTCGGCCCATTTTGCTTCATCTTTATGAAGTTTGATTTCGGATGTATGTTTTGTATATCTTGTCTTTCTTTTCGCTTACCTTTTATTTCTCTTTTATTTTCATTCCAAAAACTCCAAAAATAGTTTATTTTCTGTTTTTATTATTTTTCAGAAATTCCAAAACCTCCAAAAATATTTTTATTTTCTGTTTTTATTCTTTTTCAGAAATATTCAAAACTTCAAAAATATTTTCTTTTGGTTTTTGTTTTGGTTTGACGATCACAGATGTTATCTCAATTACAATTGGAGCTGGGGCAGGTATAACACTCTTATCTTTGTACTAGTTAGGTGTCCCTAAAAGCATGTTGTTGTATGTAGACCGAAGCCTCCTAGACACGAAGTGAAGCCTTAATGATTCGATCGACACCTATCGTTTCTTCCCAATTAGGCTGCTAAATTCACTCCAGTCACGAGCTACCTTACTCTTCTCACAGTGAGTTAAGAGTTTTCTGCTTTGTCATTCTTAATTAGCAGAGGTACTTTCGGCTCTTTAACCACCTCATTTTTTTCCATCACGTTTCGCTCCACAATCGTAACCCTTGAGACTCTCAACAATTACCACTGAGGTTTATGGTTCCACAACATCTGTGTTAATGATCTTAGATACGTTCACCACTTTCTGAGTGAGACCCAAAATCCAACACCTTGAATGAATTGACGGTGAACGCTAAAATATTCAAGCTATATCTTGTACCTCAAGAGATCTCCTTTAATTTTTGCGTGATCTTTATGATATTGTCTATCACCAAGACGTTTTTTCCCATAAGATCCAGTTTCAGTTTTGTTTTTGACATTTCTTATTATTATCCAGTCACAAAATATATTCTCCAACCTACTTGTTCAACAGACCACATTGGTCTCACAAGTACTTCATCCTACTTTCGGTCTTATTTTAAGTATCGAAGTTCGGTTGAAGATAAACCACCCACTAAAGCCTAGACTTGAAAAGATGTCTTTCAATGTTTCTTAACTAACATTTGATCGTATTTTATGGGAAACCAAACAGACACTTCTCAGTCTCTCTTGAATTTGAAGGAAGAGATTCGTGGTCGGGATCATTCATTTCATGTCTTCAAAGACATCACTTACATCCCACACACATCTTGCTTTATTTCTTTTTCTTTGGCACACTCTTGCACGAAGATCTTTACAATTTTCCAAACTCTTGATTGTGGTACTAATGGCACTTTTCAAATTTGTGCTTTCGGTTCTAATAGATATGGTGGTTCACTTTATTATGGAGGAGCGAAGGTTGCTTAACATGAAGCGAACGAATGAGTCTCGTTTGTAGCTGCTTGTACTTGATTTTGAAGCATTTTCAAAATTGAAGAGACGGTAATTAGATAAGAATTCCACAAGACTCATAGGATAAGAATTTGTATTGGGCGCGTGAATTTGAAACGGTTCCTACACCCACGCCTGCTGACGTATATCTAGGGAAACCAAGCTGTCAAATCGTGCTTTTTTTGGCGACATTTCAGAGATCGTATCATCATCACAGCGGATATTTTCTCTCTCCTAGCAACGGTGTAAAAGGGGGTTCTCACACCTACTGTACCTCCTTACCTTCTTCAACCTCTCTCTTGAATACAACAGGCGATATACAACTGTTCATCTTCTTCTTTACTACAACAATGGCGGAATCATCCTCTCTTCAAGATCAAACAGCTTCATCATCTTTGCTTATGATAAAACCCAATTAGAATCTCTTCATTCAACTAAATCCTTTCCTTTATGATTCGTACATGCTTCACGTTGTAGAGTGTCTCAAGTATTCTCCATTGGTGATTGCTCTCACGCAAGTCGAATCAGTTCCCATGTCCCTTCTATCACAGGTCCATTCCACTAACGCAAGGAACAGATCTTCTCGACATATTTAATCACAAGACATCTGTATCCAAAGCATGCTTCTGTTCACTTCTACGGCTTGTTGCAGATGCTTTTGTCATCTCTCCGTATTTTATCACAATAGCTCAGTTGTTTTCAATGTTCTATGACATGGGATACAAAGACGTTCTAACTACGGTGACGAAATTCAAGAAGTCATGTTTACCACCTCAATGGAATGCTCTGTTTACACTTATCTACAATGGGTTAGCAGAAAGGGTTGCAGGTTCGTATGGGGCGAGTAAAGGTTTCATGACCATTCTCTATGGTCTCTACAATGGAATCAATTTGGATTATGGTTCACTAATCTGGTCATAACTGGTGTAGAGTCTCAACTCCTCATCCAAACATTCTGAGATTTCATGCGGTCGTTTATGGACATTAGTCACTCGTAGAGCCATTGAGACTTTTCAGATTCCTGTCATGTCGGATGCTCTGCTGTCTTCTGTTGCTACTTTTCACACGACCAAAATTATTGTTCCTGACCCTACAAAGTTTGTATACATCAGTTCTATTCCTGAATCGATGAGATGATGTGTCTCTAGCGAAAGTAAAGTCATTGCCGATTACAGGAAATTGACACCTTCAGGTCCACACCAACTCACTCCTAAGATGCAAAGTGCTTTGGAGGCTGCTGACAAACTTGCCAAGAGGGGGAAGAAACTGGAGTCTAAGAAAGTCGAGACCAAAGGTCCCACATCTCCTAAAAAGCATAAGGCTGATAAATCTGCACCTGTGGCTCCCAAAAAGAAAATGGTCAATAAGATGGCAAAGCGACCGAAGGCACCGACGCCTTCTACTTCCAATGACGAGGAGAAATCAGCCGATGACGAAGAGGAAGTTCAACACGAAGGCTCACCAAGGGGAAACACTCCTCCCCGATCTCCAACTCCTGAGGTACAGATTCATGTTCTTACTCCTCCTCCTTCTCCAAAACAAGCCACAATACCAATCTCGGTTGCTCCCATTCCACCACCTATCACTTCTCAACCTACTACTATTGCTCCACTACCACCTCCAATCTTTTCTCAAACTACAACAACCACAAAAATTGGACCTTCGGTGAGTGTCAACATATCTGATACGGGGGCACATACCGTTGACATTGACACTCCAGTTACCACCAAACCTCTCTCAATATCTCCTTCAACAGACACTGAGCCTACTCTGGGAGGTGAAAACTTTGATTTTGACTCCACTTATTATAGCCCTTATCGACTTCCAAGTGAAGATGATGATGATGCTCTGGTGACAAAGCTCCATTTAAAAGATCTTCATGATAAGCTTGACAAATTTCTTCGTTCCTCAGCAACTTATTCAGATGTTGTTTTAAAAGCTTTTCTTGACACTGCTCTTCAGCAATATACAGCCTTAATCGACAAATCTACAAAGGTTGTGGATGCCTCCACATCTCCCTGCAAGAAAGCAACAACCGAAGTAAAAGATCTTGTTCATGATTCAAAGATCTTTTTGGAATCATTCAAAGGCCAGGCAGACTCCAATGCTGCAAAGGTTAATGCTTATGTTGATTCTCTCTCAAAGTCCCTTCAAGAAGAGAAAGCAAAGTTTGATTTTGTTCGAATTGCATTCCAAGCTTATCACACTTCTCTTCTCACTTCGGTCAACTCTCACCTTGATAAGCTTTAGGCTGACCTGGCCATGGAAAACAGATTATGGACGAACTTGCTCAAAAGACTACACAAGTTGAAGTTCGGTCTACTCATCTTGATCAAGCCCAGAAGGAGATTGCATCACTCCAGACTGAGCGGTCAGTTCTTAAAAGTAGTGTTGGGGATGTTCTCTCGATTCTTAGTAATCTTGTTAATGCTCATGATCCTGTTCTCACCCTTACTATCCGGAATCACTTGACTGCTAAACTTCTTCCTTCTATTCAAATATTGAGTCAGATTCAGGGAGTTACGGATCCCGTGGTCACTCCGCAACAAGGGGGAGAAGCTGATCAAAATCCTCCAATTCCACCCAAAGTCATTATCGAAACCGAACTAAAGGTTAATGTAGCTTCGGTTTCAGGTGGACATGAAAAACTGAAGGGTGTTGTGAAAGGTAGTGATGATGAAGAAGAAGAAACGATTGTTGAGGCTTTAAAGAGGAAGAAAAGGGATAAAGAGATTGATGAAAGTTTGAGAATATCCAGAGAGGAAAAAGAAAAAGAGCAAAAGCATAAAGCAACTCAAGATGCTCTGGTTTGCAAGCAGGCTCTCTTTCCCACTTGGACCCGAGAAAGATTAATCAAAGAAGCAATTGAGTCTCCCAGCACTCAATGGCTAGAACTTGTTGCCTCGTTTGAATGTGAAAACACGAGGGATTCTCAATTTGACATGCCCATCACCTGTAGGGCATACGTGTTCCATTGTTTTGATCCAACGGTTGAAGTCCCTTCTCCTCACCCACAGGTTGATCGAGATCTAATTGATTATTATCTTGAATTTGCTCAACCCCAATACTTGACCTGGAGTGCTCAGAAAATAACCTCTGTCAAGGTATTGAAACCGAATGTTGTTGGGAAATTTATCAACGTGAAGTTCAGGGTGACCCGAGGTTCTACTAAGTCGGTTCATATGAATTCGTTAGCTGATCTTCCAAACCTGAACCCACACGATTGGATTCTGTTGTTCAATATTCTTCTTACTAATCAAGAGCAGCATGGGTCAATCCTCGATCACATTAAGAGAATGTTGTCTTCCTACATCCATGAAGTTTCTAAGATGGATAAGGAGGTTGCAAACATTTTGAGGAAGAAGCCGATTGTGAAGAATATCGGGAAGCCGAGTGATCAAAATAAGATGAAATTGGGCAAGATAGATCAAGTTCATCACACTGTTATGTTCACTAGAGGCGAAGGTGAAAAATTCATTTTCGCTCTTGTTGACAAACACCTGTTCTCCACTTCCTGCTTGGAGCACGTACTTGATATAACTCACAGGTGTAAACAAAATAGTGATTCAGATAAGAAGAACTTCTCTGACATGCTTCGGTGGTATATAACTTTTCGTCACACTCTTTTGGCCATTATACCGAAGGTGTTCAAGACAGTGAAGAAGTCTGTTCTTTTTCAACCGAACTAATCTCTCGCCTCTATTGACGCAAAGGGGGGGATTGTTGGGTCTAGAGTGTTGCGTCATATGGGCTTAATGTTAATATTTTGATTACCCTGTTTGGGCCTGTCTAGCCGTGGTTTAAGCATTAGGGTTAGCTTATATATTTTGCATGCATGTATAGCTTTAGAAACAAGTTCTCATTAATAGCTTTGCATTGTAACCCTGAACACACCTCTACAGTCGAAGTTCTTCATCGAGCTCTTATGAGGTGTGAGATATTAATCATTCGACATCTTTTGATCCATCCTTGTGTTCTTTGATTGCTTCATTCTCGTTTATTTGTTTTGAATCTATCGATCTAATAGCGCAATAATCTCATCAGTCACCATCTGGTGGCTAGCCGTGGTGAGGAAGCAGTGGCTCAGATCGCGCCACGTGTCACTCGTTGGTTACTCCAAAAACTAATTATCTTCTAAAATCCGTAACTTTTTCATACGAGCTCCGTTTTGACGTTCTTTATATACACGTGTATATCGACGGTTTCTACAACTTTTGTTTAGACTCCATCAGCTAACTTTGACTTTATTTTTAAAGTTATATTTTAATAAGCTTAGACATATAAAGTCCGTTAAAAACTCATAATTGTGTCATCCGACATCCATTTTCGTCTGTCTTTATATCATTGAGGTCCTATTAATGAGATCTTCAGTTCTCATTTAGGTTTTTTCAACTAAAAATTGATCGATCGAAAATTCGATTTCCGGGTTGTGCATTGCTAGGCTAAATCTTAGAAAAATCATAACTTCCTAATACGAAGTCAGATTTGGATGTTCTCTATATGCACGATTTCGGTTTAACGTCTACCATGACTTTCGTTTAGATCGACAAGGCTAAAAATTTGTTTATCAAAAATTCACTTTCTACAATACGCGGTATCGTGTCGGTTTAGCCGTAAAACTTCGACGGGCCATAACTTCTTCGTTATAACTCGGATTTCAGTGTTCTTTATATGTACGGAAACCTTGTGACATATACTATAACTTGGTTAAGATTATTTACTATAAATAATATTATATCCAAAAGTCATTTTAACACTTATCGTCTCTAAATTAACTAGCTCGAATCTGTAGGCGTTACAAATCAAACATATAACGGTCCTTGTCTGGTATATAGATCTTTCAGAAATATGAGATGGGCCCCACCTCTTCACATTCATTTGGCCCCACCTGACATTGGTCCTCACCCGGTATACATATAAACACATAATACATGCAAGAATCACAAAGATAAATAACATACAATATGCTCATCAGGCCTCGCATGGTATACATATCGAATATCATACATGCAAGAGTCAGCAGACAACTAGCATCCTTGTCATAATAAACTATGGCCCAACATTGGTGCCTTCAACCTGCCAAACACAGTGAGGAAACTCACCTCAAACTGCTAAATCTCTTAGATAAATACTCGGACTGCTGATCCGGAAAAATCCCCGCGCTAACACCATTAAATAATATCCAATCAATAATTAGGCTTCAACCCATAACTAGAATCCTAGTCCAATTTTCCAATACTCAAGGTAAAAGACCATTTTACCCCTTCCTAACTTGGCCCAAAATCTGAGGCCCAATCTAATAGCACCAAAAAGCCTATTAAGGCCCAACTTCCTATTTGGGCCGAAAACCCATCATGGCCTAATTCCAATAAGGCCCAAGGCCTAGAAATAACCCAAAAATCAGAAGGCTAATGGCCAATAAGTCCAAAACTCTTCTAGCCCAAAAGTGGCCCAAAGCAATAAAGTCAACAGAAGTCAAGGGCAACTAAGTACACCCGGTGTACTCAGGCTTACGCCCAGCATACTACAAAACGAGCCATGATCGGGGACCGGGCAGCGTACACGCAGCGTGCACATACGTACGCCCAACATACGTGCTCATTAACAACTATTCCATTAAGTGTTTAATACTTGCAACCAAAAGCCTAAACTTCATATCTGTGTCATATTAAACGTCTTAATTCATAAAGTCAAGAACATGGAGCCCTTACGTGGCTCAAAAGGACCCAAATCTCACTTTTAGCATTCTACTTTCACCATAATGACCTAAGCACATGCATGGTTAATCCACAACTATCAAGATGCTAACTTTATAGACTAGGTACCTCAGAAAAATCAAGAGAAGCAACTCCTAACTTCTGGAGTGGAAGAAATCCACTAGATCTCATCATATGACCAAAATGGGACAAAAACTTCATAAAGACTAGATCTAAGCAAACAATGGGCAAGTTCCAAGCTTTATACCTCAATGAAGTTGGAAATGATGTAAAAAATTGGGATCTACAAGCTATCATTTGATCAAGGCTCCTTCTTCCAAGTTATTCTTCTTCAATTCTCACCAACACACACTAAATCACACACAAGAGGGTCAAATATCTTCAAACGGGGCTAGGTTTTAGAAATGTCACTCAAAGGGCTTTGGAGGCTAAGAAGTGAGAGGTCCAAGGTCCATAATGTTGTTTAAATAGGGTCCAAACCATAAAAATTAGGATTTGTCCCTTGCATGTGTACGTCCCGCATACAAGTGGTACACCCCGCGTACTAAAAGTTTTTCGGAAATGGAAAAAACTACCTCCTAGGGAACAAATCTGCAAAGTAATTACATACCAAAGGGTCAAAAATGAAAATATCTTAAATCAGGTGTTACAATTATATGGTTGGGTTGAAATACAACCTAGGGTTAGGCCTAATATTATATGTTTGGGTTGAAATATACCCAGGGTTGGGCCGAATATTATATGTTTGGGTTGAAATATACCCCAGGGCTAGGCCCAATATTATATGTTTGGGTTGAAATATACCCTAGGGTTGGGCCTAATATTATATATTTGGGTTGAAATATACCCTAGGGTTGGGCCTATTATTGTATGTTCGGGTTGAAATAAATCCTAGTGTTGGGCCAAAGATTATATGTTGGGTTGGAATATACCCCAGGGCTAGGCCCAATGATATGTATGGTATGTGGTACTTTGGGGATCTCACTAACTTTGTGCTTACAGTTTATGTTTATGGTTTCAGGTATCTTTGTTTTTAAAAGGAATGGCCACGCTTGATCAGACTGCATCGCCTGGAGTTTTATTCCGCACTGAATGTTTACAAATAACTCTAATGTTCTGAAATTACTGTTACTCTGATCGCCTTTTGGAACAATGAATGAACCGCTTTAACTTTATAAAAATGAAATTTTTACTCGGTATTTTTGGGACGTTACAATTATATATAATTTTTTTATAAATTTTATATTTATATAAATAGATTATATATTATAGGCTTGTAGTGGCCAAACTTAAGAATTAGAATTAAAATTCAAACTTTCAAATTGACTTAATTTTACTCCTCCTCACCAGCTATCCACTTTGCTCCCCAACTTTAACTGTTTTCATCTTGTCTTCTAAACTTACTATGAATTTTGTCATTCCACCTTCTAAACCTAGTGTTTCACTTTTTTCCTTTTGACCTCCCCGTCTCCTAATTTCCAACCTTTAATATGTTCAACCTGACATCACACAACATATTTACATGGTCGAAAATTTAACGTAAAAACTGACACAAAAATAAATGGGTTGACACAACACGATAATTAAACAGTTCGTATTAAGGTCAAGCCCTATCAACTTGTTTGATGTACTGACATGACATGTAAGACACGACATGTTTGCTAGGTCTAATAATAATCAATCTCAAGGTTACAAAAGAGTGTTTCTCTTTCAACCACAGAAGCATAATACTCGGCACTTGCAGAAGCTGCCAAAAAGCTCATAGGTTGAATAGTTTCTTGTCAGAACTTGGAATGAAGCAAGAGGATTGTGTATTGTATTGTGACAATCAAAGTGTAGTTCACTTAGCAAATACTCTAGTGTTTCATAGTAGAACGAAACACGTTCAAATGAGGTACCATTTCATTCAAGAGTTAATAAATGAAGGAATCTAAACTTGAAGAAAAATCCTTGGAACAAAGAATCCAGTTGATATGTTCACCAAGATAGTTACCACTAAGAAGTTGAAGTTTTGCATGGCTTCAACCAGCCTTCTAGAAGTTTTAAGAGAAGTTCTTAACATGAGAAAGAGAGAAAGAGAGAGATAGAGAGAGAGAGGGTACTTTGAGGAATGGCGAAAATTTAATGGCAGATGAAGTTGTTCAAGCCTTTAAGTGGGAGATTTTTAGGGTATGAAGTATTGTCCAACATGGAGCACTTAAAATTAAGTGGAGCATTTGGATGGAGCATTATGAGTTCAATGGAGCACTTAGAACTCAATAAAGCACTTAGGATTCATGGAGAAAGTGCTAAAGGAATGAATCATCTGCGAAGGTGTTAAATCATCTGACAAAGGAACGGATCGTCTAAAACAGGATTTGGAGCAACATGGAGCAACTTGGAGAAAATGGATGGAATTTGCGCCATCTATGAGCATGTTACACCAAATGGATAAAAGTTGCTCCATCCATGAGCATGTTACACCAAAGTGAAGGATGTTGCGCCAAAGTGATAGGTGTTGGGCCACTAGTGATCACGATGCTCCATCATGTGTTTGGTTGATGCTCATTAGGTTGAAGGTTCCAGAAGCGTCTGCATGGCACTCTACGATTGGTTGGAAATTAGGGCATCTCCTAAATGGGCTAATTATGGATGGGTATGACCCATCATAATTATGGTTTCCTATGCTTTCCTCTAAGTAGGCTCATATCCCTATTATTGTAATTGTTAGATTTCTGTGAGAGCTCAAAGTGAGATACAATTTTGAGTGCTTGTAATAGTTCCAAAAAGTTAAACTAGCAATACTTCTCTTTATATACTAACATGTATGTAAGAAGGACCATACCTCTAATAAATGAAAGCATAGTGAAAATAAGAAGCATGGTGGTGTAAGAAGGACCATACCTCACCTAGCCATGGACAACCCATGGCTTTAACTAAGAAAAGTGAAAGTGGGTTTGTCTTTTACCCCTTCTTATTTACTAGCATTTACATCTTATAATTATTTAACCTGCATTTATATAAATGGACTTCAAAAGGTCTAAAAAGATGTACACAACATATAAACCATACTATATGAATTTCTAGTTGGTTTTCTCTCTTAGAAAATATTATTTCCATAATATTAATTTTCCAATTAAATACAAGTGTTGATAATATTTATTAGCAATCAAATTCTAATAAAGTATCAATAAGTGGTAACTTGTTATTAGGTGTGTATATGATCATATGTTATTAGCAAATATCATTATATAATGATGCTTCAGCATATAGACCTTTCACTTAATAGAAGTGGTTGTTTCCAAGAAGCGCGATGTGAACAATCTTTGGTCGCAGCACGAAGGGAATCCTCGTTCATGACTATTTTCAACTTTAATGGTCATGATGCGTTGACCCGTTGATCGTTGCTTTTTTAACAGATTAACTTTTGGTCAAACTTTGCTAGACATGGAGTTTTGAACTAAGGTTTTACCTCTCATTAGTTATGATTAATGAGGTGCGTGAATTTAGGTTGTTAGTGATAATTGATTCACTTGTGGAGTTTTGCGTATGACACTTAGATTGTTAGCTTTAGGCGAGGTTTCTAACTATATCATGTGTGCCATTATATGTCATGTGTGTAATAGGATGTCTGCATACTACTACTGTATAATTATGCGATACAGGTCATATGAGATGACTGATTTGTGCTTACAAGCCCAGTAGGAAGGGTTCTATGGAATGACAGATGTATGCCTATAATCCTAGTAAGAGGGCTACTATAAGATGATGGTCGTATGCTTACAGGCCGAGTATGAGGGGTCATATAGGAGGGCAGTTATCTGTGAATAAGCACGGTATGAGGGGTCATATGGGATGATGATTATGTGCCTACATATCTAGTATGAGGGGTCTTATAGAATGATGGATGTGTTCCTAAAGGTCTAGTAGGAGGGGGTGTCATGATGGGTTTGTGAGCCTATGATACATGTCATATGGGATGAACGTTGCATGCATATAGGCCCAGTAGGAGGATGTGTCATGATGGTTTTGTGAGCTAATGGTACATGTACAATGGGATGAAGTGGAGCGGTATTAAATTGTGAGCCTAAATGACCAGCAGGATAGGGTCTCAAGATGGGTTTGTGAGACTACGGCACAGGCCTGACAGGTGGGGGAGTTACGATGGGATCATAAACCTACAATTGTATGCATAGTATGTATGGTGAAATATGGGGTGTATTGAAAACTCATTGAGCTTTGTGCTTCCTTGTTATGTTTAAATATTTTTTAGGTTGTTATGGTTTGAAGAGCATGGGTGCGGTGTGACTATACTCGCATCTGCATCATGTTTTTGAGACTTTTGCTTAACTCTACATTATGTTTTATGATATTTGAATCAAATGGATATTTATGTTCCTTTTATGAAAATGATTTTTGGATTTTTAATTATATTTCAAAGAAAACTGCTTAAAATTTTGGGATGTTATATAATCTGTGGAATATGTCTGTTTTTTTTTTAATTACTAACCTAACATAAGTTGGTGTTGCTTGTTATAGATATAAGATTCAAGTATGGTTTAGAGATTAATTGTGTGTAGTGTCATTGGTTCTCTTTGATCGAGATGCAGCACGCTTGTTATGGAAAGTGCAAATGTCATGGTCAAGGAGTTACCAGAAGATGGGGGTGAGGATGCATTTCCTGATGAGTTAAATGTAATTATGGATCAATAGTATGGCGTACATGTTAAACTGAGTGATTTTAGCTTGCGTACTAACTACCATATATACATGGTGTCAAAATCAGCAATGATTTCGAGTTGTTGGCCACATTGCCAGAAGATGTGGAAGGAGATGAGGTTGTAGAGGTAAAAAGAACAGTGTGATAACATGTTTTGGTGTATACATGTTTCGAGGGTGTAAACATGTTGATTGAATGAAATTATTAGAAGCATTAACTACCATTTACATGAAGTATTTACATAATACGTGACCTTTGAGTTGCTTGAATAACCATATGCAGTTTTAATTTCTTTTTCTCTTCCCCTCTATATTCATTCGTACCCATTAGAATACCATCTTGATTCCCCTCTCTCTCTCTCTCTCTCTCTCTATTAAAGAAATTTCCCAAAAAGACTACAAACATGATATGGTTTTGTTTTTAGAATCTTGTAATGAGAAACTAATGCACCACAACACAATGATAAATAACATAGTTTTACTTCAATCCGTCCAAAATAGAAAAAGGGAAAACTTGATTAGAAAATGAAGAATAAAACATCTTTTGAGGTCAAAACATTGACCATAACTTTCTATTATTAACAAAAGCATACAGACAATGTTTTTATTGGGTCTCTACAGGAGGTTTTGGGATTCTTTGAAGAAGAAAAAAAACATCTATATGCTTTTGTTTCCTGTTTTAAAAGAATCTAATGTTTTGATATGTATTTAAGTTTTTGCTTTGAATATAAATAAATAAAATATGGTTCTTTATGTATTGTTAGTAATATCATTGTGTGTCGTCATAAAGACATATCCTTATCCCCTAATATATTAAATGACTAGTGAAATATACTAATAAAACAATTATGTAACAGTTTAAAGAAAATTATTTTAAAAAAAATCATAAGCTTCGAATAAATTGATCCACCCATTATACAATTCTTCTTAGATTAATATATAGTAAATTAATTCATTGTGATGGGATGAAAATACTATTTGTTCTGTATTGCCGTTTACTTTGTATCACAATTTGTCTATAAAACCATATCCATTCGAAAGAGGTTTATCATCTTTTGATGTGGCCAACTTGTGTTTATGATCTTTGGAGCAAGTGTACAAATATTATGCACATGAAAGCAACATTAATATTTATATCCGCAAACACATAACAACATTATTAAACTACGTATTATTATTTTAAAAAAAAAAAAAAAAAAAAAAAAAATCTTTTCTACCAATGGAGATGATAATATAACGCAATACTTGTTGAGAAATTAAAATCATGAATACGCTTATCAATCCTCGGATACATACTTTCAGTATTAATTCATGAATTTATTTATCGTCAAGCACGTGTATTTAAAAAGTAACGAATAAGATCAGTTATATAAATGTATCTAGTAAATCATGACATCAAAAAGACAACTAAAAATACGTCATACATGTTTCCTTCGCCTTTCACGCTTCATGAAGTTGAGATTTCTGACGTTTCATGTTCTGAACGACAGGCTCCTTTACCTATAAACAAAATTCCAATTTTCAAATAAAATTAAAGTTTTGTGGTGAGGAGGAGGAGGGTATATATGTAATTACGTACCGTGCTTGCTTTTCGGAAACGTTTGTTTATGGTGGTTTGGCTACAAACCGCAGTATCCATTTTATCATCCTGATTGATATTTCCATTTCTACCCTTTTTCATCCCTGCATGGCTCTCTATGGAAGACAACGGCTGCAAAACCTATATATTTTATAAAACCATTAAAAAAAATGACAAAAATTTTAATAAAATAAGAGTGTACTGAGAAAGTAAAAAGAACCTGATTGTTGCTTGTGGGGGTGTTGTTCTGTCCATTCTGTCTGTTGGATACACTCTGCTGCAACTCAGGTTTACCCATCGATCGTGTAAGCTCTGATCCAATGGAGTGGAATGCGCCAAGTGTCGACTTATTGGTCCCTGATCAAGTTGTCAATAAGTAAAATCATTAAATATAGAAATTATTGTAATGTGGGCCCACCTGCTTGTTTTTCCGAATGGCTGTTGGTGTCCAGGTCCACCGTAGTATTAAAGTCTAGAGCTTTTTTGACTTCATCAAGTTTCTTCTTGGTTATTTCAGAATGAATCACTCGCTTTCCTGTAACAATAATTAAAGAAAAGGTATAAATAATTATTCAATGATTTTGATTTTTATTAACCATAATAATAATAATAATATTTACCTAGTCTACGGCTGCTTGAGGTTTCAATAAACCCTTCTTTGGTCATTTTATCCATTAATTTGCGAACTGTGGTTTGGTTAACCTCACCACCAAGTTTGGTTTGAAGCTTAGGAATAGTAATGTAGTCCATTGGAAGAGCATGAAAGAGTGCCTTCATGTACATTTGACCTTCAAGCATTGTGGGTGGACTTTTCTTGCTGAGGGTTTCTTCTTTCACAGCATCAAATTCATATTCCGATTTCTATAATTCATTCATGTTTTAAATAAGATTAGTAAATTATTTAAAAGGGTAAAAAAGTAATTAAATAAATAAATAAATAAGACGACCCCAGGCCTCTCGATGTTGAAACTGTCCTTTCCGGATTTTGAAAGAATGCCTTCGTTAACAAGCTTGTTCATAACATCTGAAAAAACCAATGTAATATTTATTATATTTATGGAAGGTGAATTTTGGTTTTTACTTTGTTTATCCGGATTCTCTGGTTACCTTCAATCAAAGCCTGCAAATAAATTAAACAAAAGATGTTAAAGGCAAGTAATTTTCTCTGGTACATGTCCTAATACAAAAAATTGAAGTATAGTGTCTTAATAATGTTGTAAAAGATAGAAATGAAAATAAGATGCTATGATAAACATATTATTCAAAGTTTAGCTTTAAAGAAAAATGTTTACCACAGATATGTCAGGGAAATTTGCGAGAACATCAGTGACATCAAAAGTGTCTAGATGATAAGCACTGATCCAATTTTTTACACGATTCAGTTGCTGTTCATCTTCAGCTGGATCCTGAGTATCATCTGCATATTTAAGAGGTTATCTTGTAATAATTTCATAGAAAAATCGCTCTGATTATATAATTTTAAATGTATGAAAATGATTTTTAATGCACCTTCATCAGCCATGGTCTCATCTGGTTTCTCTTTTTGTTGGTCTGAAAAAGTAATAATGATTGTTTGAAATTTTTGAACTCCAAGGATAATGAAGAAGTTAAAAAATTGATATGTCTATTATTATTACCTACTGGTGCCATGATGTATTCGTCATCAGAAAGGCTAGTCTGAAAATAAATAGTATATTAGTATGAGGATTTATAAAAGTATAAATTAAGTTTATAAAATAAAATAGTATATTTGACACTTTAATTACCTGACTATCAGCTTGGCTATCTTCATCTCTCTCCATTGAATCACCTCCCACACTCATATTTTCATCCTCACAAGGATCAAGAACACTTTTGACCTTGAGAGATAATACAAAATGCTTGCTGTTGACATTGCCAACTTCCATTTTCAAAGGATTTTTGTTCCATGGATGATGCGCTTCTTCCTCTGTGCAGCCTCTAAAGAATGGGGGCTCATAATCAGCAGGCTACAAGATTAAGAAAAAACACTTTATCAATTAAATATATTGCAATGTTATTGGTTATGAATTGTTTCAGAAAAAAAAATAGAAGAAAGGAGCTATATATGAGGATTATACCGTGACATCATCGTAATAGTGGAGTTTCATCAAAATGGTGCGCTGAAACAATAGTCAAATTAGATGAAGATGAAAACTCTTTATAAATGTCACTACATCAAAAATGAGTACCTCTTCTGGCATTTTATCTAGAGTTCTCATTAGTTGTATCAGGGTACGAACCATTTTACAAGCAGAGCTCCTGAGATAAAATGTTGTATTAGTTAACTAAGATCACAATTTGGGAATCAAAAAACCATAAGGGAATGTAGTACTTCATTTGATTTGGGGTGATCTCTGTGGTGGAGTTACACTTGAATGTTTCCCCTTGTTTCTTGTTTCCAATTCGATTAACATTCATAGAAACCTCTTGATTGTCAGCATTTGAGTAACTGAAAGAAACTGCAGGAGAATATATATATATGTATATAGATCTTAGTAAAGCAAAGTAAAACTCCTATTACACATTCATATTATAACAGCTACTTACAGGAATATTCTTCAATCATTGGCCCTTCTACTGTCTGGCACACACAGAACATTAGTGTCCTGAGATATTTCTTCTGCAAAGCATCATATACACCTGCAGGAAAACAAATCATGAAAAATCAGTAATAAAAACATAGAAACTCAAGCTCAAAAGCACTAGAGAAGGTTTATGAATCAGTATACCTTTCTCCATCCAGTCAATGAGTCTTCTGGACTCTGCATCCATAGGCATGAGCTTTTTGATCTTCATCTCTGTTGATGAACCAATAGAATCAAAGCCGTTTTATAAGGTATAACCTCTCAGCTACAAAGATCTTCACCAGAGAGACCAGTAGTACGTACCTAAGGCTGGGACACCCTTATCACTGAAGTATTTCTCAGGGAAAAGGCCTCTGATATAACTGATATTGAATATTGCTATGCGTAGTAGGTTCCTTGTCTGTTTTGAAAGGAAATAAATCATGAGTTATAAGAACTGATAAATTACAAAATAAAACAGTTAAGTAATTGTTCCACATTTAGCGTCAAAAGCTTCGATAATAGTTTAGGATCGAAATGTTTTACTTATTTTCTAACATCATCTGAACTTTCTCACAATTGCAATTGACCTTAAAACTCTAATTTGCTACTGAAATCGATGTTAGCAAATAAATCACTGGCCTCGTATACCATTAACCTCCTTACATTCTACAATTCTTAACGAGGTTATGAATTACAGTAATGGATGCTCAATGAATAAAGCAAAACCTAGAAAAATACTGTGTAATCTGCAATCAAATGTCATTATGTACAAAGTGTAGCTGAAAACAGACTCTAAATCATGTTTAACCGGTTGTAAATACAATGGAAGCTTGCTTTGAGTCTATTTCGCCGTCCTTTCAAAGGTTAAGTCACCGTTAGTTTACAGAGATCCGATCGATTACAACTAAACAACGACCACGAGGAATCAAGTAATAACGATCATCGGAATTTCAGTTACTCCGATTCAAGTTTCATAGAATAAGGATGACTATTTTGAATTGATTAACGTGGATTAAGTTCGAGAGAAACAGATACATTTGATCCATATGTAACGCAGCTAGTAGAAGAAAATTGATCAGATGCAAATCACGATTATCAATCCCGGTTATCGGAAAAACTAGCAATAGTTATCACCAGAGATGGAAATGTTAAGTATGAGCTGAACACCAGTAGCGATAATATGAAATAAATCTATAGAAAACTGTGCACATGAATTCAATCACATAAATCACGAAATGTATCAGAAATTTTGTTTCTACAGAAATCAAATCACTACGAGTAAATCAAAAGCTCGATATACGGAAGATAATTACCAGGAGAAGAGAATCCTGCTCGGTAATCTCCGCTTCCTTCACTTTCTGCTCAACAATCTGAAAATTCAGAGAATCGATTATCAGGCAGTAGAAGATCGAGAATTAACGGATCAACAATCTATCGAACTTTTGGAGATGACGAAGCTTCGAAGCTTACCATTTTTCCTAGTTCGAAGAGAGAAATGTGTTTGAATTTTGGAAATGTGGGTTGAAGAATGAATGAAGTGGCGGGAGAAGACGATGAGTAGGGGAATAGTATCCAGGAACAAACTTAACCATGGTTATATGATGACTTGGCACGTGGCTGGGATGAAGCATGCAGAAGACACCGTTGATGGAACGTTAAGGTCAGTTGAGCGATGCCGTTGACACGTTAAGGAAATTCGATCATCATGTTGAAGATTTTATAAAGTTGCATATATAGAAATATGTTATTAAGATGCATATTTGTAACGATGTCGATTTAACTCATTCATTTATAAAAGGTTTTATATATATATATATATATATATATATATATATATATATATATATATATATATATATATATATATATATATATATATATATATATATATATTATACAACAAAATGGAAAAATAAGCTGAAAATAAGTCAACCATGTCTAAATATTGTCCCTCAAAACTTTATATGGTATCAAACTCTCAAAACTTTAAATGGTATCAAATAGCGCCAAGTCGGAAAAAAATTTGTAACATCCAAATTTTTCATTTTAAAATTTCACATAAAAAAGCGTTCATAAAAATCATCCCAAGAAAATTAAAAGTGTCAAATACATATCATCATCAAAATAGAGTGTTCCAAAAAACTACAGTCGAATCTGTACAATCAAGTCTTTACCTTCTCAAGATCATCAGAAGTACTTGAAACACATTTAATCAACAACTGTAACTATGAAGCATAATGAATTCCCCAAAATATCACATACAACACAACATAAATAAATAGATATGGGTTATCAGCAACTATGGAGACTACTCGAAGTCTCAGTGGGCAAACTGCACACTCTATGGATTATCAACAATCCTAAAGACTACCTAAAGTCTCAGCACACACGGTAACACATATCATAATCATAGTAAATAGACCCAACTTGTCAACACATATATTCTACCACACAGGTAAGCATAATGAGGAAACTCACCTTGCACAGATGATTGATAGAACTCACACCCGAACTGTCGAAACTAAACTTCGCCTATTAATCACATCAAATAACCCTAATTAACAATTAAGGTAATTATACAAACTCAACTAGTCTAAAATTGAGTCTAATCCACAATTTGGACAAAAGACCATTTTGCCATTCACAAAAACCAAAACCCTCACAGTTGTCCAAAAGTCAACCTTGGTAAAAAATTCAATGATCCATGCCATCTGGACAGATCACCACGTTGTGGCCTCTTTATGCCACACCATGGGCACTCCACGACAAAACAGTCCAGCTTCACTAGTCGCCACGTCATGGCACCCAACCCCACGCCGTGGGAACTGGATTCCAGCAGTCTAACAAATTTAGCTCTTAATTTGTTAAGATCTTTCATTCCAACCTTCCAGAATCCTTCTTAAGGTCTAAAGCATTCCAAAGATCGATTCTTTTTCAGACATGTATACCCAATACAAGTCTAGATCTCAAATTAGGCCAAAATGAAGAAATGTTACTAACAACCTCATGCATGAAACTCAAGATAGCATCAAACTCCATATCTACAACATATGATGGAAAAAAGTGACCTTAACAATCCATAAAGTTGCCAACTTTATGAACTTCATGCGTTCTACTCAACCCAACATAAAGAAATATAGACAAAACTTAGATCTAACATTCTTGAAAGAGAAAGGTAGGAACTTGAGGACTTACAAAGGTCCAGATTCAAAACAAGATGATGAGGAAGAGACTTGCTTGTAGAACCACAACACCAAAAGGGCCTTATTCTTCAATAGTAAGCTAAAGAGACACCAAGAAACTCTCAAAGTCAATAATGGGGAAAAGGTTAGGATGGGGTGCTTTCTCTGGGAATGGAGGCTGCCAAATGAGGCAACCCTAGAAGTTAGTGCCCTTAAATAGGGAAACAACCCCGAAATTAAGGTTTAGGCCCAAAACAGTCTCCATGTCGTGGCTATATACTGCCAAGTCGTGGGCACTCCACCACGTCGTGGCCTTACGATGCACAAAATAAATTAAAAACATATCTTAAAGATCCGTGCATTACAATTTTTTAGGTTATTCCTTATAACATTAGAATATATATATATATATATATATATATATATATATATATATATATATATATATATATATATATATATATATAGGGCTAGGTTCAAATGTGGATAAACATCTATTGTGTGAACGTGTGGACAATGTTATTCTGTGAGAATGGGTAAGTACATATGTTGTTTGGTAATGTGAATACATTCAACCTCACATAAATATTTTCATTATCTCGCATTCTCACTAATTAAATCGTCTATAAGGGTATTATAGACTTTTTTATGATTTTCATTCTGTCAGAATGTTGTCAAAATGTGTTATTAATAATCGTATTCTGTAAGATGAAAATGAGTGAAAAATGATGTGTGAGAACAAAAATGAATAAGAATTAGTGAGAATGCATGATAATGACGATAGTTGTGTGAGGTTGAGCGTATTCACGTTACCAAACAACCTATTCTCTTACTCATTCTCATAGAATAGCATTGTCCACACACGTCCAAACAATAGATGTTAATCCACATTTTAACCTAGCCATATATATATATATATATATATATATATATATATATATATATATATATATATATATATATATATATATATATATATATATATATATATATATATATATGGATAGAGAATATGTGGCTATTAGGTATATAAAGTTAGGTATAGAACCCCAAAACGTTGTCGTATTGCTTCAAAGTTCAGATTAAGTCGTGTTTCTTCCCTTATAAATCGATGAAATTGTTTTCTTTTTCTTTTAACTCCTCTGTCCCTATTGTTGTCTTTCTTTTTTCATTGCTTTTCTTCATATCTTAAGTGTTATGGGGACTATCCTCGATTTTGTTTTTCTTGATTTTGGTGGGATCTCTAAATAATTTTTATGCAAGTTCTAAGAATATGTATTAGTAAACACCGACTTAGTTTTCCAACTATGGTAGGAGCTTCTCTATAACGTCATGATCCAATCATGACACAAGATCCTTTTCTGTTAGTTTAACTTTTAACTAAACAACAAATTCTCTTCTGATATCTTGAGATTTTTTTTAATATTAGCCTTAACTTACTCAATATAAGTATCTTTATTAGCAAGCAATGTATCATGTTAATTTCTTAATTCATTGAAACGATTAGAAATTAGAAAAGATGATTGACAATAAACTGGCATTTGAAAGTCTCCCAAGTGCAATATAGATCATTTTTTCTATGCTTATTTAACACTAGAAATATTTTGCTTAAGTTGTTCGAGTTGATATCTCATTCCTAACAAACACTAAGGGGGTCCAAATTCGAGACAAGTGGCATCATTTTTGAAAAAAGTTACACACTTGAGTAAATGGTATGTGTCATCACTTAAGAAAATAGTACATGGAAGAATGTTATATACACACTTGGACTAAGAAAAACAAATTAACTAATTGAATTAGTATTGAATAATCTAGCTTAATGTAAGAGAATGACTGCAGTTTGAGATGTTTCCTCTTTTCTTTTAATTGTAAGCTAGCAATATTATGTTCTAACCTATCTGGTCTTTTCTCTGTATGCACATGAGATATAGATGAAATGAAAGCATCTACATCCCATTCTAATTTCTCTTATATTGGCTCTGCCACTACCTACACTGTACCATCCCGAAATCAGGTATATCTCCTTGGCCCTTCTTCTTTTCTTAAGTTGTCAGTTTTAGCCCTTGTGTAGTTTGTGTGATAATCGAGTACGCTGGGCGTAATAGAGAGTACGCCGCGCGTACTCGTGAGCATATTCATGACGTGGAGGTTGCCTAGTACGCGGGCCGTACCAAGGTGTACGCGGGGCATTCCAGGCCCAAAATGAAACCCTAATTCTAAATGAGCCTACTATTTAAAGAACGTTATGGCCTCATTGTTGGCCACCATTTCTAGAGACTTGTCCATCCAAAACCCTAATCCTCGTTCTTGCAGCTAGAGAGTGCCTTTGAGAGCTTGTTGGTGTGTTTTTTAGCTTTAGGAGTGGAAAGGAATCTTTGGAGAATAAGGCGTAAGAGCCCAAGCACTTGGACATGAGCTTAGCAGTGTGAGAAGCTTCATTTGGAGGTATAAAGCTTCAAATTTCTTCCTTTTGTGTTGTGTGTTCTTATATGGGGTGTTTTAGGGTTTTTGTCCCAAAAGTTGATGGCTTTGTGAGTTGATGAGCTCTAAGAACCTAGATTTGTCCCTTACTAGTGTATTTCATGTTATAAGGTCATAAAAATCCAATCTTGGTCATTAAGAGCTAGCCATGCATGGGATGTGAGCTTAAGGAAGAAAAAGGATGAAGGTTTTGGGTGTTTGAACCCAAACCAGCCATGCAAAGGCAAAAAGTCTTCGACTTTATGGATTAAGAGACTGTAGGGGGTCCAGATTTGTATTTTGAGCTAAGGTCTTAACTGATTAAGACCATAAGTGAGATAAGAGTAAAAATGGGACGTACGCCGAGCATAAATCCCAGTACACGGGGCATAGGGGTCAAGCAGCCTGATATCAGCATAGCGGTCGAGTATGCCCAGCGTAAGGATCTGGTACGCGTAGCGTACTCGCAAGCGTTGACTTTTGTTGACTTCTAGGGTTTGGTCAACAAGTGTACTTTTGGACTCATGAAAGGGTAAAATGGCCTTTTACCCTTCTGTGAGAACATAGGGAGGGTTGTCTAGCTTAATGAGTGTTGTTTTTAAATGAGAATTTCGTTTGTGTGCGTTAGGCGGGGCTAGACCGAAGACTTGATTCCGAGATTATTCTGAGATAGTTCGAGGTGAGTTTTCTCACTATACATTACCTAGGGTGGTAGTTATGTTTGACCAGAGGGTCTTATGTGCTTGTTGAGTTATGCATGATTGTGTGATATGTATTGTATGATATATTATTGTTGCTTAGACCGGACCGGAGGGTCCAACGAACTATGAGGCCAGAGGGTTCTCAATCAGACAGGACCGGAGGGTCCAACGAGCTAAACCGGACTAGAGGGTCCAACGAGCTACGGGACTAAAGGGTCCCGCTGAGACACGTGGGCTGGAGGGTCCTACAGATTTATAGCCTCCAGTGGCTAATATGTGTATGCGGTATTTTGGAGAACTCACTAAGCATTCGTGCTTACCGTGTTATGTGTTATGTGTTTCAGGTACCTCGAGGGATAACGGGAAGGCGCCGGTATGATTGTACACACACACAAAGTCGTGATGGAACATGTTAGAGGATCCTGGATTTGAATAATTGTATTGGAAACTTGTCGGTTGTTTTTGAGAATTTATGATGAGACATATGTTTTATAAGTTTTAAAATTGAAAATTTTTGTTTTGAAAAATCATGTCGTTACAAGTTGGTATCAGAGCCTTGGTTTGAGGGATTCGGATACACCTTCGGGCATATTTGGACTCAAACTGAGGATTTGAGAAAAGTTTCCAAAAATAAACAATTTTTCCAAAACGAGTAAAAGATTTCAAGAGGAAGTGGAAAAGAGCAGTGTGTGCAATCAGCTAGCGCCCGAACAGTGATTTCCCAAAATACCCTTAAGTTATGTGTTATGAGATGTGTTATGCATGCTAGAGTAGGCTAGGTATTCATATTTAGGACTAGAGTGGCCTGAATTGTGATGCCTTAGCCTAGAAGTTACTGCTACTGTGAATTACTACGAGCGTAAGTAGGTAGCAGAGAGGAGCTTATGAGAGGTCTATTGGAGGATAGCCTATGTTCCGCAAGATATAGAGTACTTGTGATCTGGAATCCTAGGAGGAGGACTTGGGGTGAATACTGATGTGGCGTGGAAGGTAGTATAGGGCCCGTACTACTGGAAACACTAGATCAGTAAGCATTCCAAGTAAGAATCCTTAGGGTTCTAAGGAACAAGTAGAGTGGAGTGATCGAGTTTGAGAATATTCGAGCGAGTCTCTGATTTCTTTTGTGTTGTGTTTCAGAGACATCATGGTGGGTACGCGCCACACCCCAGAGGGAAGCGGTGTTAGCGATGATGAGATTCGCAGGATGATTCATGATGAGGTGGTTGCAGCCATTCGAGCTGAGATACCAGAGATGTTTGGGTCTATCAAGACCACACTGATTGATACATTTGATGAGCGGTACACTTCTCTTACCGATGATGTTGTGGTTGTGGCTACTGCAGCCGTCGCTGCTGCTAGGCCACAGGGGGGTGACTCGTTGCTGTACCGGGAGTTCAACAACACGAAGCCACCAGAGTTTGATGGGACTCAGGATCTGATAGCCGTGATGAGATGGATCTCTGACATTGAGGGATGCTTGTACACATGTTCTTGTCCAGAGCATCTGAGGGTACGGTTCACGCTGAACCAGCTTCACTTGGGAGCAAAGGACTGGTGGAAGTTTGTGACAGCTGATATTACTACGGCAGAGCTTACCGTGGTAACTTAAGAGAGGTTCACCGCTATGTTTCGAGACGAGTACGTTCCCCCGGTGGAGAGGAAACGGTTGGTCCAGGAGTTCTTGTCCCTCAAGTAGGGGACTGAGTCTGTGACTGTGATCACACAGATGATTCATGAGAGGGCGTTGTTTTTCCCTGAGCACGTGTCTACCGAGCAGGCACGTATGAGCCGATATTTGAGCATTCTGAGGAGAGACATTCGTGAGTTCATGGCGAACTCGACATACCGAACATTTGTTGAGCTCCAGGCAAATGCTCGGAAGAGGGAGATTGAGCTAGAGACTCAGGCCAGGGAGGAGGCGGAGTCTCAGAGGAGGGATAGGCGGCCGGCACAGTCTTAGCCGGTGGCCAAGCAAGCGAAGCTTGCTGATTCTAAATCGGGAGGTTAGAAGGGTCGCACTTGTGGGAAGTGCGGCAAGAGCCATGATGGGGTATGCAGAGCAGGTGTGTGTTACAAGTGCGGGAAGAAGGGGAATATCATGAGGGATTTCCCCAAGGGTTTTTTGGTTTGCTTCCATTGCAACCAGACTGGCCATAGGAAGGTCGAGTGCCCACAATTGCTTCAGGGATCAGGGCAGGGATCTACGCCTTGTTCTACTCGAGCTACGGAGAGTCGTCCCATGAAGGCCGAGGCACCGAAGGCTCGCAGCAGAGCCTTCCAGTTGATAGCTTGTTTATATATGGTGCTTATTTGTGATGTGTTTAGGTACTTTTCTTGTGAGTTTTGTACCTGCTTTGGTGTTGTTTGACTCGGGTGCGAGTCAATCTTTCGTATCGCTAACATTTAGTCATCACATCATCATCCGACATGAGGCGTTGATTTGACCTTTGAGAGTCTCCATAGCTGATGAGCATGCTGTTTTTGCGACTGATGTGATCCGGGGATGTGTTCTTGAGATTTTTGGAGTCGAGTTTCCGATAGATTTGGTACATATCACGATGGGGGATGTCTGTGTCATCGTGGTCATGGACTAGTTGAGCCGATTCGGTGCCATGATCAACTATGAGCGTCAGCTGGTGACCATCTGAAACCCTAGTGGGAGAGTACTTACAGTATTCGGTGAGGGTACCCGATCTGGGTCAGCATTTTGTTCGGCTGCTCGAGCGAGGCAGAGCTTGCAGTAGGGTTGCATGGGTTTTCTGGCGTATGTGTTGGATACGCAGGATGTTACGGAGAGACCGAGTACTTTTTCTGAGGTTCCAGTGGTTAGCGAGTTTTTGTACGTTTTCCCCGAGGATTTACCGGGTGTGCCTCCCGAGAGGCAGGTGGAGTTTCACATTGATTTGCTTCCAGGAGCGGCACCTATCGCCAAGGCACCCTATCGCCTTGCGCCGCCAGAGATGCAGGATTTATTCTCGCAGCTTCAGGAGCTGTTGGGAAAGGGATTTATCCAGCCGAGTAGCTCGTCATGGGGAGCACCGATCCTTTTTTTCAAGAAAAAGGATGGCTCGCACCGGATGTGCATTGATTACCGGGAGTTGAACAAGCTGACGGTCAAGAACCGTTATCCACTCCCGAGGATCGACGATCTGTTCGATCAGTTGCAGGGTGCATATTGGTTTTCCAAGATAGATTTGAGGCCTGGTTATCACCAGATGAGGGTTTGTGAGGAGGATATTCAGAAGACAGCATTTAGAACTCGTTATGGGCATTACAAGTTCGCGGTGATGCCTTTCAGACTCACCAATGCACCAGCAGCGTTCATTGATCTCATGAACCGGGTATGCAGGCCTATGTTGGATCGTTTGGTGATTGTGTTTATCAATGATATTTTGGTATATTTGAGGTCTAGAGAACAGCATGAGGAGCATTTGAGAGAGGTCCTCGGAGTATTGAGGTCGAAGAGGCTCTATGCCAAATTCTCCAAGTGTGATTTCTGGTTACTAGAGATGCAGTTCTTTGGACACCTAGTTAATCAGAATGGGATTTTAGTCGACCTGGCCAAGATTGAGGCAGTTATGAGTTGGGAGGTGATGGGTTTTGGTCCTAAGAACATCCTATGTGCTCATACAAACCCTAATGCTTGGATCTAGGTTTCTCTATTAAACATGCAAGTTATCCAAGACTATAAACCCTAATTCTAGCATTCAAGTAATCATATTAACATGAGAATAGGTTTAAGATGTTACCTTGATTGTTATGTAGCAATAACAATCCCAAATCTCCTTGTATTGACTTTAGAAAGCTTAGAGTCACAAATGTCACTCCTCTAATGGTTCATAAACACCATAAGCAAGAGGATGAAGAGGAGAAAGGATGGAGGCTGCCCAAAACGTGTTCTAACCCTAGAAGAAAGCTTATACACGTTTTTGGTCCTTAAGGGGTCTATATATAGTGAGGCAATTAGGGTTATCTAACAAGGAAACCCTAATTTGGTTGCTTAAGCCCTAAGCAACCCATGGAGCCCTTTCCTTAAGGCCTTGGACGATTTCATATGGGCTTCCCCCATAGAATCCGTCCACCTTATAATAAAAGGCAATCCATGGCCCAAATTGCAATTATCTTATAATTACAATTCCAGTCCCTTAAGTTTAAGTAATCTCTTTTAGTCACAAAAACTAATTACCAATTAATTATTGACTAATATTAATTAAACAATATGATTTCTCCTTTAATATATTATTCTCATAATATATTAATAAATCATATTTAATCCTTTATCTCCATAATTCATCCTATCAAGTTGCTTTGGTGAAGGCAACCCAAAAGGACCATGCACCATCGGGTCAAGTACATACCAAAATAGTTATGGACTTAGACACTAATCCAACAGTCTCCCACTTGGATAAGTCTAATAACTATTATGCGTATGACTTCAGATCCTGATCTGCAATCGTAGCTTTCCAAAGCCGCTGTCAACTCTGATCATATCAAATACGTGTGTCCTTAGATAAGGGATCATATATTCCTCCATTCTAGATATCATATGAGATATGATTTCAAATCATTCTCTTTGTACTATATCTCGATTCCCGATTTATGACGACTGACTAATTGAAAAAATCAAATTAGCCCTAGCCCGGCCGAGCATTTACGTTTGTCATCACTAAATCATCGAGGGGCCCAAAGATATCTCTTTTATCCTACTTTGGATAAAAGGAATGGATAAACTTCGATACAATGCTTGCTTGCACTCACTCACCGAATCATACACAATAATATGTTTTATAACACCAAGTTACTAGTGCGTTTACATGTTATCAACGTGCAACCAATTTGCAAGATACAACTCACACATCTCGGTTTCAAGAATATAAGATGTTATCGTCTCACCAATCACTCGTGATACAATCCATGGAGTGATCCAAGTTAGCGTGGGTTTAATCCAATGCTCAAATCATATTCATAAGCACTCATGAACGTTGCAACAAACATTTGATTATGTCTAATACTCTTTTAGACAATCCACACGCCAATTCACGACAGTCTTCATTCATATCTACTTCCAACATATGAACGACTGTGGCCCGTTTGAATAATTCGATTATTCTTAATAAATTCAATTATTCTGGAAGTCAAAACATGCAAATGTGAAACACAAGAATAATACTAATCCCATATGGCCTCAAACCTTTGAGCATAAATAAAACTCCTTTTATTTATCACCATATCGATTACTCATTATTTGTCATTTCGGGTAATCAACTTCTTACTTGAATTATTACACTTGTCCCATGCTCTTAGCATGCACACAATGTTTACCTATGGTTCTTACTTTGTGAAATAGATCAAATTGAACACATTTCCAATCATTCTTATTTCACAACTCCAAATCCTTCTTCATAAGTGAAAGAATATCAAATTCTTGCTACTTATAGAATATGCTAGATTCTAACATTTTATGCAATTGTCCTTTCGTAAATTCACTGCACCAAAGTCACAAAGACTACTGTCAATGATATTACAAAGTCCTCTATCAGAGATTGTTACAAGACAATTCCTTAGATATGATGTCTCTCACTCAAAGTACATTCCTTTGAACATCCTTTTGCATAAAAGTTTCTAATCTAGACATAGATTTTCAATATTCAATTCCCAATATGGACACGCTTCCATATTTTCCATATGACAACTCATTCTTAACAGAATCTTATCTATTCGTAATGATGTCGATATGGTCCATCCAATATAGAAACATTTCCATAATTTCCATATGACAACTCATTCTTAATAGAATCTTTTCTATTCATAATAATGTCGATATGGTCCATCCAATACCATGCTTCCAACTACTCACAAGCGACCAATCCTCGTCAAACTTTGGATTGTCCTTTGATAGTTGTTTAAATATTTTAGTCAAAACCAATTCTAGTCCCTTTTCCCTCTAAATGCGCTCGACATTTGGAAAATTTTAGAATGGTCAAGCATTAAAGCATTTGCAATCGATCCTATACTCGAAGTGTATGGGACACGATGCATAATGTTTTATTTGCTATGTTCTCAAAATTCGAATTGTGAAGAGGAATGTTGTAATCATAATCGAATTTTAAGAACCCACTATGTACCTTTGACTAAATTTATTAACATTCCACAACCTAAGCCTTTAGATTTGAAATGAAGCATAATATTCACTCCCTTAATTATAGCAAAACAACCTTTCAACTCTTACAACTTTGCAAAGTATGAATCTTGTTTTCTATAATTAATATTGCTAACCTTGCAATACTTTCCTTAATAATCATACAATCATAACATTTATGCTCCCACTATCATGATGATTATTATAAAACATAACACTTATGCTCCCACTAGCTTCGACATGTATTCATAAACATCTAAACTTTCAGAAAACAATACTTATTGAATTTCTTAAGTTCATGTTTCTAATACTTAGTGCTTTGATAATCCTTTATCAAGGCTTCTTGAACTTATACACCTTTGCCTTCGATAGTTCATATGCAATTTTACAATTACTATCTTCTTAAAATCTTTCTTAGTGAAAGCATTTCCTCACAATCATTTTCATGAAGGAGGAAATCTTATGACACTTAGATTTAAACAGTGTATGTGTTCCTATCCATGTGAATCGAACTTTCTTAATCTTGATTTCTTGCCTTATGGTAACACAGCTACCCACCATGTCTTCCAAGTAGTTAAGCAGCTCATCTTTTCTTATCAATGTACTTTCCATTGATCAAGGTCCTTGCCTTTTATGCATTCAAATGAGAACTCATAGAACTCATATGCATAATTAACTCAATTGGAACGGCATAGAAATAAAATGATGTCAACACGATAGGTTGTAAACCTTAACTCGTGTGCTAGTGATGATTGATAAGGTCTATTTGATTTGTTCTTGAAACTTTTCAAGACCATTAAGACTCCCACTGACTCCTTGACATATAAGATCCTTTTGTCAATAAACATTTCTTGACAAACAAATATTCAAGAGTTAGTGTAGATTTTATCAAGACTCTTCATAAATTGGTTCTAGTTGGTCTTTGTCTTATCCAAGACATCACAACTTTCCACATTTGATGAATGTTATAAACCTTTAATACTTTTCACTCATTGTCACAATCTTAACTTTAACACTAGTTTTGGAATGAAGTATGATTGACTTCTTGATTTAACCATTTCTTCAATCCTTGATTCCTCTTCTTAAACATACAATTGTACTAAGACTCACTTAGAGGATCAATTGAGATATGGTTCTTAATCATTAAGACCTATCGTAAAGCATAAAAGGTACTCTCCCTTCTTCTTAGAATGGAGAAACTTTTATCTTTCTGCCTACATGATTCTTCTTATTCATTTTGCTATTGATTTAAACTTTTTTAATCAATTCATAATTACACTTAATCTTGTAAGTATAATCATATTTACTAAACCTTTAGTAAATCATGACGAATATCATTGTTACTCTTATGGTGGATTTGATTAACACGCAACTTTGTGTACTCGATCTCCTAGTCCTTCACTTGACACTTTGTCAATGAATTAGTCTAATTTCCAAATATGAAATTTCTCATTCATCGTGCAACCAAGTTGCATGATTCCAAGTTTCTGTCCGATTGAAACTTGGGCGATGAGAAACTCTTCCTTATTTGGTAAATTCTCGACTTTCCATAAATAACATGATAAGAACCAAATCCATTATTGCTAATAATAGAAACATTCAAACATCAATTTTTCATATACGCCATTGTAAGGATAAATAAATAATATAAAATCAAAATTTATTTTATTGCGGAAAAATTTTGTCCTTACAATGCAATTCATTGAAAAACCATGCTAATACATCTTTCTTAGCAATCTAATTCTAACTCTAAGTAGTAGCTCAAGAATCTAATCTTCGAGAAATGCGATCGAAATCCTTTCCTTCACGGTTAGATTCTGCTCACTTCTTCCCTTAAGCTTCCTTTCTTTTCTTCGATCCTACAAAACATCAATTGTAATCTTATCACATTATGTATTAGGAATCTAGAATAGAAGCTTAAAAGAGTTAGTTAATGGATTTTACCTATATTAGAGCCATACGTTTCGACTCTCCCATCTCTAAGATCTCTTAGGTAAATGGGGCAGCTTCATCTCCAATGCCTTTTTCTCTTGGCAATAAAAGCAAATTGACTCTTTTGGAACATGAAATGGAACTACTTCAGACATTGTCTTTCTCTTATGATCAAACTTTTCGATCATAGCATGTCTTTCGTTGCCATTGTCTATATCCATAGAGGTCTTGAAGGCAGATTCACCAATCAACTTTGCTTTTCTATTGTGCCAAACCATTGCTGATTCAGCAGCAATAAGCATATAGGTGAGATCTATAAGGGTCACGTCGCGGTTCATCATATAGTACTCTCTTACGAACTCACTATATGAGTTAGGAAGTGACTGAAGAACCCAATCAACAACTATTTCCTCACAGACAACGGATCTCAACATTCTTAACCTATCAATGTGTGACTTCATCCCTATGACGTGTGCACACACCGACTTTCCTTCTTTATGTTTACTTGCCAAAAGGGATTGAGTGATCTTGAACTTTTCAAGCCTTTGAATTTGTGGGTTAGGGAGAATAATTAGAGGAGGAGGAGGAAGTGAAGTATGATCTCTTGTTCCTCGATCAAATCGTGGAATATCATCTTCATGTGGAATGCTTGTTCCACGGGATTTGAGAAGACCATAGTTGTCAAACTTTGACATCTACAAAACGGGAGAAAACGAATTCAAGTTAGTTGATTGATTGAGTCCTTAGTAAATCACCCAAATGAGATACTAAGGCTAAGACCCAAAACAAAATTCTACAACTCGGGAGAGGGATGCCGTAACCCAAATTGCAGAACATTTGAAGGTAAGTGAATGACGATTCACTAATTTCCACCATGAAAAACGAAAAAGAAATTTAAGTTTTAAATCTATGAAAACTCCTAGTTCCTTTGAGATTCATTGAACTTTCAATGGCATGTTTAAATCTCGATATGCCCCTCTTGTTTGTGACTGGGATGCCGAGGATCACAAAGCGGGTGTGAATAACCATGCAAACTACATGGTGCCCTAACATGTTACAGTCACCTATTCGATGTGCCGTAAAACCACACATGCTCCACCGAACTATGAAAAACATTGAGTCACCCTTTGCTACCTTTGCTTAGAACCATTTAGTGTGCCGGTAAACCACACACGCTCCACTAACGTCTTCGCAAGGGCACAAAGTGTAATTTCATGGAATTGCATCAATTCAATTTTGCCTAAATAACTAAGATTGGGAATTTAAAAACATTTAGTTACTTTAGTATATCATTATACTTATAATGGAAGGTTTTGTCCTATCCTACCCGTTCGGCTAACGACCCTCCACTAGTCAAGAGTGCGGTGGGTAAGAGTGGATACCCATTCCATCGCCATTTTATAGGCAATTTCCTTAAACACCCCTTATAGACCAGCTTCGTGAATGAGGCCTACTAACGGTAAGACTGACTTTTACTCATACATATATACAATGTTAGACATTTAATGTTATATATAGTATAGGGTGTATTTTACACTTTTAAAATACTATGTGGTCAAATTTAATAATTACACTTTTAATTCAATTAAATTGTTAACCTAAACTTTTATGGATTTATTAAACCTCTTTTAATTATACACCTTAATTAATTAATAAAACCATAAGGGTGTGATTTGAACCTTTTCAAAACAATACTAGGGTTTTAGAATTTAACATTCCTAATTAAACTTTTAATCAACTTTTAAATTCCAAAACTTGAGGGCAAGTTTTGAAACATTTCAAAAACATTAGGGTTTAGAATTTAAATATACATTAAAATTAAACTATTAATCAAAATTTAAATTCCAAAACTTGAGGGCAAGTTTTGAAACCTTTTTCAAAACATTAGGGTTTCAACTATTTAAATTTCAAAACAACAAAACTTTTGGGTTCAAATTTAAACTATAAAACCTAAAGGGGAAAATATGAAACTTTTCATAACAACAAGGATCAAATAACAAATAATCTAAAATTAACATTTAATCACATAATTATCCATATTTGATTTATTTAATGATTTCTTGCAAAACAATTTATCAATTTAATCAAAATAATTAATCAATTATCACATAAGGAAACAAATATTTTATTAATTGATAAATATCTTCAATTAGATCAAGAATATAGTCAAATATATCATAAAATTGGATTTATATTGATCTAACGTGATAAGGTAACTATCCCAAAGCAAAAACAGCAAGAAATCCCGAGATATGCTCCATCTGACGAGTTGACTCGTCGAGTTAGGCTTGGACTCGTCGAGTCTGCATGGACTCGACGAGTTCAGCTATGGACTCGGCGAGTCCAGCCTCCAGAAACCAAAAAAATCGAATTTTTCATACATATCAAGCATCAATACAATAGAAACCAGTCTAGGCTCTGATACCACTGATGGGTTTTGGTCCTAAGAACATCCTATGTGCTCATACAAACCCTAATGCTTGGATCTAGGTTTCTCTATTGAACATGCAAGTTATCCAAGACTATAAACCCTAATTCTAGCATTCAAGTAATCATATTAACATGAGAATAGGTTTAAGATGTTACCTTGATTGTTATGTAGCAATAACAATCCCAAATCTCCTTGTATTGACTTTAGAAAGCTTAGAGTCACAAATGTCACTCCTCTAATGGTTCACAAACACCATAAGCAAGAGGATGAAGAGGAGAAAGGATGGAGGCTGCCCAAAACGTGTTCTAACCCTAGAAGAAAGCTTATACACGTTTTTGGTCCTTAAGGGGTCTATATATAGTGAGGCAATTAGGGTTATCTAACAAGGAAACCCTAATTTGGTTGCTTAAGCCCTAAGCAACCCATGGAGCCCTTTCCTTAAGGCCTTGGACGATTTCATATGGGCTTCCCCCATAGAATTCTTCCACCTTATAATAAAAGGCAATCCATGGCCCAAATTGCAATTATCCTATAATTACAATTCCAGTCCCTTAAGTTTAATTAATCTCTTTTAGTCACAAAACTAATTACCAATTAATTATTGACTAATATTAATTAAACAATATGATTTCTCCTTTAATATATTATTCTCACAATATATTAATAAATCATATTTAATCCTTTCTCTCCATAATTCATCCTATCAAGTTGCTTTGGTGAAGGCAACCCAAAAGGACCATGCACCATCGGGTCAAGTACATACCAAAATAGTTATGGACTTAGACACTAATCCAACAGGAGGTGCCGAGATCCTCCACCGAGATCAGGAGTTTTCTGGGGTTGGCCGGCTACTAGCGGAGGTTTATCAGAGATTTCTCCAAGATTGTTGTTCCTCTCACCAAGTTGACCCGGAAGGGCGTTGCTTTTGTTTGGGGTCCTGATCAGCAGACCTCGTTTGAGACCCTTCGTCGGAGATTATGCGAAGCGCCAGTGTTAGCGCTTCCGGAGGGAATGGAGGACTTCGTGGTTTACTGCGATGCATCTAGATCAGGGTTATGTGAAGTGCTTATGCAGAGAGGGCACGTGATAGCTTATACATCGAGGTAGCTGAAGCCTCATGAGACGAGGTATCCCACCCACGATTTATAGTTGGGGGTAGTGGTGTTTGCCCTCAAGATCTGGCGCCATTACTTGTACGGGGTTCGGTGCACCATTTACACGGACCACAAGAGCTTGAAGTATCTGATGGATCAGTCTAACCTGAATATGCGCCAGAGAAGGTGGTTGGACGTGGTAAAAGATTACGACTGTGAGATTCTGTATCACCCGGGTAAGGCTAACATGGTAGTCGATGCCCTGAGCCGCAAGGCGGAGAGTGCCCCGATCCGGGATATATGCATGAGGATGACAGTGATGACTCCGGTATTGGATACCATTCGAGAGGCCTAGGTGGAGGCCATGAGACCAAAGAACCGTACGAAGGAGCGAGTGATCGGCCAAGTATCCGAATTTGTGATGGATAGCCGGGGACTTATGACCTTTCGAGGTCGGATTTGGGTGCCTTATGCGGGCGAGGATCGTAGCACTTTGATGGAGGAGGCACATAGGTCGAGATTTTCAATCTATCCTGGGGCCACTAAGATGTATTTGGATCTGAAGAGAGACTATTGGTGGCCCTGTATGAAGAGGGTAGTAGAAAGGTGCTTGACCTGCCGTCGGGTCAAGGCAGAGCACCAACGTCTACATGGTCCATTGCAGCCTTTGTAGATTCCCCAGTGAAGGTGGGAGCAGATCTCGATGTACTGTATCACCAAATTACCAAGGACGGCGCATAGAGTTGATGCGATTTGGGTGATTGTGGACCGGTTGACGAAGAGTGCTCACTTCCTTGCTATTAGTGAGAGCTCTTCTGCTGAGAGGCTGGAAGAGATTTATGTGCGAGAGGTGGTAGCTTGGCATGGAGTGTCAACGTCCATAGTGTCGAATCAGGGATGTGCGTTTTACTTCCAGATTCTAGAAGAAGTTCCATGAGGAGTTGGGAACACGATTGCATTTTAGTACCGCCTACCACCTACAGACAGACGGACAGAGTGAGCGGAAGATTCAGACGCTCGAGGACATGCTTCGGGCATGCATTATGGATTTCGGTGGGAGTTGGGACACATACCTACCCTTGGCTGAGCTTTCCTATAACAACAGCCATCACTCAAGCATCAGTGTGCCTCCCTTTGAGCTTCTTTATAGGAGGAGGTGTCGTACCACCATCTGTTAAGGAGAGGTGGGGCAGAGAGTTATGGACGGCACTGAGATAGTGCTGAAGACGACCGAGCAGATTCAGTAGGTCGGGCAAAGGTTGCAAATGACACAGAGTCGTCAGAAGAGTTACGCGGACAGACGACGATCCGAGCTTGAGTTCCAGGTCGGAGATTTTGTGCTTCTGAAAGTTTCCCCATGGAAAAGAGTAATCCGGTTTAGGAAGCGGGGCAAATTGGGGCCTCAATATATTGGACCTTTCAGGGTGATTGCCAGGGTAGGCAAGGTAGCATATCAGTTGGAGCTACCTGAGGAGTTGAGCCAGATCCATAACACCTTCCACGTGTCCCAGTTGCAGAAGTGTGTGGCTGATGAGACAACAATAGTACCATTAGAGGACATTCAGGTGGATGCAAGCCTGAATTACATCGAGAGGCCGATCGCGATCCTAGATAGGAAGGTGCAGGTTCTGAGGAACAAGGAAGTGCCTCTGGGTCAGGTCCAGTGGCAACATCGGACACTACAAGAAAAATACCCTTTAATGACGCGCAAACCATGACACTCGTAGATTTACTATACGCATTATTGTGTGTCCATAAAAATAATGTCAGGTTTCCAAAAACTGAAGGATAGAGGTCACGCATTTTTGCGTGCCCTTAAATTAGTGTCTAAAAAAACACATAGGGCACCTAACGAAAAAAGGGTGTCCTCTAAAGGTGTCGCTTTATATTTTTTAATGAAGGGGCGCGTTCTCCAAATTTTTTTAATAGCCGGGAAATGAAATACCAAAAAATTAAACACCCCGCCATTTATCTCCTTCTCCTTCTACAATCCTCTACCAATGAACCCTAAAAAAATGGGGGTATCTCTAACCTTCGCTTCTTCTCAGCCTCTTGTATCATCCGAGAGGAGCTTACAGTAGCAAAAAAATGGCGGACTCATTGGTACTCCGCGGCACGATGAGGGCCCACACCGATTGGGTCACCGCCATCGCCACTCCAATCGACGACTCCGACATGATCGACACCTCTTCTCGTGACAAATTACTGAATCACAAATACGACCCCTTATTGGAGATGAGAAGCCTCAAGGCTGTAAAGATTATGTCGTCGTCATACCCGAAAACTCCCAGGTCGATTATCCCTCATTTAAGCGCAGTGTCACTTAATTTTGATAAATTCCTCACTTGGTTGTAATGGATTCTACACATCTAATTTGGGTTTTTATTTTTTATTCTACAAATCCTTGCTTCCGGTCAGCCTAACTCCTTCGCAATATTTAGGGCTCGTTTCCCCTTTCCCTCCAGCCGAAAATTTCCCTTCCCTCCATGAAAGTTGAAATCGACAGCCAAAGAAATTTCCCATCCCTTCATTGAAAAATTCCTTTTCTAAAATTATAGTTTGATCGACTATATTCATGCTTCCCTCACCTTCAACAAGAAGCAGTAAACCGCCGCTCACTGGCCAAACTTCAAGTTAGGGTCTCACCTTCAATAGTGTTCGGTGATTCCCACAATACTTCAATTGATCTTCGGTTTTTACTAACCACGTAATTACAGGTCTCACCATCGATCTCTGGTCCAAGTCTACTAAATATTAAGTTGATTTCTTCTCCATCAGAATGATCTTCTTCCACATGTATGTATTATTTATTCTATGTTCTTTGCTGCATTTTTTCTCTAATGGTTTGTCTAGCCGTAAATTTGATTCTTATTCTGAGGTCTAATTAAAAATTTTCTGATTGTGAGTACTGATTAAGAATTTGATAAGTGTGTGTTATACTAATTTCATTTCTTTTGCTATAGTTAATATTTTGTTTCTTATTGTGAGCCTGATTAAAATTTTGATTACATTTATAGGTAAGTATATATTATGTGTGTTGGTAATGTTCTCTCTGGATATATGTTATTGTGCCTCTTGGACATGGAACTTGAACTATGAAACTCTTAAATAAGGTAGATGTTGTTGTGTCTTTGGTTGTATGTTAGTATGTCTATATGATTTATGTGGGTATTGGTTCCATTGTTATATGTTAACGTATCTTAAGTTGTTAACCAGATACAGGTCAAACTTTTGTTAATTGGGTGCAAAGATAACAAGTGTCAATAGAATATGATAAACTGTAGGCGTCGGTATGCAAAGTGCTATTAATTATTGTCTTTTTTGGTTTTAATTTGCATTATTTTTTTTGAGTTAAGAACTTTACATCTTGCATCAGTACTCGCCTTATAAAGCTTATCGGTCTGTTATTGTTTTGTTTGAGGTTTTAATAGTTGTTAATACTACAAAGTATGTTGAAGTTGTATTGATCAGGTTCCAGGTATGCTATACAGACGCGTGGTAATGTATATATGGCTTTCAACAACAAGGTACTTACTTGTTATTATACATTTCTCTTTAATTATTGCAATTATATCATAATGTCACTGGTCTTTCAGGATGCTAGCATGGCTGTCCCTTTGCTCTTACCTGTTCTTTTACCAATGGCTCAAATATCTTTCTTCCTCAAGCTTCAATAATCTTGCTTTATCAAGCTGCATAAAAAAGAAGCCTAATCAAATGTCATCTTTGAATACACATGAAGACACAAAACACAAAAACTATGACAACTTATTGTGTTTTTGATAATTTAACTCCAACACATGTATTTTGGAGAAACATGGTGTTTAAGATTACAGTGGAGCTTGTATTTATAGATCACCAACCTGAGTTAAATCAACTTACTGATGTTGTAAGCATATTGATTCCCCTTTCAAGTTCACCTTTCTAGACCCCTCCTCACTTCTTTCACTAGAACCACTTCCATTAATCAAATCCCATCTTTTACTCTTCCTCTGAAACGTGTACTTGATAACTCTATCAGTCAACGATTGACTTGGAACCTTTGTTTCTGAACTCTTTAATGGTGGATCAACCTCCATTTATGTGCTCGTATTATTCCATCTTTCTCTATAATTCTGCTTTCACCATTACACGTTCTTACTAAATCTTTGTCAGAGTTTTCCTCTAAAAGTTTGACTGAAGTTGGAGAAGTCAATCATGAATTACCAGCCGTTAGATCCATCTCCTTTACTACTTCTTTCTCCTCCACAGAGGGTGTTATATGTAATTTATCAACTACTTCATCCTCTTTGACAATTGACTCGGGCTTTGTGTCATCTATTTCTGGTGGGGTCCGTTCGCATGCTCGGATTCTTTGAGTACACCCGTTTATATACAATTCGGTTTCTTTGCTTCTCACGATTATAGAAGGTAAATCCATGTTGCTGATTAAAGATTTCTTTAATGGAAATAAAGAATTATAAAGTCTCTGACTTTTTGAATTGGGTTGTACTTCGGTAACAGGGGGTTTAGGAATTGATGCATTGTTTACTTGTACATGATGCTTTACTTGTTTGCTTCTTGGGAACCTCTCAAGGTCTACTTCAACTGCTCTCAACTCTTCCCTGAGGTCTTTTACAATGTCTTCAGCTTCCTGAAGTTGTGCTTCTAGTTCTTCAATTTTCTTTTGTTGTGTGCATGATGCCACTGCAGCTTCATTAGCTCGCCAAAATTTTCAAATGGGTATTCATCATAAGTTTACTTGTGAAAGTTGTCAATGGGAGGAATAAAATGTCACACCCCCAAACCAGAACGGCGGAAACGTTCGGGGGCGGAGGACGTCATATTCAGTATCATAACAGTTCATAGAAAGGAAAGTACACACCACCATATATTTTAAAGTTTCCAAAATGTTTACATAATCGTATTCGTTACTTGTTCAAAAGATAAATACAAAACATCCTTCAAAAGAAGTAATTAACGTCAGCACGTTAATCCCCAAAAGTTGATTTCCAAATCTGCTTAGCGGTTCCCTGAGAATACAAGTTATTTCAAAGAAAAAGTGTCAACAATTAAGTTGGTGAGTTCATAAGTAGTGTTTTGAGAAAATGTACGCCATTCGAAAGTTCGTGTATGTTTTCCAGAAAACGCACTGTTTCAAATGTAAGGAGTTATGATTTGTTGTGTTGAAAATGAATGTATTAGATCCAGAAAATCTCATATTTTCCCTAATGGTTGAGGTATGATTTGTTGTGTTTTCCAAGAAAAACCCTTATTTTCTTATAAAAGTATGAAATGCATATGAATGTTCGTGTTATAAGTTGCAACTAATTGTACCGAGAAAATCCCTTATTTTCCTATTAGTTGTTTGGTTTGTATACAGGAAAAACCCTTATTTTCCTGACATAACTGGCAGTCTCTAAGACCGAAAATCGCAAGCAACCGACGTGCTCGAAAGGTGTGGCATAGTTTTATATAATAAAGCTATACGAAGATCGCATTTGTTAGATGAAGAATAGTTTTAATAGCTACTCTTTCATAAAAGCATAATACCATAATAATTGTATATCCGATGAGTTTTATAACCATACTAAACATAATATGCCTGTAGCGACGTTCTTCAGGCGTCGTAGCGTTATGACAACTGTCACCCCAAAAGACGGACTGTAGCTAACAGTCAGGGCGCGGGATCATGACTTCCCGTATAGATCTATACACATTTGACACGTTCTCCGAACGGGAGACTCTGGTTATAGACAGGACTTGTAGCGATACCTTTTATCAAAAAGGCAGTGTTTGAAGATGTACACGTCTCATGGATTCTCAACTAAGTCTGTATTAAAGTAGTAGTTTTGTATGCAAAGTTTATCCTTTTTCACAATGTTTGACAAAGCATAAATCATAAGTTTTTAGAATGTATAAAACGGTTTAGCAACGAAGAATACTTTGGAATTTCTAAATACTTTGTATAAATCTAGTGCATGCGAAGTATGACAAGAGTTTTCACATAGTAGTAATAAATCACAAGTGATTCATTTGATAAAAACGAGTAAAGTTAAATTTTTGATGTAGAAGACAAGTTTGTAAACAAAACATATATATGTATATGGTTATATATATGTATAAGTTTTAAAGGATGATTTGGCATGTTTCGTAATTGTTGTTCATATTCTTACGTTTTTATTAGAAACTTTGCATGAAATAATCCTTAAGTTTGATACTAAAGACCTTTTTGTACTTATTACTTTTGTAAAAATGGTCATTAAACATATTTAAATGATTGTGTTTTAACTTCCTTAATGTATAAACATTACTCAAAAATGTTAGAAGGTGTTAATAAATCTATAAACCACTTTTGACAGTTTTACCCTTTACTGTCCCTGTTTTTAGAAAACTCATAGAAAAATCATCGTAAGTCAAAAACTGAATCCGTCACCTCTGAGAGTTTATAAAATAAGTCTACTTTGCTCCTAATTTTTATTATGATTTTTAGTGGTCTCAAACTAGTGTGAAAATGAACATCTTCACAGACTGGTCCGAAATCACTTCTGAAATGACAGGCAGTTTTATAAAAATCGCCATAAATTGTAGAAAAATCGTATGAACGCGTGCGAGTAGTCATTAGAAAGGTATAAACTTGAACTATTTGCATATTGTACAGTTTTGAAAGATATTAAGTTTAAGATGGTCAAAACAGTCCGTGAACAGGACTCAACTTTTCTGTAGAAAGCTGTCATTTAAATTTGAGTTATATTTAGTGTTCTAACTTGTATCCCCCCCCCCCCCCCCCCCCTTAAAACTTGAATAAAACATGAAAATGTAGGGGTATGAACTCACCTTATGTGAATACTTGAAGAATGGAAAGTTGAAGATGAACTTTTGGTTGTTGGTTTGATGCTCCAAAACAGCCACTCTTTTGGCTATGTTGCTGTCACGAAAATTTCACAGCAAAAGTGCAAGAAAAAGGGTAGTTTACTCACTGTTTTGAATCAATAATTTTGAGTATCAAAACAAGTAACTTCCAGGGGTATTTGGTGGTAAAAATATCAAGCAAAAGGAAGGTGTAGATGGGTGAAATGGTGGCTGAAACACAAAAGGGACAGCAACCCTTTAGTTCATGGTTTTGATGGCTTTGGAAGGAAGTTCTTGTGCTTGAAAATGAGATGAAGGTTGAGAGTAATTACTTGGAGTATTGGCTGGTCAAATGAGGGTAAAATGAAGAGGAAATTTCGTGGTTATGAAGGAGGAAAGGGTGGAAGAGGATAAGGGGACAAAACCTAGACTAGCTTGTGATGGGATGTGAGTTTAAGTGATGTGATCTTGTCTAGCCACTTGCTTGGGTGGTTGTTTAGAGATAGAGTTAGTTAACTAACTAACTACTAGTTATTTAGTTAGTTAGGAGTTCTAGTTAAGGAGAGGGAAGGTCTTAATCTTGAAAATTAGAAGAGGGATTAATAAGCATTCTTAGTAAAATGTCTTAAGTGATTAAGCACTTATTAGTTAAGTTGGCACTTATCTCCACCAATTCTCTTATCTTAATTGATTTAGACATCATAAAACTTACATGAAATCATTTTAATTCATGACTTATAACTAGTCATTCACTAGATAATAATACATATATACAAATACATACATGTATACTTAGTATAAAATAACAATGTAGTTTTTGTGTATTTGAACTTTAATGTTTATGTTTTATTCTTTTTATTCAAAAACACTTAAATACATTTTAATTATACCTTATAATAATTCATTTTATATTTTAATTTATTTAAATATAAAATTTATTGAGCAATGTATAATTTCGTGACATTTAACCGGTTAACCATATCGTTAAACACGTTTTGTCACTTTGGTTCGTATATTTGTCAAATTTAGATCCTTCACATCTATTAAGCAAACGATTTACATAGAACCTAACTTATTTATCAACTAGAGACATGTTGATACAAAAATTAAGTTTGTTGCATTTAAATGATGTTATATGCTAATTTCACAAACCGGTCATGGTTCGATGTCATACATCATAACGAAATTTATCAATAGTTACTTGTTTTATATTTCACAATAACTTATTTAAATAAAAGAGGTTAAATTCCTTCAACCATTCTTAATAAAATACTCATATTGCTTAATAATCAAAAGATAGCATCATACGATCGTTCCTATTTTTACCAATTGTTACATTCTCCCCCCGTTAAAAGAATTTCGCCCCGAAATTCAACTTGTAGACGGGATATCACTAAACAATTGGGGGTGTTTCTTTTTTTTTTTTTTTTTATTTTTTTTTTTATTTGATTCGCGCGTTCCCTAGTGAATTCAGGTCCTCGCTTGGCGTTCCAACGGGCCTTCACTATGGGCATGCGACTTTGATGTAAATGTAATAGTTGTTGTATAAGGATTAGATGAATGGTTCTTCCGTTTTGTCTGTCAGTTTGAGGGTGATATTAAGGACTTCTTTAATGACTATTGAAAACACGAGGCGAATCGCCTGTCCCTTATCCAAAATGATAGATAGTGGTATACTATGCAGTCTCGCAATCTTCTTGTGATATGCTCCTATCAGCTTTTCTATTTTTCTTTGTAGCCTTGGTTGGTAGAAAGTGTGTGGGTTTGTTTGATTTGTCTACGCTCACTCAAGTGGTAGCGTGTCCATCCGCTGTCTTGGGTAACTTGTCATGGAGTTCATGGTATGACTCATAACTGATTCATCTATCATCTCTTTGTGTTTATAAGTCATATATAATTAAGAATGAAAAGACAGTCGAATCGGTGATTCTATTCTAAGCCCACATCCAAACAAGGAAAAGGATTTAAAGCGAAATTACCAATCCTAAGTCCGTAGAATCTTAATTATATAGGGCTCCAATATATACACTTAGTAATCATAGATTCACTAGTATGGGTCCATAGTCTCTACTTGAGTGGGGTGATTAACTTGGGTGAGATGGCATTTACATCAACCCTTTTCCACAACTACTGCACTTAGGTTGATTTTTGAACTCGGGTTGTCGTACGGATGATATTCCCAGGAGATCTTCTCGGAATATATCGAGAAGGTTACGGGCTTTTCCAACATCCATGATGTCTTTCTCTTCTTGTTTCTTATCCACAGCACGGGCTAGGACGGCGTGGTACCTCCTGAGTAGGTACTTCTGAGTCTTGTTGTAAAAGGTGAGACGGGGGTTTGTGTCCGGTTTGTCGCCATAGACAACGAGGGTTCTATTACTCGATGGGTTTAGGCGAATGGACTTTTCGTAATATATGATATCGGTATGGTGAGGAAACTAACTAATACGTTGTTAAAATGAAAATGTCGTAAATTTTTATTGTGACCGGTTTTAGGATGATTTGAATGAATTGGTTGATTTAGTGTTAGAGTGCACCCTATGTACACGTCTCTAGTGCTTTTGATTATTCCAATTCTACTGTAAATATTTCGTTTAAGTTTTTGAGGTTTTTGGTTGAGAAATTGATTAAATCTACGACTCACAATACTCCTCTCCGCGTTGCTATTATATAGTATCCATGCATATGTGCTATCAGGAATGAACGTACCGGAATCTCAGCGGGGTCTATTACTGCTTTCCCACGCTCTGTTGCTAAAACACTTCCGATGCTCTTGACATCTTTGTTTTTAGTCTCCGGGAACTCCTTTATGAAATGCCCTACTTCTCCACATCTGTAGCAAGTCCGACTCATCCCAGCTTTTGTGTTCTGGTTGGTCTGTTGAGCCGGCACCCTACAGAACTTTGTGGTATGCCCCTTTTTCATTATAGTTCTTGCAATGCATTTCCCTGCACTTTCCTTTGTGATGAAAGCTACACTTGGTGCATTTTGGCAGGTTTCCAACATATGGTCTTGTTGGCACTGAGGTAGTAGGGATGGTGGTGGTATGGAATGTCACTGTTTGTTGTACAAGTTGAGGTATCGTGGATTGGTGAATAATAAAATCCAACCACTGAAAGAGACTTAGAAATGTCTCCTTATCTAACTTGCTATGGTCCAATGACTTAACTAAAGCAGGTTTCAGATAGACTCCAATGAGAGTATAATAAGAGTACTTGAATGATGGAAATGACACAAAAGTTAGCCGGCGGTCAATATCTTGGATATTTACGGCGTAAAGGTTCAGGAAAATGGCCTTGTAAAGGTCTTACATCATATACACAGGAGATAGTTCCTGACAGTATAAAGACCTAACTAAAGTACTTACGGTACAAGATAATTTCATAGAAAGTGCCACATCAGGCATAGACAGAAGAATACGATTCCTCTTTTTGTAAGGGATATAAAGCAAAGCTTCTACTACTGGTGACGGTAATTCCTCTGGTGAATTCTTAGTTCAACCAATTGACGTTCCATGTCAAGTAGGTGTCTCTATTACACCCTCTGGCGTACTTGGAGCTCTATGACTTTGGCTCGGGTTTTCAGCTAGTGTTTGCAGCAGGTTCTCATGGTTTCTTTCTGATCTCTTGTGAGCATCTTCTAGATGAGTGGTGTGGAGGGTATTCATTCTTGCATCGGTGACAACTTCGGCAATCTGATGTTGGGATGTCCTGCCTTGAATCTTATTTTGGGCCACTCTGCGGACCATGATTGGCAAGATTCTACCTGCTGAGCCCCCATTGCTCAGGTCGTAAAAGTTTCGGTCGCCAATAAATGGCATGGGCTGATCTTGTTCTTGGCTTCATGTTTCCAAGCATTCCACCGAATCAGGCGTCGGGCCATGAAGAGCTGGACGAGGGATAGGAATTGGAAAGGGAGTTGCTCGAGGTAGGTTCTCAACCTCTAGTTCGGAATTAGCATCGGCTGAAAGGTTTTCATCATGATGATCATCCAAAGGGATAGGATGATCATTCTCTGGTTCTTCTCCAAACCAACTAGCTATGACTTCATTCGGAAGATACTGGTTGTCAAGGGGATGGAGCCCAACTATGATTTCTATGCGAGAATTTAGGGTAAGTGGATAATTATTAGACGAACTATCTAGATAATTATTTAGAAAACCCTCATTAGTTACATCACTATTTGTGAAGTGCATACCAGCTATGTGTAATCTAAACAGGATAGACCTTCGAATAAGTGACCTTATTTCCAATTTCACACAGAATAGGGGTAAGGCAAAATTATCGCTGATTCTAAGTCTATAACATCCTAATTACATGTAGCCTTAGTGTATCCACTTAGCAACTATCAACTTAGTAATGAGGATCCCGTTTTAATTCTCAAGTATAAAGTACTTATAGTAACACCAAATACTCCTATAGTATTTTAATTTTTATGTTATGTTCTATTGTTCTCATTGTGGTAGGGTTGGTAAGATTTTAGCATTGCTGCGACTACACACTTAAACTTAGGCACATGCTAGTCAACCCTCGGATAATATAGGCGATCAGGCTATATCTTCCCAGTTTTGACCATATGTCTCTAAGCCCACTTGTGTTGCCCAACAATCGTAATTCTTTTGTACTGTCCTAGTGACACTGATTTTAGTATGAATGCAGCACGTATACTTACTTAAATATTTTATTATTTAAAGTATAAACTCTAAATCAGAGTATTTTTAATCCCATTGTATTTATAGTTAGTATATCTTTTATGGGTTGATATACTCAATTCACTATAAACAATGCTCTGATACCAATCTGTCACACCCCCAAACCAGAACGGCGGAAACGTTCGGGGGCGGAGGACGTCATATTCAGTATCATAACAGTTCATAGAAAGGAAAGTACACACCACCATATATTTTAAAGTTTCCAAAATGTTTACATAATCGTATTCGTTACTTGTTCAAAAGATAAATACAAAACATCCTTCAAAAGAAGTAATTAACGTCAGCACGTTAATCCCCAAAAGTTGATTTCCAAATCTGCTTAGCGGTTCCCTGAGAATACAAGTTATTTCAAAGAAAAAGTGTCAACAATTAAGTTGGTGAGTTCATAAGTAGTGTTTTGAGAAAATGTACGCCATTCGAAAGTTCGTGTATGTTTTCCAGAAAACGCACTGTTTCAAATGTAAGGAGTTATGATTTGTTGTGTTGAAAATGAATGTATTAGATCCAGAAAATCTCATATTTTCCCTAATGGTTGAGGTATGATTTGTTGTGTTTTCCAAGAAAAACCCTTATTTTCTTATAAAAGTATGAAATGCATATGAATGTTCGTGTTATAAGTTGCAACTAATTGTACCGAGAAAATCCCTTATTTTCCTATTAGTTGTTTGGTTTGTATACAGGAAAAACCCTTATTTTCCTGACATAACTGGCAGTCTCTAAGACCGAAAATCGCAAGCAACCGACGTGCTCGAAAGGTGTGGCATAGTTTTATATAATAAAGCTATACGAAGATCGCATTTGTTAGATGAAGAATAGTTTTAATAGCTACTCTTTCATAAAAGCATAATACCATAATAATTGTATATCCGATGAGTTTTATAACCATACTAAACATAATATGCCTGTAGCGACGTTCTTCAGGCGTCGTAGCGTTATGACAACTGTCACCCCAAAAGACGGACTGTAGCTAACAGTCAGGGCGCGGGATCATGACTTCCCGTATAGATCTATACACATTTGACACGTTCTCCGAACGGGAGACTCTGGTTATAGACAGGACTTGTAGCGATACCTTTTATCAAAAAGGCAGTGTTTGAAGATGTACACGTCTCATGGATTCTCAACTAAGTCTGTATTAAAGTAGTAGTTTTGTATGCAAAGTTTATCCTTTTTCACAATGTTTGACAAAGCATAAATCATAAGTTTTTAGAATGTATAAAACGGTTTAGCAACGAAGAATACTTTGGAATTTCTAAATACTTTGTATAAATCTAGTGCATGCGAAGTATGACAAGAGTTTTCACATAGTAGTAATAAATCACAAGTGATTCATTTGATAAAAACGAGTAAAGTTAAATTTTTGATGTAGAAGACAAGTTTGTAAACAAAACATATATATGTATATGGTTATATATATGTATAAGTTTTAAAGGATGATTTGGCATGTTTCGTAATTGTTGTTCATATTCTTACGTTTTTATTAGAAACTTTGCATGAAATAATCCTTAAGTTTGATACTAAAGACCTTTTTGTACTTATTACTTTTGTAAAAATGGTCATTAAACATATTTAAATGATTGTGTTTTAACTTCCTTAATGTATAAACATTACTCAAAAATGTTAGAAGGTGTTAATAAATCTATAAACCACTTTTGACAGTTTTACCCTTTACTGTCCCTGTTTTTAGAAAACTCATAGAAAAATCATCGTAAGTCAAAAACTGAATCCGTCACCTCTGAGAGTTTATAAAATAAGTCTACTTTGCTCCTAATTTTTATTATGATTTTTAGTGGTCTCAAACTAGTGTGAAAATGAACATCTTCACAGACTGGTCCGAAATCACTTCTGAAATGACAGGCAGTTTTATAAAAATCGCCATAAATTGTAGAAAAATCGTATGAACGCGTGCGAGTAGTCATTAGAAAGGTATAAACTTGAACTATTTGCATATTGTACAGTTTTGAAAGATATTAAGTTTAAGATGGTCAAAACAGTCCGTGAACAGGACTCAACTTTTCTGTAGAAAGCTGTCATTTAAATTTGAGTTATATTTAGTGTTCTAACTTGTATCCCCCCCTCCCTTAAAACTTGAATAAAACATGAAAATGTAGGGGTATGAACTCACCTTATGTGAATACTTGAAGAATGGAAAGTTGAAGATGAACTTTTGGTTGTTGGTTTGATGCTCCAAAACAGCCACTCTTTTGGCTATGTTGCTGTCACGAAAATTTCACAGCAAAAGTGCAAGAAAAAGGGTAGTTTACTCACTGTTTTGAATCAATAATTTTGAGTATCAAAGCAAGTAACTTCCAGGGGTATTTGGTGGTAAAAATATCAAGCAAAAGGAAGGTGTAGATGGGTGAAATGGTGGCTGAAACACAAAAGGGACAGCAACCCTTTAGTTCATGGTTTTGATGGCTTTGGAAGGAAGTTCTTGTGCTTGAAAATGAGATGAAGGTTGAGAGTAATTACTTGGAGTATTGGCTGGTCAAATGAGGGTAAAATGAAGAGGAAATTTCGTGGTTATGAAGGAGGAAAGGGTGGAAGAGGATAAGGGGACAAAACCTAGACTAGCTTGTGATGGGATGTGAGTTTAAGTGATGTGATCTTGTCTAGCCACTTGCTTGGGTGGTTGTTTAGAGATAGAGTTAGTTAACTAACTAACTACTAGTTATTTAGTTAGTTAGGAGTTCTAGTTAAGGAGAGGGAAGGTCTTAATCTTGAAAATTAGAAGAGGGATTAATAAGCATTCTTAGTAAAATGTCTTAAGTGATTAAGCACTTATTAGTTAAGTTGGCACTTATCTCCACCAATTCTCTTATCTTAATTGATTTAGACATCATAAAACTTACATGAAATCATTTTAATTCATGACTTATAACTAGTCATTCACTAGATAATAATACATATATACAAATACATACATGTATACTTAGTATAAAATAACAATGTAGTTTTTGTGTATTTGAACTTTAATGTTTATGTTTTATTCTTTTTATTCAAAAACACTTAAATACATTTTAATTATACCTTATAATAATTCATTTTATATTTTAATTTATTTAAATATAAAATTTATTGAGCAATGTATAATTTCGTGACATTTAACCGGTTAACCATATCGTTAAACACGTTTTGTCACTTTGGTTCGTATATTTGTCAAATTTAGATCCTTCACATCTATTAAGCAAACGATTTACATAGAACCTAACTTACTTATCAACTAGTGACATGTTGATACAAAAATTAAGTTTGTTGCATTTAAATGATGTTATATGCTAATTTCACAAACCGGTCATGGTTCGATGTCATACATCATAACGAAATTTATCAATAGTTACTTGTTTTATATTTCACAATAACTTATTTAAATAAAAGAGGTTAAATTCCTTCAACCATTCTTAATAAAATACTCATATTGCTTAATAATCAAAAGATAGCATCATACGATCGTTCCTATTTTTACCAATTGTTACATAAAACTACAAAAGATGAAGCAAAAAAGTTGTCAATGGGAGCCACAATTGTTCTAATGTGTATGGTATTCAGATTCATACCTCCATGCAATCTGCAACTCATTTGCCAGTCACGGTCAGTCTTTATATTCATTACAAATTGGCAACAAAAAAAAACAGTTACTTCATATCATTTTCAGTGGTATCACAGTTTCTTCTTGTTAGCTATGCCTAATGTAAATAGGATACATATATCATTACACCCTTCAAGGTTGTTGAAATCTTTCATCAGGTATATATTTCTTTGATTGGCATCATCTAATTAAGAAAGTAACATGCCAAGTAAAATACATAACACTAGATTCAGTAGAAGTTTATGTTGTGCTAGACCCCCATTCCATTAAAGTTCACATATGCAAGGAAGGCCAAAATGGGAAAGGGTATTTTAGGTATTTTCTATCAAAAGTTGTAATTATAGGCTTTTTAGTACCTGGAAGCGCGTGATTATTCTCAAATCTCAATTTGATTGTTCTTTATCATTTTTCTTACCCTAGCATGATTTTCAATGGAATCTTTCCCTGTTACTCCATTTGAGTGTTGTTCTTCATGGTTATAAGTGAGTTATTGGCTCATTTGTTACTTCTTTTTATTGTTATTTTCATAGCATGTTGTCACTTGAATCAAACGTTTCCATTTTCAACTAGGGAAAAAGCTAAAAAACAACCTGCTTTATGAGATCAAAAATAGTAACCCATTAATTGGAAACTTTTAGTTGGAGTTATAAGTACCATGCATTGTGATTAATAATTATAAATCTCTTGTATTTCCTAAAATTTAGTACAACCTACATATATATATGACATTTCAAATGTTTTTGTTTGACATTTATATGCCTCTGGGCGAGTTCACATGGTGCAACCTCGTACGCTGCTACTGAAGTAGATGGGATGCATTGATATTACCCTTCCAACTCCTACCATCTAGTTTAGAGAAGTAACCTCAATCGATCATGGGTTCCATTAACAATGGTGGTGGTGGTGGTGGAGCTGGGAACCACATTATTGATGCTCACGGAGCACTCTGGTAAGTATATTCAGTTTTGTATTTGCAGAGAGAGAACCCGGAGATGTCAAAACTACTTCATAAAGCAGTTCGTGAAAAGCGTGAGAGTACATATTCAGTTTACCAAACAGACCTGTTAATGTAACTATAAATATATTAAATAATAAATGATAATATATATATATATATATATATATATATATATATATATATATATATATATATATGTTTGTAACAATGTAAATATGAAGGACAACATATAGCTGATAGCTGTGATTCCAATTTGTGACCCCAGGTGATTCGGGATCTTTTCGAATTTAAAAGTGAACAATCCATGATTCTAGTTGAAAAGGTGGAATCTGTTGCTTCAATCGTTGAGCGTTTCTGTACAGGTGGCATGTCTCTTGGGGCTATATCCCGTGAAGCCCATGAAGTAATCGCCATTGCAATGAACCGAATATGAAGAATGGAGCTCAACATTTGCTAAAGCAAAGGCCATAATCGAGCCTGAAAGAGAGGATGTATATTGCTACTTCTCTTAAATTAAATTTTTTGACTAATTTACCCTTGAATTCAGGTTGTTGTTTTCACTTTGAGTTTTACTTGACACCAATGACTAATTGTCAATACAGTTCTAGCAATTCGTTAACCCACTTCATATTTCACTTTCCACCCAATATGCATAGATTAATTCTTTTTCTTTTATTTTGTTTATTGCATTTGGCTACTTCTGTAATTTTAAAATTAACCTCACGATATGAATTGTAGGTGTTTGCAACTCCTTAAGTTCAGATGGGATTCCATCCAGATGCATGGGCTTCATTTTATCTTTCTCATCTCCCTGGTTATTTAGGTTGCAATCCAACTCTTAATTCATTATTTTTTATTTTCATCATTTCCAAGAATAAAATATTCTTAACCTTTCGGAATTTTAAATCCTAATTCTGTTTTTCTTGTGTTTTTGTAGGTGAATTCTTGGCTTTGACTGGAGAAAAGCTTAATGGAGCTGAACTTGTTGCATGTGGCATTGCTACACATTATTCACTAAGTGGGGTATGCAGTTTCAACCGATGATTTTTTTACATATGTAGGGAGAACTGAAAAAGAATATATGATGATTTGAAATTTATTTATTGATACTTACTGAAACTTGCATGGATTGAAGAACGCCTTGGTCAACTCATGACAGATGACCCTTCCATCATATCAGGTTCTCTTGCTCAATATGGTGATCTTGTTTATGTAGATAAAACCAGTGTTCTTCACAACCCTTTTGTTTTTTTGTTAAATGTTAATCGTTACTGAAAGGAAAAAAAATCAAAATTTGTTTTCGTTTTGATTTATTTGATGTCTCGTGTCTTGCAGGTTCATGGTGGGAAAGGGGAAAACAAACATAGACAAATTCACTTGGGTGGTTATTCCTTTAAAAAAAATTGCAACCTTTAGTTATCAAAATAAGATTAATATTTTTATAATACAAATTTGATTAAAATCAGTTTTAATTTGATGTGAAATAGGTTGCTTTGGCAAAGCAGAGAGTTGATGAGTACATATATACTAAGATGATGCAGAAAACTTGTGTAAGTTTCTTTATTTGTAATATCTTGTATTCAAAGTAGAATGTCCTAATAAGAATTAATTTTAAAAGTAGAATGAAAATGACAAGTGATTTTGTGTTGTGTTTACAGGGTTGATGATGAAAGCGAATAGCTCTAGAGTTAGAAGAGGAAAAGAAAGCTCAAGCTGAAAGAGATAAGATGCTGCAAATGCAAGTGTTGCATTCTTCATTCTAATTGTTAGTATTAAACACGGAGTAGATTAGATGAATGCAAATTTATATATTGTAAGAAATAGAATTATATGACATTAAATTTTATGCAATAGATTGTATTTTTGTATATGGTGTTTTATTTCTATTATGAGACATTAAATACAAATTTAATTTGAAAATTAGTAAATCTATAAATAATGTTGTTTTAAACATTTAAAATTATGATACACAAAAATGTGTGTCATCTTCATTTATGACATGGCCTTTCTTGACAGGGGCTTTCTTGATACGCATTGCGTGTCATTAACACGCGCGTTGTAAGGTTACGACACGTGAATGCGTGTCGTCTTCCTTTATGACAGGGCCTTCCTTGATACGCATTGCGTGTCGTAAACACGCGTCGTAATTGCACGTCGTAAATGAGCGTCGTGAACGCGCGTCGTCTCTCTTTATGACAGGGCCTTCCTTGACGCGCATTTGCGCATCGTCTGAGCCTTTTACGACGCGCAATGAGCGTCGTAAAAGGTTGTTTTTCTAGTAGTGGAAGGGGTCCGATTTGACTTGGGAAGCGGAGTCAGAGATACGGGAGCAGTACCCCGAATTATTTGCGGAGCACGACTTTGAGGGCGAAATCTAATTCTAGTAAGGGAGAATTATAACATCTCGAACTCAGGTATATCACCTTGGCCCTTCATCTTTCCTTAAGTTGTCACTTTTATCCCTTGTGTAGTTTGTGTGATAATCGAGTACGTTGGGCGTAATAGAGAGTACGTCGCGCGTACTCGTGAGCATATTCATGACGCAGAGGTTGCCTAGTACGCGGGGCATACCATGCCCAGAATGAAACCCTAATTCTAAATGAGCCCCCTATTTAAAGAACGTTATGGCCTCATTGTTGGCCACCATTTCCAGAGACTTGTCCATCCAACACCCTAATCCTCGTTCTTGTAGCTAGAGAGTGCCTTTCAGAGCTTGTTGGTGTGTTCTTGTGCTTTAGGAGTGGAAAGGAAGCTTTGGAGAAGAAGGAGTAAGAGCCCAAGCACTTGGACCGGAGCTTAGCAGTGTGAGAAACTTCATTTGGAGGTATAAAGCTTCAAACTTTCTTCCTTTTATGTTGTGTGTTCTTATATGGGGTGTTTTAGGGTTTTTGTCCCAAAAGTTGATGGCTTTGTGAGTTGATGAGCTCTAAGAACCTAGATATGTCCCTTACTAGTGTATTTCGTGTTATAAGGTCATAAAAATCCAATCTTGGTCATTAAGAACTAGCCATGCATGGCATATGAGCTTAAGGAAGAAAAAGGATGAAGGTTTTGGGTGTTTAAACCCAAACCAGCCATGCAAAGGCAAAAAGTCTTCGACTTTATGGATTAAGAGACTGTAGGGGGTCCAGATTTGTATTTTGAGCTAAGGTCTTAAGTGATTAAAACCATAAGTGAGATAAGAGTAAAAATGGGATGTACGCCGAGCGTAAATCCCAGTACACGGGGCGTAGGGGTCAAGCAGCCCGATATCAGCATAGCGGTCGAGTATGCCCAGCGTAAGGATCTGGTACGCGCAGCGTACTCGCAAGCGTTGTCTTTTGTTGACTTTTAGGGTTTGGTCAACAAGTGGACTTTTGGACTCATGAAAGGGTAAAATCGCCTTTTACCCTTCTGTGAGAACATAGGGAGGGTTGTTTAGCTTAATGAGTGTTGTTATTAAATGAGAATTTCATTTGTGTGCGTTAGGCGGGGCTAGACCGGAGACTTGAGTCCGAGATTATTCTGAGATAGTTCGAGGTGAGTTTTCTCACTATACATTACCTAGGGTGGTATTTATGTTTGACCAGAGGGTCTTATGTGCTTGTTGAGTTATGCATGATTATGTGATATGTATTGTATGATATATTATTGTTGCTTAGACCGGACCGGAGGGTCCAACGAACTATGAGGCCAGAGGGTTCTCAATCAGACTGGATCGGAGGGTCCAACGAGCTAGACCGGACCAGAGGCTCCAACGAGCTACGGGACTAGAGGGTCCTGCTGAGACACATGGGCCGGAGGGTCCTACAGATTTATAGCCTCAAGTGGCTAATATGTGTATGTGGTATTTTGGGGAACTCACTAAGCATTCGTGCTTACCGTGTTATGTGTTATATGTTTCAGGTACCTCGGGAGATAACGGGAAGGCGTCGGTATGATTGTACACACACACAGTCGTGATGGAACATGTTAAAGGATCCTGTATTTGAATAATTGTATTGGAAACTTGTTGGTTGTTTTTTAGAATTTATGATGAGACATATGTTTTATAAGTTTTAAAATTGAAAATTTTGTTTTGAAAAATCATGTCGTTACATACACCTCGAAGCAGTCTTGCAAACAAGAGGCTGTTATCTTCTTATTGTGCTTTTTCATCAACAACCAATTATCATCCAGAAACAAGCTTTAAACATTCAGTAACATCGTACAAAGAGGATGTTGGTTTTGTTTCCAGAAGTCTGCATGCCATAAGTCTTCTCTTATAAGAGATAAAATAAATAATTGTAACTGACAAAGAGGTAGTACCTAAGGTGAGGGTTTGCCACTAGTTATTGAGAGCTTTAGCTTCCATTATTACATAAATGGATAAAATGGACACAAACTCAGACATGTTAGATACTAAGATGGACACATTCAAGTTATACATCTAGAAAGCTTGAATCTTCCAAGTACCATAACAACCATCATGGAATATGATACGAACCTATCCTATTTTGATTCTATTAGAATAACAATCCAAAAGTGTTGAAAGTATAATGTTTTTTCCAAGAATCCCATCACATAGAAAATATTGGTTGACCTCTAGTGCAAAGAGAAGTACAAATCCAAAATTATTGAAACATCTACAAATAGATATTATAAGGATGTAAACATAATACTTGGAAAGTTAAGAATAAGATATTAAGCCAACCATTTTCAAGGAAAACACATGAGCAGTGGGTTAGAAAAGTTATAAAAGAAGATGAATGTAAAGTTACATGTAGCAGCATAGTGTGTCTTCTTTCCTATTGTGAATAATTAGTTATTACTTTGAATGGAGAGATTGTTGATGTTGAGTATACTTAAAATACAGTGCAAAATAATTAATGTTTGTGAATATGGCATTTGGTTGAGTACATGGTGTGCCGCAATAAAAGTGAAAATATGAAAAATGAAAAGCTTAACGAGGATGTAATCAATTAAGAAGCAATAATTTCTACATTATGCAGTTTGATTACATATTTTTTATTCGATTTAGAATTGTCCTAAAAATGACCGTATAGATATAGAAGCGTTAGAAGAAAAAGATAATTACAGGGATGAAGAAGTGATGAAAGAAGAAGAAGAAGAAGAATATACATTTAGAGACACAGAAGTGCTCTAGAAGACGATGATTGTATAAATGGAGGAGGTAAGACATGGTTATAAAACAAGAAGGCAGAAACCGAATATTGGGAGATTTATCTCGTTCATTTTAAACAAGAAACAACCACGTTTTTTATGTTCTACACCTAACTTTGCATACACAACAGCCATATATTCCCTTTTCCATATATATATATATATATATATATATATATATATATATATATATATATATATATATCTTTATTACTTATTATGAAAATTTGGTCAAATGCTGAAAATTAAGAGGTACAAATCATTAGTGCATCATGTACAATGACTTTATGCATTAAAAGAATACTGAATCTTATCCAGTAAACATTTATGAAAAAGTCAAATAAGATGATGATAAGATTTTAAATTGGTCAAAGTTCGACCAAGTGTTCCCCATATCCAATTGAATCGGTAAATACTAAATCTTATCCGGTCAACATTTATGAAAAAGTCAAATAAGATGATGATAAGATTTTGAATGGGTCAAACATTGACCAAGTGTTCCTCATATCCAATTGAATCGGTAAATACTGAATCTTATCCGGTCAACATTAATGAAAAAGTCAAATAAGATGATGATAAAATTTTGAATGGGTCAAAGTTTAACCAAGTGTTCTTCATATCCATTTGAATCGGTCTAATACGATGTACACGTTATAAAGCATTTCATATAAACTAAAAGAGGCACATTGATCTAGCATTCGTCTATCATGAATGCCTAGCCATTGACCGCAAAACCTTGGTTCTCTCTCATGCTCGCTGTCTCCTCCTTTGATTTTTCTTTCTACTAAAATCGAATGCGCCAAAAATGTCTTACGTTTAATCCTAGCCCATGTATAAGAAATCTCTATCTGTTCGTCATTTTGTTTAACAAATTTGTTATGTCATTTTGTTGATCCGCACCCGTCGCTTTGCGCGGGTAAACGGCTAGTACCTTAATAAGCATTTAGCCTCAAATGTTGAATTTTTAAGAGGTACAAGGTCTCAATGCGATTTGTTAAAACATTTTATGCACTAAAATCTTATTTAGTCAACAAGTCACTTTTATCCCTTAAATATCTCTACCTAATCACATTCATGGAACTGAATCCGTCAAAATTGACCCAGTATTAACCAATTGAATCGGTCAACTTCCCTGCTCGACCCTTTTATCGCCCAAGTGTCACTAAAAACCCAAGATAACCTTCGTTTCCCTCATTCCTTTTGTGAAAACCCATTCTTTCTTCCACCATTCAATAAACCTATTACCTGTCACCACCATTGCCACTTATATGGTGGTGTCTAGCTCTGTTACATGGTCTACAAACTTTGTAGGTTCCAAGTACCTTTCTTTTCCCTCTATTTATTCTTCGTCGGTTTATAAAATTAATCATACAGGTGAGTATTTCATTAGGGCTTAAATTTTTACTATTTTTGATGATACACATGCATACATGTTTATAAAATCATTACTTTTACTATCAAAAGGTTAAAATTAGTGAATATGGGAAGTCGAGATAAAGCTCAATAAGAAAGATCGAGATTTGGAACATATAAAGGTATTTGTATCTCTTTATACTATCATGTTATTCAAAATATTATTGATGTTTGGAACACATCATTGGTTGCATAGCTTAGACTGTGGTTTTGATTTTTCAGATATGGGTTCTATAGCTTCGATTGTGGTGTTGATTTTTTTGTGGTGTAATATGGGCAGAACACGAAATCAGGTGCAAGTATGTTTCTTTAATTTACCATTTTCTCTATCTTCGAAATCCGGTTGCTCATATCTTGGTATCCCTGAATTAGCTAAAATTTAAAAGATTCATTCAAATCAAAAGTACCATAAATATGGAAGAAATAAAGGGGATTTGTTGGTTTACCCTTTCATATTTATAGCTCTTTTAAATTCCAATTCAATGTTGAAGATGAAGAGTGTTTTCGTTTGCTAGAAATGAATTCGATTTCATTTATATTTTCTGTTATTGATTTTGATTTCTATGTTTCTATCCATTGCAGGTTAGATCCACCTAACCCTAGAACTGCCACTTCTATGGTATGTTCTCACAAACGAGCAATAATTGAGTTTGATTTTTTGTTTTTATTTTGTTCATTTTCATTTCCTCTCTCACAGACGAGCCCTAATTCTATATGGTTATCACTCTATTCTTCTTCTACTTTAAAAAATCTCACAAATGTTTGACATGTGTTGATTTTATAGTTTGTCTTTTGATTTTAGGTTTGATTGGTCCATCAACAGTTATTGAGACATAAAGACGATGACAAATCATAAGATACTTTTCGGTTCTAAACCCCTCTTTTCATTTTTTCTCTTTAATGCTTCAATTTTCACTCATCGCTACTTATACATACTGATAGTGTTTGTTTTTATGAGAAAGATACAGTACAAGGTGGACATGAGTGTGTATTTGAGTGGTTAGTACAGTTATCGACATCATCATTCACCTTTAGGTATGGTCAGCCTGTTTTAGAAAATGTTTTGTTCAAAATATAGTTTTTAGTTTATTTCAAGGATACTCTGAGTTGTTTCAATGATGTTGTTTTGATACCCCACAAGGCCTGCTTTTGAGGGGGTTAAGCATGATGTTTGAAATTTATATTTGTAGAATGGGGTGTAGAGTATTATTGGAAATGAGTTTTTTATTTTTATTTTTATTTATTTATTTATTTTTGCCATGGGGATCTGGTAATGACGATGTTGAATTGTTATTTTTTTTTCAATTTTATGATATGAATAATATCATTATCAATTTTTTTTGGCAATTCCAATAGAATGTAATTAACTTTAAAAGTAAAATGATCTACATATGTTGTGAAAATGGATTGTTTTAGCAAATGTGCAATCTTAATATTTTATTACCCACTTATGTTCTATGTACTATGTACGTAGTGCTTATAACAATAAGTTGTTGTATGTTCTTGTATTGGTTACTGTGTCCCTTCCTTCATGCATCTATCTTTTGTTTGCAAATTAATTGATTTACTAATTGCACAGATAGCTGGAGTTTTTGATTTGCTTAAGTAGACAAAAAAGAAGTTGAAAGAAGACGATCAACCTGGTATGTTTTCATTCTAAATACGCAGATAACGGGGGTTTTCAAGTTGTTTAAACTTTAATGTTATACGAATACTTCTATGTTAAATATGTCACTATGCTTTGCAATTCTATGATATTAAAAACATTTTGGTAACTATGTAACTAATTTTATAAATGAAACACTTTGTTCGCACCCCCATCATTCTCTTGACACATCCATTTGAGATTAGTCATTAAATCTTGAAATTTTGTTGAATTAAAACTTCCAAGATGCTTGATTTTGATATAATATTGTAAAAGGTCATTATCTTAAAAATCATGAATGAAGTAAGTATTCTTAAATTATAACGATGTGTTCCGGTTGTAACTTAAACCCTGCCCTTTCAAAGTAAATTGACCAAACCATCAACCTTAATTATAGTAGCTAAAAATGAAGTCTTTGGCAGATTTTGCAAAAGGAGATTTTGAAAAGGAGCTACACGCCAACAGCTCTAAGAGTATGTTTTTTCTAGAAGAGCCAAAACCATTTTAATTCCTTAATTTTTTAAAATCAATCACTTCCATTTCCAACACTTTGGACTCTATATAATGACCATGTTATTATCTGAACCTTTTGTATTTGTTATAGGTTAATGAGTATACTTCTCATAAACAACTTCATTGGAAGAGATAGAATCAGCTTAACATGCACTACTTCAGTCCTGATAATAAAGTAAGTTAAAATATGTGTAAATAAACAACTAACATTATCAAATCTTTAGGGGATATTAAATTTTAAAAGATAAAAAGTTCATTTCCTTCTATAATACTGAGTTAGTTTGATCCAATTTTGGAATATGTGAGCAATGAATATTTTTTTACGATATTGCCTTTTTGTCAGTTGATTGTCAATTAATTCCATTTTTTTATTTTCAGGTTAATCTAAAGTTGTCTTAGCTTCCATCCATAGACACTTTAATTAATTTCATTTTAATGTTAGTTTTAGGTATTTTCAAGTTTCATAAGTACGATCTTCATGTCATATACTCATAATAGTAAAATATATTTATTTTTCTTTTTCAATAATAGCATTGTCATCGGTAAGGTACTTCATCCCATCATGCTTTATTTTTGGGTTATATGTTCATTTCACTTAAGGAGTCAAGTGTTGGCATGATGATTGAAGACTGTGGTTTTATGTTGAAAAAAATATCAATGTACTTTGATGAAACATGTAAATGTCCATATTAAATACTTTTGGTTGTGGCTAATAGCAGCATTACAACGAGGTTAAAACATCAAACCAGTTGATTAGATTTGAACCTTATTTGCTGATGATATTTATAGTTAAATAATTAGTAACTTACATGTATGTTGAATAGAGTGGACAGAGAATTAAACAATTTATGGATGTAAAACTCTTATTTTGTTATTCCTAACTATATAAAATTGTGTATTTTTTGGTAGCAATTTTCCAATTCTCCTTTCATTTTATTGATTTAGAAGAAATGTTGGCTTCAGAATTAAATATCTTTGATATGTTTTTTAGAAAAAAATGAAAAACTTGTGCAATGTGCTTGATAAATAATTTAATATATCTTTGGTTCATAAAAAGGATGACCATTTTGATCGTTTAGAAATCTTTTTGTCAAAGAAAACAAGACTAAAATTTAAATATTCTATAATTTAGATAATAAACATAAACCGTCTCTATTAAAAAGTCATAAACTTTTATTTTTGTTTGTTTGAACCAACACTTTTGTGTTGTGTAACATATATCTTAGGTTTTGTAAATTACTTGTTTGAGCGAGAAATGTCAATAAAATATAACATAATATTATGGTGAATTTGTTTGACATGATCTAATTTCATAGCTCACACTTTAATCGTTGAAGATTCGACGGAATAAAAACTAGATTCGTCCAAAAATTATTTGCCAAAAACAAAATGCAATATTTTATCATTGAAACTTAATCGATTATTAGGTTATATTATTTCGCGGGTAACATTATCCATAAGAAATGAGAATGTCGATGAGATTAATGATTATTTGATCAACCGATTCCATTAATAATAGAGAATTCATTATAGTTTTGATGAATCCATAGATGACGATATAAATAAATTTTATCTTGTGGAATTCTTCAGCACACTCACCATTAGTAGTTTACCCCCTCATTCCCTACGACTAAATGTTGGGTATCAATAATATTTTTAGAGAATCTTGATCCATCAATTGGATTGTATACCGACACCCGATTGATATGTAAAAGCTTTCAACACAATGTCATTGATGTCGAAATAGTTGTTGGTTAACATGCTTGAAAGAGGGTATTTTTGCGAAGGATGTCTGAAGATGACATGTTTTCCTTCATGATAATGAGAACAATTTCCAATTCGATTATGTTTCGCGATGACAATCAATAAAGCTCAAGGACATACAATTCCATATGTAGGTATATATCTTTGAGAATCGGTTTCTCGCATGGCCAACTTTATGTGACATTGTTCAAATGGATATAATGTATCAATACAAAAGTATTTGTGAAACCTAATGAAGAATTCAAAGGCAGTGAGAAGACTCACCTCATAGAAAATGCTCACCTGCTACTTCTCTCATTGATAGAACATCGTTGCTACGCACCACCTAATCAGCCAAACCAGATAAACCATTAGCTCTTCCTCCAAACTAGGTGCTTGACCAAATGTCAACTCAAGTCAAAAGTCAATGGTCCAAGTTGACTTTAGTCAACCGCCACATCATGGCCATCTATGGCCACGCCATGGCCGTCCACTAACAGTCCTTCGTGATTTTCCCCACTGTTACGTCGTGGCGACCTATTGTCACGTCATGGGCATTGGGTTTTCAGCAGCTTAATGGGTTAAGTTGCTTTCTTCGCTCCTAAGACCCCCAAAGCTCAGATCTAGTTCGAAACCATATCTATAAGGATAAAGTTTCCAAATTTATCCATTAAGACCACCCAAAAGGTTAATATCTCAAACTCTAGGTTTCAAAGAGGCGAAATAAGACATGAATTTGCCCATTAAGTACTTATTCCGAAACTTTTGTAGCTCATTAACTCTAGATCAGATTATATTATCAAAATCACCACAAAAGTTGGTGTTTTATATACATGCATGTCCAATGCATGTCTTGAAACCATAATGAGTCAAAATAAGGGTTTTCCGTTAAAATCTCATGCATGGATTAAAATCCAACTATAAACCAGATCCACACCAATGATCATGTCAAATATTCCATAGATTCATAAAGTTGCAAACTTTATGAGATCTCATCACTCCAACCTAAAAGGACATGAAAATTTAGTGACAAAACATAAGATGTAGCAACCTATCATGATACAAATCGAGTCTTGCATACTTAAAAAGGTCCAAAAAAGTGCCAATACAAAGGATGAGGACTAGCGTGTGGAATCTTAGCTCACTTCTTCTTCTTTCTTCCTTCTAAAGCTTCAAAGAACACAAAAGGGATCAAAATAAGAGAGGGGGAATTTAGGTTTTCTCGGATCTCAAAGAGGCTAGTGGAGACTGAGGGTGAGCAAACTCTAGCCTCCTCATTCCTTTAAATAGGGATCAAAACCTGGAAAATATGGTTTGTCATTTGCCAACTGCCATGCGGTGGCGGCTTAAATGAAATACACAGACTGTACTACACTCACCACGCCGTGGCACCTCTACACCATGTCGTGGCGAACCTTAAAATGCCAAAATTGAAAATAATATAAAGTACCTTGGGATCCGGGTGTTACATGTCATTACCTTACAAAGAACACACTGACATACTTTCCCAATCAAAATACATTATGCATGTTAATACTACCTCTGTCTCATATTTATTGTCCACTTTTGACTTTTGAATTTTGTATTCTTAAACTTTGATCTTAAATATTTTTATTTTAGATATATAATACATGTTTCAAAATATATGAATGGATTGTGTTTTAAAAGTCGTTTTATTATTATAAGTTTCATCATGTATTACATAACACAAATAAAAATATTTAAGGTCAAAGTTGAAGAATAAAGACTTCAAAAGTCAAAACTGGACAATAATTATGGGACGGATGGAGTAGTATTCAAAGGTCACATGGATGATGGGGGGATGTTTTGTTGGATTAGTGTCTAAGTCCATAACTATTTTGGTATGTACTTGACCCGATGGTGCATGGTCCTTTTGGGTTGCCTTCACCAAAGCAACTTGATTGGAGAAATAAATAGAGAGAGAGGTTATTATGATTTATTAATATGTTATAAGAATAATATATTAAAAGAGAAATCATATTTGTTTAATTAATATTGGTCAATAATTAATTAAGAATTAATTTTGTGATCAAGTGTAATTAATTAAACTAGAGGGGCTGAATTGTAATTATGTGATAGTTACAAAAATAAGGTAAGAATTATCTTATAAGTGTGGTGGACGAATTTAAGGTTGGAAAAGCCTTAGAATTCGAGTATGACAAGGATACAAGGATTATCTTATTGGTTGCTTAATGGATAATCAACTAGATAAGGATAATGACTGAAACCATATCTCTACACCTATATAAACACCCCTAGGGTCATGAATTCGTGTATCCCTTCCCAAGAAGTCCTAGGGACGAATTCTAACCTCCCTCCTCTCTCTTTATACCTTCTCCACTTGCTTATGGTGTTTGTGAGCCATTAGAGGAGTGACACTTGTGACTCTAAGCCTTCCAAAGTCAATTCAAGGAGGAATTGGATTGTTATTGCTATATAACAATCAAGGTATGTTCTTAAACCTAATTATATGTTAATATTGATTTCCATATGCTAGAATTAGGGTTTATAGTCTTGGATTCAAAGTATGTACAATAGAGAAACCTAGATCCAAGCATTAGGGTTTGTATGAGCACATAGGATGTCTTATGACCAAAACCCATCAGTGGTATCAGAGCCATGATTGGTTTCTATTGTATTGATGCTTGATGTTACTGAAAATCGTGTTTTGGCCTCACAGTTCGACCTGACTCGGCGAGTCACTCTTGGACTCGGCGAGTCAGCCCTACTCGGCGAGTTCCAGAGGGTGACTCGGCGAGTCGGTGCGCCAGACAGTGCTTATCTCGGGATTTCTTGCTGTTTTTGCATTGGGATAATTACCTTATCATGTTAGATTAATATTAATCCGATTATATGATATATTTGACTATAATTTTAATCTAATTGAAGATATTTATCAATTAATAGGATAATTGTTTCCTTATAAGATAATTGATTAATTATTTTAAGTAAATTGATAAATTATTTTGCAAGAAATCATCAAATATGGATAATTATGTGATTAAATGTTAATTTGAATTATTTGTTATTTGATCCTTGTTGTTGTGAAAAGTTTCATATTTGGCCCTTTAGGTTTTATAGTTTAAAATTTGAACCCCAAAAGTTTTTTGTTTTGAAATTTAAATAGTTGAAACCCTAATGTTTTGAAAAATGTTTCAAAACTTGCCCTCAAGTTTTGGAATTTAAATTTTGATTAAATGGTTTAATATGTATATTTAAATTCTAAACCCTTATGGTTTGAAATGTTTCAAAAGTTGCCCTCAAGTTTTGGAATTTAAAAGTTGATTAAAAGTTTAATTAGGAATGTTAAATTCTAAAACTCAAGTATAGTTTTGAAAAAGTTCAAATCACACCCTTATGGTTTTATTAACTAATTAAGGTGTTTAATTAAAGAAGTTTAATAAATCCATAAAAGTTTAGGTTTACAATTTAAGTGAATTAAAAGTATAATTGTTAAATTGAACCACCTAATATTTTAAAAGTGTAAAATACACCCTATACTATATATAACATTAAAAGTCTAACATTATATATATATGTATGAGTAAAAGTCAGTCTTACCGTTAGTAGGCCTCATTCACGAAGCTAGTCTATAAGGGGTGTTTAAGGAAATTGCCTATAAAATGGCGATTGAATGGGTATCCACTCTTACCCACCGCACTCTTGACTAGTGGAGGGTCGTTAGCCGAACGGGTAGGATAGGACGAAACCTTCCTTATAAGTATAATGAAGTATAAAAGTAACTAAATGTTTTCATATAATTCCCAATCTTAGTTACTTAGGCAAAAGTGAATTGATGCAATTCCATGAAATTACACTTTGTGCCCTTGCGAAGACGTTAGTGGAGCGTGTGTGGTTAACCGGCACACTAAATGGGTCTAAGCAAAGGTAGCAAAGGGTGACTCAATGTTTTTCATAGTTCGGTGGAGCGTGTGTGGTTTACCGGCACATCGAATAGGCGACTGTAACATGTGAGGGCACCATGTAAGTTTGCATGGTTATTCACGCCCGCTTTGTGATCCTCTGCATCCCAGTCACAAACAAGAGGGGCATATCGAGATTTAAACATGCCATTGAAAGTTCAATGAATCTCAAAGGATCTAGGAGTTTTCATAGATTTAAAACTTAAAAATAATTTTCGTTTTCCATGGTGGAAATTAGTGAATCGTCATTCACTTACCTTCAAATATTCTGCAATTAGGGTTACGGCATCCCTCTCCCGAGTTGTAGAATATTGTGTTGGGTCCTAGCCTTAGTATCTCATTTGGGTGATTTACTAAGGACTCAATCTATCAACTAACTTGAATTCGTTTTCTCCCATATTGTAGATGTCAAAGTTCGACAACTATGGTTTTCCCAAATCCCGTGGAACAAGCTTTCCACATGAAGACGGTATTCCACGATTCAATCGAGGAACAAGAAATCATGCTTCACTTCCTCCTCCTCCTCCAATTATCCTCCCTAACCCACAAGATTGTAAAAATGAAAGGTTCAATATCACTCAAGCCCTTTTGGCAAGTAAACATAAAGAAGGAAAGTCGGTGTGTGCACACGTCCTAGGGATGAAGTCGCGCATTGATAGACTAAGAATGATGGGATCCGTTGTTAGTGAAGAGATGGCTGTTGATTGGGTTCTTTAGTCACTTCCCAACTCATATAGTGAGTTCGTAAGAGAGTACTATATGACGAACCACAACGTGACCCTATAGATCTCACCTATATGCTTATTGCTGCCGAATCAGCAATGGTTTGGTGCAATAGAAAAACAAAGTTGATTGGTGAATCTGCCTTCAAGACCTCTATGGATATAGACAATGGCAATGAAAGACATGCAATGATCGAAAAGTTTGATCATAAAGGCGATGTCTGAAGTAGTTCCATGTGTTGTTCCAAAAGAGTCAACTTGTTTTTATTGCCAAGAGAAGGGGGCATTGGAGACGAAGTTGCCCTAATTACCTAAGAGATCTAAGAAATGGGAGAGTCAAAGGTATGACTGCGCTTTAGGTAAAAATCCACTATCTAACTCCATTAAGTTCCTATTCATTGATTCTTAATACATGATGTAATAAGATTACATTTGAGTGTTTTGTAGGGTCGGTGAAGAGAAAGGAAGCTTGATAAGAGAGCAAGATGAATCTAATCACAAGAGATGGATCTCGATCGCATGGACTTGAAGATTAGATTTTGAGCTTAGATAGTTATGATAGAGTTGTTAGAAATTTTCTTTTGCACATAGTTTTCAATGGATTCTGCATTGTAAGGACAATTTTTTCCGCTGCTTTTATAAATAAAATAAATTTTGTTCGACTTATTTATTTGTTTATTTCCTTACAATGAAATCGTTATGAAAATTGATGTTCGAATATTTCTACAACGAATGGATATGATTCTTAGTTATGCTATTTATGGAAATGTCAAGAATTTACCAAATAGGGAGAGTTTCTCATCGCCCAAAGTTTCAATTGGACAGAAACTTGGAATCATGCAACGTGGATGCACGATGAATGAGAAATTTCGTATTTGGAAATTAGACTGATTCGTTGACAAAGTGTCAAGTGAAGGACTAAGAGATCGAGCACACAAAGTTGCGTATTGATCAAGTCCACCATAAGAGTAACAAAGATATTCGTCATGATTTACTAAAGGTTTAGTAAATATGATTATACTTACAAGATTATGTGTAATTCTGAATTGATTAAAGGGTTTAGATCAATAGCAGAACGAATAAGAAGAATCAAGTAGGCAGAAAGATAAAAGTTTCTTCATTCTAAGAAGATGGGAGAGTAGCTTTTATGCTTTATGATAGGTCTTAATGATTAAGAACCATATCTCAATTGATCCTCTAAGTGAGTCTTAGTACAATTGTATGTCTAAGAAGAGGAATCAAGAATTGAAGAAATGGTTAAATCAATAAGTCAATCATACTTCGTTCCAATAACAAGTCTTAAAGTTAAGATTGTGACAATGAGTGAAAAGTATTAAAGGTTTATAACATTCATCAAATGTAGGAAGTTGTGATGTCTTGAATAAGACAAAGGCCAACTAGTACCAATTTATGAAGTGTTTTGATAAAAGCTACACTAACTCTTGAATATTTGTTTGTCAAGAAATGGTTTTTGACAAGAGAATCTTATATGTCAAGGAGTCAGTGGGAGTCTTAATGGTCTTGAAAGGTTTCAAGAACAAATCAAATAAACCTTATCGATCATCACTAGCACACGAGTTGAGGTTTACAACCTATCGTGTTGACATTATTTTGATTCTGTGCCAATCCAATCGAGTTAATTATGCATATGAGTTCTATGAGTTCTCATTTTGAATGCATAAAAGGCAAAGCACCTTAATTAATGAAAGGTACATTGATAGGAAAGGGTGAGCTGCTTAACTACTTGGAAGACATGGTGGGCAGCTGTGCTACCATAAGGCAAGAAATCAAGATTAAGAAAGGTTCGGTCCATATGAGTTTGAATTTGTCGTAAACTTTGGTTTTAACAAATTCACATGGATAGGAACACATACACCGCTCAAATCTAAGTGTCATAAGATTTCTTCCTTCATGAAAATGATTGTGAGGAAATGCTTTCACTAAGACAGATTTTAAGAAGATAGTGATTGTAAAATTGCATTCTCGAATTCAATTATGGTTACGGCATCCCTTTCCATAATCAGAATTGTGAGGTTTGGCAATTAGTCTTAATTGTTTAGACACACATATGTACTATCGAAGGCAAATGTGTATAAGTTCAAGAAACCTTGATAAAAGATTATCGAAGCACTAAGTATTAGAAACATGAACTTAAGAAATTCAATAAGCATTGTTTTTCTGAAAGTTAAGATGTTTATGAATACATGTCGAAGCTAGTGGGAGCATAAGTGTTATGTTTTATAATAATCATCAAGATAGTGGGAGCATAAAAGTTATGATTGTATGATTATTAAGGAAAGTATTGCAAGGTTAGCAATATTAATTATAGAAAACAAGAGTCGCAATAGTTGAAGAGTTGTTTTGCTATAATTAAGGGAGAGAATATTATGCTTCATTTCAAATCTAAAGGATTAGGTTGAGAAATGTTAATAAATTTAGTCAAGGGTACAAAGTGTGTTCTTAAAATTTCGATTATGATTACGGCATCCCTCTTCACTATTCGAATTTTGAGAACATAGCAAATAAAACATTATGCGTCGTGTCCCATACGCTTCGGGTATAGGATCGATTGCAAATGCTTTAATGTTTGACCATTCTAAAAGTTTTCCAAATGTCGAGCACATTTAGAGGGAAAAAGGACTAGAATCGGTTTTGACTAAAAGAATTAAACAACTATCAAAGGACAATCCAAGTTCGACGAGGATTGGTCGCTTGTGAGTAGTTGGAAGTATAGTATTGGAAAATATGGAAATGTTTCCATATTGGATGGACCATATCGATATCATTACAAATAGATAAGATTCTATTAAGAATGAGTTGTCATATGGAACATATGGAAGTGTGTCCATATTGGGAATTGAATATTGAGAAATCTATGACTAGATTAGAAACTTCTATGCAAAAGGATGTTCAAAGAAAGTACTTTGAGTGAGAGACATCACATCTATGGAATTTTCTTGTAACAATCTCCGATAGAAGACTTTGTAATATCATTGGCAATAGTCTTTGTGACTTTGCTGCAGTGACATTACGAAAGGATAGTTGCATAGAATGTTAGAATCTAGCATATTCTATAAGTAGCAAGAATTTGATATTCTTTAACTTATGAAAAACGGATTTGGAGTTGTGAAATGAGAAGGATTGGAAATGTGTTCAATGTGATCTATTTCACAAAGTAAGAACCATAGGTAAACATTGTGTGCATGCTAGGAGCATGAGACAAGTGTTGGAATTCAAGTAAGAAGTTGATTACCCGAAACGACAAATAATGAGTAATCAATATGGTGATAAATAAAAGGATTTTTATTTATACTCAAAGGTTTGAGGCCATATGGGATTAATATTATTCTTGTGTTTCACATTTGCATGTTTTGACTTCCAGAATAATTGAGTTTATTAAGAATAATCGAATTATTCAAACGGGCCACAGTCGTTCATATGTTGGAAGTAGATATGAATGAAGACTGTCGTGAATTGGTGTGTGGATTGTCTAAAAGAGTATTAGACATAAGCAAATGTTTGCTGCAACGTTCATGAGTGCTTATGAATGTGATTTAAGCATTGGATTAAACCCACGCTCACTTGGATCACTCCATGGATTGTATCACGAGTGATTGGTGAGACGATAACATCTTATATTCTTGAAACCGAGATGTGTGAGTTGTATCTTGCAAATCGGTTACACATTGATAATATGTAAACGCACCAGTAACTTGGTGTTATAAAACATATTGTTGTGTGTGATTCGGTGCGTGAGTACAAGCAAGCATTGTATCAAAGTTTATCCGTTCCTTTTATCCAAAGTAGGATAAAAGCGATATCTTTGGGCCCCTCGATGGTTTAGTGATGACAAACGTAAATGCTCGGTCGGGCTAGGGCTAATTTGATTTGTTCAGTTAGTCTGTCGTCATAAATCAGAAATCGAGAAGTAGTACAAAGAGAATGATTAGAAATCATATCTCATATGATATCTAGAATGGAGGAATATATGATCCCTTATCTAAGGACACGCGTATTTGATATGATCAGAGTTGACAGCGGCTTTGGAAAGCTACGATTGCAGATCGGGATCCGAAGTCATACGCAGAATAGTTTTTAGACTTATCCAAGTGGGAGACTGTTGGATTAGTGTCTAAGTCCATAACTATTTTGGTATGTACTTGACCCGATGGTGCATGGTCCTTTTGGGTTGCCTTCACCAAAGCAACTTGATTGGAGAAATAAATAGAGAGAGAGGTTATTATGATTTATTAATATGTTATAAGAATAATATATTAAAAGAGAAATCATATTTGTTTAATTAATATTGGTCAATAATTAATTAAGAATTAATTTTGTGATCAAGTGTAATTAATTAAACTAGAGGGGCTGAATTGTAATTATGTGATAGTTACAAAAATAAGGTAAGAATTATCTTATAAGTGTGGTGGACGAATTTAAGGTTGGAAAAGCCTTAGAATTCGAGTATGATAAGGATACAAGGATTATCTTATTGGTTGCTTAATGGATAATCAACTAGATAAGGATAATGACTGAAACCCTATCTCTACACCTATATAAACACCCCTAGGGTCATGAATTCGTGTATCCCTTCCCAAGAAGTCCTAGGGACGAATTCTAACCTCCCTCCTCTCTCTTTATACCTTCTCCACTTGCTTATGGTGTTTGTGAGCCATTAGAGGAGTGACACTTGTGACTCTAAGCCTTCCAAGGTCAATTCAAGGAGGAATTGGATTGTTATTGCTATATAACAATCAAGGGATGTTCTTAAACCTAATTATATGTTAATACTGATTTCCATATGCTAGAATTAGGGTTTATAGTCTTGGATTCAAAGTATGTACAATAGAGAAACCTAGATCCAAGCATTAGGGTTTGTATGAGCACATAGGATGTCTTATGACCAAAACCCATCATGTTTAAGTATACATCGTGGGAAAATATTTTCTTCCTAAGTTAAAGTTATTTGTAGGTGATTGAGCCTATAGAGGGTTGTGGCCTATGATTAAGTAGTGGTGAGAAATGGTCTTTGGATTAGATCTGAATAAAATAATAATAATAAATAAAACACACGCACACATTTATTTCTTTGGTTTGCTAAAATTGAAAGAAATATAGGAAGTTTTAAGTAAACAGTTTCAAAATGGAAATAAAGCATACCTAACTTCATTCAGTCCTTCTTCAATTCTTACCAACTATGGATAGCATAAAAACGTAAACACGTTTTGTAACATCCGGGTTCCCAGGTATTATATGTTGTTCTTTTATGTTTGAATATTATGGGGAGACTCGGCGAGTTGGCATCTAAACTCGCCGAGTATGGTCGCGGATTCGTATGCGAGTTCACAGCTGGACTCCGCGAGTTCACGAGTGGACTCGGCAAGTCCACGTTGTTTAATGAAACCCTAATTTCCAGGGTTTGAGACGTATTTAAAGGGTCCTAGGGCCCTCATTTGCGGCCACCAACCCCTAGAGAGAAACCCTAAGAGATCTAGAGCGTTTGTGAGGAATGAGAGGCCTTCTTGATCCTTTTGTGGGTGTTTTTGCAAGAAGGAAGTGACCAAGGCAAGAGAAGGCTGAAGGAGGAGCGATTTTGGTGGTTTTTGAGCTCATAGAGATTGTATTGAGGTATTATTCTCGGAACTTCTTCAGTTTTGGTGTTGATTCTTTGTGTTAGGGTTTTCTAACCCTTTTAGAGGTTGATTAAGTGGAGCATTTGGTCCTTTCTCGAGTTTGTGTTCTGGATCTGGACCCAAAGAGGTCTAGAGGCCTTAAACCTTGGAGCTTTATGAGTCTTTTTGGGAGCCATGAGCTAGGGATGTCATTTTGGGCTAAATCATCAATTTTGACCATTTAGATGTTATATGAGTGTCAAGGTCTGAACTTTACGTGATTATCATGCTTGGGGAGGCCAGATCTACGATTGTATGGAACAGATCTGACCTCAGCAGTTGTATAGAGATTGCGCATGGCATGAACTAGCCGAGTCCGAAGAACAGACTCGGCGAGTAGTATGAAGGTTGCCCGTAAATCATTCAGTGAGTGGACTTGCCGAGTTGGGGAATAACTCGGTGAGTCAGGGAGAGTCAGGGGGACTGAGTTCAAGTGGAACTCGTCGAGTTGTTCTTGAGACTCGGCGAGTTGAGTCGGGGTGGCCCCGCGATTCATGCCAGGTGGAACTCGTCGAGTCAGGGGAAGTACTCGACGTGCCAAGAGAGGGACTAAGAAAGTCAGTGGACACGTGTAGACTCGCCGAGTCGCCCTAGTGCACTCGACGAGTCGGGTCAAAGTTTGACCGTTGACCTTGTTGACTTTTAGGGTTGAGTACAGTTGTATTTATGACAGTATTTACTTTATGTGATTAGGCGGAGGCTAGATCACATTCCCACCGAGTCAGATATTTACCGAGACACCGAGGTGATTCTTCTCACTATACGTTACCTAGAGTGGTATATTGTATGGACCAGAGGGTCCTATGTGTTATGTATGAGATTATGTGCTATGTGTTATATGTATGTTATATGATGTTATAGACCGGACCGAAGAGTCCAACGACACAGACCGGGCCGGCGGGCCCAACGAGCTATGACCGGACCAGAGGATCTAACGAGCTACGGGACTGGAGGGTCCCGCTGAGACACATCGACCGGAAGGTCGTATTACAGCCTCGAGTGGCGTATATGTTGTATGTGGTATTTGGGGAACTCACTAAGCATTTATGCTTACAGTTTTTGTGTTATGTGTTTCAGGTACTAGTGATGAGCGCGGGAAGGCGCCGGCATGATTCGTACACACACGCATTGGAGTTTATGTTTGAGATTCTGGAGAGATGTTTTGTGATGATAACAATTGGTGCAATATGGTTTGACATTATTTTATGAGAAAATGTATGTTTTAAAAATGAAAAATTGTTTTGAAAATTTACGTTGTTACACCTTTCCCTTGAAAGTTATTAAGGTTTTACATCTTAGAGGGAGTTGTGACTTGGAAGGCTACTGATGCATTTTGCACCCGGTTCAGTTGCATAATACAATATTAGATGTTTTTCAAGAAGCGTATTTAATTTTTCTCGTATTTTATAAAAAGTTACTACTGGATTCTATTTCCCAAGAAATACTATTCAGAAGCAATCTTTTAGTATCTCATGATTTATCAAGTACTTATGTTTCATCTTTATCTGGCCTGATAGTAAGCAATTGGTATTTGAGTATATGATCAGCAACCTGCTTCAAGTGAAAAAGTTTTTCAATATATGCTCTGATAAACAATTTAAGCTTGTCGTTGTTCTATTTGGTGTGGACACATAGGATTTGCTCAAAACTAAAACATTTTGGTAATAATTCAACATATAACACATAACTTTCTTAATATTTTTTTTGTAGGATTACTTATCAGGCATCAAGTTGTGAGTGATTCTACACTGAGCATTGACTTACAATCCGTTTGGGATGCATTACATGAACATGCAGATTCCAAAGTTAGTATTGGTTTCTGGTAATGGTGTTGCTAGACTAAAGGCCATTGCTTATTTAACTAGACAACATAGCTTTTGTGCATATATTTATTTTTAAGATGAAGGACTTGGAAACTTTTGTGGATCGCTTGGATTGGATTTTAGGGGACACAGACAGGTCAATGAAATCGTCACATACCAGCAGTTCAAAACAGCAATGTACTTTCTTTCAGTTGTTCATTATGGCATCATACTTCTATTATTCCTATTACGCAATTATACTTTCGAAAAATCTATTAAATTTTAACAGTTTCATCCAAACAAAATTTTAAGTATAATCTCCTAATAAGAAAAGCTTCAAAAGTATGATGTTATAATTGGGTTTTCCAAAGTACAATGTCTTAATAAGAAAAAGATTGGAATTAGAATGCCATAGTTGGAAAACTTGTAAGTAAGATGTTATACCACACAAAATAAACTAAAGCAACTTGCCATTTGTTGCAAAAGCATGTGCTAATTTTTAGCCTTTTCAATTTTGCAACATAATCAGCTTCGGTCTTGGCCAACTGACGAGGTCGAGAAATCAACATTTGTTAAGAGATAGCGTCTACTTCCATTTATTCCTATCATAGCAGCATACATTCATTTTTTTTTCTTATTAGAACAATGTACTTCGAAAGATCTACTCATTTATAATATTATTGGAAATCTTTTATATCAAAGTTTTTATTGAATTGTACTTAAGATTTTTCCTGTAATTTTTTTTTTTTTTAAATTTGTTATAACTCAATGTATTTTTTTAAATGTCCTAAAGTGAAACTCGAACTTATCTCCTAGTTATAAATTAATATTTGTATATAAGACGAGAACAATTATGGTACAGTGTTAATAGTTTGATTTTGGAGCATAATTTTTTGTTTATAAAATACATTAGATAATAATGTACAAATTTTAGGGGGTGTTTGGATAAGGAGAAAATAAGTTGCATATTGCTTATTGCTTAATCTCATCGCAATAAGTAAATTTAAGTGTTTGGATATGAGTCTTTAAAAATCAGCTTATTGCGTAGGAATAAGCAAAATAAGCTGATTTTAATAAGCAAATAGAGGAATGCTTATTGCTTATTTCTTATTGGTCTTTTTACTCATATAAACTGTTTTATTTTGCCAAACACTTAATTGTTTATTACTTATTGCTTATTTCCACCGCAATAAGCTAATCCAAACACATTTTAAAAAAAAAAAAAAATATTTATTCTTACCACAATAAACAAATAAACAATAAGCTAATAAGCTAAAAACTATTTATCCAAACACCCCCTTAGAAAATAAAAAATTATTAACTTTTATATTTTTGTCTATGTTTGCCATAATAAAAAAAAATGTAAAAACTAAAAAATCAAGCATATTAAATTACGAATTCTATATATTTGTTAAATGAAATATTTCCCCTTTTAATAGTTTTACATCATTAAAATTTTATATTTATTTAAAAAAAGAATAAAGAATGTAAGAAGCGACCATTTCCAAAGTTAAACGAGAGTGAGGGCCAAGATGAAATATTTCCCCTTTTAGTAATTTTATATCATTATAATGTTATATATTTATCTATTTTTTTTTTAAACCGGCAAATACAAATATACTAATCTACTCCTAAACTAACACCTAATTCCACCTATGTCCACGACGGGACTTGAACCCTCGATCTCAAAGAAGGAGGACACCACCTAATACCGCTGGGTTAGAAACCCTTCCATTCCAATATTCATTAAAACCAATACAATGACTACTTCACAATATAATATAATTTTAAAAGCCAAAATCATGGAGCATTAAATTTTTCTAGTGTTTTCAAAAGATATGAGATTTAAACCTAGAATCTCTTATAAATTCTCAGATTCTTACTTACCACTAAATTACACTCATCTAAAAGTATGATAGAGGAAATGAGAGATGAGAAATACACATATTGTAATTTAGAACAATTAAATTACCACACATCCCAAACAAATCCAAACCTACAAGTTATTCCTTGACATGAGAGATGCAAACTAAAACAAATCAAAATCAAAACAAGACATTCTCTTTTTTTTTCTTTTTTTTTAAAAAAAAAAAAGAAGACTCAAAGCAGTAGACAAAGCAGACTCCTGAAATACAAACTGAAACATTAATTTATCCATGAAGGTCTCAAGTCTGAATGATTATTTGTTTTGTTTTTTATCAGGTTTCAAAAGCTAAAGGACAAATTGCTGCAGCTATTTTGTCTCTGAGGTTAAACTTCTTGGCAATTATAGGACGCACATCTTCAACTCCTACCAAACTTTCCAAAAACGGCAATAAAGAAACCAACTCTTGATCTGAACGATCATCAAACCAGCTCTCTATCGGTATCCCATTGTCAACTTGGAATCCAAATGCCTGATTACAACATATTCCAAATTATACCAATCTAATTTTCAACATAGAGATTATTCAAACTACAATGCCTTAAAAAACACCAATTCAGGAGTGATGAAATTGGTTTGTTAAAGTCGAATGAAAGTGAATTAGCATTTCTTGGAATTTGAATTTTGATAGAATGAGAAAAAGAAATTAAGAATAAGAATGAATTGAGTATACCTGTGGGGAGTTATCGATCATGACAACGCGTGCTAAATCACGACCAAGAACAGATAAATCTTTGAGGTAATTGCCTTCAAAGAAAACACAGGATTCGCGATACACACGATGTCTGAATACTTTTCTTTTTGGATCCAAGACATTCAGGAGCTGTTCAGCATATATGCTTTGACTTGCAGTAAAAATAATAATCTCAAAAAGTCCAGCCACCCTCTCCAAAAACTCTTTCAGGTAAGGCCGACAACGAACATACACCCTGTGATCTTCAAGATTAAAATTCACCAAAAATGTGAAATCTGCATCTTCACATGCTTCCAATGTTGAGTGCACCAATGTCTCTGTATAACAACAATACAACACCTTAAACTAATTTACTCTTTTTACCTTACATTTCTTTATCATCCATAATATGTAACCATAAAACAAAGCATATATGTTGCTATTATGGATAAAAAAACTAAATATATATCAACTATATTATCAAAAGTAAGTATGTTGATATTATTGGTAAAGAAAATAGAAATGCAAGAATGTTGCTACTTCCTGCATTTTCCCCTTTGTATATTGGCAAAATGCCATAAAACCCCTTCAGTTTGCAGCTTTTTGTCGGTTTTACCCAATTAATACCTCGAATTTGCAACTTTTTTTTTCGATTTTACCCTTTTTGCATGGTAAAACTGAAATTTTTTGCCAAACTTAAGGGCTTTTATGAACCAGAAAAAAAAAAAAGGGGGGGTTAGACCAAGCGTTTGTGCAAAATGTAAGGGCTTTAAGGGTAAAATTGAAAAAAATTGCAAACATCTGGTTTTAAAGAACCTAAAGGGTAAAACGGACAAAACTTGCAAACTGAAGGGTTTTTATGTCATTATCCCTTTGTATATTAGAAAAAGTAGATTGGTTAAAAAAAGTAAAATACTGACCATCCAAATCTAGGACAAGGGTAGTTGGAGGGCAACTTCGTGTTTGTTTGGGAAGTAAGATAGGCCTGAAAGATGGAACCACAGAGGCTAATTCTGGCAAGTTTTTTATAAAAAAATATGGATCAAATTCATCGTATTCTTCGCATTCATCATCTTCCATTTGAACATCGGATGATGTATGATCATGTTCATGTTCATGGTCATCTTCATCAACACATTCTAGCTTTGAGTCTTTCATGCATTGGTATATGGCTGACACTTCACTTGATAGACCACATCCTAATTATGTATCACAAATAAACATATTTTATGATAATAATATTAAGTTAAATCTGTTTCATGTTCAGCAAAATAGCAGTTTAATTATTTACCTCCATCTACAATTTCTCCTTCAATATTTCTTGAAACATGGAATGCAGGAGAAAATATGGTTCCATTTGAAAAAGATTCTGTTGTCTCACATCCCTACATCATATCAAAAAGAAACAATTTCACTTTTTGAGAATCCATAATTACAAGATACACTGCCATTTATATTATGAAGATGAAAATGAAAATGAAATCCAAAAGTCAAACAACAAATGGACAGATATATGATTACCTCAGAATCCACAGACATGTTGTTGATTGCAATATAAGAATCATTGTCCAAACACATGCCTCTAGCATTTAAATTAGTTGCATCAACATTCTCCTTGCTATCCTTTGTGTAGGTGGCTGCTGCTAGTTACAAAAGATATAGATACATAAAGCATCCGAATTTATAATTATAATCCTCAGTGAACAAAAAGTAATAATAATGTCAAAAAATAAATAAAGGGTAACCAATTAACCTGGTTTTTGTTTTCTAGCAGAAGATGTAATCATCTGAGAGGCTTTGTTTTCTTGGTTGTTGACATTTTCAGGCACCTTCTTCTGAGTTTTTGAAACTTTTGGACTAGCAAGTGCTTTAGAAGAATTTCTTCCCATTGCTACTTTCTTGGTTTGCATCTCAAACTTGGGAAAGAACCAGACTCAGATGCTTAACAACTTCAATTTTTTGGTTTATAAGCTGTGATCTTCCACAGATTTTCTGACTGGCATAAAGTTGCCTAACACAACTACAGGAAAGTGATGATAATAATCAATCTAGTCATCAATATGGAAGTTTTAATTATTTAAAACTTTGAAACTTAATGTAGGAACACAAATAAGACTCTTGATGATCTTAATCAAGGGAATCTTGATACCGAAATAACAATCACAAGATTCACAACTAGAACTTTCAATATATAAAACTAAATAAACCCTTTGAACGTGGTACTTAGTAGAAACACAAGTTTCATAACATAGCTTGTAAAAAATACTCAAACAAGATATACATTCATGACTTTCTACGCAAGCAGAAACTGCACATCCTTCACAAACCACAAGTCTTTGCAAAACCATTAATGTCTATTAACCTATAGATGACACCTTTTATCCCTTTAATGAAATTCATCACAATGTACTTTAAACAAATACTGATAGTACGATATAACTAGGAAAGAAATCCATGTAGCAGATGCCATTTGCTCAATAGCATCGGTGGATCTCTGCAACCCTCAAGTTTTATGTGTTAAAGTCTCATTAGACAAGTTTGTTACTTTGACCATTTAAATAAAATGAAAAGAATTGCATGGGCAAAGAGAACTTAATTCCATACAAGACTCCTACAGCAATTTCTAAGAAGCAAGAACGCTAAATGAAAACTTTGTAAGTCACTCTACAGCTAACCCTACACAGTAAATGTCTACAGTACAAACGAAAATGAAAACGAGCAAAACGTTGAATCCAGAACATATGCAACAAAAATCAGAACTGAAAACACATAAAGCGACTACTAAACTTCAGATTTTAAACAATCAGAGCAAGCAGATAATTAAACCAACTGATTTTATCAAGCAATAAGACCTCGATTTCAAAAACCCTAAAAACCCTACTTTCAACAAAAAATCAGCTACAGTAACACAAACAACACATAAAGAAAGCTAATTTGAAGTATTTGCATTCTCAAATCACCATACCTGATTCCAGTTCGATCAGTCCCGCAGCTCAGTAACACTTCGCAACTGGTAACTGTCCGAACAAGGCGAATTGAACCAACCGTCAAAAGAAAGAAAACGATGCGATAAATCAAAATATATACAATCCAGCTGAAAACTTTTGAATATTATTACCAAGTAACGATTAAAAAGCTTCAAAAATTGGAAATTTTCCCTCCAAAGAAAGAGAGGGAAACTAAAAAGACGAACGAAAATTTGGGTCTGATAAAAAGATTTTAGGGGAAAATTTTATTTATCCTTTAATTTATAAAACACAAACGAAATGGTCCGAAATTAAGAAGCTCCAGTGCGCTCAATCCTTATTCGCATAAGAGACGCGTGCAATTCACGGGCGATTTGGTGTGATAAATAGCAAGTTTCGAGCGCGTGGATTACACAGCCTGCGATATAGGTATTAAACATAGTTGCGAGTTTTCAGGGGCATCAAATTTTGCTATTTCTTTTCCTCTTCCCTGAATTTTGGTCTGGTTTGAAAGTCGTCTTTTTTTCCATGTAATTTACAATTGAACCCCAAATTTTATCTAAACTAAACAGAATTTACCCTTAACCTCTTTTTGCTAAAATCATACAGAACAGACAGTTTATAAGGATCATAACGGTGTAGTTGTGTTGATACTTGAAACAAGTAATTTTCAGGTGCCATCAAAATAGGTCGTGTTAGTTTGACTTGCAAATATTGTTTTGTATATTCTTATGATTTCATAACAAAATTATATAAAAATGTGGTTATAAGTATTATAAAAAACACTGTATTTCTGTACTTATTTATATATTTTGAAAAAAAAAGTCCTTGCAAAATAATTCTCAACAACCAGATGTCAAAAAAGAAAATCTTAGTTTTGAAATGCTTCATAAGCTTAAAAACTTAATAAAAAAATCAAAAACTTATCTACGACCAAAACAAATGTACATAAATTAATGCGGTGGCTCCTGCATTGCACTGGGTTTATTAACTGCATTTTTTTCATATAATTTTTCTAATGTTCTCTTGCATAGGGAACATTTTTTTAAATTTGTTATTAGACAGTGACTTTTTTTCTAGTTGTATGAAGGTAGGAATATTTTTTGTGATTTTGTTTTTGTTAGAGATTATTTTGGTATTTTTGTGAAAAGTGAGAACCATTTCTATAATTTTGTGAAACACAAGTATCATTTATGTAAATCTGCTAACAAAGAGGTCCATATCTATAATTTTATGAAACATAGCCATGTAAATTTATTATTAGGAACGGAAGGGACCATTTATGTAGGTTTTTGAAATATAGGAAACATTACTGTAAAAATAATTATGTACATGAACCTATTCTATAAACTACATGTACGGTTTTGTAATTTATTTTTTATAATGGGGACTATGTTTGTAATTTTCTAATTAAACATGACTATTTTGTAAGTTACAGAGACTATTTTTGTAGAAAAAAAAATAGCGGACTGCATTGGTAAATATCCCAACAAATTTAAAAACTTATAAAATTTTATATTTTACAAAACCCCATTTTCCAAATGAAAAAAAAAAGTTACTTTGTGCAACTGCAAATCTATTATTACCACGAAGAATACATAAAATGACACAAATAGAATCTATGACAAAATATTGACTGACAAATCAAACAAAATATTATAAAAAATAATAATAACACTTGAATCCATGGGCTATATTAAATAGAATCATACGACAAAATCTCGGTTATATTTTCAAGATATGCAGATCCAAGTCCAACCATTATATCCCGAAATCCCACAACTTGCCTAAGATAATTACAAACAGAATCCCAGAGTATCATTAAAAACCACAGCTACCCTACACAAAACCATAAAATCATTTTCTAAACAAATTGTATTTACTGCGTTTCAATATTAGGTGTTATGATGACATTGAAATGCAATAAGTTAAATTAATATCAGAGTCTTATTCGAGATATAATAAGTGGAATTAGGAGTTGAGTAGATTAGAATTAAGAATTAAGTAGATTTGCCGTTATTAAAAAAAATAATAAATAAATAATTATTAATAGCTCGTTGATATAGGAAATGATAAAACTGTCGTGTCCTAACCTGTATTTGATGTGAATTGGATAAGACTCAATCCCAGTGATGTTGATACGAGAAAAACTAATTATTTATCCAATCAAAAAAAATGGAATTTTAGATTGAGTAAATTACACAAATGGTCCCTATGGTTTGAGGTAATTTGCACGTTTGGTTCATAACTTATTTTTTTAACTCGGAAAGTCCCTACAGATTGTTTTTGTTACGCATTTGGTCTCTGTCTTACCTAAAAAGTCTATTTTTTCATTGATTTATTAATTTATTTAAATAAAATGGAGTAGACAAGGTAAGATAAGATTAAGTAAAACATGGACCAAGCGCACAACGAAAACAAATAGTAGGGACCTTCCAAGTTAAAAAAATAAGTTAGGGAGCAAACGTGCAAATTACTCAAACCATAGGGACCATTGTAATTTACTCTTTTAGATTTTACAAGATAATGAATATACATTTAAGAAATATGGTATAAACGAATTAAACTTACATAATTTTCCAAGATGATTTTCAAAAGGATAAATAAAGGGAAAATGACTCTTTGAGGATTATTAACTTTTGCGTTTGTACTCATTTGGTCCCTTTCCTTTTTTTGTATTCAATATACCATCGAACTTGTTGTTTGTGTTCACCATAACCCTTTTGACCGGCTTTTGACCTGTGATAGTCAGTCAAAGGGTTATGATGAACACAAACAACAAATTCGATGATATATTGAATACAAAAAAAAAAACGAAAGGGACCAAATGAGAACAAATGCAACAGTGGTTACCCTCCTGGTTCATTTTCCTTTTACTTATTTACAACAAATCTCACGTCATCTCCTACTGATATTAATGACTTTATGAGATTCATTTTTGCTTCTCTTCAAAACATAACCCATGAAAAAACATTATTTATACATGTACAACTTTGTAATGCACTAGAATATTTATTAGGAGAATCTTGACTAAGCAGACGCATTTCATGACTACATTTGCATTTCCAATCAAATGATTTATCGTATCATGAATTCTAGACAAGTCTACAAACGAGTGGAATCATAAATACTGTGATTTTTGAGTTTACTTAGCTTTAAGATCGAATTCATGGGATAAGATACAACATCAATATGTATAATATCATGCTGCTTTTGTAGACACATCACCATAATATACCTTGAGGTAAACGTTTATGTTGATAAATATATCTCTCATACATAGTTATATCCTTTTGCAGAGAGGTGTCGACAGCTAACCACAGTAAACATAACATAGACCATGTTTTAACAAGGTTACCCCTTTGAAACTCTCTTCATATACGTATAGCCAAAGAAGGTTGTCGTCTTTGATAATTTTACAACTTTAATTTCATATAACTTTTCGGGGAAAATGACTCAGAAGGGAAACCAACTGTTGAGTTCGTTCTCATTTGGTCCATTTCCTTTTTTGTACTCAATATACCAACGAACTTGTTGTTTGTGTTCACCATAACCCTTTGATCGGCTATCACAGGTTAAAAGCCGGTCAAAAGGGTTATGGTGAACGCAAAGAACAAGTTCGATGGTATATTGAATACAAAAAAAAAAAAAAAAAAAAAAAAAGAAATGGACCAAATGAGTACAAACACAAAAATTGATTCCCTCAAAAGTCATTTTCCCATAAATAAAATAGTTTTTTTTTAACTACACAAATGTAAGTATTGCAAATGATATTACATGAGATTTCGACCCTCAAAACATTTCACAATCGCAATGTAATCAAAGAGCTGCTGATTGAAGAAAAGATCGAATTCTTTGCAATAGCTCAGCTTTTACAGAATCAGGAACAGCAGCTGCATAAAAAAATACTCAATTAGGTGTTTTTTTTTATTTTCAATGAAAATTCAACTAGTGTATTCCGAAAACTTGGATGATATTTCATACCTCAAAAGGAGACAAAGAAAAAAATATTTTACAGAATCAAATCGATATAACCAACTGATTTATAATGATAATGATAGGAAAACATATATAATCGTTGAAAGTTTTCCCAATAAGAAGATATTGTTGTTTTCATGTAATTTTTATGAGATAAAATATGAATTAGTGGAAGCAAACAGAACAAGCATAACTCACCTCTGCCTTTTGGTGTAATGAGATGAACAAGGTCATCAATAGTTACATTACTCCTTCCTTTCTTCCTTGTAAATGATCTGTCATAATTAATTAAAAGGAAATAAAAAAAACTTATACAATTTTAGGAAGCATAATCTTATAAGTCAATTCATCTATCTCAATACTAAGCATAGAAGTTCAGAAATCTGATACTTAGACAATTGTACTTGAAATTTCATTCTAAAGTATCAAGAAGCTAGTAAAGAAAATAATTTGTAATGATGGAATTATGAAGCACAATGGTTTGAAATTGAAATGCATCTACTAGTACTTCAATGAAATGTGCAGTTCTTGTTTATTGGCCCAAAAGAAAGAGCTTAGGCACATGGTTGTATTAAGGAACTGAAATTCCCAAATTCACAGCAACATGTCTTGTTGCATGATGTACAAGTTATTACCTACACCATTTCTTTGATTTTAGGAATTCAGCTCTATGATAACAAGTAACCATGGTTAATGACATTATAAGCAATCTTTTGGGAGAGCTCCCAAATACCATACTTATACGACCTACAAGGCTACTTATTCCATTCTTTAATCTAAGATTGCTTTCACCAGTCACCACTGTATGTGCAGAAGAATAACAGAGTGGTCGATACACACAGAGAGAGGGAGAGAGGGAGGGAGGGAGAACCTGCAAAGTGATTTCATTTCATCTTTCCAACCACACTCGATAAGCCTTTCCCTCAGAAGCTCCTTCAATCGTTCTTTCTCGCCACTCTCAATCAACTATAACAATCCAATGAAATCACAAGTACACATAAGAAAAAAAGTAGCCAAATTAATGAATTGCTCTCTCCAAGTCCCTATTCAGCGACTTAATTTGTTCTATTTTTCAAATTCAGCAACTTGATTTAAACAAAATTTCATGAAACTATGATTATATCGTACTTTGATGTTGATGATTTCTTGAAGAGTAGGTTCTCGATCATGTTCTTCCTCCTCTGCGTCTGGAGTGGGCGGGCGTTTGATCGAAGACCTCCTAAATTCGTACACAGAAAATTAAGTTAAGTCGAATGGAATTGATCCAAGTAACATCCATCTCGAAATTTGCATTGCGTTAATGATCAAACCTACGATTAAAACTTACATTTTTTCTATTGAAGCTCAGTATCAACCTAAGAAAACCTTCAATAGTCCGATCAGAAGAAAGTCCGACCACCAAAAGTTAGGGGTTGAAAAAATTAGGGTTGATCCATGGTGGCAACATATACTATTATCATATTATTTTTTTTCATTTTAAAAAATATATATCTAATAGACTAACACAATCGATTTTTATCATTGATGTGATTTGGTCATTAAACATTTTTTTGGGCAATAGATAACTTACAAATTGCATTTCATTAATTCACTTCTTTTAATTTTTAACGGATACCCATTTGTCGAGCCTATGTCAATTAAATCACTTCTTTATGTAGCACATGGTTTTTGGTACGTATTCTTTTATTATTTTTGCATTTTTGGTCTTGGACTCGGCGAGTTGAAGGACCAACTCGCCGAGTAGAAGCGGGATGAGATGCGGGGTATAAGCTGTGGACTCGACGAGTCGGTCCCGGACTCGGCGAGTAGGCCCTGTTTGGACAAAAACCCTAATTCGAGGGTTTGCACCCTATTTAAACACCTTAACTCGGCCTCCTTCGTCCCATTTGCTCCCAGAAGACCTCCATAGCAAACCCTAGCCGTTATTGAAGCAATGCATTTGGAGTGATTTTGGTGTTTTGTGAACCAAGGAAGGAAGGAAAAGCTTGAAGGATCAAGAGGAGGCTAGAAGGATCTGATTTTGGGCATCATTTGCAGTCTTCAGAAGGTATAAAGTCTATACCTTGTTAGTTCATTTGTTAGATCCCATTTTGTGGAGTTTTAGGGCTTTTCTAAGCCATTTAGGTCACCAACCATGATTGCAAGCATGGTTTGGAGTTGATGTTTCAGATTTAGGTCCTTAGAGGGGTTACAAGGCAGAAAGGAGTGGCTCTTGCACTCAAAGAAGGCCCCATGCTTTGAAAGAGCTTGTTTAAGGACCTTTTGGGCTCAAAGTCCCATGCAAACACGTAAAGGTTGTAACTTTATGTGCTAGATCGATTGTAGAAGCATAGATCTATCTTTTGATCAAGGTGTGACAACCAGAAACTTCTAACCCATGTAATTGATCCAGCACTAAAACTTGAGTTCATTGTCTTTTATTAAATCTTGTGGTTTCATTGAGTGCTCTAGACTTAGTATAATCTAAGATATGAGTCTTAGGAAGGGTTGGAGAGTGTTTAGTATCACAATATCGGGCCAAGCTCACTAAATAAGGTGTGTGCGGCCACACACTTGTGTGTGCGCCCACACACCTGTGTGTACGGCCACACACCCAACCGCAAACACCCTCAACCTCACACCCAATTCAATTTATGGATGGATACTCCTTCATTCATTCAATTAGATGTTCTCTTCCCTCTCTCTACTTTCTCTCTCTAAATCATCAACCAAGAACACTTGGAAGGCTTCATAATCGTGATCTACTCCATCTTCAAGCTAAGTATAGTGGTAAACACTTGGATCCCAAGCTTAAAACTCATTATGTTCATCATATTCATCATCCCATGAAGGTGTACGGCCGCACACCTTCATATGGGGGCAGCACACATTCAAAACTCCCAAGTATGAAGAGCATACACTTCGAAAATCAACATATGGACTCAAATGAGGAGTGTACGGCCGCACACTCCTGTGTACGGCCGCACACACCCTCTGTACGGCCGCACACTCTTGTGTGCTGCCTCACACACACTCCTGGCCGCACTCCCCAGCCGCACACTCATTTTCAAGACCATACACCCACTCTAATACCCATATTTGGCCCTAAACTTGCATAAATCATTAAGTTTGGATCATAGGACACTTATTCTTAGTAATTCCAAGCCCTAAGGATGTTTTCCCATCATGTTTAGTCATGAAACACCTTAGTTCTAACTCATTTATGTGCCGTCACATGAAAAATAGGGGCCATAGGAGTTCAGGGCATCCGTTGACACTCGAACTATACATTAAGCGGTGAGTTCATACCCCTACCCTTTTTCACTGTTTTCACTGTTTTCAGGGGGAATACAAGCAAAGTACAATGGAAAATTGTACTTAAAACTTGTTTTACATGTGTATGTTTCAAAACTTATATGTTTTTAACACTGATAACCACAACTGATAACTGTTTGAAACTTGCAGGGTAATCATATACATCATTTGTGAAATTAGTTGTAAACTGTTATGTTTTATTTATTTCACAAATGGTTTTCCACATTTTACCAGTTAAAAGCATGTCATTAGAACCTTTGAACATAAAACTTCGTACACTGTTTTGTCCTCGGTAACACTCCACAGAGATACGCGAGTGGAGGATTATCATATTATTACTAGTAAATTTGTTAGTCCTATATAATTGGAGACACGTCCTCGGCGAACACTCCACAGAGATACGCGAGTGGAGGACTGCACCCGTAACCAAAATCTCTTAGATAGGGAGCGTGACTTGAGTGTATAGATCTATACGGGGCTGACTACCCCACACCTGGCTGCTAGCTACAGCCGAACCGAAATGGTTCAAGGGCGACGAAAGTCATAAGGTGATGTGGACTACTTATTGCCATATCTAGTCTATTGTATGGTTATGGAACTCGCAATTAGGATAACAGGGATTTACATAATAGTAATAATAAATAAAGTAATTAATTTACTTTGTAAATATTAGTTTTATATACGTGTTAAAATTAATACATTTCACAAGATAACCAGGTTTTCAGAATACATCTTTCACATTTGGTAACCAACATTCAGGAAAATATGGGATTTTCCTGGGAACATTTGTACATAACCAGAAAAGTGTAACAAACCAGATAACTTACATTTCATAAGAGTAAACATGTTTTCAGTGTACAACTTTACATTACGTTTTGGGAATCAATAACCAACCTTTTAAGAAAATATGAGATTTTCTTGGTGTGTGTAACATTTTCAGAAAAAGGAAAGGAAACTTGTACATTTTTCACAAAACAAAATCGCTTATGAACTCACCAGCATTATGCTGATTTTCAAACTGCTTGTATTCTCAGGTCCGTATTAGACAGGTACCCGATGATTCCTTTTTGCAAAGACGGAGTGCGTTGAAGACTTGTCTCGTTTTGTTTATATATACTATGTATCACACCTGTACAACTTCACTTTCAAACAAATGTAAACTTTATTATATGTAATGTAATGATTGATTACTTTACTTACTATATGCATTGGATTTGATACTCAACATGGAGTCAACCCCGAAAATGTTTCCGCCTTCGGTTTTCGAGGTGTGACAGATTGGTATCAGAGCCCTTGTTTATAGTGAATAAAGTATACCAAACCTTACATGGTATAAAACTATAAACACTAAAGGGCCTAAGTGCTCTGAATTAAAAGTATCTTCAAACTATAAGTATTTTCAAAAGTATACAAGTATACCGAACCGTCGAGATCCGTAACTACAAGTAGAACAAAACATAAGTAAATGGGTGTTGTGTACTGCGGTTAAACCTGGGCAGTTAGGTAGTCATGTCTAGGATCAATATAGTCTGGCCAACTATATTCATTCGAGACACGGCCAACATGTGCTTGGGAGTGACTGTGGTATGCGGCATGCCTAAAACTTACCCTAACACCACAAACATTGAGCCAATGTCGTAGCGAATCATGAAATACTATGGGTGTATTTCTCGAGCCAATCCTTTGTAGAAATCCTCGTTCACGTATAGATCCTTGATTATTCTGTTAGCAATAGTTTACCTGCTTTGATAACTCTTTCCTGCTTTATCGCTTATTCGGAATATATATTTGTCATATCTCTCGATTCGATTCAGAGGACTTATCATCCTCTCTTTCTTGATCTTATTAGATCAAGATGCCTCCAAGAAAGAGACCCAGCTCAAAGACCAACAACCCTCCGCCACCACCTCCTCCTGAATTTGACCCCGTGGTATTTCAGGCAGCTGTTACCGCCGCGGTGGCAGCTGCTATGTCTCAATTGAACACCGGTGGTTCCAGTGGTTCGGGAGGCGGTACTCAAACTCAGGATCAAGAAAGCAATAAGGGACACCGAAAGGAGGGTTCCTATAAGGACTTCATGAATGCGAAACCAACATCCTTCGATGGCACTGGAGGTGTCGTTTCCTTATCCCGATGGTTCGAGAAAATCGAATCCATCTTTGAAATATGTGCCTGTGCGGAATCTGATAAGGTCAAGTTCGCAGCCTGTACCTTCATTGATAAAGCCTTGACTTGGTGGAATGGCCGAGTCAAATCTCTGACCCTACCCGTAGCCAACGCCATGGGCTGGGAAGCCATGAAAGAACTCCTGATAGCCGAATACTGTCCCTGTGGTGAAATGCAGAAACTAGAGCATGAGCTCTGGAACCTGAAGATGAAGGGTTCCGATATTGCTGCATACACTTCTCGATTCGATGACCTCGCACTTCTCTGCCCGGGATTGGTCACTCCTGAAAGTAAAAAGATAGAAAAGTTTATATGGGGGCTGACCCAGCCAACTAAGGGAAACGTCTTAGCTGCACGTCCGGATACCTATGATAGTGCCAAAAGTTTAGCCCAAACCCTAATTGATCACAGTGATGACGTCGAGGAAACCACCACCGCTCCTGAACCGACCAAGAGGAGTGGTGAGAAAAGAAAGTTCTGGAAGAAGAAAAAGGATCAATCTTCCCAAGGATCCTCCAAGAGACAGCAGATTGTAGCAGTCCATGTTGCTACTACTCCCATTGCTGCTGCTTCTGCTGTGGGATCCACAGCTCCAACTCCTACTAGCAGATATGTTGGTAATCTCCCTTTGTGTGACAAGTGCAAATATCACCACAACCCCGGCCCCTGCCGAGAACTATCTTGTACCAATTGTGGTAAGAAGGGGCACACGGTCCGATTCTGCAAAGCTCCGGCCCAATCGGCCAATCAATCATCTGGAGCAGGCGTTGGTCAAGCCTGCTATAACTGTGGAGAGGTTGGGCACTTTAAAAGGAACTGCCCCAAGAAGTCAACAATTGATAATACCGGGAGGGTTCTAGCCATAGGACGGGAGGAAGCAGTCGCCGATCCCACTTTAGTCTCGGGTACGTTCTTTCTCGACAACTCATATGCTAGTATTCTTTTCGACTCGGGTGCTGAAAGAAGCTTTGTTAGTCATTCGTTCAAACATAACCTAAAACATAATCCCCAACCTTTAACTGAAATGTTTACCGTCGAGATGGCTAACGGTGAGAAAGAAAGCGCCAGCGAGGTGTTCATAGGTTGTACTCTTACCCTAAATGACCATTCATTTCCCATTGATCTAATGCCAGTTTACATAAAGAGCTTTGATGTCATCATTGGCATGGATTGGTTGAGTCCCAATCATGCTGATATCCTCCGTTTCGAAAAGGCCATCCGTCTCAACCTTCCTTCGGATCAAACTCTCTTAATCTATGGCGATAAACTCAGTCCCACTCTTCGTATCGTTTCCTGCATCAAAGCTCAAAAGCTCATAGGAAAGGAGTGCATTGCATTCTTAGCCCATGTAATCAATGAGAAACAGGAAGTTAAAGACCTCGCGAGCATCCCCGAAGTCTGTAACTTTCCTGATGTATTTCCCGAAGAGCTTCCAGGAATTCCTCCCGAGCGTCAGGTCGAGTTCCGTATTGACCTAATTCCTGGAGCTACCCCTGTGGCAAAATCTCCGTATCGCTTAGCTCCAGCAGAAATGCAGGAGTTATCTAGCCAACTCAATGAGTTGCTCAGTAAATGATTCATTAGACCGAGTTCCTCGCCCTGGGGAGCTCCGGTATTGTTCATTAAGAAGAAAGATGGATCCTTTCGGATGTGTATCGACTACCGTGAGCTGAACAAGTTGACCATCAAAAACCGATATCCTCTTCCGCGAATAGATGACCTCTTCGATTAACTCCCGGGAGCCAGTTACTTCTCCAAGATAGACCTTTGGTCAGGGTACCATCAGCTACGAGTTCATGAGAGTGATGTGTCCAAAACGGCTTTCAGAACTCGTTATGGACACTACGAATTCGTAGTGACGCCCTTCGTTCTAACCAACGCACCGGTAGTGTTCATGGACTTGATGAACCGGGTGTGTCGTCCTTATCTGGATAAGTTCGTCATTGTGTTCATTGATGACATACTTGTCTACTCCAGAAGCAAAGAAGATCACAAACAGCACTTGAGGCTAGTGTTGGAAACCCTTAGATCCCAGAAGTTGTACGCGAAATTTTCCAAGTGTGAATTCTGTATTCGGAAGGTAACTTTCCTCGGTCACGTGGTACGCAAGGAGGGTATTCATGTAGATCCTTCCAAGATTAAAGCGATAGAGAATTGGTCGGCACCGAAGACACCCACAGAAATCCGGCAATTCTTGGGTCTCGCCGGCTATTATCGGAGATTTATCCAGAACTTTTCCAGAATCGCCAAACCCTTAACCACTCTAACACAGAAAGGTGTATCCTTTTGTTGGAGTGAAAAGCAAGAAACCGCATTCCAAATATTGAAGAAAGCTTTGTGCAGTGCACCGGTCCTATCCTTGCCCGAAGGAACAGTGGACTTCGTTGTTTTCTGCGATGCGTCTAATCAAGGCTTAGGCTGTGTGCTTATGCAAAGAGGAAAAGTAATTGATTATGCCTCTAGACAGCTGAAAGCACACGAGGTGAACTATACCACACATGACTTGGAATTAGGAGCCGTAGTCTTTGTATTGAAGATTTGGAGACATTATCTCTACGGAACCAAGTGTACGATCTTCACTGACCATAAGAGCCTGCAGCACATCTTTGATCAGAAAGACTTGAACATGAGGCAACGACGATGGGTAGAACTACTCAGTGATTATGAGTGTGAAATCCGTTACCATCCCGGCAAGGCCAATGTAGTAGCAGATGCCCTTAGCCGAAAGGAGAGTTCAAGCCAAAAGGTGAAGACCCTGACGATGACCATCCATTCCAACTTATCCATGCAAATCCAAGAAGCCCAGTTAGAAGCCCTCAAACCCGAGAACGTGTCAAACGAAGCCTTGAGAGGAATGGAAAAGAAACTTGAGATCAGAGGTGACGGAGTCTACTGCTTCATGGATCGAATCTGGATTCCAAAGTCCGGAGGATTCAGGGAGACTGTCATGGAGGAAGTGCACAAGACCATATACTCTGTTCACCCGGGTTCGAACAAAATGTACCTGGATCTCAAGAAACAATACTGGTGGCCAAACATGAAAGTTGAGATAGCTATGTTCGTGGGCAAGTGTCTAACTTGCGCCAAGGTTAAAGTTGAGCACCAGAAACCCTCGGGTCTGCTCCAGCAGCCCGAGATACCCAAATGGAAATGGGAGATGATTACCATGGATTTCATCACCAAGTTACACAAGTGTCCGAGTGGGTACGACACCATTTGGGTAATTGTCGATCGTTTGACAAAGTCCGCTCACTTCATTCCGATCAAATAATCATTCAAGATGGAAAGACTCGCGAGAATTTACATCCAAGAGGTAGTTCGACTGCACGGTGTACCTGTGTCCATTATCTCTGATCGAGATAGCAGGTTTACCTCTAGATTTTGGCAGTCACTCCAGAAGGCTCTTGGAACCAAACTAGACATCAGCACGGCATATCATCCTCAGACCGATGGACAAAGTGAGAGAACAATCCAAACCCTGGAGGACATGCTTAAGGCATGCGTCATTGATTTTGGAAAGTCGTGGGACACACATCTACCTTTGATCGAGTTCTCGTACAACAATAGTTACCACACCAGCATCAGGGTTGCCCCGTTTGAAGCCCTATACAGTCGTAAGTGCAGATCCCCTCTGTGCTGGGCCGAGTTGGGGGACACACAGCTAGCCAAGAGTCGAGTCCCGAACAGTGCTCTCACTGGTCTTGAAATCATCTGCGAAACCACTGAGAAGATCATCCAAATTCGGGAACGATTGAAAGCTTCACGAGACCGCCAAAAGAGTTACGCTGATAACCGACGGAAACCTCTGGAATTCCAGGTTGGAGACCGTGTCCTGTTGAAGGTCTCGCCCTGGAAAGGCACGGTACGCTTTGGAAAGCATGGGAAACTTAATCCGAGGTACATTAGACCCTTCGAGATCCTCGCCAGGATCGGTCCGGTAGCCTATAAACTTCGTTTACCCCATGAGCTCAGTAACATCCATCCCGTCTTCCATGTTTCAAATCTCAAGAAGTGCCTATCCTATGAACCCCTAGTGATTCCTTTAGACGAGATCAAGATCAATGAAAATCTCAACTTCGTGGAGGAACTGATTGAAATCATGGATCAAGAAGTCAAACGTACAAAGCAAAGCCGCATCCTGTTAGTGAAGGTCCGCTGGAATGCCAAGCGGGGACCGGAGTTCACTTGGGAGCATGAAGACTCGATGAAACAGAAGTATCCGCATCTCTTTCCAGATCCATGATTTGTATCTTAATTCTGAATTTCGGGACGAAATTCCCTCTAACAGGGGGATAATGTGACAACCCGAAACTTCTAACCCATGTAATTGATCCAGCACTAAAACTTGAGTTCATTGTCTTTTATTAAATCTTGTGGTTTCATTGAGTGCTCTAGACATAGTATAATCTAAGATATGAGTCTTAGGAAGGGTTGGAGAGTGTTTAGTATCACAATATCGGGCCATGCTCACTAAATAAGGTGTGTGCGGCCACACACCTGTTTGTACGTCCACACACCCAACCGCAAACACCCTCAACCTCACACCCAATTCAATTTATGGATGGATACCCCTTCATTCATTCAATTAGATGTTCTCTTCCCTCTCTCTACTTTCTCTCTCTAAATCATCAACCAAGAACACTTGGAAGGCTTCACAATCGTGATCTACTCCATCTTCAAGCTAAGTATAGTGGTAAGCACTTGGATCCCAAGCTTAAAACTCATTATATTCATCATATTCATCATCCCATGAAGGTGTAGGGCCGCACACCTTCATATGGGGGCAGCACACATTCAAAACTCCCAAGTATGAAGAGCATACACTTCGAAAATCAACATATGGACTCAAATGAGGAGTGTACGGCCGCACACACCCTCTGTACGGCCGCACACTCTTGTGTGCTGCCTCAGACACACTCCTGGCTGCACTCCCCAGCCGCACACTCATTTTCAAGACCATACACCCACTCTAATACCCATATTTGGCCCTAAACTTGCATAAATCATTAAGTTTGGATCATAGGACACTTATTCTTAGTAATTCCAAGCCCTAAGGATGTTTTCCCATCATGTTTAGTCATGAAACACCTTAGTTCTAACTCATTTATGTGTCGTCACATGAAAAATAGGGGCCATAGGAGTTCAGGGCATCCGTTGACACTCGAACTATACATTAAGCGGTGAGTTCATACCCCTACCCTTTTTCACTGTTTTCACTGTTTTCAGGGGGAATACAAGCAAAGTACAATGGAAAATTGTACTTAAAACTTGTTTTACATGTGTATGTTTCAAAACTTATATGTTTTTAACACTGATAACCACAACTGATAACTGTTTGAAACTTGCAGGGTAATCATATACATCATTTGTGAAATTAGTTGTAAACTGTTATGTTTTATTTATTTCACAAATGGTTTTCCACATTTTACCAGTTAAAAGCATGTCATTAGAACCTTTGAACATAAAACTTCGTACACTGTTTTGTCCTCGGTAACACTCCACAGAGATACGCGAGTGGAGGATTATCATATTATTACTAGTAAATTTGTTAGTCCTATATAATTGGAGACACGTCCTCGGCGAACACTCCACAGAGATACGCGAGTGGAGGACTGCACCCGTAACCAAAATCTCTTAGATAGGGAGCGTGACTTGAGTGTATAGATCTATACGGGGCTGACTACCCCACACCTGGCTGCTAGCTACAGCCGAACCGAAATGGTTCAAGGGCGACGAAAGTCATAAGGTGATGTGGACTACTTATTGCCATATCTAGTCTATTGTATGGTTATGGAACTCGCAATTAGGATAATAGAGATTTACATAATAGTAATAATAAATAAAGTAATTAATTTACTTTGTAAATATTAGTTTTATATACGTGTTAAAATTAATACATTTCACAAGATAACCAGGTTTTTAGAATACATCTTTCACATTTGGTAACCAACATTCAGGAAAATATGGGATTTTCCTGGGAACATCTGTACATAACCAGAAAAGTGCAACAAACAAGATAACTTACATTTCATAAGAGTAAACATGTTTTCAGTGTACAACTTTACATTACGTTTTGGGAATCAATAACCAACCTTTTAAGAAAATATGGGATTTTCTTGGTGTGTGTAACATTTTCAGAAAAAGGAAAGGAAACTTGTACATTTTTCACAAAACAAAATCGCTTATAAACTCACTAGCATTATGTTGATTATCAAACTGCTTGTATTCTCAGGTCCGTATTAGACAGGTACCCGATGATTCCTTTTTGCAAAGACGGAGTGTGTTGAAGAATTGTCTCGTTTTGTTTATATATACTATGTATTACACATGTACAACTTCACTTTCAAAGAAATGTAAACTTTATTATATGTAATGTAATGGTTGATTACTTTACTTACTATGTGCATTGGATTTGATACTCCAAGACGCAGGAGGAGCACAAGGAGCATCTGTGAGAGGTTCTGGAGACTTTAAGGAGGGAGAACTTGTATGCTAAGTTCTCCAAGTGTGAGTTCTGGTTGCGCGAGGTGCAGTTCCTTGGTCATCACGTCAACCAGAACGGGATCTCAGTGGACCCGACAAGGTGGAGGTCGTGATGAGATGGGAGGTTCCGAAGTCTCCATCCGAGATTCGGAGTTTCCTAGGATTAGCCGGCTACTATCGGAGATTCATCCAGGATTTCTCCAAGATAGTCGTGCCCCTGACCAGGCTAACAAGGAAGGTCGTGGTCTTTTGCCGGGGGCCTCAGTAGCAGGCCACGTTTGAGACACTGAGACAGAGATTGTGCAAGGCGTCAATCTTAGCCCTGCCAAAGGGCATGGAGGATTTTGTTGTACACTGTGATGCGTCCATCTCAGGTTTGGGCGCAGTATTGATGCAAATAGGGCATGTCATCGCCTACGCGTCGAGGCAGTTGAAGCCTCACGAGGAGAACTACCCAACGCATGATTTGGAGTTGGGAGATGTTGTATTCGCCCTCAAGATTTGGCGTCATTACCTCTATGGGGTTCGCTGTACCATCTACACGGACCATAAGAGTTTGAGGTACCTCATGGATCAGCCGAATCTAAACATGAGGCATCGTCGGTGGATGGACGTGGTAAAGGATTACGATTGCGAGATCCTTTATCAACCGGGTAAGGCTAATGTGGTGGCCGACGCACTTAGCCGCAAGGCAGTGCTGATCAGGGATATCTGCCTGAGGATGACAGTGGTGACTCTACTGTTGGAGCGGATTCGGGAGGCCCAGAAGGAGGAACATCGGAAGAGCGAGTGGATCGTGGGGCAGGTTTCCTCCTTCGACTATGGCAGCTGAGGATTACTAACACTACACCGTAGGGTGTGGGTGCCATATCACACGGGTGTGCGCCAGGTTCTGATGGAGGAGGCACACAAATCTCGGTTCTCCATTCATCTCGGGGCGACGAAGATGTATAGAGATCTTCGTTTGGACTATTGGTGGCCCTGCATGAAGCGGGATATGGCATGGTTTGTGGAGCGGTGCTTGACCTGCAGGAAGGTAAAGGATGAGCATCAAAGACCTCACAGCAAGATGCAGCCGTTGGATATTCCACTGTGGAAATGGGAAGATATCGCGATGGATTTTATCTCCAAGCTTCCCAAGACCGCGCGGGGAGTGGATTCGATCTGGGTCATCGTCGATCGATTGACCAAGAGCACATATTTTATCGCGATTCAGGAGAGCATCTCGGCCAAGAAGTTGGCCGACATCTATATCCGGGAGGTGGTGGTGCGGCATGGTGTGCCAGTTTTTGTGATTTCAGACAGGGATGTGCGGTTCATTTCCAGGTTTTGGAGGAAGTTTCATGATGAGTTGGGTACTCGTCTGCATTTTAGCACCACCTTTCACCCGCATACGGATAGTCAGAGCGAGCGGACCATCCAGACCCTGGATGATATGCTGCAAGCATGTGTATTAGACTTCGGAGGTAGTTAGGATGCCTACCTTCCATTGGCTAAGTTCTCCTATAACAATAGTTATCATGCGAGCATCGATCGTCCTCCCTTCAAGATACTATATGGGAGGAAGTGCAGGACCTCGATATGTTGGAGCGAGGTTGGCCAGAGGGTAATGGGGAGCACCAAGGTAGTGCTCAAGAAGACAGAGAAGATTCAGCACGTCCGGAGCAGGCTTCAGACTACTCAGAGTCGGCAGAAAAGCTATGCCGATAAGCACCAATCAGACCTGGAGTTCCAGGTCGGGGATCTGGTTCTTCTAAAGGTGTCGCCATGGAAAGGCGTTATCCGATTCAAGAAACGGGGCAAGTTGGGCCCCATGTACATTGGACCGTTCAGGGTTATAGCTCGGGTGGGCAAGGTGGCGTATAGGCTGGATTTACCAGTCGAACTCAGTAAGATACACATCACTTTCCATATTTCTCAGCTGCGAAAGTGTCTGGTGGACGACTCAGCAGTGGTACCCTTGGAGGACATTCAGGTTGATGACAGCCTGAATTACATTGAGCGACCAGTGGCAATCCTCGACCGGAAGTTAAAGGATTTGAGGAACAAAAGAGTGGAACTCGTGAAGGTGCAATGGCAGCACCGGAAGGGGTCGGAGTGGACTTGGGAGCTGGTGGATGAGATGATGGAGCATTACCTCGAGCTGTTTCAGGATCGAGCAGCGGACTTCAAGGACGAAGTCTAAAATAAGTGGGGGAGATTTGTAGCACCTGGTTCTTGGTACATATTCTTTTATTATTTTTTCATTTTTGGCCTTGGACTCGGCGAGTTGAAGGACCAACTCGCCGAGTAGAAGCGGGATGAGACGCGGGGTATAAGCTGTGGACTCGACGAGTCGGGTCCCGGACTCGGCGAGTAGGCCCTGTTTGGACAAAAACCCTAATCCGAGGGTTTGCACCCTATTTAAACACCTTAACTCGGCCTCCTTCATCCCATTTTCTCCCAGAAGCCCCCATAGAAAACCCTAGCCGTTATTGAAGCAATCTAAGGCATTTGGAGTGATTTTGGTGTTTTGTGAACCAAGGAAGGAAGGAAAAGTTTGAAGGATCAAGAGGAGGCTAGAAGGATCTGATTTTGGGCATCATTTGCAGTCTTCAGAAGGTATAAAGCTATACCTTGTTAGTTCATTTGTTAGATCCCATTTTGTGGAGTTTTAGGGTTTTTCTAAGCCATTTTGGTCACCAACCATGATTGCAAGCATGGTTTGGAGTTGATGTTTCGGATTTAGGTCCTTAGAGGGGTTACAAGGCAGAAAGGAGTGGCTCTTGCACTCAAAGAAGGCCCCATGCTTTGAAAGAGCTTGTTTAAGGACCAATTGAGCTCAAATTCCCATGTAAACACGTAAAGGTTGTAACTTTACGTGCTAGATCGATTGTAGAAGCATGGATCTATCTTTTGATCAAGGGTTGTACATCAGAAATCGAGGATTTAGTGAGTGGATGTGACCAACTCGACGAGTCCATTCTTGGACTCGGCGAGTCCTAGGCTTCTGTCCCATATCAGTTAAGGGTCATAAGGACCCAGTTGAGTGTGGAAAGGCTTTAGGGGGGGGGGTCCCGAGGAGTGACCCAACATTCTGGACTAAGCCATTGTTCCGGAAGTTCATGGGAATCGGCGAGTGCATGAGCAGACTCGGTGAGTTCAAGGCAATCTTCTTAAGGATGAAGATGAACTCGACGAGTTGTTCATACAACTCGGCGAGTCAAGGACAGGACCTGTGTATCAGTTGAAGATGAACTCGACGAGTTGTTCATACAACTCAGCGAGTTGGATGAGGTTTCAGTCGATGAACATTTATAAGGAAAACTCGTCGAGTCATCACCTAACTCGACGAGTAGAGACGGGTATAAGGACAAATGAAAGGATAGGGACTCGGTAAGTTGGCGATCCAACTCGGCGAGTCAGGTCAACTGGAAGTTGACTTTGACTTTGATTTGGTCAGGGGTAAAATGGTTATTTTACCTTAAGAACATTTAGCAGTGTATGACTAAGTGTTTTGTGGGAATTATAGTCGGAGGATTTTCGGAGCAGCAGTGGCAGCAGTCAGAGGATTCCCGCACAGATCAGCAGCTACTACGAGGTGAGTTACCTTCTAGTAGCGGTGGATCTACGGCCACAATGCCGGCCCACCAGTAGGAGTTGTATGTTAGATGATTGTCTTTGTGATATCATCTAGGTTTGCTACTACCTGATATGTTATATGATGGCATGATATGTTATATGTGATAGTAGTAGAGTTCGGTTGTTAGGACTGAAGGGTAGGCCAGACACCCCAGATATGTCTGACAGCACGTGATTGTATGTTTATATGCTGGCATGATATATGTGATAGTGGTAGTAGGAGGGGAATAGTCCCCAAGTTCGGTTGTTAGGACCGAAGGGTAGTTCGGACACCCCAGATATGTCTGATAGTATGTTTATGTTATGATATATGTGATAGTAGCAGTACGGGGTGGAATAGTCCCCAAGGGTCAGTTGTTAGGATCAACGGCTAGGTCAACACCCCCGAATGGCTCGACATGGACAAGACGACACCCCAGAATGGTCGTATGGGTAGGACTGCACCCCAGAATGGCCGCATGGGTAGGTCGGCACCCCAGAATGGCCGTACCGGGTAGGTCGGGCACCCCAGAATTGCCTGGCAATATGTATGCTATGTGATTGTATGTTATGTGGTACGATGGGGGAACTCACTAAGCTTCGTGCTTACAGTACAACTTTGGTTTTAGGTACCTCTTTAGTGAAGGGGAAGGAGTTGGCGCGGTAGCGGCACATCATACACACACTCTTTGTTTTCCGCACTATGAGTTATTCTGGGATTTGTACTTTGACATTATTATGTTCTACGATTCGGTTTCCAGAAACGAGACATGTTTTTATTAAATGATATGATCGGATGATATTCTGTTACAAATGTTTTGCAAATCACTTATTCTAAAACAAAGTTTTTGGACGTGAAAATTGGGTCGTTACACTCTAACTTTTAACGGATACTCAGATATCAAGCCTATGTGGAAGTATGACTTTTTTGAAAAAAAAGTTAATGACTTATTGTGTAAAAAAATATTTTGGTGACCAAATCAAGTAAATAATAATAATTGATTGTATTATAGTGACATTCTCTCTCTCTCTCTCTCTCTCTCTCTCTCTCTCTTTTATCTTTTTTTAACGGATGAAAGTATTAACAACTAACTAGAAGGTAGGAAAGAAACAAAAAAATAACAATCAGTTCATGAATGGATTTTGCATCCATCCATTACGATTTTTTTTTGCTTCGCGATTCGTATTACAAAACCAAATAAAAGAAAAAGAGAGAATTGAATCAAACAACATGTTCGCGAACACAAAAGCATTTATATACGTCCAACACACCCAAATTAAAGTCAAGCAAACAGTATCTATGATCACTCTACAGTAATTGCCAACGTCTTGTGCATCTATCCATTTGAAAAGATCATCCATATCAACAAAGTGAGGGAAAGTTTCATCCAACTCAAGCTTATGCCAAAGTTGAACCGCCAAAGAGCATTTGAGAAACAAATGAACGCCATCCTCCCGCTCCTCATTACAACACGGGCACATCACCAACTCCACATCAATCCCTCTCTTAACAAAATTGCGTCTAGTCGGTAACCTATTAAACATCATTCTCCATATAAAAACATTAATTTTATGTTTTATCTTTTTAATAACATTAATTAGAGTAGGGTCCACACACATAATCATAACCTTATTCTCCTTCTCATGAACGAGACCTTCGAAAAGAGTTGGATCAACACCACCTTCCTATTTTCTTTCGTCGATTCTTCCCTTCTAATTGATGGTACACGAACGGAGACATATTTGCCATTATCGGCAAGAGATAAATACGTCAATGTCGTTACCGACATGAGCGAAAACATCCTAACCTTCTTCTACTTCTTATGAATGAGACCTTCAACGGGATTCAGACCAACACCACTTTCTTATTTCCATTCGCCCATCGTTCCCTTCTAACTGGTGGTACACGAGCGAAGACTTCCCATCACTAGCAAGAGTGAAGTATGTTGTTGTCGTTACCGACATGAGCGAAAATTTCTTTCTCTCTTCCCCCTTCTCTAGCAGCACACCGCCATAGAGACGATTTAACTTCAACGTCGTCTACATCAAATGTGTAAGCCAGAACCTGATTTCGCTTAGTGTCAGCGTTGATGCCCTAATCCGATTATCAGACCTAGGTTCCGATTTGCATAACTCATTTTCCCAAAATTGATTTTGAACACTTTTGAAATATGGTCACGTGTGTGAGAGGTATAAAGAGATAGGTTGAATGTGTGACCTATATTTTTCTAATAATATAAATTAAAAAGAAAAGTGTATAAAATAGAAAAGTGTATAAAAAATGGTGGATGACTAATGGTATGGCCCACTTCCATATAAGCTTCCTATGTGTGTCACACTTTTCGTATAGGCTTGATACCCGAGGATCCATTATAAATTAACGAAAGTGACTTAAATGACAAGTAACTTGTAGGTTTGATGACCTATTGCACAAAAAATAGTTTAGTGACTAAATCGGGTAAATGAAAATAGCTGATTGTGTTACAATGACATTTTCCCAAAGGAAAAAAATATGACGTGGCCACAGTGGTACAAGTCGGCTAGCCACGTAGGCTATGTAACCAAGGATTCATTAAAAATTAACGAAAGTGACTTAATTGACATGTAACTTATAAGTTTAATGATCAATTGTGCAAAAAAAAAATAGTTTAGTGACCAAATCACGTAACTCACAATGTCTGATTGTGCTATAGTGACATTTCCTTTCAAAAAAGCAACATATACTATTATTATATTATTATTTATTTTTCATTTTAGATGAAACATCCCAAAATTCATAAGTAAAAATTTCATTTTTAATTCAACCAAAAACCATCAACTATTCATATCAAACCATCCAAAAGAATGTCAAAGTAATAGTAGCTATCAGTGTACAATCCCAAAATCATAAAAAAAATACGCAAACATGGGTGGATGCGCTGCGATCAAGTCGGGTCATTCCCCTTCGAACGAGAAGTACATGAAACAAAATTTAAACTGCAAGCAGAAAGCCTAGTGAGTTCTCCCTAAAATACCACATACCATACACACAATGGGCCTCGCCCGACATCCATCGGGTCTCGCCCAGCATTGGGCCCCGCCCAGTATAGATATGTCTGTAACATGCAATGGGCCCCCGCCCAACACACTCATCAGGCCTCACTTGGAATCAGACCCCACTCGATATATATATATATATATATATATATATATATATATATATATATATATATATATATATATATATATATATATATATATATATATATATATATATATAGACACACACACACACATGCAAGAGTCACACAGACATGTATCAATCTAATAACAATAATTAATGGGTCGACATTGATGCCTTCGACCCGCCAAAACACAGCGAGAAGACTCACCTCAATCGAATGATGAACATACACACACAGAAGCTGCTTACCCTTCCTATCCTAGGCCATACAAGCCATGTCCCAAGCCCAAAAGATCTAAGGCCCAAGAAATGACCCAAAAGGCTTATGGTGAGTATGCTAAGAATGCCACCTTATTACGCCCCACATAGAAACTTAACCAACAAGGGAAAATGGGGGTTGAATGCATTATGCTGAGCGTACGCCCAACGTACTTCCCTGATGGCTAAATCTCACGTTAAGCTCTTAATAGCTTAAGTCCAAACATCCAAAACACAAATATTGCTCAAGGCAAATGTCTTAAATGATAAAGTCATCAACTTTGATACCTTTGCATGTATCAACAAGGACCAACACCTATTTCTAACATTCTAACTTCACATTATGACCATCAACTATTGCATGGTTGAGCTAAATCCATCAAAATGCTATTTTTATGAACAAAGGATATCAAAAACATCAAGATCTACTATTCTAAACTTCTGGAGTAACTTATACTCACATGAATCAACTCAATGGACCAAAATATGCCAAAAAATCTAAACTAACTAGATCTAAGAGATGATTTAACAAGGTTGAGACTTTATACCTCCAAGAGGATGATCAAGGTGAATATATTTTGGATCCACGAGCTTTTAATCAACAAGGGCTTATCCAAAGGGTTCTTCTTTCTTCAAGATGCACCAAACACACACCAAAACACACACAAGGCTCATATTCTTTGCAAAGGGATTAGGGTTTCGTGCAAACTGCTTTAGGATGAAGGAGGTTAGTGATAGAAGGGGCCTTGAGGTTATAAAGTGCTTAAATAGGGTCCAAACCCTAAATTTTAGGGTTTTCCCCTGGCTCGAGTACGCATATTGTACGTTAGGTACGCCCAGCATACCAGAGGGGAAACCATGTGTTCAAGATTTTTCAAGGTACGTCCAACGTACCTTAATTATGCCCAACATAATTAGATGATATGAAAAATAAATAAAAAATTTATAATTTTAAGAATTTACCTAAAAAACAGGTGTTACAATTCTCCCTCACTTGAATCAAACTTTATCCTCGAAGTTTGCCTCCGCAAACAACCCTGGTTAGTGCACTCTCTGTTGGATTAGGTGTCTATGTTCATAACTATTTCTGGGATGTACTTGACCCAGTTGGCATGGTCCATTTGGGTTGCATGGCATCATGCATTTGGATAGACTAAAATGAGAGAAATAACACTTAAGGTTTATTAATATATTATAAGTTCTAATATATTAATAATATTATTTAATTAGTATTAATCAAGAATTAATTAAGTGATCAAAAGAATACTAATTAAATATATGGGTTGATTGTGTAAATCACACATACTTGTATAGTGGGCTAATGCTCCATGGATTATCAAGTTGGGCTAAAACCCATAGGATGCTCCATGGTGTTTTTGAACCCATGGATCATGGAAAAGTAGAGCCGTGTCAAGTTAGGGTTTACATGGTATAACCCTACTTATGACACACTATAAAAGGAATATGTAATCAACCAAAATCGGGGCTGGTGAGAACAAGAGGGAATAGCCGATTTTAGTAGTGTTCTATTTCTCTTAAGGTTATTCCAAGTGTATTTGGTGTTGTGTGAGACATTTGAGGCATCACACTTGAGGTGTTAGGCTCACAAGGTTCTCAAGGAATCCAAGCAACTAAAGGTATGTATTTCTTACTAACTTTTATGTTTAAAAGTTCCCATGTATGCTAGATAGGTTATGAACCTTGGAAAAACAAATTTGCATGTATCATAGATAAAACATAGATCCAAGGTTTCTAGGGTTGCATGACACCATAGGAGTGTTAGAATGCTCAAAACCCTTAAGTGGTATCAGAGACTAGGTTTGTTTGCATGATACTTGATGCTACATGTTTTTTTCAAAAGTTGAAATTCTGCATTTTTTGCACCTGACTGCTCACCACGACGTGGCAGTATTTACCACGACGTGGTGATGCCCCTGTATGCAAAATTTCGGGGTTTTGCTTGGTATTGGATGAGGATCATTACCCTAAACTGTTTTTTGAACCTTAAAACCTGTTTTTGATGTGGTAATGATTATGCTAATCCAATTTCAAAGGTTATTATCAGAATTTCAAGTTTTATATGGTTTATTTATGATTCTTGAAAATTGTTGATATGCATGTTCATGAACTTATGAGTTTAGAAGATCATAGGAATTATTTGTAACTTGCTTGTTAGTTTAATTCTTGATCATTATGTGTTTTAATGGAATCCATAATTTGTCCTCAAGTTATGGATTACCAAAAGTCATCCTTTTAAAGTCCATTAAAGAAACACATAGGTTACATAAAATGAAAAGTTTCTCATTTTAATAAACCATTTAACTCATAAGTTATGAAAAATGAAAAGTTTTGAAAGTTACAAAACTTGCCCTCAAGTTTTGGAACATGTAAAGTCACTTTAAAAACTTTAGTTCCAATCGCTAGAATTTTAAAAGTTAAACTTCAACCCTTATACTTTATAATATTATAAGTTTAATAATAATTATGTATGTATAAGAAAAAGTCGTTTTACCTTTAGTAGGCCTCATTCATGAAGCCGGTCTATAAGGGGGTATAAGGTTGTTGTCTATAAAATGGCAGCTTAATGGGTGTTCACTCTCACCCACTGCTTCCTTGATCGGTGGAGGGTGTTAGCCGAACGGGTAAGACACAGACTTTAAATCTTCATTAAAAATATGATGAATATAAAGTAACTAAATGTTTTTATAAATTCCCAATCTTAGTTACTTTAGGAAAATGTGAATAAGGTGCTAACCCATGAAATTACACTTGGCACTTCACAAGGTAGGCAAAGGGTAACTTAATGTTTATCATAGTATCGATGGAGCGCGTGTGGTTAACCGACACATTGATTGAGGGGTAATACATTAAGGGTACCAAGTAATTTGCATGGTTACTTCACACCTTGTTTTGTGATCATCGGCATCGCAGTCACAAACCCTAAAGGGCACACTCGAGATTGAAACATGCCATTCAAATTTCAATGAATCTCAAAAGATCTAGGAGTTTCAAATCCAATTATAACCTACTAATTTATTTCGTTTTTCATGGTGGAAATTGGTGAATCGTCATTCACCTACCTTCAAATATTTTATAGCTTGGATTACGACATCCCTCTTCCAAGTTATAAAATATGGTGTTGGGTCCTAGCCTTAATATTTCATATCGGGTGTTATATTAAGGACTTCAAATCAACTATCTTGAATATATCCCAAAAGATGTCTGGTTTAGACAACTATGATCTTCCTAAATGTCATGGAAATCATACTTCTCTACCTCCACCTCCTCCATTTATTCTCCCTAACCCACAAGTTCAAGGTCACTCAAGCCCTACTGGCAAGCAAGGTCTATGTGTGATCACATCTTGGAGATGAAGTCACATATTGACAAGACGGGAGAGTTAGGTGTCAAGGTTTTGAGAAAGTTGGTTGTTCAATCACTTTCTAAGTCACATAGTGAGTTTCTTTGTGACTACTATGTAACAAACTATGACATGACCCTTAATGATCTTATCTATTTGCTTGGTGTGGCTGAATAAGAAATGATTTGGAGCTCTGGTAAAGTAAATTTGATTAGTAGATCAACTTCCCAAACTACCATGGACATTGACAAATTGGTGACATTGGAAAGCCAGAAAGCTTTCTCTTCCCAATGGAAAGGGATCGGCCATAGTCAACTCGGTTGACGAGATGGTAAAGAGAAAGGCTAAGTTTGAGATAGTCCTGTGTACCATTCCCAAAGGGTCCATATGGTTCAATTGCCAACAAGGAAGAGGCATTGGTTGCAAAGTTTCCCTAACTACCTGAAAGATTTGAGAGAAGGTCTAGTCAGAAAGTTTGATTCTGCTTCAGGTAAGTCCACTATCCAACTCTTTTAAGTTCCTTATTGATGATTCTTAATACAAAATGTGACTCAGTTACATTTTGGTGCTTGGCAGAATCAAGCAAAGGGAAGGAAACTTAAAGAAAGAGTATATTGAATCTGATCGCGAAGATGGATTTCAATCTCATGGTTCGAAGATCGGATTCTTGAGCTACTACTTAGGAGTTATGATAGATTTCTAGGAAATATGTAACAACTTAGTTTTCATTTAAAGCTGCATTGTAAGGAAAAAGTTTTTTCTGCATTTTATAAATAAATAGAATTTTGATTTTATTTTAGTTTATATCTCCTTGCAATGGCTTTTATGGAAAATTGATGTTTATATGTTTCTAGCAATAATGTAAATGTGAATTTGATTCTTTCACTTGTGGTAGTGTCTAAATTTACCAAATAAGGGAAGATTCTCATCGCCCAAGGTTTCAATTGGACCGAAACTTGGAATCATGCAAGTTGTATAGTATGGTGAATGAGAACATTCAGCTTTGGAAAATTAAGACTAATTCCTTGTTCACATGTATATGTGAGTCAAGTGAAGGATTAAGAGATCTAGTATACATTCTTGTGCGCTGGTCAAGTCCACCACAAAAGATCGATAAGACTATTCGTCATGATTTACTAAAGTTGAGCAAATATGGTTATACTTACCAATATAAGTATAATTCTAAACATTGAAAAAAGTTTCTATGTTTTGCAGGACGGAAAAGTTTCTATGTTTTGCAGGACGAACGAGAATAATCAAATTAGGCAGAAGGAAAAAAGTTTCTCAAATCTGAAAAGATGGGAGAGTACTTTAGTGATCATCTTAATGATTAAGAAACCATATCACAATTGGTTCTCTAGGGACATCTTAGTGCATTCTTATGGCTAAGAAGAGGAATCATGAATTGTTGAAATGGTTAAATCAAGAAGGTGAGTCATAACAATTCTTAGAGTCATACTCCAAGATTGTAACTTGAGTGACATATCTTAAAGAAATGTTTATAACACTAGTCAAATGTAAGAATAAAGTGTGTCCTACTCTTGTACATTTGAAATTGGTAAGTTCTGATGTTTTGGATAAAACAGAGACCAACTTAAGGCCAATTGTGTGAAGTGCTTGTCTTGATAAAGAATCCGCACTATCTCTTGAATATTTGGCAAGTGAGTCTTATATGTCAAGAGGACAGTAGGAGTCTTAAAGATCTTGGAAAAACTTCCAGATCTAATCAAGAAGAAAAACCTATAGTTTATCACTAGCACACAACTTGAGGTTTATAACCTATCGTGTTGACATATTCCTATTCTTGTGCCCATTCTAGTTAAAGTTGAATTTGCATATGAGTTCTGAGAGTTATCAATTGGTTGCATAACAACTTGGAAGCAATGGCAGGCCCTTGTGTTGCCAGGTGGCAAGAAGTTAAGACTGCACAAGTTCAATCCATAAGAGTTTGGATTTGTCACTAACCTTGTCTTGTGATTATGGTTTTGACAAATTCACATGGATAGGAACACATACATCATAAAATTTAAGTGTCATAAGGTTTCTCTCCGATTCATGAAAATGATGGTGAGGAAACGCTTTCACTAAGTAGATTTTAAGTAGATAGCAATTGTGATATTTGCATTCTCATAGTCGTTAGTGGAGTGTGTGTGGTTAACCAGCACACTAAAACGGACTTGTGAGAAATGGCAAAGGTCTAAACAATTGAGACTATGATTACGACATCCCTTTTCATAGTTCTTTAATTTTTTAGACACACATGTGTACTATCTAAGGAAAGGTGTATGATTTTGATAAAGTTTTATCAAAGCATCTCGTATCAGAAACATGAACTTTGGTAAGAAGGTCAATAAAGTATTGATTTCTAGAAGTCCAACAGATTTCTGAGTACATGTCAAAGCTAGTGGGAGCATAAGCTTCATGCTAATAATTATCATGCAAGTGGGAGCATGATAATTATAATAAGTGTTGCAAGTTAACAATGTTAATTATAGAAAACAAAAGGTTTCAATTGGGAAAAAGTTGTTTTGCTATAATTAAGGGAGAGGAAATTATACCTCACTTCAATTCTAAAAGCTTAGATTGAGGTTTTAATCATATTTAGTCAAGGATATATATATATATATATATATATATATATATATATATATATATATATATATATATAAGAATTTTATGTTGGAATGGCTCAACATAAGGAAATTTTATATATGGGTCCATTATTTGCGTTCTAAAATTCAATTATGATTGCGACATCCCTTTTCATAATCTGAATTATGAGAACTTGGCAAATAGAAAGAGAAATATTATAGCAAAAGACCGGTCTAGTATCATGTGTTTATGAATCGTGTCCCATATGCTTCAGATATAGGATCGATTGCATGTGCTATAATATTCATTTGTTCTAAATTTTTCCAATTGCCCAGAGCATTAAGAGGGAAAAATTACTAGAACTAGATATGACTAATTTGATTAAGCAATTGTTGAGGACAATCTAAGGTTTACCAAAGATTGGTTGCTCAGGGACAATTGAAAGTATAGTGTTAATTTTGGAAGGACCATATTGACATATTCTAAAAAGAGGCAACTCTTGTTTAGGAGTAATAGTCAAAAAGGGAATAAATGTTCCCATAGGTGGAAGTTATTCATTAAAATCTGTGTAAGATTAGGAAACTTAATGCAAGAAGAATGTTCAAATGCAATGAACTTTGAATATGAGACTTCGTTTCCATGGAGTTGATCTCCATTGGAATACACTGTAATGTCTGTTGACAAGTCTTTGTGACATTGTGTATAATCATTACAAGAGGACCGATGCAAATAAGTTTAATCTAACAGATTTAGGTAAATGGAAGGAATCTGGAATTCTTGCATTTACGGTAAGGATTTGGGATTGTGAAATGAGTATCACTGGAATTATGTTCAATCGATCTATTTCACAGAGTAAAAATCATAGACAAACTTAGTGTGCATACTTGGTGTTTCGCATAACTAATGTTTGGAAAAACATAGTGTGCATACTTGGTGTTGGATTAGTGTCTAAGTCCATAACTATAATTGGTATATACTTGACCCGACCCGACATGGTCCATTTGGGTTGCATGGCATCAGAACATTTGGGTAGACCTTTTAATGAGAAGAAGATATTTGTGACATATTAATATATTATAAGTTCTAATATATTAATATGAAATCATATTATTTAATTAGTATTGATCAAGAATTAATTTGGAATTAATTTAGTGATCAAAAGAGACTAATTAAGTATATGGGGATTGATTGTGTAAATCATTGATTCTTATATATGTGGGCTTATGATCCATGATTCCGTATGTTGGGTTTAACCCATGTGGTGGCCCATGGATACTCCATGGAGGTTAAAACCCATGGAGCCTAAGGAATGGGTAAAGTCATGGGTTACATGGTATAACCCTAATGTGCACACTATATAAAGACCCATGTAACATCCCAAATTCAAGGCAAAAAATTTCATTTTTAAATACATTATTATTTAAACCATCAGTATAAAAACATTCATATTAATATCTCATGTCAAAACCAAAGTGTCAATAATCAAAACATATTATCATAAAACCATATCAGAGTGTAATCCCAAAGATCTCATGTGCGGAAAACATAGTGTGATGTGCTGCGATCAAGCCGACTCCTTTCCTTTGAAAACGAGTACCTGAAACCAAAACTGTAAACCGTAAGCACGAAGCTTAGTGAGTTCCCCCATCATACCACATACCACACAATCACATAACATACATACTGCCAGGCATTTCTGGGGTGCCCGGCCTACCCGGTACGACCTTTCTGGGGTGCTGACCTACCCATGTGAAGCCATTCTGGGGTGCTGCTACCCACGTCAAGCCATTCTGGGGTGCTGACTACCCATGTCAAGCCATTCTGGGGTGCTGACTACCCTTCGGTCCTAACGACCGAACCTCGGGGACTATTTCACCCCTACTACTACTACTATCACATATCATAACATAACAGATTATCAGACATATCTGGGGTGTCTGAACTACCCTTCGGTCCTAACAACCGAACTCGGGGACTGCTCCCCTCCTACTACCTCTAACTCATATAATAGATCATGCTAGCATATAAACATAACTGTCAGGCGTATCTGGGGTGTCTGACTACCCTCCGGTCCTAACAACCGAACTCTACTACTATCACATATAACATATCATGCTAGCATATAACATATCAGGTAGTAGCAAACCTAGATGATATCACAGAGACAATCATCTATAATATGTCTCCTACTGGTGGGCCGACATTGTGGCCTTAGACCCACCGCTACTGGAAGGTAACTCACCTCACATTGCTGAAGTCCCGAAGACACAACCCCACACTTGCTGAAGTCCCGCAGACTCGACCCCAGCTGCTGGCAGACAGATTCCCGAACTGTCAACACCAAAATAACACCCAATTAATAATTGGGTCCCAATACATAACCATAAGTATATTCTTTGGGTAATTACTACATTACCCCTAACTTGGCTTATTCAAGCCCAAGGCCCAATCCATAGGCCCAAAGTCAATTAGAAATCAAAGCCCAACACATGGCCCAATTTTCCAAATTGGGCCTAGGCCTAAACATGGTCTCATTCTAAGGCCCAACACCATATAACCATTAAGGCCCAAACTATGGCCCGTCTAAGGCCTAATTTTCCAAATTGGGCCCAAGCCCCTTACATGGGACTTACCCTAGGCCCATTAAATTATTTTACTCCATATAATTATCCTTGGATGGCCCATTAATAATCCAATCATCAAGGCCCAATAATAAACCCAAGTGAAATTAGGGTTTCCCATAAAATGATGATTAGGGTTAAGTTTCCTACTTAATCCATTAATGACTTAATCCTCTAAGGACTTAATCCATTAAGTCCAATAATGCTTAGATTAATCCTTGCCAATGATTATTATTTAACTTCTCAAGTTATTAAATAATTCCCGATTAATTTCCCAAATTAAGGTTTTACTAGCATTAGGGTTTTCCAATCCAAATATTAGCCCATTTATCAATCTGTTGGGCTTTTGGGTTAATTAGGGCTTTATTGGGCCTATTAGGCCCACAAGAATATCATTAATCCCATTAGGGTTTTATTGGGTCAATTAGGGTCCGTTAGACCCATTGGGGTTTCCTTAAGCCCATTGATCACAAGTTTGGGCTTTTATGTCCATTAAGTCTCATTGGGCCCATTAGGGTTTAGTCTCTTGTCCAAACATCCCCAAACTAACAATCCCAACACAATTAAGCACACCGCCACCCGACACGGCGGCCGGTGGCGGCAGGAGGCAGCAGCCACCACCTAATGGTGGTGGTGATGGATTTTCTTCACTATTCAGATTTGTTACAATTACAATACCCAATCGATTAACACACACACACACCCTAATCTAATTAAAAAAACATATGCACATAAAAGTACACCCACCCGCGGTGGTACACGGCGGCAGCCACCACCTCACGGTTAGGGTTTAGTGAGGGAAATGCAACAGTTAAATACTATGTCTCATCAAACTTCCCTCCATAATGGCAGGAATGGCCCCTCTCCATAACATTTCCTTTCAAAATGAATCCGATAATTACCATTTAAACCCTTAGCATTAAAATTCTTTACAACTTAGGTACAAGATTTACCAAACAGCCCCCAAAACCTTAATTATGACATATTCAACTCCTTTCACCTCATTTCCTTTAAATTAAATCCAAATAATTACCACGGAGCCCCTGCCTTCATAAATATTTATAAAATGAGTCCCTAACTCACACTTTTAACCCCGACTTCCAAAAATATGGCAATTAACTCCTCGAACCCAACACCCTGCATATATGATTATTTATTTTAGGATACCATTCGTCCATTAATTTATTTATTTAACTAATAAATAAACGGGTGTTACAACTCTCCCCCACTTAAATTAGATTTCGTCCTCGAAATCACTCCTTACTATATCTTATATGCCAAACCACTTCTAGTAACATGATCACCGACTTAGGCACACCCTAGCCTTCACAGGGTAGCTATGACCAATCTTCGCAAAGCCCTAATATCCTCATACGAACGAATTCCTCGGCGTAGGATCACATCTACTTCGTCTGAATCTACTATCTCGAGATGGTCTGATTCCCTTACCGACCACTCATACTGAATCATCATCGATGAATCCAATCTATTTATCCCTCAACTGTCTACTCAACTTATGATAGTTCGAGGTTCCCCCTATAAAACTGAAATCACCGACCCGATTATCAATGTGGGTTATTTAGCATAACCCAAGCAATCTGTTATTCCGTCTGTACTTGCGACCCAAAACACAATTACTAACACTGCTCAATCACTAAAATTTCCCTAACACTGAACTGCCCGAAGCAGTATATTGCCGCATGGTTGCTTTCTAAAATCCAATGAGACCTCCCTGGTCTCCATTCGTTCACCAATTATCTGAAATATCAGGTTCCTGCCCGGCTGCGGAGCCAATGGTCTCCCACTTAGTCGCCCCACACGACTTCTGAACGAAATCCTTCTCTGGAACTAGTTGTCACTAGTTATCATGCCACTGAGGCTCTAATAACCTTCTGATCTAACTGACCGAGTCCATGTGTCACATCCTGACATACTCAAATTCAGGACTAAAAGTGAATGCTACCTAACCAATGGTAGTCTTACATCACAAACGACCTTAAGCAGTCCATTGCTTCCCTGATATCATAACTGTAGTGGCGCTCCTACAGTCTCGTCATTGGCTCAACCAGACCTAATCCATCTGGGTAATTCCGAATCCAATCTGTGGATTCCCATATCCTCACTGCTACACCTGAACTGGTGGGTACTACTGTTCCTTCCGCATTCTAACAACACGCTCATGCCATCTATCAACCTAGTGAATGCTACGACTACACTCGCAGACTTACAACACTCTATCATTATCTAGCTGCTAGTGAATGCTACGGCTACACCCGTAGACTTACAACACTCTACCACTATCTAGCTGCTAGTGAATGTTATGGATACACCCGTAGACTTACAACACTCTAACACTATCTGACTGCCTGGTGAATGCTACGGTTACACCCGCAGACTTACAACACCCTAACACTATCTGCCAACCTGGTGAATGCTACGGCTACACCCGCAGACTTACAACACCCCTCACACTATCTGCTGCTAGTGAATGCTACGGCTACCCCCATAGTCTTACAACACTTTCCAAACCGGGTTGAACACGCACTCGACCTAACACACCACTACACTTGAGTCCTAAACAAAACTCTAACCTGATTCCCGAAACTTGCTGTCATGTGACCCCACTGTATCAGTACCGTACCCATGCCCGTGATCAAAGCATCATAGTAAACCATGAAATCATCTACGCCCTCTTGCAGGTTGAGAATCGGTGCCTGGCACAACCACCGTCTGGGGGTCTCGAAGGCTGTCTACTGCTCAGGCCCCCAACGAAAGGTCACCGACTTCTTGGTCAGTCAGGTCAAAGGAACCTCAATCTCGGAGAAGTCCCGTAATAACCTCTGGTAATAACCCGCTATACCCAGGTAATTACGAATCTCAGATGGAGACCTCGAAATTTCCCACTACATCACAGCCTCTATCTTGGTCGAAAGAACTAGAATACCCTTCTGGTTGACAAGGTGGCCAAGAGATTGCACCTTGCGCCACAAGAAATCACAGTCGGAGAACTTTATAAAAAGTCTCTCCCCCACTTAGATTCGACTAAGTCTTCACATTACAGGAGAATTGAAGGATTTCCAATCCTCCTCGCTTTCTAATATCCCACTGATGACAAAATGTGCTTACCAATGCTAGCGTTTAATCATTGATTAAACCTTAAGATCGCCCATCCTCTGAAATATTGAAGAGTACTCTTGAAATCTGTTCCATTCTGACACCTCAATTCATCTCCCAGGCTGACCACTGAAGACCTTAATCTTCACTCTGGCTGATGAATCCTCGTTCTCATTTCCAATCTTGCAGTACCACTGAACTCTGACCGAACACAGCCCATGCGAAAATACAATTCTCTTGAACATGCTATGACCCACCACTTTTGCATCTAACACCCGCGACTAACATTATCCTTTTCATGTCACCAGCTCTGTCTTAGCAACGGTAGTGCCTTGAAGTCCAAAGTTCATCCATAGACAATTACCGACCATACATGAACAATGATAGAACCTCTGAACGCTGACTTCACTGGAGAACTATAACTCTAACCCTGACCAAGGATCTTCCAAACAATACTCCTGTACAGATCTCGACAAAGATCTGAAATGATAATGGTACGCGTGGAACCCACTCCGCAGGATACGTCCCTCTGTAGGTTCATCAAGGACCTTTCGTCATGCAAAATGGCATATACGGTCCTTGATAACCAAACACTAGCAGAAAACCGACTCGAGATCCGACTTATCCAAACTCGCTCACAATTCCAAAGCGATACGTATTCCCAACATGAATCGGGTAGCAGTAAAAGATGACATACTCGCAACATGTGGAGGAACCCTAGTCACCTCCAGCTGACATGATCAACCCTACCACACCTGTAGCAACCTAAACCCTTGGAGTGACAAACTCCCTCGTGTACTCTCTCGTACGCATTTCACTGACTCTGGCCCTGCTGGCCCTCTACCCGATGATTAGAAGTCATGGGTCTCTTCCCGGGATCCTCTACTATACCCGCCTAGCACAACCCTCTCTTTCCAGGGTGCTCCCAAATCGATCCCGCATCTGCAACTCTTGGAAATCATATCCTTCAGGGTCTGACACCCTGTCACGCACACTATCTCGCTTGCCAATGGCTAAGCTGCAACAACTGGAACATCCTCTGTCCCCAAACTGGGTAACAAACTCTTCCTTGAAGCTTCTTAGATTCTCCAAGACTTTCACTGATTCGAGTATGGATCCTGTGCTTTCAGTAGTACGGGCCAAATACTACCTTCCACACCTATCTATACTTTCCTCAGCAATCCTCCCGAATCCTCCAAGTCACTTCATCAATTGGTACACCCAAGTCTAACTGAGCCTCACTACTAACTCACTGAAATATATCCTAGGTTTCCCTAGGTTCCCAAACTAACCCAGTCCTCAGTTGCTGAAAGATTCCCAGTAATTTCAACTAGCTACCTCATGAATATAGCCACATGCAACAGAGATCATATAATCCTTCAAGTAACAGACTCATCCCTATAACGGTTAGACTCAAACGAGAGCTGCATAATAGGGTCAAATCTATCACTCTGAGATTATCCAGCCTGTGCCACATGTGACTTAGCATATTCACTTAATAGCTAACTCACATTACTAAGAGTCCACAAAGCACAAAGCAAACATCATTCAGACAATAGAAAATCTAACCATCATATACCAATCAAATCATTCTATATTCTAATCAAGAATCTGTACATGAAATTCAAAGGCTCATATAATTAGGCATAACCTAAACAGGCTATCCTATCACTGACTGATCAGTACTAGCATGCAAGTCTACAAGCACATACAATAGGCATATAAGGCATCCTCCTAGATCCTCAACCCTAACCTAGCATGCAGTTCTCATAACCATATCATATCATAAAATATCATAACATGTATGGGTATCTTGGGGAAAACTTACTTGAGCTCGGCTGATTGCACGCATCACACACCTTATTCTTTTCAAAGTCATTTTCTCTTTTCAAACATCTTTTTATAAAATGATTTTACTTTTGAAAATTTTCATACCAAGTCCTTAGTTTGAGTTCAGAGACACCCGTGAGTGTGCCCGAATCCCTCAAACCAAGGCTCTAATACCAACTTGTAACATCCCAAAATTCAAGGCCAAAAATTTCATTTTTAAATACATTATTATATAAAACCATCAATATAAAAACATTCATATTAATATCTCATGTCAAAACCAAAGTGTCAATAATCAAAACATATTATCATAAAACCATATCAGAGTGTAATCCCAAAGATCTCATGTGCGGAAAACATAGTGTGATGCGCTGTGATCAAGCCGACTCCTTTCCTTTGAAAACGAGTACCTGAAACCAAAACTGTAAACCGTAAGCACGAAGCTTAGTGAGTTCCCCCATCATACCACATACCACACAATCACATAACATACATACTGCCAGACATTTCTGGGGTGCCTGACCTACCCGGTACGACCTTTCTGGGGTGCTGACCTACCCGTGTGAAGCCATTCTGGGGTGCTGACTACCCACGTCAAGCCATTCTGGGGTGCTGACTACCCATGTCAAGCCATTCTGGGGTGCTGACTACCCTTCGGTCCTAACGACCGAACCTCGGGGACTATTTCACCCCTACTACTACTACTATCACATATCATAACATAACAGATTATCAGACATATCTGGGGTGTCTGAACTACCCTTCGGTCCTAACAATCGAACTCGGGGACTGCTCCCCTCCTACTACCTCTAACTCATATAATAGATCATGCTAGCATATAAACATAACTGTCAGGCGTATCTGGGGTGTGTGACTACCCTCCGGTCCTAACAACCGAACTCTACTACTATCACATATAACATATCATGCTAGCATATAACATATCAGGTAGTAGCAAACCTAGATGATATCACAGAGACAATCATCTATAATACGTCTCCTACTGGTGGGCCGACATTGTGGCCTTAGACCCACCGCTACTGGAAGGTAACTCACCTCACATTGCTGAAGTCCCGAAGACACAACCCCACACTTGCTGAAGTCCCGCAGACTCGACCCCAGCTGCTGGCAGACAGATTCCCGAACTGTCAACACCAAAATAACACCCAATTAATAATTGGGTCCCAATACATAACCATAAGTATATTCTTTGGGTAATTACTACATTACCCCTAACTTGGCTTATTCAAGCCCAAGGCCCAATCCATAGGCCCAAAGTCAATTAGAAATCAAAGCCCAACACATGGCCCAATTTTCCAAATTGGGCCTAGGCCTAAACATGGTCTCATTCTAAGGCCCAACACCATATAACCATTAAGGCCCAAACTATGGCCCGTCTAAGGCCTAATTTTCCAAATTGGGCCCAAGCTCCTTACATGGGACTTACCCTAGGCCCATTAAATTATTTTACTCCATATAATTATCCTTGGATGGCCCATTAATAATCCAATCATCAAGGCCCAATAAAGAGGCCCAATAATAAACCCATGTGAAATTAGAGTTTCCCATAAAATGATGATTAGGGTTAAGTTTCCTACTTAACCCATTAATGACTTAATCCTCTAAGGACTTAATCCATTAAGTCCAATAATGCTTAGATTAATCCTTGCCAATGATTATTATTTAATTTCTCAAGTTATTAAATAATTCCTAATTAATTTCCCAAATTAAGGTTTTACTAGCATTAGGGTTTTCCAATCCAAATATTAGCCCATTTATCAATCTGTTGGGCTTTTGGGTTAATTAGGGCTTTATTGGGCCTATTAGGCCCACAAGAATATCATTAATCCCATTAGGGTTTTATTGGGTCAATTAGGGTCCGTTAGACCCATTGGGGTTTCCTTAAGCCCATTGATCACAAGTTTGGGCTTTTATGTCCATTAAGTCTCATTGGGCCCATTAGGGTTTAGTCTCTTGTCCAAACATCCCCAAACTAGCAATCCCAACACAATTAAGCACACCGCCCCCCGAAACGGCGGCCGGTGGCGGCAGGAGGTAGCAGCCACCACCTAATGGTGGTGGTGATGGATTTTCTTCACTATTCAGATTTGTTACAATTACAATACCCAACCGATTAACACACACACACCCTAATCTTATTAAAAAAAACATACGCACATAAAAGTACACCCACCCGCGGTGGTACACGGCGGCATGAGGCGGCAGCGGTTCCTATGGCTTCCAACATGCAACAACACGACACACACCCATGAATACGTCCACAACCACCTTCCACGGTGGATGGTGGTGGCAGAATGAAACAAGAGCGGCAGTCAATGCTATTTTGGTGGCACCCTTGTCCTTGTGAGAGGCAGCAGCGTCCAGCAATATCGTTGGCGACACAGCCCCATGGCGGCGATTGAAGCGAGTGGAACGATCACTTGAGTACACAAATGGCGATGGTATCTCAAACGGAAGCGAGAGGGCAGTGACGAAGATGCAACAATGGTGACTGGAGAAGGCAGGAGGTCGGCGAAGCAACGACGACCGGCGGCTTGGGCGCAGTACTAGGGAAACGACGCTGAGATGGCGGGAAGGAGGTGGTGGCTACGATTGTGGAGCGATCTAGCAAGCACACGGCGGCAGCAACCCACCTATCTTCGTTCCTGGTGGCCCTCATGGTCGTCGACAGCAAGAGCTTCAACAAGGTGTTGCGACTTCGACGGCAGCGAGCAGCGGCGCCGGAGATGGAGAAATGGGTGGTTCGACGGCTGGAAGAGGGAGGCATAAGGGTGGCAGCTGTAAGAGTGTTTAGGGTTAGGGTTTAGTGAGGGAAATGCAACAGTTAAATACCGTGTCTCATCAAACTTCCCTCCATAATGGCAGGAATGGCCCCTCTCCATAATATTTCCTTTCAAAATGAATCCGATAATTACCATTTAAACCCTCAGCATTAAAATTCTTTACAACTTAGGTACAACATTTACCAAACAGCGCCCAAAACCTTAATTATGACATATTCAGCTCCTTTCACCTAATTTCCTTTAAATTAAATCCAAATAATTACCACGGAGCCCCTGCCTTCATAAATATTTATAAAATGAGTCCCTAACTCACACTTTTAACCCCGACTTCCAAAAATATGGAAATTAACTCCTCGAACCCAACACCCTGCATATATGATTACTTATTTTAGGATACCATTCGTCCATTAATTTATTTATTTAACTAATAAATAAACGGGTGTTACAACCCCATTGGTTGGTGAAATTGGCACTAGTGCATAATATAGAGGGCAAGCCAATTTCTATGAACTCATATCTTCTCTCATGGTTATTCCAAATGTTCATGGTGTTGTGTGAACCATTTGAGGTGTCACATTTGGGGCACTAGGCTCTTAAGCTGCATGGAATCAAGCACCAACAAAGAGGTATGTAATTCTACTAGTTTTATATTACTTGTACTTCATAACATGCTAGTTAGGATAATACCTTGGAAAAAATTGATATTTGCATGTATAATAGAGAAAACATAGATCCAAGGTATTTAGGGTTGCATGTACACCATAGGAGTGTTAGAATGCTCAAAACCCAACAGTGGTATCAAAGCCTAGGCTTGTTTTCAATTATATTTGATGCTATTTGCTGAAAATGTCGAAAACTGCTCACTGGACAGTGGACTCGCCGAGTCCATGAAGGAACTCGACGAGTTCATGTGTATCTTCAACCAACTCGCCGAGTCAGTTCATGCACTCGACGAGTTGGTGCTTCTGAGTGCAGATTTTCGAGTTTTGGTGCTGGAATTGGTCTTGAATCATTACCTTTAACTGTTTTGGACTTATAAAACCTGTTTTTCAATGTGGTAATGATTATGTTAAACCAATTTCAATGCTATAATCAAAATTTTCAAGTTTTATATATGTTTATGTGATTCCTGAAAATTGTTGATTATGAATGTTCATGCTTATGAGTTTTGTTAGATCATAGGAATTATGTGCAAATTGTTTGTTAGTATAATTATTGATCTTAATAAAATTGTATGGACTCCATAACTTGCCCTCAAGTTATGGATTACCAAGAGTTTTATGTTTCCTTGATTTATGAGTTAGTTTAGATTAATGAAAAAATTGTGTTTTAGTTGTTTTCAATCCAAATTAATCTAGAGTTAGTTCATAAAATGTGTTTTTGTAACTTGTCCTCAAGTTACATAAAAGGTCACATTGATGAATCTTAAAACTGATAAAAGTGCCATAGGTTACATAAAAATGAAGAGTCTTTTTCGTTAAATTGTTTTATGACTCCATAACTTGTCCTCAAGTTATGGATGTTTAAGAGTCACTTCTTTAAAATTGTTATTAAAGAATAAGGAGTTACATAAAATGAAGAGTCTTCATTTTAATGTACATTAAAACTCATAAGTTATGAAATGAAAAGTCTTGAATAGTTTCAAAACTTGCTCTCAAGTTTTGGAATTTGTAAAGTTACCCCCTCATGTATACTTTAATTCGAAATTGAACCTTAGAATTTTAAAAGGTTTAAAATTCAACACTTATACTATTATTATAATTTTAATTATATAGATATGTATAAGATAAAGTCAACCTTACCATTAGTATGCCTCATTCACGAAGCTGGTCTATAAGGGGGGTATAAGGTTAGTCGAACTCTCACCCACCGCTTCATTGACTGGTGGAGGGTGTCCACTCTCACCCACCGCTTCATTGACTGGTGGAGGGTCGTTAGTCGAACGGGTAGGATAGGACTATGATTATCCCTTCATTAAAAGTATAATGATAAATACTAAGTAACTAAACACTTATAAATTCCCAATCTTAGTTACTTAGGAAAATGTGAAAAGGTGCTAACCCATGAAATTGCACTTTACACCTTGTTAAGTCGTTAGTGAAGCGTGTGTGGTTAACCGGCACACTAACCTGGGACTGACCAAGTGTGGCAAAGGGTAACTTAAATGTATCATAGATCGATGGAGCGTGTGTGGTTAACCGACACATCGATTAGGTGATAAATATTAACAGTACCAAGTATATTTGCATGGTTATTCACACCTTGTTTGTGATCCACGACATCCCAGTCACAAACTTGAGAGGGCACAATCGAGATTCAAACGTGCCATTGAAAGTTCAATGTATCTCAAAAGATCTAGGAGTTTCAAATCCAATTAAAACTTAATTATATTTCGTTTTTCATGTTGGAAATTGGTAAATTGTCATTTACCTACCTTCAACTATTTTATAACTTGGATTACGGCATCCCTCTTCCAGTTATAAGTAGGTTGTTGGGTCCTAGCCTTAATATTTAATATTGGGTGTTATATTAAGGACTTTAAATCAACTAACTTGAATTTCTCCCTTATGAATGTCTCCTTCAGACAACTATGGTCTTCCCAAATCTTTAGGAACAAGCTTCCTAATGAATATGATATCCCAAAATGGCAATCAAGGTGAAAGATTAATCCCTTTGTTGTGCATTAGTGGGACTGGAAATCATATTTCACTTCCTCCACCTCCTCCAATAAATCTCCCTATACCACAAGTTTCAAGACTTTATAATTTATAAGCCACTCAATTCCTATTGGCAAGCAAAGTCTATATGTGCTTACATCTTAGAGGTTAAGTCACATATTGACAAGCCGGAAGAGTCGGGGGTCGAAGTCTCGAGGTAGTTGGCTGTTAACTTGGTTCTTCAGTCACTCCCTGATGACAGATCACGACATGACCCTTAATGATCTTATCTATTTGCTTGATGATGTTAAATCAACAATGATTTGAAGCATTGGTAAAACAAATTAGATTGGAAGATCTACTTCCCAAATCTATTTGGACATTGATAATGGTGACATTGGAAGTCCAGAAAAACTTTCTTTTCCCAATTGAAAGGGATCGGCCATGGTCAAGTCGTTTGACCTAATGGAAAGGAGAAAGTCTAAGTATTTGATAGTCCCATATACCATTTCCAAAGAGTCCATATATTTCTTTTTCCAATAAAAAGGACATTGGTTGCGAAGCTGCCCAATTTGCCTGAAATTTCATAAGGAAGGTAAAGTCAAAAAGTTTGACTTTGCTTCGGGTAAACTCCATTATCTAACTCTATTAAGTCTCCTTTTGAGTTTCTTAATACATTATGTAATGTAATTACATTTTTATGTTTTGGAAAATCAAAGGAAGCTTAAATAAAGAGTGTGCTGATTTTGATCGCGAAGACATCACATGGTTCGATGATCAAAATTTTGAGATGCTGCATAAGAGTTATGATATATATTGCTTCGGAATAGACAACCAAATGTTTTTCATATGTATTAGCATTGTAAGGATAAGTTTTTCCACAAGTTTTAAAATAAAAGAAAATTTTTGTTTTATTTATTTTAAGTATCCTTACAATGGCATTTGTGAAAAAAATTGTTGTTTATATGTTTCCATTGATAAGCAATATTGGTAAATGGAGTTGATTCTTTCATTTGTGGTAGTATCATAATTTACCAAATAAGGAAAGATTCTCATCACCTAAGGTTCAGTTGGATAGAAACTTGGAATCATGCAACTTGTATTGTATGATGAATGTGAAAATTTTAATCTTTTGGAAATTAAGTCTAATTTCTTGTTCACATGTACATGTGAGTCAAGTGAAGGAATAAAGGATTGGGTACACTTGGTTGTGTGCTCGTCAAGTCCACCACAAAGGTTGATAAGATCATTCGTTATGATTTACAACAGTTTAGTAAATATGGTTATGCTTACAAGTTTAAGAGTAATTATGAAACATTGGAAAGGTTTCAATGTAAGGTAGAATGAATAAGAAGAATCAAATTAGGCTGGAAGATAAAAGTTTCTCAAATCTGAAAAGATGGGAGAGTACTTTAGTATCATGTTTTATGATCATATTAATGATTGTGAGACCATATCACAATTCATCATCTAAGGACATCTTAGTGCATTCTTATGGCTAAGAAGAAGAGTCGTGAATTGTGGAAATGGTCAAATCAAGAAGATGAGCCATACTTCGTTCCAAAGCAAGTATTATATTGTAACATGAGTGACACAACTTAAGAAGGTTTAAAACACTTGTGAAATGTAGAATGAGATGTTTCTTACTCTTGGACATTTGAAATTGGTAGGTTGTGATGTTTCGGATAAAACAAAGACCAAATGAGGCCAATTGTGTGAAGTGTTTGTCTTGATAAGAATCCGCACTATCTCTTGAATATTTGTTTTGTCAAGGGATGGATCTTGGCAAGAGAGTCTTATATGTCAAGAGGACAGTGGGAGTCTACAAGATCCTGAAAGAATTTCAAGATCTAATCAAGAATAAAACCTATATTTTATAAGCTATCCTGTTGAAATTTCTGTGCCTATCCCAGTTAAAGTTGGCTTTACATATGAGTTATGAGAGTTGTAAATTGGTTGCACAACTACTTGGAAGCAATGGCAGGCCCTTGTGCTGCCAGGTGGCAAGAATTTAAGATTGCATAGGTTCAATCCATATGAGTTTGAATTTGTCATTAACCTTGTCTTGTGATTATGGTTTTGACAAATTCATATGGATAGGAACTCATACACCATAAAATCTAAGTGTTAATAAGGTTTCTCTCCGATTCATGAAAATGATGGTGAGGAAACGCTTTCACTAAGTAGATTTTAAGTAGATAACAATTGTGATATTTGCATTCTCAAAGTCGTTAGTGGAGCGTGTGTGGTTAACCGGCACACTAACATGGACTTGTGAGGAATGGAAAATGTCCAAACAATTGAGACTATGATCACGACATCCTTTTTCATAGTTCTAAAATTGTTTAGACACACATGTGAGTCATCTAAGGAAAGGTGTATGATTTTGATAAAGTTTTTATCAAAGCATCTCGTATCAGAAATTTGAAATTTGGTAAGAAACTCAATAAAGTATTGATTTCTTAAAGTCCAGCTGATTTCTGGATACATGTCAAAGCTAGTGGGAGCATAAGTGTTATGCTAGTAAGTTAATAATCATTATGCAAGTGGGAGCATGATGATTATGTTGCAAGTTAGAAATGTTAATTATAGAAAACAAAAGTTTCAATTCACTTTGAAAAGTTGTTTTGCTATAATTAAGGGAGAGGATTTTATACTTCATTCCAATTCTACAAGCTTAGATTGAGATTTTAATCAACTTTAGTCAAGAATATATATAAATGTTATGTTGGAATGGTTCAACATAAGGAAATTCTATATATGTTGCATTCTCAAAATTCGATTATGATTACGGCATCCCTCTTCATAGTTCGAATTATGAGAACATGGAAAATAAATTTTTTATAGCATGAATCATGTCCTATATGATTTGGGTATAGGTTTGGTTACATGTTCTATAATATTTATCCATTCTAAATTTTCCAAATGCCTAGGACATTAGGAGGGAAAAAGGAATAGAACTGGATATGACTAAAATGATTAAGCAGTTGTCGAGAACAATCTGAGGTTTACCAAAGATTAGTTGCTCATGGACAATTGGAAGTATATAGTTAGGACCATATTCACATATTCTGAAAAGAGGAAACTCTTGTTCAGAAGTGATAGTCAAAATGGTAATGATGAATTGTTTCCATAGGTGGAAGTTATTATTTGAATCTGTGTAAGATTAAAGAACTTAATGCAAAGAAGGATGTTCAAAGGAATGTACGTTAAATTTGAGACTTCATTTCCATGGAATTGCTTTCCATTGGAATACTCTGTAATGTCTGTTGCCAAGTCTTTGTAACTTCTGTGCATAGTCATTACAAGGGGATCACTGCATATAAGTTTAGAATCTAACATATTATAGTAAATGGCAAGAGTTTGGTATTCTTACATTTACAATAAGGATTGGAATTGTGAAATAAGCATCATTGGAATGTTGTCAATCGAGTTGTTTCACAAAGAGAGGACCATATGTAAACATAGTGTGCATACTTGGAGTAATGCATAACTATTGTTTAGACAAACATAGTGTGCATGCTTGGAGCATGCCACCACTACTGTTTTAATTCAAGTATTAAGTTGATTAATCGAAACATAAATAATGAGTAATCAATATGGTGCTTAGATAAAAGGTGGTTTTGTTTACACTCAAAGTGTTGGGGCCATATAAGATTAGTATTATTCTTATGTTTTAATTTGCATGTTTTGACTACCAGAATAACTAGGTCATTCTTCCCGAATGATTAAGTTATTCAAACCATCCACAATAAGTCATATGTTGGAAGTAGATATGAGTCAAGACTGTCATGAAGTAGATATGAATCAAGGTATGGGACATAGAAAGAGTTGCTACAACATTCATGAGTGCTCATAAGTTCATAACTATAATTGGTATATACTTGACCCGACCCGATATGGTCCATTTAGGTTGCATGGCATCAGAACAGTTGGGTAGACCTTTTAATGAGAAGAAGATATTTGTGACATAGTAATATATTATAAGTTCTAATATATTAATATCAAATCCTATTATTTAATTAGTATTGATCAAGAATTAATTTGGAATTAATTTAGTGATCAAAAGAGACTAATTAAATATACGGGGATTGATTGTGTAAATCATTGATTCTTATATATGTGGGCTTATGATCCATGATTATGTATGTTGGGTTTAACCCATGTGGTGGCTTAAGGATACTCCATGGAGGTTAAAACCCATGGAGCATAAGGAATGGGTAAAGTCATGGGTTACATGGTGTAACCCTAATGTGCACACTATATAAAGACCCCATTGGTTGGTGAAATTGGCACTAGTGCATAATATAGAGGGCAAGCCAATTTCTATGAACTCACATCTTCTCTCAAGGTTATTCCAAATGTTCATGGTGTTATGCGAACCATTTGAGGTGTCACATTTGGGGCACTAGTCTCTTAAGCTCCATGGAATCAAGCACCAACAAAGAGTTATGTAATTCTACTAGTTTCATATTACTTGTACTTCATAACATGCTAGTTAGGATAATACCTTGGAAAAATTGATATGTTCATGTATAATAGAGAAAACATAGATCCAAGGTATTTAGGGTTGCATGTACACCATAGGAGTGTTAGAATGCTCAAAACCCAACACTTGGTGTATGACATGACTAGTGTTTAGAAAAACATAGTGTACATGCTTGGAGCATGGGACAACTATTGTTTTTAATTCAAGTATAAAGTTGATAGTTTGAAACAGTATGCAATGAATGATGGGAAATCAATATGGTGATAAATAAAATGTGTTTTATTTATATTCATAAGTTCTGAGACCATATTGGATTAGATTATTCTTGTGTTTCACTTTGCATGTTTTGACTTCTAGATTAACTATGTCATTCTTCCTGAAGGACTAAGTTATTCAAACCATCCACATTCGGTTATATGTTGGAAGTAGATATGAATCAAGACTGTTATGAAGTTGGATTGTAGATGTCCAAGGTATGGGACATAGCAAGGATTGCTGCAACATTCATGAGTGCTCATAAGTTATGAGCATTGGATTCAACCCACGCTCACTGGTATCACTTAATGGAATTTATCTTGAGTGATCGTGAGACGTTAATATCATATAAGTCTTCAAACCTAGAGATATGACTTGTTGCCTATAAGTTGGTTGTACATTGATTGTACATAAACGCATTGGTAACTCGATGTTATAAAACGTGCCTTTATGTATGATTCAACAAGTAGTAGAACAAGCATATGAGTCGAAGTTTATCTATTCCTTCTTGGATTAGAAGCGATATCTGGGCCCCTCGATGATTTTGTGTTGACCCATGTACCGGGCACGGTCAGAACTAAGTTGATGTGTTCAAATAAGTTCTATGTCAAACAAATCGGAAATCGAGAAACAAACTGCTGGACAATAAGTAAGACATTGTTCCATGTATTTCTCCGGCTAATATCTAGAACAGATGATTATATGATCACTTATCTTAAATGGCGTATCATCATCATCATCTCAGTTCTGCAAGACCTTGAAAGAGCTACGATTGCTGATCGGTTCCTAAAGTTATTCTTGCAGATATAGTTATTAGACTTATCCAAGTGGGAGACTATTGGATTAGGTGTCTAGGTTCATAACTATTCCTGGGATGTACTTGACCCGGTTGACATGGTCTATTTGGGTTGCATGGCATCATGCATTTAGATAGACTAAAATGAGAGAAATAACACTTAAGGTTTATTAATATATTATAAGTTCTAATATATTAATAATATTATTTAATTAGTATTGATCAAGAATTAATTTGGAATTAATTAAGTGATCAAAAGAAGACTAATTACATATATGGGTTGATTGTGTAAATCACCCATACTTGTATAGTGGGCTAATGCTCCATGGATTATCAAGTTGGTCTAAAACCCAGGGGATGCTCCATGGTGTTTTTGAACCCATGGATCATGGAAATGAAGAGCCATGTCAAGTTAGGGTTTACATGGTGTGACCCTACTTATGACACACTATAAAATGAATATGTGAGCAACCAAAATCGGGGCTAGTGATAACAAGAGGGCATAGCCGATTTTAGTAGTGTTCTATTTCTCTAAAGGTTATTCCAAGTGTATTTGGTGTTGTGTGAGACATTTGAGGCATAACACTTGAGGTGCTAGGCTCACAAGGTTCTCAAGGAAACCAAGAAGCTAAAGGTATGTATTTCTTACTAACTTTTATGTTTAAAAGTTCCCCATGTATGCTAGATAGGTTATGAACCTTGGAAAAACAAATTTGCATGTATCATAGATAAAACATAGATCCAAGGTTTCTAGGGTTGCATGTACACCATAGGAGTGTAAGAATGCTCAAAACCCTTCACTCTTATCTCCTCCTTAGGCTCCAATGTGTTGGTAATGCAACAAAACAAGTTAAGCACTTCGAACAAAATGATAAATGATTTCGGTAACACACGCGGAATAAACTACTGAAAGTTTGCAAACGAAACTAAACACGATATTTAGTGTGGTTTGGTTTAATCTAACCTACATGCACGGGCGAACGAGAGAAAGGAGATTTTATTTAACACCAAAGAAAATTGCAATAGTTCAAGGCTAAAAATGCACTTGTAATCTGATCACTCACTGTAAGGAACCACTCATATTTTTTACTGTCGAAAATAAGACTTCACAAAAATACAACCTCACTATTTCTTGTATGTGTATCTATGCTCGTTATGTTGAGCTCTACCTTGTTTCTACTTACAACACACACACACACACACATATATATATACATATATATATATATATGTTGTGACCCGTAACAATAATTCACTCTAATGTGAAAGTGAATACCCACCATTTGACATTTGTAAATTGTCTGCCAAAGGAAGAAAATTTCCTCCTCGAAAATATGCATAGGTTGAAATAATTTACATGGGTTTAGTGTTGCTTGCGGCCGAAACAAAATTTCCTTCTACACATGGAGTTGGTGATAGTGACGTCTTCCAACAATTCAATTCAATTGTTAATTGCTAAGTTACATTTATGGTCCTTAAACTCTTAGGAACTTGTCAATTTGTTCATGACTCCATAAAGCTTAACAAACTCCCACTTGGAGGCTTGAACAACTTAGTCTTTCTCTACCATCCAAAACTTTGCGACATTTCTTAATGACTCTCTCTCTCACTCTCTCTCTCTCTATCTCTCTCTCCGCCATGCCTTTTTCTCAAACTTCTAAAAGGCCATTTGAAGCCATACAAAGCTTCAACTTTTCAGTGGTAACCACCTTGGTGAACATATCTGCTGGATTCTTCATTCCAAGGATTTTCTTCAGATTTAGATTTCCATCATTAATTAATTCTCGAATAAAATGGTACCTCATCTGAATGTGTTTCATTCTACTATGAAACACTGGATTCTTTGCCAAGTAAACTGCACTTTGGTTGTCACAATGCAATACACAATCCTCCTGATGCTTTCCAAGTTCTGAAAGAAAGTTCTTCAACCATATAAGCTCTTTGGTTGCTTCTGCAATAGCCATATACTCTGCTTCTATAGTTGAGATAGCAACACTCTTTTGTAACTTGGACATCCAACTGATTGATGTACCTCCAATCGTGAACACATAACCTGTTATGCTCTTTCCTGAATCCACACATCCACCCAAATCAGCATCGGCGAACCCTTATAAGATCGCACCTTTTCTTCTGAAACATAGGGCACCCTCAGATGTTCCTTTCAAGTAGCATAGCAACCACTTTACTCCCTCCCAATGCCCTCTTCTTGGATTTTACATGAACCTGCTCACAACTCTCACTGCATGAGCAATGTCTAGTCTGGTGCATACCATAACATACATCAAGCTACTAATTGCAGATGCGTAGAGAACTTTAGTCATATGTTCCTTATCTTCTTCCGTCTTTGGGGATTGCTTCTTTGAGACTCTCAACTGAATTCCCAAATGTGTGCTTCTAGATTTAGCATCTGCCATGCTGAACATTTTTAAAACTTTCTTGATGTACTTAGCTTGTGAAAGTTTTAGTGTACTGCTAACTCTGTTCCTGGCTATGCTCATGCCCAATATCTGCTTAGCAGCCCCTAGGTCCTTCATCTCAAACTCTCTGGACAACTGCTTCTTAAGCTTGTTGATCTCCTGTATGTTGGACCCAGCGATCAACATGTCATCAACGTACAATAACAAGATGATGTATGAGGAGTTGAATTTCTTCAAGTAATAACAGTGATCCGTCTCACATCTGTTATACCCACTCATTTGCATGAAGCTATCAAACTTCAAGTACCACTGTCTTGGAGCTTGCTTCAATCCATACAAACTTTTATTCAGTTTACACACCATATTTTCCTTACCAACTGTGGGAAAACCCTCTGGTTGTGTCGTGTAGATGTCTTCTTTCAGGTCACCATGGAGAAAGGCTGTCTTCACATCTAGTTGCTCTAGATGGAGATCTTCAGAGGCTACAATACCCAAGACCATTTTGATTGTAGTCGTCTTTACAGTGGAAGAGAAGATCTCACTGTAATCAACTCCTCTATTCTGTTGAAACCCTTTGACTACCAACTTTGCTTTGTATTGTTTAGTGCCATCAATATCATCTTTGACCCGAAACTATTGGATTAGTGTCTAAGTCCATAACTATAATTGGTATGACTTGACCCGGCCCGACATGGTCCATTTGGGTTGCACTTCACCGGAACAATTTGTATGGATAGACTTATGAGAAAAGGATATTTATGATTTATTAATATATTATAAGTTATAATATATTAATATGAAATCATATTATTTAATTAGTATTGATCAAGAATTAATTTAGTGATCAAAAGAGGCTAATTAAATATGGATTCTTTTATATATATATATATATATATATATATATATATATATATATATGGAATGGGCCAAGGTTTATATAGGATGGGCTAAGAGTGTATGGAAGTCCATGGATAGTCCATTGAGCTTTTAACCCATGGATCCTATGTAAATGAATGGTCATGGGTATTAGGGTTTACATGAATGTAACCCTAATCCTCCATAATATATAAAGAGGTCCTTGGCTCACAAAATTGGCACTACTGTGTGTGAAAGAAAAGGTGGCTGATTTTAGTGAGCTCCATATTCTCTTAAAGTTCTTCTAAGTTGTTTTGGTGATTTGTGATTCCACTTGAGGCATTCACATTATTGGTGCTACGCTCTTAAAGCTCGAAGGAATCAACCACAAGAAAAAAGGTATGTAATTTTATCTAGTTTTATTATGCAAGTAACATATGATTATATGATAGTTAGGGTAATACCTTGGAATATTCAAGTTTGCATGTATAATAGAGAAAACATAGAGCCAAGGTATTTAGGGTTGCATGTACACCTTAGGAGTGTTAGAATGCTCAAAACCAAAAGTGGTATTAGAGCCTAGGGCTGTTTTCAATTATACTTAATGCTACTTGCTGTTTAAAGTTGAAAAAATCGAGTTTTTTGCGTTCTGGGTGATGAACTCGCCGAGTCCACTGATGGACTCGACGAGCCCACGTACAAAATGTGCTACTCGACGAGTCATGTTCATGGACTCGCCGAGTTGGATGGACAGAGTGCAGAAAAAAATGTTTTTTGGCCCCATATGGATAGGATCATTATTCCAAACTGTTTTGGATCATAAAAATATTTTTATAAGATATGATAATGATCATGCTAATCCATTTGAAAGGTGATTGTAAAAATTTCATGTTTTCTATTAGTTTATATGATCAAGTCTAATTTCTTTGAATTCGTTTGACTTGAATTACCTAGTTCATATGAGTTTAATCTAAAACTTGTAACATTCTTGGTTGAATTGTTGTTTTTGATGATTTTAATGGACTCCATAACTTTTCCTCAAGTTATGGAATTCCAAAGGTTTTTCTTTTAAATAGATCATTAAAAGCCATAAGTTATAAAACTTGAAGAATCTTTTTTCCATAAATTGTTTTATGATCTCCATAACTTGAACTCAAGTTATGGATTTTCAAGAGTCTTGCCATTAAAGAAACATTAAACTCATATATTATGAATATGAAAGGTTTTGAATAGTTTCAAAACTGGCCCTCAAGTTTTGGAATTTGTAAAGTCTCACACACATTAATGCTTTAAATCCAAACCCTAGAATTTTAAAAGTTAAAATTCAAACTTTATGGACTTCATTAAATTAATTAAAGTGTTTAATTAAAAGAGTTAATAGTTCCATAATGACACGGTTTAAGTTTAATTAAATTAAGAGTATATTTTAATTAATAAGATTAAACCACCAAGTATTTTAAAAGTTAATGCTTATATATATATATATATATATATATATATATATATATATATATATATATATATATATATATATATATATATATGTATAAGAACAAAGTTAGTCTTACCGTTAGTAGGCCTTATTCATGAAGCCAGTCTATAAGGGGGTATAAGGTTACTGCCTATAAAATGAAAGTTTAATGGGTATCCACTCTCACCCACCGCTTCCTTGAATGGTGGAGGGTCGTTAGCCGAGTGGGTAGGAAAGGACTACAATTCTACCTTCATTAAAAGTATAATGATAAATACTAAGTAACTAAACACTTATAAATTCCCAATCTTAGTTACTGAGGAAAATGTGAAATGGTGCTAACCCATGAAATTACACTTTGCACCCTTGTTAAGTCGTTAGTGGAGCGAGTGTGGTTAATCGGCTCACTAACATGGGACTAACAATGTGTGTCGAACGGTGACTTATGTTTTATCATAGATCGGTGGAGCGCGTGTGGTTAACTGGCACATCGATTGGGTGATAAAATTAAGGGTACCAAGTCAATTTGCATGGTTATTCACACCTTGTTGTGATCCTCGACATCCCACTCACAAACTTGAGAGGGCACAATCGAGATTTAAACATGCCATTGAAAGTTCAATGAATCTCAAAAAATCTAGGAGTTTCAATCCAATTAAAACTTAATAATTTATTTTGTTTTTCATGGTGGAAATTGGTAAATCGTCATTTATCTACTTTCAAATATTTAGTAGCTTTGATTACGACATCCCTCTTCCAAGTTATAAAATAGTTTGTTGGGTCCTACCCTTAATATTTCATATTGGGTGTTATGTTAAGGACTTAAATCAACTGAAACTTGAATTTCTCCCTCATAGATGTCTAAGTTCAGAAAACTATAGTCTTCCTCATCCTTTTGGATAAAGCTTTCCTAATGAAGATGATATCCTAAATGACAATCAAGGTGAAAGATTAATCCCTTTGTTGTGCATTAATGGGACTGGAAATCAAACTTCACTTCCTCCACCTCCTTCAAATAATTCTCCCTATCCCACAAGTTCAAGACCTGAAAAGCTCAAGGTCACTCAATCCCTATTTGGCAAGCAAAGTCTATATGAGCTTACATCTTGGAGATTAAGTCACATATTGGCAAGCCGGGAGAGTTGGGTGTAAAATTATCAAGGAAGTTGACTGTTGACTGGGTTCTTCATTCACTTCCCAAGTCATATAGTGAGTTCTTTAAGGACTACTATGTGACAGACCATGACTTGACCCTTAATGATCTTACCCATTTGCTTGCTGCTGCTAAACCAGTAATGATTTGGAGCACTAGTAAAATAACTCTGATCGGAAGATCTACTTCCCAAACCTATTTGGACATTGACAATGGTGACATTGGAAGTCCAGAAAAACTTTCTCTTCCCAATGGAATGGGATCGGCCATGGTCAAGTCGTTTGACTCAATGGTAAAGAGAAAGGCTAAGTCTGGACAATCAAGTGTACCATTTCCAAAGAGACCACATGTTTCTTTAGCCAAAAGAAGGGACATTGGTTGTGAAGCTGCCAAATATACCTAAAAGATCATAAGGGTGGTAAAGTCAAAAAGGTTTGACTTTACTTCAGGTAAAGTCCACTATCTAAGTCTATTAAGTTCTTATTTGGAGATTCTCGATACATGATGTAATGTAATTACATTTCGATGTTTTGTAGAATCAAAGAAAAGTAAGGAAGCTTAAAGAAAGAGTAAGCTAATTTTGGTCGTGAATAGATGGATTTCGATCGCATGGTTCGATGATCATAATTTTTAGATGCTACTTAAGAGTTATGATAAATTGCTTAAGAATAGTTAACAACATGTTTTTCATATGTATTTGCATTGTAAGGGTAAGTTTTTCCACAAGTTTTAAAATAATAGAAAAGTTTTGATTTTATTTATTTTAAGTATCCTCACAATGACATTTGTGAAAAATCGTCGTTTATATGTTTCCATTTCATAGCAATGTTGGAAAATGGATTTGATTCTTTCATTTGTGGTAGTGTCATAATTTACCAAATAAGGAAAGATTCTCATCACCCAAGTTTCAGTTGGATAGAAACTTGGAATCATGCAACTTATATTGTATGATGAATGATAATTTTCATCTTCGGGAAATTAAGACTAATTCCTTGCTCATATGCATGTGTGAGTCGAATGAAGGACTAAAGGATTGGGTATACTTGGTTGTGCGCTGGTCAGGTCCACCATAAAGATCGATAAGATTATTCTTTATGATTTACTAAAGTTTAGTAAATACGGTTATACTTACAAGTTTAAGTATAATTCTGAAATATTGGAAAAGTTTCAATGATTGGCAGAATGAATGAGAAGAATCAAATCAGGCAGAAATATAAAAGTTTCTCCAATCTGACGAGATGGGAGAGTACTTGAGTATCTTGTTTTATGATTATCTTAGTGATTATAAAACCATATCACAATTGATCCTCTAAAGACACCTTAATGCATTTGTTTGGCTAAGGAGAGAAATCATGAACTGTGGAAATGGTCATATCAAAAGATAAAATCATACTTCATTCCAAAACAAGTCTTAGAGTCATACTCTAAGATTGTAACTTGAGTGACATAATTTTAAGAAAGGCTTATAACACTTATCAAATGTAGAGTAACATGTTTCTTACTCTTGTACATCTGAAATTGGTAAGTTGTGATGTTTTGGATAAAACAGACACCAACTAAGACCAATTGTGAGAAGTGCTAATCTTGATAATAATCCACACTAACTCTTGAATATTTGTTTTGTCAATGAAAGGATCTTGACAAGAGAATCTTATATGTAAAGAGGACAGTGGGAGTCTTAAAGATCTTGGAAAAGTTTCAAGAACTAATCAAGAATAAAACCCATTGTTTAATCGCTAGCACACAACTTGAGGTTTGTAGCCCATTGTGTTGGCATATTTCTGTGCCCACTCCAGTTTAAGTTGACTATGCTTGTGAGTTCTATAAGTTCTCAATTGTTTGCATAACAACCTAGAAACAATGGTAGGCCCTTGTGTTACTAAGTGGCAATAAAATGATATTGGGCAAGTTCAGTCCATATGAGTTTAGATTTGTCACTAACATTGTCTTATGATTATGGTTTTGACAAATTTGCATGGATAGGAACACTTACACCATAAAAATAAAATCTAAGTGTCATAAGGTTTTTCTCCGATTCATGAAAATGATGGTGATGAAACGCTTTCACTAAGTAGGTTTTAAGTAGATAGCAATTGTGATATTTGCATTCTCAAAGTCGTTAGTGGAACGTGTGTGGATAACCGGCACACTAACATAGACTTGTGAGAAATGGCAAAGGTCTAAACAATTGAGACTGTGATTACGACATCCATTTTCATAGTTCTAAAATTGTTTAGACGCACATGTAAACTATCTAAGGAAAGGTGTATGATTTTGATAAAGTCTTATCAAAGCATCTCGTATCAGAAAACTGAACTTTGGTAAGAAAGTCAATAAAGTATTGATTTCTAGAAGTCCAAATGATTTCTGGGTACATGTCAAAGCTAGTGGGAGCATAAAATGTTATGCTAGTTAAATTATAATTATCATGTTAGTGGGAGCATGATTATTATGTTACGTTTTGCAGGTTAGCAGTGTTAATTATAGAAAATAAAAGTTTCAATTCTCTTTGAAAAATTGTTTTGAGGATTTTATACTTCATTCCAATTCTACAAGTTTAGATTGAGATTTTAATCAACTTTAGTCAAAGATATATATGAATGTTATGTTGGAATGGTTCAACATAAGGAAATTCTATATATGTTGCGTTCTCAAAATTCGATTATGATTACGACATCCCTCTTCATAGTTTGAATTGTGAAAACATGGCAAATAAAGATTTTTATAGCATGAATCGTGTCCCATATGCTTCGGGTATAGAATCGATTACATCCATTCTAAATTTTCCAAATGCTTAGGGCATTAAGAGGGAATAAGGAATAGAACCGGATATGACTAAAATGATTAAACAATTGCCAAGGACAATCTGAGGTTTACCAAAGATTGGTTGCTTGTGGACAATTGGAAGTATAATGTAAACTTTGGAAAGGACCATATTGACATATTTTGAAAAGAGGCAACTCTTGTTTAGAAGTGATGGTAAAAATGGAAATGTGGAATTGTTTCCATAGGTGGAAGTTATTCTCTGAATCTGTATAAGATTAGAAAACTTAATGCAAAGAAAGATGTTCAAAGGAATGTACTTTGAATATGAGACTTCGTTTCCATGGAATTGATCTCCATTGGAATACTTTGTAATGTCTGTTGCCAAGTCTTTGTGACTTTTCTGCATAGTCATTACAAGAGAATCATTGCATATAAGTTTAGAATCTAACATATTACAGTAAATGGCAAGAGTTTGGTATTCTTACATTTACAACAAGGATTGGGATTATGAAATGAGCATCATTGGAGTCGTGTTCAACTGATCTAATTCACAAAAGAAAGGACCATAGGTAAACATAGTGTACATGCTTGGAGCATGGCATGACTATTATTTTAATTCAAGTATGAATTTGAAACATTACATGAATAATGAGTAATCAATATGGTGCTTAGATAAAAGGTGTTTTTATTTACTCTCAAAGTGTTGGGGCCATATAGGATTAGTATTATTATTCTATTTCACTTTGCATGTTTTGACTTCCCGAATAACTAGGTTATTCAAACCGTCCACAGTCAATCATACTTTGGAAGTAAGTATTGAGGAAAGACTGTCATTAATGGGTCTATAGTTTGTCTAGGTGGCTAGACTTAGCTACAGTGTTCATGAGTGTTCCTGGAATAAGATTTGAGTATTGGATTAAACCAACACTCATTTGAATCACTTCATCGATTTTATCACAAGTGAATCATGAGAAAATAATTTCTTATATTCTTCAAACCTAGAGATATGAGTTGTTGACTATGAGTTGCTTATACATTGAATGTATGAAAACGCATCAGTAACTTGATGTTATAAAACGTGCTTTTGTATATGATTCAACAAGTAGTTAGTTCAAGCATATGAGTCAAAGTTTATCCATTCCTTTTACCTCATAAGGATAAAAGCGATATTTGTGGCCTGTGGGCCCCTCGATGATTTACTGATGACACCCCTAAGTGCTTGGCCAAGTTTGGACTGATTTGATTTGTTCAATTAGTCGGTTGTCATAAATCGGAAATCGGGAAAACAAATGGACAGAGCGTGACAACTCGAAATTTATTCCGTTGCGATATCCCATTTCCGTTAATAGACTACTTTATTTTATTATTATTATTAAGATTTCCGTTAACATTTGGGTTAGACAAATCAATTAATGATTTATTTTATTTTAGTGTCGAAATGAAATAAATAAAAACATGTGTAATACCCTCAAATTTATTTGGGGAAAAAATTTTAGTTTACAACTAAGCCGGGTTACGACCATTTAATCGGGTAAAAAATTAAATTACGTTTAACGTCGGTATAGGGTGGATCCCCACCTGGCCACCAACTCAAGCCCTGTATAAGGGTTGATTGGTCACCAACTTAAACTTTTTACCACTCTAGTCGCTCTCTCTCCAAGGCCCGATTCTTCCAAAATCCGCAAGTTTCCACTCCCAAACTGTAAGTTCTCTTACCCTAGATTGTTCTAAAGCTCATTACATGTCTATATACCTTGAAAATCATACAAGAAGGCCAAGAACAAGGAGTTTACGGCCCAAGAACCCTCTTAGTCCGTAAACCCCTAAAAGGATGCAAAAATGCCCCAAATCCCTTCCTTAGGCTTAGAAACTAGCTTAGAACTTAACCTTGAAGTGTCTTGGACCTTAAACACCAAGTTTGGAGGCTTGAAAGAGGGTTTACGGCCCAAGAATATTCTTAGGCCGTAAACTCCCTCAAATGATGCAAAATGAGCCTAAACCCCTTATTTAGCCTTAGACCATAACCTAGAAACTTGTAAGAATGAGTTAGGACCACAAAAACGAAGGAAAATGGTGTGTCTAAGGGTTTACGGCCGTAAACCATAGGGATCACGACCGTAAACTCCCAAGGAGTGGTCCTAGGACCGCAAACTCCAAGGGAGTGCCCCTTTTGAACCCTAAACACCCCTCAAGCCTTGGAATTGATCTTAGAATCCTTCCTAGCGATACAAGAAACCTTAAGGCACACAAATACACTCCTCCCATGAATTTACGGCTGTAAAATCATGGGGGAATGGGTCCCTCAACCGCAAACTCACCTAAGGTGAGTATTTGAAGAGTAAACTCCATAGTGAGGCCTTACACTCCTTCCTTGCAACCTAATAGCCTCCTAGCACTTGACCAAAGCGTTTTTCTTCGCATTAGGATGCCTATACATGTTAAATTAGTGTTTTAATCACTAATTATGTGTAAACATATGTATTCATATGTTATAGGCTCATAGAGTGTGTTCAAGTCTTCACTTGACACCTAGCACCCTACCCGACATTCCATCTACTCCACTCGCTGCAGGTGAGTTCATACCCCTTAATTAACCTTTCAAATGTTTTTAAATGCTTTTATGGGGGGGGGGAATACAAGTTGAATCCAGCAATTTATAGTATCAATCACATGTGATTTGTAACTTACAATCAAAAAGGGATTTCTATACTTTTAACAGTTTTGCCTTCAAGAACTGTTTTCAGTGTTTATCAAACTCATTTTTTTATGTAAATTGTTATAAAAACTATTTTCAAACTCTTTTAAACTTCTTATGTTACTAAAAATATATCCACACCAATATATTTATATAAGTAAGACTTGAAGGACTTAGGACTGATAGCTCGCCTTATTACCTGTTCTTGTTTGATTGGGGTCTTGGGGTATATTGTTATCTGTCCGACTGTCGTTGAATTCTTAGTTATATATCGTATGTATTTGTGTTGGATATGAATACCTTCATTTATTTCAATATTTAAGAGTGTCCAAGAACGACTACAACATGCCAGTTAACTATAATAGGTATAGTTAAGGTTTTCCACTCCTCGCTACCATTACTATGATACTTACCACGGTTAGTGATATTATGAGTCGCTACATGTTAAGTACTATACAGGAAGAATACTATATACTATAACAGAAGAATACTAAATACATTATACCGAGTAACACACTATACACTAATACAAGAGAACATACTAAAACAGAATGTGAGACACTATCTCTTTATACGACACTTTACTGCGCCTTTATCGTGTAACCTTAGTCTCCTGGAGGGAGAGCGGGCTCTACGTGTATAGATCTATACCAGGCAGATACTCAGACATCCCGATTGCTAGCGACAGTCCGATCCGACTAGGCCCAGGGATGATAACATGCTACCACACTACATATGACTTGGAGGGTCATGATTACATTCAATCGCCTATCCACATGGTTACATACATATTCACATTTGGAACCCTAATCTAACAAATTACAAATTAAAGGTAAAGTAGACTCCCTGAGGTGTATTAAATACATATCGCTATCTAGAGTCTGCGATTAATTACCATCCAGTCGGCAGTAACACTGCTAAAATTATACATTATTTTCCCATTTGCTTTGATCAAATGAAGTTTAAATTATATGTTTATAATTACGAGCCTAATCGGGAAAACTTTTACACACTCAGAGGATCAAAATTACAAGTAACCAAGTCTTGGCTAAAAGACTACTTTTATTAGAAAATATGGGATTTTCTAGAGATTCACACTAATTTCAAACTTAATAACAACTTCCATGTTATACAATGTAAACATTTTATACAAGCAATGACACTAAATACTTATGAACTCACCAGCTTTATGCTGATACTCATTTCAAAATAACTTGTATTCTCAGGTCAGCAATAGACAGGTACAGATGCAGTTTTTGAGAAGACGGAGCGCATACAAGACTCCTCTTTATTTTTTATTATACTTTTGGTGTCTAACAAACTATACAGAACACGCTTGTATTACAATTACTATATTAATGCAATGGATGTTGTTGCTTGGTTTTTACTATTATGCATTGTTATGATACTGTACATGATGTCCTCCACCCAGAATGTGTTCCGTCGTTCTAGGTTTTGGGGTGTGACAGATTGGTATCAGAGCATTGTTTCTAGTGAATCAAGTATATCAACCCATAAAAGATATACGAACTATAAACACTTCGGGACTAAAACACTCTGACCAAGAATATATACTTTTAGATATTAAAATATTTAACTAAGTATATGTATCTATACATCCATAAATACAAAGGGTCAGTATCATACTAGAACAGAACAAAAGTATGAAGATTGTTCAACAACACAATTGGGCTTAGAGACGTATAGTCACATCTGGGTGGATGTAGCCTGATCAGCTACATTTCCCTAGGAGTGACTAGCATGTGCCTAAGAGTGGTTGTGATGTTGCAACAAGTCTAAAAACTTACCAACACTACCACAAGAACGTTAGAACAAGAATACTATAGGAGTATTTTGCATTCTATTAACTACATATGTGACAACAAAAAGGGTCGTTATTAGTAGAGCAATAGTTGCTAAGTGGATACTCCACAGTTACATATGACTAAGGCGCTATAGACTTAGAATCTGTGACCTTTGCTTCATTTCCTGTTCTTGTTTGATTGTGGGCTTGGAGTTAGGGTCACTTATTCGAACATCTATCCTGCTTCGGTTACATGTAATTGGTATGCACTATGCAAGTATTGGGTCGGCTAATAACGATCATCTTATAAGTATCCTAGATTAGTACGTCTATTAACCTTTCTTTCCCTATTCTTGCGTAGATAGCATGGCTGGCTTTCACCTTCCCGACGATCCGTATTATCCGAACCAAGGCAATGGAGGATGGCTCGATGAGGAGCCAGAAGATGATCACCCAATCCCTTTGGATGATCACCGTGCTGAAGGCTTTTTGGATAGCTCCAGCTCCAAGCTAGAAGTTAACAACCTACCCCCTATAGCTCTAAACCCCAACCCCCGCCTAGCATTTCAAGGTCCCACTCCCATGTGGGCAGTGACCTTGAACCGATGGAGCGATGAGTAGGGTCAGCCTTTACCTTTCAATGGAGACCGAAGCTTCTACAACATAAAAGAAGGAGGTTCGGCGGACCGAGTCTTGCCCATCATGGTCCGTAGGATTGCCAGAAACGTCGAGCAAGGTCAAGCAGCCATTGGCAGAGTTGTAGAGGTTGATGCCAACTCTAACCTTAACACTGTTCGCATCTGCCAACTGGAAGAAGCTATGGATAGGACGAGGAGAACCAATGAGGCTCTACAGCAGCAGCTAGCGGCATCCCGAGCCGAGGTTAGGGAACTCCGAGCACGTCAGAGGGCTCATGAACGATATCTTCAGGAAGTTGTGCGCCAACTAGCTGATCTGAGGGTTCGCCCAATGGATACCCGTCGCCAGTAGAAGATGTCGAATCATCTCACTCTTTTGTTGAAGGACTAGCCTTTCCTTTTCTATGCTCGATAGAGCACTTGCCTGTAAACATTCCTAACTTTGAAAGTACTTTACCTAGGCTCCTAGATTGCCAACATTTTCCCTTATGGTTTGATGTAAGGCCTACTGTTAGGTCACTTTTTCCCGAACTTATATTACATCATTAATACCAGTAAAAATTGGCAGTTACCTACTTTGTTACTATGACTCTCTCTGATTATTGGGCTATGTTGATTTAGTCCATGAAACACTCTTATCATACTTGCAATAGACTCTTACTATTGTCATCATCTCTATGAAATTTCAGTAAAAGATGCCTCCTCGCAAGCGCCCGAACAAAGGCAGACCTGCGACTTAAACCCCACCTCCACCTCCCCCTCCACAGTTCGATCGTATGATGTTTCAAATAGTTGTAACTATAGCTGCTATGGCTCAAATGCATTCTGGTGATGCTAGTGGAGCTGGAATGGGCATCAACTCCAGACTTGGTGAAATTCCCTCACGTACCCAGGGGTGTACTTATAAGGATTTCATGAACTGCAAACCGACATTTTTCAATGGAACCGGAGGAATCCTTGCTTTGTCCCAATGGATTGAAAGGACTAAAGTTTTCTTCGAAATGTGCTCATGCCCTGAAGAAAGCAAAATAAAGTTCGTTGCTGCCACTTTCACTGAAAGGGCCTTGACCTGGTGGAATGGCCATGTCAAATCACTCTCATTGGTAACAGCCAATGCCATGGGCTGGGACACATTGAAGGACCTATTGATGAGGGAGTACTGCCCTAGAGGCGAAGTTCAGAAACTCAAAGAAGAACTCTGGAACCTCAAGATGAAGGGGACAGACATAGTGGCTTATATAGCAGGTTCTGCGACCTAGTAGCTATGTGCCCTAACATGATCCCCTCTCAAAGCAAGAAAATTGAACGATACATCTGGGGTTTAGTGCCCCCGTATCGAGGAAACGTTCTATCTTTACATCCTGCAACCTTCGACAACGCCAAGGAGTTGGCCCACAGGTGGATTGATCATGAAACCGCTTCCACTCCATCAACAGCAACAACAACTGCCACTGCACAGCCCAAGACATCCGACAACAAGAGGAAGCGATTGGACAAAAAGAAGGACAAGAAAGCTCAATCCTCTTCCAAAAACCAACAGATAGTGGCTGTCCATGCTGCCACCACTCCTACTACCCTTGTACCATCAAAAACCTATGTTGGAAACCTGCCCAAGTGCCCAAAGTGCCCTTTTCATCATAACGGCCCCTGCCGTGAAATGCACTGCACTACTTGCGATCGGAAGGGCCATACCGCTCGGTTTTGCAGATCTCAACCCAAACCCATCTCTCATGTCTCCGGTTCGGGAGTCAGCCAGGCCTGTTACGGCTGTGGTGAAGTTGGGCATTTCAAGAAAAACTGCCCAAAAGCTGGAAATGCCGGAGGAACGGGAAGACTACTCGCTATTGGCCACAATGAAGCAGTAGCGGACCCCACAGTAGTCACGGGTACGTTCCTTCTCAACAACTCTTATGCTTGTGTCTTATTCGATAGTGGTGCAGAAAGAAGCTTCATAAACCAAAACTTTAAACACTTACTTAAGCAATCCCCACAACCACTAAAAGAAACATTCGTCGTAGAAATGGCTAACGGAAAGACAGAGAGCTCTAATGAAATCTACATAGGTTGCACCCTCACGCTAGATGATCATTCATTCCCAATCGACCTCATACCAGTTTCGGTCAAGAGTTTCGATGTCATCGTGGGCATGGACCGGTTGAGTCTCCATCGTGCGGATATCCTGTGCTTCGACAAAGCAATCCGTTTAAATCTACCGAATAACGAAACTCTGTTAATCTACAGAGACAAACCCAGTATGAGCCTTCGTATCATCTCGAGTATTCAAGCCCATAAGTACTTGCGTAAGGAATATCGTGCATTCCTTGCACACGTTGTCCACACGAGCCAGAAAACGAAAGATCTAAAAGACTTCCCCGTCGTATGCGATTTCCCCGACGTCTTTCCAGAGGAGCTCCCAGGTTTACCTCCCAAACGTCAGGTTGAGTTCAGAATCAACCTAATCCCAGGGCCTACCCCCGTAGCTAAATCGCCCTATCGTCTAGCGCCTGCTGAGAGCAAGAACTGTCCGGTCAACTTAATGAGCTGCTCAGCAAGGGCTTTATAAGACCAAGCTTCTCACGCTGGGGAGCATCGGTCTTGTTCGTAAAGAAGAAGGACGGATCATTCCATATGTGCATCGATTATAGAGAACTCAACAAGCTGACGGTCAAAAATCGCTACCCTCTTCCCCGTATAGACGACCTATTCGACCAACTGCAAGGGGCGAGTTACTTCTCCAAGATTGATCTTAGGTCCGGGTATCACCAGTTACGAGTGCTTGAGGAGGATGTTCCGAAAACAGCCTTCCAAACTCGTTACGGACACTACGAGTTCGTAGTAATGCCGTTCGGGATGACCAACGTGCCCACAGTATTCATGGATTTAATGAATAGGGTGTGCCGTCCTTACTTGGATCAGTTCTTCATCGTCTTCATTGATGACATACTCATCTACTCTCGAAGAAAGGAGGAGCATAGCGATCACCTACGACAAGTCCTAGAAACCCTACGATCATAGAAGTTATATGCGAAGTTCTCTAAGTGCGAATTCTGGATCCGAAGAGTTGAATTCTTAGGACACATGGTTAGCGAGGAAGGAATCCACGTGGACGCATCCAAGATGAAAGCTATCGAGAACTGGTCAACACCGAAGACGCCTACATAAATTCGTCAATTTCTAGGCCTCGCTGGCTACTACCGCAGATTCATTCAAAACTTCTCTAGAATCACAAAACCCGTTACCACATTGACCCAGAAGAGCATGACCTTCGACTGGGGAGAGAAATAGGAGAAGGCATTCCAGACCTTGAAACGAGCCTTATGCATTGCACCAATATTGTCCCTCCCCAAAGGGACAGAAGATTTTGTGGTGTACTGCGATGCGTTCAGTCAGGGGCTCGGTTGTGTCCTGATGCAACGAGGTAAGGTAGTTGCCTATGCCTCGAGACAGCTAAAGACACATGAGATTAACTACACCACGCATGACCTCGAGTTAGGAGCGGTTGTATTCGCTCTAAAGATCTGGAGACATTACCTGTATGGTACGAAGAGCACAATATACACTGACCACAAAAGCCTCCAACACATACTGAACCAGAAGGAGCTCAATATGAGACAACGACGGTGGGTCGAGCTACTCAATGATTATGACTACGAGATTCGTTATCACCCGGGAAAAGCCAATGTGGTAGCAGATGCCCTAAGTCGAAAAGAATATTCTGGTCGAAGAGTCAAGTCATTAACAATGACTATCCATTCGCATCTATCCGCACAGATTAAGGAGGCTCAACTCGAAGCTTTGAAGCCTGAGAATGTGGCGGGAGAATCCCTACGAGGAATGGATAAGAACTTGGAGGCCAAGGGTGATGGAGCCTTATATCTCATGGACAGAATCTGGACACCGCGTCATGGTGGTTTCAGAGACTTGGTCATGAAGGAAGCACACAACACTCGATATTCCGTTCACTCGGGTTCAGATAAGATGTATCTGGAACTTAAAAAGTCATACTGGTGGCCTAACATGAAAGCAGTGATTGCTACCTTCGTGAGTAAATGCCTTACTTGCGCGAAGGTCAAGGTCGAATACCAGAAGCCATCAGGTCTACTACAACAACCGGAGATACCTGAATGGAAGTGGGAGCGAATCACTATGGATTTCATAACCAAGCTACCCAAGACAACAGGTGGGCTTGATACCATATGGGTCATCGTCGACAGATTGACCAAGTCCGCGCACTTCCTACCCATCAAAGAGACAGATAAGATGGAGAAACTCACAAGAACATACATTAACGAGATCGTACGACTGCATGGTGTTCCGATATCTATAATCTCCGATAGAGATAGTAGATTTACTTCAAGATTTTGGCAATCACTACAAAACGCATTAGGGACGAGGCTGGACATGAGTACAGCCTACCATCCACAGACCAACGGACAAAGTGAGAGGACTATCCAAACCTTGGAAGATATGCTGCGAGCCTGTGTGATCGACTTCGGTAAGGCATGGGATACCCACTTGCCCCTTGTCAAGTTTTCCTATAATGACAGTTATCACACGAGCATCAAAGGAGCTCCATTCGAATCCCTCTACGGCCGAAAGTGCAGATCCCCTCTGTGTTGGGATGAGGTGGGTGACACTCAGTTAGCTAAAGGACGAGTTCCTGAAAGCGCTCTCACGGGTCCGAAAATCATTCATGAAACAACCAAGAAGATTGTACAGATTCGCGAACGATTAAAATCCGCTAGAGATCGACAGAAAAGCTACGCAGACAAACGAAGAAAACCTTTGGAATTCCAGGTGGGAGACCGAGTCCTTTTGAAAGTCTCACCCTGGAAAGGCACGATACGCTTTCGAAAGCGTGGAAAGCTGAACCCAAGGTACATAGGGCCTTTTGAGATTCTAGCCAGAATCGGCCCCGTAGCCTACAAACTCAATCTACCCTGCGAACTCAGTAACATACACCCTACCTTCCACGTCTCGAACTTGAAAAAGTGCCTATCTGACGAGACTCTTGTAATTCCACTAGATGAGATCGAGATTGACGAGAGCCTTAACTTCGTGCAAGAACCTGTGGAGATTATGGACCGAGAGGTCAAACGAATGAAGCAAAGCCGCATCCCGATTGTGAAGGTTCGCTGGAACGCCAAGGGAGGACCGGAGTTCACTTGGGAGCGCGAGGATCAAATGAAACTCAAATATCCTCATCTCTTTGCTTAGTTGTATTGTAATAACTTAGCTACTTAAATTCTAAATTTCGGGATGAAATTTCCTCTAACGGGGGGATGATGTGACAACTTGAAATTTATTCCGTTGCGATATCCCATTTCCGTTAATAGAATACTTTATTTTATTATTATTATTATTAAGATTTCCGTTAACATTTAGGTTAGACAAATCAACTAATGATTTATTTTATTTTAGTGTCGAAATGAAATAAATAAAAACACGTTTAATACCCTCAAATTTATATGGGGAAATAATTTTAGTTTACAACTAAGCCGGGTTACGGGTTACGACCATTTAATCGGGTAAAAATTTAAATTACGTTTAACGTCGGTATGGGGTGGATCCCCACCTGGCCACCAACTCAAGCCCTATATAAGGGTTGAGTGGTCACCAACTTAAACTTTTTACCACTCTAGTCGCTCTCTCTCTCTCTAATCTCTCTCTCTCTCTCTCTCTCTCTCTCTCTCTTCAAGGCCCGATTCTTCCAAAATCCGCAAGTTTCCGCTCCCAAACTGTAAGTTCTCTTACCCTAGATTGTTCTAAAGCTCATTACATGTCTATATACCTTGAAATCATACAAGAAGGCCAAGAACAAGGAGTTTACGGCCCAAGAACCCTCTTAGGCCGTAAACCCCTAAAAGGATGCCAAAAATGCCCCAAATCCCTTCCTTAGGCTTAGAGACTAGCTTAGAACTTAACCTTGAAGTGTCTTGGACCTTAAACACCAAGTTTGGAGGCTTGAAAGAGGGTTTACGGCCCAAGAACATTCTTAGGCCGTAAACTCCCTCAAATGATGCAAAATGAGCCTAAACCCCTTATTTAGCCTTAGACCATAACCTAGAAACTTGTAAGAATGAGCTTAGGACCACAAAAACGAAGGAAAATGGTGTGTCTAAGGGTTTATGGCCGTAAACCATAGGGATCACGACCGTAAACTCCCAAGGAGTGGTCCTAGGACCGCAAACTCCAAGGGAGTGCCCCTTTTGAACCCTAAACACCCCTCAAGCCTTGGAATTGATCTTAGAATCCTTCCTAGCGATACAAGAAACCTTAAGGCACACAAATACACTCCTCCCATGAGTTTACGGTCGTAAAATCATGGGGGAATGGGTCCCTCAACCGCAAACTCACCTAAGGTGAGTATTTGAAGAGTAAACTCCATAGTGAGGCCTTACACTCCTTCCTTGCAACCTAATAGCCTCCTAGCACTTGACCAAAGCGTTTTTCTTCGCATTAGGATGCCTATACATGTTAAATTAGTGTTTTAATCACTAATCATGTGTAAACATATGTCTTCATATGTTATAGGCTCATAGAGTGTGTTCAAGTCTTCACTTGACACCTAGCACCCTACCCGACATTCCATCTACTCCACTCGCTGCAGGTGAGTTCATACCCCTTAATTAACCTTTCAAATGTTTTTAAATGATTTTATGGGGGGAATACAAGTTGAATCCAGCAATTTATAGTATCAATCACATGTGATTTGTAACTTACAATCAAAAAGGGATTTCTATACTTTTAACCGTTTTGCCTTCAAGAATTGTTTTCAGTGTTTATCAAACTCATTTTTTTTATGTAAATTGTTATAAAAACTATTTTCAAACTCTTTTAAACTTCTTATGTTACTAAAAATATATCCACACCAATATATTTATATAAGTAAGACTTGAAGGACTTAGGACTGATAGCTCGCCTTATTACCTGTTCTTGTTTGATTGGGGTCTTGGGGTATATTGTTATCTGTCCGACTGTCGTTGAATTCTTAGTTATATATCGTATGTATTTGTGTTGGATATGAATACCTTCGTTTATTTCAATATTTAAGAGTGTCCAAGAACGACTACAACATGCCAGTTAACTATAATAGGTATAGTTAAGGTTTTCCACTCCTCGCTACCATTACTATGATACTTACCACGGTTAGTGATATTATGAGTCGCTACATGTTAAGTACTATACAGGAAGAATACTATATACTATAATAGAAGAATACTAAATAAATTATACCGAGTAGCACACTATACACTAATACACGAGAACATACTAAAACAGAATGTGAGACACTATCTCTTTATACGACACTTTACTACGCCTTCATCGTGTAACCTTAGTCTCCTGGAGGGAGAGCGGGCTCTACGTGTATAGATCTATACCAGGCAGATACTCAGACATCCCGATTGCTAGCTACAGTCCGAGCCGACTAGGCCTAGGGATGATAACATGCTACCACACTACATATGACTTGGAGGGTCATGATTACATTCAATCGCCTATCCACGTGGTTACATACATATTCACATTTGGAACCCTAATCTAACAAATTACAAATTAAAGGTAAAGTAGACTCCCTGAGGTGTATTAAATACATATCGCTATCTAGAGTCTACGATTAATTACCATCCAGTCGGCAGTAACACTGCTAAAATAATACATTATTTTCCCATTTAATTTAATCAAATGAAGTTTAAATTATATGTTTATAATTACGAGCCTAATCGGGAAAACTTTTACACACTCAGAGAATCAAAATTACAAGTAACCAAGTCTTGGCTAAAAGACTACTTTTATTAGAAAATATGGGATTTTCTAGAGATTCACACTAATTTCAAACTTAATAACAACTTTCATGTTATACATTGTAAACATTTTATACAACCAATGACACTAAATTCTTATGAACTCACCAGCTTTATGCTGATACTCATTTTCAAAATAACTTGTATTCTCAGGTCAGCAATAGACAAGTACAGATGTAGTTTTTGAGAAGACGGAGCGCATACAAGACTCCTCTTTATTTTTTATTATACTTTTGGTGTCTAACAAACTATACAGAACACGCTTGTATTACAATTACTATATTAATGCAATGGATGTTGTTGCTTGGTTTTTACTATTATGCATTGTTATGATACTGTACATGACGTCCTCCACCCCAGAACGTGTTCTGCCGTTCTAGGTTTTGGGGTGTGACACAGAGAGAATGATTATAATCCATGTCTCAGTCCATATGATATCTAGAATGGTGGAATATATGATCTCTTATCTAATGGACGCGTCATTTGATTTGTTCAGAGTTTGACAACGGCTTTAAGAGCTACGATTGCTAGTTGGTTTAGGAAGTCGTATTTGCAATAATAGTTATTAGACTTATCCAAGTGGGAGACTGTTGGATTAGTATCTAAGTCCATAACTATAATTGGTATGACTTGACCCGACCTGGCATGGTCCATTTAGGTTGCACTTCACCGGAACAATTTGTATGGATAGACTTATGAGAAAAGGATATTTATGATTTATTAATATATTATAAGTTATAATATATTAATATGAAATCATATTATTTAATTAGTATTGATCAAGAATTAATTTGGAATTAATTTAGTGATCAAAAGAGGCTAATTAAATATGGACTCTTATATATATATATATATATATATATATATATATATATATATATATATATATATATATATATATATATATATATATATACGGAATGGGCCAAGGTTTATTTAGGATGGGCTAAGAGTGTATGGAAGTCCATGAGCTTTTAACCCGTGGATCCTATGTGAATGAAAGGTCATGGGTATTAGGGTTTACATGGATGTAACCGTAATCCTCCATAATATATAAAGGGGTCCTTGGCTCACAAAATTGGCACTAGTGTGTGTGAAAGAAAAGGTGGCCGATTTTAGTGAGCTCCAAATTCTCTCAAAGTTCTTCCAAGTTGTTTTGGTGATTTGCGATTCCACCTGAGGCATTCACATTATTGGTGCTAGGCTCTTAAAGATCGAAGGAATCAACCACAAGAAAAAAGGTATGTAATTTTATCTAGTTTTATTATGCAAGTAACATATGATTATATGCTAGTTAGGGTAATACCTTGGAATATTCAAGTTTGCATGTATAATAGAGAAAACATAGATCCAAGGTATTTAGGGTTGCATGTACACCTTAGGAATGTTATAATACTTAAAACCCAATAGAAACACCCATTTTTTATGCAGTGCTTTCTTCCCTGACGGGAGCTTGACCAAGGACCAAGTATGGTTCTAATCAAGTGAGCTCAACTCGTCTTCCATATCCTTCTTCCAATGTATGGAATCTTTCATCCTTCAGGCCTCTAGATAAGACTCAGGTTCACCATTCTCAGTAAACAACAATTAATTAGCTGATGGAGAATACCTGACTGGAGGTCTTCGTACTCTAGTGGATCTACGGATAATAGGAGTTTCAGTTTCTGCATCATTTGCAACCTCATCCTCTGAACTACTATCCAATGTGCTCCCACTATCTCCAGATACATCAGAGCTCCCACTGCTTCCTGAACTTTCACCTATCTCAGAGGTACTAATAGGTTTTACAACGTCACCATATGATATTTCTTCGAACTCAACTTGATCCTTCTTTTCTGGTTGCTTGTTACCATTGGATCTCGTTGCAAGTTCATCCTTGTATAGAGCATTCTCGTTGAGCACCACATCCTGACTTCTGATAACTTTCTTATTCTCATTATCCCAGAAGTGGTACCCAATGCCATCCAACCCGTAACCTATAAAGGTGCACTTCCTTGCCTTTGCCTCTAGCTTGTCTCTCTCCAAGTCTTTAACTTTGACATACGAGACACAACCAAATACCTTCAAGTGTTTGAGCGACATTTCCTGACCTTGCCATTCCTCTTCTGGAATATTGAACCCTATGGGGACTGAGGATCCTCTGTTGGTTAAATACGCAGCTGTGTTGACCGAATATGCCCATAACATCTTGGGTAAACCTGCATCCAGTCTCATGCTTTTAGCCCTATCATTTAATGTTTGGTTCATCCTCTCAGCTACTCCATTTTGTTGAGGTGCCTCCAGAACCGTCTTCTGCATTCTGATTCCTTGGTCATCACAATAATCAACAAATTCTTTGCTACTGTATGCTCCCCCATTATCTCATCTGAAACACTTGATTTTCAAGTTTGTTTCATTATCTACAATATCTTTCCATTTCCTGAATGTGTTGAAAACTTCAGACTTATGCTTCAAGAAATAAACCTAAACTTTCTTTGTGCATTCGTCAATGAAAGTAACGTAATATCGGGACCCTCCCACTGAAGAAACTGAAGTAGGACCATAAACATCTAAATGGACTAACTCCAACTTCATGGACTTGGGTGGATGACCTATCTTTGTGAAAATAACCTTCTTCTGTTTACCTATAATACATAGCTCACAAAAGTCAACTGTCACAGTCTTCAGATCTGGTATTCTTCCTTTGGAGGCTAGCATCTTCATTCCTTTCTCACTCATATGGCCAAGTCTTTGGTGCCATAGAGTGGATGCCCCAACTTCTTCAACAACATGTGCTTCAACATCAGAAACTTCCACCATATAAAGTGTACCCCACTTCTGACCTATAGCAACAACTAAGTTTCCCTTTGTCACTTTCCATTGATGATCACTGAATGTAACATGGTGACCTTCATCATCAAGTTGCCCACAAATATTAACATCCTTTTCAAGTCTGGAATGAACTTGACATTCTTCAAAGTCCACTTCGTACAAAAAGTTGTCTTGAGGACCACATCCCCAACTCCAGTAATATCCAGGCTATTGTTATCTACTAATCTGACTTTCCCTTTATCCTGCTTGAAATTATGCATTACTTCTCTGGAATGATTGGCATGAAACGACACACCAGAATCCATAATCCAGGATTCAGTTGAGTTTTCGACACAACAAATGAGTACATCATCCTCATAATTTGTTGCCATATTTACTTCCTTATTGCCTTTGTCTACCAAAAGGCTTTGGTCACTAATTTCTGAAATGAACTTTCTCATTACAGTTCCAACATGTAATATCTTTCCTGTTTTTCGACTGACCTCTCTTTCTTGACTTCGATCTTCCTCTACCACCAACTCCTCTATTGGTCTTTCTTCCTCTGTCTTACGTACTTAGAAGACTACTGGAAGCCTCTACGATAGTCCTTTTGTGCACATCCTCACCAAGGATTAAATCGAGAATACCTTCGAATGGTAGCTTAGCACCTCCAGCTGAACTGCTAATGACGGTCACTGTGTCGGACCAACTTTTGGGCAACAATGATAATAGTAGCAACACCATGACTTCATCCTCAAATCCAATATCAAAAGATATTAATTTGAGTTGAATTCGTTCACGTGGTCTGTCACAGAGCTACTCTCCTTCATCTTCAGATTTACAAGCTGTCGGATCAAGAAAACCTTATTTGCCGCTGAAGGTTTTTCGTACATATTAGACAACGCATTTATCAGATTGAAGGTTTTCTTCACATCAACAATATTGTAAGCTACATTCTTTGCCGATGATAACCTTATCACTCTGAGTGCCTGACGATCTAATAAGTCCCATTCCTCCTATGTCATTGCTTCGGGTTTGTCTTTGTACAAAGGTTGGTGTAACTTCTTCTGGTAAAGATAATCTTTGATTTGCATTTTCTAGAAACCGAAATCTTAACCATCGAATTTTTCGATCTTAACTTTCGCATCTTCAGCCATAGCTCTGATACCATTTTGTTGGGAATGCAACAAAACAAGTTAAGCACTTCGAACAAAATGATAAATGATTTCGGTAACACACGCGGAATAAACTACTGAAAATTTGCAAACGAAACTGAACACGATATTTAGCGTGGTTCGGTCTAATCTGACCTACATGCACGGGCGAACGAGAGAAAGGAGATTTTTATTTAACACTAAAGAAAATTACAATAATACAAGGCTAAAAATGCACTTGTAATATGATCACTCACCGTAAGGCACCACTCATATTTTTAACTGCCGAAAATAAGACTCAACAAAAATACAACCTCACTATTTCTTTTATGTGTATCTATGCTCGTTGTGTTGTGCTCTATCTTGTTTCTAATTACAACACACACACACACACACACATATATATATATATATATATATATATATATATATATATATATATATATATGTTGTGAGTCGTAACAATAATTCACTCTAATGTGAAAGTGAATACCCACCATTTGGCATTTGTAAATTGTCTGCCAAAGGAAGAAAATTTCCTCCTCGAAAATATGCGTAGGTTGAAATAATTGACATGCATTTAGTGTTGCTTGTGGCCGAAACAAAATTTCCTTCTACACATGGAGTTGGTGATAGTGACATCTTCCAATAACTCAATTTAAGTGTTAATTGCTAAGTTACATTTATGGTCCATAAAATCTTAGGAACTTGTCAATTTGTTCATGACTCCAAAAATCTTAACACCATGTCCATTCTGAACCTTTCCAGTGTTGTCATTTCACCTTCACTAAACCCACAACCTTATTTCTTAAAGTCTTCGTCTTTATGTCTAGGATCACAACCAATCTCTTTATGTAATTCAAATGCTCATCCACTTGAATATCCTCTAAAGGAACAACTACGGAATCATCAACCAAACACCTCCACAACTGAGAGACATGAAAAGTGATCTAACTAAGCTCATCAGGTAGCTCCAAGTGCTAAGCAACCCAGCCCACTCGGGCAATAACCCTGAAAGGAACGATATACCTACAACCCAGCTTGCCCCATTTCCTAAACTGGATGACATCTTTCCAAGGTGACACATTCAATAGTACCATATCCCCAACCTAAAATTCCAAGTTTCATCGGCGTCTATCCGTGCATCTCTTATGTCGGCTATGTGTGGTCTGCAATCTCTTGCATACTTGTTGGATCAACTCAGTAGTCCGGAGCACCACCTTCGTGCTACCCATAACTCGTTGACCGACCTCACCCCAAAAAATTGGGATCCGACACTTTCTCCCATAAAACATCTCAAAAGGAGGTTGATCAATATTGGAGTGATAACTATTGTTGTAAGAAAACTCGGCCAATAGAGGATATGTGTCCCAACCACCACCAAAATCCAACACACATGCCCGAAGCATATCCTCCAAGGTCTGGATAGTCCGCTTGCTCTGACCATTGGTCTACGGATGAAAAGTTGTATTGAAGTGTAAACAAGTCACCAACTCCTCATGGAACCTTTTCCAAAACTTGTAAGTGAATCGAACATCCCAATCTAAAACCACCAAGATGGGAACCCTATGTCGTGCTACAACCTCCCAGATATAGACATCTGCTAAAGTCTCGGTGGAAATGCTCTCCTGAATGGGGATAAAATGCGCATTCTTGTTCAATCGGTTCACGATGGCCCAAATCGAATCCAACCCTCGTGCGGTCCACGGTAGCTTTGTGAAAAATCCATCGTAATCTATTTTTATTTCCAAACGGGAACACCCAACGACTTCATCTTGTTGTAAAGTCGATGATGCTCGACCTTGACTTTCCTGCAAGTTAAGCACCTCTCCATATACCAGGGCACATCCCCCTTCATGCAGGGCCACCAATAATCAAGTCGGAGGTCTCTGTACATCTTCGTCGCTCCCAGATGAATAGAAAACCTCGACTTATCTGCCTCCTCCATCAAAATCTGACGCGAACCCCTGACATAAGGAACCCAAAGTCTCCGATTAAGAGTCAACAATCCCCGACTATCATAATCAAAAGAGGACGCCTTGACGAAAGTCGGAGTAGTCATAACAAGGATTCCGGAGATATAAGGAACGCCTAAATCGGACTTATAACGAAGAAGTTATGATCCGTTGAAGTTTTGCTATTCGACCCGATACGACAACGCGCTTCGTAAAAAGTAATTTTTTTCAAGTTACATTTTAATCCTAGTAATCTAGATGAAAGTCGTAGTAGACGTTAAACCGAGAGCGTGCATATAGAGAACGTCCAAACCTGACTTCATGAGAGGAAGTTATGATATTTTAAAGTTTCAGTGTACTAGTGTACAACTCAAAAATCGAATCTTAGATCGGTCGATTTTTAGCTGAAACAATCTAAACAAGAATTGAAGATCACATTAATAGGAGTTCAAAGATATAAAGACAATCGAAAATGGACGTCGGATGACAAAGTTTTGCCTTTTATATGGGCTTTAACAGTCTAAGCATGTGTGAAATAAGTAAATTCAAAATTAGCTGACAGAGTCTAAATGAAATTTTTAGATCCCGTCAATAGCTACGCTTGGATATAAAGAACGTCATAAATGGAGTTTGTATGAAGAAGTTATGACATTTTGAAGTTTGAAAAATGTTGCACGCGTGTGCGCCTCGCGCACAACCTTTTAGAAGCCAGCCACATCGCCCCACATAGAGTCACGTGCGCACCTGAGGAGCCACATCAGCCATGTGCGTGGCATGCATGGCCCTTTGCACGACGCGTATCTTGAGATCTTAGCCTATAAATAGCTCTTCAATGATTATTCATTCCCCACTCATATCCATCCAAATCTCTCTCGATTCTACTTCTTTTGGTCCAAATTCTTCTTAGAGTTTAGGGTATTTTGGCAAGTTTAGAAGTCCCTATGAGCCCGATATCTAGTAGCTATCAACCAGAAGTTCCGCCAGTGTAATTTTCGGACTTTTGTCTGGGGAATCCCTATAAGTTAAATTACACTCTATCTTATTTTAGTGTAATTTATATTTAAATTCATAGTCGTTGTTATGAATTTATAAATAAGAACTATCGGTAATTCGAAGTTGTAATACTGATTGATCTATTTATAGGAGAGGTGTCTAGAATGGTCAAATTGGCTTGGTTGTTGGATTTCAGAAAAGTTATTATGCCGAAATGAACTTGCCTCCCAATTGTCATGCCTGATTGATCCTTACTTGATAGAACTATCAATATTCATTGGAATAATTGATAGGTCTAGATTATTTTCAATCACATAAAATTTTAGGCTAAGACAGTGATAATGATACTAGGTTAGGTCAAAGGAAAAGTAAGTTGTTAGAAGCGAAGTGTTGTCCGAGTTTTGAGTCGCCATTTTAAGAAGTGAGTGCATAGTTACTACCATTTACACATAGATATAAAGTATTTAAGACAATTACATGCTATATGTGCTTATTATCTGTGTTCCTTATATCTATGCTAGATGAGCGATTTATACATGTTTTACTTTATTCAAACTGTATATATATTTTTATACCTATAAATATATTGGGTAGAGATGGGTAGATGTAAGATGATATAGATGATGAGAGATGAAAAATGATAAGATGATGAGAGGCATTGACATTAAAGATGATCTAGTCGTCTAGTAGAGTATAGATGACGACCATAGACTATTCTAGACAGTTTGGTGGAACGCTAGCAGGCTCGCAACCTGTAGGTATATTTGAACTAAGTGTTCACCAGGTGTACTCCATCCCCTCATAGTTGCCTTATTGAGATATATTGCTAAAGAATCCCCTGAGCGTTATTGTCTATCCTGAAGATGATCCTTAGGATAGGTCCCCTAAACTAGATGCTTTTAGGGACAGAAAGCGAGGATAATGGGAATGGGTAATTGGGTTGAATGTTTTGATGAAAATATATAATTTAATTATTATGGGTTGAAAACCCTATGTGCTCACCAGACTCCCAAACCTGCCACACTCAGTTTCCCATATTATAGGTAGTGGAACGAGAGCACAAGCGTGATGAGCAGATAAGAGATTTATGGATTATAGGCTAGCAGAATAGTATATGTTTGTAATGGAATCTCTATCAATCACAATATTCGTAATTTTCAAATCTAAGCTCTCAATACTAACCTTTTTCTCCTCCAGTTTATTCTTGGCTTCATAAAGCGAAGCTTTATTTTCTCCAATCCACTACTCATGGAAATCAACATATCATTCAAGTAATAACATTTATCATCAAAATCAGATAAAACAACATTGTAAGAATTTAAAGGAATATTAGAAGAGATAAAGAGAGCACGTACATTCTCAGTCATGGGAGACTTCAAAGTGGTTGAAACAAAGCATTTTCCTTCAATAAACTCTTTTTCCTCATCTTCACTCTCTTCTCCACTCTCCTCCACAATCTCTTCCCATTCACTCTTCTTCTTTGAACTATCACCATAGTGCTTCACAAACATAACACCATGCGTCAGATGACGCATTTCCTCATCGTCCAAACCAGATGACCAAATCTGATAAGTGTCATCTTCTTCAGTTGAATTCCTTACCACAAGAGGGAGATTCTTTGACTTTGCTCAAAGCTATTAAATTTTCATTGAATAGTAAGCTTCATCTTTTACTTTTTACTTTTTCCTTTTTCTCCTCTTGCTTCTTCAACATGTAATCCCTTATAAGATGGTTATGTCAGTTATAGTAATTACAGTCGTAGCCAGAATCTCCTTTTAACTTCTTCTCAACTTTCTTTTCTTCTTTCTTCTCTTCCATTTTCTCAACATTCTTTTGTGAAATACCAGTACTTGACGATGACTTCTTAAATGAGTTGTTTTTGAAATTTCCACCAATTGGCTTCTTGTAAAATTTATTGACACTATTATTTGAATAATAGGACACAACTTTGTCATCATAATTCTTCAACAGACCTCCTTCGCAATCATCTGCTTCACCATCAGAACACACTTATTTCCCAGTGGTTTTCAAGACTAGTGCCAAAGGACCTACAAAGTTCATTTTGCTATTTTCCTATGCGATCTCTTTCACTTTATACTCATGAGCTGTAAGAATATTGTAGAAATTCGACAATGAGTAAGAGTCGAAGTAATCTTGAGTCTTGATCATTAAACAAATATTCTTTCATTCCTTCTCATATCCAAGAATGAAAGTAATGTTTAACTCGAGAGTGGTACAAACAACATTATACCTAGTGTAATTATAAATCAATTCATTGAACTGGTCGTACTAAGCTTTCATAGATTCATTTTCCTTTTTCTTGAAATCAGCTAACTCAGACAAGAATTAAGTCATTGAACTTTTATTGATTCGCTTTGTTGGGTCAAAATATGGTTTATACTTTACTTTTCTGGGCAATTGTATTTTTCTGTAATATTTATGAATTTATGGTCTAGTTTACGGCTGAGTTTACGGCCGTAAACACCTTACGGCCGTAAACTCATTTACAACCCATTTGTTTCCGGCCCATGTTCCCTTGTATAAATAGAGGTGTTAGGGTGAGGAGTAGATATTGATGGAACTAGATGAACCCTAAGGAGTTTATGGCCAGAGAGAAAGGAACATTTGTGTGGGTGAATCTTGTGTAAGGAACTTAATTCATATTATCAATACATTCAAGATTCATAATATTCTTCTTCTCCTTCTCTTCGATTTGATCTGATATCATCTGTTTGATTGGGATTCCGCACCATCAAACGGATCTGACTGATACACGGGCAAATTAGGGACTTACAATTGGTATCAGAGCCAAGTTGTATCAGTCAAAAGGATTTATTGTTTCATCCAAAATCGAAGATTCTGTGTTCTCGGTCCAAGCTTACGACCGTAAACACTGAGTTCACGGCCGCAAACTAGTCAAATTCTTCAACCGTGAAGTCTAGATTCTTGGGCCGTAAACTCTATTTTGGAGCATTATTTGATCTTATTTTTGAAATATTTTTGCGTTTTTGGATAGATCTCGCAAAATTAAGGGGGGTTTGTTCTTCGTGTTTTTCATAAAAAAAAGGTTTTTGATCGAGTTTTGGAGCTTCAAAGTCAAAAAATCGATGTTTTTCACGTAATCGTTGAAGGGTTTTCGGCCGGAGCTTACTGCCGGAAACAGTTCACGGCCGGAGTTTACGGCCGGCGGCGGAGTTCGTATTTGCGGCTAGGGTTTCAGAGCTTGCGGCTCGGCTCGGCAGATCGGCTCGGTGGATCTCGGCTCAGCAGCCGGCTTGCATTAGCACTTCAGCAAAATAAAGGACACAAAGTTAGGGGGAGGCGGGGATCGAACCTGCGACCTCTTGCTCACAAACCAAGCGTGCTTAGCCAACTCGACCAACTGAACTTTTGTTTCAATCCCCCGAAATATTAAACTTAACCTCTCCCTGTCGCAGCAAGTTTCGCATTATTTACACTTTCTGCCCAAAAACTAAATTTCTTTTATTTTTAAATTCCTTTTTCATCCAAAATAAAAATAAAATAATAAAATAATAAATAAATTAATTAAATAATAATAATAATAAAATTGTTTTTATTTTTGATTTTTATTTTTAACTTTTGACTTTAAATTTTGATTTTCAGGTTTGACCTTTGATTTTAAACTTTGACTTTTTCGTTTAACTTTTAAATTTAGCTTTTAAGTTTGACTTTTTAAATTTGACTTTCAAGGTTGACTTTTTCATTTTTGACTTTTGAGTTTAATTTTTTTTATTTTGACTTTTAAGTTTTATTTTAGCTTCTAGTTTTTTTAATCGATTTTAAGGTCTACGAGGGAATTTGAAAACATGAAAGAGAGTCGTCAGGAGACATTAAGACAAAATTTCAACTTTTTCGATTTTATTCCTGGAGAAACCCTCGAAACTCAGTTGCAACGATTTACTACACTCACTACTGAGATGAATATAGCCGGAATCTTCTTGATTAAATCCGAGATAAACAAAAAGCTGCTAAATTCACTTCCGAAATCGTGTGATATGAACGTGGCCATCATCAAGAAGACAAAAGATCTCAATCACCTTAGTCTTGTTGATGTTATTCAAGAACTTGATGCTTTGAAGTGTAGAGAAACAATAAGTTCTGAAAACATTCCGGTCACTGAAGTTACGTGTACTCCAGCTTGTGAAGCCACGATTAAATTTCTTCGAGAACAAATTGATATATTTAAAAGAGAAGTTGAGGACCTGAGATATGAAGGATATCAACTTAGGAAAGGACAGAAACCCCTAAAGGCTGAATTAGAAGCTAAAACCAAGGACTTTAGGAAACTTCAGGAAGAGTATAGCAACAAGTGTGAAAATTATGATTATGTTAAGAGTCAACTTGCTGTTGTAACTGAAGAACTTGACGCTTTAAAAATCAAGTGTGGAAAAACTGATGTCAGTTTCAAAAATTATACTGCGTCAAGTCAGACAGTCGAGTCCTTATATGAAACCCAGTTAAGATTCAAAGAAAATCAAAACAAGGGTCTAGGGTATGATAGTGTTCCTCCTCCTTTCAATCATAACTACACATCCATCCACATGACAAAGAAAGAGATTGACAGGGAGGCACATCTTCAATATGGCAAACCAACGGGATTTGTGTCACGAGGAGTTATTAATATTGAAGATACTAATATTGCTACTTCTTGTGCAGGCAAAGTAACAGAGGATGAGAACAAGGAGAGTTCTTCTAAACAAACAAACGACCCCTTAAACTCTGAATCTGTTGCTTCTAATCAACCTGCCGTTGGTAAATACAGGCCACCATTTCAAGCTAAACAGAGTGCCTGTTGCAACTGTGCGTGTGGGAAAAGTAAAAGACGAGGCAAGGATATGCCACCAGGGGCAGAAATAAATAATTTCCCAGTGAAGAAAAAGGCTTGTTTTCACTGTGGAACACCTGGTCACATTGCCCGAAATTGTCCAAATCGCGCATATGTTCCCTACTATGCACAAGGGTGGCAGAACGTGCCAAGAGGGAGATACTCCAAAGGAAACCCCTCAAGGTCACGTTCAGAAAATGCCGACTGGAATGCCATGAAGACCAAGAATTCAACTCCCAAGGCCAAGAATCAAACCTCAAAGGACAAGAATCAAAATCCCAAGGGCAAGAAGGGAATATTGGCACAGAAGTCTAGTTCAAGAGATGCTCCTGTAAAACCAAGACCGGCTAGGTCAAAGTCATCTCAGCAGCCGACTTCAAGTTCCAAAGCAAGTGCCGAGGCACCCATCAGATCGGAAAAGAAATGGGTTAAACCCGAATATAGATGGGTACCAAAGGCTCAATCTCCCAAATCAACTAATGACTCTAATATTTCTACATCTTCAGTTTGTGATAAGCAGGACATGTCATGGGAGAGAGTATCGTGCAAGGATGACAAAGGTCGACCCAGTTTCAAAATGGACTGGGTTCCAAAGACCAACTGATCCCGCTCTGTGTCGGAGCAGCTATGGAGGCATATCATCAGACTTCGGTTTGTTGGTAGTGGTTGTTCCAGGCACATAATAAGGGACATCTCTCAAATATATAGCACTCATAACTTTGTTCGAGAGTTTGTGTCCTTTGCGGGAAAGGAAAGAAGGGATGAAAAGAAGGGATCACACGGGGTTAGTGCTTAATGACATGAAGAATTTTCGGATATGTTCTGAGATTATGCTTGCTGTTCTCAGACCTTCTGAATGCAGATTCAATCGGGAGAAATAAAAACAAAACAAAAATTAAAAAAGTTTCAAGAATCCAAAAACATTAGAAAATCAGAAAATGAAAATATGGTGTTAACGGAATGTGCTTGTAGGAGATGTTTTGGGAAGTGATATTATCAAGTGATAACAGGCAACCTGAGTCTGCGTAACGTACCCGAAGTTGAAGGGTCTATGCTCTGGTTTGATGCGTCGGTAGGCACGAAAGATTCTAAATGGACTTGACTAGGCAGAGTTGAACTTAGGAAATTTATAGACTTGACAAATCTTGACGTAGTTAGATACGTTCAGCCTGACAATATGACGCTCGGATAGGTTGAGCAGGGAGATATATATGGGAATCTACTCGTCACATTAATTGAACCCGTACTTGGAACCGTGATTTAACTTTTCCTCGATGTGCGGATTCTGTCCTTAATTCCGGTTGGATGGGGCGACTGGTAAATTCCGATAAATTAGGTCTGTAGAATATCATTTTCTTTCTTTCCGTCTGTTAGTCATATGTTGTCTCCTTTGCGTGACTTCCAATCCGACCTGGTACACAACATATGCAACTCTATTTCTCTGCAGGCTATATATGTGAAATACTTCTTATCTGTTAGCCATATGTTGTCTCCTTTGCGCGACTTCTAATCCGACCTGGTACACAGCATATGCAACCTTCTTCTTCTCAACCCCTCTGAAGTAGTTAGCAATAGAATTCTGAATCTCTCCTCTCTCTGAATGGTTGTCTGCTCACCCGGTGTAAGGAGTACTCTGGAAGTTCTTGATGGCTGGGGCATATCAGGAAGCGGGAAACACGTTCCAGTACACTTAAAATTGAACTCATACAGATTGTCTATAGATCTCGCTGCTCAATTTAGGTGGACAACAATATCCCTGGTCGTCGTCAGCTGAATGGTCCTTAAGATATAGTATTGAGGAACTTAGGATCAGATATAATATCTAGGAACTTAAGTTCACCTTGTCTTGTAACAAATTGTATGTCCTAAGTTTGTCACAATTTTTCGTGTTTAAGTGGACAACAATACCGACGATCGACCAGACAAAGATGTGAATATGAAAGGTACCGACAAGTGGATTAAGGCTGTCTAAAAACTTTGATCCCAAATCACTCTTAAAGTTAAATATCATTTATATTTTTGTTAAATTTGTCATAGTTTCTTCTAATTTAAATATTAGGGGAGAATTAAAAAAAAATAAAAATAATGAAAAAAATCAGAAAAATTTAAAAAAAATCAAAAAAATTAAAAATCCAAAAATAGTGTTATTTCTATTTTATTTCTTGTTCAGAAAAATCAAAAATCTTTGTTTCTGTTTTAATTGGTGTGCTAAGTTTTCTTTTAGTTTTGTTTTGTCTTGAATAGTGATTTCAGGTATAGATAAGACTCATGGAGTTTGTGTTGAAGATTTCTGAGCCAAAGCCTCGTCCGTGAGCATCGAAGAATTCACACTCGAAGGAGCAAGAAATGAAGATTATTCTTTCAACATTCAATCCTTCAACCCCAGAAGCAAGGTGAAGCAGAAATTAAAGATTATATGACGGATTGCATTGAAGCCTTCTCAATCAGTCTGCCGCTATCTTAAACCTGCTGAAGTGATCCAGAAGATTTGTTCTCTCTGATGTTCTCTCTGAAGATTCTCAAGCTGAAAGCGTTATCTTTCAAGAATCAGTTAATCAAGCCTCCTCACCCAACGTGCGTTCAATGCCAAATTCTGAAGAAATGCCCAACTGCTCAAGATGAAGTCAATTATTGAAGAATCATATGTTCATCCTGAAGCTGTGAAGAAATCGAAGGTTAAAGCTGAAGCCAAGCTCTCATTGAAGATCAACAAGAAGAGCCAGCTACTTTTTAGGGGGAGCTTGTTGGGTCATTAAGAAAAGAAAGCTATAAACCAAGGGGGAGATTGTTGGGAAAAATATGGTTTATACTTTACTTTTCTGGTGTAACAGCCCAAAAACCAGGTACCCTTCTATTTATCCCTTCATCTTTATTATGTTCTCTTTTAGGGTTGCATGATTAGCGAGTACGCTGGGCGTACAAGGTGTACGCTGTGCGTACTCGTGCGCTTCATTTGGACGCGTTCACCCTCAGGTACACTGGGCGTACCCAAGGTTACGCGGGGCGTAACCGGTCCAGACCTAAAAACCCTAATTCTTTTGGAGGGCTATAAAAGGAATGTGTGGCTCGACTTCTCAGCCGCCATCCCTCAGAGAGAAACCCTAAAGAGAGTGTGCAACCGTTCTTAAGCCATTTGTGAGTATTCTAAGCTTGGTGGTGCCATTTCAAGGTAGCAAAGGAGAAGAGGAGCTCATTGGGGAAGGCTAGAAGTGGTATTCAAGTGTAGATCTGAGCTTAGCAAAGGTTGAGGCTTCATTTCAAGGTAAAAAGCTCGGATCTTGTCCTATAGTTCTTGTAATATGCTTCATGTACCATTTTCTAGGGTTTTAGTCCCAAAGGTGGAGACTTTTGAGCAAATGGTCTCCATAAGCTTAGATCCTTCGTATTTCTGGTCTATTTGAGTTGTAGACTCATAAAAATGCAATCTTGGTCGTGAACATTTCACCATGCATGAGATCTAGGTCCTTGAGTTGGAATAGAGTGATGTTATGAAGTGTTGGAGCCTTTACAACCATGCCAAGGCTTAAAGGTCTCGACTTTATGGGTATAGACGCATAAACAGAGCCGGATCTAGAAGTTGGAGTAATGGCTTAACCGATTAAGACCACAAATGAGGTATGCTAAAGTCTGATGGTTACACTGGGCGTAACTTCCAGTACGCGCAGCGTACTGGGTGGAGACCCCGATCCATGGGTTGGCGATGTACGCCCCGCGTACATCAAGCAATACGCCCCGCGTACTCGTAGGGTTGACTTTTGTTGACTTTTTAGGGTTTTGGTCAACATGAATACTTTGGGTCAAGGAGGGGTAAAATGGTCTTTTACCCTCTGAGGATTGGTGTTAAGGGGTAAAAGTTTTGTTATGAAGGTCTTTGAGTATTAATATGATATTTTATGATTAGGCGAGGTAGAGTCGTCGTTGGATTTTGGGAGATAGCGATTACGCGAGATCTTAGACTTTCCACGAGGTGAGTCTTCTCACTATGCGTTACCTTGAGTGGTATTCTGAGTTGACCAGAGGGTCTTATGTGCTATGTATGAGATTATGTGTTATATTTGAGATTTTATGCTATGTGTTATTTGTATGCCGTATGACTATATAGACTGGACCGGAGGGTCCAACGATTCAGACCGGGCCAGAGGGCCCAATAAGCTATGACCGGACCGGAGGGTCCAACGAGCTACGGGGCTAGAGGGTCTCGCTGAGACATCTTGACCGGAGGGTCGGGTTAGCCTCGAGAGGCGTATTTGTGGTATGTGGTATTTTGGAGAACTCACTAAGCATTATGCTTACAGTTGTTGTGTTTGATGTATCAGGTACCAGCGAGGACCGTGGGAAGGCGACGGCTTGACTCGTACACACTCACACCGATGGAGTTCACTTTTGAGAGATCTTGGGAATTTGTTTTGAAAACACTGTTGTTTCGGATTTGAAATTATGATATGATATACATTTTGTGGTTTTAAAAATTAAAATTTAATTGGAAATTTTACGTTGTTACAAGTTGGTATCAGAGCCTTGGTTTGAGGGATTCGGATGCACCTTCGGGCGTATTTGAACTCAAACCGAGGATTTGAGAAATTTTACAACCAAAACTGCAAATTTTCTAAAAAAGAAAAAGAAGTTTTGGAAACGAGCAAAGTGGATGGTGTGTACGGTAAGCCAGCGCCCGAACGGTGAATCCCCAAAATACCATTACATTATATGTTATGAGTTATGAGATATTATTTTATGCATGATAGAGAGGCTAGGTATTCCTATAAGGACTAGAGTGGCCTGATTTGTGATACCTTAGCCTAGGAGATTACTGCTGCTATGAGATACTTTGAGAGTGACTAGGTAGCAGTGAGGAGCTCATGATAGGTCTACTGAGGGTAGCCAATGCATAGCGAGAGTAGAGTATTTACGACTTGGGATCCTAGGAGGAGGACTTGGATTGTATATTGATTCGATGTGGACAATAGTATTGGGCCCGTACTATTGAAAACACCGGATTGGTGCGCAGTCCAAGTAAGAATCCTTGGGGATACCAGGAGGATGTTTGAGTTATCGAGTGTGAGTATACTCGAGAGTATCCCTGATATTTCTTATGTTGTATTTCAGAGGTTGATCATGGTCGGGACACGCCATAACCCCGAGAGCAGTGGGGCGAGCGATGAGGAGATCCGTCGGATCATCCATGAGGAGGTGGCTGCTGCCATCAGAGCCGAGATTCCGGAGATGTTTGGGTCTATTAAGACCACACTGATCAAGACGTTTGACGAGCGTTATGCTGCCTTGACTGATGCTGATGTTGCTGCAGCCACAACAGCTGTTGCTGCTGCAAGACCCCAGGGTGGTGATTCGTTGCTGTACCGAGAGTTCAGCAACACGAAACCACCAGAGTTCGATAGTGCGCAGGACCCGATCGCCGCTATGAGGTGGATCTCAGACATGGAGGGGTGTTTCTATAAGTGCTCGTGTCCGGAGCACTTGAGGGTGCGATTCGCACTCAACCAGCTTTGCTTGGGGGCGAAGGACTGGTGGAAATTCATGACCAAGAGCTATTCTACAGCTGAGCTAACTGCAGTGACCTGGGAGAGGTTTACTGCGATGTTTCGTGACGAGTATGTTCCCCAGGTGGAGAAGGAACGTTTAGCTCAGGAGTTTCTGACCCTCAAGCAGGGGACAGAGTCGGTGACAGTGATTACGAGGATGTTTCATGAGCGGGCGCTGTTTTGCCCGGAGTTGGTATCCACTGAGCAGGCTCGCATGAGCCGTTATCTGAGTATTTTGAGGAGGGACATCCGCGAGTTCGTGGCGAACTCGCCTTACCAGAAATTTGCCGAGCTCCAGGCAAATGCCAGGAAGAGGGAGATCGAGCTTGAGACACAGGCGAGGGAGGAGACTGAGTTGCAGAGGGGTGATCGACGACCGGCACAGTCGCAGCCAGCCACCAAGCGGGTAAAGCCCGCTGATTCGAGGACGGGTAGTTCGAGGGGCCACACTTGTGGGAAGTGCGGCAAGAGCCATGATGGGTCGTGCAAGACTGGGGTATGCTACAAATGCGGGAAGGAAGGATATTTTGCGAGGGACTGTCCGAAGGGGTTCTCGGTTTGCTTCTATTGCAACCAGACCAGCCATCGGAAGGCCGAGTGCCCCCAGCTTCAGAGGTCAGCGCAGGGATCTGCACCTGCGGTTCGAGCTGCTGAGACCCGGCCAGTGAAGGCCGAAGCACCGAAGGCTAGGGGAGAGCCTTCCAGCTGACTGCGGAGGAGGTCTGCGCAGCACCTGACGTCGTGGCGGGTATGTAATCTTTATCTATTTTATGTTGAGTTTATGCTATTGTAATTGCTATATGTTATGCGTAGGTACTTTTCTTGTGAGTTCTGTACCTGCATTGGTTTTATTCGACTCGGGTGCGAGTCGGTCTTTTGTATCTTTGGCTTTTAGTCGGCACATTAGTATTCCGAGGGAGGCGTTGAGTCGACCTCTGCGGGTTTCCATAGAAGATGAGCGTGAGGTATGTGCTACCGAGGTGATACGTGGATGCCTGCTGGAGATCTTCGGGGTGGAGTTCCCGATTGATTTGATTCCGATCGCTATAGGGGATGTTTGTGTCATAGTGGGAATGGATTGGTTGAGCCGTTTTGGGGCTGTCATAGATTGCGAGCGTCAGTTGGTGACGATCCAAGATCCTAGTGGGGGAGCGCTGACGGTTTACGGCGAGGGGGCTCGTGGTGGTTCGGTTTTCTGTTCGGCCGCTAGAGCGAGGCGGAGTTTGCAGCAGGGCTGCAAGGGGTTCGTAGCCTATGTGACAGATGCGCGAGAGGCCCTTGGGAGGCCAAGTTCAGTGGATGAGGTTCCAATAGTGCGTGAGTTCCTGGACGTGTTTCCCGAGGAGTTGTCGGGTGTGCCTCCCGAGAGGCAGGTGGAGTTTCGTATCGATTTGGTTCCCGGGGCTGCGCCTATCGCTAAGGCGTCGTATCGGCTAGCACCACCAGAGATGCAGGAGTTATCCTCACAGCTGCAAGAGCTGTTGAGGAAAGGGTTCATCCGTCCCAGTAGCTCTCCCTGGGGAGCGCCGATCCTTTTTGTCAAGAAGAAAGATGGTTCACACCGGATGTGCATTGATTACCGGGAGTTGAACAAGTTGACGGTCAAGAACCGTTATCCGTTACCGAGGATCGACGATCTATTCGATCAGTTGCAGGGGGCGTCTTGGTTCTCCAAGATTGACTTGAGGTCGGGATATCACCAGATGAGAGTTCGGGATGAGGATATCCAGAAGACGGCGTTTAGGACTCGTTATGGGCATTACGAGTTCGTGGTGATGCCATTCGGGCTCACTAATGCACCAGCGGCGTTCATGGATCTCATGAACAGGGTGTGTAGGCCGATGTTGGATCGTTCGGTAATTGTATTCATTGATGACATCCTGGTGTATTCGAGGACCAGAGAGCAACATGCGGAACATTTGAGGGAGCTCCTCGGAATTCTGAGATCGGAGAGGCTCTTTGCCAAATTATCCAAGTGCGATTTCTGGTTACGGGAGGTCCAGTTCTTAGGGCATCTCGTTAACCAGAATGGGATATTGGTTGACCCAGCCAAGATTGAGGCTGTGATGAGTTGGGAGGTGCCGAGGTCACCTACGGAGATCAGAAGCTTCTTGGGGCTGGCAGGCTACTATAGGAGATTTATTAGAGATTTCTCCAAGATCACCGTGCCACTTACCAAGTTGACCCGGAAGGGTGTTACTTTCTCATGGGGTCCGGAGCAGCAAACCTCGTTTGAGACCCTTCGTCAGAGATTATGCGAAGCTCCTGTACTCGCACTACCGGAAGGGATGGAGGATTTCGTGGTGTATTGTGATGCTTCGATATTGGGGATGGGAGCGGTGTTGATGTAGAGAAGGCATGTGATTGCGTATGCATCGAGGCAGTTGAAGCCTCATGAGACGAGATATCCCACCCACGATTTGGAGTTGGGGGCTGTAGTGTTTGCCCTCAAGATCTGGCGTCACTATTTGTATGGGGTTCGGTGTACACTATACACTGACCATAAGAGCTTAAAGTACTTGATGGATCAGCCAAACTTGAATATGCGCCAGGGGAGATGGTTGGATGTAGTGAAGGATTATGATTGTGAGATCATGCCCCGATCCGAGGCATTTGTATGAGGTTGACGGTGATGACTCCGGTATTGGACACCATCCGAGGGGCCCAGGCTGAGGCTGCGAGACCAGAGAACCGAAAGCGGGAGCGGGTTGTTGGGCAGGTGTCGGAGTTCGTTACCGATAGTCGGGGGCTTATGACGTTTCAGGGTCGGATTTGGGTACTGTTTGTGGGCGGGACGCGTACCATTTTGATGGAGGAGGCTCATCGATCGAAGTTCTCGATCCATCCCGGGGCTACCAAGATGTATTTGGACCTAAAGAAGGAGTATTGGTGGCCCTGTATGAAGAGGGATGTTGCTTGGTTCGTCGAGAGGTGCCTAACTTGTCGCCAAGTTAAGGCCGAGCACCAGCGTCCGCATGGTAAGCTGCAACCGTTGGAGATTCCCGAGTGGAAGTGGGAACAGGTTACCATAGATTTTATCACCAAATTGCCAAGGACTGTGAGAGGAGTCGATGCAATTTGGGTGATTGTGGACAGGTTGACGAAGAGCGCTCATTTTCTTGCTATCAGTGAGAGCTCTTCTGTTGAGAGGTTAGCAGAGTTGTATGTGAGGGAGGTGGTATCGCGGCATGGGGTTCCGTTGTCGATTGTTTCAGATCGAGATGTGCGATTTACTTCCAGATTTTGGAAGAATTTCCACGAGGAGTTAGGTACGAGGCTGCATTTCAGTACCGCATACCACCCGCAGACGGACGGACAGAGCGAGCAGACGATTCAGACGCTTGAGGATATGCTCCGAGCATGTGTTTTGGATTTTGGAGGGAGTTGGGACACCTATCTACCCTTGGCAGAGTTTTCGTACAACAACAGCCATCATTCGAGCATTGGTATGCCACCTTTTGAGCTGTTGTATAGGAGGAGGTGTCGCACCCCCATCTGCTGGGGAGAGGTGGGGCAACGGGTAATGGGTAGTACAGAGATTGTACTCCAGACGACCGAGCAGATACAACAGGTCAGGAAGAGATTGTTGACCGCGCAGAGTCGCCAGAAAAGTTATGCGGACAGGCATCGTAACTCACGAATGCACTTATACACTACTAGTGGTAAGGCTCCACGTAACTCACGAATGCATCTTTTGTCATTCGCTTTCTGCTTATTCCCCAAAGCAATCATATCTTCAGTTTCACCTTTTATTCCTACAACTTGACACAGTCAGCACGAAATGGACCTTTGTCAGTTGATCTACACAAATCCTTATCGATTCCATCGAGGTAATCCTCCATATGACCAACCCACTGATCATAGTATTTAGGAAGCAACATTGGAATCTTTATGGACGAAATAAGCAGATTAGCGTAATTCATCATGGTGTTCACATTTAGATTTGTCATTGAATCAATTTGAAAAGATGAAAAAACTAGAAAAGAATGAAATCAGATGCAAACAATTGCAGAATCACTAAATTACAGAGATCAATCGAAGAACTACATTTTCACTTGCAGAAAAATTGAATCGGGACAAATGACTCAATAAAATGTAAATGAGAAATCTTTGCTTTGATACCAATTAAAAGGATGTTTAATCAATTATAAAATGAGATCAGAGTAAAAATGAACACAATATGTAAATAAGATCTTGATGCCACTCAGATTAATCCAGAGAAATACAAGTACATTTGTTGAGAGAGAAAAGCACAGTGCATTGGATGCGAAAAGTTACAAATAACTTATTTATCTACACTATTCATAGTGAACTCGACGGACACAAAAATTATATCAAAACTTAGAACTTAACAGAAAAACAACAAATGTGCATGATAAAATACATACAATATCGAAGTCATGAAGACCTTCGATATTGACAAATACTTCCCTACTAAGACAACTACCTAAGACTTTAATATATCACAACATATTCGACTCTATAACTTTAAAGGAGATTACCCTTAATTTTAAGCATAATAATTTATTAGGTAAATACGACCAACTTAATGAATAGTTTTAAGACTAATAAATATTTTTTGTGTAAATAAATATAAAAAAGTGGTGCATATATTTACCAATATAAACATGCTTCGTTGCTAATTAATTTTGACAATTTATACATATCGATATGTATCCATTACATTTTATTCCTCAAGTAGAATAAAATAGATTTGTTGTTAACTAAATCATTTTCATCTAAAAAATTAGTGTAATATTGTAAACAAAACGTCTTTAGTTATCAAAGAAAAGTAAGAAAACAGTTTATGTGATTATTATGAAGCATCCCAAAAGTTCAGGAAAAAAAAATTTTCATTTGAAAAACACTTAAAACATACAACTGAGTTGTTCCAGTTCCAAAACCAGTTACAATGATTAAATCATTTTAACATCAGAGTAAAAATCATAAATAGCCAATGCGGAAAACGTTGGGGGATGATGTTCAGTCATACCTAACCCTTCCCTTTGCAACCGGAAGTAACTGAAACCATAAACACATAACCGTAAGTATAAAACTTAACGAATTCTCTCAAAATACCACATACAATACATATCATTAGACCTATCCTGAACATTAGGCCCATCCCATAATAAAGGGCCCAACTCTTCCTAACCATTGGGCCCAACCCAATATATAATTAGGTCTAGCCCGTCATACAATGGGCCTAACCCGCTAATGTAATTTCTTAGAAATACAGACATATGACATTTTAGGTTTGTTTTATTAAAATAGAAAGATTCCATATGTTATTTTCCGAAACTTCAATTTTTTTGGTCATTTTTTTCAAATAACCTCATTTTCTTGGTCATTTCACAAATTTTTTAGATTTAAAATCACGATCATTTTGGGGATCAAGACATATGGTTGTACAAGAAATGCGCCGGTAGATTGATAGATACAATGAGCGAGAAAACAATTTGCAAATGCTCTAGAAAAATGTCATCGTGGAATAATTTTTTTAGAAAATCAAACACATGGTATTTTAGGTTTGTTTTATTAGAATAGATGAAAGATTTAATATGTTATTCTAAATAATTATTATTGCTAACCATTTTTTAATAAAACTGTTGAGCTTAAAAAATGAAAACAACAAAAAGAAAAGTTTAGAAATTTCAAAATAAAATAAAATAAATCAAAATATTAAATGGGTTTTATTAAAACAAGTTCGTGCAATAAATATTTTAGTTGGCTAGTTGAGTAACATATTAAAACAAGTTCGTGATAAAAACGAGTAAATAAATTTGTTATGTAACATGTTTATATACCAATAATTATTGTTGCTAACTATTTTTCTAATAAAATATTAACTTAAATTTGTTGACTCAGAAAAGAGAAAACAACAAAACAAAGTTTAAAAATTTCAAAATAAAAAAAATCAAAATCAAAAGCGTGATTTTGATTAGGGGTAACAAATCAAACAAACGTGTCGTGTTTATAACTAACAAAATATGACAATTTTTTACATAACACGACACAATGTTATGGTTTTCTTATCTAATACGAAAACAACATAATTAAAACCCGATGAAACGATTAACAAAATAGACACCGGATGATAAAATAAATTAAAATTTTAGTTAATTATTTTATAATTAATCATATAGAACACAACAAATACAATAACCATGACAAACACATATGTCAAATTTTGAATACGGATATAAATTTGAAATTTAGTTTCGTCCAATATTTGTTTTGTTTGATGTACACTACCCATGGGATTGTTGAAGGTATGTGCCAAAGTGGGCTAGTTGGGTTAAATATTAAAACAAATTCGTGATAAAAACTAGTAAATTAATTTGTTATGACATCTTAACATGATTATATACCGATAATTGTTGTTGCCAATCATCTTCTTTCTAATAAATGAGTACTTAATTGCCACTTGGCAATTGCTAAGTCCCACCCAATGAAAATAAAATGCCAATTTTATCCCTCTTTTAAACTTCCGGTGAAATCCAGATGGGGAGTGATTCGTACACAACAGTTTTTTGCTATACACAACAATTTATGTATTATTGAGTTGTACAATACAACATTTTAAAGTACCAATTGTTGTGTATAGAAAAAAATTATTGTGTACAAATCAGCTCTAAATCTAGATTTTTCAACACTCATGATTTTGTTCCTCATTTTTTCCATTCCATGCTTCAACGAATCTTCAATCTAATAGGCAATCGCAAAAAATCAGGACGAAATCTAATTAAAATTGAATCGTATAGAATATTCAAAATTGCATCGCACAATTTATATTTACAACATCGAATCCTAAAAAAAACTCACACTCTTTGTTTTCTATACTGCTCTGCTACTATGATTCTTTGCTACATTCTTGAAGGTGGCGGCGACAATCGATAGTCCAACGAATCCAATGGTTCTCCGCTTCTCAAACGATATCTATCGGTTCACTATGGATTAATGTTGTTTATTAATTCAATCCGGATCTTCATCTCATCCAGGTCGATCTCCATCATATCAAATTCTTTTTCTCTTTATTTTTTTTTTGTTGATTTATGTTCTTGAAATGAAGGTTGACATCACCATCTTCTAACTTTTCTAAGTGCTAACTTAATTGAGGATATTTCTCATGTTTATAATGCAAGAATGGACCGAGTTTTCTTGGTTTTGTATGTTTGTTTTTGAGTCAACTTCTAAAATCATTTTTCATTTGTGCTTAGGAGTTAAGAAAAACTATTAAATGGATCTAAAAAAAAATTCATCAATGCTTATGGTTATGGACTTTTTTATAAGTTAGTGATTTTTTCTTAATCAGTTTTGCTTTTGACATATTGAATGGATGATGGTTTGATTTCAAATCATGATGCTAGCTCAATAATAGTGCATATTGCACTTTTACCAAAATCAAATTGGTACTAATTTTAAGCATCTAAAAACAATTAGCAACTAGATTAACCTTAGTGACTCATAGAAGAAAACACTTTACACTCTGAATTTGTTACGTTTCTTTTGCTTGTGTCAGTTTTTTAGTTTTTTGTTACTTATAAATTGTTTAGAAAACCTGGATTAGTTCAATCGGTAGCCTTAAGTTAAAGAATTATGTATTTGGATTGTTTATTTGTGTACATGGAAGATAAATTTTGACTATGATCTAGAGTTCTCGTGTTCCACCATGATTGTTTTGTGCGAGATGTATCAATTTCCAAATTCAAAATAAAAATGCTTGCTAAGTTAGTAGTGGATACTATGTGTATACACATTCTCATATTATAGCATTGTACATTAAAAATACAATGATATAAAGAATTTTGGTCAATTCTCTTTTAATTGTATGCAATATGTTAATATTCGTTTCAAACATTTTTGTATAGTAAACACACACACACAATATCATTATAATTTTTTTTATTAGATTCCCATTTTGATAAAAAAAATCATATATAAAATAAAACGGGATCACTCTTATGATAATTTTGTTTATATAGGAGCTATTCTGTAAAAAAAAAAAAGTTATCACTTTTCCATTTTTCTCTTACAAGGACTATCACATTGTAGCACCATTTTGTACTGAAAACACACAATTGCATACTCTAACATTGTACTTTAAAAATACAATGCTTAAAGAAAAAAAGAATAAAAAAATTTAAACATTGGTCATATGTGTAAAATACTAGACATGAATAGTTTTCTAATTATTGTTAGCTTTGTGATTATAATTAGTTTTGTGACTCATGTCAATCAACATTGATTTATATTTTACGATGACATTATATGTTTTACGAGTAGTTTTTTTTGGTAGCAAAGCATAACTAGAAAAGTTCATTTTTTTTTTTTAATATTTATAGCAGAGTACCTTACTATTTGTGTATGTCTTTATGAAACAAGAAAGCTTTATTTTTGAGAAAATTACAAATATAACAAAAACCGTTAATTATTTTGTAGAAAATATCCAAAAAAAAACCTCAATTACAAAAATAGTCTGTAAAATCGCAGATGGATTAAGTCCATCTGCAATTTGACAAAGCCATTTGTGAACGTACAAGTCGCTAAAGCACATCCTTGCTTTAGCGACTTGCACGTTCGCATATGGACTAGTCCATCTGTTATTTCACATTCCATCTGTGATCTCATATGTTTCACAGTTATAAAAACATAATTTTTTTGTTTGTTTCATTTTTCATACTTTTCGTTGGAGAGCTCTCTCTCTCTGGAAGCACTATGGACGATTTGACAAATCAAATATTCATTCATTTTATTAAAAAGACTTTAAACAAATCTTCCAAAGAAATAACAACAAAAGTGATAATTTTTTGCAAGAATCTATGTATAGTATGGTTGTTTCCTAGTCAAACTCTATTAATTTCGTAGTTAAAAATAAAAAATAAAATAAAAAACATGAAATCGCAGATGAACTGAGAGGAAATCGTAGATGAACTTAGTTCATCTAGGATTTTAGTCACTTAGACCCCCTAATTATACAAAAAAAATCATTTGCGAACGTATAAGTTGCTAAAACACGGATGTGCTTTAGCGACTTGTATGTTCACAGATGGCTTTGTCAAATCACAGATGGACTTAATCCATCTGCGATTTTACATGCTATTTTTGTAATTGAGGTTTTTTTTTGGTTATTTTCTACAAAATAATTAACGATTTTGGTTATATTTGTAATTTTCTCTTTATTTTTTGGTTTGTGCGAGATTTGGTCTTAAAATACAACAATAATTTTTATTTTTATTGTTTATAACAAAGTATGTTGCTATATCTTATAAGTTTTTGTTTTTGTTTTGTGTGTAATCTGGTATAAAGTTAAGACCATAAGTTTTCTTTTATTTTTTTATTTTTTGGGTTTATGCACTGACTTGGTAGCAAATAAGAGTTGGGACAAAACTGCACTAAAGTTTCCATTTTGTGAGTTATGATTGATTTTTTGATGGCATTAGTGACAAGTGTGCAAAGAAATATTTAGGGAAAATAACTCTTGAGGGTAATTAACTTTTGCGTTTGTACTCATTTGGTCCTTTTTTTTTTCTATTCAATATACCATCGAACTTGTTGTTGGTGTTTACCATAGCCCTTTTGACCGGCTTTTGACATGTGATAGCCGGTCAAAGGGTTATGGTGAACACAAACAACAAGTTCGATGGTATATTGAGTACAAAAAAAAAAAGAAAGGGACCAAATGAGAACAAACGCAACAGTTGGTTACCCTCCTGATTCATTTTCCCTTTACTCATTTACAACAAATCTCACATCATCTCCTACTGATATTAATGACTTTATGAGATTCATTCTTGCTTATCTTCAAAACATAACATTCGAAAGGACATTATTCATACATATACAACTTTGTAATGCACTTGAATATTTATTAGGGGAATCTTGACTAAGCAGGCGCATTTCATGACTACATTTACATTTCCAATCAAATGATTTATTGTATCATGGATTCTAGACAAGTCTACAAACGAGTGGATTCACAAGTGCTGTGATTTTTGAGTTTACTTAGCTTTAAGTTCGAACTCATGGGATAAGATACAACATCAATATGTACAATATTATGGTGATGTATCTACAAAAGCAGCATGATATTGTACATATTGGTAACAACCCGATATTTCAACTCTTTGTAATGACCTAAAGAGTCAAGTATTGTAACCACCTTGGGGTAATAAAATTTACTTTGATAATAAATTGCCCAAAAGGTATCTATTTAAATTCCTATTATGTTTAATATCATTAAACCGGGATCATACTTAAAAAGAATGCCCAAACCCGGCTTCGTATGTTGAAGTTAAGATTTTTCCAAGTCCGGCTTAGCAACAGACAGCTAAAATCTCGAATCGGAGATCGAACGACTTTTGGCCGGAATGACCTAAACGAGAATCGAAGGTCTCGACGATGGTATTTCAGCGGTAAAAAGTCTGGCAAAAACCGACGTCAGATAAAGAAGTTATGAATTTTTAAAGAAATTCCTTAAACACGACGATTTATAAAATAAATAATAAAAATAATTTCGGAATTTGCCAACGGAGTCTAAACGAAAGTTGTAGAGCATAGTCTCACCTACACGTGGATATAAAGACCATCGAAAACGGAGTTCGTATGAGGAAGATATGAAATTTTGAAGTTTATTAAATAAATTATAATTATATTTAAATCAAAATGCTAGTAATATCCGAAGAGGAGTCAGCGCCCTCATCCGAGGTACGCGCCGCGTAACCCCGTACGCCCAGCGTACCCGAGGGCCTTGGTCTCGGTCCGTCCACATCGCCCCTATGCGAAGCTATCCGACCCGCCGTCCCATCCGACCCGCCGCCCCATCCGACCCGCCGTCCCATCCGAAGCCGAGGCAGTCGAGGACTTGGACATGCATGACGTACGAGTACGCGCTGCGTACGAGCGTACGCCCCGCGTACCGAGGCCTCTCAGCCCCTATAAAAGGGATGCGAGGGTCTCCGGAAAAATTGCTCATTTCTTCTCACTTCTCTTGCGTTTTGCCTCGTTTTCCGTGCCCGTTCAAACCCGAAGCCCTGGTCATTTTTGCTCAAGTCCCGAAGGTCGATTTTACTCCCGAGATTCCCGAGAATCCCGAGAAAAATCCGCTTCCCGAGACGAAACTCTGCCCGGTTTTCCATCTCGCTATCTTCAAACTTCCAAGTGAGTTCATACCCCTACAAACACTCTTTAAATACATTTTTAAATGCTTTCTATACTCTTTAAGGGGGGGGAATACAAGTAAACATACGGTTATTATTGTGTATTTCATGGAATTTCACTTTACTCGTTTTTATCAAATGAATCACTTGTGATTTAGTACTACTATGTGAAAACTCTTGTCATACTTCGCATGCACTAGATTCATACAAAGTATTTAGAAATTCCAAAGTATTCTTCGTTGCTAAACCGTTTTATACATTCTAAAAACTTATGATTTATGCTTTGTCAAACACTGTGAAAAAGGATAAACTTTGCATACAAAACTACTACTTTAATACAGACTTAGTTGAGAATCCATGAGACGTGTACATCTTCAAACACTGCCTTTTTGATAAAAGGTATCGCTACAAGTCCTGTCTATAACCAGAGTCTCCCGTACGGAGAACGTGTCAAATGTGTATAGATCTATACAGGAAGTCATGATCCCGCGCCCTGACTGTTAGCTACAGTCCGTCTTTTGGGGTGACAGTTGTCATAACACTACGACGCCTGAAGAACGTCGCTACAGGCATATTATGTTTAGTATGGTTATAAAACTCATCGGATATACAATTATTATGGTATTATGCTTTTATGAACGAGTAGCTATTAAAACTATTCTTCATCTAACAAGTGCGATCTTCGTATAGCTTTATTATATAAAACTATGCCACAACTTTTAAGCACGTTGGTTGCTTGCGATTTTCGATCTTAGAGACTGCCAGTTATGTTAGGAAAATAAGGGTTTTTCCTGCATCTAAAACAAACAACTAATAGGAAAATAAGGGATTTTCTTGGTGCAACTATTTACAACTTATAACACGAACATTCATATGCATTTCATACTTTTATAAGAAAATAAGGGTTTTTCTTGGAAAGCACACAAATCATATCTCAACTATTAGGGAAAATATGGGATTTTCTGGATCTAATACATTCATTTTCAACCCAACGAATCATAACTCTTTTCATTTGAAAATACCGCGTTTTCTGGAAAACATACATGAACTTTCGAATGGCGTACATTTTCTCAAAACACTACTTATGAACTCACCAACTTAATTGTTGACACTTTTTCTTTGAAATAACTTGTATTCTCAGGGAACCACTAAGCAGGTTTGGAAATCAACTTTTGAGGATTAACGTGCTGACGTTAATTACTTCTTTTGAAAGATGTTTATGTATTTATCTTTTGAACATGTAACGAATACAATTATGTAAACATTTTGGAAACCTTAATATGTATGGTGGTGTGTACTTTCCTTTCTATGAACTGTTATGATACTGAATATGACGTCCTCCGCCCCCGAACGTTTCCGCCGTTCTGGTTTGGGGGTGTGACAGATTGGTATCAGAGCAATCAGATGCGGAGTCAAGCTCCAAGCGCAACCTACGTCGCAAATAGTGCTTGCTAGGATTTCAAATTTTGTTATAAATTAGGACTTCGGATAAGAATATTATTTTCTTTAAAACTTTCTGTAATCGGAGACCTTTAGAAAGGTCAAAAAGTTTTGTCTAAACTCGGATGTGACACAACTATATGTTTAATATATATAGGGCATATCTCTTTCTTGTTTTAATGATGTGTAGTCCGTTCAATTCATAAGTACATCCATTCAAACGTTATTAATGAATCAAGTTCAAAACCCAGTGTTGGCCAAACCAAATTCTTAATCTATTTAAGGTAGTTAACTCAATATCATTCAACTCGCAACCACCGAAACTTATAATATCTCATTCTTCTTTTGGCAGCGCGATGCCTCCTCGTAGATCAGCACGTACCAACGCAACCCCACCACCACCTCCACCACTGACTTATGATCCGGCAATGGTCCAGGCTGCTATCACAGCAGCAGTAGCAGCAGCCCTCTCTCAAATAAACTCCAATGCAAATGGAGGTACAGGAAGCAGCACGAATCATCCCAATCGTGGTACCGGCCAGGGCCATGTAAGGGAATGTACTTACAAGGAGTTCTCCAACTCAAAACCAAAGACTTTTAATGGCAGTGGAGGAGTCATTGCACTAATGCAATGGTTCGAAAAGACCGAAACAGTCTTCGAGATCTGATCGTGCCAAGAAACAAGCAAGGTTAAGTTCGCTGCTTGCACCTTCATAGATCGAGCCCTCACTTGGTGGAAAAGCCATGTGAATTCAGTGACACTCACTGTCGCTAACGCCATGAGGTGGGAAGAACTGAAGGTTCTACTACTGGAAGAATACTGCCCAAGGGGCGAAGTGCAAAAGCTTGAGCAGGAGCTCTGGAATTTGAAAATGGTTGGATCTGATCTAGTCGCCTACACAGCTAGGTTCAACGATCTCGCTACTTTGTGCCCTACCATGGTCAACCCAGAATCAAAGAAGGTCGAAAGGTACATTTGGGGGTTGTCACCCCAGATTCAAGGGCATCTCCTAGCTTCCAACCCTATCACCTACAACAACGCTAAACGCCTGGCTCAACGCCTCATCGACGACGGAGTGAAACAAAGTACCATTGCAGTAACCACAAATCCACCTAGGGAGGCTCAGGGCCAGAGTAAGCCTTGGAACAAGAGGAGGGGACAAACCCTCCAGGAGAACCCTAAGAAACAACAAGTGGTAGCGACCCACGCTATTACTGTACCTACCAACTCTGCCCCCACAAGTTCATACAATGGAAAACTACCGAAATGTAACCACTGCAATTTCCATCACCACGGTCTCTGCCGTGACCTTCAATGCACCAGGTGCAATAAGAAGGGTCATACAGTCCGCTATTGCAAAGAGCCAACCCAACAATCCGCCCCCACTGCTAATACCAGAATAAGTCGCGCCTGCTTTGAGTGCGGAGGCACAGGGCACTACCGCAGGGACTGCCCGAAGGCAAACAACAGGGATACCGGCGGAAGGGGCCGAGTTTTCGCAATGGGACAAGATGAAGCCATTGCGGACCCTACTGTTGTTACGGGTACGTTTCTTCTCGATAACTCATATGCATGCATTTTGTTTGATAGTGGAGCGGAAAGGAGTTTTGTGAGTCACGACTTTAAAGGCATGCTAAAACCAATACCACAATCATTAAGTGAACCATTCATAGTAGAAATGGCCAACGGGAAAACCGAAGGCACTAAGGAGATATATTTAAACTGCATCCTAACTCTAAACGATAATCTCTTTCAAATCAACCTCATGCCAGTCTCGATTAAGAGTTTCGATGTCATCATTGGCATGGATTGGCTGAGTTCACATCGTGCGGACATTTTATGTTACGATAATGCCGTTCGCCTTAATCTGCCAACCGGCGAAACCTTCCTTGTCTTGGGCGACAAACCTAGTACCACTCTTAGTATCATCTCCAGTATCCAAGCTCAGAAGTACCTACGCAAGGAGTGTCACGCGTTTTTAGCACATGTTGTAGATGTGAAACGCGAAGCCCAGGACGTCGAGGATGTGCCCGATGTATGCGATTTTCCCGACGTATTTCCCGAGGACCTTCCAGGAATACCACCCACAAGACAAGTCGAATTTAGAATCGATCTGATTCCCGGAGCTACCCCAGTAGCCAAAGTACCCTATCGATTAGCCCCGGCAGAGATGCAGAAGCTATCCAGCCAACTGAATGAACTACTTGGAAAAGGATTCATCAGGCCGAGCTTCTCGCCATAGGGAGCACCCGTATTGTTCGTGAAAAAGAAAGATGGATCGTTCAGGATGTGCATCGACTACCGAGAACTCAACAAACTTACCATCAAGAACCGATACCCCCTACCCCCGAATCGACGACTTATTCGATCAACTCCAAGGAGCCAACTACTTCTCCAAGATCGATCTAAGGTCGGGATATCACCAGCTGCGAGTCCTAGAGAGTGATGTTCCCAAGACGGCCTTCCGAACGAGATACGGACATTATGAGTTCGTAGTGATGCCGTTCGGACTAACCAATGCCCCGGCCGTATTCATGGATCTAATAAATCGGGTATGTCGTCCATTCTTGGATAAATTTGTAATAGTATTCATAGACGATATACTCATTTATTCAAAGAATAAAGAGGAACATAGTCAACACCTGAGACAAGTCTTAGAGACGTTACGAACTGAGAGACTTTATGCAAAATTCTCAAAATGTGAGTTTTGGATTAGAAAGGTGGACTTCCTCGGTCACGTGGTCAGCAAGGAAGGAATCCACGTGGACCCCTCAAAGATCAAGGCTATCGAAAACTGGTCTGCACCAACCACACCAACCGAAATTCGCCAGTTTCTAGGTCTTGCTGGTTATTATCGAAGGTTCATCCAGAATTTCTCCAGCATCGCAAAGCCTCTTACCGCTTTAACCCAGAAAGGTGTGACCTACAACTGGGGAGAAAAGCAAGATGCTGCGTTTCAGACTTTGAAACAAGCCCTCTGCAGTGCACCTATCCTTTCTCTTCCAGAAGGGACCGAAGATTTTGTGGTGTATTGCGACGCTTCGAAGCAAGGGTTGGGCTGTGTGCTAATGCAGAGGGGAAAAGTTATTGCATATGCCTCATGACAACTGAAAACGCATGAGGTCAATTACACCACTCATGACTTAGAACTTGGAGCAGTGGTCTTCGCTCTTAAAATCTGGAGGCACTACCTTTACGGTACCAAGTGCACTGTCTTTACAGACCACAAGAGTCTCCAACACATCTTCGACCAGAAGGAGTTAAACATGAGACAACGACGTTGGGTCGAATTGCTCAACGACTATGAATGTGAGATTCGCTATCATCCGGGAAAGGCAAACATTGTAGCCGATGCCCTTAGTCGAAAGGAGTACTCTGGCCGAAGAGTGAAGTCATTAGCCATGTCGATCCATTCGCACCTGTCAGCGCAAGTCAAGGAAGCTCAAATAGAGGCCTTGAAACTCGAAAACATGACAGGTGAGGCCCTTAGGGGAATTGACAAGAACTTAGAAATCAAGAGTGACGGAGCACGCTACCTCATGAACCGGATCTGGACACCCAAGTTTGGTGGGTTCAGAGAGGTAGTTATGAGCGAGGCACACAGGACCCCATACTCCGTACACCCAGGGTCAGACAAGATGTATCTAGATCTCAAACAACTCTACTGGTGGCCAAACATGAAAGCGGAGATTGCTACTAATGTGAGCAAGTGTTTAACCTGCGCCAAAATAAAAATAGAACACCAGAAACCCTCAGGTCTACTCCAACAAGCTGAAATACTTGAGTGGAAATGGGAGCAGATTTCCATGGACTTCATAACCAAACTGCCCAAAAATCAGAGTGGCCAAGATACTATTTGGGTAATCGTCGACAGATTAACCAAGTCAGCCCATTTCTTACCGATCAAGGAAACTGATAGGATGGAAAAACTATCAAGAACCTACATCCGGGAGATCGTACGACTTCATGGAGTACCGATGTCCATCATCTCAGATAGAGACAGCAGGTTCACTTCCAGATTCTGGCAATCATTGCAAAAATCCATGGGAACAAGGTTGGACATGAGTACAACATACCACCCACAAACTGACGGACAGAGTGAGAGGACGATCCAAACCTTAGAAGACATGTTACGAGCATGTGTAATCGACTTTGGTAAGGCATGGGATGTTCACTTACCTTTGGTCGAGTTCTCTTATAACAATAGTTACCATACTAGTATCAAGACCGCTCCATTCGAAGCCCTTTACGACCGTAAGTGCAGATCACCTCTGTGCTGGACGGAAGTGGGCGACACGCAATTGGCAAAAGGCCTAGTCCCTAATAGCACCCTCACTGGTCCGGAGATCATCAGGGAAACGACTGAAAATATCGTGTAAATACAAGAACAACTGAAGTCCTCAAGGGATAGGCAAAAGAGCTATGCCGACAAGAGACGTAAACCCTTGGAATTCCAAATTGGCGACCGTGTACTACTAAAGGTCTCACCCTGGAAGGGCATGATACGCTTTGGAAAGCGTGGAAAGCTAAATCCTAGATACATTGGACCCTTCAAAATCATTTCGAGAGTTGGTCTAGTGGCCTACAAACTCCAACTTCCAATCGTGCTTAACAAGGTACATCCAGTATTCCACGTATCGAACCTGAAAAAGTGCTTGTCCGACGAAACACTTGTAATTCCACTCGATGAAATCGAGCTAATTGAAAATCTTAACTTTGTGGAAGAACCCGTCAAAATCATGGATAGGGAAGTTAAATGAACTAAACAGAGTCGCATTCCAATAGTAAAGGTTCGATGGAATGCTAAGAGAGGACCCGAGTTCACATGGGAACGGGAAGACCAAATGCAACAGAAGTATCCGCACCTCTTCCTCAGTCCCTAAGACGTCTATTTTGTATTAAAAATTTCGGGACGAAATTCCCTCTAACGGGGGGATGATGTAACAACCCGATATTTCAACTCTTTGTAATGACCTAAAGAGTCAAGTATTGTAACCACCTTGGGGTAATAAAATTTACTTTGATAATAAATTGCCCAAAAGGTATCTATTTAAATTCCTATTATGTTTAATATCATTAAACCGGGATCATACTTAAAAAGAATGCCCAAACCCGGCTTCGTATGTTGAAGTTAAGATTTTTCCAAGTCCGGCTTAGCAGCAGACAGCTAAAATCTCGAATCGGAGATCGAACGACTTTTGGCCGGAATGACCTAAACGAGAATCGAAGGTCTCGACGATGGTATTTCAGCGGTAAAAAGTCTGGCAAAAACCGACGTCAGATAAAGAAGTTATGAATTTTTAAAAAAATTCCTTAAACACGACGATTTATAAAATAAATAATAAAAATAATTTCGGAATTTGCCAACGGAGTCTAAACGAAAGTTGTAGAGCATAGTCTCACCTACACGTGGATATAAAGACCATCGAAAACGGAGTTCGTATGAGGAAGATATGAAATTTTGAAGTTTATTAAATAAATTATAATTATATTTAAATCAAAATGCTAGTAATATCCGAAGAGGAGTCAGCGCCCTCATCCGAGGTACGCGCCGCGTAACCCCGTACGCCCAGCGTACCCGAGGGCCTTGGTCTCGGTCCGTCCACATCGCCCCTATGCGAAGCTATCCGACCCGCCGTCCCATCCGACCCGCCGCCCCATCCGACCCGCCGTCCCATCCGAAGCCGAGGCAGTTGAGGACTCGGACATGCATGACGTACGAGTACGCGCTGCGTACGAGCGTACGCCCCGCGTACCGAGGCCTCTCAGCCCCTATAAAAGGGATGCGAGGGTCTCCGGAAAAATTGCTCATTTCTTCTCACTTCTCTTGCGTTTTGCCTCGTTTTCCGTGCCCGTTCAAACCCGAAGCCCTGGTCATTTTTGCTCAAGTCCCGAAGGTCGATTTTACTCCCGAGATTCCCGAGAATCCCGAGAAAAATCCGCTTCCCGAGACGAAACTCTGCCCGGTTTTCCATCTCGCTATCTTCAAACTTCCAAGTGAGTTCATACCCCTACAAACACTCTTTAAATACATTTTTAAATGCTTTCTATACTCTTTAAGGGGGGGGGGGGGAATACAAGTAAACATACGGTTATTATTGTGTATTTCATGGAATTTCACTTTACTCGTTTTTATCAAATGAATCACTTGTGATTTAGTACTACTATGTGAAAACTCTTGTCATACTTCGCATGCACTAGGTTCATACAAAGTATTTAGAAATTCCAAAGTATTCTTCGTTGCTAAACCGTTTTATACATTCTAAAAACTTATGATTTATGCTTTGTCAAACACTGTGAAAAAGGATAAACTTTGCATACAAAACTACTACTTTAATACAGACTTAGTTGAGAATCCATGAGACGTGTACATCTTCAAACACTGCCTTTTTGATAAAAGGTATCGCTACAAGTCCTGTCTATAACCAGAGTCTCCCGTACGGAGAACATGTCAAATGTGTATAGATCTATACAGGAAGTCATGATCCCGCGCCCTGACTATTAGCTACAGTCCGTCTTTTGGGGTGACAGTTGTCATAACGCTACGACGCCTGAAGAACGTCGCTACAGGCATATTATGTTTAGTATGGTTATAAAACTCATCGGATATACAATTATTATGGTATTATGCTTTTATGAACGAGTAGCTATTAAAACTATTCTTCATCTAACAAGTGCGATCTTCGTATAGCTTTATTATATAAAACTATGCCACAACTTTTAAGCACGTCGGTTGCTTGCGATTTTCGATCTTAGAGACTGCCAGTTATTTTAGGAAAATAAGGGTTTTTCCTGCATCTAAAACAAACAACTAATAGGAAAATAAGAGATTTTCTTGGTGCAACTATTTACAACTTATAACACGAACATTCATATGCATTTCATACTTTTATAAGAAAATAAGGGTTTTTCTTGGAAAGCACACAAATCATATCTCAACTATTAGGGAAAATATGGGATTTTCTGGATCTAATACATTCATTTTCAACCCAACGAATCATAACTCTTTTCATTTGAAAATACCGCGTTTTCTGGAAAACATACATGAACTTTCGAATGACGTACATTTTCTCAAAACACTACTTATGAACTCACCAACTTAATTGTTGACACTTTTTCTTTGAAATAACTTGTATTCTCAGGGAACCGCTAAGCAGGTTTGGAAATCAACTTTTGAGAATTAACGTGCTGGCGTTAATTACTTCTTTTGAAAGATGTTTATGTATTTATCTTTTGAACACGTAACGAATACAATTATGTAAACATTTTGGAAACCTTAATATGTATGGTGGTGTGTACTTTCCTTTCTATGAACTATTATGATACTGAATATGACGTCCTCCGCCCCCGAACGTTTCCGCCGTTCTGGTTTGGGGGTGTGACAATATTGATGTTGTATCTTATCCTATGAGCTCGATCTTAAAGCTAAGTAAACTCAAAAATCACAACACTTGTGATTCCACTCGTTTGTAGACTTGTCTAGAATCGATGATACGATAAATCATTTGATTGCAAATGTAAATGTAGTCATGAAATGCGCCTGCTTATTCAAGATTCCCCTAATAAATATTCAACTGCATTACAAAGTTGTACATGCATGAATAATGTCATTTCGTGAGTTATGTTTTGAAGAGAAGCAATAATGAATCTCATAGTCATTAATTTCAGTAGGAGATGACGTGGGATTTGCTGTAAATGAGTAAAGAGAAAATGAATCAGGAGGGTAACCAACTGTTGCGTTTGTTCTCATTTGGTCCCTTTCCTTTTTTTTTTGTACTCAATATACCATCGAACTTGTTGTTTGTGTTCACCATAACCCTTTGACCGGCTATCACAGGTCAAAAGCCAGTCAAAAGGGCTATGGTAAACACCAACAACAAGTTCGATGGTATATTGAATACAAAAAAAAGAAAAAGGACCAAATGAGTACAAACACAAAAGTTAATTACCCTCCAGAGTCATTTTCCCAAAAGAAAACGAAAACAAAGAAAGTAGGAAACGCGCCCCGATTTATACTTTGGTTTAAAAGTTGTCGATCCGAATTCTTATATTCTTAACCCGAAAAATAAACATTTGCAGCCATTTTTTAAAATGATGAAGCTCCTAAAATTACTTTAAATGCTTAACAAAAAATGCCATCAACTATCTCCACTTCATACTAATAATTATCCATAAACAATTGGGAAAATGACTTTGGAGGGTAATTAACTTTTGCGTTTGTACTCATTTGGTCATTTTTTTTTGTATTCAATATACCATCGAACTTTTGTTGGTGTTTACCATAGCCCTTTTGACTGGCTTTTGACCTGTGATAGCCGGTCAAAGGGTTATGGTGAACAGAAACAACAAGTTCGATGGTATATTGAGTACAAAAAAAGGAAAGGGACCAAATGAGAACAAACGCAACAATTGGTTACTCTCCTGATTCATTTTCTCTTTACTCATTTACAGCAAATCCCATGTCATCTCCTACTGAAATTAATGACTATGAGATTCATTATTGCTTCTCTTCAAAACATAACTCACGAAAGGACATTATTCATGCATGTACAACTTTGTAATGCAGTTGAATATTTATTAGGGGAATCTTGACTAAGCAGACGCATTTCATGACTACATTTACATTTGCAATCAAATGATTTATCGTATCATGGATTCTAGACAAGTCTACAAACGAGTGGAATCACAAGTTTTGTGATTTTTGAGTTTACTTAGCTTTAAGATCGAGCTCATGGGATAAGATACAACATCAATATGTACAATATCATGCTGCTTTTGTAGATACATCACCATAATATTGTACATATTGATGTTGTATCTTATCCCATGAGTTCGAACTTAAAGCTAAGTAAACTCAAAAATCAGAACACTTGTGAATCCACTCGTTTGTAGACTTGTCTAGAATCCATGATACAATAAATCATTTGATTGCAAATGTAAATGTAGTCATGAATGCGCCTGCTTAGTCAAGATTCCCCTACTAAATATTCAAGTGCATTACAAAGTTGTACATGTATGAATAATGTCCTTTCGAATGTTATGTTTTGAATATATGCAATAATGAATCTCATAAAGTCATTAATATCAGTAGGAGATGATGTGGGATTTGTTGTAAATGAGTAAATGGAAAATGAATCAGAAGGGTAACCAACTGTTGCGTTTGTTCTCATTTGGTCCCTTTCCTTTTTTTTGTACTCAATATACCATCGAACTTGTTGTTGGTGTTCACCATAACCCTTTGACCGGCTATCATAGGTCAAAAGCCGGTCAAAAGGGCTATGGTAAACACCAACAACAAGTTCGATGGTATATTGAATACAAAAAAAAGGGACCAAATGAGTACAAACGCAAAAGTTAATTACCCTCAAGAGTCATTTTCCCAAATATTTAAGTAGAACATTATTAAAATGATACCATCCCATATGACCCATTGGCCAAGTGATTAAAATAGAGTTTGTGTGTGTATTTAATTTATAAAGGGATAAAATAAATCAAAAAGTAAAAATTGTGTTATCCTGGTTTTTAAGTTTGTTCATACAAAACGTAGATCGGATATTCATAACAATGTATATATTAATTTTTACTAATCATTATGAACTTACAGGCAAAACTTATATCTTTGTAAATTAATAATTGTTTTGCAAATCTTTGATTAGTCATTACGATTTGAATTATCAACAATTTTTTATTTAAATGATAATGTTTTTTCTTTGGTAACCATGGTTTTCACAGGTATTAATCTAGCTTTTGAAATAAAATGTTATTTAGATAAGAGAAATCAAAATCAAAAGTGAGCTCTCATACACAATCTGCGGGATTGTTGAACGTATGTATGACCAAGTTGACTAGTTGGATAACATATTAAAACAAGTTCGTGATAAAAATGAGTAAATTAATGGGAAAATGACTCTTGAGGGTAATTAACTTTTGCGTTTGTACTCATTTGGTCCCTTTTTTTGTATTCAATATACCATCGAACTTGTTGTTGGTGTTTACCATAGCCCTTTTCACCGGCTTTTGACCTGTGATAGCCGGTCAAAGGGTTATGGTGAACACAAACAACAAGTTCGATGGTATATTGAGTACAAAAAAAAGGGACCAAATGAGAACAAACGCAAGAGTTGGTTACTCTCCTAATTCATTTTCCCTTTACTCATTTACAACAAATCCCACATCATCTCCTACTGATATTAATGACTTTATGAGATTCATTATTGCTTATCTTCAAAACATAGCCTACGAAAAGGACATTATTCATACATGTACAACTTTGTAATGCACTTGAATATTTATTAGGGGAATCTTGACTAAGCAGGTGTATTTCATGACTACATTTACATTTCCAATCAAATGCTTTATCGTATCATGGATTCTAGACAAGTCTACAAACGAGTGTGATTTTTGAGTTTACTTAGCTTTAAGATCGAACTCATAGGATAAGATACAACATCAATATGTACAATATTATGGTGATGTATCTACAAAAGCAGCATGATATTGTACATATTGATGTTGTATCTTATCTCATGAGTTCGATCTTAAAGCTAAGTAAACTCAAAAATCACAACACTTGTGATTCCACTCGTTTGTAGACTTGTCTAGAATCCATGATACGATAAAGCATTTGATTGCAAATGTAAATGTAGTCATGAAATGTGCCTGCTTAGTCAAGATTCCCCTAATAAATATTCAAGTGCATTACAATGTTGTACATGCATGAATAATGTCATTTTGTGAGTTTTGTTTTGAAGAGAATCAATAATGAATCTCATAGTCATTAATTTCATTAGGAGATGACGTGGGATTTGTTGTAAATGAGTAAAGAGAAAATGAATCAGGAGGGTAACCAACTGTTGCATTTGTTCTCATTTGGTCCCTTTCCTTTTTTTGTACTCAATATACCATCGAACTTGTTGTTTGTGTTCACCATAACCCTTTGACCGACTATCACAGGTCAAAAGCCGGTCAAAAGGGCTATGGTAAACACCAACAACAAGTTCGATGGTATATTGAATACAAAAAAAAGAAAAATGACCAAATAAGTACAAACGCAAAAGTTAATTACCTTCAAGAGTCATTTTCACTAAATTAATTTGTTATGTTATTCTGACATGATTATATACTGATAATTATTGTTGTCAACAATTTCTTTTTAATAAATTATTAACTTAACACTTTTGAGTTCATAAAAGAGAAAACAACAAAACAAGTTTAGAAATTTCAAAAGAAAAATATTCAAAATTAAAAGTGCCAAAGTGGACTCTTACACGATTTATGAGATTGGCACAAGCTAGCTGGGTAACATACCAAATCAAATTCGTGATAAAAACGAGTAAATTAAATTTTGTCGATTTTTCTGTTTGTGATCAACATCTTTAGAGTATTTAGACAGGTCTCTATAAAGCTATAACGCAAACACGAGTCCTATACAATGAAAGAAGAGTCCTCATTTGCATGATTTTTTTTTTTTTTTTTTGTAATTAGTTATTCGCTACTTTAAGGCTGTATTAATCGGATATGCACAACATAAGTTTATTTACTAAGAGTGCATTTGGTTATGAAATTCATGTCACAGCTAGCTGATAAATTAGTTTATTTTTTGAGTTTTTTTATATTGTCGTGTTTGACAAACCAAAAAATAGCTTATAAGCTAACTTATAAGCTAGCTTTTTAAAAAGGTACTTAGACTAACTTTTTAAAAGATTTTTAAAAATTTTCCAAATATACATCTTTATTATTTATAGAAACACATACTTTTAAGTAGGGGTGAGCGCGGTGCGGTTATTAGCTAAAACCTCATCACTAACCGTAAATGCGGTTAATTCATTTTCAAAACCGCTTGGTGCGGTTATTCTTTCGGTGCGGTTAGGCGGTTATTTTTATGGTGCGGTTTTGTTTTTTTTGTGTTGCGGTTATTAACCGCATGGATTTGGTGCGGTTATTTTGTGTGGTTTTTAACCACAGTTTAGAGCTCAAATCGTTTTAAGAGTTCAAACATATTATTTGTAATGATAAAAAAACTATAAGGCATAACACAATTAACTTAAATCACAAACAATTAATATCTTAAAAACGTCAAATCAATAGTAATTAACAATAAATTTCTTAAATTTGTCTAATTTCACTAATATTCAAAGTTAAAAATAACAAAAAACCAACAATTTTGTCTTCTAGTATTTTATTCATCTTCCATTCATGAAACTTGTCTTATTTTTAATATTTAATATATTAATAATTAATAAAAAAAGTTGTATATAATATATGCGGTGCGGTGCGGTTTTTTTGCGGTTTTTGAAAACTAATAACCGCACCGCACCGCAAATTTGCGGTTTTTGAAAAACAAAAAACCTCACCATCGGTTTTTATTGCGGTTGCGGTTTATCGGTTGCGGTTTTTGCGGTTAATTTTAGTTGCGGTGCGGTTTTTGCTCACCCCTACTTTTAAGTGTCATTTTATATAATTTTATATATTTCAGCTAGTTTTTCAACTAGTTTTACCAAACGTTATTTTTTATCAGTTAACTTTTTATTTAACAGCTAACTTTTCAACTATCAGCTAACTTTCCTGTTAACAGCTAGCATTTCAGCTTAAATAAATAAGTGAAATAAGGGTGTTGCTAATGACACCTCTATAAAACTAAAGTCAATTTACTGACATAATTATTACATACAAAAAAACATTATAACCGTAAAATACATTATTAGTCCTTTACTTATATTTTCATTTTTGTTTTCCTCCCTTTCAATTTAAAAAAGTTCAAATTGATGAATAAGTTAATAAACCATCATATACCATTAACATCACATTTATGGTCATTTACGTATATATTATTTTTTGTTTTCATCCCTTTAATTTAAAAAAATGTTATTATTATTATTATTATTATTATTATTATTATATATGAAAATTTAAATATCCTTACTTTTTTATTCATAATATCTTCATTTTTATTTTAAACTAGTTGTGATATCCATGTATCACATTGGTTAATTTAAAAAAAGTTAAATATGATTTTTTAAATAATTGACAACTTTAAATTTATAAAAAAAATAAGAAAAATAATGAATCATTAAAATTGAAATTTTTTTTTATCTTTTATATTTAAACAATTCATTTAAATAAATAAACAAAAGAAACTAATAAACTTTAATTTAATTTTTTTGAAATTAGAAGGTAAACTAATTAATGAAATTGACATCCATTTATTATTATATTTATTGCAATTATTATATTAAAATATTATATGAAATTTAATAAAATAGGAAAACACATAAAATGACTTGTGAAAAAAAATAATAATTCAAAATTACCAAAAATTGACATTTATCAAATTGAAGGAGAGCATGCCATGTGGCAAAAAAGTTCTAATTGAAGGAGGATGGTGACAATTGTCATTCACTTTAATTTAAATTTAATTGAGATATTATATATTTATATATATATATATATATATATATATATATATATATATATATGTCATCATTTTAAATAGGTAGGAAATGTCAGAGGATATTTAGTCTCTCTCTCTCTCTCTCTCCTTCCCTCTCTCTCTCTCTCTCTCTATATATATATATATATATATATATATATATATATATATATATATATATATATATATATATATATATGTTGCAGAAGTCGTAAGGTGTTTCCAGTTTGGTGGAATAACGAGTAAAGAGTCACCGATCTAGGCGGAGAGTACTAAGGGAGTATTCTGATTGAGTAAATTATAAAAAATAAATTTTAAGAAATTATATATAACAAATATCAGATGTTTATGTAACACCCAAAGTTTTGAAGGCCAAGAAAGGAAAGGAAACCCTAAGTTTAGGGGACGACTCAGCGAGTCCAAGGATGAACTCGGCGAGTCCAAGCGGGATCCGGGTCGAGGAGTAAGTGGCCGACTCGGCGAGTCGGCCAAGGAGACTCGGTGAGTCTGGTCTGTACGAGGAAAACCCTAAATTCGGGACATGGAGCCTATTTAAGCGTCTCATTCTCTTCCCTAGGGCTCCTTGGTTGCCTCTCTCTCCCAGGAACCGAACCCTAAGCCTCCATTGTTGTGCATTCAAGCTTCTAAGCCATTTTTTTGGGTGATTTGAAGGAAGAAGAAAGAGGGAAATCATTGAAGCTTCAAGGATTGGCTTTAGATTTGGAGTTGTGGAACCTTTCTGAGATATTGAAGGTATTGAGTCGTTTCCTTCCTTTGGATCTTCTATGGTTGCGAGATTTGGGACTTTTTAAGCCATGGTTAGTCACCCATTTGAGTTGGAAGTCGGATCTGGAGTTGCTACTCCATATCTAAGCATATTATGGTCTTGAGAAGCATAAAGTATATGCCCTTGAGTTGATTATGGAGCCTCTTTGCCTTAAACCCTAGTTTATGGTGTATTTTGCCTAGATCTCCTTCTCTACACGTAAAGTTTGCAACTTTACGTGAGGAATAGGCTTGGGAAGGGTAGATCTACAGTTTGGAGTCCATGCATGACTCAAACGTCCTATGCATGTATGTAGATATGAATGGACTCTGTGAGTCCTTTGAGTGGACTCGGCGAGTAGCATGAAGATTAGGAGGAACTCGACGAGTGGGATGAACCGCTCGTCGAGTTAGATGAAGTTGGGCAGGAACTCGGCGAGTTAGATGAACAACTCGGCGAGTCTGTTGAAAGTTGTCTTGGACTCGGTGAGTCTATTCTTGGACTCGGCGAGTCAGGTCGCGAAACCCCCCAAACCCTTCGAGTTAAGACTCGAATCAGTGAGTCGGATGGAGACTCGGTGAGTTGGACAAGTCAGGACTCGGAAATCGGAAGACTCGGCGAGTCATGGACTGACTCGGCGAGTCGAGTCGAGTCGCGAATAAGACTCTAAACATATGAACTCGGCGAGTCAATAGGGTGACTCAGCGAGTAGGGTTGACCTGGAAGGTTGACTTGGACCAGGACTTTGACTTTGACCAGAGTTGACTTGGTTGACTGTCGGGGGTCACTTAGACTAATGCATTGATATTGGTAGCTCGGGGAGCTAGTGGAGCAGGAGTTCAGAGAGTTTTCGGACAGCAGCTAGTGGGATCATCAGCGAGTTCAGCCAGTGCAAGTGAGTTTCCCTTTTGTGTTAATGGGTCTACGGCCACAATGCCAACCCATGTAGTTATGAGTAGAAGACCCGGGGGTTAGCCCTAGGCACAATATGCTAGTATGATATTCGGGACAAGGTCCAATGATAGTGGGCGGGTGCCCAAGGATTGGTTTATGTGAAAGTTTATACTTGTTATCTGTGTGATACTTGTATGTGTCGGGTAGGGAGGTGTGTGGGGGCGAGGTCCCGTATCTCACGAATAGCAGAGTGTGGATGGTGTTCCACATCTCATTAGCAGCAGATCAAGGGCGAGGCCCAAGTTAGGGAAAGAGTGAGTGTGGGCTGGGCCCGTATCTCACTATCAGTAGGAGCATGGACGGGGTTCCATGACTCATCAATAGAGTTCGGTTGTTAGGACCGGAGGGTAGTCAGACACCCTAGTTACGTCTGACAGTATGTGATGATATGTTTGCATGATAGCATGATCTGTTATATGAGTTAGAGGTAGTAGGAGGGGAGCAGTCCCCAAGTTCGGTTGTTAGGGCGAAGGGTAGTTCAGACACCCCAGATATGTCTGATACTCTGTTACGTTATAATATGTGATAATAGTAGTAGTATGGGGTGAAATAGTCCCTGAGGTTCGGTCGTTAGGACTGAAGGGTAGTCAGCACCCCAGAATGGCTTGACATGGGTAGTCAGCACCCCAGAATGGCTTGACACGGGTAGGTCGGCACCCCAGAATGGCCGTACCGGGTAGGTCGGGCACCCCAGAATTGCCTGGCAGTATGTATGATATATGATTGTATGGTATGATGGGGGAACTCACTAAGCTTCGTGCTTACGGTTTTCAGTTTTGGTTTCAGGTACTTCCGGTAGCGGATGAAGGAGCTCGGGATGATCGCATGGCACACACCATATATTAGTCAGCCTGGGAATGTTTTACTTTGATAACGTATATGTATTTTGGAAATTAATACCCTGATTATGTTTGGAATTGATGATCTTACTTTAAGTAATGTTTTATTAAAAGAAATTTTTAGTCTTGAATTTTGGGACGTTACAAGTTGGTATCAGAGCCTTGGTTTGAGGGATTCGGACATGCTCTCGGGTATGTCTGAACTCAAACTGAGGAATCGGTATAGAAGTTTTCAAAAAAAAAAGACAACTTTGTAAAAAGAGAGTTTTGAGAAAGAAAACAGTTTTAGAAAAGCAAAAAGAATTCATATGGGAAAGAATTTTGAAAAGAGGAAAAGGGTGTGGTGCATGCAATCAGCCGAGCTCAAGTAAGTACCCCAAAATACCCATACAAGTTTATGATATGTTTATCAGTTAGTAGAACAACATGATAGATTAGGACTAAGGATCTAGGGAGGATGCCTTATGTGCCTGTTATATGTGCTTTGAGCTGCATGATAGTGCTGATTAGACAGTAGTGGGATAGCCTGTTTAGGTTATGCCTGGGTTTATGAGTTTGTGTTGCATGCTAGTGCAGATTCTTGCTATGAGATCATGATCGCTTGTGTATGTTATGGTTAGATTTTCCCTTTGTCTGAATGTTGTTTGCTTTGTGCATTATGGGATTCCGAGTGATGAGAGTTAGCCCTTAGGTGGATACGTCACACCATATGTGATCAGGGTTGGATGATCTCAGAGTGCTGGGTTTGGCCCTATTTCGCAGCTCTTGTTTGAGTCTAACCGTTGTAGGGACGAGTCTTTTACTCGAAGGATTATCTGAGCCTCGTCACATGTGATGGTATTCAGTTGATGGCTAATTGGCATTACAAGGAGGCCTTCAGCAGCCGAGGACTGGTTTGAGTTGAGTCAGAGGTTTCCCTAGGGTAAGCCTAGGATGAGATAGTGCTGGGAACAGTAGTAGTGGATAAGGGACCTCGTGGAGTCAAAGCAATTCCTGAGGAGAGTACGGATAGATGTGGAAGGTAGTATGGGCCCATACTACTGAAAGCAGAGGATCCGTACTCGATTCGGGAAAGGCCGAGACAAGACCGGGAACCTAGTAGAGTGTGTGTTTGGTCTCGCAGCAGTGATGAGTATTCTGATAGTGGATGCATTATATTTCCAGTATGGTAACATTGCGAGAGAGACCAGCGGGCGGATCAGGCGCCGGAGAGGGATCAGGCTCGGGTTCAGGGACCAAGTAGCTCGAGGAGCGAATGAGGGAGTTGATATCAGCTGAGGTTACACGTAGTATTCTAGATCAGACTCCTGTGATCTTTGGCACGGTCAAGGAGGGTATATTGGAGATTTTGGATGAGTGGCTGGGAGCCTTCCGTACCGAGATGATGTCATTGATGGGAGCGCGTACCTTGACATTTCGAGAGTTCAGGGCTTGCGGGGCACCAGATTATCATGGGGCTAGGGAACCCATCGCTAGCAGCAGATGGTTGGCTGATGTTGCCAACGCATTCCGTATGAGCCGGTGTCCTAAGGGGGACAAGGTCAGACTCGTTTCCTGTCTTCTGAAGGACAGAGCGAGGGATCGGTGGGAGGAGATTGGTCATGCTTTAGGGGAATGGTGTCGCGTTGGACGCGATGACTTGGAGCAATTTCTCGGCCAGGTTCAGGGCGGAGTTTTTGCCGATTATTGAGGTGCAGCAGTTGGCACAGGAGTTTCAGGATTTGACGCAGACCACTGAGACTGTGGCGGAGATTACCGCCATGTTCAGGGAGAGGGCTCTTCTTGCACCGCAGTATGTCGCGGATGAGGAGATGAAGAAGGCCCGATACCATGAGATGTTGAGGGATGACATCAGGGAGTTCGTGAGCAGATCCAGCTGTAAGACACTGGAAGATATGATTTCTCGGGCTAGAGAGAGGGAAATTGATTTGGAGCAGATCCGGAAGAGGAAGTCGGATGAGGTTCAGGTAGCGGCAGGTTCGGGCAAAAGGCCCAAGGGATTGGATTCGAGGTCGAGGGATTATCAGGACCACAGTCGGTGCGGGAAGTGTGGCAGGGCGCACGGGAGCGCGTGCATGAGTGGTAGCGGTGGTGAGTCTGGCTGTTTCAAGTGCGGTCAGACTGGTCATTTCAGCAGGGATTGTACTGTTACCACCTCACAGGGATCAGACTTGTTATGTTTTCACTGCAATCAGTGGGGCCACAAGAAGGCCCAATGCCCCAGTTTGTTTTCAGCAGGACGGGTGATGACACCTGCCCCTGCAACCTTAAGGACCACGGACGGTCGGCAGGGCCGTGCAGAGGCGCCTACGGTAGGAGACATGGCTTTTCAGATGACTACCTTGGAGACACAAGCAGCACCAAACGTTGCAAGTATGCGATCTCCGTTTTCAGTCCTTTTATTCGTGCATGATTATATTGTTATGGTTCTGCATCAGTATCGATATGAGTATTTTATTTTGAGCGGTTGAGTGTGATCGAGTTATATGCCATCTGCATACCTTGGATATTCGAATGGTAGTGAGGGGATGTGCCTTATTGGAGAAAGTTTCATAGGATGCAGTAACTGTAGCATGCTTGGGAGGGATTTGGTATGTCTCGCTAGATCGGAGTTGTATAGTGTTAGAGATGGATTGGTTAGATCCCTAGCTATGGTAAGCTTGGGTCCTTCAGCAGATTGATTATGGAATGGTAGCAAGGATTGGGATTTCTTTTGAGTTTTGAGCAACAAGGGGTAAGCAGGATCGAAGTGGGGGAGAACCCTCCAAGTGTGCAAAGGTAGGAGCATGCAGACCCATAATGAGCGCGCAACCTCCGAGAAGGAAAAGAAATGGTTTAGCGTTTGATGGATCGAGGATTTCAGGGTTGGGAGTTTGAGAAACTCCCCATCAGCTAGTGCGTGTGATGGTAATGGTTAGTATGTGGTTGGGAATTCAAATTGATGGATCGCCTGTAGGACTCGAGGGAGTCGGAATGAGGATCTTGAGAGCTAATGACACATGGGTGCCTCCGTATTAGCAGTATGTGGTAGAAAGTGATGTAAGACTATGGGGAATCCGTAGCCTTCACTAGCAGTTAGTGGTGGAAAGTGATGTAAGACTACGGGGCAGCCGTAGCATTCACTAGCAGTCAGTAATGGATGGTGATGTGAGGCTACGGGTAACCCGTAGCATTCCTTAGTAGCTTCGTTAGCGGAGTTGGGGCGAGGCCCTTGTCTCCTAGTGATCAGTCAGGGATCAGGGATGGGTAGTGGATGAGAATGATAGGGAGTTGCCTGTATAGCCCTAGAGAGGTGAGACCTTGGGAGAGGCCGCTCCAGGATAGAGGCGGGTGGGACCCGTGGGCGAGGCACGTGAGTTTTAGCAGCGCAGGTGGGACTTGGTGGGGACCTTAGTGTCAAGTTAGGGGATTGGGGATCCCAGGTTTGTAGTGCCTGAATGTCAGAATAAATTGAGCAGTTATAGGTGGTCGAAGTTTCTTCGGAAGCCGCTGGGAGCGACTAGTGGTGGTGATGGGACTAGCTACCGGTGGGAGCCGGTAATCCAGACATTGATAGGTTGGTAGGGACCAGGGTGGTCTCAGTTCATCCGGAAGGCAGACAAGGAATAGCAGAATTTTCGGTCAGTAGTACCGCGAGTAAGCAGTGTATGGTGGAATTCAGTTAGTTGAATCGAGGGGTGCTCGGCACCAAATTTTGACAGAGAAGAGTATCAGTGGTTACTGACGGCGATGACCCGTGCTGGAAATAGCGGGGGTGATGGAGTTGGTGAAGGATAGGACCTTCACAGTGACAGAGGAAATAGTTGGTTATGGAGCTTTGCCTTGGGAAGGAAAGGAAATCGCGCAAGGAAAGAAGGGGTGAGCCCTTATAGGTTCAGTGCAATACTCGGTGAGTACCAGAAGGATTGTCGGTGAGTAAGTTGTGTTTCAAGGATGTTCAGGGTCATGGTGACCCGAGTCTATTATTCGCAAGGATTAGTGTTAGTCGGAATGACCGAGCGGAAGGCCAGCGAAGGTAGGCAGCAGGTGTTGGAATAATTGGTGGGATATTAGAGGCAGATCGCAGGCGGTGGGCCATAGCAAACTTCGAGGACGAAGTTTAGTTTAAGTGCGGGAGAGTTGTAACACCCAAAGTTTTGAAGGCCAAGAAAGGAAAGGAAACCCTAAGTTTAGGGGACGACTCGGCGAGTCCAAGGATGAACTCGGCGAGTCCAAGCGGGATCCGAGTCGAGGAGTAAGTGGCCGACTCGGCGAGTCGGCCAAGGAGACTCGGCGAGTCTGGTCTGTATGAGGAAAACCCTAAATCCGGGACTTGGAGCCTATTTAAGCGTCTCATTCTCTTCCCTAGGGCTCTTTTGCTGCCTCTCTCTCCCAGGAACCGAACCCTAAGCCTCCATTGTTGTGCATTCAAGCTTCTAAGCCATTTTTTTGGGTGATTTGAAGGAAGAAGAAAGAGGGGAATCATTGAAGCTTCAAGGATTGGCTTTAGATTTGGAGTTGTGGAACCTTTCTGAGATATTGAAGGTATTGAGTCGTTTCCTTCCTTTGGATCTTCTATGGCTGCGAGATTTGGGACTTTTTAAGCCATGGTTAGTCACCCATTTGAGTTGGAAGCCGGATCTGGAGTTGCTAATCCAGATCTAAGCATATTATGGTTTTGAGAAGCATAAAGTATATGCCCTTGAGTTGATTATGGAGCCTCTTTGCCTTAAACCCTAGTTTATGGTGTATTTTGCCTAGATCTCCTTCTCTACACGTAAAGTTTGCAACTTTACATGAGGAATAGGCTTGGGAAGGGTAGATCTACAGTTTGGAGTCCATGCATGACTCAAACGTCCTCTGCATGTATGTAGATATGAATGGACTCGGTGAGTCCTTTGAGTGGACTCGGCGAGTAGCATGAAGATTAGGAGGAACTCGATGAGTGGGATGAATAGATCGTCGAGTCAGATGAAGTTGGGCAGGAACTCGGCGAGTTGGATGAACAACTCGGCGAGTCTGTTGAAGGTTGTCTTGGACTCGGCGAGTCTGTTCTTGGACTCGATGAGTCAGGTCGCGAAACCCCCCAAACCCTTCGAGTTAAGACTCGAATCAGTGAGTCGGATGGAGACTCGGTGAGTTAGACAGGTCAGGACTCGGAAATCGGTAGACTCGGCGAGTCATGGACTGACTCGGTGAGTCGAGTCGAGTCGCGAATAGGACTCTAAACATATGAACTCGGCGAGTCAATAGGGTGACTAGGCGAGTAGGGTTGACCTAGAAGGTTGACTTGGACCAGGACTTTGACTTTGACCAGAGTTGACTTGGTTGACTGTCGGGGGTCAGTTAGACTAAGTGTTGCATTGATATTGGTAGCTCGGGGAGCTAGTGGAGCAGGAGTTCAGAGAGTTGTCGGACAGCAGCTAGTGAGATCATCAGCGAGTTCAGCCAGTGCAGGTGAGTTTCCCTTTTGTGTGAATGGGTCTACGACCACAATGCCAAACCATGTAGTTATGAGTAGAAGACTCGGGGGTTAGCCCTAGGCACAATATGCTAGTATGATATTCGGGACAAGGTCCAATGATAGCGGGCGGGTGCCCAAGGATTGGTTTATGTGAAAGTTTATACTTATTATCTGTGTGATACTTGTATGTGTCGGGTAGGGAGGTGTGTGGGGGCGAGGTCCCGTATCTCACGAATAGCAAAGTGTGGATGGTGTTCCACATCTCATTAGCAGCAGATCAGGGGCGAGGCCCGAGTTAGGGAAAGAGTGGGTGTGGGCTGGGCCCGTATCTCACTATCAGTAGGAGCATGGACGGGGTTCCATGACTCATCAGTAGAGTTCGGTTGTTAGGACCGGAGGGTAGTCAGACACCCCAGTTACGTCTTACAGTATGTGATGATATGTTTACATGATAGCATGATCTGTTATATGAGTTAGAGGTAGTAGGAGGGGAGCAGTCCCCAAGTTCGGTTGTTAGGGTCGAAGGGTAGTTCAGACACCCCAGATATGTCTGATACTCTGTTACGTTATAATATGTGATAGTAGTAGTAGTATGGGGTGAAATAGTCCCCGAGGTTCGGTCGTTAGAACCAAAGGGTAGTCAGCACCCCAGAATGGCTTGACATGGGTAGTCAGCACCCCAGAATGGGTTGACACGGGTAGGTCGGCACCCCAGAATGGCCGTACCGGGTAGGTCGGGCACCCCAGAATTGCCCGGTAGTATGTATGATATATGATGGTATGGTATGATGGGGGAACTCACTAAGCTTCGTGCTTACGGTTTTCAGTTTTGGTTTCAGGTACTTCCGGTAGCGGATGAAGGAGCTCGGAATGATCGCATGGCACACACCATATATTAGTCAGCCTGGGAATGTTTTACTCTGATAACGTATATGTATTTTGGAAATTAATACCCTGATTATGTTTGGAATTGATGATCTTACTTTAAGTAATGTTTTATTAAAAGAAATTTTTAGTCTTGAATTTTGGGACATTACAGTTTATTAAATTTTATAACAAAATAGATGAATATCAATAACAATTATAGTTTCTATTAACAAATTATCACAATTGTCGAGTTTGACTAATTTGACTTAGTTTTTCAGAGTTGGACCGAGTTTCTCTAAGTTGGACCGATTTTCTTTGAGTTGGATCAATTTTCTCCGATTTGGACCCGAGCTTAAACGATTCCAAATTTTGTGTCGAATTTTTATAAAACCGCGTCATCGTCTTCCTTTCCATACATTTCCAAATAGCACATACCATACATACATAATGTAACGTCCCAAAAATTCAAGACCGAAAATTTCTTTTTAATAAAGCATTACTTTAAGCAAAGACATCATTCCAAAACATAATCTGAGTATAAGTTTTCAAAACACATGTTCATTATCAGAGTAAACATTCCCAGGCTGACTAATCTATGCTGTGTGTGCCATGCGATCACCCCGAGCTCCTCCCTCCGCTACCGGAAGTACCTGAAAACAAAACTGAAAACCGTAAGCACGAAGCTTAGTGAGTTCCCCACCTTACCACATACCATGCATAACCACATACTGCACATACTAGGCCACGCCCGCTATCCGGGGCCTCGCCCCCTACTTCGGGCCTCGCCCGCTACAACGGCCCCGCCGCTCCAGGCCCCGCCTGGCTTCGAGCCCCGCTCGGATACAGATCTGTTTCACTTAGGCCTTGCCTGTCACAGGGCCCCGCCCACTAACATATAACAGCACATACACATATCACACAATCATCACATAAGCTAAACGTATGCTAACAGCTCTTGCTCTAAGGCCTCGCCTATCTCTGGGCCCCGCCCGTGTCCTGCTACTGATGAGTCATGGAACCTCGTCCATACTCCTGCTGTTAGTGAGATACGGGCCCAACCCACTCTCACTCCTTTCCTAACTTGGGCCTCGCCCCTGGGCTGCTGCTACTGAGATGTGGAACACCATCCACACTCTGCTATTCGTGAGATACGGGACCTCGCCCACACTCACCACCCTACCAGGCACGTACAAGCATCACACAGACAACAAGTATAAACTATCACATAAACCATCTCTTGGGCACCCGCCCTCTATCTTTGGACCTCGTCCGAATATCATACTAGCATACTGTGCCTAGGGCTAACCCCCAGGTCTTCTACTCATCACTACATGGGCCGGCATTGTGGCCGTAGACCCATTCATACAAAAGGGAAACTCACCTGATACTGCTGAACTGCTGCTGCTAATCCCTTTGAGCGCTACCCGACCACTGACTCCGAACTGCTGCTCCACTAGCTCCCTGAGCTACCAATATCAACACATCACTTAGTCTAACTGACCTTCAAAGGTCAACCAAGTCAACCCTCGCCAAAGTCAAAGTCCTGGTCAAAGTCAACCTTCCAGGTCAACCCTACTCGCCGAGTCCACTTACTGACTCGCCGAGTTCTTATGCTCAAAGTCCTTCGAATCGCGACTTGACTCGCCGAGTCAGCCCCTGACTCGCCGAGTCTACAGATTCCTGAATCCTGTCCTGACCAACTCACTGAGTCCTTGCTCGACTCGCTGACTCGAGTCTTAACTCGAAGGTTTTGGGACTACGCGACCTGACTCGCCGAGTCTAAGAACAGAATCGCCGAGCACAAGGCAATCTTCATCCAACTCGCCGAGTTGTTCATCCAACTCGTCGAGTTCATGCCCATCTTCATCCGACTCGACGAGCTGTTCATCCCACTCGTCGAGTTCTTCCTCATCTTCAAGCTACTCGCCGAGTCCACTCGAAGGACTCGCCGAGTCCATTCGGTTCCACAACATGCAGAGGACTTCCGAGTCATGCAGGGACTCCAAACCGTAGATCTACTTTTCCCAAGCCTACTCCTCACGTAAAGTTGCAAACTTTACGTGTAGAGAGGGAGATCTAGGCAAAATGCACCTTAAACTAGGGTTTAAGACCAAGATGCTCCAAAATCCACTCAATGGCTGATACTTTACGGGATTCTAAACCAAAACAAGCATGGATCTGAGGTAGCAACCTCAGATCTGGACTTCAAGCTCGAGATTGATCTTAAACATGGCCTAAAAGCCCCAAAACTCATAACCAAGGAAAATATGGAGGAGAGAAATGACTTAATACCTTCAAATGCTCTGAAATGATCCCCAAACTTCAGATCCAAGGCCACTCCTTGATGCTACAAAGATTCCCCCTTCTTCTTCTTCCTTAAAACCACTCAAAAATGGCTAAAAGCTTGAATGAACACAATGGAGGCTTAGTTTGCGGCGTTCTGGGTGTGAGAGACAATAAAGGAGCCCTAGGAAGAAGAATGAGGCGATTAAATAGGCTCCAAGCCCCGGAGTTAGGGTTTTCCTCGCACAGACCAGACTCGCCGAGTCACCTTGGCCGACTCACCGAGTCGGTCACTTACTCCTCGACTCGGATCCCGCTCGGACTTGCTGAGTTCCTCCTTGGACTCGCCGAGTCCCCCTTAAATCTAGGGTTTCCTTTACTTTCTGGACTTTCAAGACTTTGGGTGTTACAACTCTCCCCCACTTAAACTAAACTTCGTCCTCGAAGTTTGCTATGGCCCACCGCCTGCGGTCTACTTTCAATATCCCGCCAATTATTCCAACACCCGCTGCCCAGCTTTGATGGCCTTTAGCTAGGTCGTTCCGACTAACATTACTCCTTGCAGATAATAATCCTGGGTCTACCCTGACCCTGAACCTTCTGGAAGCACAACTTACTCAACCGACAATCCTTCTGGTACCCTCTGAATACTGCACTGAATCCATAGGGATTCACCCCTTCCTTTTCATGCACAATTCCTTGCCTTCCCAAGGCAAAACCCCATAACCAACTATTCCTTCTGACATTGTGAAGGCCCTATCCTCCACCAACTCCATCACCCCCGCTTTTACCAATACGAGTCATTACTGCCAGTAACCACTAACACACCTCTCTTGTCATAACTTGGTGTCGAGCACCCCTCGAATCAACAAACTGAATTCCACCATAACCCGCCTTCCCGCACTACTACTGACTGGATATTTCTGCCATTCCTTATCTGCCTTCCGGATGAACTGAGACCACTCTGGTCCCTACCAACCCATCAATATCTGGATTACCGGCTCCCATCGGTAGCTAGACCCAACACCATCCCTGGTCGCTCTCAGCGACTCCCAAAGAAACCTCGACCACCTATAACTGCTCAATCAATTCTACCATTCAGGCACTACAAACCTGGGATCCCCGATCCCCTAACTTGACACTAAGGTCCCTACCAGGTCCCACCTGCGCTGCTAAAACTCACGGGCCTCGCCCACGGGTCCCACCCTCCCCTATCCTTCTAGTCCCACTAGTCTATTCACTCACGCTCGGGCCTCGCCCAAGGGTCTCAGCCAACCATACTACTGAGCAACCCTGCTCCCAGGTCTCGTCTACACTGCTAATCTCATACGGGCCTCGCCCATGGGTCTCACCCAACTATATTCTGGAGCGGCCTCTCCCAAGGTCTCACCTTGCTAGGGCTATACAAGCCACTCCCTATCATTCTTATCCACTACCCATCCTGATCCCTATCTGATCACTAGAAAATAAGGGCCTCGCCCCAACTCTGCTAACGAAGCGACTAAGGAATGCTACGACTTACCCATAGCCTTACATTACCATCCATTGTTGTCTGCTAGTGAATGCTACGGCTGCCCCGTAGTCTTACAACACTTCCACCACTGACTGCTAATACGAAGGCACCCATGTGCCATTAGCTCTCCAGATCCTCATTCCGACTCCCTCGAGTCCTACGGGCGATTCACAATCTAAATCCCCAACCACGAACTAACCATTACCATCACACGCACTAGCTGATGGGGAGTTTCTCAAACTCCCAACCCTGAAATCCTCAATCCATCAAATGCTGAACTATTTCCTTTCCTCCTCGGAGGTCGCGCACTCATTCTGGGTCTGCATGCTCCTCTTTGGGCACACTCGGAGGATTGTTCCCCACTTCGATCCTGCTTACCCCTTGCTACTCAATACTCAAAGAAATCCCAGTCCTTGCTACCATCCCATAATCAATCTGCTAAGGAATCCAGGCCTACCATAGCTAGGGATCTGACCAATCCACCTCTGACACTACACAACCCCGATCTAGTGAGACATACCAAGTCCCTCTCAAGCATGCTATAGTTACTGCACCCTTCGAAACCTTCTTCAATAGAACCCATCCCTTAACTACCAATCCAATATCCAAGGTATGCAAATGGCATATAACTCAACCATAATCAACCGCACAAAAAAAAATACTCATACCGATAATGATGCAAAACCATAACAATATAATCATGCACAAATAAAAGAACTGAAAATGGAAATTGCATACCTGCAACGTCCGGCGATGCTCGCGTCTCCAAGGTCGTCATCTGAAAAGCCCTGCTCCCTGCTGCAGGTGCCTCTACCCGGCCCTGACGGCCATCCGTGATCCTCAAGGTTGCAGGGGCAGGTGCCATCACTCGTCCTGCCGAAGACAAACTGGGGCACTGGGCCTTCTTATGGCCCCGCTGGTTGCAATGAAAACATATCAAGTCTGATCTCTGTGCGGCGGTAGCAGTACAATCCCTGCTGAAATGACCAATCCGACCGCACTTGAAACAGCCAGACTCACCACCGCTACTACTCCTGCACGCGCCCCCATGCGCCCTGCCACACTTTCCGCACTGACTGCGGTCCTGATGACCCCTCGATCTCGAATCCGATCCCTTGGGCCTTTTGCCCGAACCCGCAGCTACCTGAACCTCATCCGGCTTCCTCTTCCGGATTTGATCCAAATCAATTTCCCTTTCTCTAGCCCGAGAAATCATATCTTCCAGCGTCTTACAGCTAGATCTGCTCACGAACTCCCTGATGTCATCCCTCAACATCTCATGGTACCGAGCCTTCTTCATCTCCTCATCCGCGACATACTGTGGTACAAGAAGAGCCCTCTCCCTGAACTTGGCGGTGATCTCCGCCACAGTCTTAATATCCCCCAAAGCATGACCAATCTCCTCCCACCAATCCCTCGCTCTATCCTTCAGAAGACAGGAGGCGAGTCTAACCTTGTCCCCCTCGGGACACTTGCTCGTACGAAAAGCATTGGCAACATCAGCCAACCATCTGCTGCTAGCAATGGGATCCCTAGCCCCATGATAATCTGGCGCCCCGCAGGCCCTGAACTCTCGAAATGTCAAGGTACGCGCTCCCAGCAAAGCCATCATCTCGGTACGGAAGGCTCCTAGCCTCTCATCCAAAATCTCCAGTATACCCTCCTTGACTGTGCCAAAGATCACAGGAGTCTGGTCTAGCATACTGCGCGCAACCTCGGCGGATATCAACTCCCTCATTCGCTCCTCAAGCTGCTCGGCCCCTGAACCCGAGCCTGATCCCTCTCCGGCGCCTGATCCGCCCGCTGGTCTCTCTCGCAATGTCACCATGCTGAAACATATAACACAACCACTATCAGAATACTCATCACTGATGCGAGACCACCCATACCCTACCAGGTTCCCAGTCTTGTCTCGGCCTTTCGCGAATCGAGTACGGATCCTCTGCTTTCAGTAGTACGGGCCCATACTACCTTCCACATCTATCCGTACTTTCCTCAGGAATTGCTTCGACTCCACCAGGTCCCTTAACCACTTCTACTACTCCCAGCACTACCTCATCCTAGGCTTACCCTAGGGAAACCTCTGACTCAACTCAAACCAGTCCTCAGCTGCTGAAGGCCTCCTTGGGATGCCAATTAGCCATCACATGGATACCGTCACATGTGACGAGGCTCAGATAATCCTTCAAGTAAAAGACTCGTTCCTACAACGGTTGGACTCAGACAAGAGCTGTGCAATAGGACCAAATCCAACACTCTGAGATTATTCAACCCTGATCACATGTGGCGTGTCGTATCCACCTAATGGCTAACTCCCACCGCTCAGAGTCCCACAATGCACAAAGCAAGTAGCATTCGGACAAGGGAAAATCTAACCATAACATACTCAAGCAATCATATTCACATAGCAAGAATCTGAACTAGCATGCAACACAACTTATAAACTCAGACATAACCTAAACAGGCTATCCTACTACTGTATAAACAACACTATCATGCAGCTCAAAAGCACAAATAACAGGCACATAAGGCATCATCCCTAGATCCTTAGTCCTATTCTAGCATGCTGTTCTATCAACTGATAATCATAACATAAACTTGTATGGGTATTTTGGGGCACTTACTTGAGCTCGGTTGATTGCATGCACCACACCTCTTTTCTCTTTTCAAAGTTCTTTTCTTTCTGAATTCCTTTTGCTTTTCTAAAACTGTTTTTAGTTCTCAAAAATCCTTTTACGAAACTGTCTTTTCATTTTTGAAAAATTTTCATCCGACCCCTTAGTTTGAGTTCAGGCACACCCGAGAGCATGCCCAAATCCCTCAAACCAAGGCTCTGATACCAACTTGTAACGTCCCAAAAATTCAAGACCGAAAATTTCTTTTTAATAAAGCATTACTTTAAGCAAAGACATCATTCCAAAACATAATCTGAGTATAAGTTTTCAAAACACATGTTCATTATCAGAGTAAACATTCCAAAGTTGACTAATCTATGGTGTGTGTGCCATGCGATCACCCCGAGCTCCTCCCTCCGCTACCGGAAGTACCTGAAAACAAAACTGAAAACCGTAAGCACGAAGCTTAGTGAGTTCCCCACCTTACCACATACTGCACATACTAGGCCACGCCCGCTATCCGGGGCCTCGCCCCCTACTTCGGGCCTCGCCCGCTACAACGGCCCCGCCGCTCCAGGCCCCGCCTGGCTTCGAGCCCCGCTCGGATACAGATCTGTTTCACTTAGGCCTCGCCTGTCACAGGGCCCCGCCCACTAACATATAACAGCACATACACATATCACACAATCATCACATAAGCTAAACGTATGCTAACAACTCTTGCTCTAAGGCCTCGCCTATCTCTGGGCCCCGCCCGTGTCCTGCTACTGATGAGTCATGGAACCTCGTCCATACTCCTGCTGTTAGTGAGATACGGGCCCAACCCACTCTCACTCCTTTCCTAACTTGGGCCTCGCCCCTGGGCTGCTGCTACTGAGATGTGGAACACCATCCACACTCTGCTATTCGTGAGATACGGGACCTCGCCCACACTCACCACCCTACCAGGCACGTACAAGCATCACACAGACAACAAGTATAAACTATCACATAAACCATCTCTTGGGCACCCGCCCTCTATCTTTGGACCTCGTCCGAATATCATACTAGCATACTGTGCCTAGGGCTAACCCCCAGGTCTTCTACTCATCACTACATGGGCCGGCATTGTGGCCGTAGACCCATTCATACAAAAGGGAAACTCACCTGATACTGCTGAACTGCTGCTGCTAATCCCTTTGACCGCTACCCGACCACTGACTCCGAACTGCTGCTCCACTAGCTCCCTGAGCTACCAATATCAACACATCACTTAGCCTAACTGACCTTCAAAGGTCAACCAAGTCAACCCTTGCCAAAGTCAAAGTCCTGGTCAAAGTCAACCTTCCAGGTCAACCCTACTCGCCGAGTCCACTTACTGACTCGCCGAGTTCTTATGCTCAAAGTCCTTCCAATCGCGACTTGACTCGCCGAGTCTACAGATTCCCGAATCCTGTCCTGACCAACTCACTGAGTCCTTGCTCGACTCGCTGACTCGAGTCTTAACTCGAAGGGTTTGGGACTACGCGACCTGACTCGCCGAGTCTAAAAACAGACTCACCGAGCACAAGGCAATCTTCATCCAACTCGCCGAGTTGTTCATCCAACTCGTCGAGTTGTTCATCCAACTCGTCGAGTTCATGCCCATCTTCATCCGACTTGACGAGCTGTTCATCCCACTCGTCGAGTTCTTCCTCATCTTCAAGCTACTCGCCGAGTCCACTCGAAGGACTCGCCGAGTCCATTCGGTTCCACAACATGCAGAGGACTTCCGAGTCATGTAGGGACTCCAAACCGTAGATCTACTTTTCCCAAGCCTACTCCTCACGTAAAGTTGCAAACTTTACGTGTAGAGAGGGAGATCTAGGCAAAATGCACCTTAAACTAGGGTTTAAGACCAAGATGCTCCAAAATCCACTCAATGGCTGATACTTTACGGGATTCTAAACCAAAACAAGCATGGATCTGAGGTAGCAACCTCAGATCTGGACTTCAAGCTCGAGATTGATCTTAAACATGGCCTAAAAGCCCCAAAACTCATAACCAAGGAAAATCTGGAGGAGAGAAGTGACTTAATACCTTCAAATGCTCTGAAATGATCCCCAAACTTCAGATCCAAGGCCACTCCTTGATGCTACAAAGATTCCCCCCTTCTTCTTCTTCCTTAAAACCACTCAAAAATGGCTAAAAGCTTGAATGAACACAATGGAGGCTTAGTTTGCAGCGTTCTGGGTGTGAGAGACAGTAAAGGAGCCCTAGGAAGAAGAATGAGGCGATTAAATAGGCTCCAAGCCCCGGAGTTAGGGTTTTCCTCGCACAGACCAGACTCGCCGAGTCACCTTGGCCGACTCGCCGAGTCGGTCACTTACTCCTCGACTCGGATCCCGCTCGGACTCGCCGAGTTCCTCCTTGGACTCGCCGAGTCCCCCTTAAATCTAGGGTTTCCTTTACTTTCTGGACTTTCAAGACTTTCGGTGTTACACATAAATAAACATATAATGGGCTCCGCTCTTCATCGGGTCCCGCCCGTTAAACATACAAGCACATAACACATGCAAGAATCACGCAGACGTCTAGCATCCTAACATAATAAATTATGGGCCGGCATTGGTGCGTTCGACCCGCTAAACCTAGTGAGGAAACTCACCTCACACTAAGGTTACATTAAAACGCACGTACGCCCCGCGTACACAAGCGTACACCTCACGTACGTACCCGGAGTCATGATCCCACCTCGCATTAGTACACTAAGCGTACACACATGGTACACCCAACGTACTAGCTTCTCAACTATTATGCTAAGCGTACCCTATGGTACGCCCCGCGTACTATTCATAAGGGCCAAAAGTGAAAACCTTCAAAAAGAAATGGTTAATATTTGGCTCATTCTTGAAGAATTATTGAAGAATTGTATGATATTGGTTCTTATTGAACAACACATTCATGAATCTAAGACTCTTTATTAGTTTAATTATGGCACAAATTCTCATAAAATAACATTCTAACAGAATGACATTATGACAGAATAAAATTGTTGTAATTAAAAACAACTTTATATTTTTGACTTGACTTAATTTAAAAAAAATTTAGTTTTTTAAAATTGAGAGAATCATTTATCCCTTAAAATTCAAAATTTTACTTTTTTAAACATTGTTTGATCGACTAAAATACCCTTACAATGGATTTTGTGTAATTATATAATACATGCTATTCCATTGTAATATCATAGACTCTCAAATCATAGGCATTCATCATTTTTCATCCGTTGGTCCAAAATTGTCCATACGACCACACAATAGATGACATCCACATTATAACCTAGCCATATATATATATATATATATATATATATATATATATATATATATATATATATATATATATATATATATAGGAGTAGGATCAAATGAGAACACCTAAAAGGTTGAGAACGCGAGAACAGATCTAGACCATCTAATTTCTAAGGTGTGTGGCTATAATTAATTGTTATTTTTCCTATTATTAATACATTTAAAATATAAATTTCAAATTAAAGAAAATTATAAAGGGTATTCAGGTAAATAAACATTACCCTAATTTTGTAAACTCCTATAATTACTCTCTGTCTCTCTATTCCGTTGACCTAATTTCATACAACATACATTTGACATCTTCATCACACAGCCGAATCACACAACCGATCCCAGCTACTTCCGTTTTCCTTTTGCCTTGCTCGACAGATGAACCATCCACATCGAAGATGATGCTTCCTGATTTCACCCCAAATGTCGATTTTTTGTTGTTAGCTCTTTCCCCCCATTTGTGCGCTCCTGATGACGATGATTAAGTCACAAGGGTCGTCGGATAATCGACTCCCTTCCTTCCCCTATTCCCTCTGTCTCTTCAACCTCTTCGAAGCAATGAAACATAATCAAGTGAGTGGATTATCGCCTACAGTCCTTTCATTCCGAGTGAGAGTTTCACACATTGATTTTGTTTTCATGTCATTATTTGGGTTTTTTTTTTTACTTTTGTGATCTATTATGGAAATCTGTATCAATTTAATGGGAATATCTTAATTTCGCTCAGCACATATTCGATGAAATGCCCCAAAGGTATCGATCCCATGTTCAAATTTCATGTTCCAATTTTTTGAATGTTCTTGTTTACGTAATCATCATCATCATCATCATATATGAATTCAATGTCAAGAAACCTAAGCTTTGATTCATCTGAATCTGCAAACTGTTCCTATGCTGACACGGATCAACTGATCCCACAAACTCAGATCAATAAATTACCAAAGATTTTATGTGCAGACTGGCTTAGCCTAGAAGAGTTTCATGGACATAATGGTTTGGCGTTCAATGGTGGGGTTAGCAACGGCTCAAATTACCAAGATACCCCTATGAATGAACTGTTATCAAATGAAGCTTCCACAGACAACAATGAAGAAACCCAAACACCCCCTGTTGTTGTAAAAGAGTGGGAGAAAACAGAGGGGGCTGCTGCCCTTGGCTCGCCTGAAACCACCAACAAACAACTTTGGTGGGGGTGCTTTTGTTGCAGCTCGAAGACAGGCGAAAAAGAAGGGATTGTGAGAGGAAATGGAAGAATGAAAATTTGTATTTATCTATGAATAGTAGTGTATTCATTTGTGAATACCAGTGTATTCATGTGTGAATAACAGTGAATGAACAGCAGTGCATTCATGTGTGAACAGTAGTGTATTCATTTGTGAATAACAGTGAATGAATGTATTTATTTATGATTAGAGGCATAGAAATCCAACATATTAGGAATTCCTAAAACAGAACAGCCAATATCAGCTCCAATAACCAAAGGAATTGAGTGAACCATGGGGAAATCTTGTGGCAAGAACTGAAGTCGGTGGTTCCACTGGGGGGACGAAGGACGAAGAAAAGAGGAAAAGTGGGAGACAACATAGAAAGTAATGATGGATAGTTTGGAAGAGCATGTGGTGACACGAATAAATTTTTGGAGCGGTGGATGTACACGTATACAGAAAGACTCACAGCTCAATGATACAAAACAAACAAATTATTAAAAAACTAATTAAAAATAGAAATAGAGCCAAATTATTAAAAAAAATAGAAGAAAAAAAACTGTTCATTAAGAGACTTCAAAATTAAAATATTAAAATATAATGTGTCCAGATTAATGTCTTTTACTGAAATGATTATTATTTAGGAAACTCAAACAGCAAATCAATCAAATTTACGAAAAATCTCGCAAGATTTGAAACGGAAATCCTAAAAAAAATCTGAGTATAAGACTTGATTAAAATACATTAATATTTAATATATATATATATATATATATATATATATATATATATATATATATATATATATATATATATATATATATATACGAGCTTAATCCTGAATTCCTCTTCTTCTCTATGTTATCTGTATCGTGTTATCTTGCTGAACAAGTTGCCTCCGAATAGGTCACAGTTTTTTGTAAACCATCGCATCTTCTAAATACTCATCTCAATTAGATATTGGTTTTATTAATCTTTCATTTGTGTTGTTTGTCTTGCTCAGAGATCAATGGGATTTCGAGGAGATGGAAATGACTAACACATTACCCCCAAATCTAAAGGTATCGATCCCAATAAGAACTACTCCACAATTACGTAGGTAACACCTTCAATTTTAAAATATTTACGTTTATAAATCCTAATTTATTTCCATTACCTGGTTTTGTAATCAAGAAATATGAACAGTAGATGGAAGGATGTGTTGAATTTTATTAACACTTCCAATTTCACAACCTTTGTCTTGATTTGGAAATCGACGCTAGCAAAAGGTTTTTAACCTAATTTGTTTGAACTAGAATCTCATGATTTATCTGATTCTTATAATTGATTTTGCATTAGGCTTCCATAGACATTTGGAGGTATCTTCTTAGTGCAATAAATTGGGTACTTTTTATGCTAACTTACGTGTTTTTAAAGTTGTTACTGTACAGTTAGTGATAATGTTTTATGTATTTCACTACAATTATAAGTAAATATAATTTATATATCAGTACACAATATCAACATTTTTAATCACTCTATTTTTTTTTTTTTTTTTTTTTTTTTTTTTTTTTTTTTTCTAAATGAATCGTCATAAATATCATCAAAACATATTAAAAATTGATTACATTATAGAATTAAGTTATAAACTTAAAGACAAATAACATAAATATGTGGTCTTTTTTTTTTTTTTTTTTTTTTTTTTACCGCCAAATACAAATATACTAATCTACTCCTAAACTAACACCTAATTCCACCTATGTAAATTATTAATTGGTATAATTTAAAATTACCATTTATTTACTAACTGATTATTATTTAATTTGTCAATTGATATTTATTGGAATCACAGGAAATAACTATCGTCTGTAACCTAAGGGTTTCAAAAATCTACATTTCTAATTAAATACTTACCATTTACTTTGTAATTAAATACTTACGAATCAAAATGTTATTTAAAAATACAATATTAAAATTCATAAGTTTTCTAAATTAAAGAAATATTATTTTATTAAATAATTTATTTTTAAATTCAATTAAAAATCAACACCCGTGGGTTCCACGGGTTTTAACCTAGTAATACAATATTTAACATATTACATCCTTAGAGGATACGGTGTGGGCATATCTCGTGCTCGTTGTGGCTGATGTGGAAGCCAAAAATGGCGTTATAACGGGGGAACACCGCCCCCCCTTCTCGTTTCTTCTTGTCATTACACTTCTCGTGCTCGTCACCACTTATTGAAACGGGAGTAACAACCAATCAAAATCATTTTTCTTCCTCCTTCTTTCTTTCTCTCTCTACCTTTTAACAAGTTATAACATTATAACATTATTTCCTACATGGTGTTATGGTGGTGTTAAGGTAGACGTGACATCTAAGATGACATTATAACACCGAATCATACCCAATACTCTTACTTTTAATAAAAGAGTGCCAAATGGCCACCTAGCATGTCCTCCGTCTACAATTTTTGAAAATTAAATTTCGATAATACCTTTATATTATTTTTAAATCGTTGGAGTTATTAACCATTAATTAAAATTCAAATGTCTGCAACATATTTATATACTTCTGCCGATTACACCCATTTCTGAATAGGAATTTTACCAATTTCTTGCTTGAAATATGTCTCTCGTTTCATCGACGCTGCTATGATATCATCTCTATTTCTATATTCCATGTTCCTACACCTAATATCTCTTTCATCTCAATCAACCATCAATTTCAACCACTTGTCGCCTGTGTATCGCCTTCAACCACTCCGTCAGTTCATCTTCATATTTCCGTTCTTGTATTGCCGTTGGAATTCTGGGGCAATAAGAGGGGTAGGGAGGACGGTGGTTTAAATGGATCTCCCAAGAGAACAAAGCTATTATTTTAGTTCAATCTTCATATATATATATATATATATATATATATATATATATATATATATATATATATATATATATATATATATATATATATATATATATATATATATATATATATATATATATATATATATATAGCGGTGGGTAGATATCATAATCATCTTTCTTCAATTTTTTTGGTTTGTTTTGATAAATGCTTTATATACATATGCAAATAAAATTTCCATGGATCCTAAAAATGAGGTTAACCTTTTTTTAGTGTTGATAAATGTTGGACCAATTCTCATGTACGTAGCCTGATATAAATTCCATTATAGTTGTGAAAGTTAATTATTTACATAAAATATAAAAAGAGTAAGACATGTGGAGGATGGAAGAGATAACCGATCCATTAAAAATTGTGATAAATGAACTTTTGGTTAAGAAAAATAACTTTGGATGCCCAAAAGGAAGTGTGATCACCATCAAAGTCAATCTCCTCACTGATACATTTGTTCAGACTTGGATTAGGAACCGCCTAGGCATATTTCATCATTCTTTGACTCAAGCGATGAACCGACTAGGCATAGTTTATTCTTTATTGGCATGAATGAGAAATCAATAGGCCAATAATGGTTGTACCAGTTTGACTTGAACGGGGAAGCACCGATGGAACATAGTTCATTTTTGAAGGAAAATCCATGTATAAGTCGCGTCCGCACCCGAATGACAAGCTATATATAAGTCACGTATATAATTTTATAAGCGACTCAAACCTATGAAAATATCTTTTATGACTATAGTTGATTAGTTGTTGCTTATTTTTGTCTCAAAATTTTGTTATGTAATATTTAAAATAAAAAAAAATGATGAAGATTTGTTCAAAATTTACTTTCTCTTATAATATTACTTGTATTTTTTTTTCTACTATCAATGATATTAGGTTAATGAAAATTTATTTGAATTTTTTTTTTATAATACTATTTATATTATTGTATTGTAAAAACATTATTATTGTTGTTTTTTTTATCTTAATAAAAAATAAATTTAAAATTATTAATATTAATAAAATAGTAGTAAAAATGTAATTATTAAATAATAAACCTTTACATTTTTACCAAATGTTATAAGGAAGTAATGATAAAAATTAGTTAAATGATAATTATATAACAATGATGACTTAAAAGTAAGACAAATGATAATTAATTATATGATAATGATGACCTAAAAAGTAAGATAAGTTGTGATTCAACACTGTTATTTATACCCCTTAATTTTTAAACCTACCCCTCATTATTATTTTTCTGGTAAGAAATGTTCAAATTATTTATTAATCGTAGCCTTTTATTATTTTTGACCAATAAATGTAAGTTGCTACTTCCAAGCTACTGAAAATATACATGTCATCAAATTCTCTCCGTACATAATATATTGAAAAGTGTGTGTCGCTTAATTTAGACATAAGCCGTCACTTAATTCAAAATAATAATCAGTTAACAATATACAAAATAAGTTTTTAAACAATAAACTAACGTCGGAAACCTTCACCCGCCACTAACCAACGCCGTTAACAATCCAGTTATCGCCGTTAATATTGAGAAATAGACAAAATAAGAGGTATATCCGGCTACCATCGGCCGGCGGCCACCAGTCGACATTCAGATCGACCATCAGACTTCACCACTCTGAATATCGTGAATCACTACCAGATCTGTTGGTGCACCACTCTAAATCACCCATCGGACTTCACAACCGACGTTCGCCGCACACGACAAACAACAACGTCGGTTGTTGCTGGTTTCCCCCGCCATCATCGGCGTGCACCACACAGCAGTTTAAGGATAAGAGAAAAGAGGGATTTGAGGATAAGTGAAGAGAGGGAGTGGCGGCTATCGTCTGCTACCAACAACCACCGACAAACGCCGTAAATAAGAAAGAACGAGAACGATGCCGGAAAAACCACCGATAGCTCATCGACTTCTGTATCACTTCTTTTCTCTCTATTCATACATAACAGCTAGGGTTTATAACATAGTCAATTTCATATCCTCATATTTTAACATTACAGCCTATCAATATTGATAAACCTTCTAACATTATATTTCTTTTAATTCATATATACATTAACATTATATTTCTTTTAATTCATATATACATTCATATTGGGAGATTTTTAATACACAAACATAAAATAAATCACATAAATCAAGATTATTATTAATATTTATGAGTTTATAAATACGATATCATGTGATATATTTTTAACATTTATTTTAGTTCTTTATTATAAATTTTGAACTAAATTTTATAATACCAAATCAATATAAATTATGTATTATTGGTAAATAAACTAAATAAAATATAAAATTTATTTTATGTATAATATTTTAAAATATAAAAAATATTTTAGTAATTAGATTTAAAAATTAAAAAAAATATTAATCATTACATACTAATAATTATAAGTAAAAGGTTAAAAGATCCTATGCAATCATAAACTAATCATTAAAAACAATGATTAGAGGATATGGATAAACAAGAAGCAGGTATAAATAAATAAATGAAGACATTATAATTATATGATAATAATAATAATCTAAAAAGCAAGATTAATGGTCTATGAAGGTGTGTAAGTTTGTGTGTACATGATCCTTTTTAGAATGAAAAACATATGAGAAACAACTATTATTATATTTTCAAATTATATGCAATTTTGAAAATTGAAATATTCATTTTTTTGAGAGCTTTTGGAAAATATATCAAACCGAAAATGTTTTGTAACTTTATTTTTATTAGAAAAATTCTGAAAAAAAAAAGTAAAGATTATTCCAAAACCAAACGGAATCCTAAACAATTTGAAAATTACTTGTTTTTCAAATTTTATAATATTTGGACAGATAGAAGGAAAGGGCCTTAAACTACAATAGATGCAATTTGTAACGGCCTCACATTTCACGCTAGACATCCACATTAGACCGCCAGGGTTGGACCGGTCTCAATTCCAGACCGAAGACCTGAAACCAGTCCCAACTCCAAAACTAAAACTGTGTGTGTGTGTGTTTCTTGTTTTTAAAATTTTAATATGATCCTGATATTAAAAAAATGGATACCAGGAATCAACACATGTGATCAATCATCGAACATGGTTATATAATTAATTACATGGCTATTGGCCACTGTTATTGTTAATAGTTAATGAAGAAGACGAAAAGATGGCATATCTTCAATCCTTAGAACATCATCCAAAAGTAGCTCTTTCTCCAATTGTGCCCGAGTTGATTTCAATACCTCCTATAAATAAATAAATAAATAATTATTTATTTAGATAATCAATCAGTACAAGTTATTAAATTTGTAATAAATCACTTTTGATGCTTGCTTGCTCTACATTTTTTGGGCATATTTTGATTAGAGTAATTTTGTAATTTTGGTCCTAAAAAGTTTTCTCTTGCTTATTTGAGGTTGTTGTAACGTTTTTAGTTTCTGTTCCAAACAAATCATTATATTTTTGGAACCAAAATTGCAAAATTATGTAAATTTACTCTTCTGATTATTTAATTAAATAGATAAAAACAAAAGGGTAACATGTTGTTGCACCAACTGATCATTTGATCCAATCATAACTCATAAGCATAAATTTTAAAAAAACACACCCTAAAGTTTGGTAGATAATAGTATTACTTACTAGTCAAATACCTAAAATACCCCTAATAGAGATAACATCCGTGGACAAAAATTTATAGATAACTTACATTAAACTCCATGTAGGTTGCATTTTTCTCCATCCATTTTTTGTCCATAACAACAAATGCGATACAATAAAGGAGGTCAAAAGCCCACTCGTTTTCTGAAAATTCATCAAAAATCCCATTACCTAGTTAGCATGAAATCACATTATTTATTTTAAAACGGGCAAAATACTGAAAAACATATATCATATTTTCACCAATTTAGCCACGTAACTACATTTTTTTTTAGTATCTAAACCATTTTACTTTTTTTACCATATAAGAAAAAACATTTTTCACTACGGAAAATAAGTTAAAATGGTGAAAGTGTGTATTTCGCCCTTTTGGATTTTGTTAGGGTAGATGAGTCTTTTTTTACCTGACAAAATATGTACAAAAACAGCACTCACATGTGTCCTGGGTTTTGCTGAAACATTAACGCGCTAATTGGTTAGCCAAAATCATCAATACATGGGACAAAAGTTGTACTTTTTTGTACAACCCAAAAAGACAGTAAATTCCCATATTACGAAAAATAACCCTAGAAATGAAATATATTGCAAAATAAATAAATAAATAAATAAATAAATGCTTACTAGTAGTATGTAGATCAAGCATTTTCATGAGCATAAATGTAATATTTACACCAGCGGCTGCAAACGGATATTCCCATGCAACTCCCCTAGCGCCTTGTTTTCTCAACAGATGCTGAAAAGATATCTGCATTTTTTTTTTGTTTTTTAGAATATAATTAATTGTCTCAACTAAAATAAAGCACTAAAAAAATAAGTTATAGAATAATAGAGTTTGAATTAATGTAAAAAAATCTTACAGAGAATGTCTTTGCAAAAAAGAGCAAATTCTCCAAGGAGATGAATCCAGCTCCCCTGAAATCTGTTGATGGATCTTTTCCCTGCCATCCCATTTTTTTCCATTCATCTGATATCAGCCCATGTAATTCTTGTCCTGGGAATGCAGATGACCATAATGCCCTCAGAGCCTCCTGTTCTCTTATAAAAATAAATGTTATCATTTTAATTTTTTTAACTCTCTAATTAATTCTCCATCTCATATCAAAACTTTCTGTCATTTCATTCCTCCAACATACATATACGTGTGTGAGCGTGTTGTTTCTTTTCCACTTACACTAAGGGTTAAAATGGTCATTTACTCTTATTCAAACTTCATTAATAATTAAAAGGTAAATCTACTGAAAGATTCATTCTTGTAATTAAAATTAAACTACCTGATGTTCTTGCCTCGTAGCATCGTAATAAACCTTTGCTCTGTTTTTTAGCCTTTTTAGTCTCTCTTCCTGCAAGATCGATCAAATAGGGTTTAAACAAGAACATATTATTATTGTTATCATTGAATAAAATATCGATACTTTTACAGTTTTACTCACTTCACTTTATTATTTAATCATATTAACTGAAAACTTGCCTGAAGAGGAGTCACGTTCATGAAGATTCTTGCATAACTTGCTTTTTTATTAAAACACACACAAGGAAGGCCCTTCCTTATCCACGTAGAAGCTCCGCAAATTGCAGGATCTATAACAACATATACAGTGAACATTTAGTTAATGAAATTGAACACTCAAAACAATTGATTGTTTGATTATTACAACTTCAAACAGCATAAACACATCCAAACACTATGCTTAAGGGTTTCACCAATTGATGTTTATTGTTGAATTATGTAATGTAAATGATAAGATTCCATAAAAAGAAACAACTTAATGAACATCATCTCCAAAAGGAACTACAAGCTAATATGCGATCGAATATATATAACCTCACGAATCCTGTTAACCAAGAAACTAATTTTACTTTCAGCATTTCAACAACTTAAAAGCAAAACAAACACGTAGATCACACAAAAAAAATCGATTTTTAAAGCGTACAAGCATAGTCTACATTCCACAATTGTCTAGAACCGAGAAAATGATAACAATAAAGGAATGGTTGCGTTTGAAAATCGAAAAGTACCCGAAAAAGAAGCAGCAGAAGCGTGGTGGAATCTAGAAGAAATCGAATGACCTGTACGGATAGCAATGCAGCTTCCTCCTCCAAATCTTCGATTCATTTCCTTCTGCTCCCAATTTGATAGATTTAACAGGCTCAGGGTCACCAACATTCATCCATGAACGAAGGGCGACGGACAGAAGGGAGAAAGAGAGAGATGGAGAGGGGTCCGTCTTCGTGCTCCGTGGCTCTTCGCAAAGTCGGTGTGGTGAATTGGGTTAATCGTGTTGTTTCCGGCCAAGCCGTTTATACCCCTCGAATTTACTGATGTTGACAAGGTTAGTACCTCTCCTTGTAAAGCCTACGCAATTCCACCCAATTAAAATAGTATTGTTTGTTGAATGTCATATATGCCTATTTGTGAGCGAGAACATGGTAAAAGTTACCATGTTTTTTTATTCAAAATAAGGTTGTGTTTGGTAACCAGTTTATTTATCAAATTATTTAAAGATGTTATGTTTGGTAAGTAAAAATTTAATTTATAAGTTAGTTTTTTAAAAAGCTACTTAGGCTGTGTTTGATGCGTCACAACTAACTGATAAGCTATAAAGCTAACTTATTTTTTCGAGTATTTTAAGTTGTCATGTTTGACAAGAGAAAATGTAGTTTATTAGCTAGCATTTTAAAAAGCTACTTAGACTAGCTTTTTCAGAGTTTTTTTTTTATTTTTATTTTTTATTTATTTATTTTATATTTTGCAGATATACCTCTTAATTAATTACAAAAACACATTCTTTTAAATATCCTTTTATATAATTTTATATTTTTTTAGCAACTTTACCAAATGATATTTTTAATCAGCTAGCTTTTCAGCTATCAACTATATTTTAATTTAACAACTAGCTTTTCAGCTAGTATACCAAAGATAGCCTTAGGCTAGCTTTTTAGGAGTTTTTTTAAACTTTTTCAAATATACCCCTTAATTAATTATAAAAACACATATTTTTAAATGTCATTTTATGTCATATTATATATTTCAGTTAGTTTTACAAAACATTATTTTTTATCAGCTAGTTTTTCAGCAGCAACTGACTTTTTATTTAACAACTAACTTTTTATTTAACAACTAGCTTTTCAGCTAGTATGCTAAATGTAGCCTAAATATTGTACCAACCGACTACTGAACTACCCGCTATTATTGATATACAAATCTATAAGTCATATCAATATCGTATAATAATTGAGAAAACATGTTATCTAACTATATTTGATATTAAATAGTTTGGCTCCTAATAGATTTGGTTAGGCTATATGGAGTGTACAGCATTTTCATGCGTAAGGTGACACACATAAGAAGTTAACCAACACCGCCCCCATGCATCATGAGTGTTGCTATGCTTCATTACAAGGGAGAGAGAAATAAAAACGGTAATATGACATTTTTGGCAATTTTTCAAAATAAATAAATAAATAACTACCCCTTATCTCTCTATATATGCCATTCAAATTATACACATGAAAACACTCATTCTATCTCCCTATATAAAATTATTCGTTCGCCAATCATCCAAAAATGATGAATAATTCGTCATCTTCATCTGATGACGTATTTCCACTCATTGATGGAGATGATAATTGCGTTGATGGGTCAAGAATACGAACGTCCAAACACCATCAAGAGGACTACAAATTCAACCAACATGAATCATGAGGCTACACACACTTTTAGTACGTGATTACTTTGTCGATGATTGCATATATAACAATGTTCAATTTAAAAGTCGTTTCCATATCAATAAACATTTGTTCATGCGTATAATGATTGATTTATAAGCTAATTACGAATAACTTCAATATAGATATAATGGTAGAGTAAACTAGGTTTTATTCCTATACAAAAGTGTGCTACGAAAATTAAAATTTTGGCATACTACAACGTCACCGATGCACAAGATGATTATTTGAAGATGTCTGAAAGAACTGTCCGATAATGTGTATACAACTTTTGTGAGTATGTTATAGAGTTATAAAATAAAATATATTTGCGAAAGCTTATGAGAAGTAATGTTGAACAGTTGTACTCTGCATATGAAAGTACACACGGTTTTCGGAGAATGTTCGGTAGCATTTATTGTACATATTTGGAGTGAGAAAACTGTCAAAATGCATGACGATGTCAATTCACAAGGGTGATCATGGAGGGCCGACTATAATACTAGAAGCAGTATTGTCAAACAATCTATGGTTTTGGCATGATTTATTTAGCATGTCAAGGTTAAACAATTACGTAAATGTACTAGGTGCATCGTCGATATTCAATGACATTTTGCAGGGTAAAACATCCGATTTTTCATATGTTGTGAATGACAATGAATACAAGTTTGGTTATTACCTTGGAGATGGAATATATCTGGAGTATGTTACATTTGTCAAATCATACACATATCCACAAGACGAAAAAAAGAAAATTGTTCAAGTTCGCATAAGGATCGACAATGAAGGATGTTGAATGGGCTTTTGGTGTGCTCAATAAGAAATGAATCACGAGAAAAAAATCTCTGATCCACTTCACCATGATAACATATCTGATGGAGCATGAAGCTCTTTGTCTCCTCCAGATGTCCGACCACCTCCAGATTTACTTATTTCTTCAGATGACCACTAGAGACCGCCTCTATCTTCATTCACACCACATTTGGTCTGATATGATGTAAAAATTAAACATTTTGAATTCAATTAAGATAGAATATAATTTGAATGAAAATATACATGTATTTAATAAGTAATATAATGAATCATGGATTTCATTTAATCTAGATCAAATCTATTATGAATTTGTATATCTTATTTGTATAGATAACTAAATATATTAAATAAAATAACTATTTTTTTCTTATATTTATCTATTTTAGACTGTTAAAACGAATCTTTCTTTTGTTTTACTCTTTATCGTATTAGATTGACCCAAATTTAGCAATCCAAGAAAATAAAGTGTTCACGGGCGAATATTTGCTCTTTCAATTTCTATTTCAGTTCTACCATTAGCTCATAACTTTTCCGAATAGATGAATTGGTTTCTGTTGGTGATGTAGTTATTTTACAAAGATTTTTCTTTCTGTTTCATTATTCCTTCGTTGGATCAACATCATATTTCTTTCTGATCCGTTCCTTCACCAATGATTTTTTTTGGATTTGTACCATATTTGTTATGCGTTGCCACCTCCTCTTCTCTAACTTGTTGCTATCTCTTTCTCTCTTATCTCTGGCCGAAACACCACCAAATCAACATCAGATATTATGTGTTTGTGCATTTTCAAGTTAAATATGTTTTGTGTGTATGGTGTATTTCATGGTGGTTGGTGATGGTTCCACCACTGCATCAGATAGGGTCTCCAATGATGGTGTTTATAAAAGGAAGTTATGATAAAAAGATGTACACAAGGTGTTTTATGAAATGTCTCAATGAAATTTGGTAAGTTATTAAGCCGTGAATATAAGGCATGCCCTAAGGACCCTTCCCCTTTATCGCACATAGACTCGATGATAGATGCCAAATCAGGACATGACCTACTAACATTCATGGATGCTTTAGAAGGATTCCAAAAAATACAGATGGAACCATCCGACCAAGATGATACTGCCTTCATAACTATTACAGGTATATATTGTTGTATTGTCATGCCTTTTGGTATTAAAAATGTAAAAGCAACATACCAGAGGCTAGTGAATTGAATGTTCAAGGATAAATTGGGGAACACCATGGAAGTATACATTGATGACATGGTGGTCAAATATAAGAAAACTAAAGATCACCTCAAGGATCTTCAAGGAGCCTTCAACATTTTAGAAGAATACAACATGAAGTTGAACCCTTCCAAATGACACTTTGGTATGAAGGAAGGAAAGTTTCTTAGATATATGGTCACCAAAAGAGGGATAGAAGCCAACTCTGAACAGATCAAAGACATAATCGATCTAATATCCCTAACAATAACCAAAAATATCCAAACACTAACTGGAATAGTAGCGCCTCTTAACAGGTTCATTTAAATATCCTCAAAGAGGTATAAACCTTTCTATGACATCTTGAAGACAAATAAGAAGTTTGAATGGAACGAGGAGCATGAAAAAGCCTTCCAAGAACTCAAAAAGTATTTAAGTACAACACCCCTACTAGTGAAACCATTAGATGGAGAGCCACTCCTTTACCTTTCAGTATCCTCGAACGTTGTAAGTACACTCCTGGACAAGGATCTTGAAGGGGACTAACATCCCATATATTATGTAAGTAAAAGTCTACTGGATGCTGAAACTAGGTATTCTCATCTCGAAAAACTAATACTAGCACTAGTAACGACTTCTACTAAGTTAAGACACTATTTCAAAACTCATACCATACAAATAAAAACTAATTACCTAATTAAGAATGTTATGAGAAAGCCAGAGATGTCAGGAAGAATGGCCAAGTGGTTGGTAAAGCTCAACATTTTCGATATAAAGTATGAACCAAGATCCGAGATAAAGTGACAAGCATTAGAGAATTTCTGGCTAACTTTAGTGATGATCTATAATCTGAAGTGGATATATAGACAAGAAAACTCCTAGAAGAAGAAAAGATGGGGAAATGGATGCTCTTCACGGACGGAGTATCCAAACAAAGAGGAATCGACCTTGGGATCATACTAAAATCCTGTTGGATTAGGTGTCTAAGCCCATAACTATAATTGGTATGAACTTGAATTGATAGTAGCATAGTCCTTTTGGGTTGCCCTCAAACCTAGCAATGGACAAGATATTTTTGGAGAGATAAAATGATTTATTATTTGCCTAATTAATTGAAATAAATAATTTGTAATATGTTATGGAAATAATATATTAATTAGAAATAGTAATATTTAATTAATATTTAATCAGAAATTAATTGGAATTAATTTGGTGATTAAAAAAATTAATTGAAAGTGTATGGACTTAAGTGCAATTGCTCAATAGTGGAGCAAGAGGCATTCTAGAACCCTCCTTGAGGCTATGGACGGTTTTAAGGAGCCTTTAAGGTTTCTAGAATTATCCTTGGTGTTTAATTTGGAAGCTGGATAATTACCCAGTTCAAGATAATATTATTATATTGGGTTTGGGCTTATCTAGGGTTTCCTGACTGCATTATATAAAGGCCCCTAGGACTATGATTTTTGGCCATTCATACCTTATAAGAGTTAGGCCGAAATCCTGATCTCCTCCCCATATATCCTCAATATCCTTCTTGCTTGTGTTGGGTGTGAACCATCAGAGGCACGATGTTTGTGGTGCTTGCTACCAAAAGCTTTGAAGAAGGAATTCATGATTGTTTTCTACAACAATCATCAAGGTAACTTTTCATACTTATGAATTAGGTTTCATATATAAAAGTTTTATAGGATGATAGTTCACACTTGAAAGACATAGATCCTTCATAAGTTGCATGTGCCATAATGATTTAATTGTTAAATGTTTTTCGGCCTAGTGCATAGAATTTTTGTAACCTAAGTTTTCCATCAGTGGTATCAAAGCCTACGACTATCTTTCATGTATTTGCATAGTGATGAATCGATCAAAAGAATAGAAACTAGTTTTTCCGATTTATCACAGCTCACAATGTGAGCATAGATGCTCACGATATGAGCTCAATCCACATCCATTTTTTTGATGCTTATCTGCCTAATCGGGTTATATGTGATAATTATTTGCTATATTTATTTTCCAAATCCAATTTTACTGAATATATCATGATAAAATAACATCCTAGAAGTTAGGGGATAAATCTTTTACTTGATTAATTATTTTGTTGATTAATATGATTGATTTTTAAGTGTATAAATAATTAATTTGGATATTAATCGAATTTAATAATTAATATCAAATATTACATGGTTTGTTTTTAAATTTAAATTAATTGTTTAATTTTCGAAATTTAAAATATAAACTAGTATTTTTTGAAGAAGTTTTAAAAGTTACAAAATTGGACAAAACTGCAAAATTGGTCCCTGTAGTATTCAAAAAACTTTGGATAGGGTACAAAAAGTTTCCAACTTGCATGGAAGGTCCAAAATCAAGGGTTTTCTGGGTTTTTGTTCCTAAAAAAATTGAAAGGACTACTTTGCCCTTATTAATTCTTTTTACATTTTTTATTTGTTTTAGTATTTAAATAATTACAGAAAAATAGAAAATAAAATAAACCTCACAACCCCTCCCTGCCTCCCCCCCCCCTCTCTCTCTCTCTCACACATACACACATAGATGTACAAAATCATCTTAATAAAAATGGCTGCCACCATTACTTCGATAGTCTCAAGCTATATCGTCCATAGAAGCTTAAAGTTTTTGACCAAACAAAAACTGGTGTGAAGGGCCTCGTAGATGTTGGAATCCACCAAATCCATCCCATATTCATCCAATCACCAAAAACATCCCACAAAATCAAGTGATGAAATTTTTGGAGGTTTGCAGAGACATTCAAATCGAGTAATCAAATCAAGTGATGAAATTAGGAGGGATACTTTTCTGATTATTATTAGAGGCCTTGGGATTGAACGCAAATCACCTCGGGGATCACGATTGTGGCAAGAGGCTTTTGTTCTCCGACCATTATTACCCTGATTGTCAACAGAGAGCCCTAGGGGTTTCAGAAGCGATTAATCGGGTAAGAGAGGGTTTGTGGTTCGATTTTGAGATCGAAGATAAATGAATTTAGCGTTTTCAGAAGCAATCATTAGGGTAACTAACGGTTTAGGGTTTGATATTTCCAAGTGTTCTTAATGTTTTTATTTTGATTTTCAAAATGGGTTTGATGGTGAACGAAGATGAAATATCAAAGCTGATGGTTTTGTGTTGTTTTATTTGAAGAAGATGCATTGAGATGTTGAAATGTGTAATAGATCTGTGTAATATAATCGTGTTTGGAAAGAGTGTTTGTGTGGAGATGAAAGTGGCAGAAGTAATATAGGTGAAGACGGAGTTGGTTGAAGGTAGTGGTGGGTGGCAGACAGTGATGGCAGTCGGTGGTAATAATGGAAGATGGTGGTGATGGTGGCTGGTTTTACTTTCCACTGTTTAAGGTTTATACTTGAGTGTTTGTGTACGTTTGTATTTTCATGTGTATCAATATGCATATATCTGTCTATTTTGGAGAATAAAATCAGAAAATGTGATGTGTGTGTATGTGTTTATGAAAGTTTTTATGATCTTGACTATGTGTTTTTGTGTTCCTAAAGATGAGAGAGAGAGAGGAGAGATAGGGGGTTGGGTGAGATTTTATTTTTTATTTTTTATTTTTTTATTTTCTAGTTTTAATTATTTAAATACCAAAATAAATAAAAAAAATTGAAAAAGGAAATGAAAAGGGTAAAATCGACTTTTCAAGTGTATCAGGAACCAAAAACTCGAAAAAATATTGATTTTGGAACTTCCATGCAAGTTGGAAACTTTGTGGACCCTATCCAAAGTTTTTTGAATACCATAGGGACCAATCTTGCAGTTTTGTCTAATTATTAATATATGTAAAAGACTAAGTCAGTCGAACCGCTAGTACGACTCAATCACGAAGCTGATCTTTAAGAGGGGGAGGGGATAAGGAAACTGCCTATAAAATGGTAGTTGAATGGGTGTCCACTCTCACTTACCGTTTCCTTGATTGGTGGAGGGTCGTTAGCGAACAGGTTTGATAGGAAAATTAATTCTCATTAATAAGTATAATGCGATTAAAAGTAACTAAACATTTAACTTAAATCCCAATCTTAGTTACTTTAGGAAAATGTGAATTTGTATGCTAACTCATGAAATTACACATTATACTTTATCGTAGTTAGTGGAACGCATGTGGTTAACTGGCACACTAATAGTGACTGTAAAGAGTGATAATAGGCATCTTGAAAATTATCGTTGATTAATGGAGCACGTGTGGCTAACCGACACATTAAAATGAGATGCTAAATGATATCGAGAGTGCCAAACTAATTTGCATGGTTATTCACATCTTGTTTGTGATCCTCGGTATCTCAGTCACAAATAGAAGAACATAATCTGAGATTAAACATGTCATTGAATTGTTTCAATGAGTCTCAAATGATGTAGGAATTTAACTTAACTTAATTTTCCTCAAATTTCGTTTTTTGATTGTGGAATTGGTAAGTCGTCACTTACCTACCTTTATATAATTACAATTAGATTACGACATCCCTTTTCTAAGTTGTGAATTATTTAGTTGGATCCTAGCCTTGATATTTCATTTTGGGTGTTATATTGAGGATTATTCTTATCTAACTAAAAACTATCTTTATTTAGAGATGTCTACTCCAAATGATGCTTCTGGTTCCTCTTCCTCCTCTTCCCATAACTTTTCCTTGCCGAACATCTGCTCCAAGGAGCAATTGGATGGCACCAACTACAATGACTAGATGTGCAACATAAAAATGGCCCTTCGTTTCGAGGACAAGGAGTATGTCCTTGAGAGACCATTAGATGAGATCGACGAAAAAAAGGCCACCCCTAAAGAAATGGTCGCCTACAAAAAGCACTACAATGAGGCGACAAAAGTTTCTTTTATCATGATGGCCACAATGACTCCTAAATTGGAGAGATATTATGAGGATTACTGGCCGTACGAGATGAACAAGGACCTTATGAAAAAGTACCATAAGCGAGCTCGTCAGGAAAATTACGAGGTGGTAAAGTCCCTCATAGCTAGCAAGATGAAAGAGGGAGAATCTATTAGCAGCCACATTCAAAGAATGCAACGATACGTAGACATGCTTATCAAGATTAATGTGAATTTTGATGAAGAGTTGGAAATCGGCATAGTGTTGAACTCCTTGCAAAGTTGTTATGATCATCAGTTCATATTGACTTAGCATTTGAACAACAATGAAGCTACTTTATCTCAATTGCACAACCTCCTGTGAACAACTGAAATAGTGATGAAGGGAAAAAGTGTTGCCTCCACTACTGCTAGTGCTCCCGTTCTGGCTATCGTTCAGGGAAAAGGAAAAAGAGGAAAGGTCCTCCTAAGAAAAACTGGAAGGGAAAGTCTCAAGCTGGGTCGTCAAGTAGTGGACCCAAAGGAAAGTCCAGTTCTGATGCTCCCCTTGTCTCTGATCCCAAAATGGTCACTTGCTTCTACTGCAACAACAAAGGGCATTAGAAATGACGCTGCCCAAAGTATCTGCAAGACATCAAAGATGGCAAGGTGAAGCCGACTTTTGCAGGTATATACACTATCTTATCTAAAAACTCATATTGTTCTCTTTCTTGGGTCCTTGATACAGGATGTGGATTTCACATTTGTTCTGATTTGTAGGGGCTAAGAAGAAGTGAGGATGTGGAGCACTGAAGAATAAACTTGATCATGGGGAATAGATGATCTTCACCTGTCACCAAGATTGGAGTTTATAGTCTTGTGCTTAGTGATGGAGTTAGTTTAGATTTACTGAATTGTTGCTACTCGTCAGAAATGACATGAAACATTATTTCTTTCCATGCATTATTTAAACAAGGTTTTAGATATTCTTTTAATGATGAAAAAGGCTCTATTTATGCTTATAAAAATGGTATTTTTTATTTTGAAGCTTTACCTTGTGATGGTGTGTATGAAACTGTGATGTGTGTAGACAATTTAGGAAATATTGTATTTCATATTGATTTGTCTAATGGTATAGACAAAGCGTGCATGTGGAATTGTCGTCTTGGACACATTAAGAAGAAATGCATCGCCCAACTCCAAAAGGATGGAGTGTTGGATTGATTTGACCTAAGGTCAGATGATGAATGCGAATCTTGTCTTTTGGGTAAGATGACCAAATCACCTTTCATTGGTTCTTATGAAAGAGGTGAAGGTTTGTTGGATCTTATACACACATATGTGTGTGGGCCCTTCAGATCCACCACATGGGATGCTAATCGATTCTATATGAATTTTACTGATGATTATAGCAGATATGGCTATATCTACTTAATCAAGCATAAGTCAAAAACCTTTGAAAAGTTCTAAGAGTTTAAACATGAAGTTGAGAATCAATTGGGAAGGAAGATAAAGATGCTTAGATCTGATAGAGGTGGTGAGTATCATAGTATCGAGTTCCACGACTACCTCAAGGAATGTGGAATAGTTTCACAATTGACACCTCCTAGGACACCAAAACTTAATGGTGTGTTTGAGAGGCGCAATCGAACCCTGTTAGACATGGTTCGTTCCATGATGATTCGAGCTTCTCTTCCAATCTCCTTCTAGGGGTATGCCATAGAGACTGCCACCAATATTCTTAATCTTGTCCCAACTAAGAAGGTTGCCAAAACACCTCAAGAGATGTGGACAGGGAAGGTTCTGTCGTTAGCACATATCAAGGTTTGGGGTTGTGAATATTTCGTCAGACGAGAGATTCACGACAAGCTTGAACCTCGAATTCAGAGATGTATTTTCACAAGCTATCCATAAAAGTCTTTTGCATATTTTTTCTATAGACCTAGTGATAATGTGATCTTTGTAGCAGAAGAGGAGTCTTTCACGAGAGAGAGAGAGCTCATATGCAAAGAGGGCAGTGGGAGTACAATTGATCTTGAAGAAATTTAGGAATCAAACGATAAAGGAACATATGAAGACGCTAGGGTTCAAGCAGAGGAAGAAATTCCAACTGAACCAGTTGACGAATCATTACCTCTTAGGTGTTCCACCAAATTTAGAATGCAACATGAGTTATATAGTTTCCATATTACTATAGCAGGTGATACGTTTATCAGTGATAATACACTGGTAAATTTGTATGAGCTGACTAACTACAAGTAAGCAATGGCAGGCCCTGAGGCCGCCAAATGGGAAGAGGCAATGGAAAACGAGATTAAGTCGATGTATGACAACCAAGTTTGGGATTTGGTTGATAATGTACCAGGTCATAAGATAGTTGGGTGCTAATGGATCTTCAAGAAGAAGACCAACATGGATGGAAAGGTACACACTTTCAAGGCTCGAATGGTTGCGAAGATCTTTATTCAAACCCCAGGGGTTGAATATGATGAGACCTTCTCACCATTAGCTAATATTAAATTTATTAGGATAATGCTCGTCATACCCGCGTTTCATGACTATCAAATTTGACAAATGGATGTCAAAACCGCTTTCCTTATTGGGAAGTTGGCTGAGGATGTTTACATGAGTCAACCGAAGGGTTTTGTAGATGCAAACTATCCAAATAGAGTGTGTAAGCTTGAGATATTAATCATTAGATTGAAACAAGCTTCTCGTAGATGGAATCTTTTCTTTGACGTGAAGGTCAAAGAGTTTGGCTTCTGTAGAATGAAGATGAATCTTGTGTACATGTAAAAGCTAGTGGGAGTATAATAACCTTCCTGGTATTGTATGTTGATGACATACTTATTATAGTAAACAATATTTTAACTTTGCAAGAGGTTAAGTCTTGGCTTGGAAAGTGTTTCACTATGAAGGATCTGGGAGAGGCTGCTTATATTCTAGGGATAAGGATTTTGAGATATAGGAGTAAAAGGCTAATTGGACGTAGTCAAAATACGTACTTGGAAAAGGTGCTGAAACGTTTTAGTATGGAAAATTCAAGAATGGAGAACTATCTATAAAGAGTAATACCAAACTGAGTAAGACTCAGAGCCCGAGTACTAGAGATAGCAGAAATGAGTAGAGTTCCATATGAAGGGTTTTGAGCATTCTAACACTCCAATGGTGTACATGCAACCCTAGAAACCTTGGATCTGTGTTTTACTAAGATACATGCAAATTTGATTTTTTTCCATGGTTCTTATCCTAACTAGCATGACATGGGGAACTTGAACATAAAAGCTAGTAGAATAACATACCTTTGTTGTTGCTTGAATTCCTTAAGAACTTTGTGAGCTTAGCACCCCAAATGTGATGCCTCAAATGTTTCACACAACACCACAAATCTTGGAATAACTTGAGAGAAGCACACTATTACTCAAAATCGGCTAGCCCTCCTTATTCTTTTCTATGTGCCGATTTTGCTAGCCTATTGGGTCTTTATATAGTGTGTCACAAGTAGGGTTACACCATGTAAACCCTAATTGACAAGGCTTTTCATGTCCTCCATGATCCATGGGTTTTAACCTTCATGGAGCACCTTATGTGTTTTAGCCCAACTCAATAAACCATGGATCATTAGCCCACTATATAAGAATGGATGATTTGCAAAATTAATCCCTATATATTTAATTAGTCTCTTTTTTTATCACAAAATTAAATCTTGATCAATACTAATTAAATAATATGATTTCATATTAATATATTATAACTTATAATATATTAACAAATCATAAGTGTCATTCTTCTCATTTTGTCTATCCAATTGTCATGATGCCATGTAACCCAAATGGACAATGCCAACCTGGTCAAGTACATACCAGAAATAGTTATGGACTTAGACACCTTATCCAACAGTCTCCCACTTGGATAAGTATAATAACTATAACTACAAGTATGAATTCAGGAACCAATCAACAATCGTTGCTCTTTCAAAGTCTCGCGGAACTAAGATGACCTGCCATTTAAGATAAGTGATCATATAATCCTCTGCTCTCAAGATATCAGCCAGACAAATACATGGAACAATGTCATACTTACTGTCCAGCAGTTTGTTTCCTGATTTCCGATTTGTTTGACATAGAACTAAACTGCACACATCAAATTTGGCTCTGACCGGGCTCGGTACAGAGGTCAAAACTAAATCATCGAGGGGCCCATATATCGCTTCTAATCCTCCAAGGACTAGAAGGAGCAGATAAACTTCGACTCATATAGTTGTACTAACTACTTGTTAAATCATACACAAAAGTATGTTTTATAACATCTAGTTACCAATGCATTTTCGTATAATCAATGTATAACCAACTCATATCTCTAGGTTTGAAAACTTATATGATATTACCGTCTCACGATCACTCGAGATAAATTCCATGAAGTGATACAAGTGAGCGTGGGTTGAATCCAATACTCGAATCACTATTCCAGGAGTACTCATGAACACTGCAGTCCCTTTGTCCCATACAAACTACATAACCATTCATGACAGTCTTGCCTCATTACCTACTTCCAAAGTATGATTGACTGTGGATGGTTTGGATAATATGATATAACACAAAATAATTATTCTGGAAGTCAAAACATGCAAAATTGAAATGATAGTAAATGATTGAAAGAAGATAGTAACACTTTACTTATAAATAAATAAAATTTTTTATTTAATCATCAAATGTCAATTAAACTTTACACATTTCAAAAGCTATCTAATTTCTAAAACTCATATCATCCTTTAGCCCAATGCGCCTCGCATGCTAAAGATGCTTAACCCTACTTAGTCCCTTCGTGAGGGGATCTGCTGGGTTCTCATCCAATGATACCCTCTTTGCCACGAGGAGTCCTTCTATTCGATGTCTAATGAAATGGTATTTTCTGTCGATGTGTCTGGATCTCCCGTGATCCCTTGGTTCCTTGGCTAAGGCAACTGCACTTTCACTATCACAGAAAATCTCCATAGGCTCCTTTATAGCTGGTACTATTCCAAGGTCTCCAATGAAGTTCTTCAGCCATATCGCCACCTTTGCTGCCTCGCTTGCTGCTATGTACTCTGATTCGCAAGTGGAATCAGCCACTGTCTCCTGCTTGGAACTTTTCCAAGTAATTGCTCTTCCATTTAAGGTAAAGACCTAGCCTGACTGAGAGCGGAAATTATCCCTATCAGTCTGGAAGCTGGCATCACTATACCCCACTACTCTTAAGTCATCACTCCCACCGAGGGTAAGGACCCAATCCTTGGTCCTCTGGTGGCTTCGTGTTGCTGAACTCCCAAAACAACAACACGTCACCTCCCTGAGGCCTAGCAGCGGCGACGGCTGCAGTGGCCACGACAGCAGAAGCCTCGGTGATAGCAGCGTATCCCTCATCAAACGTCTGAATCAAGGTGGTCTTGATAGACCCAAACATCTCTGGAATCTCTACTCGGATAGCTGCAACCACCTCCTTGTGGATCATCCTCCGTATCTCCTCATCATTACTCCCACTACCTCCAGGGTTGTGGCACGTTCCCACCATGATGTCTCTGAAACACAACACAAACTCACCAGAGAATCGCTCGAGCATACTCACACTCGACCGCCCGCCGCTAATTGTTCCTTAGCATCCTATGGATTCTTACTTAGGCTGCTCACTGATTCGGTGTTTCCAGTAGTACGGGCCCAATACTACCTTCCACACCGCATCAGTGTTCACCCCAAGTCCTCCTCCTCGGATCCCAATAGCAAGTACTCTATACCTCACAAGCTACACTGACAGTAGCCCTCTCATTAGCTCACTCCTGCTAAGTACTCATACTCAAAACAAATTACTGATATCATAATACCCTAGGCTAAGGCATCACAAATCAGGTCACCCTAGTCCTAATATATGAATTACCTAGCCTATAATATCTCATAACACAAAATGAGGGTATTTTGGGAAATCACCGCTCGGCTCTGGCTGATTGTACACACTGCTCCGACTCATCTTTCTTAAACTCCTTCTCGTTTTTAGAAAAAAATTATCTCTTTTAAAAATCCTTCTCAAATCCTCAGTCTGAGTCCAACCACATCCGAGGGTGCATCCGAATCCCTCAAACCAAGGGTCTGATACCAACTTGTAACAACGTAAATTTCCAAACAAAATTTTCATTTTTAACACAATTAAAACTCATTTCATAATTCACCAAATCACATATGTCTGAAATGTCAATAAGTAAACACAATCCTAGAATCATAAAAACAATCTCCCGCCAGTGTGTACAATCATGCTGGTGCCTTGCCGCGATCCTCGGAGCTACCTGAAACACGTAACACATAACAAGGTAAGCATAAAGCTTAGTAGGTTCTCCAAAATAGCACACACAACACAACAACCACTCGAGGCTATACTCAATAAGACCCTCCAGTCAATGTGTCTCTGTGGGACCCTCCGACCCCACAACGCTGATGGACCCTCTGGTCCCTCGACTAGGCATCTCCATATAATACATAGTAAGCATACCACAAATCAAATAGCAGGATATCTCAATACAAAACACATACACATAAGACTCTCTAGTCACATATAAGTTACCACTCAAGGTAAGTATAGTGAGAAGACTCACCTTGTAAGATAGCTAGTAAAAATCTGATGCCCGAACTCCTCGATCTAGCCTCCGTCTATTACAAGGATAAAATTTCTAATTAATACACTCCTTACATTCTCATTCCTAGAAAATGGGTAGAAGACCATTCCACCCTTCTGAGTGTGTAACAAGTGGAAACGTATCGTGAAGTATAACCGAATCGTGATGTATAAGCGAATCGTGAGGTATAACCGAACAGTATGGAGTATGGAATAACCGAATCGTGATGTATAAACGTACAATGTGGAATAACCGAATCGTGATGTATAAACGTACAATGTGGAATAACCGAATCGTGATGTATAAACGTATAGTGTGGAATAACCGAATCGTGAAGTATAAGCGTTACCAAATATAAGTGTATCACGAAGTGGATACGTTATCAAGTAGGAGTTTAAACTAAGTAAAAGCGAAGCAGCGGTATCTAACAAGTAAGAGTATACGACATGAAAGAGAACTTTGATGAAAACCTTGGAAAAACCTTTAAACTTAAGAAAATCACAACTTGGTATTCTTTGGTAAAATAAGTTTAAAAACCTTTAGAAATTATTTGGAAACCTTTCATAAACCAGCTTAAAATGAACTTTGATAAAATAGTATAAGTAAGAGTTTTGAACAAGTGAAAACCTTTTAGAAAACCATTTATAGTATCCTACTCGGTAAAACAGTTTACAGTGTGGTGAATCCTTGTGCAGGCGGGTTATCAATCACATGTGATTGATATGACAACTGGCATGTTTCACTTGTATTACCCCCTATAAAACATGTAAAAACATTTAAAAGGTTCATTCAGGGGTATGAACTCACCTGATGTAAGTGGATCCGACGAAGGTGCCGGTATAGGATGTTAAGTGTCAAGTGAGGACTTGACCACACACATGAATCCTATTTAACATGTAATGATACATTTAAGTATCCAATTAGTCATTTAATAACTAATTAAGCAAGTAAGGATGTCATATGACATCAAAACACTTTGCTACAAGTGCTAGAAGTGTCAAGGGTTGCATAGAAGGTGTGTATGAGCTCACTTTGGAGTTTACTCCTCAAATAAAGGCCCTTATGGGTGTTTACGGTTTCAAGACCCTTTCCCCCATGAGTTTACGGCCATAAAATCATGGTAGTAGTGTCATGGGATGCTTAAAGGTCTTAACTCACTCATGGAGTCATGCTAGAGTTGAATCAAGGGCTAAGGAAGTGACTGGGACTCAAAATGGGCACAAAATGGAGTTTACGGTCCAGAGTTTACTCCTTGAAGAGTTTACGGCCGTAAACACATGAGTTTACGGTAGTAAACTCATGTTGGCCCATTACTTTGGTTGTTTGCTGGTTCTAACTCATGTATACAAAGTTCTAGTGGCTTTTAGAGGCATCAGAAGGTGTTTAGGGCACTTTAACACCCTTTGGGGGTGTTTATGGTCTAAGGATGTGTGTTTATGGTCCAAGAACCTTCTTGGGCCGTAAACTCATATGTGACATGATATTGCATGCTTTGGTGCATAAAATGAAGGCAAATAAGGTTCTATGCACCCTAGGAAGTTCATGGAAGCCCTTGGAGGTGTTTGAGGGGTAGTTTGACACTTAAACAAGTGTTTATGGTCCATGCACATGGGTTTACGGTCGAAGAACATTCTTAGACCGTAAAATCATGTTTACTCCCCATTTGGTCCGATTTTGGTGTTCTAAGTCCTTTCGGGTAAGCATCTAAGCCATTGCTAAGCATGAGAAGTGGTTTGGAAGGGTTTTTGAGCATAAAAACCCTTTTATTAGTGTTTACGGTCAATGAAGGTGTTCATGGGCCGTAAACTCATGTTCTTGGGTTTTCCGGATGACTAAGTCTCGAATTTGCAAGCTAGGTAAGTTAGATAGCAAACTAGGAAAGTTTACTTATCGATTTGGAGCTTGGATGGGCGATTCTTGACCAAAACCCGTTTGTAGAGAGAGAAAGTAGAGAGAGAGAGATAGAGTGTCTAAGGCGGTAAAAAGGTGGGAGTGAATCCCACTCCTCCCTTATATAGGGTGGGGCTTATGGCCTGGCTGGGGTTCTCCTGACACCAACCGCGAACGAGTTTTTCACCACTTCCTTAATCACGACAAATTTTTAAAATTATACCGCCTTAATTTTTGTTCGCTTAACGAATATTATTTAAAATATTCCAACGGGTTTAATTCCGGTCAAAAATATTTTTGGGATAAATTTGGCTAATTTTTGACGTAACAAATTTCGACGTTAATTTTTTTGACGTTAACTGCGACGTTAAAACTAACGGAAGTCTTTGGGTTGTCACATCATCCCCCCGTTAGAGGGAATTTCGTCCCGAAATTCAGGTGTAGGCAAGGAAGTAGGTATGAAGGATAGAGGCTGGAGGGTACTTCCTATTCGGTTTGTCCTCGCATTCCCAAGTGAACTCTAGTATGTGTTTGTCATTCCAACAACCTTCACCTACGGGATGTGGATTCCGTCTCGTGTAGCTAGCGAGTTCCGACTGGAGTATCTACGAGGTTAGGGTTCTCAACGTTTACTATCAAGATGAGTGGGATACGAAGAGTGACGTCGGGTAAACACATATCAAGTCTAAGAAGTGGATCGATCTGGTGTGAAGCTTGTGGAATATCCGAAAGTAGTAGTGGTCTGACGAGGGTTGGACCAAATCTCTGTGAGGATTCTCAGATGGTCCTAAGCTCTCGGAAGGGTAGAGCTTTTCAGTACTTAGAACATAGTGTACTTCTATGGCAAGATCATCACTGGCGTGATCGCCATTCCGAAGTTCCTAACGTTCTCTCTCATACTGGAAATGTATTCCTTCAGGTTGGTTCCTAGGAAGCTCGGGTTGTCCTTGATTTCGCATTTCCTATCATTTGGTTTTTAGAGACTTTCTAGATCATCGGATGGGTTGTGTGTCTATGGTATCTTTTTGTTGTAGAGTGGCTATCTCAATCTTGTGCAAAATGAACCTGCACAAATGAATCTTGAGATATTCCTAACGGAAACCCTCAGGGTCGGGGAGATAGGGTTTCACTAGACGAGTGTTGGACTATCTCGGGAGGTGGTTCTACTATTTCTGCGTGAGATAGTATTCGTGGAACACCTAATAGTCCAATGAATCTCTAAGACTTTGGCTTATTCTAGTGCGGAAAGCACATGCTCCTGCATAACCCCTCGACTAACACCAAGGCTGGTGTCAAGTCTATAATCTCTTCGGGACCTGGGTCATGAGGCTTAATGCAACTACTTTCGCACTTTGATCAAGTATTCTTGGTTGCGAAGGTTATCCTGTGGTTCTCGGTATTCTAGTGTTCACTTCGGAGAATGAAGTCTATCGTCTACAGGGCGACGATGATTTCCTCCATGCAAGAGGGTGGAGGTCCTAGGCACTACTCGTCGGTAACAGGTGGACGAAGTGCCTGAGTAGTGCGAGCATCTACTGCAACTACTCTTCCGAAGGTTCTGAGTTTTCTCGATCTAGGTCAAATCTAGTGAATATAGGTTCCCATCACCCGGAACTTTAATCTCTTTACTAACCGAGGGTGTTAGCTACCATGTGGGCTTAACCGGTATGACAAGAAATTTCGGATTTGTGGTCATTATAGTAGCTCAACCCGCAGTGGTTCTCTTGACTCCAACTCCTACTTTATGGAATATGATGAAGGGTTTTACTAAGAGGTTCGTGGTAGAGCTCATACTTGGCTTAACCACTAATACTTGGTGTATGCAAGCGTTATATAATTGAGGCAGGATGTTCAGTTGTGCGACTCCACCCCAGACCCACAACCCAACAAGGAACAGGGAGTAGGGAGGAAGCACACATATTAAATCTTTTTGATCTCAATTATATACCACCTTTATGCATATACCTGGTTATAGTGGTCAGTCCCAGGAGTCCTATCCTCTGGGTTCACGAACCTGATTTGCGAGGTGCGAAGGGTCTTTCTGGGGAATCTACGGAGTATGCTTCGGTTGGTCATCGTCTTCTGGAATACATGCAGTGTCTTTGCTTCGGTTTCTTTCTGTCTAAGAAGGTTAGTTAACGGCGCACGGTACCCTTCTCCTGGGTACTTCAGAAGGTTCGAGGTAAGAGGGACGACTGGCAGATCACATTAGGGTTCATTATCTTTATCATGTTTAGGTTCGGAAGAACCTTTATTTGCCGAGATGGCTACGGAGAAAGTTCTTTTTACACAACACTAGGGATTTACACATGGTTGCACAAAGTCGAACCATGATTGATAGAGTCGTTGAAGTTTGCACACTTCGACATTTCATAGAATGAGGATCGATAGAGTCATGTGCCGAACAGGCACACAAGTTCTAGGCGTCTCAAGTTTCGTCTCGTGTATCACTGCCGCGGATACTTGGACTGATAGAGTCAACGTGGAACTATAGAGGGTCCTGAATGTAGTAGAGTACCTTTTCATGAACGGATTCTCACGAGGCATTTCTATAATCGCCAAACATATACTAATCATATATAATTAAGGTGGGGAGGACTGTTGACTGAGCGACTCCGCCCTAAATCCACAACCAAACGAGGAACAGGAAATGAGGCGGCCTTCACTCACTCTAGGTCTATCCGTCTCAATTATACATGGCCGTAACACATATATTTAGTCATTATAGTTTTACCTGATGAATTTTTAAATTTTATAACAGTGCTGCGACTTTCGCTTTAATAGGAAATAATTACACTTAGAATTAGCCTTTTTATGTTATCGATTAGTTATCTTAATTTGAGAGACGTACTTAAAATTCTTCCGGGTTCCTGGATGCTTCTCCCTAAGAAGTAGAGTTAGGCTCCTCCTGTGTCTTTGTTGTTTCCTTCAGTTGGGCAATCCCTTTTGAAGTGTCCAATCTCACCACATAGACGACAAACTGGGTCGGTCTTCACATTGGTGATTGATGCAATACGCTCCACTAGGGTTCTGCATACGCGAGCAATATGCCCCTTCATGTGGCACTTTGCACAATAGAGTTCCCGACAGCTACCATGATGGTGGTAACTGCACTTGCTGCAATGGGGAAGGTTTCCTAGGTATGGTCTTCTTGAAGTCAGGAGGGAAGGATTGATAGGGGTATTGACTGCCTCAGCTCGTTGCCCTTTGGAAGGTCCTTGAGCCGAGGTACCTCCCTCCTCGATCTTGAGTTTTCTCTTTAGTGGATTCGGTTGAGGTTCTTGGGTGGCTGGGTATGCAGGTGTTGGTTGCTGCTATCCATTGCTAGGATCAGAATTCCCAACAGGGCCCTTGCTAACATCGGCGTTGTTAGCATTCAGGTGAGCCATGACAGCTGCTACGGCTGCCGAGACCGCAGCTTGGAACATAGCTTCATCGAATAAGAGAGGAGGTTTCTTGCTTGCGGATTGGTTGCGTTTCTTCGGAGGCATGGTTTTCCTACACGTAAGTAATACATGATAATGAGAGACGATGGCTAACCCTGGATATATCCGTCCTGACTGCATTAGGCATAAATTTTTCCCGTGCCTCGGGTACTGGTTGTCTGAGTGTCGACCTACATCCCTATGATGTAGTCCTGGTGTACAAGGTAGGAGTATGAGTTTCGGAAAAAGGCCATAAGATGCGAGTCGTTCCTACTACGTTACCTTTATACTGGGAAGGTTTCACTCTCCAGCTTGGAAAGATTTGAGAACAGTTTAGAACGAACACCGCGGAAAGAGAGGCTCATGAAGACTTATGGCTAAATACTCTCAATAGAGGTGCGGGGATCTGCTCTAATCGTGTGACTGGCAACGGGAAACGACGGTTTACCTAACACATAGCGTGAGCAGTGTAGCCACTAACTCACTAAATTGTATTATTTTATGGGTGTATTAGCGTGACAAACACGAGGAAAAGACACTTCTCGGGTTCCATGTACTGACTCCCTCTGTCTGCCTCGTATCTTTGGCTGGTATCGGCGTTGGTTTCCTTCGGGTAGTTACCTAGGGTTCTTTTCTCATGAAGACACATTGAATTTCTACTCCACCTTATTCCCGAATCCGACTCCGTGTGTCATCACTTCATGATGGATGACTGGAAATCTCGGAAGTTTAGGCGAATTTCTCATCGATGTCCCTAAAAAGATATAGGTACTTGGTGAATTCAATAGTCTCAACCCAGTTCATTTATTTCCGAACAGGAAATCTTCTTAATGAACCTCTTCAAGGTCTGCATCAACTCTTCTGTCAAGCACTGAAGTGGACAGGGTTGTCTATAGGGTTCGTGCGAGAATGGAAATGTCTAAAGAATCCTAAAAGATTATAAACATTTCACTAGATGATCCATATCGAGTCCTGCTACGATTACATAGGGTATACAAATCATATATAGCTTAGATCCGATAGGCCTTCGAATATGTGATACTACTCTATACCACATCCCAACGAGGAAAAGGAAGTAGAGCGAAACCACACATTCTTAGCCTATGGGATCCTTATTATATATAACCTTGGGAGTATACCCTCTATAGTCGTAGGTATAACAATAAGGATCTTTTTAGTTCTTCACACAAGGTTATCTATGGATCCTAAAATACCCCTATGGTATTTTAATTTCTTGTTTGTGTTCTTATCTTCTGAATGTAATTCTGGGATTTGTATGAGTCTTTTAGTGTTCTAAAATACTCCTATAGTATTTTAACTTTATGTTTGGCTCTAGCATTCCTAGTTGGTAAGTTTCAGACCTGTTGCAACACCACTATCACTCCCAAGCACAGGTTCATCGCATCTCGAATAAATGTAGTTGATCAGGTTACATTTATTCCAACTTACGATTACATAACTACCCAGGTTTGACGGCAATGCTCAACATCCGAAGACTTTTATTCTCGTTCTTCTTGTGATACTTGTGTTCAAGTTTTTAGGTTCTGGATGTTCTTATACTTTGATAAAATATGGTTATATTTTAAAGTATAATTCTTGGTCAGAGTGTTTTATCCCATTGTATTTATAGGTTGTATATCTTTTATGAATTGATATACTTAGCTCACTATAAACAATGCTCTGATACCAATCTGTCACACCCCAAAACCGGAACGGCGGAAGCGTTCTGGGGTGGATGACGTCATGTCAAGTATCACAACACATGCATTATAGTAATCAAAGTACAACAAAACATTGCATTAATAGTAATAGTTTTACATGATTTACATTACAATATATCAAAGTAATACAAGTAAATATAATAAGTACAGCATGGTACTAAGCTATCTTCATCAACAACTCCAGGGATGTACCTGTCTAAATGCTGACCTGAGAATACAAGTTATTTGAAAAGTGAGTATCAACATTTTTACAAATGCTGGTGAGTTCATAAGTATTTAGTGTCATTGTATTCAAATAACTTTAATAAAAGTGGTAATTTTAGAGTATCCATTAAATTAGTGTCCTTTCTAGAAAATCCTATATTTTCTTTAATAAAAGCAGTCTTCTACCAAGACTGGACGGAGTTATGTGGTAAAAAGTAGTTTTCCCTTAATCGCTATCATTATCAAAATACAAAATTTGATTATTAAAGAAATCAAGAGAAATTAGGGAAAATAACATATGCCTCAGCAGTGAAGACTGTTGACTAAGGCAAAGGAATCATAGACTCCAGGAGAGTATTGAACAAACGACACGCCTGGCTCAGTCTAACAAAGAGAGACACAGACCCCAGACGGTACCAAATGAAAGGTACGACTAGCAAGGTCTAAAAACAGAGACTACAGACCCCAGACGGTATCAAATGAAAGACACAACTAGTAAGGTCTAAAACAAGGAATACAGACCCCAGACAATATCAAATGAAAGATACAGCTAGCAAGGTCTAAAAACAGCGTGACTCTGAGATTGGGTTTTCAGCATACAGTGTAAAGTACAGTGTAAAATACAGTGTGAAATACTGTTACCTTAAGGCCATGAATTATAAGGTAACCTGGGATACTCGTGACCATACTAACCGACACTAGAGTACCTGACGCCCTACAAGCGTCAATATAAAATATGACATTTGTCACCCCTTGGCTTGGTAGGCCGTGGACTGTAGGTAGCAGTCAGGGTGCGGGGGTGTCAATCCCGTATAGATCTATACACACAATGTCCGCTCTCCCTACAGGAGACTCTGGTTACCAACTAGACGACGGAGAAGGCCGTGCCCCGAAGATGCATCCCAAATAGTGGGTAATGGGTTTCCAATATAAGTGCTGAACTAGTGGTTGAGACTCATAACTGAACTGACTAGTGTGAACCTATATGTCTATTCTTGTATACATAATATATAACTAATAAATCAAACGACCTTCGGACGGCCATCCAATCCCACCAGACCACATCTAAACGAAGAAAAGGAAATAGGGCGGACAAGCCTTCCTAAGTCCTTCAATCATTATTTATATGCATCTATACAAGCACGGGCATACATCTATGTAACAGCCCGGATCTCCAGGTATCTTTTATGCTTATATTTTTGGAGTTTTGTGAGGGGACTCGGCGAGTTGGAGCTCAAACTCACCGAGTAGGATCGCGGTTCAGGACGCGGGTTCGCGCCCAGACTCGACGAGTCTAAGGAATGGACTCGGCGATTCCTCGCTGTTTAATGAAACCCTAAATTCCCGGTCCTAAGCCCTATTTAAAGGACCTTATGGCCCTTCATTGCGGCTACCTTTATCTTGAGAGCACCAAAGCAGCTGAGGGATTCGTGTGAGTGAGATAAGAGGCTATTGTTCACCAAATTTGTGTGTTTTTGCAAGAAAGGAAGAGGAAAGTCAAGCTAGAGGAGTTGGGGAGCTTGGATATTCTTTCATTTCATCAGAGGAGGTTTCTTGAGGTATCATTCAGAGCTTATTTCCGTATTTTTGCTGATTTGGTCAAATCTAGGGTTTCTTCATGCCTTATTTGCTTTGTATTGGAAGTGTGAGAGGTCCCATGGGGATATGGTGCTTAGATCTGGACCTTAGCAGGTCCAGAGAGTCCCTAATGTCATGCTTTATGCCCTCTCTTTTGGATTAGAGGCTAGGGTTGCCATTTTAGAGGTTATTTCTCCAAAAAGAGTCTTGTAGGTGTGTTATGAGCACCAAGATATAGACTTTATGTGGTAAATAAGCTTAGGAGGGCCAGATCTATGAGTGGATGGTGCGGATCTGACCTCAGAAGCTAGTTTGAGTAGATGCATGGCATGGACTCGCCGAGTCTGAAGAACAGACTCGGCGAGTAGCATGAAGATTGTCCTTGACCACTCAGTGAGTGGTCCAGCCGAGTTATGAGTTGACTCAGTGAGTCAGGGAGAGTTAGCGAGGGTTGACAGATGGACTGAGTCGAGTTGGGACTCGCCGAGTTGTTCTTAAGACTCGGCGAGTTGAGTCGTGGTGGCCCCGCGATTCATGCCAGGTGGAACCCGTCGAGTCAGGGGTGTACTCGACGTGTCAAAAAGGGAATCCTAGAGAGTTGGTGAATACGTATAGACTCGCCGAGTCGCCCTAGTGCACACGTCGAGTCCGGTCAAAGTTGACCGTTGACCGTTGACCAGAGTTGACTTCATAGGGGTAGTCAACCTTAGTGGTAAAAGTGTTAATTAGATACATCTGATGTTATAGGAGGATTATAGCTCGGAGGATCGAGCACGAGTGATTTTCAGGATTCGCGAGTTATCGAGATACACGAGGTGAGTCTTCTCACTATACTTTACCTTGAGTAGGTAATCAGAGTTATGTGTTAGAGTATGTGTATGTTATGTGTATGCTATGTGTTGTACTGCATGATGTCTATGTGATTTATGCTGTGCATGTTTATAGAGTTGGAACCGGAAGGTTCCCAGAGATAGAACCTGAGGGTTCCCAAAGCTTGGGTGCACGGACCCATAGAGTTATAGCCTCGAGTGGCTAATATATGTTTATGTGGTATTTTGGGGAACTCACTAAGCTTTGTGCTTACAGTGTTAGTGTTGTTGTTTCAGGTACTAACGATGACCGTTGGAAGGCGCCGGCTTGATCTGTACACACGAATGGGATTTTTGATATATATGTGATCTTGGGATTTTGTATGATGTGAATCAGGATTTAAACTTAATGTTTTTATGAAAATTAAATCAGAAATGTTTTTATAATTTGCGAAAAGTTATTTTGAAATTCACGGTGTTACAAGTTGGTATCAGAGCCTTGGTTTGAGGGATTCGCGTACACCTTTGGGCGTATTTGAACTCAAACTGAGGATTTGAGAAGTATTTTCAAAAAGAGTAAAAGATTTTGAAAAGAAACGCAGAGCAGAGTTGTGTGTACCATCAGTCCGCGCCCGAACGGTGATTTCCCAAAATACCCTCATGTTATGTGCTATTGATATTAATATGATGTATCCGCTTGCTAGAGTAGACTAGGTATTCCTATTTGGACTAGAGTGGCATGATTTGTGATGCCTTAGCCTAGGAAGAGGTGAGCTGCTATGAGATGCTTGAGAGTGAGTAGGTAGCAGCGAGGGGCTTGTGAGAGATCTATTAGAGAGTGATCTACGCATGATAGAGTACTTGGAATTTGGGATCCGAAGAGGAGGACTTGGGATGTATTCTGATACGGTGTGGACAGTAGTATTGGGCCGATACTACTGAAAGCACCGGAGCGGTGTACAGCCCAAGTAAGAATCTTTGGAATACCAAGGATCAAGGAGGAATGAGTTGTCGAGTGTGAGTATGCTCGAAGGGATTCTAATTTTTCATATGTTGTATTTCAGAGGTAGATCATGGTGAGGACACGTTTGATGCCTGAGAGCAGTGATACCAATGATGAGGAGATCCGCCGGATCATCCACGAGGAGGTGGCTGCGGCCATCAGGGTAGAGATACCAAAGATGTTCGGGTCTATTAAGACAACGCTGATTGAGACCTTCGACGAGCGTTATGCCGCTCTTTCTGAGGCTGCTGTGGCAACGGCCACCGCAGCGATTGCTGCCGTGAAGTCGCAAGGTGGTGATGCGTTGCTGTTCCGGGAGTTCAGCAACACAAAACCACCAGAGTTTGATGGGACCCAGGGTCCGGTGGTAGCTATGAGATGGATATCTGATATAGAGGGGTGCTTCTTCACTTGCTCATCTCCTGAGCATTTGAAGGTTCGGTTCGCGCTAAACCAGCTTTGCTTGGGAGCGAAGGACTGGTGGAAGTTTGTGACGGCGCATTATACGCCTACTGAGCTTGCGGCAGTGACCTGGGAGGGGTTCACTGTCATGTTCCGAGATGAGTACGTTCCCCAGGTGGAGAGGGAGCATTTGGCACAGGAGTTTCTGACCCTCAAGCAGGGTACTGAGTCAGTTACAGCGATTACCAGGATGTTCCATGAGAGGGCGATGTTCTTTCCTGAGCACGTGTCCATTGAGCAGGCACGTATGAGCCGTTATTTGAGCATTTTGAGGCGGGATATTTGGGAGTTCGCGGCGAACTCCTCGTACCGGACATTTGCTGAGCTTCAGGAAAATGCCCGGAAGAGGGAGATTGAGCTAGAGACTCAGGCCAGGGAGGAGGCGGAGTCTCAGGGGAGGGATCGACGACCGACACAGTCTTAGCCGGCAGCCAAGCGGGCCAAGCCCGCTGATCCCAAACCAGGGAGCTAGAAGGGCCGCACTTGTGGGAAGTGTGGCAAGGGTCACGATGGAGTCTGCAGAGCGGGATCTTGCTACAAATGTGGCAAGGAGGGGCATATGGCCAAGGATTTCCCCAAGGGGTTTGCAGTGTGCTTCCACTGCAATCAGACCGGACACCGGAAGGCAGAGTGTCCGCAGTTGCGAGGGTCATCTCAGGGAGCACCTTAGGGATCTGCCCCTGCCGCCATCAGAGCTACAGAGAGTCGGCCGGTGAAGGCCAAGGCGCCGAGGGCACGAGGGAGAGCTTTTCAGCTGACCGCGGAGGAGGTCCGCGCAGCGCCCGATGTCGTGGCTGGTATGTATTCTTTCATGTATTTATTTTGATGATGAGATATTATGCTTATGTTATGTTATGCGTAGGTACTTTTCTTGTGAATTCTGTACCTGCCTTGGTGTTATTTGACTCGGGTGCGAGTCGGTCTTTTGTATCTTTGGCTTTTAGTCAGCATCTCAGTGTTAGTCGTGAGGCGTTGAGTCGGCCTCTGAGAGTTTCCATAGCTGATGAGAGAGTGATATATGCCACGGAGGTTCTCCGAGGTTGCGTAGTTGAGATTTTTGGTGTTGAGTTCCCGATTGATCTGGTTCCTATTGCGATGGGTGATGTCTGTGTCATTGTGGGCATGGATTGGTTGAGCAGATTTGATGCGGTTATCGATTGCGAGCGTCAGCTGGTGACCATACGAGACCCTAGTAGGGGAGTTCTTTCGGTGTACGGTGAGGGTACACGTTCAGGATCAGCATTTTGTTCGGCCGCCAGAGCGAGGCAATGTCTATAGTAGGGCTGTAAGGGTTTTGTGGCGTATGTGATGGATGCGCGGGTGGATTCCGAGAGGCCGATTTCAGTTGAGGAGGTCCCGGTGGTTCGTGAGTTCCCGGATGTGTTTCCCGAGGAGTTGCCGGGTGTGCCTCCTGTGAGGCAAGTGGAGTTCGGCATAGATTTGGTTCCGGGGGCCGCGCCTATCGCCAAGGTGCCTTATCGCCTTGCACCTCCAGAGATGCAAGAGTTATCCTCGCAGCTTCAGGAGCTGCTGGGGAAGGGGTTTATTCGGCCGAGCAGCTCGCCGTGGGGAGCACCTATCCTGTTCGTCAAAAAGAAGGATGGTTCACACCGGATGTGTATTGATTACCGGGAGTTGAACAAGCTGACGGTCAAGAACCGTTACCCGTTGCCGAGGATCGACGATCTGTTCGATCAGTTGCAGGGAGCATCTTGGTTCTCCAAGATCGATTTGAGGTCTGGGTATCATCAGGTGAGGGTGCGGGATGAGGACATCCAGAAGACAGCGTTCAGGACGCGTTATGGGCATTACGAGTTTGTGGTGATGCCTTTCGGGCTCACCAATGCCCCGGCAGTGTTCATAGATCTCATGAACCAAGTATGTAGGCCAATGCTGGATCGGTCAGTGATTGTATTTATCGATGATATTCTGGTATATTCGAGATCTAGAGAGCAGCATGAGGAGCATTTGCGGGAGGTTCTCAGAGTTCTGAGATCGGAGAGGCTTTATGCCAAATTCTCCAAGTGTGATTTCTGGTTGCGGGAGGTCCAGTTCTTAGGACATCTCATTAATCAGAAAGGGATATTGGTCGATCCGGCCAAGGTTGAGGCAGTGATGAGTTGGGAGGTGCCGAAGTCACCCTCCGAGATCAGGAGTTTTCTAGGGTTGGCAGGGTATTATCGGAGGTTTATCAGGGATTTCTCTAAGATCGCAGTGCCACTCATTAGATTGACCCGGAAGAGTGTTGGTTTTTCATGGGGCCCCGAGCAGCAGGCCTCCCTTGAGACACTTCGTCAGAGGTTGTGCGAAGCTCCGGTGTTAGCTCTCCCGGAAGGGATGGAGGACTTTGTGGTATACTGTGATGCATCGATTTTGGGATTGGGAGCGGTGCTGATGCAGAGGGGGCATGTGATAGCGTATGCATCAAGGCAGCTGAAGCCTCATGAGTCGAGATATCCCACCCATGATCTAGAGTTGGGGGCAGTGGTGTTCGCCCTCAAGATTTGGCGTCACTACTTGTATGGGGTTCGGTGTACAATATACACGGACCATAAGAGTTTGAAGTATTTGATGGATCAGCCCAACCTAAATATGCGACAGAGAAGGTGGTTGGATGTGGTCAAGGATTATGATTGTGAGATCCTATACCACCCAGGAAAGGCTAATGTGGTAGCCAATGCGTTGAGCCGCAGGGCGGAGAGCACTCCACTGTGAGATGTATGTTTGAGATTGACCGTGATGGCTCCAGTATTGGACGCCATTCGCGGGGCACAGACCGAGGCTATGCAACCTGAGATGCAGAAGAGGGAACGGGCTGTTGGTTTGGTTTCAGAGTTCGTTACCGATGGTCGGGGGCTTATGACTTTTTAGGGGCGTATCTGGGTACCGTTTGTGGGAGGAACGCGTACCATTTTGATGGAGGAGGCTCATCGGTCGAAATTTTCGATCCATCCGGGGGCCACGAAGATGTATTTGGATTTGAGAAAGGAGTATTGGTGGCCCTGTATGAAGAGGGATGTTGCGTGGTTTGTTGAGAGGTGCTTAACCTGTCGTAGGGTTAAGGCCGAGCATCAGAGGCCGCATGGCAAGTTGCAGCAGTTGGCGGTTCCCGAGTGGAAGTGGGAACAGATCACTATGGATTTCATCACCAAATTGCCGAGGACTGCCAGGGGAGTTGACGTAATTTGGGTGATTGTGGACAGGTTGACAAAGAGCGCTCACTTCGTTGCCATCAGTGAGAGTTCTTCAACAGAGAAATTGGCTGAGGTGTATGTGAGGGAAGTGGTATCTCGGCATGGGGTGCCGATCTCGATTGTTTCAGACTGTGATGTGCGCTTCACTTCCAGATTCTGGAAGAAATTTCATGAGGAGTTGGGTACTAGACTGCATTTTAGTACCGCATATCATCCCCAGACAGACGGTCAGAGTGAGCGGACGATTCAGACGCTTGAGGACATGCTCCGGGCATGTGTGTTGGATTTCGGGGATAGCTGGGATGCGTATTTACCCTTGGCAGAGTTTTCCTACAACAACAGCCATCATTCGAGCATTGGTATGCCACCCTTTGAGCTGTTGTATGGGAGGAGGTGTCGGACCCCTATTTGTTGGGGAGAGGTCGGTCAGCGGGTGATGGGCAATACAGAGATCGTGCTTCAGACGACAAAGCAGATTCAGCAGGTCAGACAGAGGTTGTTGACCGCTCAGAGCCGACAGAAGAGTTATGCAGATAGGCGCCGGTCCGAGCTTGAGTTTCAGGTCGGCGACTTTGTTCTCCTGAAGGTCTCTCCTTGGAAAGGAGTGATTCGATTCAGGAAGAGGGGCAAGTTGGGGCCCCGGTATATTGGTCCATTCCGTGAGATCGCGAGGGTAGGCTGGGTCGCCTATCATTTGAATTTGCCAGCAGAGTTGGGGCAGATTCACGACACTTTTCATGTGTCGCAGCTGAGGAAGTGTATAGCCGATGAGTCGGCAGTGGTTCCATTAGAGGATATTCAGGTGGATGCTAGCCTGAATTATGTTGAGAGACCAGTGGCCATCAGAGATCGGAAAATCAAGGTTTTGAGGAACAAGGAAATACCCCCGGTGTTGGTTCAGTGGCAGCATTGGAAGGGATCAGAGATGACCTGGGAGCCGGAGCGTGAGATGCGTGAGCAGCATCCGGAGCTATTTGCAGAGCGAGACTTCGAGGGCGAAGTCTTGTTCTAGTGGGGGAGAATTGTAACAGCCCGGATCTCCAGGTATCTTTTATGCTTATATTTTTGGAGTTTTGTGAGGGGACTCGGCGAGTTGGAGCTCAAACTCGCCGAGTAGGATCGCGGTTCAGGACGCGGGTTCGCGCCCGGACTCGACGAGTCCAAGGAATGGACTCGGCGAGTCCTCGCTGTTTAATGAAACCCTAAATTCCCGGTGCTAAGCCCTATTTAAAGGACCTTATGGCCCTTCATTGCGGCTACCTTTATCTTGAGAGCACCAAAGCAGCTGAGGGATTCGTGTGAGTGAGATAAGAGGCTATTGTTCACCAAATTTGTGTGTTTTTGCAAGAAAGGAAGAGGAAAGTCAAGCTAGAGGAGTTGGGGAGCTTGGATCTTCTTTCATTTCATCAGAGGAGGCTTCTTGAGGTATCATTCAGAGCTTATTTCCGTATTTTTGCTAATTTGGTCAAATCTAGGGTTTCTTCATGCCTTATTTGCTTTGTATTGGAAGTGTGAGAGGTCCCATGGGGATACGGTGCTTAGATCTGGACCTTAGCAGGTCCAGAGAGTCCCTAATGTCATGCTTTATGCCCTCTCTTTATGGTTAGAGGCTAGGGTTGCCATTTTAGAGGTTATTTCTCCAAAAAGAGCCTTGTAGGTGTGTTATGAGCACCAAGATATAGACTTTACGTGGTAAATAAGCTTAGGAGGGCCAGATCTATGAGTGGATGGTGCGGATCTGACCTCAGAAGCTAGTTTAAGTAGATGCATGGCATGGACTCGCCGAGTCTGAAGAACAGACTCGGCGAGTAGCATGAAGATTGTCCTTGACCACTCAGTGAGTGGTCCAGCCGAGTTATGAGTTGACTCAGTGAGTCAGGGAGAGTTAGCGAGGGTTGACAGATGGACTGAGTTGAGCTGGGACTCGCCGAGTTGTTCTTAAGACTCGGCGAGTTGAGTTGTGGTGGCCCCGCGATTCATGCCAGGTGGAACCAGTCGAGTCAGGGGTGTACTCGACGTGTCAAAAAGGGAATCCTAGAGAGTTGGTGAATACGTATAGACTCGCTGAGTCGCCCTAGTGCACTCGCCAAGTCCGGTCAAAGTTGACTGTTGACCGTTGACCAGAGTTGACCAGTGTTGACTTGATAGGGGTAGTCAACCTTAGTGGTAAAAGTGTTAATTAGAGACATCTGATGTTATAGGAGGATTATAGCTCGGAGGATCGAGCACGAGTGATTTCCAGGATTCACGAGTTATCGAGATACACGAGGTGAGTCTTCTCACTATACTTTACCTTGAGTAGGTAATCAGAGTTATGTGTCAGAGTATGTGTATGTTATGTGTATGCTATGTGTTGTACTGCATGATGTCTATGTGATTTATGCTGTGCATGTTTATAGAGTTGGAACCGGAAGGTTCCCAGAGTTAGAACCTGAGGGTTCCCAGTGCTTGGGTGCACGGACCCATAGAGTTATAGCCTCGAGTGGCTAATATATGTTTATGTGGTATTTTGGGGAACTCACTAAGCTTTGTGCTTACAGTGTTAGTGTTGTTGTTTCAGGTACTAGCGATGACCGTGGGAAGGCGCCGACTTGATCTGTACACACGCATGGGATTTTTGATATATATGTGATCTTGGGATTTTGTATGATGTGAATCGGGATTTAAACTTAATGTTTTTATGAAAATTAAATCAGAAATGTTTTTATAATTTGCGAAAAATTATTTTGAAATTCACGGTGTTACAATCTAACTACTTCTGAGTGTGTAACAACTGGAAACGTATCGTGAAGTATAACCGAATCGTGATGTATAAGCGAATCATGAGGTATAACCGAACAGTGTGGAGTATGGAATAACCGAATCGTGATGTATAAACGTATAGTGTGGAATAACCGAATCGTGATGTATAAACGTACAATGTGGAATAACCGAATCGTGATGTATAAACGTACAGTGTGGAATAACTGAATCGTGATGTATAAACGTACAGTGTGTAATAACCGAATCGTGAAGTATAAGCGTTACCAAATATAAGTGTATCACGAAGTGGATACGTTATCAAGTAGGAGTTTAAACTAAGTAAAAGCGAAGTAGCGGTATCTAACAAGTAAGAATATACGACATGAAAGAGAACTTTGATGAAAACCTTGGAAAAACCTTTATACTTAAGAAAATCACAACTTGGTATTCTTTGGTAAAATAAGTTTGAAAACCTTTAGAAATTCTTTGGAAACCTTTCATAAACCAGCTTAAAATGAACTTTGATAAAATAGTATAAATAAGAGTTTTGAACAAGTGAAAACCTTTTAGAAAACCATTTATAGTATCCTACTCGATAAAACAGTTTACAGTGTGGTAAATCCTTGTGCATGCGGGTTATCAATCACATGTGATTGATATGACAACTGGCATGTTTCACTTGTATTACCCCCTATAAAACATGTAAAAACATTTAAAAGGTTCATTCAGGGGTATGAACTCACCTGATGTAAGTGGATCCGACGAAGGTGCCGGTATAGGATGCTAAGTGTCAAGTGAGGACTTGACCACACACGCGAATCCTATTTAACATCTTCCCTAATAAATAAAAATAATTTTGCCACATGTCACTCTCTCATTAACTTGGACACATGTCATTTTTTGGTATTTTTGAATAAATGTTTTTTCCATGTGTCATTTTCTCATTGTTTATCTTTTTTTAATTAGCACATCATATTTACACCTCAATTAATAATTGTCTTATTTGAAAATAATCATTAAATTACAATACTACAACTCATATACTATTGAATATGTTTCCTTTTAAATTCAAATTTTAAATTTCAAATTTCAAATTTAAATAAATTTTTATTTAAACTTTCATAGTTAATTTTTTTGTTTTATCCAAACGGTATAACATACGGGTCTCACAACTAGTGTAATGATACACTTAAGTATCCAATTAGTCATTTAATAACTAATTAAGCAAGTAAGGATGTCATATGAAATCAAAACACTTTGCTACAAGTGCTAGAAGTGTCAAGGGTTGCATAGAAGGTGTATATGAACTCACTTTGGAGTTTACTCCTCAAATAAAGGCCCTTATGGGTGTTTACGGTTTCAAGACCCTTTCCCCCATGAGTTTACGGCCGTAAACTCATGGTAGTAGTGTCATGGGATGCTTAAAGGTCTTAACTCACTCATGGAGTCATGCTAGAGTTGAATCAAGGGCTAAGGAAGTGATTGGGACTCAAAATGGCACAAAATGGAGTTTACGGTCCAAAGTTTACTCCTTGAGGAGTTTACGGCCGTAAACACATGATTTTACGGTAAGAAACTCATGTTGGCCCATTCCTTTGGTTGTTTGGTGGTTCTAACTCATGTGTACAAAGTTCTAGTGGCTTTTAGAGGCATCGGAAGGTGTTTAGGGCACTTTAACACCCTTTGGGGGTGTTTATGGTCTAAGGATGTGTGTTTACGGTCCAAGAACCTTCTTGGGCCGTAAACTCGTATGTGACATGATATTGCATGCTTTGGTGCATAAAATGAAGGCAAATAAGGTTCTATGCACCCTAGGAAGTTCATGGAAGCCCTTGGAGGTGTTTGAGGGGTAGTTTGACACTTAAACAAGTGTTTATGGTCCATGCACATGGGTTTACGGTCCAAGAACATTCTTAGACCGTAAACTCATGTTTACTCCCCATTTGGTCCGATTTTGGTGTTTAAAGTCCTTTCGGGTAAGCATCTAAGCCATTGCTAAGCATGAGAAGTGGTTTGGAAGGGTTTTTGAGCATAAAAACCCTTTTATTAGTGTTTACGGTCAATGAAGGTGTTCATGGGCCGTAAACTCATGTTCTTGGGTTTTCCGGATGACTAAGTCTCGAATTTGCAAGCTAGGTAAGTTAGATAACAAACTAGGAAAGTTTACTTACCGATTTGGAGCTTGGATGGGCGATTCTTGACCAAAACCCGTTTGTAGAGAGAGAAAGTAGAGAGAGAGAGAGAGAGTGTCTAAGGTGGTAAAAAGGTGGGAGTGAATCCCAATCCTCCCTTATATAGGGTGGGGCTTATGGCTTGGCTGGGGTTCTCATGACACCAACCGTGAACGGGTTTTTCACCACTTCCTTAATCACGGCGAATTTTTAAAATTATACCGCCTTAATTTTTGTTCGCTTAACGAATATTATTTAAAATATTCCAACGGGTTTAATTCCGGTCAAAAATATTTTCGGGATAAATTTGGCTAATTTTTGACGTAACAAATTGCGACGTTAATTGTTTTGACGTTAACTGCGACGTTAGCTTCGACGTTAAAACTAACAGAAATCTTTGGGTTGTCACACACTGACTAGTGAATACAACGGCTCCCCGTAGTATTATGTGTTGGATTAGTGTCTAAGTTCATAACTATATTTGGTATGTACTTGACCCGATTGACATGGTCCATTTGGGTTGCATGGCATCATGCATTTGGATAGACTAAAATGAGAGAAATAACACTTAAGGTTTACTAATATATTATAAGTTCTAATATATTAATAAGATTATTTAATTAGTATTGATCAAGAAATAATTTGCAATTAATTAAGTGATCAAAAGGAGACTAATTAAATATATGGGTTGATTGTGTAAATCATCCATACTTGTATAGTGGGCTAATGCTCCATGGATTATCAAGTTGGGCTAAAACCCATAGGATGCTCCATGGTGTTTTTGTACCCATGGATCATGGAAAAGAAAGGCCATGACAATTAGGGTTTACATGGTGTAACCCTAATTGCGACACACTATTTAAGCATCTTATACTTCCCAAAATCGGCCACCATGAGAGCACTATGAAGGAATGGTGAGGGATAGCCGATTTCATGAAGTGGTTCATTTCTCTCTAAGTTATTCCAAGTGCATTTGATGTTGTGTGAACCATTTGAGGTGTCACACATGTGGCACTAGGCTCTTAAGCTTCATGGAATCAAGATACATCAAAAGGTATGTCTTTTAACTTGCTATATTACATATGAATCAATGTTTTGTATGCTAGTTAGGATAATACCTTGGAATATTCATATTTGCATGTATAATAGAGAAAACGTAGATCCAAGGTATTTAGGGTTGCATGTACACTTAGGAGTGTTAGAATGCTCAAAACCCAAAATTATGACACTCCCTCACTGAATGCTATGGCTCCCCGTAGTCTTACGCCACTCTCTCACTCACTAGTGAATGCTACGGCTCCCTGCAGTCTTACAATACCCTCTCACTGACTCGTGGATGCGACGGTTCCCCGCAGTCATACAACACTCTCTCAGTGACTCATGGGTGCTATGGCTCCTTGCAGTCTTACAACACTGTCTCACTAACTCTTGGGTGCTACGGCTCCCCGTAATATTACAACAGTCTCTCACTGACTCGTGGGTGCTACGGCTCCCCTGTAACATCCCAAAAATACGAGCCAAAAATTTCGTTTTTAAAACATGTACTTAGCAAAACATTTAGGAATAATTCATTCAACGATCATTTCATTTCACAAAAGATGCTGCATGACGGAAAACATTGTCATATCATAAAAGTGTTAGAGTACAATTTCCCAGGAAGATATCGTAATGCGGAATACAAGCAGGTGTGTGATGTACCGCTACCACGCCAGCTCCTTCCCCTTCAAAGAAGAGGAACCTGAAACCAAAGCTGAAAACTGTAAGCACGAAGCTTAGTGAGTTCCCCCAATATACCACATACCATACAATCACATATCAAACATACTGCCGGGCAATTCTGGGGTGCCCGACCTACCCGGTACGGCCATTTTGGGGTGCCGACCTACCGGTACGACCATTCTGGGCTGCCGACCTACCCGTGTCAATCCATTATGGGGTGCCAACCTACCCGTGTCAAGCCATTATGGGGTGCTGACCTACCCGTCGGTCCTAACAACCGACCCTTGGGGACTATTCCACCCCCTACTGCTACTATCACATATATCATAACATAAACATACAATCAGACATATCTGGGGTGTTCGAACTACCCTTCGGTCCTAACAACCGAACTTGGGGACTATTTCCCTCCTACTACCACTGTCAGATATAACATATCATGCCAGCATATAACGTATCAGGTAGTAGCAAACCTAGATGATATCATAAAGACAATCATCTAACATACAACTCCTACTGGTGGGCCGGCATTGGGCCGTAGACCCACCGCTACTGGAAGGTAACTCACCTCGAAATAGCTGATGATCGGTGTGGGAATTGACTGTCTGCTGCTGCTACCACTCCGGAAATCCTCCGGCTATAATTCCCACAAAATACTCAGTCAAATACTGCTAATCGTCATCAGGGTAAATTGACCATTTACCCTTAACAAATCAAGAGTCAAGTCACAGTCAACTGCCAGTTGACCAGACTCGCCGAGTTGGCTTGCCAACTCGCCGAGTCCCTTTCCCTTAGTCTGACCATAAATCCGTCTCTACTCGTTGAGTTAAGCGTTGACTCGCCGAGTGTTCCTTCTACACCCAAGGCCAATAGTCCTTCATCCTACTTGCCGAGTTGTATGAACAACTCGCTGAGTTCATCTTCATCCGATGAACACTTTATACGGTGACTGGCCAAGTTGTATGAACAACTCGTCGAGTCTGTTCTTGATCTAAGAAGGTTGCCTTGAACTCGCCGAGTCGGGGAATTGACTCGCCGAGTTCTTTCATGGATTAGTTCGGCTTCCAACTCACCGAGTCCACCCAGGACTCACTACTCTGCTTGGTATGAACGAAAAGGGGGAAAAACTCGGGGACTCGCGGCTCGACTCGCCGAGTCCGATGAGCGACTTGCCGAGTCTGCCACATGCAAATACTATACACTCGATCTTGCTCGAAACCAGTTCATGCCATTTACAGATCTGGGTTCTTAGGGCATGGTTTTCACGTAAAGTTTCCAACTTTACATGTAGAAATGCATAGAATGGGGATTAAAGGCGAAATAAGGGCTAAGAAGGTAGATCTAGGACATTCAAGCAATTTACACCCATAAAGGTTATAGATATGAGCTTCTGGAGCTCAAACATGACTGGATCTAGTGGGTAATCAACCTATTACGAATTCTACTTCATGCACAAGCTTGGAAAAAGGTTCAAGAAGAGCTCAAAAGGTGCTCTATTGGGGTTTTAAGCATACACACAGAATGGAGCAGAGATATACCTCAGAGAAATCTGAAATAGCACCAAGATATCTGATCTCCTTCTCCTATTTTTGATCCACTCTCCTTCTTCTCCCAAAAACTTCAAGGAATCACTCTAAACACTTCAATCCCACAAGAAACAAGTTAGGGTTTGATGTAGGGCGCTTTGAGGGTGAAAGGGGGCGAGCTTGGGCCGCACAAGCTAGCTTAAATAGGGGCCAAACCCTTGGAATTAGGGTTTCATCAGACAGCGGGGACTCGCCGAGTCCGGAATATGGACTCGCCGAGTCGCCAACTTAAACATGCTCCGGATCCCGTCCCTACTCAGCGAGTCGGACCTACAACTCGCTGAGTCCAAGGCTAAAAAATGAAAAACACTAAGATAAATTTACGTACCAGGAACTAGGTGCTACATCCCCGCAGTCTTACAATACTCTCTCACTGACTCGTGGATGCTACAATGTAGGGAAACATACTCAGAAACCCCAATACACCGTCCCAGAATCTCCTGATATCTTGTCACGACCACTGATCTATTGGATTTGGTGTCTAAGCGCATAACTATAATTGGTATGTACTGGACCCGAGAGTAGCATGGTCCATTTGGGTTGCATATCATCAGGACAATTTGTTAGGATGGACTTTTGAGAAGAGGTTATTTATGGTTTTTTAATATATTATAAGTTCTAATATATTAATATGAAATCATTTGATTTAATTAGTATTGATCAAGAATTAGTTTGGAATTAATTTAGTGATCAAACAAGACTGATTAAATCAACGGGGACCAACTATGCAAATTAGTTAAATTTATATGTTGGGCTTATGATCCATGTTGGACTAAGTTTATGTATGGATACATAAGGAGTTAGGCCACATGAACCGTGGATCATAAACCTATGGGTATGGATTAGGGTTAACCCATAACCTTTGGAATCCCACATATAAATATGTTACTCCATAGCCAAAATGATGACCAATCTTTTCTTAGAGAAATATGGACGGTTTTGGTGTATGAAGATTCTCTCTAAAAATGTCCTCCTTTGTCCATGATGCGTTGTGCTTCCATTTGAGGCTTCCACACTATTGGGGCTAAGCTTTTAAAGGCCAAATTCATCAAGTTCTACAAGCTAAACAAAGAGGTAAACTTCTAGCTAGTACTTTATGTAGTTTATATCATTTGTATACTAGTTAAAGGCTTAATGTTTTCGAAACACCATTACATGTATAATTAGAGAAAACATTGATCCAAGGAATTTAGGGTTGTATGTGCACCATAGGATGTTGTAGTATACTAAAACCCAACAGTGGTATCAAAGCGATGGATTGTTTTCTATTATACTTGATGTTTTATAAGTTTTCAAAGTGAAAAAATCGAAATTTTTGCCTTCTGCCCAGTGAACTCGCTGAGTAGCATGCATTTTGCCTTGGACTCGTCGAGTCCAGTATGGGGCTCGACGAGTTGGCAGTCCTGACAGCAAAATTTCAAGTTTTTTTGTCCTGTTTTGGATTAGAATCATTACCACAAAATGTTTTTTTTTCATAAAATTTGATTTTGTTGTTATGGTAATGATGATTCTCTTCCAATTATAGGATAATTGTCATAATTTCAAGATTTGTATTATTTTATATGTTTACGCTAATTTCTTGAAGATTGATGATATGAGTTATCTTGTTCTTATGAGTTAGTTTAAATTAATAGAAAAATTATGTGATAATTGGGTTTTGATTCAAATTGATCTAAAAGTTGTTCATAATATGAGTTTTTGTAACTTGTCCTCAAGTTATATGAAAAGTCTTATTTATGAATTTTAAAACTCATAAAATTTCCATAATTTATGAAAATGAAGAGTCTCATTTTTAAATGTTTTTAAAGTCTTCCATAACTTGTCCTCAAGTTATGGAACTTGAAGGGGTTTTTCATTAAACTACTTTCAACTCATAAGTTATGGAAACCAAAAGTTTTTGAATTGTTCAAAACTTGCCCTCAAGTTTTGGAATTTGTAAAGTTACCCCCCATGTATACTTTAATTCCAACCCTTCGAATTTTAAAAGTTTAAAATTCAACCCTTATAATATTATAATATTATAGGTTTACTATATATATATATATATATATATATATATATATATATATATATATATATATATATATATATATATATAAGAGTAAGTCAATTTTACCGTTAGTAGGCCTCATTCACGAAGCCAATCTATAAGGGGGGTATAAGGTTAGTGCCTATAAAATGGCAGTTTAATGTGTGTCCACTCTCACCCACCGCTTCCTTGACTGGTGGAGGGTCGTTAGCCGAACGAGTTGGACAAGACATTAATTCTCCCTTCATTGAAAGTATAATGATAAATATAAAGTAACTAAACTTTTATTAAATTCTCAATCTTAGTTACTTTAGGAAAATGTGAATTTGGTGATAACCCATGAGATTGCACTTTGCACCTTGTTAAGTCGTTAGTGGAGCGTGTGTTGTTAACCGGCACACTAATCTGGGACTGACAATGCATGACAAAGGGTAGCTTGATGTTAATCATAGATCAATGGAGCGTGTGTGGTTAACCGGAACATTGTTTAGGTGGTTGTGACATTAAGTGTACCAAGCTAATTTCCATGGTTATTCACTCCTTGTTTGTGATCCTCGGTATCCCAGTCACAAAGTTGAAGGGCACAATCGAGATTTAAACATGCCATTGAATAGTTCAATGAATCTCAAAGGATCTAGGAATTTCAATTCATTTAAAACCTAATGTTAAATTTCATTTTTCATGGTGGAAATTGGTAAATCGTCATTTATCTACCTTCAAATATTTTGCAAATTGGATTACAACATCCCTCTTCCAATTTGTTAAATATTGTGCCGGGTCGTAGCCTTAATATTTGATATTGGTTGTTATATTGAGGACTCAAATCAACATGCATGAATTTCTTCCTCATAGATGTCTAGTTCAGACAACAATGGTCTTCCTTATCCTATTGGATAAAGGTTTGCTAATGAAGATGATATCCTACATGGCCATCAAGGTGAAAGATTAATCCCTTTATCGTGCATTAATGGGACTGGAAATCATACTTTACTTCCTCCACCTCCTCCAATTGTTCTCCCTAACCCATATGTTCTTGAATAGTTCAACGTCACTCAATCCCTATTGGCAAGTAGTGTCTATATATACTCCGATCTTGGAGATGAAGTCTCAATATTGACAAGCTGGGAGAGTTGGGAGTCGAAGTCTCAAGGAAGTTGATTGTTGACTGGATTCTTCAATCGCTTTTCGAGTCATATAGTGAGTTCATTAAGGACTACTATGTGACAGACCACGACATGACCCTTAATGATCTTACCTATTTGCTTGTTTCTACTGAATCCACAATGATTTGGAGCACTGGTAAAGCAAATTTGATTGGAAGATTTACTTCCCAAACTTTCATGGATATTGACAATGGAAACATTGGAAGTCCAGAAAAGTCTTCTCTTCCCAATGGAAAGGGATCGACCATAGTCAACCCGGTTGACCAAATGGTAAAGAAAAAGGCTAAGTCTGAGATAGTCCCATGTACCATTACTAAAGAGTCCATATGTTTCTATTACCAAAGGAAGGGGCATTGGTTGTGAAGCTGCCTATTTACCTAAAAGTTCACTAGGATGGCAAAAGTCAAGAAATTTGACTATGCTTCAGGTAAAGTCCACTCTCTAACTCTATCAAGTTCCTATTTGGAGATTCTTATTACATGATGTGACTAGGTCGCATTTTGATGTTTTGTAGAATCGAAAAAAAGGAGAGAAATCTTAGAAGAAGAGTAAGCTAATTCTGATAGTGAAGAGATGGATTTCAATCGCATGATCTGAAGATCAGAATTTTGAGTTGCTGCTAAGAGTTATGATTGATATCTTAGGAATGGGTAACAACATAGTTTTCATATGTATTTGCATTGTAAGGATAAGTTTTTCTGCAATTTTAGAATAAAAGGAAAATTTATGATTTTATTTATTTTAAGTATCCTTACAATGAGAATTGTGAAAATTGTTGTTTATATAATTCCATTGATAGCCATATTAGAAAATGGATTTGACTCTTTCATTTGTGGTAGTGTCATAATTTACCAAGTAAGGAAAGATTTTCATCACCTAAGTTTCAGTTGGATAGAAACTTGAAATCATGCAACTTGTATTGTATGATGAATGAGAATTTTCATCTTTGGGAAATTAAGACTAATCCCTTGTTCACATGTATATGTGAGTCAGGTAAAGGACTAGGAGATCGGTTACACTTGGTTGTGCATTGGTCAGGTCCACCACAAAAGAACGATAAGGCTATTCGTCATGATTTACTAAATTTTACTAAATATGGTTGTGCTTACAAGTTTAAGTATAATTCCGAAACATTGGAAAAGTTTAAATGTATGGTAGGACGAAAGAGAAGAATCAAAGTAGGCAGAAAGATAAAAGTTTCTCCAATATGAAAAGATGGGAGGGTACTTCAGTATCATGTTTTATGATCATCTAAATGATTATGAAAAACCATATCACAATTGATCCTCTAAGGACATCTTAGTGCATTTGTTTGATTAAGAAGAGGAATCGTGAACTATTGAAATGGTTAAATCAAAAGATGAATCACTCTTCGTTCCAAAATTGAATCTTAGAGTAACACTCCAAGATCGAGCCTTGATTGACATAATGTTAAGAAGGTTTAAAACACTTATCAAGTGTACAGTAAAATGTTTTCTACTCTTGTACATTTGAAATTGGTAAGTTATGATGTTTTGGTTAAAACAAAGACCAACTAAGACCAATAGTGTGAAGTGTTTTTCTTGATAAGAATCCACACTAACTCTTGAAAATTTGCTTTGTTAAGGGATGGTTCTTGACAAGAGAATGTTATATGTCAAGAGGTCAGTGGGAGTCTTAAAGATCTTGAAAAGTTTCAAGAACTAATCAAGGGTATTGTTTATCACTAGCACATGACTTGAGGTTTATAACCTATCGTGTTGACATATTCTTGTTTCTGTGCCCACTCAAGGTAAAAGTTGACTATGCATGTGAGTTCTATGAGTTTTCAGTTGTTTGCATGACAACTTGGAAGACCATGCCCGACCATAACATTTTGGAGACCTTGTGCAAAAACTAAAGTGAGGCCCCATAAAAAATTTCTTGTAAATATTATTAACTACATTTGTTACCACTAATTCAAAACATAAAGTTGCTAAAAAACATCTCATAAATTCACTACCACAAAATAATGTCTTCACTCATTGGTAATCAAATAAATCTGTAAAACTGTTATAAACACCTTTAAAAAAAGGAACTCATTACTATTTTCTAAACACCAACCTTGTAACATTTTTAGAAGAAAATTCATCTATGAGACTTTCATCTATGAGATTTTTTCTTACTTTTTGGCGAGTTTATAAAAAATAAAAACGTTGTCTAAAATTTGTAAAGAAAACAAATTTTCATTTTTTTTGATATAGACATTTTCGTAAAATTGTTGATAAATTTTTAATTTATGATTAGATTTTGATTTTTGTTGATCTTTTTCCGTAATTAAAATGCATCTAAAATTGGAACCAAATGTTACCAGGCTAATTTTATTTATTGATAAAACATAGAAATAGATTTCACAAAAATACCAATACTATAACTATAAATTATCTCAAAAATCGGAGCCCCCCCAAGATCGAAGGCCTGGTGCGACCGCACCGCCGACACCACCCCAGGGCCGTCATTGTGGAAGACATGGTATGCCCTTGTGCTGCCTGGCGGCAAGAAATTAAGATTGAACATGTTCAATCTATATTAGTTTGGATTTGTCTTGTGATTATGGTTATGACAAATTCACATGGATAAGAACACATACACCATAAATTCTAAGTGTCATAAGCTTTCTCTCCGATTCATGAAAATGATGGTGAGGAAACGCTTTCATTAAGTAGATTTTAAATAGTTAGCAATTGTGATATTTGCATTTCTCAAATTCGTTTATGATTACGGCATCCCTCTTCATAGTTCGAATTGTGAGAAATGGCAAAAAGGTCGAAACATTATGATTACGACATCCCTTTTCATAATTGTTTAGACACACATGTGAGCTATCTAAGGAAATGTGTATGATTTTGATAAAGTTTTATCGAAGCGTCTCGTATCAAAAATATGAACTTCGGTAAGAAAGTCAATAAAGTATTGATTTCTAGTAGTCCAGCTGATTTCTAAGTACATGTCAAAGCTAGTGGGAACATAAGTGTTATGCTAGTATGGAAATAAGTATTATGCTAGTGGGAGCATACTCAATTATGTTAAGTGCTGCACGTTAGCAATGTTAATTATAGAAAACAAAGGTTTGAATTCGCAAACTTGCAGGGTTTGAAAAGTTGTTTTTCTATATTTAAGGGAGAGGAATTTATACTTCATTTCAATTCTAAAAGTTTAGATTGAGATTTTAATCAAATTTTAGTCAAATATATATGAATGTTATGTTGGATGGTTCAACATAAGGAAATTCTATATATGGACATGTTAATTGCATTCTCAAAATTCGATTATGATTACGACATCCCTTTTCATAGTCCGAATTGTGAGAACATGGCAAATAAAAATTTATAGCAAAAGACTGGGCTAGTATCATGTCTTTATGTGAGACATTATGAATTGTATCCCATATGCTTTGGGTATAGGATCGATTACATATGCTATAATATTTCGATGTGTTCTGAACTTTCCAAATGCTTAAGGCATTAAAAAGGGAAAAGGACCAGAACTGTATATGACTAAAATGATTAAGCAATTGTTGTGGACAATCTGAGGCTTACCAAAGATTGGTTGCTCATGGACAGTTGAAAGTATAGTGTAAATTTTGGAAGGACCATATTGACATATTCTGAAAGGATGCAACTCTTGTTCAGAAGTGATAGTTAAAATGGGAATATGGAAATGTTTCCATAAGTGGAAGTTATTCATTAAGTCTGTGTAAGATTAGAAAAAGTAAATGCAAGAAGGATGTTCAAAGGAATGTACTTTGAATGTGAGACTTCGTTTCCATGGAATTCCTCTCCATTGGAATACTTTTTAATGTCTGTTGCCACGTCTTTGTGACTTTTGTGCATAGTCATTACAAGAGGATCAATGCATATAAGTTTAGAATCTAACAAATTTCCGTAAATGGTAAGAATTTAGTATTCTTATATTTATCATAAGGATTTGGAGTTGTGAAATGAGCATCATTGAAATGTTATCAATTGATATACTTCATAAAGAAAAGACCATAGATAAACATAGTGTGCATGCCTGGAGCTTGGCATGACTATTGTTTTAGTTCAAGTATGAAGTTGATTATTCGAAACATTATACAAAGAATAATGAGTAATCAGTAGGGTGAATAAATAAAATGTGTTTTATTTACTCTGAAAAGTTTTGGGGCTATATAGGATTAGTATTATTCTTCTGTTTCACTTTGTATGTTTTGACCTCCCGAACAACTAGTTTATTCAAACTGTCCACAGTCGATCATACTTTGGAAGTAGGTATTGAGGCAAGACTGTCATGAATGGGTCTGTAGTTTGTCTACTTGGCCTAGACATAGCTGCAGTATTCATGAGTGCTCCTAGAATAAGATTCGAGTATTGGATTAAACCCATGCTCATTTGAATCACTTCATGGATTTTATCACGAGTGATCATGAGACGATAATAATGTGTGAGTTGTAGTTGCGAGTCGGTTGCACATTGACATATCTAAATGCACTAGTAACTTGGATGTTATAAAACATATTGTTGTGTGTAATTTGATGAGTGAGTACAAGCGAGCATTTGGGTCAAAGTTTATCCGTTCCTTTTACCCCATGTGGATAAAAGCGATATCTGTTGGTCCCTCGATGATTTAGTGATGACAAACGTAAGTGCTCGGCTGGGCCTGGACTAATTTGATTTGTTCAATTAGTCGGTCCTCATAAATCTGAAATCGGGAAACAACATATGGACAGAGAGAATGATTATAATCCATGTCTCAGTCCATATGATATCTAGAATGGAGGAATATATGATCCCTTATCTAATGGACACGTCATTGACTAGGTCAGAGTTCGACAACGGATTTTAAGAGCTACGATTGCTAGTTGGGATGTTAGAGTCATACTTGCAATAATAGTTATTAGACTTATCCAAGTAGGAGACTGTTGGATTAGGTGTCTAAGACGTAACAACCCAAAATTTTTTTGTCTTATAAGTCCAGCCAATCAATTGAGATTCAGACTCATTTCTGCTATCTTTTAGCATTGTTAAGGATCGTTTTTTGAGTTCTAAGCCTAGTACACTTAAGGATTGGGTGTAGGGATATGTTATCTTCAGTTCATTGAGTTGTATTCAAGCCATACACTCCTTCAAGAGGAGTGTACGGCCGTACACTCAATGTGGCCGTACACCACTCCCTATATATAAAATATTCCATTCATTTTTACCATTCCTCATACTTCCAAGTCTAGAAAATCAGTTCTCTCTCAACTAACATCAAGCCTTTCACCTTGATCTTCAATTATGTAAGTATTCCTTGCATTTGTTTAGTTGATACACTCATTGACCTAGTATCACCCTTTGATTTCATCCGTGAAAACACCTATTTGGTGTTAGATCTTTAAGAATACCAAGAACACACAATTTTTCTTGTGCCATGAACCCTCTACAGACCCTCAAAAGTGTGAGTAGTCCCTCTATCACCTAGTTAGACATGCTAAACACTTGTTTCTAGCCTTGAAACATCATCAAACTCATGATCATCAAATAGTGTATGACCGTACACTCTTTCTACGACCGTATACCCTTGTTTAGTTCATAACCATGAGCATTAAACACTTCTAGGTACTTGCTATCCATTAAAACTCTTGAACCCTTGAATCCCCATGAATCAAGACCTAAATTGCACCATTTTGGAGTGTGTACGGCTATACACACTTGGTGGGCTGTGAACCTTGGCCGTACACACCTTAGTGTGGCCATGAACTACCCTTTGATCAATAACATGTGATTCTACACTTCATTTCAAGTGTTCCATAGTCCCTTAGGTTGTTTCCCTTCATGATTAGTTGTTTTTACGCTAATTACATACCTATATATGCCATCATATGTCATTTAGGACTCATTTGTGTCTCGGGAATTCACTCGTGGAACTTCTCATCCTTACATGGATCTACAATTGAATCACCCACATAAGGTGAGTTCATACCCCTATAATCAACCTTTTAATTGTTTTAAATGCTTTTAGGGGGGGGGGGGGGGGAATACAAGTTGAACACAATGATAATTGTGTAAATGTTATTTGTGATAACCATCACGTTAAAAGATTTCTTATGCTTTTATAAGTTATCTAATCATTTTAAAAACTCTTTTAAAGTTATGTTACCTTGTTGTTTATAAAACTCTGTTTTTGAAATACAATCATAACTCAGTAGATAAATGAGTCTTTTCTTTAAGTCAGTAATAGTTCAAGTAAACATACTAGTAAACTATAATAGGTATAGTTTAGGGGTTCAGTTCATACTATAACTAGTACAGGGAGGAGCATACTATAACTAGTACAGGGAGGAGCATACTATAACTATAACAGAAGAACAGATCATGAATTACACACTTATATTATGTATATTCCTAGTATCCTAGGAAGACATCATATCTTTAACTTATTGTTTATAACACATCATACTGGGTTTGCACTAACAAAGGTAAAAATACAACGTACCAGGGTTAGCAAACATGAGGTAATAACACATCATACCGGGTTTGCACTAACAAAGGTACAAATACAATGTACAAAGGTTAGCAAACATGAGGTAATAACACATCATAACGGGTTTGCACTAACAAATGTACGAATACCATGTACCAAAGTTAGCAAACATGAGGAAATCGCACTTCATACCGGGTTTGCATTAACAAAGGTACAAATACAACGTACTAGGGTTAGCAAGCACGAGGTAACAATATATCAAATCGGAGTTATTCATAAAGGGTACATCTACAAAGTACCGGACAATAATAGATAAAACACATAAATATATACAAAACTCATAACAGTATCAACTGAGGCATTAAGAGTACATGATTTCATTACTTCTAGTAGTCGTCCAAACAATAGAACATTGAGTAAACTAAAGTAGAAACTTATCAGTAAAGGGTCTAATCCATTTTATTAAACCAATATAACTTAAAGGACCTTAAATGGTTAATTCTATAATACCTTAGTGTTGTATTAGTGTCTAAGTCCATAACTATTTTGGTATGTACTTGACCCGATGGTGCATGGTCCTTTTGGGTTGCCTTCACCAAAGCAACTTGACAGGATGAATTATGGAGAGAAAGGATTAAATATGATTTATTAATATATTATGAGAATAATATATTAAAGGAGAAATCATATTGTTTAATTAATATTAGTCAAGAATTAATAAGAATTAAGTTTGTGACTAAAAGAGATTAATTAAACTTAAGGGACTAGAATTATAATTATAAGATAATTCCAATTGGGCCATGGATTGCCTTTTATTATAAGGTTGGACAAATTCTATGGGGAAACCCATTAGAAATCGTCCAAGGCCTTTAAGGAAAGGAGTCCATGGGTTGCTTAGGGCTTAAGCATCCAAATTAGGGTTTCCTTGCTAGATAACCCTAATAGCCTCACTATATATAGAACCCTTATGCTCCAAAAACGTGGTGAACTTGTTCTCTAGGGTTTCCACACGTTTTGGGCAGCCTCCTTCTCTTCTCCTCTTCATCTTCTTGCTCTTGGTGTTTGTGAACCATTAGAGGAGTGACATTTGTGACTCTAAGCTTTCTAAAGTCATTACAAGGAGGAATTGTGATTGTTATTGCTACATAACAATCAAGGTAATATCTTAAACCCATTCTTATGTTAATATGATTACTTGTATGCTAGAACTAGGGTTTATAGTCTTGGATGAATTGCATGTACAATAGAGAAACCTAGATCCAAGCATTAGGGTTTGTATGAGCACATATGATGTTCTTATAGCTAAAACCCATCAGTGGTATCAAAGCCTTGATTGGTTTCTATTGTATTGATGCTTTATGTTGTTGAAAATCGTTTTCTGGCCTTCTGTTCGACCTGACTCGGCGAGTCACTACTTGGACTCGGCGAGTCAGCCCTACTCGGCGAGTTCCAAAGTGTGACTCGGCGAGTCGGAGCGTCAGACAGAGGAAACTTCGGATTTTGTTGCTGTTTTGCTTAAGGTTATTACCATATTCGTTTTAAACCTATAAAATACGGATTTTATTGTTTCTTAAAGAATATCCTTGCCAGAACACAAGATAATTACCAATTGATTAGATAATAACTTCCTTATATGATAAAGATTGGATTATTTGTATTAATTGGGTAACTTATTTTGCAAGAAATTGAAATTAGGTCAAATATAGATAATTATGAAATTAATTGTTTAAAACTTAAATTTATTTTTTGTTTTTTGTGGTGGAAATTAGTGAATCGTCATTCACTTACCTTCAAATATTCTGCAACTAGATTACGACATCCCTTTTCTAGGTTGTAGCATATTGTGTTGGGTCCTGGCCTTAGTATCTCATTTGGGTGATTTACTAAGGACTCAATCAATCAACTAGCTTGCATTCGTTTTCTCCCGTTTTGTAGATGTCAAAGTGCGACAACTATGGTCTTCCCAAATCCCATGGAACAAGCATTCCGCATGAAGATGATATTCCACGATTCGATCGAGGAACAAACGATCATGCTTCTCTTCCTCCACCTCCTCCAATTATTCTCCCTAACCTACAAGTTCGAAGGCTTGAAAAGTTCAAGCTCACTCAAGCCCTTTTGGCAAGTAAACATAAAGAAGGAAAATCAGTGTGTGCACACGTCTTAGGGATGAAGTCATACATTGATAGCTTAAGAATGTTGGGATCCGTTGTCTGTGAGGAGATGGCTGTTGACTGGGTTCTTCAGTCACTTCCTAACTCATATAGTGAGTTCATAAGAGAGTACTATATGATGAACTACGACATGACCCTTATAGATCTCACCTATATGCTTATTGCTGCTGAATCAGCAATGGTTTGGTGCAAAAGAAAAGCAAAGTTGATTGGTGAATCTGCCTTCAAGACCTCTATGGATATAGACAATGGAAACGAAAGACATGCTATGATCAAAAAGTTTGATCATAAGAGAAATGCAATGTCTGAACTAGTTCCATGTCCTGTTCCAAAAGAGTCAATTTGCTTTTATTGCCAAGAGAAGGGGCATTGGAGACGAAGCTGCCCTATTTACCTAAGAGATCTAAGAGATTGGAGAGTCAAAACATATGGCTCTGCTTTAGGTAAAATCCATTGACTAACTCTTTTAAGATCCTATTCTAGATTCTTAATATATAATGTGATAAGATTACAATTGATGTTTTGTAGGATCAAAGAAAAGAGAAGAAGCTTAAGGAAAGAAGTGAGCAGAATCTAACCGTGAAGGAATGAATTTCGATCGGATTACTTGAAGATTAGATTCTTGAGCTGCTACTTAGAGTTAGAATTAGATTGCTAAGAAATATGTATTTGCATAGTTTTTCAATGAATTGCATTGTAAGGACAAATTTTTTTTTTCCGCAATAAAATAAAATTTGATTTTATATTATTTATTTATCCTTGCAATGGCGTGTATGAAAAATTGATGTTTGAATGTTTCTAATATTAGCAATAATGGATTTGATTCTTAATTATGTTGATTGTGGAAATGTCGAGAATTTACCAAATAGGGAGAGTTTCTCATCACCTAAGTTTCAATTGGACAGAAACTTGGAATCATGCAACTTGGTTGCACGATGAATGAGAAATTTAATATTTGGAAATTAGACTAATTCATTGACAAAGTGTCAAGTGAAGGACTAGGAGATCGAGTACATAAAGTTGCGTATTGATCAAGTCCACCATAAGAGTAACAAAGATATTCATCATGATTTACTAAAGGTTTAGTAAATATGATTATACTTATAAGATTAAGTGTAATTCTGAATTGATTGAAAAAGTTTAAATCAATAGCAGAACGAATAAGAAGAATCAAGTAGGCAGAAAGATAAAAGTTTCTCCATTCTAAGAAGAAGGGAGAGTACCTTTTATGCTTTATGATAGGTCTTAATGATTAAGAACTATATCTCAATTGATCTTCTAAGTGAGTCTTAGTACAATTGTATGTCTAAGAAGAGGAATCAAGAATTGAAGAAATGGTTAAATCAAGAAGTCAAGCATACTTCGTTCCAAACAAGTCTTAGAGTTAAGATTGTAACAATGAGTGACAAGTATTAAGAAGGTTTATAACATTCATCAAATGAGGAAAGTTGTGATGTCTTGGATAAGACAAAGACCAACTAGGACCTATTTATGAAGTGTTTTGATAAAAACTACACTAACTCTTGAATATTTGTTTGTCAAGAAATGTTTATTGACAAGAGAATCTTACATGTCGAGGAGTCAGTGGGAGTCTTAATGGTCTTGAAAGGTTTCAAGAACAAATCAAAATAGACCTTATTGATCATCACTAGCACACGAGTTGAGGTTTACAACCTATCGTGTTGACACTATATTGCTTCTGTGTCGTTCCAATTGAGTTAATTATGCATGTGAGTTCTATGAGTTCTCATTTGAACGCATAAAAGGCAGGCACCTTGATCAATGGAAAGTACATTGATAGGAAAGGGTGAGCTGCTTAACTACTTGGAAGACATGGTGGGAAGCTGTGTTACCATAAGGAAAGAAGTCAAGATTAAGAAAGTTCGGTCCATATGAGTTTGAATTTGTCGTAAACTTTGGTTTTGACAAATTCACATGGATAGGAACACATACACCATTAAAATCTAAGTGTCATAAGATTACCTCCTTCATGAAAATGACTGTGAGGAAATGCTTTCACTAAGAGAGATTTTAAAACAGATAGTGACTGTGAAAATTGGATTCTCGAATTCGATTATGGTTACGGTATCCCTTTCCATTATTCGAATTGTGAGATTTCACAATTAGTCTAAATTGATTAGACACACATATGAGCTATCTAAGGGAAAAGTGTATAAGCTTAGATAAAGGATTATCAAAGCATTAGGTATTAGAAACACGAACTTAAGAAATTCAATAAGTATTGTTTTTCTAGAAGTTAAGCTGGTTTCTGAATACATGTCAAAGCTAGTGGGAGGATAAGTGTTATGTTTATAATAATTATCATGATAGTGGGAACATAAATGTTATGATTGTATGATTATTATGGAAAGTATTGCAAGTTAGCAATATTAATTATAGTAAACAAGAGTTATACTTTGCAAAGTCGCAAGAGTCGAAAAGTTGTTTTGCTATAATTAAGGGAGAGAATATTATGCTTCATTTCAAATCTAAAGGATTAGGTTGTGGAATGTTAATAAATTTAGTCAAGGATACATAGTGTGTTCTTAATTTTGATTATGATTACGGCATTCCTCTTCATAGTTCGAATTTTGAGAACGTAGCACATAAAATATTATGGCAGAAGATTGATAAAGTATCAAATCTTTATGTAAGACATTATGCATCGTGTCCCATATGCTTCGGGTATATGATCGATTGAAAATGCTATAATATTTGACCATTCTAAAATTTTCCAAATGTCTAGCGCATTTAGAAGGAAAAATTTCGCCGAGGATTGGTCGCTTGTGAGTGGTTGGAAGTATAGTATTGGATGGACCATGTCGACATTATTATGAATAGATAAGATTCTATTAAGAATGAGTTGTCGTATGGAAAATATGGAAACATGTCCATATTGGGAATTGAATATTAAAAATCTATGTCTAGATTAGAAACTTTTATGCAAAAGGATGTTCAAAGGAATGTACTTTGAGTTAGAGACATCATATCTAAGGAATTGTCTTGTAACAATCTCCGATAGAGGACTTTGTAACTTCATTGGCAATAGTCATTGTGACTTTAGTGCAGTGACGTTACAAAAGGATCGTTGCATAAAATGTTAGAATCTAGCATATTACATAAGTGGCAAGAATTTGATATTCTTTCACTTGTGAAAAGGATTGGGAGTTGTGAATTGAGTATGAATGGAAATGTGTTCATTTGATCTATTTTACAAAGTAAGAACCATAAGTAAACATTGTGTGCATGCTAAGAGCATGGGGCAAGTGTAATAATTCAAGTAAGAAGTTGATTAACCGAAACAACAAATAATGAGTAATCGATACGGTGATAAATAAAAGGTGTTTTATTTATACTCAAAGGTTTGAGGCCATATGGGATTAGTATTATCCTTGTGTTTCACTTTGCATGTTTTGACTTCCTGAATAATTTAATTGGTTTAGAACAGTCAAATTATTCGAACGGGCCACAGTTGTTCATATGTTGGAAGTAGGTATGAATGAATACTGTCGTGAATTGGTGTGTGGATTGTCTAAAGAGTATTAGACATAAGCAAATGTTTGCTGCAACGTTTATAAGTGCTTATGAATATGATTTGAGCATTGGATTAAACCCACGCTCACTTGGATCACTCCATGAATTGTATCACGAGTGATTGGTGAGACGATAATATCTTATTTTCTTGAAACCGAGATGTGTGAGTTGTATCTTGCAAATCGGTTGCACATTGATAATATGTAAACACACCAATAACTTGGTGTCATAAAACATATTGTTGTGTGTGATTGGGTGAGTGAGTGCAAGCAAGCATTGAATCAAAGTTTATCCGTTCCTTTTATCCAAAGCAGGATAAAAGTGATATCTTTGGGCCCCTCGATGATTTAGTGATGACAAACGTAAATGCTCGGCCGGGCTAGGGCTAATTTGATTGGTTCAATTAGTCAGTCGTCATAAATCAGAAGTCGAGAAATAGTACAGAGAGAATGATTAGAAATCATGTCTCATACGATATCTAGAATGGAGGAGTATATGATCCCTTATCTAAAGGACACGCGTATCTGATAGGATCAGAGTTGACAGCGGCTTTGGAAAGCTACGATTGCAGATCAGGATCTGAAGTCATACGCATAATAGTTATTAGACTTATCCAAGTGGGAGACTGTTGGATTAGTGTCTAAGTCCATAACTATTTTGGTATGTACTTGACCCGATGGTGCATGGTCCTTTTTGGTTACCTTCACCAAAGCAACTTGATAGGATGAATTATGGAGAGAAAGGATTAAATATGATTTATTAATATATTATGAGAATAATATATTAAAGGAGAAATCATATTGTTTAATTTATATTGGTCAAGAATTAATAAGAATTAAGTTTGTGACTAAAAGAGATTAATTAAACTTAAGAGACTGGAATTATAATTATAAGATAATTGCAATTGGGCCATGGATTGCCTTATATTATAAGGTTGGACGAATTCTATGGGGAAACCCATTAGAAATCGTCCAAGGCCTTTAAGGAAAGGAGTCCATGGGTTGCTTAGGGCTTAAGCATCCAAATTAGGGTTTCCTTGCTAGATAACCTTAATAGCCTCACTATATATAGAACCCTTATGCTCCAAAAAAGTGGTGAACTTGTTCTCTAGGGTTTCCACATGTTTTGGGAAGCCTCCTTCTCTTCTCCTCTTCATCCTCTTGCTCTTGGTGTTTGTAAACCATTAGAGGAGTGACATTTGTGACTCTAAGCTTTCTAAAGTCATTACAAGGAGGAATTGTGATTGTTATTGCTACATAAGAATCAAGGTAATATCTTAAACCCATTATTATGTTAATATGATTACTTGTATGCTAGAACTAGGGTTTATAGTCTTGGATGAATTGCATGTACAATAGAGAAACCTAAATCCAAGCATTAGGGTTTGTATGAGCACATAGGATGTTCTTATAGCTAAAACCCATCACTTAGTTTATACATGAGGGTTATATATAATTAATATCCGATAGGTAGTTGGATGTGTGATTTCCGCCTTACTTCCTGTTCCTTGTTTGGTTGTGGGCTTTGGGCAGATTCACACAATTAACTATCCGTTCGATATTAGATTATATATAGCTAGTGTAAATTAAGTGATTATAGAAGGAACTATTGTGATTACCATTTTTACTAAAGGAAATAGGGGTTGTTCTTAAAGAATGTTTTCTTCAAATATAAACGAACTATTACAGTTAACTCCGTGAGTACCAAATGAATACACCAAGGTTATATACAGTAATAATCTAATAAACAATAGGATGTGTGACTTCCGCCTCATTCCCTATTCCTTGTTTGGTTGTGGGCTTAGGGCAGATTCATACAATCGATTGTTTGTTTGATCTGGATTCTATATAACTTTTATCCATTTAGCATTCATAGAAAGGAATGTAGATCTATTTTTACTTAACTTTCATCATATCAGAAGATATAGGATCTTCTGGAGGAACAAGCGAACTTTTTTAAAAGAACTTTCAACTTACTTTACATCACTAAAATACTTATGAACTCACCAACTTAAATGCTGATCTACTCTTTCAAAATAACTTGCATTCTTAGGAAAGTAGCAGACAGGTACGCGCACTGGGATTTTGAAGATGAAGTATAGTAGCTTCATGTCTTATTTTGTTATTTACTTTTGGATTCAATCTTTTGTGAATCACTACTTGTAAACACTTTAATATTAATACAATGATTGTTTGTTACTATTATTGCTATGATACATGTGTTGTGATACTAGACATGACGTCCTCCGCCCCTGAACGTTTCTGCCGTTCTGGTTTTGGGGTGTGACAGATTGGTATCAGAGGATTGTTTATAGTGAACTAAGTATATCAACCAATAAAAGATATACAACTATAAATACAATGGTGCCTAAGTGCTCTGAATAATATTATATTTTAAAAATATAACAATACTTTATAAAAGTATACATACATGCTTATACATATATACATACTAGAACAAGTATCACAAGAAGAACAGAACAAAAGTATTTAAAGGTTGAACACTGTGGTCAAACCTGGACAGTTATGTAATCATATCTGGGATCAATATAGCCTGATCAACTATATTAATTTGAGATATGACCGTCATGTGTTCTGGAGTGATGTGGTGTTGCAACAGTCTTAAAACTTACCTAACTCTATTCAAGAGATTTCTAGATCAAAACAAAAAGTTAGAATACTATGGGAGTATTTTATGATACTATAAAACAAACAACAAGTTTAAAACATACCAAGTTCATGATATTAAAATACTATAGGAGTATTTTAGGCACTATAAATAACTTATGTGAGAACTTTAAAGACCTTCTGGCAGGTCTATGATTCCAGAGTGTATACTTCCAAGGTTTTATATAATTGAGATTTTGTAGACTTAGAATTTGCGATGTATGCTTCACTATCTGTTCCTTGTTTGGTTGTGGTTTTGGAGTATGATCAGTTATTCAAAGGTCTATTTAATTTTAAATTATATACAACTTGTATACATTGCTCAATTAAAGGAGGACCGATTAAGGATCACCCCATAATGTTACCCTTAATCTCATAGATTCTTTAGACACTTCCATTCTCGCACGACAAACCCATATAGGTGTAACCACTGCATCATAGCAGTCAGTAGAGGAGACAAGGAGAAACATGGAGAGATTTCCAAGAAGTGATCAGCCAGAAAACTAAAACATCTTATGCGTCATACTAATAAATAATTACCTTACTTGACTTCATGAGCTAGTGATTACACTACTCACACTATGTGTTAGAATTATTTCTTTTCATACAGCCAGTATCAGTTATTTAGTTCACAGAAATTCATTCGAGGATAGCCACTTCTGATTGCAAGAGTTTATTTTAGATAGACCCCCTTTATTAATTGTTTCTAGAGCCCTATGAAAGTCAGAACTAGATCAACTCAGAATAGGGATAACTTAGTTTAAATATCACACGTACAAAAGCTACTTCTACTCACTACCATGGGCACATCTCAAGAATGTTGTCGGAAACATTGAGAATAGTCCAGAAAAGCGTGAAACTATTTAGTATATTTAAAATGTTGGAATACAACTAGTGATGACCATCATTACTCATGAGATCATTCTTCGCCATGCAACATAATCATGTCTTCACCAGGAAGAAACCAACCAACAGGAAAGGCACCAATTCTGCAGATAGACTCCACTACTTTTTAGGATGCGGTCACAACTGCTGTGACAGCCGTCATGGCACATTTCAATGCTAATGACGCCAGCGGTGCCGGTTGTCCTAATTGCAGTAACAATCAAGGGAACCAGCGAGTGTCGGTTGACAAGGACACCCCAGGCCACAAACCTAACAACAAGAAACGAAAGTTCTAGGATAAAATGGGAAAATGGTCGGCTTAAGGTTCTAACAAGAGACGGTAGCCCGTGGCTACCCCTACGGTCACAACATCTGGTACTTCATCTACCACTACAACCCCCGTTAAACGATATGCTAGAAATCTCCCAAAGTGCGACAAATGCTCCTGCCACCACAACGGAGCCTGCCGAGAGTTACACTGTAGAAACTGTAACATAAAGGGGCACACTGCCCATTTCTGCAGGGCGCCAACACAACCAATCTCCCAAGTAAAACATATTTGTTTCAAGTGTGGTGAATCTGGACACTTTAGGAACGAATGTCCAACGATGAGAATTGACGAACGAGTTCGCTTCTGCAGAACTCCGACACAACACATCTCACCTGGGCACATACAACATGCATCATCTCGCTTTGTACCTTGCCTTGACTATCACAAGATCCAAGCCTCATATATTCAGACCGCAGATCCCCATATCCCATTCTGTTGTATCGCAACTCTAACAGATTACTGATCCTCCCAACAGAATACCTAGTTCTCCCCTACTTAGGGTTCGAACCATTATCAATGGGCATATCAAACATTCTATACTATATACTAGCTCACATAGTATACCATACTTGACTCTTGGCGCGTACCCTGCAACACTCGATGATCTTTCGGATAATGATCAAGCACTCTAAGTATTCCGAATCTTAGATGGAAACCTTGGAAACTTCCCAATATGACTGCCTCCAGTCACCGCAAGTCCCATTTGGTTGCACAAACAAATATTTTGACAGTGTTAAAGTGGAACTGACTCTTTATCTGAAGATAACGGACTATAGCACACTCATTCTCTGAATCCTCAACCAACACCCCATTGCAAGAGTCGACATAGAAACATGAGACCTCACTCTCCCAGTCGATTTGCGGCATAGAAAACGAAGGTCTTCGTCTCGAGACACTTCTTTGGTTACCTGGAACTGTTGCTAGAACATTCCTTTCAATGCTCATTTGAGGCGCATCCTTGTCCTCGACTGCCACATTCCCTACTGATGACTCCTTCCCGGCATACTAATAACTCAAAGCACTCATACCACATAAATCCCTTTGGTGCTAGTATCGCAATCTGTATGGTACCCCTCAGGGTCTTCCTCTAATCTTTGAAATCAAAAGCTCACTTACCCTTCCTTCCAAAACGGAAAGCGGAATAACATAATCCTCTTCATAGAAATTTCCATCACAATCCATCCGCATATCACTCAACCCACACCGTAATCCTCCACAACGCATCATATCCACTTTTCCTAGAGTCCTTCTACTCCAAATGGCACCTCACCATTCAAACCCCTCGGGATCTAAACTCAATTTTCCTCGTAAGGTACACTCTATTGAAGCTCGACCGACACGGACCTCTGGCCTCAAAATCTACCATATCCACTCTCAGTGTCAACAACCACACCCGGATAATTGGTTAAGATGGTAATATACTCTATTATGAATCATGGTACCCGAACCATGTTATCTCTCCTCAACTTTCCACTTAGAGCCTCCGAAATTCCCTTTGTTTCCAGTATGGGTCCTCTGCTTTCAGTCGTACGGGCCCAATACTACCTTCCACATCTACCCCTACTTCACAAAGATCGTCCCAGATTTCCAAAGTAGTAGCTCAACTTTCCCAGTCTACCAATCCTATTCCACATGCTCGCTACCCAGCAAATACTCACCTCTATGGAATGCACTCCTTGGACTGAAATTACTCCATAGGATCTCCTAGGTTCCCACGCCTCTCTGCCATCAGCTGCTGAGGAACTCCTTGCAACATCCATTAGCTTTTTAGCTAACTTGCATTGCTCATGGTGTAACATCCGGATTTTCAGGGTTATTATTGTGTAGTTTAATCTTTTGATTAAAGGAGAGACTCGACGATTTGAGGATCCAACTCGCCGAGTCGAGTCGGGTTTTTCACGCGGATTTAATGAGTGGACTCGACGAGTCAGAGGAGGGACTCACCGAGTAGGTGCTGGGTAGAGAAACCCTAATTTCTCAGGTTTGGGACCTATTTAAAGGTCCTTATGGCCTTCATTTGCGGCCACTACACCCTGAGAAACCATAGAGAGCAGAGAGGAAGCTTGTGGTGCAAGAGGAGGGCTAATTCATCATCCTTTGGGGTGTCTTAGCAAAGGGAAGGAAGGATTTCGAGTTGGGCTGTCTTGTGGGACTCAAATCTTCCATCATTTAGTTCAGAGATGCTGTAAGAGGTAAGGATTCATTTCCATCTTCTTTTGATTTCATGAATCTAGGGTTTCTTCATGCTTTATTTAGCTTGAATCTAGAGTATGAGAGGTCCCGTGGTGAAATGATTATTAGATCTGGACCTTAAGACGTCCAGAGAGTCCCTTCCATTCTGTTTTATTCCTTTTCCTTGGAGTGATGGGTTTTATACAAACAATCCTATGTGTGCATGCAACCCTAGAGTTGGATCTATGTTTTCACTATTAGTTATACAACTTTATGAACACAAAAAGAAACCTGGCATGCTAGTACTATTTTTGAAATCCACATCGAAGAATAGAATACATACCTTTTTTTTGTTATATAGTAATAACAACTAGTTCCTTGAATCTCCTTAGCTTTGAAAGCAAGTACCACAAGTGTAGTACCTCTAATGGCTCACAAACACACTTGGTGAAAGGATGAATATGGGAGAGAGGAGAGAAGGGTATCTTGCCCTAGATTTCATCCCTTTTAGGGTTTCCTAAGGCTTGGATGAAATCTTTGGGCCTTAGGGTGCTATTTATACTTAAGGCTAACTAGGGTTTCAAGGTGTAAACCCTAATCCCTTAGCTTAGGGCCTAAGCAAGTCCATAGACTCCTTTCCTTATGACCTTGGATGAAAACTCCTAGATCCTTCTAGGATTTTCGTTCAAGCCTTAATAAAGGTAATCCAATGGCCCAAATTCTCAACTATTGAATAATTACACAATAGCCCTTGCACTTTCAGTCAGTTCCTTTAATCCCAAAATTAATTCTAAATCAATTTCTAATTAAATACTAATTAATAATATGATTCCAAATTAATATATTATTCATATAATATATTAACAAATCATATTTATACCCTAATTTATTATTCTTAACAATAAACCAGCCTCTCTCCTCAACAATTATCCTGTCTAGTCACCAGTGTGAAGGCAACCCAAAAGGAACATGAAAAATCGGGTCAAGTACATACCAAAATAGTTATGGACTTACAGACTAATCCAATAGGATTTCACCAAAATAAGCATAAAGAGCCTTGCATGTGTACCAAGATTCGACCTTTTCGTGGTTATTGGTCATAGGGAAGTCAGATCTATGGATTAGAGGAACGAATCTGACCTCAAAAGGCCAGATGAGTGTTGTCATGGGAGCAACTCGCTGAGTTCATAAGAGGACTCGACAAGTCGAGTCGGGGTTGCCCCACGATTCATACCAGGCGTAACTCGTTGAGCAAGGGGTTGGCTCGACGTGTCAAGCGAGGCTAGAAGGAGGATTCCGTGGTCACGTGTGGACTCGCCGAGTCGCCCATGTGCACTCGACGAGTCGGGTCAAAGTTTGACCGTTGACTTTCGTTGACTTTAGTGTTTTGGTCAAGACTGACTTAAGAGAGTTCAGGGAAGGGTAGAATGGTCTTCTACCCAATCTTTAGGGCTGAGACAATGAGAGAGTGTTGATCGGGGATGTTATTTGAATAATAGGAGGAGGCCAGGTCGGGACGTTGAGCACAAGAGTTCATCCGACTTCGTTTAAGGTGAGCCTTTTCACTATACTTTACCTAGAGAGGTAACAGAGTTATGTGACAGAGTTATTGTATGCTATCTATGCGATGTGTGGCACTGCATTATTTCTATGTGATTTATGCTGTGTGTATATCAGAGTGAGGACCGGAAGGTCCATAGGGCTAGGACCAGAGGGTCCACAGAGTTAGGTTTTGAGTTATGTGCTAGTCTATTTGTATGCTATTTATTTTATGAGATTTATTGTGATATGTGATATGAATGATTCAGAGTTATCAAATTTAGGATCTTTGGGTCCATAGAGTTAGGGCCAGAGGGTCTATAGAGAGTTGGGAATGGAGGGTCCCACTGAGACACACTGACCAGAGGGTCAACAGAGTTATAGCCTTGAGTGGCTAATATGTGTTAGAGTGGTATTTTGGGGAATTCACTAAGCTTCGTGCTTACAGAGTTTTGTGTTATATGTTTGAAGTTTGCTCAGGATCACAGGATGGCACCGGCTCGATTATACACAACAGAGGAAGCATTTGTTTTGGAGGATCCCGGTTTATTAATTGATTGAACAAAAGAGTCATGAATTGTAATTTAAATAAGAATGAGATTTTTATGAAAAGTGTTAAAGAGATAAGCGAATTTAAATGAAAATTTTGTTTTGAAAATTTCGGTGTTACAAGTTGGTATCAGAGCCTTGGTTTGAGGGATTCGGATGCACCTTCGGGTAAATCTGGACTCAAACTGAGGAAGTAAGAAAAGTTTTCAAAGAAATGATTTTCTAAAAGTGAATAAGAGTTCAAAGAGGAAGCGAGAAAGAGCAGTGTGTACAATCAGCCAGACCCCGAACGGTGATTTCCCAAAATACCCTTACTTTTGTGTTATGAGATATTTATGATACATTTTATGAGATATTTTGCATGCTAGAGACAGGCTTGGTATTTCATATCTTAGGACTAGAGTGGCCTGATTTGTGATGCCTTAGCCTACGAGTTGTTGTTATATGTGATGCGCTTTTGAGTATGAGTGAGAGTATTTAGTTGGAATCCTGCTAGGGGATTTGAGTAGAGGAGTAATCTAGGAGAGACGCCTACATGAGTATTGTGGTGCTTATCGAGAAAATAGTTAGAACCCGCGAGGGGTAGAGTTGCAGAGTTCGGTGGTACTTTGGAGAATGAGTAGAGCAAGTGGAGCTATCACCCAGAGTGAGTTCTATGTATTCTTCGATGCCCGAATGCTGCTTGATTCGTGCTTTGTGGAACTCTCAATGATGGGAGTCAACTACCAAGTGAATATGACGATATTCAGGAGGTAGATGGCTGGCATCATTAGGAGCTCTTCAGCAACTGATGGCGGAGAAGTGGGAGGACCAAGGAAGAGCCTAAGGAGTAACCTTAGCCAGATGAGTACGCTGGCAGAGTAGAGCATTTCGCTGAGGAGCGATCACGCGTGGCGGAATTAGTAAACGAGAAGGTTGAGCAGCTACTTAGGAGCTCTGGAATGGTCAGTGTGGAAAGTATGGGTAGATGTGGTAGGTAGTATGGGCCCATACTACCAAAAGCAGAGGACCCATACTCAATACAGGGAGCATTCTGAAGGTTCTAAGTAGCAGATTGGGGAGTGATGTTATGGTTTGAGTACCATACATCGGAGCAGATTGGGGAGTGATGTCATGGTTCGAGTACCATACATCGGAGTAGATTGAGGAGTGATGTTATGGTTCGAGTACAATACATCGGAGAAGATTGAGGAGTGATGTCATGGTTCAAGTACCATATATTGGAGTAGATTGGGAAGTGATGCCATGGTTCGAGTACCATGCATCTTAGCAGATTGAGGGGTGATGTTATAGTTCGAGTGCCATTTGTTGTAGCAGATTGAGAAGAGATGTCAGGGGATGAGTACCATGGTTCTTAGCAAATGATGCTTGTGATTCTCCGGTTGTCCGATCAGGATTGATTGGTGGAGTTTGGACACGATGGGGTTTTAGGCCTGAGGGCCATGATTGAATCCTCAGAGGCATCCCTTGAGAGGGAGGTCGAGAGCATTTCAGAGTACCTTGGTAAGATGTAAGATGTACTCGCAAGACTCAAGGATTAGTAGAGAAGACATTTATGGGGGATTATGGTCTAAGTGAGCAATCAGCCGATGGAGGAGATGTCACCTTCAGTGACTTGTTGGGTGCTATTTAGGTTTCCTATGGAAAGTAGGAGAGGCGTAAGATTTTATTTTTGGGTTTAGGAGTAAACCCTACGGGTTGGCATTGATGACAATTTCTCCACGAGAGTACCAGGCAGCATGTATGCCGCAAGGAAATGATCTACCATGAGCAGGTAGTCAGTGGGGACTGAGATGGTCAAGGACCACAATCTCACATTACACCCTAATTGAGTATAGTAGGGCATGTGGTAGCGGTATCAGTTGGTAATCTAGTCGAGTATATTAGAGCGGTGGCTCTCCTGTCTATGATGGGTATTGAGTATGGTAGTGGAGTCCCTATTCTCGTGATGATTCACGTGTTGGAGCGGGGGTTGAGAAGTCGAGGATGAGGAGTATGATGATTTATTGTTTCAGTCTAAGAGTCAGTGATAGTAGTGGATAGTTGGGATGTTCAGTATTGGGATGGTATGAGACTTCGAATGGCTAGAGGCAGTCGTGATGAGAAGTTCCTGAGGATTTCTTCGAAGATTTAGGGTATTTGAGGTTTCTTGATCTCTATGTGGGGAGATCATTGGGCGTTGTGTGGCGCCTTCCAAGCGTAGGTGCGATGTTTCTGGAGGAAACCGTCTGTGGGGTAGAGTGTTGATGCGTCAATTGGTGATGGTTCGAACCCTAAGTGGGGGAGAACCAGGTATTTTATTGAAGGAACCAGAGATTTGTGCAAGAGCGGTTAGGGGTTGGATACAGAAACCTGCGACTCGAATTTAGGAGACAGGGGTCATTGGTGATCAAGGAAAGGTGCGGAGCGAGATAATGCATGTGGTATGTGTCTGAGGAAGGATAGGTGTCTCCACGATAGGTGGCCAATGGTAAGGAATTTGGTGGTTGTCAGGGTCGTTTCAAGTGGAAGACTCGTAATGATGGTATGGGCAGTTGAGAACTTCTGGGTCCAAATATGGATTGTTTATGCCCCTTTTTGGGGGTGGATAGAAGATTATCGAGCAGCTAACTCCTGGGCTGGTATGTGTATTCTTGCTTGGATTTTGAGCAGTAAGGGAAAGGGTTTCAGAGGATCATCAGCGTGTTCTGAAGCGTTAACGCTTTCTTTGTATTCCAATTGAGTGTTTGGATACACTGAAGTTGCGCGTTGGGTAAAATGAAGAATTATTTATGGGGTTCAGAGGAAATGTATTGTTGTATCTGTATGGTGCTGGGAGTAGGAGATCAGTGGTTGAGGCAGGACATCGTGATGTTCTGTAATGGTGTTCCGTGGTACCCGGGTATAATGTTCCGATTTTGGTGTTATTTAGAATCTTGAGTTTGAGACGACTAGTGGTGTATCATGTATCTATGGTTCCAGTGGGAGCCCTCGGGTATTGACATCAAGAGGGATTAATTAAGAAAGTGGATCTCCACAGAGGTAGGTATTTTGTAGCGGTTGCCGCCAGAGTCTGTGATGCATATGTGAGACAAGTGTGTGTAGCTATCTATGATAGTCTACGGAGCATGAGTTAGTGGACGTAGTGTGGCGTTGTGATGAGAATGAGAGTATGGGGTGAAGCTACGGGGAGCCGTAGTATTCACTAGTCAGAGGTTGTTGTGATGCTACGGGGAGCCATAGTACTCACTAGTCAGTTGGTGTTGTGGTGCTACGGGGAGCCGTAGTACTCACTAGTCAAAGGCTGTCGTGATGTTGCGGGGAGCCATAGTACTCATTAGACGGCAAGAGAGTGTGATGATGGAGTGCTCTCCGATCAGTGTATGATGCATAAGAGATTTAGGCTTGAGTAGCCCTAATATTGAGTTTTTGGAGCATGGTGGTTGTGTTGGGTTTTGAGCATTCTAACACTTCCTAAGTGTACATGCAACCCTAATAAACCTTGGATCTATGTTTTTCTAAGATACATGCAAATAATTATTTTTCCAAGGTTCATATCCTAACTAGCATGGCATGGGGAACATGAATCAAATAAAGCTAGTAGAAATGCTTACCTTGAAGTTGTAGTTGATTGCTTGGAGTTTTAGAGCCTAGCACCAATAGTGTGGATGCCTCAAGTGGAAATCACAAATCACCACAAACTTGGAACTTTGAGAGAATAAATACTACTATCTTGAAATCGGCCTCACCTCAACAAGTGTCAACTAGTCCCTTTTTCAAGAACCAAAGCCTCCTTTATACAGTGTGGTGGATTAGGTTAAACCCTAAAACCCATGTCTCTTCATTTCCATGAGATCCATGGGTTAAAGCTCCATGGAGAATCCATGGACTTTTCCATCCAAGCCTAGCCCATTCCAAATGAGCATTAGCCCACACAATATAAATATAGAAGCCCATATTTAATTAGTAATATCTTTGTTCACTAAATTAATCCTAGATTAATTATAGATCACTACTAATTAAATAATATGATCTTATATTAATATATTAGAACTTATAATATATTAATAAATCATAACTTGTACTATTCTCAAATATTATCCATAAACTGTTCGGGTGAAGTGCAACCCAAATGGACCATGCCGGGTCGGGTCAAGTACATACCAAATATAGTTATGAACTTAGACACTATATCCAACAGTCTCCCACTTGGATAAGTCTAATAACTATAGTTGCAAGTATGACTTTAGGAACCGATCAGCAATCGTAGCTCTTTAAACTCTGTTGAACTAGAACTTGCCATTTAAGATAAGTGATCATATAATCCTCTGTTCTAGATATCAGCCGGACAAATACATGGAACATTGTCTTGCTTATTGTCTAGCATTTGTTTCCCGATTTCCGATTTGTATGACAAAGAACTTAATTGAACACATCAACTTAGTTCTGACCGGGCCCGGTACATAGGTCAAAACAAAATCATCGAGAGGCCCAGATATCAGCTTCTAATCCAAGAAGGAACAGATAAACTTCGACTCATATGTTTGTTCTACCACTCATTGAATTACACACAAAAGCACGTTTTATAACATCGAGTTACCAATGCGTTTTCGTACAATCAATGCATAACCAACTCGTAAGTAACAAATCATATCTCTAGGTTTGAAGACTTATATGATATTACCGTCTCATGATCACTCGAGATAAAATTCCATGAAGTGATTCCAGTGAGCGTGGGTTGAGTCCAATGCTCAGAACTTATGAGCACTCATGATTGTTGTAGCCTTGTCCAACACCTTAGACCTCTGCAACCAATCATGACAGTCTTGATTCATACCTACTTCCGACATATGACCGACTGTGGAGGTTTGAATAATATGTTATATCAAACAAAATTATTCTGGAAGTCAAAACATGCAAACGAAATATAGTAAACGATCAACAAGAGATAGCAACACTTTACTCATAAATAAAACACCTTTTATTCATCATCTAATGTCAATTACACTTTACAAATTTCTGGGTTATCTAACTACTAAAACTTATATCATCCTTCAGCCCTATGCTCCGAGCATGCTGGAGATGCTTAACCCTACTCAGTCCCTTCGTGAGGGGATCTGCCGGGTTCTCATTCGATGATACCCTCTTCACCATGAGGAGTCCTTCTTCAATTCGATGTCTGATAAAATGGTATTTTCTGTCGATGTGTCTGGATCTCCCGTGATCCCTTGGTTCCTTGGCTAAGGCAACCGCACTATTGCTGTCACAGAAAATCTCCATTGGCTCTTTTATAGCTGGTACAACTCCAAGGTCTCCGATGAAGTTCTTTAGCCATATAGCCTCCTTTGCTGCCTCGCTTGCTGCTATATACTCTGATTCACAAGTTGAATCTGCCACTGTCTCTTGCTTGGAACTCTTCCAAGAAATTGCTCCTCCATTTAGGGTAAAGACCCAGCCTGACTGAGAGCGGAAATTATCCCTATCAGTCTGGAAACTAGCATCACTATACCCTACAACTCTCAAGTCATCACTCCCACCGAAGGTAAGGACCCAGTCCTTAGTCCTTCGCAAGTACTTGAGGATATTCTTTACCGCAGCCCAGTGTTCCTTGCCAGGGTTCCCCTGATACCTGCTAACCATGCTTAAAGCAAAGGCTACATCAGGTCGAGTACACGTCATAGCATACATGATCGATCCTATAGCTGAAGCATAAGGTAGTCGACTCATTTCTGCTATCTCAGCCTCAGTACTAGGGCTTTGTGTCTTACTCAATCTGGCATTACTCTGAATGGGTAACTCACCTTTCTTGGAGTTATGCATGTTGAATCTTTTCAGCACCTTATCCAAGTAGGTACTCTGACTAAGTCCAATTAGTCTTTTACTCCTGTCTCTCAAAATCCTTATCCCTAGGATATAGGCAGCTTCACCAAGGTCCTTCATAGCGAAACACTTCCCAAGCCAGGACTTTACTTCCTGCAAGGTTGGGATGTTATTTCCTATGAGTAGTATGTCATCCACATATAGTACCAAAAAACTGACTATACTCCCACTAGCGTTGATATAGACACAAGATTCATCTTCACTCCTTGAAAAGCCAAATTGCTTGACCTTCTCATCAAAGCAAAGATTCCATCTGCGAGGTGCCTGTTTCAATCCATAAATGGATTTCTCGAGTTTACACACTCTGTTGGGGTACACTGTACTGACAAAACCCTCTGGCTGAACCATGTAAACATCCTCATCCAACTTTCCATTAAGGAAAGCAGTTTTGACATCCATTTGCCATATTTCATAGTCATGAAATGCAGCAATGGCTAACAGGACCCTAATAGACTTTATCTTGGCCACTGGTGAAAAGGTTTCATCATAATCAACTCCCAGAGTTTGAGAATAACCTTTTGCAACCAGTCGTGCCTTATAAGTGTGTACATTACCATCCATGTCGGTCTTCTTCTTGAAGATCCATTTGCACCCCACTGTCTTACGACCTGGTACACTTTCAACCAAGTTCCAAACTTGATTGTCATACATGGATTGTATCTCGCTATCCATTGCCTCTTTCCACTTGGCAGCCTCAGGGCCTGCCATGGCTTCCGTGTAGCTGTTAGGTTCATCCAGGCCTACTAGTGTCTCATCACTAATAAGTGTCTCACCTTCCGCAGTAATATGAAAACCATAGTAATGCTCAGGTGCATTCCTAACTCTTGTGGAACGCCTCAGTGGTACAGGCTCGTCAACTGGCTCAACAGGACTTTCCTCCTCAAGTTGTGGGCTAGTGTTTAAAGTTCCTTCACCGCTTGACTCTTGAATTTCTTCAAGATCAATTTGCCTCCCACTGTCTCCTTGGCTTATAAATTCTCTCTCTCGAAAGACTCCTCTTCTTGCTACAAAGACCACATTGTCAGTAGGTCTGTAGAAGAGGTAACCAAAGGATTGCTGTGGGTAGCCGATGAAAATACACCTCTCGCTTCGAGGTTCGAGCTTATCATGAGTCTCACGTCTCACGAAAGCCTCACAACCCCAAATCTTGATGTGGTCTAGTTTAGGTACTTTACCAGTCCACATCTCGTGAGGAGTTTTGGCAACTTTCTTTGTAGGGACTAGATTAAGAATATGGGCGGCAGTCTCTAAGGCATACCCCCAGAATGAGATTGGTAGCGTAGCTCGACTCATCATGGAACGAACCATATCCAACAAGGTTCGATTACACCTCTCAGCCACACCATTCAACTGTGGTGTCCTGGGAGGTGTCAATTGTGAGACAATCCCACATTCCCTAAGATAGTCGAGGAACTCTGAACTAAGATACTCACCTCCTCGATCGGATCGAAGCATCTTAATGTTCCTGCCCAATTGATTCTCGACTTCCTGTTTAAATTCCTTAAACTTCTCGAAAGTCTCTGACTTATGCTTGATTAAGTAGACATATCCATATCTACTGTAATCATCAGTGAAAGTCAAATAATAACGATTAGCATCCCTTGTGGCATGTTTGAATGGTCCACACACATCCGTGTGTACAAGGTCCAACAAACCTTCACCCCTCTCACACGAGCCTGTGAAGGGTGACTTTGTCATTTTTCCAAGTAAGCATGATTCGCAACTATCATTTGACTTTAGGTCAAACGACTCCAAGACTCCATCCTTTTGGAGTTGGCCTATGCGTTTCTTGCTTATATGTCCAAGACGACAATGCCATAATGATGCTTTATCCAAGTTATTATTATTAGTAGAATCAATACACAAAACATTATTTCCTAAATTATCTACAACAGATACAGCTTCATACACACCATCACAGGGTAATGCTCTAAAATAAAAAAACATTATTAAAGAAAGCATCAATAGAACCAACTTCATTATTAAATGAAAAGGTAAACCCTTGTTTGTACAAAGCATGAAAGGAAATAATATTTCTTGCCATTCTTGGCGAATAACAACATTTATTCAAATCTAAACTAAACCCATTACTTAGCGATAAAGTATAAACTCCAATCTTGGTGACAGGTGAAGCTTTCCTATTCCCCATGATCAAGTTTATTCTTCCTTGCTCCACATTCTCACTTCTTCTTAGTCCCTGCAAGTCACAACAAATATGAATACCAAAACCGGTATCAAGGACCCAAGATTTAGAATGGGGTGAGTTATTAGATAAGATAGTGTAAATACCTGCATGGTTGGGTTTAACTTTCCCATCCTTCACATCCTGCTGGTACTTTGGGCAGTTCCGCTTCCAATGAGCCTTTTCATGGCAATAGAAGCATTCAGCCTCTTTTGGGTCAGAGGAAGGAGTGATGAAACCTTTCTTGGTTCCACTTGAAGAAGAGCCATCAAGGGTCCGAACCTTGGTACCCTTCGAAGAGCTCTTTCTCTTCCTCCCTCGTCTTTTCCCGATTGCCAAAACTGGAGTTGAGTTTGGAGTGGGAGTGATAGCAACCGACTTCCCCTTAAGACCTGTTTCTGCGTTCTTGAGAAGTCCCTGAAGTTTGCTGAGTGTGACCTCTTCCTTATTCATGTGATATGTCATCCGGAATTGATCATAGCACGATGGCAAGGAGTGCAAAATGATATCTATTGCAAGCTCCTCAGGGAAGTTCACATTAAGTTTCAGCAACCGATCCACATACCATTGCATCCTTTGCATGTGGCTCGTGACGGATTCCCCGTCCTTCATCATGGCTGTTATCATGGAGCAGATGATCTCATACCTCTCTTGTCGTGCACTTTGATGGTATCTTTCCATCAAATCTTGGTGCATTTCATAAGGGTAGAAATCTTCATAAGACTTTTGGAGTTCAGCTGTCATTGTGGCCAACATGATGCAAGCCACCTTGGTAGCATCTCTTTCATGAGTATGAAAGTCAGCGATCTCCTGGGGAGTTGCAGTGGTCTCATTAATTTCCTTAAGCTCCTTGTCAAGGACATATTCTTTGTCCTCGTAGCGGGTAATCATCCTGATGTTTCTGATCCATTCATTGAAGTTGGATCCATCAAAGGTAACTTTCCCACACAAGCTCATAAGAGTAAAGGAGCTATTAGGATTAGAGCCAGAAGCAGCATTGTTTGAAGACATCTTGAAAAAAAGAGAACAAGTTAGTTTAGATATAAGAGAGTCCTTAATAAAACACCGAAATGTAATATTAAGGCTAGGATCCAATCACAATATAATATAACTTAGAAGAGGTATGCCGTAATCTAAGCTGTACCATATTTGAAAGGTAGGTGAATGACGATTCACCAATTTCCACCACGAAAACCAAAACATTTAAGTATTAGGTTTTTGATTAGTTCTTAGAAATTCCTAGATTCTTTGAGATTCAATGAACTTTTCAAAGGCATGTTTCAATCTCGAGTGTGCCCTCCAAGTTTTGTGACTGGGATGCCGAGGATCACAAAACGAGGTGTGAAGTAACCATGCAAATCACTTGGTACCCTTAAGGTTTATCACTCAATCGATGTGCCAGTAAACCACACACGCTCCACCGATACTATAATAAACCTTTAAGTCACCCTTTACCTACCTTGTTAAGTCCAAGTTAGTGTGCCGGTTAACCACACACGCTCCACCAACGACTTAATCAAAGTGTAAAGTGTAATTTCATGGATTAGCACCTTATTCACATTTTTCCTAAAGTAACTAAGATTGGGAATTTAATAAAACATTTAGTTACTTTATAATATTCATCATACTTTGAATGAGAATTTATAAGTCCTTGTCTTACCCGTTCGGCTAACGACCCTCCACCAGTCAAGCAAGCGGTGGGTGAGAGTAGACACCCATTAAGTCACCATTTTATAGGCAACAACCTTATACCCACCTTATAGACCGGCTTCGTGAATGAGGCGTACTAGCGGTAAGACGACTTTGTTCTTATACATATATATATATATATATATATATATATATATATATATATATATAATTATTAAATCATAATAATATAAGTATAAGGGTTGAATTTTAACTTTTAAAATTCTAAGGGTTGGAGCTAAAGTTTTAACATGACTTTACTTGTTCCAAAACTTGAGGGCAAGTTTTGTAAACTTTCAAAACTTTTCATTTCTTGTAACTTATGAGTTTAATAGAGTAATAAAATGAAGACTCTTCATTTTTCTAACTCTTATGTTCTTTTAATGGTTTTTAATCCAAGAGACTTTTGGTTTTCCATAACTTGTGGACAAGTTATGGACTCCATTAAAACACATTATGATCAAGAATTAAATTACCACATAGGTTACAAATAATTCCTATGATCATCTAAACATCAGAAGAACAAGAATATGAATATGAACACTTTCAAGAATCAAAATCACATAAAACTTTGTAATTTTGATAACTAGTTGTTGTAAATGAATTAGCAAAAACATTACTCTATCTAAAACAAGTTTTCAAGTACCAAAACAGTTTAGAGTAATGTTTCCAATCCATTTCCAGCAACTAAAGTCGAAATTCTATTTTTTTTTTTTTTTTTTTTAATTATTTTCGACTTTTCCAACTATTTTGCATCAAGTATCAAACAAACAAACCTAGGCTCTGATACCACTGTTGGGTTTTGAGCATTCTAACACTTCCTAAGTGTACATGCAACCCTAATAAACCTTGGATCTATGTTTTTCTAAGATACATGCAAATAATTATTTTTCCAAGGTTCATATCCTAACTAGCATGGCATGGGGAACATGAATCAAATAAAGCTAGTAGAAATGCTTACCTTGAAGTTGTAGTTGATTGCTTGGAGTTTTAGAGCCTAGCACCAATAGTGTGGATGCCTCAAGTGGAAATCACAAATCACCACAAACTTGGAACTTTGAGAGAATAAATACTACTATCTTGAAATCGGCCTCACCTCAACAAGTGTCAACTAGTCCCTTTTTTCAAGAACCAAAGCCTCCTTTATATAGTGTGGTGGATTAGGTTAAACCCTAAAACCCATGTCTCTTCATTTCCATGAGATCCATGGGTTAAAGCTCCATGGAGAATCCATGGACTTTTCCATCCAAGCCTAGCCCATTCCAAATGAGCATTAGCCCACACAATATAAATATAGAAGCCCATATTTAATTAGTAATATCTTTGATCACTAAATTAATCCTAGATTAATTATAGATCACTACTAATTAAATAATATGATCTTATATTAATATATTAGAACTTATAATATATTAATAAATCATAACTTGTACTATTCTCAAATATTATCCATAAACTGTTCGGGTGAAGTGCAACCCAAATGGACCATGCCGGGTCGGGTCAAGTACATACCAAATATATTTATGAACTTAGACACTATATCCAACAGGTTGAACTAGGGGCGAGACTGGGGTCTCCGTCTCTGTCAGGGCTAAGTCGATTTTCGGTTGGATTGTAGTTTTCATTTGAGAATTTTGTGAGTTTTGTGTCACAGGGCCTAATTAGTTGATGTGAAGAGGAAGTCAGGGGGAGCTCTTCTGCGGAGATCCTGGCAGAGTTGTACATGAGGGAGGTGGTATCGTGGCATGGAGTACCGATCTCGATTGTCTCAGATCGAGATGTACGTTTCACTTCCAGATTCTGGAAGAAATTCCATGAGGAGTTGGGCACAAGGTTGCATTTTAATACCGCCTACCACCCACAGACTGACGGGCAGAGCGAACGGACGATTCAGACGCTCAAGGACATGCTTCGGGCATGTGTATTGGATTTCGGAGGGAGTTGGGACACATACTTACCCTTGGCCGAGTTTTCCTATAACAACAACCATCATTCGAGCATTGGTATGCCACCCTTTGAGCTGTTGTATGGGAGGAGGTGTCGGACTCCCATTTGTTGGGGTGAGGTAGGGCAGCGTGTGATGGGTAGTATGGAGATGGTGCTTCAGACGACCGAGCAGATTCAGCAGGTCAGGTAGAGGTTGTTGACGGCCCAGAGCCGTCAGAAGAGTTATGCGGATAGACGATGGCAGGCCTCATGTGGTGTTAAAAGAGATATGGAATTTGGAGCCGAGGCTTATGAAGGGGATGTTTGAGGACACTTCTGAGCGAGCATGGTTATGCTTTTGTGTCTAAGGAAAGAGTGTTGGGGATTCTTTGTTCGGAGGGTTACTGATAGCAGTCTAGTAGATGTGCCCCGGTGGAGTGTGAACCCTTTTATTCGTGGGGCGCGATTCATATGTTTTAGCATGATCGGCTTGGAGGAGAGATAGTTGGTTGTTGGACGTGGTCTTATGGGAATCAGAGAGCTAGTGAGGAAACTGGGTTGATATTTGAGGAGCAAAAATCATGGTGATCGCTCAAGTAGGCGGTCTGGCGGCAGATCAGGCCACTAGAGTTCCGGTTATTGGGAAGGGGTATTTTTATCGGTGAAAGAGTTGGTTTAAACTCTGGTTTTGGAGGTTCTATGTGGTTTCAGATGTCATTAGAGAAAGATATCAGTGTGGTATGAAGATCATTTCGGTAGTGCCTTTCGGGTTAATGATTAAATCTATGTGTGGTTAAGGAATGATTTCTAGGGAGAAATCTAATTCAAGTGGGGTTGAATTGTAACATCTGGATTTTCAGGGTTATTATTGTGTAGTTTAATCTTTTGATTAAAGGAGAGACTCGACGAGTCGAGTGGGGTTTTTCACGCGGATTTAATGAGTGGAATCGACGAGTCAGAGGAGGGAATCGCCGAGTAGGTGTCGGGCAGAGAAACCCTAATTTCTCGGGTTTGGGACCTATTTAAAGGTCCTTATGGCCTTCATTTGCGGCCACTACACCCTGAGAAACCATAGAGAGCAGAGAGGAAGCTTGTGGTGCAAGAGGAGGGCTAATTCATCAGTCTTTGGGGTGTCTTAGCAAAGGGAAGGAAGGATTTCGAGTTGGGCTGTCTTGTGGGACTCAAATCTTCCATCATTTCGTTCAGAGCTGCTGTAAGGGGTAAGGATTCATGTCCATCTTCGTTTTATTTCATGAATCTAGGGTTTCTTCATGCTTTATTTAGCTTGAATCTAGAGTATGAGAGGTCTCGTGGTGAAATGATTATTAGATCTTGACCTTAAGAGGTCCAGAGAGTCCCTTCCATTCTGCTTTATGACTTTTCCTTGGAGTTATGAGCTAGGGTTGTCATGATATGATGGATTTCACCAAAATAAGCATAGAGAGCCTTGCATGTGTACCAAGATTCGACCTTTTCGTGGTTATTGGTCATAGGGAAGTCAGATCTATGGATTAGAGGAACGGATCTGACCTCAGAAGGCTAGATGAGTGTTGTCATGGGAGCAACGCGCCGAGTTCATGAGAGGACTCGACGAGTCGAGTCAGGGTTGCCCCGCGACTCATACCAGGCGTAACTCGTCGAGCAAGGGGTTGGCTCGACGTGTCAAGCGAGGCTAGAAGGAGGATTCCATGGTCACGTGTGGACTCGACGATTCGCCCATGTGCACTCGACGAGTCGGGTCAAAGTTTGACCGTTGACTTTCGTTGACTTTAGGGTTTTGGTCAAGACTGACTTAAGAGAGTTTAGGGAAGGGTAGAATGGTCTTCTACCCAATCTTTAGAGCTGAGACAATGAGAGAGTGTTGATTGGGGATGTTATTTGAATAATAAGAGGAGGCCAGGTCGGGACGTTGAGCACGAGAGTTCATCCGACTTCGTTTGAGGTGAGTCTTCTCACTATACTTTACCTGGAGTGTAATAGAGTTATGTGACATAGTTATTGTATGCTCTCTATTCGATGTGTGGCACTGCATTATTTCTATGTGATTTTTTCTTTGTGTATATCAGAGTGAGGACCAGAAGGTCCACAGGGCTAGGACCAGAGGGTCCACAGAGTTAGGTTTAGAGTTATGTCCCATTGTATTTGTATGCTATTTATTTTATGAGATTTATTGTGATATGTGATATGAATGATTCAGAGTTATCAAATTTAGGATCTTTGGGTCCATAGAGTTAGAGCCAGAGGGTCCATAGAGAGTTGGGACTGGAGGGTCCCACTGAGACACACTGACCAGAGGGTCAACAAAGTTATAGCCCTGAGTGGCTAATATGTGTTAGAGTGGTATTTTCGGGAACTCACTAAGCTTCGTGCTTACAGAGTTTTGTGTTATATGTTTCAGGTTTTCTCAGGATCACGGGACGGCACCGGCTCGATTGTACACACCAGAGGAAGCATTTGTTTTGGAGGATCCTGGTTTATTAATTGATTGAACAAAAGACTCATGATTTTTAATTTAAATAAAAATGAGATTTTTATGAAAAGTGTTAAAGTGATAAGCGAATTTAAATGAAAAAATTATTTTGAAAATTACGGTGTTACACATGGGTTCCACAAAGCACAAAGGAAGCAACATTCGGGCATCGAGCAACCTCCACCAGCTCATAAAACCACTCTAGCATACAACTCCAACAGCTCTATCCACAACACACAAGGCATCATCGAACTCAGGCAATCCTACCTCTCAAATCCTCGCAGATCTCAAATCATACATATGAAATACTACCAGTTCACATAACAGGCATAAAGGCATCTCCTCTAAGCTGGCACACTAGCATGCAATTCTGAGCAAATCCCCAGCCCTATACTAGCATGCAGTTCTATCAACTCATAATTTTTGGATTAGGTTTTTAAGCCCATAACTATAACTGGGATGTACTTGACCCGATTGTAGCATGGTACTTTTGGGTTGCCTTCACCAGTGCAATTTGATAGGATGGACTTTTGAGAATAAGGGTATTTGAGATTTATTAATATATTATAAGCATAATATATTAATTGAGAAATCATATTATTTAATTAGTATTGATCAAGAATTAATTTCGAATTAATTTAGTGATCAAAAGAGACTAATTAAATATACGGGGACTGATTAAGTAAATCAATGATTCTTATAGTGTGGGCCAAAGATCCAAGGTTAATTAGGATCTAGGAATATCAATCAATTTAAAACTTAATAATCAATCTCGTTTTTCATGGTGGAAATTGGTAAACAGTCGTTTACCTACCTTCAAATATTTTGCAATTGGGTTATGACATCCCTCTTCCAAATTGTAAAATATTGTGTTGGGTCCTATCCTTAATATTTCATTTGGGTATTATATTAAGGATTCTCATCTAATCTAAACTTTGTACTTTTTCTTTTCGGATGTCTATCCCAAATAATGCTTCAGACTCCAATCCTTCTAGCTCATTCTCCCTCGTGAATTTGGTAGGGAGAACTATCTTCGATGAGTCAAACTTTAACGATTGGATAAGAAACATTCGTATGGTCCTTTGCTATAAGGACAAAGAATATGTCCTGGGTAAAGAGCTGAAGGAGATTGATAAACAAACTGCTACTCCCGAACAAATCGAGGAATGCAGGGTTCATGAGAGGGTCACGACAAAGGTGTCGTGTATTATGATTGCTACCATGACTGCTGAGCTTCAAAAGTCCTATGTGGACTTTTGGCCGTTTGAAATGCACCAAGATTTGATGGAAAGGAACCATCAAAGTGCTCGGTAGGAGAGGTATGAGATCATTGCCTCCATGATCACAACCAAGATGAAGGATGAAGAGTCCATCACGGCCCACTTGAAAAAGATTTAGAGATATGTGTACTTCTTGCTGAAGTTAAATGTGAACTTCGATGAAGAGTTGGCCATTGATATCATCGTACACTCGTTGCCTTCTTGTTATGATAATTTCCGCATGACCTATCATATGAACAAGGAGGAGGTCACTCTTAGCAAGCTTCAAGGCCTTCTAAGAACTACAAAAAGCAACTTGAAAGGCAAGTCGGTTGTAATTACTCCTACTACTGCTGCTGCCCCTGTTTTGGCAATTGGACATGGAAAGGGAAGAAGAGGAAGGCTCCTTCCAAGAGCTGCAAGGGAAAGTCTCTTGATGGATCCTCTTCCAGTGGGACTAAAGCTGGTTCCGCTAATCCCTCTACCAATCCAAAGGATGCATAGTGCTTCCATTGTCATGAAAAAGGGCACTGGAAACGAAGCTGCCCCAAATACTTGCAGAACATTAAGGATGGGAAGATAAAGCGCACCTTTGTAGGTATTTACACTATTCTTTCTAATAACTCACCACATGCTAATTCTTGGGTCCTTGATACAGGTTGTCAATTTCACATTTGTTCTGATGTGCAGGGACTACAAGGAAGTAGGGACGTGGAGCACGGAAAGATAAACTTAATCATGGGAAATTAGAAAATGTCGTATGTCACCAAGATTTGAGTTTATTCTTCATTGCTTAGTAGTGAGTTAGAATTAGAATTGAATAATTGTTGTTACTCGTCGAAAACGGTGAGAAATATTATTTCCTTTCACAGTTTGTGGAAACAAGGTTTTACCTTTTCTTTTGATAATGAAGTTGGTAGTATTAATGCTTAATATAATGGTACATTTTATTTTGAAGCATTACCTTGTAATAGTATATATGAATGGTTGTAGATAACCTAGGAAATAATGTGTTGAATATTGATTCGTCCAATGTGTTGGACAAGGCATTGTTGTGGCATTGTCGTCTTGGACATGTCAACAAGAAGCGAATAGGCCAACTCCAAAAGGCTGGAGTTTTCGAGTCATTCGACTTGAAGTCGGATGACACTTGTGAATCTTGTCTGCTTGGAAAAATGACCAAGTCACCCTTCGCTGCTACTTGTGAAAAGGGTGAAGGTTTGTTGGATCTCATACACACTGATGTGTGTGGAACCTTCAGAACCACCACAAGGGATGCTAATCGATTCTATGTGAGTTTTACTGATGATTACAATAGATATGGCTATATCTACTTAATCAAGCATAAGTCAGAAACCTTTGAAAAGTGCAAAGAGTTTAAGCAAGAAGTGGAGAATCAATTGGGAAGGAAGATAAAGATGCTGAGATCCGATCAAGGAGGAGAGTATCTTAGTATCAAGTTCCTAGACTATCTTAAGGAATGTGGAATTGTTTCATAATTGACGCCACCTAGCACACCATATCTTAATGGTGTGGCTGAGAGGCGCAATCGAACCTTGTTGGACATGGTTCGTTCCATAATGAGTCAAGCTTTGTTAACTATCTCATTCTGGGGGTATGCCTTAGAGACTGCCACTCATATCCTTAATCTAGTCCCTACTAAGAAGGTTGCCAAAACACCTCACGAGATGTGGATAAGGGAAATTCCCTAGTTGGATCACATAAAAGTTTGGGGTTGCGAGGATTTTGTGAGAAAAGAAACTCACGACAAGATCAAACCTCGTAGTGAGCAATGTATTTTCATCGGCTACCCACAAAAATCCTTTGGATATCTCTTCTATAGACCGAGTGACAATGTTGTCTTCGTTGCGAGGAGAGGAGTCTTTCGAGAGTGAACTCATATGCCAAGAGGACAGTGGGAGGCAAATTGACCTTGAGCAACTTCAAGAGTTAAGTAAAGAAGGAACCTCAAACACTGGCGCTCAACAAGAGGAGGAAACTCCTGTTGAACCGATTGACCAGTCCGTACCTCTGAGACGTTACCAGTAGAGTTAGTGTTCCACCTATGTTATATGGTTTTCATATAACATCTGAGGGTCATAAATTTATTAGTGATAGCACATTGATAAATCTGGATGAACCTAAGACCTACAAGGAAGCCATGGCAGGCCCGAGTCTGCTAAATAGAAAGAGGCAATGGACAGCGAGAATCAATCCATGTATGACAATCAAGTTTTGCAACAACCCGTTACTTTTCAAGTCAAATCCGAAAAATAAAATTTCTAGTTTTATTTACTTATTTCGTTAAGTCCGTGAGGGTTAGAAACTAAATTAAATTATATAAATAATGTTTACGCAAGTTTTCGGAATAAAAAACACTCGAAAATCAACATCTTTTCCATCAAAACCGAAAACCCTCGCACCAGAACCCTTTCGGCCGAAAACCTTAGGACCAATAAGAGATTCGGCCGAAATCTATTTTCCGGCCGAAAACCCAACTGTCTATAAGGTTTTCCTTTGAAAACTTAACCATTTCTCACCGTTTACACTCGAAAACACTCTCGTTTTGCACCCAAGGATCGCCCAAGAACATTCACACCTTCAAGTGAAAACCTTCAAATCTTCATATCCTCATAAAGATCACCAAGAACACCAATAACATCAAGAACATCCTTCAAACCTTCAAACAACTGAAACACCCATGACCGAGAACTTGTGTTCTACTGAGAACCGTTTTTGGCCGAGAACCCCTTGGAACCGAAATCTCTCTTCAACACTTAAACAATTCTCGGTAATTATTCCAAACAAGTGTTATCTAACATTTTAAGTAATGGTTTCGATAATTTAAATACGATTATGTGTTAACTATTATTATGATATCGTTAATCCCGTGCACCTCAATCTGAGGATCATCTCTACAGCACCGTTATCATTACACAAACACATACCAGAGGTGAGTTCATACCCCAACCTTTTCAGCATTTTTAATGTTTTTAGGGGGAGAATACAAGTAAAACACAAGGAATTTGTGTTTATACAAACTTTTTAATAGTTTTAAAACCTTTGCAATCAATTCAAACCTAGTATTCGCTACATTTCATAAAAATATTCTTATATTTTAATCCTTTTGTAACATGTCGAGCATAAGGGTGTTATACTTTCGTACAATTAAGTTGCAAACATTTTCAGTATACTACAGAACATTACAGTTAAACTATAATTGGTATAGTTTGAGAATCATTACACTATTTTGCTAAGTACAATACACAGAATTAGAACATTTATTCAAACTATAATAGGTATAGTTTGGGAAGGGCTGCTCTAATACATTGGTACAAGTATACACTACAAAAATAATTATTTAAGTATAATTATTTTACATTACAAAGCACTACACTAACACTTTAAGTAACGGTTTCGCTAATTTAAATACGATCATGTGTAAACTATTATTAGGATACCGTTAATTCCGTGCACCTCAATCCGAGGATCATCTCTACAACACCGTTATCATTACACAAACACATAGCAGAGGTGAGTTCATACCTCTACCTTTTCAAGGTTTTTAATGTTTTTAGGGGGAGAATACAAGTAAAACACAAGGACTTTGTGTTTATACAAACCTTTTTAACAGTTTTAAACACTGTTTTGAAAACCGGACCGGACCGGCCGGTTGAACCGGTTCAACCGGAAACCGGTCAGGTTACCGGTTTTTTGTAGCCCAAAAACCGGTTGTTATTGAACCAATAAAAAACCAGCCGGTTCACAAAAAACCGGTTTAAACCAGACTGGTTCGACCAAAAAAAACCGGCTTGAATAATATATAACTATACCGGGGACTTTTAAAAAACAAAACCTAGCCTAGAAAACCCAACACGTGTTTTCTTTTGTTTAAGTTGAATCAATTTGCGTCTGCTATATATAAAACAATATAAGTCTAGTTTTTTATTACACCCACCGATGTGGGATATAACACAACGCAAACTTGGATATCTTCTTTACTTTTTCTACTTTTCTTCTTGACTCCTAAAACAAACATATACCCTTTGCTTCTCGTTCAATAATCAATACTTTCAATCCATTTTTAATTTTCAAAGAAATTAATTAAATAACTTTTATGCTTTTATACATGTATATAGTTATAATTCTGTTCGTTGTTAAAGAAAAGCAAATTTATTAAATACTTTATTGTGCAATATACTTTTCATGTTCCTCTTTATATATATATATATATATATATATATATATATATATATATATATATATATATATATATATATATATATATATATATATATACGGTTTTTAGGACCGGTCCGACCGGTTGGACCAATTGAACCATCGAACCGCTAAGACGGCCGGTTCGATGTCCGGTCCGGTTTTCAAAACCTTGGTTTTAAATTCTTTGCAATCAATTCAAACCGAGTATTCACTACATTTCATAAAAATATTCTTATATTCTAACCCTTTTGTAACATGTCGAGCATAAGGGTGTTATACTTTAATATAATTAAGTTTCAAACATTTTCAGTATACTACAGAACATTACAATTAAACTATAATTGGTATACTTTGAGAATCACTACACTATTTTACTAAGTATAATACACAGTATTAGAACATTTATTCAAACTATAGTAGATATAGTTTGGGAAGCACTGCTCTAATACATTGATGCAAGTATACACTACTAAAATAATTATTTAAGTATAATTATTTTACATTACAAAGCACTAGTCTAACACTTTAACTAATGGTTTCACTAATTTAAATATGATTATGTGTTAACTATTATTAGGAACATAGTCATCAGTTGAGACAAGTCTTAGAAACATTAAGGACGGAAAAGCTTTACACGCAGTTCTCAAAGTGTGAATTTTGGATTAGGAAGGTAAACTTCCTTGGTCATGTGGTCAGCGAAGAAGGAACACACGTGGACCTTCCAAAATAAAGGCGATAGAGAACTGGTCAGCACCCAGAACGCCTGTAGAAATCCGTCAATTTCTAGGACTTGCTGGCTACTACTGCAGGTTCATACAAAACTTCTCCGGAATCGCTAAACCGCTTATTACCTTGACTCAGAAGGGTGTAACTTTTAGCTAGGGAGAAAAATAAGACACTGCGTTCTATACATTGAAGCAAGCCCTATGCAGCGCACCTATCCTGTCTCTTCCAGAAGGGACATAAGATTTCTTTGTATACTGCGATGCATCCAATAAAGGGCTAGGCTGTGTGCTTATGCAGCGAGGAAAAGTGATTACTTATGCCTCGAGTTAGCTAAAGACACACGAGGTCAACTACAATACTCATGATCTTGAGTTAGGAGCGGTAGTATTTTCTCTAAAGATCTGGAGACATTACCTCTACGGTACTAAGTACACTATCTTCACCGACCACAAAAGCCTTCAAAACAACTTGGATCAGAAGGATCTTAACACGAGACAATGACGATGGGTAGAGCTACTTAATTATTACGAATGCGAAATTCGCTATCAGCTCGGTATAACCAATGTAGTAGCCGATGCCCTTAGCCGAAAGGAGTACTCTAGTCGTAGAGGGAAGGCACTAACCATGACAATCCATTCATATCTGTCCACTCAAATCAAGGAGGCTCAGTTAGAGGCTTTGAAGCCGAATAATGTGGTAGATGAAGCTCTAAGAGGAATGGAGAAAAACTCAGAAATCAAAGATGATGGAGTTCGTTACTTCATAAATCGGATCTAGACACCGAAGATTGGTGGATTCCGAGAGGTTGTCATGAACGAAGCCCACAAGACACGTTACTCCATTCATCCAGGTTCAAATAAGATATATCTGGATCTCAAGAAACTGCATTGGTGGCCGAACATGAAAGCCGAGATTGCTACCTTTGTGGGCAAGTGCCTAACTTGTGTGAAAGTCAAGGTAGAATATCAAAAGCCCTCAAGTTTACTTCAGTAGCTAGAGATACCTGAGTGGAAGTGGGAGCGGATTACAATGGATTTCATAACCAAGTTGCCCAAGACCCCGGGTGGTCATGACACCATTTGGGTAATCATCGACCGATTAACCAAGTCCGCCCACTTCCTACCAATAAAGGAGTTAGACAAGATGGAGAAATTGTCCAAAACTTACATCAAAGAGATTGTACGACTGCACGGTGTACCAATCTCTATTATCTATGATAGAGACAGTAGATTCACCTCAAGATTTTGGCAGTCGCTAAAGAAATCTCTAGGGACTAGGCTGGATATGAGCACAGCTTACCATCCACAAACCGACGGGCAGAGTGAGAGAACTATACAAACCCTAGAAGACATGATGAGAGCCTGTGTGATTGACTTTGGTAAGCATGGGATACCTATTTTCGATTAGTCGAGTTTTCATACAACAATAACTACCACTCTAGCATCAAGGTTGCCCTGTTCGAAGCCCTATATGGCCGCAAGTGTAGATCCCCTTTGTGTTGGGCCGAAGTAGGAGACACGCAAGTAGCTAGAGGCCATGTTCCTAACATCACTCTCACGTGACCGAAAATCATTCCGGAAACCACATAAAAGATTGTCCAAATCCAAGAACGACTAAAAGCCTCTAGAGATAGGCAAATTAGCTATGCAGACAAGAGGCGAAAACCCTTGGAATTATAGATTGGTGAACGTGTTTTGTTGAAGGTCTCACCTTGGAAGGGCATGATACGCTTCGGAAAGCGTGGAAAACTAAATCCAAGGTGCATAGGACCGTTCAAAATCCTCGCTAAAATCGGCCCAATAGCTTACAAAATCCGTCTACCATAAGAACTTAACAACGTACACCTTTTCTTCCACGTGTCAAATTTAAAGAAATGTTTATCCGATGAAAATCTTTTGATTCCACTCAACAAGATCGAAGTAAAGGAGAGTCTTAATTTTGAGGAAGAACCCATAGAAATTATGGATAGGGAAGTCAAGCGAACGAAACAAAGTCGCATATTGATAGTGAAGGTTTGCTGGAATGCCAAGCGGGCACTGAATTTACTTGGGAGCAAGAGGATCAAATGAAACAAAAGTACCCACACCTTTTTCCTAGTCCATGATGTATTCTTCTTAGAATAAATTTTGGGAAAAAATTCCCTCTATCGGGGGGATGATGTAACAACCCGTTACTTTTCAAGTCAAATCCGGAAAATAAAATTTTGAGTTTTAATTATTTATTTTGCCAAGTCCGTGAGTGTTAGAAATTAGTTTAAATTATATAAATAATGTTTACATAAGTTTTCGGAATCAAAAACACTCGAAAATCAACATCTTTTCCATCGAAACCGAAAACCCTCGCAGCAGAACCCTTTTCGGCCGAAAACCTTTGGACCGAAAACTGATTTCGTCTGAAATCTCTTTTCCAGCCAAAAACCCAACTGTATATAAGTTTTTCTTTTGGAAAATTAACCATTTCTCACTATTTACACTCGAAAACACTCTCATTTTGCTCCCGAGGATCATCCATGAACATTCATACCTTCAAGTGAAAAACTTCAAATCTTCATATCTTTATGAAGAACACGATGAACACCAATAACATCCTTCAAACCTTCAAGTGACCGAAAACACCCAGGACCAAGGACTTGTGTTCGGCCGAGAACCATTTTTGGCTGAGAACCCCTTGGAATCGAAAACTCTTTTCAACACTTATACAATTCTTGGTAATTATTCCAAACACAAAACAAGTGTTTTCTAACAGTTTATGTAATGGTTTCGCTAATTTAAATACGATTATGTGTTAACTATTATTAGGATACCATTAATTCCGTGCACCTCAATCCGGGGATCATCTCTACAACACCGTTATGATTACACAGACACATACCGGAGGTGAGTTCGTACCCCTGCCTTTTCAATGTTTTAAATGTATTTAGGGGGAGAATACAAGTAAAACACAAGGAATTTGTGTTTGTACAAACCTTTTTAATAGTTTTAAAACCTTTGCAGTCAATTCAAACCGAGTAGTCACTACATTTCATAAAAATATTCTTATATTTAAACCCTTTTGTAACATGTCGAGCATAAGGGTGTTATACTTTCATACAATTAAGTTGAAAACATTTTCAGTACACTACAGAACATTACAGTTAAACTATAATTGGTATAGTTTGAGAATCACTACACTATTTTGCTAAGTACAATACACAGAATTAGAACATTTATTCAAACTATAGTAGGTATAGTTTGGGAAGGACTGCTCTAATACATTGATACAATTATACACTACTAAAATAATTATTTAAGTATACTTATTTTACATTACAAAGTACATTATTATAAGGCAATATATATAGTTTATAGTACAAGAGAACACTACAACACTACATGTAAACTAGTTAATACACGATTGTGACACACTACTTAAATTGTATCGCTTAGGGTAGGGAACTAAATCCTATACAGTATAATCAGAGTCTCCAGGAGGGAGAGCGTGAGATTTATGTATAGATCTATACAGGACTCACAATCCCACACCTGAAATGCTAGCTACAGTTAGGCTGGTAGGCCTGGGGTGACAAATGTCATAACTTTCAGACGCCTGAAGAACATCGTAGAGGTCACCAGGTCATATGAAGCATGGTTATATGAAACTCACAACAATATAACTAACACATATTTTTATGAAATTAACACTACTTCAATGGTTTTATTGTATTTAATAAAACTACTATGATTCACTACTTTACACTACAGGCTATGGTATTCGGGCATACATATAATGGTTTTCATACAAACACTACTATGATACACTACACTACAGTTGGTGGTATCCAGGCATACATACAATGGTTTTCATACAAATACGGATACAATACACTATTTTCTAATACATGGTACACTAATACAACATACAATGATAAGGATCTTACATGAAATAGTTTATCTATTTACAAGACTACATTACATTCACCATAGAAAATATTGGATGTTTTGGAGAAACATACTAGCATTTTCAAAGTACAAAGACAAGTTTCCTATCACTAAAACATATTTATGAACTCACCAACTTAACTTTTGATACACTTTCAAAATCACTTGTATTCTCAAGGAACCAGTAGAGAGGTGCACCCGTAGGATTTTGAGAATACGAAGCTTTATAGAGTCTCGTCGTTTATACTTTTGTTATATACTTTTGATTTCATACAAATTATGCTATGAACAGATGTAAATACAATATTTTATTAATGTAATGGTTATGTTTGCTTTGAGTACTATCATACAATTGTTGTGATACTGTACATAACGTCCTCCACCCCCGAACGTTTCCACTGTTCCGGTTTGGGGGTGTGACAAGTTTGGATCTTGGTTGGCAATGTACCGGGTAGTAATACAGTCGGGTGCAAATGGATCTTCAAGAAGAATACTGACATGGATGGGAAAGTACATACATATAAGGCGCGACTGGTTGCGAAGGGCTTTAGTCAAACTCAAAGATTAAATCTATAAGGGTTATGATTGCCATTGCTGCATTTCATGACTATGAAATATGGCAAATGGATGTCAAAACCGCTTTCCTTAATGGAAAGTTGGCTGAAGATGTTTACATGTGTCAACCAGATGGTTTTGTCAATGAAAAGTACCCTAATAGCGTGTGTATGCTTGAGAAATCCATTTATGGATTGAAACAAACATCTCGCAGATGGAATCTTTGTTTCGATGAAAACGTCAAAGAATTTAGATTTTCGAGAATCCATGATGAGTCCTGTGTATATGTCAAAGACAGTGGTAGTATAGTTAGTTTTCTCGTATTATATGTTGATGACAAACTGATCATAGGAAACGACATACCGACCTTGCAGGAATTGAAGTCCTGGCTTTGGAAGTGTTTCGCTATGACGGACCTTGGAGAAGCTGCCTATATCCTAGGGATAAGGATATTGAGAAACAAGATTAAAAGACTAACAAGACTTAGTCAAAGTACCTACTCAAACAAGGTGTTAAAGCGTTTCAACATGGAGAACTCCAAGAAAGGTGACTTACCTATCCAAAGCAATACCAACCTGAGTAAGACTCAGAGTTTGAGTACAGAGGCTGAGATAGTGGAGATGATTCGAGTACCATATGCTTCCACAGCTGGATCGATCATATATGCTATGAATTGTACTCGCCCTGATGTGGACTTTGCTTTGAGGATGGTTAGCAAATATCAAGGGAATCCTAGTAAAGCTCACTGGACTATAGTTAAGAACATTCTTAAGTACCTGCGGATGACTAAGGATTGGTCCTTACCCTCGATGGGAGTGATGACTTAAGAGTGACATGGTATTGAAACGCCGGTTTTCAGACCGACAGAGATAATTTGCACTCTCAGTCGGGCTGGGTGTTTACCCTAAATAGAGGAGCAGTAACATGGAAAAGTACCAAGCAAGAGACTGTAGCTGATTCAAAATGTGAATCAGAGTACATTGTAGCGAGCGAAGCATCGAAAGAGGTGATATCATTGAAGAACTTCATCGGAGACCTTGGAGTTGTGCCAGCCATAAAGGAGCCTATGGAGATTTTCTGCGATAATGAAGGGGCGGTTACCTCAACCAAGGAACCGAGAGATCATGGTAGATCCAGGCATATCGACATAAAGTACCATTTCATAAGACATCAAGTAGAAGAAGGACATCAAGTACCATTTCTCGCCTAAGACGTTAAAGAGGGGCATTTTTGGAAAGCCTTATGCTTTCATGTTTCTATGTTCGAATAAAGAAGTTTTGAAAATGTTTTGATGCAACTTCTGAAGTCATTTTTGAAGAAGCCAAGAGTTTCTAGGTGTTTGGGGCCTTCCGAATCAAGAACTAGTGAAGAAACGGAAGAAAACAGAGAAAAATCGATTTCCGGAGCAGGGATCGCGCGGGTCGCGCGGCTGGTGTGCACGGCCTGTCTTCAACTCGCGACAAAAATCGGATTCCTAACTGCATGATCCGCGCGACCCGCGTACGAGTGCACGACTGGTGTGCGCGGCCGACCTTTAACTTGCGACATAAAAATGGGAACTAACTGCATAGGTTGCGCGACCCGCGTGCCCGCTCTGTGCGACCCGCGTGCTGCTTGACGGCCAGCCCTTATTTTGTTGACCAACTTTGACTTTCATTGACCAAGTGGTTTAATGAGTTGACCAACATTGACCGGGTGTTGACCACACTTGAATATGGATTGAAAACCTCCAGCAACTCTTCTTCTTCATTTCATTCTCTCAAACCCCCACCATTCTCTCTTAAACTCTCAAGAACACATAAACCCACTTTTCACATAAATTCGATTTCCCGGAGTTCCACCGGTCGGAATCCGACGAGACCACCGCCATTCTTCACCATTTTCCGTGCTCTACAAACCCCACCCGAAATTTACTCCGATCCATTGCCGGGTTTAGGGGCGCCACCACCACCCAACTCGCCGCTTTCCGGCCATTTTCCGGCCAACTCCGACCACCTTTCGCAATTCCGACACCACCAAAGTGTTTCTTTTTCCAAGCTCTTTACATCTAACCGAACAAAACCTTAAAATCTCACCAAAAATTTTCCCGGAATTTTTGAGCCACCACGAGCCGCCGTCGGATTTTTCACACAAATAAAGTTGAAAATTTTCCTTCAGTGAACAAGTCTTGCAATTTGGCACCCACGAATAACCAAAGCTTGGGGTGCACGGTAGCGGATTCCGGGTTCAAGTTCAATTTTGGGATAATTCGGGTATTTTCTTTCCTTGGTTTTTATTACATTGCATTGTTTCAATTCGATAATTGCATCCAATTATGCTTTGGAAATTGCCTAGGATCGTTAGTTGTTGCCCGGTTTATTTGAAAACATTGATTTGAGAATGGTTGAGATTGGTTGATTTGCTTGGAAATTTGTTCAAAAATTGTTTAAACTTTGGTTGGGATTTTCTCATTTTGTCTCATAATGCTGCCGAATTTTTGTTGGAATTGTCAAATTAACCGAGTGGTGTTGTTGAAACCATTTTAAATTGTCAAAAGTTGGGTATCATTATTTCTTAGAATTTTTGTGTTCGGTTTAAAGATAGTTGTATTGATTTGAGAGTGGTGAGGTGAGGGATTACGTTGGTGAAGTTGTTTTTGATATTGTAGGTTTTGAAAATGGGCAAAACCGCGGCTCGGACATGCACCCATGGATCATCGATCGATCCTAACCCGCAAAAGGATGTCGCCGGTCCATCACGCAGAACAGCCGGTAAACGAAAAAAAAGAGGAGAAGAGGGAAGCGATCCTTCCCTTACAAATGCTGAAATCAAAACCTATCGCTCCAACCTTCGGGGTCGCACAATCCGGCCGACAAAATTCTACCATAGAAAGACCATGAAAAAGCTTGGGGTGCATGATGGTGTATACAATTTGTTCCTACAACTGGGTTGGCGTGGTTTTCTTCGACTTTGTGACAGAACTTACGAGGAACCCACAATGGAATTTCTTAGCACATATGCACGAGATGATGAAACGAAAGTCCTCACATTCCAGTTGAAAGGGGAGCATCATAGGCTCACATACGAAGAGCTTGATTCCATCATGGGTATAGACGATCCATTCCGCATCAGCTCCCAAAATCAAGAGTACCAAGATTTTCTGCGTTACCCAGATGCAAACTTTTGGATGCAAATTTCCGGTCTCACAACCTGTAACCCAAGCCGACAGCGAGCCAAGCACATCGTTCACCCCTGCTGGCGAATTGCTCACCGAGTTCTCACGACAAGTATCTTCGGGCGCCTCGAGCCCGGTCAAATCAACAGATGTGAGCTATTTTTCCTCCGAAGCATGAGGCGTGCACTCCCCCTCAGTTTTTCAGGCTTCTTTTTAGACAAATGCAACTCCATTCCCTAGCGTTCCTCGGGGGAAATTTTCATCGGGGGACTTATCACGATCATAGGTCGAGCCGTCGGCCTAGACTTCCCGGCTCCCGAGTACATACCTGTCGACACCCCACCGAACTTCCTGCTAGATTGTGATACTCTCATCCGGATGGAGATGTTGCTCGATCGGGGAACACGCACAAACAATTGGTTAGACTCTGACAAAGCCCCGGTTTACATCCTGCCAAGTTGGATCGGTTCTTGATTCGATACAGACGACCCCGACACTTGGCTTCCTCCAGATCAGTTGACCCAAGCAGGTGTATTCCTAGAATTCGGTGATGATGAGGGTGACGACGCAGATGAACAAGAGGAAGAAGATGAAGAAGAGGACGATGAGATGCCCGAAGCTGAGGACCATTTTGACCAGCCTTCGATGCAGCAGCCGATGTTTCAGCATAATCAATCTCCACAACGTTTCGACCAGCTGCATCAGCAGGGGGGACACGAAGTCCCACCATATTTCCCCCCTACGTTCTTTGACCAATTTGCCACAATGTTCTCCGCGGTGCAGCGCATCGACGCCCAAACGCAAGAGAATACGAGAACCATCCAAGATGTGGCAAGTTGTGTTGATCGATTGGAGCAGTCCTTCCCTCACACTTCCCGTCAGGTCCAGGATATGTGGGACTACCACTATCGCCACGGGCATTTCCCGCCGCCCGACCCCCCGATTTAGGTCCTTTCCGCCCTTTCCTTAAGCATTGAGGACAATGCTTGTTCTTAAGCTTGGGGTGGGGCATATCCCTTATCTTTTACTTTTTTTTCATGCATTTTTAACTAGGTTGCATATCATTTTAGTTTTAAGCTAATTTTCATTCATTTTTTTTAAATCCAAAAAGATTTTATTCTTTTTCTTTTTCACCTTTTATATTTTTGCATAACATTTAGCTTAGGCATTAACATTCATGCATTTTTGTTGTCTGTTTATTCTCACCCCCTGGATGCCATGGAATAGGTTCACAGTTATTGTATCATTATTGATCCAGGATCTTGTTGTTATCTCATCCATCGAACGGGGACCATTAGCTGCAGTTTGGGATCTCATACTTGGGATCAGATGTTGGTAGCTTAAAGGGGTAAGTGATCATGGACAGGTAGTTTTCATGAAGAATTATGCATACAATACTAATGACTGTAGGATATACTATAGCAATGGATGTCTTAGCCTTGCGGTCACTACCGCCGAGAGGATCACACTTGATCATGTTTGAACCGTTAGGATGAAGCACTAGTGCTACAACGTTCATGAGTGCTCCTGAAATAAGATTTGAGTATTGGATTAAACCCATGCTCCCCTGAATCACTTCATGGAATTTATCATGAGTGATTGTGAGACAATAATATCATATAGTCTTCAAACTAAGATATATGGGTTGTTGACTACGAGTTGCTTGTGCATTGATGATACGTAAACGCATCAGTAACTTGATGTTATAAAACGTATCGTTGTGCATGATTTAATGAGTAGTTAGTACAAGCATATAATGTCGAAGTTTATCTGTTACTTTATCCTAAGAGGATTAAAAGCGATATCTTAGGCCCCTCGATGATTTGTTTTGACTTATGTGTCGGGCCCGATCAGAACTAAATTGATGTGTTCAGTTATGTTCTATGTCAAGCGAATCGGAAATCGGGAAACAAACTGTAGGGCAATAAGTATGACTATGTTCCATTTATTTGTCTGCATGATATCTTGAAGATCAGAGGAGTATATGATCCCTTATCCAAAGGACGCGTGACTGACTAGGTCAGACTTCGATAGCGGCTTTTGAAAGTTATGATTGCTAATCGGATCCTGAAGTTGCATTGGTAGTTATAGCTATTAGGTTTATCCATGTGGGACACTACTGGATTAGGTGTATAAGCCCATAACTATAACTGGGATGTACTTCACCCGATAGTAACATGGTCCTTTTGGGTTGCCTTCACCAGTGCAATTTATATATTAATTGAGAAATCATATTATTTAACTAGTATTGATCAAGAAATAATTTGGAATTGATTTAGTGATCAAAAGAGACTAATTAAGTATACGGGGACTGATTAAGTAAATCAGTGATTCTTTTAGTGTGAGCCAAAGATCCATGGTTAATTAGGATGCGCTAAACCAACATGGATAGTCCATGGAGGTTTAACCCATGGATCCTAAGTAATGTGAAGGGTCATGGTGCATTAGGGATTGCATGGATGTAACCCTAGCATTTGCAACACTATAAATGAACACTCCTAGAGCCAAAATCGGTTACACCATTCATTTTAAGAGAGTGATATTGATTTTGTGCTAACTAGCTAATTCTCTCAAGTCTCCTCTTGAATTTGGTTTTTGTGACACCTTAGAGGCATCACACTTGAGGTGCTAAAGTTTTCAAAGGCCAAGAACTACAACTACATCAAGAGGTATTCATCTAACTATGAGTCTTGTATTGTATATCCTCCATTGTATGCTAGTTAGGATGTGTGCTTTGGAAAATTGAAAATGCATGTATAATTAGAGAAAACATAGATCCAAAGCATCTAGGGTTGTATGTGCACCGTAGGAGTGTTATAGTGCTTAAAACCCAACAATAATAACAACACATAATCAAGTAAGGGTATTTTGGGAAATCACCGCTCGGGCTGTGGCTGATTGTACACACCGCTTCGGATCCACTTTCAAAACTCTTTAATCTCTTTGCAAAAATCGTGTGATGAAAAATCATTCTCATTTGAAAAGTTATCAACTCCTTAGTTTGAGTCCAGACATACTCGAAGGTACAGTCGAATCCCTCAAACCAAGGCTCTGATACCAAATTGTAACGCTTCAAAATTCAAGGCAAAATTTTCATTTTTAATTCTCAAAATATTACTTATAAATTCAAGTCATCACATAAATTGTAAGTTATTATCAAAACAATATCAGTGTATCCCAAAATCTTCCAATCTCCATAAGCCGGCGGATGTGTACAATCATGCCTTCGCTTTCCGGGAATCAACAGAAGTACCTAAAACACATTTAACTCAACACAGTAAGCACGAAGCTTAGTGAGTTTTCCAAGATATCACATACACAAATAATAAGCCTCTCATGGCTATATATTGGCATGGACCCTCCGGTCATGCATCTCAGTGAAGGTCCTCCGGTCTCACGGCTCGGTATGGACCCTCCGGTCATGTGTCTTAGTGAAGACCGTCCAGTCTCACAACTAAATTTGGACCCTCTAGTCCTAACTCAATAAATGCACAGAATAATATACAACATAAACCACAAAGACAAAATGCATAATATCACATAACTCGGTATCAGCACATAAGGCCCTCCAGTCGATAACACATATAAGACCCTCCCGTTGCACATTAATTTCCACTCGGGTAAGTATAATGAGAAGACTCACCTCGCAATTTAAAGCAAGAATATCCCACACTCGAACTGCTGGTCTAGACTCCGCCTAACATATTTCACATATATCTCTAATAATCTTAGAAATGGGAAAAGACTATTTTACCCCTCCATGGCCTCCAAAGTTCACAACTAGACCAAAACCGTAAGTCAATGGAAGTTAACACTCAAGTCAACAGTCCATGTTGACTCAACTCATCGAGTGCGTCTATGCGACTCTTCGAGTTCCTTCTATTCTCTAAAAAATTAGGAAAACTCGACTCAACTCACTGAGTTGTCTCACCAAATCGTCGAGTTTGTGTAATGTCCATAATATTGGGGAAAATCCTAACCACTCGTCGAGTTCACTCAGAATCCAAAAAGCAGAAAATCCCAACCTAACTCATCGAGTTGGCAATCCAACTCGTCGATTTTTTCAGTAATAACTCATTCAGCTCATTCCAGTCAAGTCTAACGCTCCAAACTTCAGATCCAACCTCCTAGGATGAAGTTACCACATAAAGTTGCTAACTTTACATGCATACAAAGTCTCACAAGGCTAAAACACTCAAAACTAAGCTCAAGAAGAGGTTTAGGGCATGAAGAAGGCCAAGGCTTGATAAAGTTGATGACTTTATGACTATAGAAGCCTAGAGGAGTCCAGATCTGAAACCATGTCCTTGTGACAGGCTCAAATCCAAGAATGAGTCCATAATGTCCCAAAAATGGCCGTAAACACTCCCAATAGAAGATCTAAGTGTAAAGAAGTCAAGGTATTAAATTTATACCTCAGTTTGATCGCCAATACACAGGAGGTGATGGATCTACAACCTTCTTCTTGATCCAAGCTTCTCAATCTTCAAGTCTGCTTCCAAAACTCCTCAAAAGTCACCTTTTAGGCTCTCAAACACACCCAAGAGGGTACCAAGCCCGATCTAGGGTTTTCTCTGGATGAAATAACGATGGGGGAAGCTACAATGGGTTATAAGTTCTTTAAATAGGGTGCCAAACCCAGAAATTTAGGGTTTTCACTAAACAACCTCTACTCGTCGAGTTGACCCTCCAACTCGTCGAGTTTGCTTCAAAAATCTACGCAGACTGATCTCTCCTACACGACGAGTTGGAACAGCCAACTCATCGAGTAGGTCCTACAATATGCATGAAACCATCAAATTTCACACCTGGGAAATCCGGGTGTTACACATTACTAGGATTCCTAAAAGTTCTTATGTGACCTAAACCTTTTAGGATCCTAATAGTCCGAGGATCCTTGTGAAAAGCTAATCTATTTTGATTGTATAATCACATCAACAATGCATATATATATATATATATATATATATATATATATATATATATATATATATATATATATATATATATATATATATATATATATATAAACAACCATAGCATTAAAAGGGTTGTCCATTAACCCTACAAAAATAAATAAGTAAAATATTATCTTAAAACCAAAAGCATTCAAATTGTTTTTTTTTTAAGGAAAGCCAACTTAAACCACAAATTGATCATCAACAACTGGGACCTTCTGTGCTTCTTCATCCTCTCCTTCTACCTGTAGCCGATTTGAATGACCATGACCGATGTAAACATGCTCACCGGTTAATTTAGTTAGGGCTTCATGCCATCCAACTACATTCCAGGATCCTGCATTGGCCACTCCCTCTTCAAGTTTGATCCTAGCTTCGCAAATAGCCATAACGACACTACCCCTCACCTCAGATATCACCTCCGCCATCTCATCAGCATGCTCATCCTCTTTCTCAGTATTCGCTTTACACAACAACTCCACCCTCGTGATGAGATCTTCATTGGTGGATTTCCACACTTTCTCCTGTTCCTTTAAGGCTAACTCAGCCTTCTTAGCTCTCACGTTCAAGTTAACAGCAGTGCGAGAGACGTGATTAGAAACCTAAAACAAGAAAGACATTACTAGATATAAAATAAAAACTAAGAACTGAAGTTCATGAAACACTTACAATTTGAGAAAAAGAGACCGTCTTCCGGAGAGCTTCCTTAGATGCAAGGTTTTCCAGGCTCAGATCTGGAACCTCAATTGTTTTCCTTTTCCGGGAGCTTGGAGTTTTGGCAATGAGATCGATGTAAGCTCTATTGGAAGGAAGAGAGGAGGCACATTTTTTACTTCTTGACCATAATCAAACCACTGGAAATGTCGTCCTCCAAATCAAAAATGCCAATTCGGGCACTAGATCGCTTAGCTTTGGATCCTATATCAAGGATCCCCATCAGTTCAGGACCCCGAAGATAAGGTAGACAATAAGAGGAGGGTAGGATTCTTACCAGTGGAAATTGAAGCTGTAGGGTCCATTATGTGTTGCGTCTTGGGCTTGTTCTTTAGTTCAGTTTTATATCCGGATTGGGCCTGTCCATCCGTGATTTTATTTTCTAGGGTTTAGTATTTATAGATGCTTGCATGCATCTTGGTACGTAAGATTTGGAGTCAATCATTCACAGCGCATACTTTTATTTTGATTGTAACCCTAAACAGCCTCTACAGCGGAAGTTCTTAGTCGAGCTCTGCTGAGGCATGAATCTATTGAATCATTCAGCATATTTTGATTCATTCCACTGTTTGATCTTTCTGTTCTTATTTCTGTGATTAACCTGTTTGAAGATCTAAACGATCAAAGAGTTATTCAACTCTTCAATTGGTATCAGAGCAGTAGACTGTGTAATTCATACACATCTCTTCTGTGAAAGCAGTGATTAGGGTTTATTCCGCATTCATTGATATTTATTGAGCCGTCACTCATAATTGACATATCTCATTAATTATTCATCTTTCCCTAATATTACGTATTACAAAGTCTGATCTTATAACAGGTTACACGATCAAGCATGGACGATTCTCAATCCAATCCCATCAACATCTCTAATAGCATCGGATCAACCACCAAGATTCCAATTCTCTATACTCAAGACTATGAAGTATGGACGTACCACTTTGAAGATTACGTTATTGGATCTGAAGATAACGGGTATCTGATATGGGAAGCTATCACTTCTGGCCTTTTCGTTCATTCAAGAATGTCTAGGATCATTAAAACTGAAAAGGAGTATAATGATCTATTAAAAGATGTGAAAGACATCACTCAGGATGAAAAGGAGAAGTTCCAATGCAACATTAAGGCATTGAGACTAATTCGATTCGCTCTTCAGTCCTACACGTTTCGATTAGTTAGTTCTTGCAGTATAGCAAAAGAAATCTGGGATTGGCTGCGAGAGCTGTACTCCACAGATGAAGATCAAGAGCATTCAATTTAGACCCTACTTCTCTCTGAATTTGGAGAATTCAAGCAGATGCCGGATGAGGTAGTTACACAAACATTTGATCGGTTCAATCATCTTCTTAGCAAGATGATCAAGCATGACATTGAAAGAAAGCTCACCGAACAGAAGGTCACCTTCTTGAATGGTCTAAGACCCGAATGGAGGGCTGTTGTGTCGACAGTTAAAGCGCATGAGCAGTTTAAATCGTATTCCTTGGCAAAATTGGTGGGGATTCTGAAATCCCAAGAAAAGATTGTGTTACAAGAGAAAAGCGTGGTTTCAAACTTGGGATCTTTGGCGCTTTTGTCCAAAGGTAAGAATGCAGAAGAAGAAGAAGAAGATTTGAATCTCGGAGATTACGATTTAACAGTTGAAGACTATGCTATGATGGTATCAAATCCCAGAAGGTTCATCAAGAAGAAGTTCCCTACCAACAAGAACCGAAATTGGCAAGGAAGCTACAACTCTGAGAAATTGAAAGAGGAGCCGAAGGTTGAAGAATCAAAGAAGGAAGCGAAGGGTGAAGCTGACTCTGGTGTCAGTTGCTTCTACTATGGTGGGAAAAATCATTACGCAAAAGATTGCGTGTTGAAGAAGATGGCAGAGGAAGATGAGGAGAAAGATGAAGAAGCAAGTCTTATGAAAAGGTTGGAAGAAATTAAGAGGAAGAAAGCTGCTACTAATCCCTCTATGAATGCTCTTATTGTGCAGGGTTTGGTAGTTGATGATGAGTTCGGTGGCGTACAGGTTTGGTCAACCGACTCAGAAGATGATGAAGTGAGAAAGTGATAGTTAGTTTTGTTTACTTCTTTTTATAGTTTATTTTAGCATATTTCATTCATAATTTAGATAATTTCCATGCATATTTTCCATTTTGTTATTTTATGACTATTTCGGGTACTTTCGAATCTTGTGAGCATAATTGCAGGTTTTCGGGTCTAGCGGAGCGGGAGTGTTCGGGACGTATGGGAAGCGATGAGATTTGGTAGACAAAAATGATGTTAGGCTTGGTGATTGTGGAGATTATGCATGGAGCGAGCTTGATGGTTATTTGAAGGCTTGGAGAGAAATAAACTTTAAATTTGCAAGATGCGGGAGTTTATTCAAGCATACGTAGATTTTTAATCGGGAGAGTGCATGAGCTTTGGAGGATTTGGAGAGGTAAAATTGGGATTAAAATGAAGAAAAACTTGAAGAAAATGGGCTAGGAGGTGATTGGATTCGATCTGGGCTAGTGGGATATGCTTTGGAGGCCCAAAATCTCAAAGAAGCCCATGTCAGGCACCACCCGCGCAACCCACCCGCGCAGCAGCACGCGGGTCGCGCAAGGCTCTGCAGGGGTAATTTCCGAAATCCATTTGGAAGGCTATTTGAGGAAGGTTGGTGCCCATCTTTTGGAGACTCTTGGACATCCGATTTTTGGAGATTCTCTCTGGAGTTTTGAAGACTTTTTAAAGCCAAGAACACTTGAAGAACATCATATTTTTACCTCTTGATTCTTGCTTAATGTTTGGTACAATTTTCTCTAACTTTGTTTCTTTGGGTTTAGTCATGCTTGGCTAAACTAATCTTGGTTGACTTTTAGTTAATCCTTTGAACTTTTGTTGAATGTTGAAGAATCCATGAACATGTTCTTAAATCTTTATGGGAATGTTTTGTGTTTTAACATCTTATCACTACTTGTATGTTTTAGTTCATGAGTTTAAATGTGTTTGTGGTGATTAGTTGGCTAATTTCTTGATTAAGTAAAGGATCCTCAAATTAGCAAGCAACAAATGATTTTTGTGTTGTTTTTGCTTCACACAATCATAAAAACATTTCCTCCAACATGGTGGTGAAAGCATTTGACCCCTCTTGGATTTGGTGACTTTTTGGTTCTTAATGCTAGTTGACTTTCACTAATTACATGCTATTTGGAATTAGTGACTTTGACTAAGGAAATTGTTATGAGCTTCTCTAGCCATTTCAACAATTAAGAAAAGTCTAGGTAATCTCAAGCTCCTTGGATTACTATAGCCAAATTAAGGATTTAAATCAAAGTATTGCACCATTGGATTCTAATGATATGTTCATCAAAAGTCAAAGTGAGGAAACTCTAAGTCAACCATCTCTCCCTTATTGATTTTACATCAAACTCTTATTTTTGTTGCATTTGTCTATTTAAATCATAGTTAATTCTAGTTTGTTTCAAGTATTTCAAAACACCAAAACCTCCCATTTTATTTTTATTGTCATTTTACAAGTATTTTTACAAAGCGATTTTTCATAGAGTTATAAATTGAACCAATCTCCGTGGATTCGATCCCTTTACCACTATACACTATTTTAGTGTGTAGTATTTAGGGTTATTATTTGTGTTGGCCTCGACAACCATCAAATTTTTGGCGCCGTTGCCGGGGATTGGTTTATTTTTAATCAATTTGTTTCTCTATGCTCAGATCTCAGCGTACAGGTGACTTGATTTACAACCCCGAAATCGAAAAAGAAGCAAGACGTTTGGCTAAGGAAAAACGAGTTGAACGTGGTCAAACTTCTAACCCCCACGGGGACCCGGAGGTTGAAACCGCTTCATTAAGTGATATAGAACCCGATTCTAGTCCCGACCCTCGCCAAGAAATTCCCGAAACAGCACCCCTACAACAAAATCCACCCATTATTGAACCAATTGTAATGGCGGACGGAGGAGAAGTTCCCGAGAGAACCTTGAGGCAAATGATGGAGACCGATGTTACACAAACTCCAACCGGTATCAATTACCCGGTTTTGGAAGGAGGTTCAGGATTGAAGTCAAGTTTAGTCCACCACCTACCAATTTTTCATGGATTGGAGAACGAAGACCCTCATAAGCATTTGAAGATGTTCCACATTATTTGCACTAGCATGAAGCCACAAGGGTCAACCGATGACCAAATCAAGCTAAGGGCATTCCCCCTTTCATTGGCCGATAGAGCAAAAGATTGGTTATTCTATCTTCCACCGGGGTCGATCAACTCATGGACCGACATGGCAAGAGCTTTCCTTGATAAGTTCTATCCCGCCTCAAGAGTCTCAAGTCTTCGAAATGAGATTTGTGGAATCCGCCAAGGTCAAAATGAGACTTTCCATGATTATTGGGAGAGGTTCAACAACTTGTGCTATAGTTGCCCACAACACCAAATTCCGGAACAACTCCTCATTCAACACTTCTACGAGGGATTGTTGCCAATGGAGAGAAGACTAGTTGATGCCTCAAGTGGTGGAGATGTCTTTAGTAAAACCCCACAACAAACAAGACAACTTTTCAACACCATAGCCACGAATTCACAACATTTTGGCCCTCGCCAAGATATGAAAAGAGACACACAACACAAAGTCAATGAAGTGGGAACATCAAATCTCGAGTCTCAAATCAAAGATCTAACCTCCGTTGTCCAAAAGCTAGCTATGGGACAAACTCCACAAGTGATGGTTTATGGAATATGTGCAACAATGGGACATCCTACAGATATGTGTCCCATCATTCAAGAAGATGCGGAGCATGTGAATGCCACGGGAGAGTTCCAAAACTACCACAACAAACCATCCGGTTACCAAAATGCATATAATTCAAGTTGGAAGCCAAATCCCAACATGAGCTACAATCCAAGATCATTGCCTCAAAATGCATTGGTTAGACCATCCTATCCACCACCACAACCTCATTACCAACATCAACAACCACACTATCAAACCAAACCGCACCCTCCACATCATCATCAACAACCTCCTCAATCCCAACCAGGTAGCTCCGGAATGTCTCTTGAAGACATTGTCAAATCTCTAGCCACTAGTACCCAACAATTCCAAAAAGAAACAAGGACTAGTATCTCCAACCTTGAAGCACAAATGGGAGATATAGTTACATCCATAAGCAAGTTGGAATCCCGTGGTAAACTCCCTTCTCAAACCGAAAAGAACCCAAATGTCAATGTGGTGACATTGAGAAGTGGCAAACAAGCCGGAGAAAGTAGTTCAAAGAAGAAGCCGAGGGAAGAAGTGGAAGAGATAGAAGTTATTCCCGTTGAAGTACCTATAATCAAGAATGATGCACACGCCGGAGTTCCAAAGAAGACTGCCCCTCTAGTAACACCAATAGCCACTCAACCACCGTTCCCCTCCCGACTTGCAACTTCAAAGAAGAATATGGAGGAGAAAGAGATTTTGGACACCTTCCGAAAGGTGGAAGTAAACATCCCTCTACTTGACGCAATCAAGCAAATCCCAAGATATGCAAAGTTCTTGAAAGAACTTTGTACCAACAAGAGGAAGTTGAAGGGAAATGAGAAAATTTTGATGAATGAAAACGTATCCGCGGTTTTACAAAGGAAACTTCCACCCAAATGCAAAGATCCCGGAATGTTCACGGTTCCTTGCAAGATTGGAGATGTCACTTTTAGTAGTTCTATGCTTGATCTTGGTGCTTCTATCAATGTCATGCCCTATTCGGTGTATAAATCATTAAATGTTGGACCCTTAAGTGAAACCAGTGTCATAATCTCTCTTGCGGATAAATCTAGTGTCTTTCCTAGAGGTGTTTCAGAAGATGTCATAGTGCAAGTGAACCAATTAGTCTTCCCGGCGGATTTCTATGTGATTGATCTAGATGAGCAAGTGTCCTCCAAATCGGCTCTAATCTTGCTTGGGATACCGTTTTTGAAGACGGCTAGGACAAAGATCGATGTGTATGCGGGAAGTTTGACAATGGAGTTTGATGGCGAAACAATAAGTTTTAATATTTATGATGCCATGAGATATCCTAGTGACATCTCATCTTTGTACTTTGTTGATGTTGTTGAGCCAATTACTCAAGAATTGTTTGAGTTGTCTAACGGTGATATGTTGGAGATGATCTTAAGCAAAGGATTCGATTGTGGGAAGCTAGCCGAACAATTAAAGCTTTATTCTTTGGATCCGGAAGTTGAGAAGTTGGTGAATAAAATGGAGATGAAAAAATTCACAAGATTAGATGTCAAGCAAATTGAATTGCCCCAACTCACACAAAATTGCCTCCATCCCTTGTTCAACCACCCTAATTGGAATTGAAGGTCTTACCTCAACATTTGAAGTATGCCTACTTGGGAAAGAATGAAACCCTTCCGGTTATCATTTCAACTCATTTAACCGAATTTGAAGAAGGGCAACTCATCAAGGTGTTGAAGGAGCATAAAGAAGCCATGTGTTGGACGATTGCGGATATCAAGGGTTTGAGCCCCTCCACTTGTATGCACAAGATCTTAATGGAGGATGAATGCAAGCCAAGTAGAGACGCGCAAAGAAGGTTAAATCCGCTAATGATGGAAGTTGTGAAGAAAGAGATATTAAAGCTTCTTGATGCAGGGATGATCTATCCAATCTCGGATAGCAAGTGGGTGAGCCCGGTGCAAGTCGTTCCAAAGAAGACGGGAATCACGGTGGTCGAGAACAACAAAGGTATGATGGTCCCCACTCGTGTGCAAAACGGGTGGAGAGTATGTATTGACTACCGCAAACTCAATGCGAGCACAAGAAAAGATCATTTCCCATTGCCTTTCATTGACCAAATGTTAGAAAGGTTGGCCGGGAAATCTCATTATTGTTGTCTTGACGGGTATTCCGGTTTTCACCAAATCCCGGTGGCACCGGAAGACCAAGAAAAGACGACATTTACATGTCCATTTGGTACTTTTGCCTACCGGAGAATGCCATTTGGATTGTGTAACGCCCCGGCCACTTTCCAACGTTGTATGGTTAGTATCTTTTCGGAATACGTTGAAAAGATAATTGAGGTTTTTATGGATGATTTCACGGTCTATGGCAACTCCTTTCAAGAATGTTTGATTACCTCACAAAAATTTTAAAAAGATGCATCGAAACAAACTTGGTTTTGAATTTTGAGAAATGTCATTTCATGGTGAGTCAAGGTCTCATTTTGGGTCACATTGTGTCTAGAAAAGGAATTGAGGTAGATAAGGCCAAAATTGAAGTTATTCAGAGCTTACCTTACCCAACTTGTGTTCGGGAAGTTTGTTCTTTTTTGGGCCATGCAGGTTTCTACTGAAGGTTCATCAAGGATTTTTCGAAGATAACAAGACCAATGTGCCAACTCTTGCAAAAGGAGGTCTATTTCGAGTTCAATGAGGCGTGCAAAGAAGCTTTTGACAAGCTCAAAGAGTTGTTTACATCCGCTCCCATCATGCAAGCACCAAATTGGGATCTCGCCTTTGAGATCATGTGTGATGCAAGCAACTATGCGATAGGCGCCGTTTTGGGTCAAAAGAATGGGAGGGCCTCCCACATGATCTATTATGCATCAAGGACACTAGACAATGCTCAAAGCAACTACTCTACCACGGAGAAGGAGCTATTGGCCATAGTGTTCGCCTTGGAGAAATTTAGACAATACCTACTTGGTACCAAGGTCATAGTGTATTCGGATCACGCAGCACTTAAGTACTTGATGACGAAGAAAGATGCAAAGCCGAGACTCATCCGGTGGATCCTACTGTTACAAGAATTTGACTTGGAAATCCGAGATAAGAGTGGATGCGAGAACCTCGTTGCCGATCATCTAAGCCAGATCACTTTAAATGAAACTCCTCTCCTATTGCAGGACGAGTTTCCGGATGAGCATCTCTTTTCCCTTACTCAATCTATTCCTTGGTATGCCGATATCGTTAACTTTTTGGTCACAAAAAGGTATCCCGACACATTCACACGTGCTCAAAAAGACAAGTTGAAAAGTGATGCAAAATACTATGTGTGGGATGAACCTTATTTGTGGAAACATTGTCCAGATCAAATCATTAGGCGATGTGTACCCCAACAAGAGCACCAATCCATTTTGCAATTTTGTCATGAATTTGCTTGTGGGGGACACTTCGGACCTAGTCGGACTTTGAGAAAGGTCCTTGAGTGTGGATTATTTTGGCCAACCATGTCACGCGATTGTTACATGTTTTGCAAAAGTTGTGAGCGGTGCCAAAGGACGGGAAACATTTCGCAAAAGAACCAAATGCCCCAAAACCCAATCCTTGTTTGTGAAATTTTTTACGTATGGGGGATTGATTTCATGGTCCCATTTCCCATCTCATTTGGCAACGTTTATATTTTACTCGCGGTTGACTATGTTTCTAAATGGGTTGAAGCCAAAGCCACAAGATCGGACGATGCCAAAACGGTTATCGATTTTTTAAAGTCTAATGTTTTTGCGAGATTTGGTGTGCCTAGGGCTTTGATTAGTGATAGAGGGACGCACTTTTGCAACAAAATGATGGAGGCTCTATTGAAGAAGTATCACGTGACTCATCGTGTCTCTACTGCCTATCACCCTCAAACGAATGGTCAAGCGGAGCTCTCGAATCGTGAAGTGAAGTCTATTCTAGAGAAAACGGTGAACCCGACAAGGAAGGATTGGAGTTTGAGACTTGACGATGCCTTATGGGCATATCGGACCGCTTATAAGACCCAGATTGGAATGTCGCCCTTCAGATTGGTTTTTGGAAAATCTTGTCATCTTCCCGTCGAGTTAGAGCACCGAGCATTTTGGGCGGTCAAGAAATGCAACTTCGACATAGACGAGGCGGGAAGGCATAGGAAACTTCAACTCCAAGAGCTAGAAGAATTGAGAAACGAATCCTATGAAAACGCAAGGATTTATAAGGAAAAAACGAAGCTCTTCCACGACAAGTCCATCACCCGGAAGAATTTTGAACCGGGACATAGGGTCTTATTTTACCATTCACGGTTGAAGTTATTCCCGGGCAAATTAAGATCAAGGTGGATTGGCCAATTTCTTGTAATAAAGACTTTTGACCATGGAGCGGTCGAAATCCAAAATGAAGAAACGGGACAAATTTTCAAAGTCAATGGGCACCGATTAAAGCCATTCTATGAAGGTTTTAATGCAAGTGTTATTGAAATCATCCACTTAGATGTCCCAGTGTGTTGAACCAAGCTGGAAGGATGTCTCGCCTAAGACGTTAAAGAGGGGCATTTTTGGAAAGCCTTATGCTTTCATGTTTCTATGTTCGAATAAAGAAGTTTTGAAAATGTTTTGATGCAACTTTTGAAGTCATTTTTGAAGAAGCCAAGAGTTTCTAGGTGTTTGGGGCCTTCTGAATCAAGAACTAGTGAAGAAACGGAAGAAAACAGAGAAAAATCGATTTCCAGAGCAGGGATCTGCGCGACCCGCGCGCGGGTGCGCGGCTGGTGTGCGCGGCCGGTCTTCAACTCGCGACAAAAATCGGATTCCTAACTGCATGATCCGCGCGACCCGCGCACGAGTGCGCGGCTGGTGTGTGCGGCCGACCTTTAACTTGCGACATAAAAATGGGAACTAAATGCATAGGTTGCGCGACCCGCGTGCCCCCTCTGCGCGACCCGCGTGCTGCTTGACGACCAGCCCTTATTTTGTTGACCAGCTTTGACTTTCGTTGACCAAGTGGTTTAATGAGTTGACCAACATTGACCGGGAGTCGACCACACTTGAATATGGATTGAAAACCTCCAGCAACTCTTCTTCTTCATTGCACTCTCTCAAACCCCCACCATTCTCTCTTAAACTCTCAAGAACACATAAACCCACTTTTCACATAAATTCGATTTCCCGGAGTTCCACCGGTCGGAATCCGACGAGACCACCGCCATTCTTCACCATTTTCCATGCTCTACAAACCCCACCCGAAATTTACTCCGATCCATTGCCGGGTTTAGGGGTGCCACCACCACCCAACTCGCCGCTTTCCGGCCATTTTCCGGCCAACTCCGACCACCTTTCGCAATTCCGACACCACCAAAGTGTTTCTTTTTCCAAGCTCTTTACATCTAACCGAACAAAACCTTAAAATCTCACCAAAAATTTTCCCGGAATTTTTGAGCCACCACGAGCCGCCGTCGGATTTTTCACACAAATAAAGTTGAAAATTTTCCTTCAGTGAACAAGTCTTGCAATTTGGCACCCACGAATAACCAAAGCTTGGGGTGCACGGTAGCGGATTCCGGGTTCAAGTTCAATTTTGGGATAATTCGGGTATTTTCTTTCCTTGGTTTTTATTACATTGCATTGTTTCAATTCGATAATTGCATCCAATTATGCTTTGGAAATTGCCTAGGATCGTTAGTTGTTGCCCGGTTTATTTGAAAACATTGATTTGAGAATGGGTGAGATTGGTTGATTTGCTTGGAAATTTGTTCAAAAATTGTTTAAACTTTGGTTGGGATTTTCTCATTTTGTCTCATAATGCTGCCGAATTTTTGTTGGAATTGTCAAATTAACCTAGTGGTGTTGTTGAAACCATTTTAAATTGTCAAAAGTTGGGTATCATTATTTCTTAGAATTTTTGTGTTCGGTTTAAAGATAGTTGCATTGATTTGAGAGTGGTGAGGTGAGGGATTACGTTGGTGAAGTTGTTTTTGATATTGTAGGTTTTGAAAATGGGCAAAACCGCGGCTCGGACATGCACCCATGGATCATCGATCGATCCTAACCCGCAAAAGGATGTCGCCGGTCCATCACGCAGAACAGCCGGTAAACGAAAAAAAAGAGGAGAAGAGGGAAGCGATCCTTCCCTTACAAATGCTGAAATCAAAACCTATCGCTCCAACCTTCGGGGTCGCACAATCCGGCCGACAAAATTCTACCATAGAAAGTCCATGAAAAAGCTTGGGGTGCATGATGGTGTATACAATTTGTTCCTACAACTGGGTTGGCGTGGTTTTCTTCGACTTTGTGACAAAACTTACGAGGAACCCACAATGGAATTTCTTAGCACATATGCACGAGATGATGAAACGAAAGTCCTCACATTCCAGTTGAAAGGGGAGCATCATAGGCTCACATACGAAGAGCTTGATTCCATCATGGGTATAGACGATCCATTCCGCATCAGCTCCCAAAATCAAGAGTACCAAGATTTTCTGCGTTACCCGGATGCAAACTTTTGGATGCAAATTTCCGGTCTCACAACCTTTAACCCAAGCCGACAGCGAGCCAAGCACATCGTTCATCCCTGCTGGCGAATTGCTCACCGAGTTCTCACGACAAGTATCTTCGGGCGCCTCGAGCCCGGTCAAATCAACAGATGTGAGCTATTTTTCCTCCGAAGCATGAGGCGTGCACTCCCCCTCAGTTTTTCAGGCTTCTTTTTAGACAAATGCGACTCCATTCGCCAGCGTTCCTCGGGGGAAATTTTCATCGGGGGACTTATCACGATCATAGGTCGAGCCGTCGGCCTAGACTTCCCGGCTCCCGAGTACATACCTGTCGACACCCCACCGAACTTCCTGCTAGATTGTGATACTCTCATCCGGATGGAGATGTTGCTCGATCGGGGAACACGCACATACAATTGGTTAGACTCTGACAAAGCCCCGGTTTACATCCTGCCAAGTTGGATCGGTTCTTCATTCGATACAGACGACCCCGACACTTGGCTTCCTCCAGATCAGTTGACCCAAGCAGGTGTATTCCCAGAATTCGGTGATGATGAGGGTGACGACGCAGATGAACAAGAGGAAGAAGATGAAGAAGAGGACGATGAGATGCCCGAAGATGAGGACCATTTTGACCAGCCTTCGATGCAGCAGCCGATGTTTCAGCATAATCAATCTCCACAACGTTTCGACCAGCTGCATCAGCAGGGGGGACACGAAGTCCCACCATATTTCCCCCCTACATTCTTTGACCAATTTGCCACAATGTTCTCCGCGGTGCAGCGCATCGACGCCCAAACGCAAGAGAATACGAGAACCATCCAAGATGTGGCAAGTCGTGTTGATCGATTGGAGCAGTCCTTCCCTCACACTTCCCGTCAGGTCCAGGATATGTGGGACTACCACTATCGCCACGGGCATTTCCCGCCGCCCGACCCCCTGATTTAGGTCCTTTCCGCCCTTTCCTTAAGCATTGAGGACAATGCTTGTTCTTAAGCTTGGGGTGGGGCATATCCCTTATCTTTTACTTTTTTTTTCATGCATTTTTAACTAGGTTGCATATCATTTTAGTTTTAAGCTAATTTTCATTCATTTTTTTTTAAATCCAAAAAGATTTTATTCTTTTTCTTTTTCACCTTTTATATTTTTGCATAACATTTAGCTTAGGCATTAACATTCATGCATTTTTGTTGTCTGTTTATTCTCACCCCCTGGATGCCATGGAATAGGTTCACAGTTATTGTATCATTATTGATCCAGGATCTTGTTGTTATCTCATCCATCGAACGGGGACCATTAGCCGCAGTTTGGGATCTCATACTTGGGATCAGATGTTGGTAGCTTAAAGGGGTAAGTGATCATGGACAGGTAGTTTTCATGAAGAATTATGCATACAATACTAATGACTGTAGGATATACTATAGCAATGGATGTCTTAGCCTTGCGGTCACTACCGCCGAGAGGATCACACTTGATCATGTTTGAACCGTTAGGATGAAGCACTAGTGCTACAACGTTCATGAGTGCTCCTGAAATAAGATTTGAGTATTGGATTAAACCCATGCTCCCCTGAATCACTTCATGGAATTTATCATGAGTGATTGTGAGACAATAATATCATATAGTCTTCAAACTAAGATATATGGGTTGTTGACTACGAGTTGCTTGTGCATTGATGATACGTAAACGCATCAGTAACTTGATGTTATAAAACGTATCGTTGTGCATGATTTAATGAGTAGTTAGTACAAGCATATAATGTCGAAGTTTATCTGTTACTTTATCCTAAGAGGATTAAAAGCGATATCTTAGGCCCCTCGATGATTTGTTTTGACTTATGTGTCGGGCCCGATCAGAACTAAATTGATGTGTTCAGTTATGTTCTATGTCAAGCGAATCGGAAATCGGGAAACAAACTGTAGGGCAATAAGTATGACTATGTTCCATTTATTTGTCTGCATGATATCTTGAAGATCAGAGGAGTATATGATCCCTTATCCAAAGGACGCGTGACTGACTAGGTCAGACTTCGATAGCGGCTTTTGAAAGTTATGATTGCTAATCGGATCCTGAAGTTGCATTGGTAGTTATAGCTATTAGGTTTATCCATGTGGGACACTACTGGATTAGGTGTATAAGCCCATAACTATAACTGGGATGTACTTCACCCGATAGTAACATGGTCCTTTTGGGTTGCCTTCACCAGTGCAATTTATATATTAATTGAGAAATCATATTATTTAACTAGTATTGATCAAGAAATAATTTGGAATTGATTTAGTGATCAAAAGAGACTAATTAAGTATACGGGGACTGATTAAGTAAATCAGTGATTCTTTTAGTGTGAGCCAAAGATCCATGGTTAATTAGGATGCGCTAAACCAACATGGATAGTCCATGGAGGTTTAACCCATGGATCCTAAGTAATGTGAAGGGTCATGGTGCATTAGGGATTGCATGGATGTAACCCTAGCATTTGCAACACTATAAATGAACACTCCTAGAGCCAAAATCGGTTACACCATTCATTTTAAGAGAGTGATATTGATTTTGTGCTAACTAGCTAATTCTCTCAAGTCTCCTCTTGAATTTGGTTTTTGTGACACCTTAGAGGCATCACACTTGAGGTGCTAAAGTTTTCAAAGGCCAAGAACTACAACTACATCAAGAGGTATTCATCTAACTATGAGTCTTGTATTGTATATCCTCCATTGTATGCTAGTTAGGATGTGTGCTTTGGAAAATTGAAAATGCATGTATAATTAGAGAAAACATAGATCCAAAGCATCTAGGGTTGTATGTGCACCGTAGGAGTGTTATAGTGCTTAAAACCCAACAATAATAACAACACATAATCAAGTAAGGGTATTTTGGGAAATCACCGCTCGGGCTGTGGCTGATTGTACACACCGCTTCGGATCCACTTTCAAAACTCTTTAATCTCTTTGCAAAAATCGTGTGATGAAAAATCATTCTCATTTGAAAAGTTATCAACTCCTTAGTTTGAGTCCAGACATACTCGAAGGTACAGTCGAATCCCTCAAACCAAGGCTCTGATACCAAATTGTAACGCTTCAAAATTCAAGGCAAAATTTTCATTTTTAATTCTCAAAATATTACTTATAAATTCAAGTCATCACATAAATTGTAAGTTATTATCAAAACAATATCAGTGTATCCCAAAATCTTCCAATCTCCATAAGCCGGCGGATGTGTACAATCATGCCTTCGCTTTCCGGGAATCAACAGAAGTACCTAAAACACATTTAACTCAACACAGTAAGCACGAAGCTTAGTGAGTTTTCCAAGATATCACATACACAAATAATAAGCCTCTCATGGCTATATATTGGCATGGACCCTCCGGTCATGCATCTCAGTGAAGGTCCTCCGGTCTCACGGCTCGGTATGGACCCTCCGGTCATGTGTCTTAGTGAAGACCGTCCAGTCTCACAACTAAATTTGGACCCTCTAGTCCTAACTCAATAAATGCACAGAATAATATACAACATAAACCACAAAGACAAAATGCATAATATCACATAACTCGGTATCAGCACATAAGGCCCTCCAGTCGATAACACATATAAGACCCTCCCGTTGCACATTAATTTCCACTCGGGTAAGTATAATGAGAAGACTCACCTCGCAATTTAAAGCAAGAATATCCCACACTCGAACTGCTGGTCTAGACTCCGCCTAACATATTTCACATATATCTCTAATAATCTTAGAAATGGGAAAAGACTATTTTACCCCTCCATGGCCTCCAAAGTTCACAACTAGACCAAAACCGTAAGTCAATGGAAGTTAACACTCAAGTCAACAGTCCATGTTGACTCAACTCATCGAGTGCGTCTATGCGACTCTTCGAGTTCCTTCTATTCTCTAAAAAATTAGGAAAACTCGACTCAACTCACTGAGTTGTCTCACCAAATCGTCGAGTTTGTGTAATGTCCATAATATTGGGGAAAATCCTAACCACTCGTCGAGTTCACTCAGAATCCAAAAAGCAGAAAATCCCAACCTAACTCATCGAGTTGGCAATCCAACTCGTCGATTTTTTCAGTAATAACTCATTCAGCTCATTCCAGTCAAGTCTAACGCTCCAAACTTCAGATCCAACCTCCTAGGATGAAGTTACCACATAAAGTTGCTAACTTTACATGCATACAAAGTCTCACAAGGCTAAAACACTCAAAACTAAGCTCAAGAAGAGGTTTAGGGCATGAAGAAGGCCAAGGATTGATAAAGTTGATGACTTTATGACTATAGAAGCCTAGAGGAGTCCAGATCTGAAACCATGTCCTTGTGATAGGCTCAAATCCAAGAATGAGTCCATAATGTCCCAAAAATGGCCGTAAACACTCCCAATAGAAGATCTAAGTGTAAAGAAGTCAAGGTATTAAATTTATATCTCAGTTTGATCGCCAATACACAGGAGGTGATGGATCTACAACCTTCTTCTTGATCCAAGCTTCTCAATCTTCAAGTCTGCTTCCAAAACTCCTCAAAAGTCACCTTTTAGGCTCTCAAACACACCCGAGAGGGTACCAAGCCCGATCTAGGGTTTTCTCTGGATGAAATAACGATGAGGGAAGCTACAATGGGTTATAAGTTCTTTAAATAGGGTGCCAAACCCAGAAATTTAGGGTTTTCACTAAACAACCTCTACTCGTCGAGTTGGCCCTCCAACTCGTCGAGTTTGCTTCAAAAATCTACGCAGACTGATCTCTCCTACACGACGAGTTGGAACAGCCAACTCATCGAGTAGGTCCTACAATATGCATGAAACCATCGAATTTCACACCTGGGAAATCCGGGTGTTACACATTACTAGGATTCCTAAAAGTTCTTATGTGACCTAAACCTTTTAGGATCCTAATAGTCCGAGGATCCTTGTGAAAAGCTAATCTATTTTGATTGTATAATCACATCAACAATGCAAATATATATATATATATATATATATATATATATATATATATATATATATATATATATATATATATATATATATATATATATATATAAACAACCATAGCATTAAAAGGGTTGCCCATTAACCCTACAAAAATAAATAAGTAAAATATTATCTTAAAACCAAAAGCATTCAAATTGTTTTTTTTTAAGGAAAGCCAACTTAAACCACAAATTGATCATCAACAACTGGAACCTTCTATGCTTCTTCATCCTCTCCTTCTACCTATAGTCGATTTGAAGGATCATGACCGATGTAAACATGCTCACCGGTTAATTTAGTTAGGGCTTCATGCCATCCAACTACAATCTAGGATCCTGCATTGGCCACTCCCTCTTCAAGTTTGATCCTAGCTTCGCAGATAGCCATAACGACACTACCCCTCACCTCAGATATCACCTCCGCCATCTCATCAGCATGCTCATCCTCTTTCTCAGTATTCGCTTTACACAACAACTCCACCCTCGTTATGAGATCTTCATTGGTGGATTTCCACACTTTCTCCTGTTCCTTTAAGGCTAACTCAGCCTTCTTAGCTCTCACGTTCAAGTTAACAGCAGTGCGAGAGACGTGATTAGAAACCTGAAACAAGAAAGACATTAGTAGATATAAAATCATAAAAACTAAGAACTGAAGTTCATGAAACACTTACAATATGAGAAAAAGAGACCGTCTTCCTAAGAGCTTCTTTAGATGCAAGGTTTTCCAGGCTCAGATCTGGAACCTCAATTGTTTTCCTTTTCCGGGAGCTTGGAGTTTTGACAATGAGATCGATGTAAGCTCTATTGGAAGGAAGAGAGGAGGCACATTTTTTACTTCTTGACCATAATCAAACCACTGGAAATGTCGTCCTCCAAATCAAAAATGCAAATTCGGGCACTAGATCGCTTAGCTTTGGATCCTATATCAAGGATCCCCATCAGTTTAGGACCCCGAAGATAAGGTAGACAATAAGAGGAGGGCAGGATTCTTACCAGTGGAAATTGAAGCTGTAGGGTCCATTATGTGTTGCGTCTTGGGCTTGTTCTTTAGTTCAGTTTTATATCCGGATTGGGCTTGTCCATCCGTGATTTTATTTTCTAGGGTTTAGTATTTATAGATGCTTGCATGCATCTTGGTACGTAAGATTTGGAGTCAATCATTCACAGCGCATACTTTTATTTTGATTGTAACCCTAAACAGCCTCTACAGCGGAAGTTCTTAGTCGAGCTCTGCTGAGGCATGAATCTATTGAATCATTCAGCATATTTTGATTCATTCCACTGTTTGATCTTTCTGTTCTTATTTCTGTGATTAACCTGTTTGAAGATCTAAACGATCAAAGAGTTATTCAACTCTTCAATTGGTATCAGAGCAGGAGACTGTGTAATTCATACACATCTCTTCTGTGAAAGCAGTGATTAGGGTTTATTCCGCATTCATTGATATTTATTGAGCCATCACTCATAATTGACATATCTCATTAATTATTCATCTTGCCCTAATATTACGTATTACAAAGTCTGATCTTATAACAGGTTACACGATCAAGCATGGACGATTCTCAATCCAATCCCATCAACATCTCTAATAGCATCGGATCAACCACCAAGATTCCAATTCTCTATACTCAAGACTATGAAGTATGGACGTACCACTTTGAAGATTACGTTATTGGATCTGAAGATAACGGGTATCTGATATGGGAAGCTATCACTTCTGGCCCTTTCGTTCATTCAAGAATGTCTAGGATCATTAAAACTCAAAAGGAGTATAATGATCTATTAAAAGATGTGAAAGACGTCACTCAGGATGAAAAGGAGAAGTTCCAATGCAACATTAAGGCATTGAGACTAATTCGATTCGCTCTTCAGTCTGACACGTTTCGATTAGTTAGTTCTTGCAGTATAGCAAAAGAAATCTGGGATTGGCTGCGAGAGTTGTACTCCACAGATGAAGATCTAGAGCATTCAATTTAGACCCTACTTCTCTCTGAATTTGGAGAATTCAAGCAGATGCCGGTTGAGGTAGTTACACAAACATTTGATCGGTTCAATCATCTTCTTAGCAAGATGATCAAGCATGACATTGAAAGAAAGCTCATCGAACAGAAGGTCACCTTCTTGAATGGTCTGAGACCCGAATGGAGGGCTGTTGTGTCGACGGTTAAAGCACATGAGCAGTTTAAATCGTATTCCTTGGCAGAATTGGTGGGGATTCTGAAATCCCAAGAATAGATTGTGTTACAAGAGAAAAGCGTGGTTTCAAACTTGGGATCTTTGGCGCTTTTGTCCAAAGGTAAGAATGCAGAAGAAGAAGAAGAAGAAGATTTGAATCTGGGAGATTACGATTTAACAGCTGAAGACTATGCTATGATGGTATTGTTGGGTTTTGAGCATTCTAACACTCCTAAGTGTACATGCAACCCTAAATACCTTGGATCTATGTTTTCTCTATTATACATGCAAATAAGAACATCCAAGGTATTATCCTAATCTAGCATACAAAACAATAACTATAGCAAGATAGAATACATACCTCTTTGATGTAGAAAGTCTTCATGAAGCTTGAGTGCCTAGTGCCCCAAGTGTGACACCTCAAATGGAATCACAATCATCAAAACACTTAGAATAGCTTGAGAGAATTCTACACTTCATCAAAATCGGCTAGCCCTTTCACTTCACACACTAGTGGCCGATTTTGGTCAAGAATAAGATGCTTATATAGTTAGGGTTACACCATGTAAACCCTAATTGACATGGCCTTTCATTTCCATGATCCATGGGTACAAATACACCATGGAGCATCCATGGACCATCCTATGGGTTTTAGCCCAACTTGATTATCCATGGAGCATTAGCCCACTATACAAGTATGGATGATTTACACAATCAACCCATATATTTAATTAGTCTTCTTTTGATCACTTAATTAATCCTAGATTAATTCTTGATCAATACTAATTAAATAATCTTATTATTCTTATTATTAATATACTAGAACTTATAATATATTAATAACCATAAGTGTCTTATTTCTCTTATTATAGTCTATCCAAGTGCATGATGGTATGCAACCCAAATGGACCATGCCGGGTCGGGTCAAGTCTTACCAATTATAGTTATGGACTTAGACATTAATCCAACAGGTATCAAATCCCATAAGGTTCATCAAGAAGAAGTTCCCTACCAACAAGAACCGAAATTGGCAGGGAAGCTACAGCTCTGAGAAAGTGAATGAGGAGCCGAAGGTTGAAGAATCAAAGAAGGAAGCGAAGGGTGAAGCTGACTCTGGTGTCAGTTGCTTCTACTGTGGTGGGAAAAATCATTACGCAAAAGATTGCGTGTTGAAGAAGATGGCAGAGAAATATGAGGAGAAAGATGAAGAAGCAAGTCTTATGAAAAGGTTGGAAGAAATTAAGAGGAAGAAAGCTGCTACTAATCCCTCTATGAATGCTCTTATTGTGTAGGGTTTGGTAGTTGATGATGAGTTCGGTGGCGTACAGGTTTGGTCAACCGACTCAGAAGATGATGAAGTGAGAAAGTGATAGTTAGTTTTGTTTACTTCTTTTTATAGTTTATTTTAGCATATTTCATTCATAATTTAGATAATTTCCATGCATATTTTCCATTTTGTTATTTTATGACTATTTCGGGTACTTTCGAATCTTGTGAGCATAATTGCAGGTTTTCGGGTCTAGCGGAGCGGGAGTGTTCGGGACGTATGGGAAGCGATGAGATTTGGAAGACAAAAATGATGTTAGGCTTGGTGATTGTGGAGATTATGCATGGAGTGAGCTTGATGGTTATTTGAAGGCTTGGAGAGAAATAAACTTTAAATTTGCAAGATGCGGGAGTTTATTCAAGCATACGTAGATTTTTAATCGGGAGAGTGCACGAGCTTTGGAGGATTTGGAGAGGTCAAATTGGGCTTAAAATGAAGAAAAACTTGAAGAAAATGGGCTAGGAGGTGATTGGATTCGATCTGGGCTAGTGGGATATGCTTTGGAGGCCCAAAATCTCAAAGAAGCCCATGTCAGGCACCACCCGTGCAACCCACCCGCGCAGCAGCACGCGGGTCGCGCAAGGCTCTGCAGGGGTAATTTCGGAAATCCATTTGGAAGGCTATGTGAGCAAGGTTGGTGCCCATCTTTTGGAGACTCTTGGACATCCGATTTTTGGAGATTCTCTCTGGAGTTTTGAAGACTTTTGAAGGCCAAGAACACTTGAAGAACATCATATTTTTACCTCTTGATTCTTGCTTAATGTTTGGTACAATTTTCTCTAACTTTGTTTCTTTGGGTTTAGTCACGCTTGGCTAAACTAATCTTGGTTGACTTTTGGTTAATCCTTTGAACTTTTGTTGAATGTTGAAGAATCCATGAACATGTTCTTAAATCTTTATGGGAATGTTTTGTGTTTTAACATCTTATCACTACTTGTATGTTTTAGTTCATGAGTTTAAATGTGTTTGTGGTGATTAGTTGGCTAATTTCTTGATTAAGTAAAGGATCCTCAAATTAGCAAGCAACAAATGATTTTTGTGTTGTTTTTGCTTCACACAATCATAAAAACATTTCCTCCAACATGGTGGTGAAAGCATTTGACCCCTCTTGGATTTGGTGACTTTTTGGTTCTTAATGCTAGTTGACTTTCACTAATTACATGCTATTTGGAATTAGTGACTTTGACTAAGGAAATTGTTATGAGCTTCTCTAGCCATTTCAACAATTAAGAAAAGTCTAGGTAATCTCAAGCTCCTTGGATTAGTATAGCCAAATTAAGGATTTAAATCAAAGTATTGCACCATTGGATTCTAATGATATGTTCATCAAAAGTCAAAGTGAGGAAACTTTAAGTCAACCATCTCTCCCTTATTGATTTTACATCAAACTCTTATTTTTGTTGCATTTGTCTATTTAAATCATAGTTAATTCTAGTTTGTTTTAAGTATTTCAAAACACCAAAACCCCCCATTTTATTTTTATTGTCATTTTACAAGTATTTTTACAAAGCGATTTTTCATAGAGTTATAAATTGAACCAATCTCCGTGGATTCGATCCCTTTACCACTATACACTATTTTAGTGTGTAATATTTAGGGTTATTATTTGTGTTGGCCTCGACAACCACCACAAAGCCTTCTCATGGAAAGGCATATGTGGCAAAGAATAGTGATGCTGGTGGAAGATGTCTGATGGTGTCAGATGTATCCCAGATGAGAGGATACAACACTGATGGTGGAAACGAAGAGGCTAAGGAGCGAGAGGACGTATGCTTTACAGCGAAGTCTCTCAATGTGCAGATCAACGAGCAAGATGAACTGATCAAGAAGGTACAATATATTTTTATTTCGTTTAAAATTCCACAAACATCATATGAAAAGGAATTAAATAACTTGAATTCAAGAATTTCAAATCTAGATAGTTGTTGAACTCAAACACGTGTCACGAATTCAAATCTAACTGACCAAATAAGTAGGGTGTCATCCAAGAGTGAGGAGCGAATGATATGGATAGAACAGAAGGAGTCGGAGCTGGTTAAGTCTAGGGATGAGAACATTTATTTGCAAAGAGACAATCTTAAGTTATTAAATCAGAGGAATGTTTTCTTTTTGATTGCAAAAAGACTTTATACTAATATTAGTCAGTTGCATTTAAACAGTGAAATAGGCCAGAAGATACATCGCATGATTTTGCCCTTCCTTGAGTTAAAGGAGGATGATATCGATGCCGAAGCATACAATTGCGAAAGTGTTGTATCTTCAGATGATCTTAATCCCACCTATATATGTATGGTCTGGACAAAATTGAATCTTTTATAAAGTCCAAAGACCATAAGGACATGCTTAAGAATCTTTTGGATGAAAATGATAAGTTGAAACTCAGAGCCGACACTATACAAAAATTTGACTCTTTGAGTACCAAATTAAGTTCAGAAAATAAAATTGATGTTGAAAATGCATCTGAACTTAATGAGGACGATGACATAAGTGAAATTTCTGTAGAGGATGAGGTTAACTGTTCCAAGTTTATTAGGAGCGAAACTGAAAACCACAAAAACTTGATTTCTGAAAATTCTGTGGAATTCGATCGTCTGTCCAAACATAAGTCCCCAATCCTTAAAGAAAAGACTGTTGTATACCAAAAGGTTCGAACCACTCATAATCAAGTTTATAAGGTCACAGGAGTAACCGAACATCAGACAACCGAACTCACTGCCATAGTGAATGAAGATAATGCAGATGGATGTGATGAGTTTTTCTGGTCAGCACCGATAGACAATGCTGATGAAACAGTTGGTTTGTCGGAGCGAACATCATGGAAAGCCAAAGGGAGATACGTGGCAGAACCATTGAATAAACCTACAAAATTTGACGTTCCAAGTTCTAGCAGTACAAAAGAGATTCCAGTGGAAGATGTCACCTCAACTAGCAAAACCTCTTCCATGAAGAGTGGACCTGTTGCTAAGAAGCATAAACAGAAGGCAAATATTCACCGACAACCGAAACAGGTGAAAAATCAAAAGCAACAGAGGAACTTGAGATACAAGAAAAATCTCTCAGAGCGAAAGCAGTTTTGGCGTTCTCAAAATCCTCACTATACTCAGTATGACAGAAATTCCATGCCAAAAGGAGAAGAAAATAACAGTAAAAGGCGTTTTGGTCCATCAATCCAAAAGAACGAGAGGAAGACTTTCGGGCCACAGGAAGAACAAAACCAGAAGGATAGGTTCGGTCCCGAAAGCAACAACAACCGAAAGGCTGGTTTCGGATCATCAAACAACAACCGACAAAGACATGATTTCAGCCCTTCAAGCTTTTATTGTAGAAGAACCATCTTCGGTCCAGCTACTAACAAAAACCGGAAAAACAGCTTCGGTCCATCATCAAACGGCAACCGAAGGTCCAGGTTCGGTCCCTCAAATGATCTCAACCGAAAGGGTCATTTCGAACCTCAAGTCAGGAAAGATTCTCATTCTAATTTCTTTTCTTCTAATTCTTCTCGTTCTAATTCTTCTTCTAAGCCTAATTCTCGTCATACATCAAATTCACAATCATCAAAGGATATGGAAGGAAAAAGGAAGATTTTCTTAGCTACTGAAGACCGAAAGCAAGCTAAAGTCCAAACGCCCGAATATGAATCCAAAATACCTGCATCTAAATCCAATAAACTCAAAGTATTTACCATTAATAGGAAAGATGAAACAACCTTAATAAAAAGAACATATCTGGTTGATGTTTCCCTTACTTCTCATGTTTCTGTAAAAGGCTCACGAGGACCCAAGAAACTTTGGGTTCCTAAATCTGCTTAATTTTTGCAGGTTATAAGTGACGAGCAGTTTGACAAAGAATGGTACATAGACAGTGGTTGCTCACATCACATGACAGGAAGGAAGGAAGAGCTAAGGGAGTTTCGGTCACTTCAAAACGGTGGCAATGTCAAGTTTGGTAACAACTCTTATGGAACGATAAAGGGTTATGGGATGATAACTAATGGAGATTTTACAATCAGAAAGGTGGCGATAGTAGAGGGGTTGCAACATAACCTCATCATTGTGTCTCAACTGGTGGGAGGAACAGGTCTCAAAGTCTCATTCGATGAAGAAGGTTTAGAGATAATAGAAAAGAAATCCAACAAAATCATTCTCAAGTCTGAACGAAAAGGTGAAATGTTCCCTCTGAATCTCAAACCAATCAAAGGGAATCCAACAATATGTCTTTTATCCAAAGCTCACTCAGACGAAAGTTGGTTGTGGCACCGAAGGCTCTCACATCTCAACTTCAAAGACATCAATAAGCTAGTTACCGGTGGTGATGTTCGAGGACTTCCATTACTCAAGTTTGATCGTGAACACTTGTGCGCTGCATGTGACATGGGGAAACAAAGTCGCCAAAGTCACCCAACGATCATAAACACGAAAGTTGTTGAACCACTTGAGTTGGTTCACATCGATTTATGTGGTCCATCATCAATCGAGAGCATTGGTGGTAACAAGTACATTCTTGTTATTGTTGATGACTTCTCACGTTTTACATGGCTGTACTTTCTAAAGCACAAATCTGAGTCGACTCCCAAGCTGAAGATCTTTATCAAGCAAGTCGAAGTGCAACTGAGGAAAGTCGTTAGAAACATCAGGAGCGACAATGGACATGAATTCAAGAACAAAGAATTCGAAGACTTCCTAGCAGAAAAAGGCACCAGTCACAACTTCTCAGCCCCTTGTACACCTCTACAGAACGGAATTGTCGAAAGGCGAAACCGCTCCCTGTGTGAGGCGGCCCGAACCATGCTAAGTTTTGCTTCCTTTCCTTTATATTTCTGGGCTGACGCTATTGCTTCAGCGTGTTTTACTCAGAACAGGTCTTATCTCAACAAGCATTTCTCTCTCACTCCTTATGAGATAATCAACAACAGGAAGCCGAATGTCAAGTTCTTTCACGTGTTCGGTTCCAGGTGCTTCATCTTCAACTCCAAAGAACATCGCAACAAGTTTGATGTCAAAGCTGATGAATGTATCTTTCTGGGATATTCTCTTACTTCAAAGGCATACAGGGTTTTGAATAAGCGTTCTAAAAGAATTGAAGAAACCTATTATGTGACGTTCGATGTCAATTACGTCAAGAAGTTGAAGTTTACTGAAGAAGCAATATGAGAGATTTTCTCTCAAACAGGTCAAGTCACAACCTCTATCGCCAATCTCTTTGACCAGTTCATGGATCTATTTGATGAACCTGAGAAAGCAGCTCACTCTGAAGCCACAACAGCAGACAACAAGATTGATCACCTTAAGAAGATCGTCGAAGTTGCAGCCAAACGAATGGGAACAGAAGAATCAGTTCGAAAATAACCTCCCCAGAGCAGTACTTCGGTCAAGGGGGAGAATCTATCCTCTTCAAATCAACATGATTCACATATTCAGGTGGAGAATCCAATTTTTGACGAACCCGAAAGTCCTGTAGCACCCGAAAGCCCCTCTGCACCTGAAAGTCAAGTAACACCCGAAAGTCTAGTAACACGCGGAATTCCAGTGACAATCGAAAGTCTGGATCAAGCCGACAGCTCAGTCGAAGAAAGACTTCATGGTTCATCATCTGTTGAGGGGGAGAATTCAGATATGCTTTATGATGATGACATTCAATCAGAGTTGGAAGAAATGGTAAATGCTGAATTGGATCCATCCTATGATCCAAACTATCCTCCTCTTACCAAACGGACCAGAGATCATCCTGTATCTCAAATATTCGGTGATGTATTTGAAAAGGTTCTAACACGATCTCAAGTGAAAGCAAAGCAAACTTCCTTATTCTCCAAAGTAGAATTTTGTATGTTCAATTCTTTCATCTCTAAAATAGAGCCGAAGACCGTTAATATTGCTCTCGATCATTCTTATTGGGTTCAGGCAATGCAAGACGAATTTAATGAGTTCGAAAGAAATAAGGTCTGGCGTCTCATTCCAACACCAAAAGATGCTTCGGTCGTAGGTCTCAAATGGGTATTCAGAAACAAAATGGATAAGGAGGGTAATGTGATTCGAAATAAGGCTTGGCTAGTGGTGAAAGGTTACTGCCAAGAAGAAGGAATCGATTACGAAGAGACATTCGCTCTGGTAGCAAGGCTGGAATCTGTTCGTATATTTCTTGCCTACGCTGCACACAAGAACTTTGAGGTCTACCAGATGGACGTAAAATGCGCCTTTCTGAATGGGGAGCTTGATGAAACTATGTACGTGGAGCAATGTCACACCCCCGAACCAGACGGCGGAAACGTCCGGGGGCTGTCGTGACTCAATTGAATACCATAACATTGAATATATATGAAACAAAACAACATTCGTCACCATTCATCAACATAGTACAACCAGTAGTGTTTACATGTCATACATTGTTTTAACATTACATTCCCCAAAAATTAATTTGTTCAATTCATACAAAAATAAACTGCAACCGTCACTGAGTATGATTTCCCTTGATTCACTGGTTCCCTGAGAATACAAGTATTTTGAAAAACGTCAACATATGAAATGTTGGTGAGTTCATAAGTAGTGTTTGAAATCGAATGTTTATATTGCTTGAAAAACCACCAGAAAATCCGATATTTTCTGAAAAGAAAAGCTTTCGAAAACGTTTGTGAAGATCCATAGGTATGCTTGTTTGTTTCTATACTTGTAAAAAAAATGTTCATTGAAGATGTATGCGTTTCAAATCGGTATGTAATAAAAACCCTAGGGAAACCCGATGTTCCCCTAGCTCTTTTGGAATCCATTAAGTTGCGTTGAAAACATTATGAAAATAGCAGTGTCGGTCCCAGGCGACGTTGGAAGGTTCTCGAGCATTGATTATTTACTACAAACCCGCATTACACAAACGCCCAGTTTATAGTTATACTAACGAACCCGAAGGCGTCGTCCGTACTAATCACGTTATCCAATCGCCCGGACTAAGTGTAGTCCCACATCCGAAGAGAAAGAGGTCATGAAGACCCCGGTAACTCCATTAACCGGTTGGGGAAAATATGCGTGCGAGGGGTCCCCGACCCGCCTCATAAAATATGCAGACTCTTCTAGCAATACCATGGACCCTTGGGGACCAGTGGTACAAGCCATTGAAAGTCACTCTACGTTGTGCCGAGTCGGTAAAACTCAACACTCCGTAGAAAATAAGTGTCTTCGGGCCTTAAGATCAGGTCATCGGGCTAGCTAGGCCCAACAAGCAAGATTTTACACTTTTGGGGCCCGAAGATGGTGCGTAGACGTCTGTGCACACTCGTATGTATATGTATTACCAATCGTTATTTGTATGTATCGAAGAGTTAGTAGTTGTAGATTTCCATTGGCTCGAGACCGAGCCAATTCGTTTAACAACGACTTTTGGTATTGTAATGAGTTGTATTTCGTTGATAGTCGAGGTGTCATTATTTGATCAAATTGTACATATTGAATCAGCCTTGAAATATTTCTGTTTTCAGCCCCTCATTATTTGTAAAATTTACATTTTCAACCCTTTTATTTCAATATTTCCCGGTTTGGTCCTTAAACTATTTTTCTTGACCTTTTAACACCAAAAATTATTGAAATTCATATTTTCCAGCATATTTTTCATAGAAAACAGTTTAAGTCCCTGAAAATGCAGTTTTTCTCGGTTTTAGCCCTTCTTTTCGCAATTTTGACAATTTTGGCCCAAATTGGAAAATTTTTGCAACTTTGGTCCTTTTTAAATTTAAAAAGCATTTTAAACCTTTGAAAAGGATTTGGGACACTTATAGTCCACTGTTTTACAGAAATTCACAGTTTTGGCCCTCCAAAACAGAAAAATTCGCATAATGGGCCTCCTTGGGCCGAAATTTTCATTTTTAGCCCAATAAGCTTGAAATTTATGTTTTTAATCCTCTAATTGAATATAATTCCAGAAATAGCTTTATGGAAACTGTTTTGGCACATTTGATCCATCAGAATCTGTGAAATGTCAATTTGGGCCCTTAATTTTGTATTTTTCACATTTTTGGCCCAAAATTTGTGTTTTTAACCCAAAGAAAATTATCACTAAACCACTTAGCCATTTTTCTTGAAGCACTTTGTGTTTAGAAATATATTTGAAGCTAAAATCATTTAACACAAGATATATCTCGGTTTTGATGGGTTTTAAGGCTAGATTCAACATAAAAACACATAAAAGCATACATATAAGCATGGAAATCATACAAGGCATACAAACACATATAGATCTACACTTTCACTTGTATTCCCCCCCCCCCCCCAAAAACTTCATAAAAACAGAAAATAGGGGTATGAATCTCACCTTGGGGTGTTGACTCGGTTTTTGGAAGAAGAGATGGAAGAAAAATGAAGTGTTTTTGGCCTTGGCTCCCTTTGATGAAGATCTTGAGTTTTGAGATGATTCTAGGGTGTAAGATCACGATTTTTGTATAGATTAGGAAAGGATTTTGATAACAAAAGAATTTAAACCATAGATCTATGCATAATCTTACCTTAGATGATGATTTACTTGCAAAATCCTCTTGGAAAGTCCCTAAATTTCGAGATTTTTGGAGAGGGGAGGAAGGAGAGTTCTTGAGTGTTCTAGAGAGAAAGTTGAGATATTTTTGGTGTGTGTGGTGTTGCTCTCGGCCGAACAAGAAGAGAAGAGAGAAAAGAAGTGACTCTTGAAGTGATACATGCATGGAGGTATGTGATATGTGCCTAGAAATCCATTAGATAATAGTGAGGTGGCAACCAAAGTCAACTTCCCTTGGATTTGGGCCTTGGGCCGAGAATATGAAGGGAAAGAGGAAAAATTTTGGGCTTTTGCCCCCAAGCCCAACATTAGAGGTAGTTTAGGGTATTTATTGGGCTTATAAAATAAAATTGTGATTTTTATGCTTTATTAAGCTAGGTTAGGTTAAATTATGGATCAAAACTTGTGTTTTATTTCCTTCTAGGTTCTACCTAGCCCAAAATATTGAAATAAACGAATGTGGGTCCAATTAGAGCCCAATTAGGGTCCTAAACCCATGATAGTCCAATTGGAAGCTTATTGGTCCATTTGGATCCAATAAGGAAGTCTTAGTCCAAAATGGACTTAACCAAAACTTCTAGGGTCTCCAATTGTCTGATGACTATTTGTAGTTCTAGCATGTTGTATTTACTTGAAGTTTTTGATTCACATTAAGTTGAATGCATAGATTACATGGCTCAAAATTTACAGTTGTGACATCATCCCCCTGTTAGAGGGAATTTCGTCCTGAAATTCTGTTTGAAAGCTAGATTTGAGAAAACTAGAATAGGTGAGGGTACTTCTGCTTCATTTGATCCTCGCGTTCCCACGTGAATTCTGGCCCACGCTTTGCGTTCCACCGTACCTTCACGATCGGGATGCGACTTTGTTTAGTACGCTTCACCTCCCTGTCCATGATTTCGATTGGTTCTTCGACGAACAGGAGATTCTCATTGATTTCGATTTCGTCAAGAGGAATGACGAGAGTTTCATCTGATAGGCACTTTTTCAGATTAGAAACATGAAACACGGGGTGTACACCGTTTAGCTCCGTGGGTAGTTGTAGTCTGTATGCTACTGGACCTATTCGGGCGACGATTTCGAAAGGTCCAATGTATCGCGGGTTTAGCTTTCCTCGTTTTCCGAAACGTATAACTCCTTTCCAGGGTGAGACCTTCAACAATACTCGATCACCGACCTGGAACTCTAAGGGCTTTCGCCGTTTATCAGCGTAGCTCTTTTGCCGGTCACGCGATGCCTGTAATCGAGCTTTGATCTGGACAATCTTTTCTGTGGTCTCGCGAATGATCTCCGGTCCTGTCATTGCCCTATCCGACGTATGTGTTCTTGCTAGCTGGGTGTCACCTACTTCAGCCCAACATAACGGTGATCTACATCTACGCCCGTACAGTGCTTCGAAAGGGGCCACCTTAATGCTCGAATGATAACTATTGTTATATGAAAACTCGATCAGCGGTAGGTGGGTATCCCAAGACTTTCCGAAGTCTATCACGCATGCACGAAGCATGTCTTCAAGCGTCTGAATGGTTCGTTCGCTTTGACCGTCCGTTTGTGGGTGATACGCGGTGCTCATATCAAGATGAGTTCCCATGGCCTTGTGGAGCGACTGCCAAAAGCGTGACGTGAACCTACTGTCCCTATCCGAGATGATAGATTTTGGCACTCCATGAAGTCTTACAATCTCTCGTAGGTACAAACGCGTCAGCCTCTCCATCTTGTAGGACTCTTTGATTGGCAGGAAATGGGCAGATTTCGTCAGTCGGTCGATTATTACCCATATGGTGTCCAATCCTTCCGACGTCTTGGGTAGCTTGGTCACGAAGTCCATAGAAATCCCCTCCCATTTCCACTCAGGGATTGCCGGTTGCTGTAACAATCCAGAAGGTTTCTGGTATTCCACATTTACTTTGGCACACGTAAGGCACTTACTAACATAAGTTGCGATTTCCGCCTTCATGTTAGGCCACCAATAGTGCTGCTTAATGTCCAAATACATCTTGTCCGAACCAGGATGAATGGAGTATCGTGTCTTGTGGGCTTCCTTCATAACGGTCTCTCTGAATCCTCCGGTTTTTGGGACCCAGATACGGTTCATGAAGTAGTATACCCCATTCTCTTTGACTTCCAGGTTCTTCTCCATTCCGCGCAATGCTTCGCTAGTTCTATTTTCCGCTTTCATAGCCTCTGCCTGGACTGATGCGATTTGAGTGGTCAGATGAGACTGAATGGTTATCGAGTGCGTTTTCGTACGGCGATTTGTGTATTCCTTCCGACTTAATGCGTCAGCCACCACGTTGGCCTTGCCTGGATGGTACTTGATCTCGCATTCGTAGTCGTTTAACAATTCCACCCATCTTCGTTGTCTCATGTTCAGCTCCTTCTGATTCAAGATGTGCTGGAGGCTCTTGTGGTCTGTGAAGATGGTGCACTTAGTACCGTACAGGTAGTGCCTCCAAATTTTTAAGGCAAAGACCAGGGCTCCCAGTTCTAGGTCATGGGTCGTGTAATTTACTTCGTGCGTCTTTAGTTGGCGGGACGCATATGCTATCACTCTTCCACATTGCATGAGAACGCAACCTAAGCCTTGATTCGACGCGTCACAGTAAACTACAAAATCTTCCGTTCCTTCAGGTAGAGATAGTACAGGAGCGCTGCAAAGAGCTTGCTTCAAGGTTCGAAACGCAATCTCTTGTCGGTCTGTCCACTTGAATGGCACGCCCTTTTGCGTAAGCAAGGTAAGCGGCTTGGCGATCTTAGAGAAGTTTTGGATGAATCTCCTATAGTACCCTGCTAGGCCTAAGAACTGACGAATTTCTGTGGGCGTAGTCGGAGTTGCCCATCCTTCCACAGCTTTGACCTTAGAGGGATCCACATGAATTCCATCTTGGCTAACTACGTGGCCTAAGAAATTCACACTCCGAAGCCAGAACTCGCACTTGGAGAGTTTGGCGTAAAGCTTTTCCGTGCGCAGAGTCTCTAAAATTTGTCGGAGATGTCGGCCATGCTCCTCTTTGCTTCGAGAATAGACGAGAATGTCATCGATAAACACAATGACGAAGTTGTCCAGGAACGGTCGACAGATTCGATTCATTAGGTCCATAAATGCGGCAGGTGCATTTGTTAGACCAAAGGGCATTACGACGAATTCATAATGTCCATAGCGGGTTCGGAAAGCGGTTTTAGGAATATCTTCCTCTCGGACCTTGAGTTGATGGTATCCGGACCGTAGATCTATTTTAGAAAAATAGCTAGCTCCTTGGAGCTGGTCGAATAGATCATCGATTCGCGGGAGTGGGTAGCGGTTTTTCACAGTGAGTTTGTTCAACTCTCTGTAATCGATGCACATCCTGAAAGATCCATCCTTCTTTTTGACAAAGAGCACCGGAGCTCCCCATGGCGAGTAGCTAGGTCGGATAAATCCCTTGTCCAGAAGCTCACTGAGTTGGCTGGATAATTCCTGCATTTCAGCAGGTGCCAACCGATATGGTGATTTAGCGAGCGGAGTTGCTCCTGGAACGAGGTCGATTCGGAACTCAACCTGTCTCTCTGGGGGTACTCCTGGAAGATCTTCGGGAAACACATCCGGAAATTCACACGCTACCGGAATGTCTTGGATGTTAGTTTCTTCTTTGGTCTTGTCCACTATGTGAGCCAAGAATGCCAAATTGTTCTTTCGCAAGTGTTTTTGCGCTTTGATGCACGAGATGAGGCGGAGATTCGTACTGGGTTTGTCTCCGTAAATTACTAGGGTTTCGTGATTTGGGAGACGAAGGCGAACGACCTTCTCGTGGCACATAATCTCAGCATGGTGGGGGCTTAACCAATCCATGCCGATAATCACATCGAAACTCCTAATTGATACTGGCATTAGGTCTATTCGAAAGACGTGCTGGTTAAGGGTTAGGGTACATCCGATGTAGATCTCCCTAGTGGATTCGGTTTTCCCATTGGCCATTTCCACCGTATAGGTTTCATTTAGCTTCTGGGGTTGTTGTTTTAGTAAATGTTTAAACTTCTCGCTTACGAAACTTCGCTCCGCTCCGGTATCAAATAAGATGCATGCATAAGTGTGGTTTAGGAGAAACGTACCGGTCACAACTGCGGGATCTTGAACTGCATCACTCTGACCCATAGTCAGCATTCTTCCTGTTCCTCTGTTTCCGGAGTTGTTGTTGTTGTTAGGGCAATCTCGACGGAAATGTCCCGTCCTTCCACACCCGAAACAGGTGTGGCTAGGCCCTGCGTTGTTGCCGCCGGCATTGGTGTTGTTGATGTTGCGGTGATTGTTGTTGTTGTTCTGGTTGTTTCCCTGACTCTGGTTCTGAGAAGGATAAGTCCTGCAGAACTTTGCAGTGTGTCCCCTTCGGTTGCAACTGGTGCAATGGAACTCCTTACATTCTCCATGATGATGGAAACTGCACTTATTGCACTTGGGAGCGCTACCAGAATAGGGCCTGGAAGCATTTGAAGCAGCTGAGGCTGGAGCATGTGAGGCGACTGGAACCGGCGCAGTAACAGCGTTAACTGCCACTGTTTGTTGCCTTTTTGAGGTCTCGGGGCCCTGGCGCCCCTTTCTTTTCTGGTTCCATCCCTTCTTACCATCCCCTTCCTTTTTCTTCTCGGTCTCCACTGGTTTTTCGCCCTTTTTGTGGTTATGATCATATAGCCTCTTTGCCAATCTCTTCGCGCTGTCAAACGTTTCAGGGTTAGCAGCTATCACGTTCCCTTGAATGGGGGATGTCAGTCCCCAGATGAATCGTTCAATCTTCTTTCCCTCTGATGTGATCATACCCGGGCACAACAGGGATAGTTCGCTGAATCTCGATATGTAAGCATCGATGTTCCCATTCTGCACCGTGAGATTCCAAAGCTCCTACTCCATCTTCTGTATTTCACCTCGGGGGCAGTACTCAGCCGTCAACATCTCTTTCATTTCTGTCCAGGGTATAGAGTTGGCAACAGGGAGTGTCATAGCTTCTATGTGACCATTCCACCAAGTGAGTGCTTGGTCCACAAAAGTGCAGGCCGCGAACTTCACCTTCATCTGCTCGGGGCACTCGCATATCTCGAACACCGACTCTACCTTCTCGATCCATCGCTTTAGGGCGATCACTCCCCCAGTGCCGTTGAAAGTTCGGGGTTTAGCGTTCGCAAAATCCTTGTAGGTGCACGTTTTAGTGAGCCCTTGGTTCGTCCCGTTGTTCGAACTTCCGGAGCCTTGACCATTGCCTCCTCCGTTGTTTCCTCGGTGAAGTTGTGCCATAGCTGCTGTGACCGCAGCAGACACAGCTGCCTGGAAAGCAGTGGAGTCAACTTCCGGCGGGGTTGGTTCGGGATTTCCGCGAGTAGCTGGGCGAGGCATCTTTCTGTCATGAAACGGAAAGATGTTGAGTGTACGTGGTTTCGGTGAGGTTATGATCCTACTAACTAGGTGTAGGGTACGAACCTAAGCATTACTATCATCAAGCATACAATAACACCTCAACACATAACAAGTTAACAACTGAGAATATCATAGCAAAACACACAAAAGTTTATTAATATTATCCGTGTTTAGTACAAGAAAATTTGCTCGTAGGAGCATACATAAGTAACACTAATCCGACAGCATAACGGCTCCATGAGTAGTGTAGTCACTTAAACATAGAGCCGGAGTACATAACATAGTTACTAATATCCTACTACGATAGGTCTATCCCTAACCGCGATGAGCTGCGTCAGGAGGTGGTGCCGAAGATGTGGACGCTCCCTGAAGACGAGCCACCAGGCGTTCTGCATCCTGGAGTCGAGATTCCCACCTTACCTGCCTCATGTGAAACTCCCGGAGGACGTCACGCGTCTCCTGTTCCGCACGCTCGACCCTAGTCCACAGCTGGCGTACTTGATCAGCAGTGTCCTGAGCAAGGTCGCCGGTGTCCCGTAACCGTCTCACCATGACCGGTAGGGCTCGGTCGGCCGGTCCTCCGTCCCTCAGGTCAAAGAACTCACGTGACATGCCAAACGGGGGTCGCTGTCCTTGATGTCTGCTCCATCTCCAAAGATCCATGCCCCAAGGAGGGGTAGGTCCAGTGGGTCCCACACGATAAGCAGGTACCCTGATCGGGTAAGGGGGATCGATGACCTCGGACTCTGCGTCCGAATCACCCCCTTCGCTGTCATCAAGCTCCTCTCCGAAAGGTTCTTCGTCTTCTTCGGGTTCGACAGGCTCGCCCTCGACTTCTGCCTCCGGTTCCCCATCTGATTCCTCTTCGGGGTCCTTCTCAGGTTCTTCCTCCTCCTCTAGCCACCCGTTGTTTCCCTGATTAGGGAAGTAGGGGTCTCCAGGGTGATGAAAACCAGCCATGCTGTCTGCGTGAGTACGTAATTATGCTACATTATTCCTAGGGTACTATGACTATTACACAGACTAAGCAAATATTCTCTTTTTGGGTGATATAGGGTATAGTTTTAGGTTCCCTGGCTATTTCGATCTCATCAAGACGTGTGTTAGTTTTACCTTGGAGAGAATGTAGTTGATCAGGCTACATTCGCCCCTTGGCATCACTAGAACAGTCTCGAATGAACCGAGATACCAGCTTTATTGTGTTTGATTCAGCGTTAGGTCCTTACTCCTAATGCAGGCAAGTGTATTTTATTTATTTGTTTTGTTCAGAGTTATGTTAGTCCTTCTTTTTGGTTTATAGTTGCACATCAATGTATGGCTCGACATGCTAGTTCACTATAAACAAAGCTCTGATACCAACCTGTCACACCCCCGAACCAGACGGCGGAAACGTCCGGGGGCTGTCGTGACTCAATTGAATACCATAACATTGAATATATATGAAACAAAACAACATTCGTCACCATTCATCAACATAGTACAACCAGTAGTGTTTACATGTCATACATTGTTTTAACATTACATTCCCCAAAAATTAATTTGTTCAATTCATACAAAAATAAACTGCAACCGTCACTGAGTATGATTTCCCTTGATTCACTGGTTCCCTGAGAATACAAGTATTTTGAAAAACGTCAACATATGAAATGTTGGTGAGTTCATAAGTAGTGTTTGAAATCGAATGTTTATATTGCTTGAAAAACCACCAGAAAATCCGATATTTTCTGAAAAGAAAAGCTTTCGAAAACGTTTGTGAAGATCCATAGGTATGCTTGTTTGTTTCTATACTTGTAAAAAAAATGTTCATTGAAGATGTATGCGTTTCAAATCGGTATGTAATAAAAACCCTAGGGAAACCCGATGTTCCCCTAGCTCTTTTGGAATCCATTAAGTTGCGTTGAAAACATTATGAAAATAGCAGTGTCGGTCCCAGGCGACGTTGGAAGGTTCTCGAGCATTGATTATTTACTACAAACCCGCATTACACAAACGCCCAGTTTATAGTTATACTAACGAACCCGAAGGCGCCGTCCGTACTAATCACGTTATCCAATCGCCCGGACTAAGTGTAGTCCCACATCCGAAGAGAAAGAGGTCACGAAGACCCCGGTAACTCCATTAACCGGTTGGGGAATATATGCGTGCGAGGGGTCCCCGACCCGCCTCGTAAAATATGCAGACTCTTCTAGCAATACCATGGACCCTTGGGGACCAGTGGTACAAGCCATTGAAAGTCACTCTACGTTGTGCCGAGTCGGTAAAACTCAACACTCCGTAGAAAATAAGTGTCTTCGGGCCTTAAGATCAGGTCATCGGGCTAGCTAGGCCCAACAAGCAAGATTTTACACTTTTGGGGCCCGAAGATGGTGCGTAGACGTCTGTGCACACTCGTATGTATATGTATTACCAATCGTTATTTGTATGTATCGAAGAGTTAGTAGTTGTAGATTTCCATTGGCTCGAGACCGAGCCAATTCGTTTAACAACGACTTTTGGTATTGTAATGAGTTGTATTTCGTTGATAGTCGAGGTGTCATTATTTGATCAAATTGTACATATTGAATCAGCCTTGAAATATTTCTGTTTTCAGCCCCTCATTATTTGTAAAATTTACATTTTCAACCCTTTTATTTCAATATTTCCCGGTTTGGTCCTTAAACTATTTTTCTTGACCTTTTAACACCAAAAATTATTGAAATTCATATTTTCCAGCATATTTTTCATAGAAAACAGTTTAAGTCCCTGAAAATGCAGTTTTTCTCGGTTTTAGCCCTTCTTTTCGCAATTTTGACAATTTTGGCCCAAATTGGAAAATTTTTGCAACTTTGGTCCTTTTTAAATTTAAAAAGCATTTTAAACCTTTGAAAAGGATTTGGGACACTTATAGTCCACTGTTTTACAGAAATTCACAGTTTTGGCCCTCCAAAACAGAAAAATTCGCATAATGGGCCTCCTTGGGCCGAAATTTTCATTTTTAGCCCAATAAGCTTGAAATTTATGTTTTTAATCCTCTAATTGAATATAATTCCAGAAATAGCTTTATGGAAACTGTTTTGGCACATTTGATCCATCAGAATCTGTGAAATGTCAATTTGGGCCCTTAATTTTGTATTTTTCACATTTTTGGCCCAAAATTTGTGTTTTTAACCCAAAGAAAATTATCACTAAACCACTTAGCCATTTTTCTTGAAGCACTTTGTGTTTAGAAATATATTTGAAGCTAAAATCATTTAACACAAGATATATCTCGGTTTTGATGGGTTTTAAGGCTAGATTCAACATAAAAACACATAAAAGCATACATATAAGCATGGAAATCATACAAGGCATACAAACACATATAGATCTACACTTTCACTTGTATTCCCCCCCCCCCCCCCCCCAAAACTTCATAAAAACAGAAAATAGGGGTATGAATCTCACCTTGGGGTGTTGACTCGGTTTTTGGAAGAAAAGATGGAAGAAAAATGAAGTGTTTTTGGCCTTGGCTCCCTTTGATGAAGATCTTGAGTTTTGAGATGATTCTAGGGTGTAAGATCACGATTTTTGTATAGATTAGGAAAGGATTTTGATAACAAAAGAATTTAAACCATAGATCTATGCATAATCTTACCTTAGATGATGATTTACTTGCAAAATCCTCTTGGAAAGTCCCTAAATTTCGAGATTTTTGGAGAGGGGAGGAAGGAGAGTTCTTGAGTGTTCTAGAGAGAAAGTTGAGATATTTTTGGTGTGTGTGGTGTTGCTCTCGGCCGAACAAGAAGAGAAAAGAGAAAAGAAGTGACTCTTGAAGTGATACATGCATGGAGGTATGTGATATGTGCCTAGAAATCCATTAGATAATAGTGAGGTGGCAACCAAAGTCAACTTCCCTTGGATTTGGGCCTTGGGCCGAGAATATGAAGGGAAAGAGGAAAAATTTTGGGCTTTTGCCCCCAAGCCCAACATTAGAGGTAGTTTAGGGTATTTATTGGGCTTATAAAATAAAATTGTGATTTTTATGCTTTATTAAGCTAGGTTAGGTTAAATTATGGATCAAAACTTGTGTTTTATTTCCTTCTAGGTTCTACCTAGCCCAAAATATTGAAATAAACGAATGTGGGTCCAATTAGAGCCCAATTAGGGTCCTAAACCCATGATAGTCCAATTGGAAGCTTATTGGTCCATTTGGATCCAATAAGGAAGTCTTAGTCCAAAATGGACTTAACCAAAACTTCTAGGGTCTCCAATTGTCTGATGACTATTTGTAGTTCTAGCATGTTGTATTTACTTGAAGTTTTTGATTCACATTAAGTTGAATGCATAGATTACATGGCTCAAAATTTACAGTTGTGACATCATCCCCCCGTTAGAGGGAATTTCGTCCTGAAATTCTGTTTGAAAGCTAGATTTGAGAAAACTAGAATAGGTGAGGGTACTTCTGCTTCATTTGATCCTCGCGTTCCCACGTGAATTCTGGCCCACGCTTTGCGTTCCACCGTACCTTCACGATCGGGATGCGACTTTGTTTAGTACGCTTCACCTCCCTGTCCATGATTTCGATTGGTTCTTCGACGAACAGGAGATTCTCATTGATTTCGATTTCGTCAAGAGGAATGACGAGAGTTTCATCTGATAGGCACTTTTTCAGATTAGAAACATGAAACACGGGGTGTACACCGTTTAGCTCCGTGGGTAGTTGTAGTCTGTATGCTACTGGACCTATTCGGGCGACGATTTCGAAAGGTCCAATGTATCGCGGGTTTAGCTTTCCTCGTTTTCCGAAACGTATAACTCCTTTCCAGGGTGAGACCTTTAACAATACTCGATCACCGACCTGGAACTCTAAGGGCTTTCGCCGTTTATCAGCGTAGCTCTTTTGCCGGTCACGCGATGCCTGTAATCGAGCTTTGATCTGGACAATCTTTTCTGTGGTCTCGCGAATGATCTCCGGTCCTGTCATTGCCCTATCCGACGTATGTGTTCTTGCTAGCTGGGTGTCACCTACTTCAGCCCAACATAACGGTGATCTACATCTACGCCCGTACAGTGCTTCGAAAGGGGCCACCTTAATGCTCGAATGATAACTATTGTTATATGAAAACTCGATCAGCGGTAGGTGGGTATCCCAAGACTTTCCGAAGTCTATCACGCATGCACGAAGCATGTCTTCAAGCGTCTGAATGGTTCGTTCGCTTTGACCGTCCGTTTGTGGGTGATACGCGGTGCTCATATCAAGATGAGTTCCCATGGCCTTGTGGAGCGACTGCCAAAAGCGTGACGTGAACCTACTGTCCCTATCCGAGATGATAGATTTTGGCACTCCATGAAGTCTTACAATCTCTCGTAGGTACAAACGCGTCAGCCTCTCCATCTTGTAGGACTCTTTGATTGGCAGGAAATGGGCAGATTTCGTCAGTCGGTCGATTATTACCCATATGGTGTCCAATCCTTCCGACGTCTTGGGTAGCTTGGTCACGAAGTCCATAGAAATCCCCTCCCATTTCCACTCAGGGATTGCCGGTTGCTGTAACAATCCAGAAGGTTTCTGGTATTCCACTTTTACTTTGGCACACGTAAGGCACTTACTAACATAAGTTGCGATTTCCGCCTTCATGTTAGGCCACCAATAGTGCTGCTTAATGTCCAAATACATCTTGTCCGAACCAGGATGAATGGAGTATCGTGTCTTGTGGGCTTCCTTCATAACGGTCTCTCTGAATCCTCCGGTTTTTGGGACCCAGATACGGTTCATGAAGTAGTATACCCCATTCTCTTTGACTTCCAGGTTCTTCTCCATTCCGCGCAATGCTTCGCTAGTTCTATTTTCCGCTTTCATAGCCTCTGCCTGGACTGATGCGATTTGAGTGGTCAGATGAGACTGAATGGTTATCGAGTGCGTTTTCGTACGGCGATTTGTGTATTCCTTCCGACTTAATGCGTCAGCCACCACGTTGGCCTTGCCTGGATGGTACTTGATCTCGCATTCGTAGTCGTTTAACAATTCCACCCATCTTCGTTGTCTCATGTTCAGCTCCTTCTGATTCAAGATGTGCTGGAGGCTCTTGTGGTCTGTGAAGATGGTGCACTTAGTACCGTACAGGTAGTGCCTCCAAATTTTTAAGGCAAAGACCACGGCTCCCAGTTCTAGGTCATGGGTCGTGTAATTTACTTCGTGCGTCTTTAGTTGGCGGGACGCATATGCTATCACTCTTCCACGTTGCATGAGAACGCAACCTAAGCCTTGATTCGACGCGTCACAGTAAACTACAAAATCTTCCGTTCCTTCAGGTAGAGATAGTACAGGAGCGCTGCAAAGAGCTTGCTTCAAGGTTCGAAACGCAATCTCTTGTCGGTCTGTCCACTCGAATGGCACGCCCTTTTGCGTAAGCAAGGTAAGCGGCTTGGCGATCTTAGAAAAGTTTTGGATGAATCTCCTATAGTACCCTGCTAGGCCTAAGAACTGACGAATTTCTGTGGGCGTAGTCGGAGTTGCCCATCCTTCCACAGCTTTGACCTTAGAGGGATCCACATGAATTCCATCTTGGCTAACTACGTGGCCTAAGAAATTCACACTCCGAAGCCAGAACTCGCACTTGGAGAGTTTGGCGTAAAGCTTTTCCGTGCGCAGAGTCTCTAAAATTTGTCGGAGATGTCGGCCATGCTCCTCTTTGCTTCGAGAATAGACGAGAATGTCATCGATAAACACAATGACGAAGTTGTCCAGGAACGGTCGACAGATTCGATTCATTAGGTCCATAAATGCGGCAGGTGCATTTGTTAGACCGAAGGGCATTACGACGAATTCATAATGTCCATAGCGGGTTCGGAAAGCGGTTTTAGGAATATCTTCCTCTCGGACCTTGAGTTGATGGTATCCGGACCGTAGATCTATTTTAGAAAAATAGCTAGCTCCTTGGAGCTGGTCGAATAGATCATCGATTCGCGGGAGTGGGTAGCGGTTTTTCACAGTGAGTTTGTTCAACTCTCTGTAATCGGTTTTAGCCCTTCTTTTCGCAATTTTGACAATTTTGGCCCAAATTGGAAAATTTTTGCAACTTTGGTCCTTTTTAAATTTAAAAAGCATTTTAAACCTTTGAAAAGGATTTGGGACACTTATAGTCCACTGTTTTACAGAAATTCACAGTTTTGGCCCTCCAAAACAGAAAAATTCGCATAATGGGCCTCCTTGGGCCGAAATTTTCATTTTTAGCCCAATAAGCTTGAAATTTATGTTTTTAATCCTCTAATTGAATATAATTCCAGAAATAGCTTTATGGAAACTGTTTTGGCACATTTGATCCATCAGAATCTGTGAAATGTCAATTTGGGCCCTTAATTTTGTATTTTTCACATTTTTGGCCCAAAATTTGTGTTTTTAACCCAAAGAAAATTATCACTAAACCACTTAGCCATTTTTCTTGAAGCACTTTGTGTTTAGAAATATATTTGAAGCTAAAATCATTTAACACAAGATATATCTCGGTTTTGATGGGTTTTAAGGCTAGATTCAACATAAAAACACATAAAAGCATACATATAAGCATGGAAATCATACAAGGCATACAAACACATATAGATCTACACTTTCACTTGTATTCCCCCCCCCCCACAAAACTTCATAAAAACAGAAAATAGGGGTATGAATCTCACCTTGGGGTGTTGACTCGGTTTTTGGAAGAAAAGATGGAAGAAAAATGAAGTGTTTTTGGCCTTGGCTCCCTTTGATGAAGATCTTGAGTTTTGAGATGATTCTAGGGTGTAAGATCACGATTTTTGTATAGATTAGGAAAGGATTTTGATAACAAAAGAATTTAAACCATAGATCTATGCATAATCTTACCTTAGATGATGATTTACTTGCAAAATCCTCTTGGAAAGTCCCTAAATTTCGAGATTTTTGGAGAGGGGAGGAAGGAGAGTTCTTGAGTATTCTAGAGAGAAAGTTGAGATATTTTTGGTGTGTGTGGTGTTGCTCTCGGCCGAACAAGAAGAGAAGAGAGAAAAGAAGTGACTCTTGAAGTGATACATGCATGGAGGTATGTGATATGTGCCTAGAAATCCATTAGATAATAGTGAGGTGGCAACCAAAGTCAACTTCCCTTGGATTTGGGCCTTGGGCCGAGAATATGAAGGGAAAGAGGAAAAATTTTGGGCTTTTGCCCCCAAGCCCAACATTAGAGGTAGTTTAGGGTATTTATTGGGCTTATAAAATAAAATTATGATTTTTATGCTTTATTAAGCTAGGTTAGGTTAAATTATGGATCAAAACTTGTGTTTTATTTCCTTCTAGGTTCTACCTAGCCCAAAATATTGAAATAAACGAATGTGGGTCCAATTAGAGCCCAATTAGGGTCCTAAACCCATGATAGTCCAATTGGAAGCTTATTGGTCCATTTGGATCCAATAAGGAAGTCTTAGTCCAAAATGGACTTAACCAAAACTTCTAGGGTCTCCAATTGTCTGATGACTATTTGTAGTTCTAGCATGTTGTATTTACTTGAAGTTTTTGATTCACATTAAGTTGAATGCATAGATTACATGGCTCAAAATTTACAGTTGTGACAAGCAACCTCCTGGCTTTGTGAATGAAAAACATCGAGATCACTGCTACATCTTGGATAAAGTTGTTTATGGTCTGAAACAAACACCTAGGGCATGGTATGAAACTCTAACTAAGTTTTTAAAGATGTCTAAATTCAAACAAGGTTCGGTTGACCCAGCCTTCCTTCGTAAAAAGGAAGGTAACCACCTTATTATCGTTCAAATCTATGTCGATGATATCATCTTTGGCTCAACGAGTCCCAGCCTAACAGTTGAATTCAAAAAGTTGATGGAGACTAAATTTGAAATGAACTCAATGGGTCCGATTAACTTTTTCCTTGGTTTAAATATTAGACAGGGACCCGAAGGAATATTTATCAACCAAGAAGCATATACCAGAACTCTTCTTGCCAAGTTCGGCATGGTGGGAGACTCAAAGGTCAAAGTCCCTATGGAGTTCGGTACCAAGCTCACACCATCTTTGGAAAAACCGGCAGTCGACATAACACTTTATCGCCAAATGATTGGTTCCCTGATGTACCTCACAACTAGCAGGCCTGATATAATGTTTTCAGTTTGCTATTGTGCTAGGTTTCAAGCAAATTCGCTTGAACCACACATGTTGGCAGTGAAGAACATATTCCGTTATCTGAAGCGAACGACCTCTCTCGGTCTCTGGTATGCCTCAAACTCAGGCTTCTTTGTTCAAGCCTACTCAGATGCAGACCTAGGAGGATGTGGTCTAGATCGGAAAATCACTACAAGAGGATGTCAATTTCTCGACGGGAAGTTGGTGAGATGGAAATCTAAGAAACAAACGTGTGTTTCTCTGTCTACAGCCGAAGCAGAGTACATTGTAGCCCCCTCAAGCGCATCTAAAGTGATTTGGATCCAAATCCAACTTCGGGATTATGGACTCAATATGAAAAGAATCCCACTATATTGCGACTCAGAAAGTGCAATTAGGATCTATCATAACCCAGTGCAACATTCCAAGACGAAGCATATTGCACTGAGGTATCACTTTATTAAGGATCATGTGGAAGAAGGAAATGTCGAAATTCACTTTGTTCGAACAAATGATCAACTGGCAGACATCTTTACCAAAGCCCTTCCTGAAGCAAGTTTTAATAAAATCCTATAAGGTCTAGGTATGATGGAATAAGAGTCAGTACCAAAAATACATTCTCAGAAGTAAAAGTTGGAAGCGAAATGAACCGAACGCTCGGTCTATTTCGGGCTTGGTTCACATGGGAACCGAATTGTACCGAACACTCGGTCTATTTCGGGTTCCATCTCATTGCATTTTTTTTGCTAATCTCAAAAAGGTGATATCTTTGGTTGTACCCTTTTGTACAATAGTTTTCCAAAAATTCCAAAAATATTTTTTTCGGAATCAAAATGAACTGAGCGTTCGGTCCATTTTGGGTTCGGTTCCAAAAAAATTTTGTTGTTTGGTTTGTTTTGTTTTTCTCTTTACAAAAATATCAAAAGTTCCAAAAATATTTTCTTTTTCTTTTTGTCTCTTCTTTTGTTTATATTAACAGTTTATAGATTAACAATGGGGCAGGTATCAATCTCACACTTTTACTAGTTAAGTGTCCCTAGAAGCATGCTGCTGCATGTTGTTCGAAGCCTCAACTGATTCTGAATAAAAGCCTTATTGACTTGGTATATACTAACTGTCTTCCCAATTAGGTTGCTACATTTATTCTAATAATGAGTTACCTTACTCTTTTCTCATATGAGTTAGGAGTTTTCTGCTTTGTCACTATAATTTTAGCAGAGGTACTTTGGTTTTTTTTACACCATCTCAAACATTTTTCTCCATCATATTCGCTTCATACATGTAGCCCTTGAGACTCTCAGAAATTACCACTGAGGTTTATGGTTACACAATCTCTGTGTTTGTGATCTTAGCTTCGTCACTACATGCTAAGTGGAACCCAAAATTCAATACCCACTATGCATTGACGGTGAACAATTAAATTTGCTCTAGCTTTCACTTATGAATTAACGAATCCACCCAAGTGGTTGTACCATGAAATCTCTAATTTTCTCTTTGTGTGATTCTTATGAAATTGTTACATACCATAACATTTCTTCCCTTAGAATCCATTTTTTTTGAGATTTCACAGCAAGTATTTCCAGCATGTCACTTAAATATTATCCAAACCTACTTGTTGAACAGACCACATTGGTCGCACAAGTCCTTCATTCGGTTTCCATCTTATGTCAAGATCAGGAACTCTGAACTAAAGCGAAAGCCACCCATATCAGCCTCATTAAAAGATGCCTTTCAACACTTCTTAACAGGTGATTGATAGTAATTCAACGGGAAACCATACAAACACTTTAAAGTCTCTATTGACTTTGAAGGAAGAGATTCATGCCCGGGATCCACAGTTTCGTGTCTTTATTGGCATCACAAATTCCCACATATATGTTGTTTTATTTCTTTATCTTTGACACTCTATGCACGGAAATCTTTTTGATTTTCCAAAAATTTGGTTTTGTTCATTACAAGCTATTTTTATGGTTTCGGGTTTTAATGCAATATTCTCAACGGGATGTTATGGTTAATACTACACGTGTTCTCTTTTATCTATGAAGAAAGCTCATTTTAAAAGGATAAGTTGCTGACTCAGCCGAAAGTCTAAACGTTTTGGCATTCAAAACGGTGTTTGATGGGAAGGCATGCAAAACGGAAGAGTTTTTCTCTCTCATGCGTAATCATAGGGGTTGCTAACTGTCACGCATCAATCAACTCAGGAAACGCTTCGATCTTCAAGAAGATTTGGGGGCGGATCATTCTCTCTCCTCTACACACGGTATAAAGGGTAAATCCTAAGTTCTTTTACCTCTTTACTGCACCCAAAATTCAGAGAGCAAGCGAAGATTATTTTCTCCCACTTTTGATCCTCTTCTTCGACGCACTCATTAATGGCGGAATCATCCTCTGTTCACGAAACCTCTCATATTCTCCTAATCAGACCTCAACAAAGTCTGATCATTGATCTCACCCCACATTCCTACGACGCCTTCATGTTCCCTATTATGGAGTGTCTTAAACACTCTCCACTGGCTCTTGCCCTAACAAAGGTTGAAACAGTTCTGATGGAGTGGTTATCCCAGATTTTCTCCACCGCCCACTATGACAAGTCTGTCGATCGCATTTTCTTCGACATTCTTGATACCAAATCCTCCATGTCCAAACAGCGATTCTGCTCGCTTCTAGGGTTCGAACCTGATGAGTCAAGGGTTAACCCTGAGTCTATTCCTGTGGGATAGTTGTTCTCCATGTTTTACAACATGGGTTACACTGAGATTCTTACCACTGTTACAAAGTTCAAGAAATCATGTCTTCCTCCTCAGTGGAATGGCTTCTTCACGGTGCTGTTTAAAGGTTTATCAAAACGAAGTGCAGGTTCTGATGGGGCTAGCCGACTGTTTATGACGATTCTCTACGGGCTGTACCATGGCGTTAATCTTGACTATGGCTCGGTTTTATGGTAGCAGTTGATTCAACGCCTTGCTTCTACATCTCGCCACTCTGAGATTTCTTATGCCAGATTCTGGACGCTGTTCACCAAGTGGGCAATGGATAAGTATCTTGTCCCTGTTGTAGCTAATTCTCCAATCTCCTCGATTGCTATTTTCCACACAACGAAGATTATCGTAATTGATCCTTCCAAGTTTCAGTTTGTTGGCTCAATTCCTGAGTCAATGTATGCGTGTGTATCACGGGATAGTCGTATCATCAAGACCTACAAGGAGTTTCGTCGCTCAGGACCTAGAGAGCTGACTCCAGAGATGGTTCAATCTAGCCATGACACTGACAAGCCTGCTCCCAGGGGCAAGAAACCAGACAAGGGGAAAAACAAGAAGGTTGTCAAAGGAACAAAAGGTCCTTCTCCAAAGAAGCGAAAACCTAAGCAGGCAGCCCAATCACCTCCACTGAAGAAGAGGAAAACCCAGCCCAGGCGCAAACTCATTCTTGCCTCTTCCTCCAGTGAATCAGAAGATGACGATTCAGACTCTGAGGAGTCGCTTCGGGGTGACACTCCTCCCCGTTCGCCTTCACCTGAGGTACCTGTTTCATCTAAACGAGTATCTCCTCCCCCAATCTCTATCTCTATTTCCATTCCCCCGATAACCTCCACTACTCATATTCCACCTACCTCTATTCCTGTACCAACCCCTATTTTCTCATAAGCTACGACAACAACCACCACTGAAGTTCAAACCAACGTATCTGATACGGGGGCTCATACTTCAACACCCAAACCCACACCCGCTACAGAACATACTACCACAACCGAAACTCCACCTTCGCCTTCATCTCCCAACCACTCAACAGATGATGAGACTTTTCTTGGAGGAGAAGACATGACTTTTGACTCTATCTACTATAGTCCGTACCAGGTTCAAAGCAATGATGATGATGATGCTCCTGTCACTAAAAAGCATCTCAAGGAACTTCATGAGAAAATCGATAGTCTCATCGCTTCCTCCTCCTCTTCTCGGTCCAATATCTCCGAGGATGCCATTCAGGGGCTAGTTGATTCATTCACCAAGGCACATGAAGCCTCAATCAACTCCGCCGCTGCTGCTGTCGATGCATCTACCAAGGCCTGTGCTGCTGCGACCGAAAAAGTCGAAAAACTATTTCTTGATGCTAACAGTATTTTACAGTCTTTACAGGGGGTCGCTGAATCCAATGCAGCGAAGGTCGATTCCGTTGTCGAGAAGCTGGCCACTTCATTCGCATCCGAACTGCAATCCTTTTCCAGTCTTCGTCAGTCTCTTGACGCTGACAACAAAACTTTCCAGGCAATTGTTGAGGAGCGTTTGGCAAAGCTCCAAGAAGATCTTGCTTCGTAGAATTCAGTGATGGATGCACTTGCTCGCAAAACCACTGCTCTAAAGGTTAAAAGTCTTCAACTTTTCCAATCTGAAAAGGAGTTTGCGTCTCTCCGATCTGAGCGAGCGGTCATTTCCACGTGTGTTTCGGATGTCGACGCTGCCCTCACCAACATCATTGAAGCACATGATCCAATCCTGAATTACTCAGTGAGACGAACTCTAGTAGAGAAGCTTGCTCCCGCCCTTGACCTGCTCAACAAAATTGAAGGGCTTCCTGAGTTCGTGGCCCATCCAAAACAAGGGGGAGAAGGGGTGTCAAAGGCCGAGAATCAATCTCAACCGCCTCCTACTTCTACATCAGCTTCAACTAAAGCAACCGAACCTCCAACAACTGATCAGACTTCAGGTTCGGGTGCTAAAGATAAAGGGAAAAAGATTCTTGAAGACAGCAATGGTGATGATGACAAAGAGACCATTGCTAATCTCTTGAAGAAACAAGCTAGGGAAAAGGATTCAGATATGAGTGCTCGTGTTGCCAGAGAGGCAGAGGCAAACGAAAGAAAAATGAAGGAGGCTCATGATCTCCTTGAGAGTCGAAAAATTCTATTTCCTCCATGGATTCTCAAGAAGCTTATCAAAGAAGCCATTGATACTCCCAACATCCTATGGCTCGAACCGGTGATTTCCTTGGACAGGTTCAATTCTGTCGACTCTCAGTTTGACATTCCCTTGACCCGAAAGACCTTCATTTTTCATGCTTTCTCTCATATTGCTGATGTCCCTCATCCTCACTCGAAGGTTGATAGGGAGCTTGCTGAATTCTATCTGAGGTCTGCTCAGCCTCAGTATCAGACATGGAGTGCGTAGTAGATTATAAACATGCAGGTCCTCAAACCCTTTCGGGAGGGTAACTTCACAAATGTTCAGTTCAAAGTGCTGAGGGGGTCTGCCAAAACAAAACATGCCATTTATCTTGCCCATCTTCCTAACCTGAATCCACATGATTGGATCATTCTGCATAACATCCTCCTCACCAACGAAGCTGAATATGGGCCAATCATAGATCACTTCAAAAGGATGCTGGTTTGCTACATCATGGAGGTCGCCAAGATGGATCAGGAGATCGCAAGTATTTTCAAGAAAAAGCTCACCATCTCTCCTGTTGGTTCTACAAGTGATTTAAATATGATGCAGATGGGGAGGATCGACCCAAAGCGGAACTTTGTCATGTTCACAAGGAACGAAGGCCAAAAATGCCTGTTCACCTTGGCAGATAAGCATCTGTATACCACTGCATGCTTGGAACAGGTTCTGGGAATCATCAATCGATGCAAGCAAAACTCTGTAGATGACAAGAAGTATTTTGATGACATAATCCAGTGGTACATTCGTTTCAGACAAACCATCCTTGCTCTCATTCCTCGTCTGTTCGAAACCATAAAGAAAGTTCCTGCAGCTGGACCCAGCAAGCCGAAGTAGAGTCTCACTCCAATTGACGCAAAGGGGGAGATTGTAGGGTCCATTATGTGTTGCGTCTTGGGCTCGTTCTTTAGTCTAGTTTTATATCCGGATTGGGCCTGTCCATCCGTGATTTTATTTTCTAGGGTTTAGTATTTATAGATGCTTGCATGCATCTTGGTACGTAAGATTTGGATTCAATCATTCACATCGCATACTTTTATTTTGATTGTAACCCTAAACAACCTCTACAGCGGAAGTTCTTAGTCGAGCTCTGCTGAGGCGTGAATCTATTGAATCATTCAGCATATTTTGATTCATTCCACTGTTTGATCTTTCTGTTCTTATTTCTGTGATTAACCTGTTTGAAGATCTAAACGATCAAAGAGTTATTCAACTCTTCAGAAGCAGTGGTAGAAGACCCCTCTTGGAGACTAGACTACTCGAGCTTGAAAGACCTATCGGGTGTAGATAAAATGAGGAAGTTTGCGATCTTGTCTTCAGTATTTTCGGCGGCAGGATCGATTTCTTCCAATTTTAACCCTACATCATAATAAACAAAAGAAGAAAGTAAATCCCATGATCCTTTCAACTAAATAGTAAATTCTATCCATTTTGACCTACGTCTTTAGCAGGAGATCCCCTCCGGGAATAGGGTCGCGCCTCACAAAAAAGTATTTCTCTTTCCAAGCTCCGTCATTATTTTTGATTTCAGAATGAGTAATGATTTGTTAGGTTTGAGCTTTAGCAAGAAACAGAAATTTTCGAAGGTGGTGAGATCGTAAACATGAGACGGTTCAACAACACCTATCCCTAGATCATTGGATTGGTTCAACTGATTGATCCAGAATAGGATCCTCCATATGAAAGGCATGGATTGAATATATGAAATGTTTGTGATCTCAAAAAACACAGAAATAATTCCAAGAAAAGGGTACTTTAAACCCAAAAAAGTATATTTTGGGAAGAAAATTAAAGAGGAAGAGATGGAATCTGGATGAATCGACGTATCAAAGGATTGAAAGATTGTATCTACGAGAAAAGACTCATTGAATTTTAGGAACCTAATATCCTCATCATCGAACGAATAAATGTCACTCTAAGAGAGCAGCTTTCGATTGATAAAGTCATCTTCAGGAGGGGAAATGATGTTGGCTCAAGAGCAAACCATCTTTTTGCCCATGATCGAGATAGGAGAAGAACGAAAAGAAAATGGAGTAAGATGTTACCTTTGAAGTTAGTCGGAGATGATAAAAGGGAAGTGAGAGAGAGTAAAAGAAAACTTCACACCAGTTACCCCTATTTATCTCAGTGTCAGATAAGAGAGATGGATGATTTGACCATCTTATCATGAGTATTGAACAGATAAAATCTATTCGTTATGGTTTAAAATTTGAAATCGTATCTCTATTTATGTAAAATTATACATTAAAATATTTAAAATTAACCTAAATATTTCGCATGTATAATTTGGGGGCAATTGTTAGGGCCAAGATCCTCAATCCTATTCAGGATCCCGAATCTTTAAGAACTTTTTAGATCCCAGACATATCTCAGGATCCTGACCATTATTATATTTATTTCTTAACATTTCTAACAAATATATTTCCAATCTTATTCTCATATGTGTAGAATTAGTCAAACTAAGACCCATGCTTAACGTAGAAACATTTCAATCAGGAAAAAGGCCTAGGAATACCAAGTCAAACCAACATGTTCATTTTTATTTGAGAAGATCCCCGAAATATCGGACTTATTGTTACTTAAAATAGACTATAGATACATATGTATTTCACACACAACACACACCTATACTTACAGCAGTACTTGTACTCATATCTCCATCATTTCATCTATAACTCATATTTCAATTAACAAGGCATGTGATCATTATCACCTCCCAAGGTTTTGTGACGCAGGTCCTAGTAAGGATCAACGGCTTTTGTCACACCCAAAAAACCAAAGGCAGAAATATATCCGGGGTTGACTCCACGTTGAGTATCAAATCCAATGCACATAGTAAAACAGTAAACACAAAACATTACATTACATAATATTGTTTACATCTGTTTGAAAGAAAGGTTATACAAGTGTTATATACATATATCATATGAACAAAAGCAAAGACGAGTCTTCGGAACTCTCCGTCTTCTCCAAAAGATGGTGGTGTACCTGTCTAACGCTGACCTGAGAATACAAGCAGTTTGAAAATCAGCATAAAGCTGGTGAGTTCATAAGCGGTTTAGTTTTGAAAAGAACGAGTTTCCTTTGCTTTCTGAAAAAGTTGTAGTTCAAGAAAATCCCATATTTTCTTATGAAAACAGTTTAGTTATCTTTTGTTACAAATTCGAAAATGGTTTGTTATGTCATCCCAGGAAAATCCCATATTTTCCTAATAATTTAGTTATTCGTTTGTTACTTTATTCGTTTATGAGTTGTTATGCTATCCTAGGAAAATCCAATATTTTCCTATGTTTTGAGTTGTCTATTCGTTTCTATTTTCGTTACTAGTTGTTATGTTACTTTAGGAAAATCCCATATTTTCCTATGTATTGAGGTTGGTTCTTAAGTTTGATTTCAAAGTACTAATGATTACCATACTTGCAGTATTAGTTAAGTATTCTAAACTCTTAGTTATCCTACATTCGAATGTCTATCATTTACTAACTTAGTTGTATTTTAGAATATTTGGGTTCACCAGAAACGTACATTACAGTATTTTTGATTATTCTGATGATTTCCAAAAGAGTACATTAGTTGTATTTTCGTATCTCTGGCAACATTCTAAGGCGGATGTATTCGAAACTCAATAGAGGTCCAGAGGCGTACTTTCGTATTAAATTCGAAACTCTGGTGACATTCAAGGCGTACACTAACTGTATATTTGAAGTCTTGGTGTCATCCAAAGGCGTTATTTCGCATTCGTAGTCCTATTTTTATTTGTATTCGCATTCGTTCTATCTTATTGGTTATATTCATATTCTATTCGTATTCGTATTCGTACTATCTTATTGGTTATATTTGTATTCGTATTCGTACTATCTTATTGGTTATATTCGTATTCGTATTCGTTTAGTATTAATATTAGTTATGATTAGTATGATTTCTTTTACAAAAAGTAATATAGTTTAAAACACTTTTTAAAGAAATCTGACTTTAGTCTAACTGTTTACCCTGCAATTCGAACCATTAGTCAACACAAATTTTGAAATTAGAAACATACATAAAATGAAACATTGAACTGAAAATAAGTTTAAGTACAAGATTTCCTTGTACTTTTGCTTGTATTCCCCCTGAAAACATTTGAAAAACATTTGAAAAAGGATAGGGGTATGAACTCACCGGTTGAGAAACGCGTCAGTTTGGATCCTAAACATCAGATCTGGGTTCGCGAACGCACAAGATTCCTATGGATTATGAAATGATACACATTCATATCTAATTAGGACTTGATTAATTTATTTGCTAGGGACATACACTTCTAGTTGCGGAAACACCCCATTACAAGTGTTTGGAAGGACCCGGGTGGCATTTAAGGACTTGTATGACTAGGGAATGGAGTTTACTCTTCAAGAGTAAACTCCTTAAGGAGTTTACTACCCTAAATACCTCATCCACATGAGTTCACGGCCGTGAACTCATGGAGGGTGCTTTTGGATGCAAAATGGTTTCTTAACACAAGGATAATTTAGCTAGGATTTTATCTAGGGCTTTGCGATGAATTCTGACTCACTTATAGACCATTTATTGGAGTTTACAGCAGTAAACATGGATTTTACGGCTGTAAACTCCCCCTCACATCCAATCCTTAAAGTTTTGGTCCTTAAACAATCACATGTGATTCCAATGATTTTTCCTAAGCCTTGAATGGATTTTTAGGGGACTTTTGGCGTGGTTTTTGGAGTTTACGGCCCATGAACTGCCCTCATGGCCGTGAACTCCTTTGATGGGTGTTTTATTATGTTTTAAGGCTTCTAAATTGATGGTAGACATTTCTAGAATTTATCCTAAGGTTTAAGGTGTGTTTAAGTGGCATCTTAGAACATTTAGAGGAGTTTACTCCCCATTTTAACGAGTTTACAGCCCAAGCATGTTCTTGGGCAGTAAACTCAAGTTTACTCCTCTAAATTGATGTTCAAGTTGTTCCAAGGCCAATTCCATAATTCTACAAGTCGTATCTAAGCCTTATTGGTGTTTTGGAAGGGTTTAAGGGCTTAAAAACCCCTTTTATACGTGTTTACGGCCCAAGCATGCTCCAGGGCCGTAAACACATAAACAAGGCTCTAAATCATGGTTCAATGCATTCTAAGTCCATTCCATAAAGTCATCTAGCCATATCTAAGGTCTAATTGTGGTTTGGAAGGGTTTTGTTGCTCAAAAAACCCCATTTATATGAGTTTACGGCCTAGGACTGTTCTAGGGCCGTAAACACGTGATAATGGTCCTAATCCATGGTTTAAACACGAATTTGAAGGCTAGAGGGGTTGTATAACAAGTTAGGGAAGGTACCTTGGTGATTAGAAGCCTTAAATTTGATGTTTTGGACCCTTAAATTTGGTTGAGGAGAGAGGTTAGAGAGAGAGAGTAGAGAGATGATGCAAAAGCTTCAAATGAAAGCTTGAACACGTTTAAATAGGTCCTAAAACTTGGACACGGAGGAATTCTACCCGATACTGGCATTAAACGGGGCTTTTGGTCGCACCCGATTAAGTTTCCATAATTCGACTGGATAGAATTTTGAAATTCCAAATTAATGATTTTGGGCCATTTTCATGAGTTTTAAATGGATTTGAACACTTACGAGATTAAAATAAATATATAGTTTATATATCTTAGCCCAAAAACGAAAACGGGACGAATCGATAAAGGCGGATTTTTACGCACGGAACGGATTTCGGCGATGGACAACTTCGGGTTGTTACATTATCCCCCCGTTAGAGGGAATTTCGTCCCGAAATTCAATGATTTAGATACCGATCATGAATTGGAATGAGATACAGATGGATTTGCTGATCCGAGTGTTCACGCTCCCAAGTGGCATCGGGTCTCCGCTTGATGTTCCAACGAACCCTCACTATCGGGACGCGTCTTGATTTCGTTGGGTAGATACTTCTTAAAGACCGAGACGTGAAGTACCAGAGGAATGTTACTAAGTTCTGAGGGTAGCCAAAATTTGAAGGTTATGGAATTGATCCTACGAGGATTCGCAAAGGGTCTAATGTTACTAAGTTACAGGTTTCTATAGGTATCTCTGGTGCCAACTAGTTCCTTATCGTCTTAGCTTTTGGAAGGTCCACGGGTATGACTGCTTTGCTTATCTACATAACTAGCGAAAATGGTTTGATCGAAGGGCACCACTACGAACTCGTGGTGATCATGCCAGGTCCTGGTCGCTGCCTTGTACATATCATTCTTACTGAGGTTTGGCTACTAGGTAGTTCCAGGAATTAGGTTGATACAAGACTTGACTAGACGTTCGGAAAGAATTCTCGAGAATTTTCGGGAGAGGCATCGGGGAAAGAGTTGCAGACTTCTCGTTTCCCGAATATCACACGGATGGGAAATGCATGGGAAAATTTCTAAGCTTTGATGCAAGAAGATGCGAAGGTTGGATTTAGTTTTGATGCCGAGAATCATGAGAGTCAGGTCAAAGGAAAGATTCGGACGGACGACCCTTTCGAAGACAAGAATAACAACATGAATGAGATTCAGTCATTACACGCCAATGATCGCATCAAAGATTTTCACGAAAAATTTACCATTAGATCGAATGGAAAGGAATAATCATCCGAATTGAGGATAAGATCTAAGGGTATGACATTAACGTTCTCTTTCTCACTGGTTGGTCATCTCGATGGTACACGTTTCGATTACTAATGATGGATTTAGTTTAGAAAGATATTTGAATGAATGGTTAGCAATTTCTTCCGGCATTAGAATCAAAAGGATCACAGACATAAGATTCATCGAGAAACAATATACCTGTGGCAACGGTGGGGTCGGCGGCTGTCCTTTCATGTCCCATAGTTAAGACTCTTCCGGTGTTGCCAGATGTTACTGCCTTAGGACAATTTCATTTATAATGCCCGACCTCTCCACAACTGTAGCAAGTTTGACCGATACTAGGTTCGAAAGCTTGACTAGTTGATTGGGTTGGGGTTCTACAGCTTCGCGCGAGGTGACCTTCCTGGCCACAGCTCTTACAAAACTTTGCACGACAAGGACCAGGGATACAATGATGGTAGCCACATCGGTTACACCACGGGAGGATACCGGCATATCCGGTGACGTGTGCTTGGGCTGAGGAACCTACAACAGATACAACAACAGGGGTACTGGTAGCGTGGACTGCCATTATCTGCTGTTTCTTCGAGGGTTATGGGGAAGACTGACTCTTCTTCTTCTTTTTCCAAAACTTTCTTTTCTTGCCACTCTTTTCTGATGGCTCGGGAGTGGTGTCTGCTTCTTCTTGATCATCATTGTGATCGATCAGGGTTTGCGCTAGACATTTGGCGCTGTCATAGGTATCCGGCTTCGCAGCTAAAATGTTCCCTTTTGTTGGCTGGGTTAATCCCCAGATGAACCTCTCAATCTTTTTGCTCTCCGGGGTAACTAACCCCGGACAAAGCAGCGCTAAGTCATCAAATCTGGATGTGTAGGTGGCGATATCGGAACCTTTCATCTTCAGGTTCCAGAGTTCATGCTCCAGCTTCTAGATTTCACCCTAAGGGCAATACTCCACGCGCAGAAGTTCCTTCATAACTTCCCATCCCATAGCATTGGCTACAAGTAGAGTTAGGGATTTGACTCGGCCGTTCCACCAAGTCAAAGCTTTATCGGTGAGCATGCAGGCGGCGAATTTCACATTGTCGGATTCCGAACAGTCACAAATTTCGAAGATAGATTCGATTTTCTCTAACCACCGAGTTAGAGCAATGACACCCCCTGTGCCATAGAAGAACGTGGGTTTTGCATTCATAAAGTCTATATAGGAACACTCCTTCCGGTGTCCCTGATTACCTTCCGGGTTTTGGGTTTGGGTACCACCCCCTGAACCACTAGGGTTTAGTTGAGACAGGGTGGCTGATATTGTGGTAGTAATGGCTGCCTGAAGTGTTTCCAGGTCGATTTGAATAGGAGGTGGTGGCGGCGGAGGGTTGTTGGTCTTTGAGCTGGGTCGTTTCCTTAGAGGCATCTTGATCTAGAATAACCAGGAAAGAGAGGATCATAAGTCCTCTGAATTGAATCAAGAGATACGGAACGGGGGATATCTCATTAAGACAGATATTCTATTAAGCGATAAAACAGGTAGGAGTTATCAAAGCAGATAATTTATCACTAAAGGAATGATCAAGGAACTACGCTTGAACGAGGACTTCTACAATGGATCGGCTCGAGAAATACTCCCATAGTATTTCATGATTGGTTGCAACAACGGCTCATTGTTTGGGATATTGGGTAAGTTTTAGGTATGTTGCATACCACAGTCACTCCCAAGAACATGTTGGCCGTGTCTCGAATGAATATAGTTGGCCAGGCTATATTGATCCTAGACACGACTACATAACTGCCCAGGTTTAACCGCAGCGTACAACACCCATTTACTTATATTTCGTTCTACTTGTAGCTACGGATTTCGATGGTTCAGTATACTTGTATACTTTAGAAAATACTTATATTTGTAGAGTATACTTTCAGTTCAGAGCACTTAGGCCACTTAAAGTTTATAGTCTTATACCATGTAAGCTTTGGTATACTAGTTCACTATAAACAAGGGCTTTGATACCAATCTGTCACACCCCGAAAACCAAAGGCGGAAACATTTCCGGGGTTGACTCCACGTTGAGTATCAAATCCAATGCACATAGTAAAACAATAAACACAAAACATTACATTACATAATATTGTTTACATCTGTTTGAAAGAAAGGATATACAAGTGTTATATACATATATCATATGAACAAAAGCAAAGACGAGTCTTCGGAAGGCTCCGTCTTCTCCAAAAGATGGTGGTGTACCTATCTAACGTTGACCTGAGAATACAAGCAGTTTGAAAATCAACATAAAGCTGGTGAGTTCATAAGCGGTTTAGTTTTGAAAAGAACGAGTTTCCTTTGCTTTCTGAAGAAGTTGTTGTTCAAGAAAATCCCATATTTTCTTATGAAAACAGTTTAGTTATCTTTTGTTACAAATTCGAAAACGGTTTGTTATGTAATCCCAGGAAAATCCCATATTTTCCTAATAGTTTAGTTATTCGTTTGTTACTTTATTCATTTATGAGTTGTTATGCTATCCTAGGAAAATCCCATATTTTCCTATGTTTTGAGTTGTCTATTCGTTTCTAATTTCGTTACTAGTTGTTATGTTACTTCAGGAAAATCCCATATTTTCCTATGTATTGAGGTTGGTTCTTAAGTTTGATTTCGAAGTACTAATGATTACCATACTTGCAGTATTAGTTAAGTATTCTAAACTCTTAGTTATCCTACATTCGAATGTCTATCATCTACTAACTTAGTTGTATTTTCGAATATTTGGGTTCACCAGAAACATACATTATAGTATTTTCGATTATTCTGATGATTTCCAAAAGAGTACATTAGTTGTATTTTCGTATCTCTGGCGACATTCTAAGGCGGATGTATTCGAAACTCAGTAGAGGTCCAGGCGCGTACTTTCGTATTAAATTCGAAACTCTGGTGACATTCAAGGCGTACACTGACTGTATATTTGAAGTCTTGGTGTCATCCAAAGGCGTTATTTCGCATTCATAGTCCTATTTCTATTCGTATTCGTATGCATTCTATCTTATTGGTTATATTCTTATTCTATTCGTATTCGTATTCGTACTATCTTATTGGTTATATTCGTATTCTATTCGTATTCGTATTCGTACTATCTTATTGGTTATATTCGTATTCGTATTCGTGTAGTATTAATCTTAGTTATGATTAGTATGATTTCTTTTACAAAAAGTAATATAGTTTAAAACACTTTTTAAAGAAATCTGACTTTAGTCTAACTGTTTACCCTGCAATTCGAACCATTAGTTAACACAAATTTTGAAATTAGAAACATACATAAAAAGAAACATTGAACTGAAAATAAGTTTAAGTACAAGATTTCCTAGTACTTTTGCTTGTATTCCCCCCTGAAACCATTTGAAAAACATTTGAAAAAGGATAGGGGTATGAACTCACTGGTTGAGAAACGCGTCAGTTTGGATCCTAAACGTCAGATCTGGGTTCGCGAACGCACAAGATTCCTATGGATTATGAAGTGATACACATTCGTATCTAATTAGGACTTGATTAATTTATTTGCTAGGGACATACACTTCTAGTTGCGGAAACACCCCATTACAAGTGTTTGGAAGGACCCGGGTGGCATTTAAGGACTTGTATGACTAGGGAATGGAGTTTACTCTTCAAGAGTAAACTCCTTAAGGAGTTTACTCCTCTAAATTGATGTTCAAGGTGTTCCAAGGCCAATTCCATAATTCTACAAGTCGTATCTAAGCCTTATTGAAGTTTTGGAAGGGTTTAAGGGCTTAAAAACCCCTTTTATATGTGTTTATGGCCCAAGCATGCTCCAGGGCCGTAGCACATAAACAAGGCTCTAAATCATGTTCCAATGCATTCTAAGTCCATTCCATAAAGTCATCTAGCCATATCTAAGGTCTAATTGTGGTTTGGAAGGGTTTTGTTGCTCAAAAAAACCCCACTTATATGAGTTTTCGGCCTAGGATTGTTCTAGGGCCATAAACACATGATAATGGTCCTAATCCATGGTTTAAACTCGAATTTGAAGGCTAGAGGGGTTGTATAACAAGTTAGGGAAGGTATCTTGGTGATTAGAAGCCTTAAATTTGATGTTTTGGACCCTTAAATTTGGTTGAGGAGAGAGGTTAGAGAGAGAGTAGAGAGATGAAGCAAAAGCTTCAAATGAAAGCTTGAACACGTTTAAATAGGTCCTAAATCTTGGACACAGAGGAATTCTACCCGATACTGGCATTAAACGGGGCTTTTGGTCGCACCCGATTAAGTTTCCGTAATTCGACGGGATAGAATTTAGAAATTTCAAATTAATGATTTTGGGCCATTTTCATGAGTTTTAAATGGATTTGAACACTTACGAGATTAAAATAAACTTATATTTTATATATCTTAGCTCAAAAACGAAAACGTGACGAACCGATAAAAGTGGATTTTTACGCGCGGAACGGATATCGGCGATGGACAACTTCGGGTTGTCACAGCTTTCCTTGTAAACCACTTGTGCAATCTTATTCTAATTTCGACAAACATTTTACCAACAAACACTACAACCTCTCATTCAATTTAGTTAATATCAACTTAGTCGATTTTTGACCAAAACAATGATTATCCATCAAATCACTTGTATCTACTCTATGATCTAAATATATATGGGATAGGGGTTCTCGATCCTTCTTTACATCTTCTAGCTATCTATCCAGTATTATCAGTCATCCCTAAGGTAAATTCCCTACTTCTATTTCTCTTATTTTCATGCTTTCTTGTTTATCACGGTTAAAAAGACACTCTGCTCTTGTCCAAGTATCATGGCTCCCTCTGAGGATTTTATTGATCAGAAAATCCTAACATATGAGGAAACTTGTTTCTTTAATTATGTTGGCATTAGATCCTTAAAAGTGAATCGGGACCAGTGCCATCTTCAATCCTTTCGATGCTCTAGTCTAACCCGATTTCATTTCTCCTACTTGGGTTTGCTTTCTCAAGTACGTTTTTTCTTTAGGTCTAACTTACCCCTATTCTGGTGTTATTCTTGAATTCTTTGAGGTCACCAAAATTTCTTACATCCAAACTATGCCTGGATCTGGAGGATCCTTTTCTAGATTAATCGGTTGAATCAATCCATGGATCTTAACGTGGGTTTGTCTAAGCTAAGCCACGTCTATGATCTTTCAACTTTTGGGTCTTCTCGTTTCCTGTTTAAAGTCAAAACCAACAAAACACACCTAATCCTGAAAACAAAATAAAATGATGGTGCCTGGCAAGAAAATTTTTTCTTTGTAAAACATGAGTCCATCCCCAATGGTGATCTTCCACTACCTTCTCAGTGTTTCCTGACAATGATCATTTGTTTATTTATCTTACTTTTAGTATCTTGAAGTCATGAAGATCCTATGTAACTTTTAGGGTCCAATGCCACTCACTCTAGTGATCGCTTCACTCTCTCTCACCTTGAAGAGGCCATGTCAGGTGGTCAACTTGTGGTTAAGAGGGAAAAGACTTCTTATTCTCATCCTCCAAATAGGGATGTGATTGATCTATCAATGAAGACTCCCAGAACCAAGAAGAGAAAGCCGTATGAGATCCCGGATCTCAGCCTACATAATCTAGGGGCCGAGGAAGCCATGAAGAAGCTCATCTCCTTCTCGCAAGATGTAAGTACTTCAAAATTCTCTTTTTCTTTTTTGATTGATATTGAATCTAATAAATGCACTATTTCTTAGGTTGTGGATCATGTTTTCCGATCCACTGAGGATTGAAGCTTAAGGATGAGGAGACAGAGTATACCTTGATAGAGCAGGAGGCCGTCTGGAAGCAACTAACAAGGATCTTTTAGCGAGGGTGGAGTGGCTGAGTAAGGAGATGGATGAGAAAGAGGAGGAGCATGCCCAGTAGATTGAGGATGTGATCGCTGATCTTAAGAGCAGTTCTACCGAAACCATTTAGAAGGCAAAGATCAAAATGAAGGAGGATGTGGAGAAAGGGAACACAAGATCCTAGAACGTAGCTGGTTGGCGTGATGCGTTGGCCAAGTTAACCGGAAAGCACGTTAACATCAATCAAGATCTTGCGAAGAAGAAGAAGGAGAAGGAGGGAGGAGAGGAAAAGATAATGGAGGGTGGTGGTGATCAAACCTTAGATGCTTATGTTTAGATGATTAAAAGCAATTTTTATTTTTGGATTGTAATTTGTTTTGTTGGGTTGGTAGGAAATCCTTTTAACTGTTGTTCTTTGGTTTTATTACCTCTGTTACGTGAATGGTTTGATTATCGAAATAGGTTCATTGTAGGTTTTTCTAAGAGTCTTAAGATGATTAGGATCTAGAATAGTCTTGGGTTTACAAAACTATTAGGATCTTGAAAATATGGGATTGACAATCGTTTGAGTATGATCATGAAATAGTTAGGATCCTAAGGTTATGAAGAGAAAAACATTTTGAGGGTTGTAGGGGGATCTTTTAGTGTAAAACTTTAGATTAAATGTTTTAGTAAACATAGATTAGAAGACAAGGATAGATAGAACCTGATGATAGCTTTCAAATTCCTCAATTAGTCTTTTAGTCATTATTTTGAACATTTTCTTCAGAATTCTAACTTTGAAGATGACCCGAGCATTCTACAATCTTGGGGTTTGATCTCTAAGAATTCTTCTAAATATATTCTTGGGTAAAATATCAAATCAGATTGTACACAGGAGAATCCTAACTTAGAATATTAGGGAAGATCTCAACTTAAAACACTAGGGAGGATCCCGACCTAGAACATTGAGGAGGATCCTATATGAGAACATGGAGGAGGATCCCATCTTAGAACACTAGGGAGGATCCCAACTTAAAACACCATGGAGGATAACAACTTCGAACCCTAGGAAGGATCCCATCTTAGAACACTGGGGATGATCCCATGTTAGAACACTGGGGAAGATCCCAACTTAGAACACTGGAGAAGATCCCATCTTAGAACACTAACGAAGAATACCAAATCGTAAGATAACATGATAATGTTATAAAACTTAGATTTATACTTAGGATCGTAACATATATTTAGAGCTAAGATGGTTATCAAGTCAATAAAGCATGAAATGATCCCTTTATCCATATTCCATAGTTAGATATCTTATGTCCAAGCAAAGCACGGAAACCCAAACAAGATGACAAAGGTCATTAACTCTCTAAATCCTAGAGGGGATTAAGTAACCTTGATCGAAGGAGAGATGATCAATATTTATTGATTATCATCAAGATCTTTAAGTCTCTACATGTTGAAAATGTAAGCTTGACTAACGCCCCTACGATGCTTAAACTAGTAATGATCTTGAGAAAAAAATAAACAAAAGAAAAATGAGGGTGAGGAGTAAGTGCGTACCTTAACTTTGTTATAATGAAATTAACTAACATGAAGTATGATTTGAGGTGTACAACATTTTGGGATCTTGTTAAAATACTTCCTTCTAGATTAGGTAGTCAGTATGCCCCTTTCCAGCTTCTAAATCAATGAGATAAGGTCCTTTCCATTTGGTTGCTAGTTTGCTTGGTTTAGGATCCTTGGTATTCCAAAATGCTTTTCTGAGGACCAAGTCACCTATTTGGAATTTTCTGACTTTGATGTTTTTATTGTAACTTTTGGTAATCATTTGTTGATGGGTAGTGATGTGGATTTTGTCGACGTCCCTTAATTCATCAATCGTGTCAAGATTCTGAGCCAATGAGTATGGGGTCTGACATATACGATTATGACTTTTGCCCCAAAAACTAGAGCATATGGGGTTTGACAAGTTGTTTTCTTTGGACTAATTATATTTTCCCAAAGAAAGGAAGTTCTTCAGCCTATTCCCCTCTTTTTGTAACATCCTGTTTCAGATCATCCGTGATTAGGGTTCGTAGGCTGCAACCCAGGTATGAGGAAGTCTCGGGGTTGTGACGAGTTGCTAGAAGCATAGGGCATCCCGTCACCTTTCCGTGGATATGAGTTTCATTGGAAATGGAGTTATATCGAGGAAGTAATGGAAGTTTGAAGTTTTGTCTGGATAAGTCCCTTATTTGAGAAAGGTGGAATCTGAGTACGCTAGGCGTACATGTGTGTACGCTAAGCGTACTCATGTGCGTGATTTTTAAGCGGATCCACCTAGTGCGCTAGACATACCAGAGGGTACGCTGGGCGTACTAGGCATAGAGTGAAAACCCTAATTTTGGGTGTGTCCCTATATAAAGGATATGATGGCCTCATTCCTGGCCACCATTCTCAGTGAACAAACCCTCTTAAACCCTAAACCTTCGTTCATAGAGCTTGTGAGTGCATTTGAGAGCCTTTGGGTGATTTTATGTGTTCTTGGAGTGAAGAAGAAGCTTTGGAGAAGAAGGAGTGGGAGTCCAGGTCCTTGGATCTGAGCATATTTTTGTTGGGAGCTTCATATAGAGGTATAAAGCTTAAAGCTTTCTCACTCTTTTGATTTGTGCATCATAGTAGAGAATTTTAAGGTTTTTGTCCCAAAAGTTGGAGACTTTATGAGTTATTGAGCTCTAAAAACTATGATCAACCCTCCTTGAGAGTATTTAGTGGTGTTGTGTCATTAAAATCAAGACTTAGACGTTGGGATCAAGCCATGCATGAGATATGAGCATTTTGAGCTAAGAAAGTGAGAGTTTTGTGTGTTTGTGAGCTTATCGTCTGTGAAATCCTCATTTTCACGGCCAGAAAAGACCGATTTTGTTTATGCTTTATAAAAATCAGAGTACCTCTTTTAATAAAAATGTTGGGGAATTTGTTCCCACTAAAACATGATAAATACTTTGTCAAAGCACTTCCGAAGAAAATAATTTTTATTCATTTCAAAACATATGGGATGTCATCGTCAATACAGAAACATAAGCATAAACAGAACTTACATTCATTATCACTAGTGATTTATATCTCCTTAATCTCTCATTGTAATGTGACTTCATATCAACACCTGTGATATAAATAAATTGAGTGGGTCAGGTTGGGAAACCTGGTGAGTACATAGGGATTTCAATCCCACAATGTTATACTATATATATAGTTTAGAACTCACAAAATATACAATTTCACCATATATATAAACAACTCTTATTCTACCCCGTCGTTCCTCACAACAAGACTATCCATACTCTCAGACCTAAGATTAGCCGTTTTACCTAATCCATACTCCCAAATCAGAAATGAACGACTTTACCTAATCCATACTCTCGGACTAGGGACGAATGACTAATCCATACTCTCGGATTAATGATGAATGATTATGCCCAATCCATACTGTCGGACTAGGGACAATGACTATGTCTAATCCATGCTCCCGGATCAATGACATATACTAAGGTTCCATTCTCTGAGTACAACTCACTTGTACTCATAAGAAAATACTACCCAATATTCCTCATAATTAATTTAGGTCTACTCTTTATCCTAAATCATCATATATAATCAGGTATGTTCTTTAACACGTATTTCAGGAAACATCAATTAACTCGCACATAAACATATGATTAATACTTCAATCAATACTTGTATTAAAATCATGTTCATGAAAAGGACTATGCACTCACGTGAAAAGGTGGTGATTCCGAACTCAGACAGCGCTTCGCTTCTTAAAAAAAATAATTTCCTTCGACGAAACCTAGTATTATTACCACTAGAGTTTAGTCTATTATTCACCGAGACTAATTCATAGTCTAGCTATTATTACTATTATATAAGCATTAAACAATACTTATATAATCCATAATAATAACCCAAGTACTTGTTATAAGTTCCTAATAACGTTACTACAATTAAATAAAAACTATATTAAAAATAGCGTAGGCGTAGCTCACTTACAACGGGTTTTATAGAAAACCGGGCTTTGCTTGGAGCAGTGTTCCCAAGCCGAAAAGATCTTCTTCTCGGAGCGGTCGAGCACTCCGGGGCTTCCGCCTCGTGCTAGGGAGGTTCCCTAGCCTTTTCGGGGGGTTTCGGGGCTAGAGAGAGGTTCTAGAGAGAGAGAGAGAGTAAAAAGAAGAAAGAATGAGAAAGGTTTGAAGAAAATGAGGGTGGGAGAGGTTCTATTTATAGGGTGAAAATGGCTTAACTTGGTGCCTCGTGTCACCATCTATTGGCAAGACTTGGGGAGAAAGCAATGGTCAAGATTGTGCCACATCACCCATTTTCGCACAACACACTTCCGACTTCTAAAATCCGTAACTTTCACATACAATCTCCGTTTTTGACGTTCTTTATATCCACGCATAGGAAAAATAAGATCTAGAACTTTCATTTTGACTCCGCCGGCTAATTCTCGACCGATCTTAAATTTAACAGTACGAGGAGATTATACTGTTAAATGTCCGTGAAAAATTCATAACTTCTATATACGGACTCTGTTTTCGTCTGTCTTTTGACCGTTGAGTTCCTATTAATGAGATCTTCAATTCTCATTTAGGTCATGTAGGCCAAAAACCGTTCGATCTAAAAGTCGAGTTTCGGGTCGTGCACTGCTATGCCAAATCTTAAAAAATTTATAACTTCATCATACAAAGTCAGATTTGGGCGATATTTTTTTGTATGTTCTCGGTTTAATGTATACTAAAACTTTTGTTTAGATCACTAAGGCTAAAAAGCCCTTCATCAAAAATTCACTATTTACGTCACCCGGTGCCGTGCCAGTTTTGCCGTAAAAAATTCGACGGGCCATAACTTCTTCGTTATAACTCGGATTTTAGCGTTCTTTATATGTACGGAACCCTTGAGATATATTCTACAACTTGGTTAAGATTATTTATTCTAAATAATCTTTTGTCGAAAAGTCGTTTTCGACCCCTATTATCTCTCAATTGACTAGCTCGGATCTCCGGGCGTTACATCGGCCATGCAAAGGCTTAAAGTCACTGACTTTATGGAGTAAGAGCTATTAGGGAGTCCAGATCTGTGATGTGAGCCAAGTTCTTAACAGATTAAGACCAAATGAGTAGAAATAGTGAATCTGGGAAGTACGTTGAGCATAATTCCAGTACGCCCCGCGTATCGACCTAGTGTCCCCGCTAACCAATCTGGATTCGTGAGTATGCTGAGCATACCAAGGGAGGTGCGCCCCGTATAACCTCACTTTCGAATTTTGGGCTAAGTCTCATTTTGGGCCTTGAGTGTTGGGCCTGGAGTTTGGGCTTGTTGCACTAGAGTTTTTGACCAGAGGAATATATTTATGTGCCTTGGGCCCTTGAGTTGGGCTTGCCACTTGGACTTGAGAAGTGTGCCTCGGGAGAGCCCATTTGTTATTGGGCCTTGGTGGGCCTAATGGGTTTTTGGCTATTGATGGGCTGGTTAGTGGTCTACCATTAGACCTAATGAGTGAGAGTTTCGACTTAGTTCCTAACTGGGTTAATTGTTAGTTTGGCTCAAAGATAGAGGCCGATGCACAGCAACAACATTTATAGGGGTTGTTCATCATCCGAGGTGAGTCTTCTCACTATAATTTACCTAGAGTGGTAATTCTTGTGTGATCGGAGGGTCTTATATGTTTATATTCAGTACTATGATATCCTGCATTATGTATATATGATTTATGTTATGTATTATTTTGAGCTTACTGAGTTAGGACCGGAGGGTCCACCTGAGTTGTGGGACCGGAGGGTCCCACTGAGACACATTGACAGGAGGGTCTTACTGAGCTATAGCCTCGAGTGGCTAATGAGTTGTATGTGGTATTTTGAGGAACTCACTAAGCTTCATGCTTACCGTGTTATGTGATATATGTTTCAGGTTTTTCTTAGGATCGTGGGAAGGCACCGACTTGATTATACATACCAGAGAAAGAGTTATGTTTTGAGGATCCTGGATTATTAATTAAACAATTATAGAGTTGCGTTGTAAATTAAATAAATGAGATTTTTGTGAAATGCGTTATGATAATTATGCGATTCTAAAATGAAAATTTTCTTTGAAAATTTATGGTGTTACAATTTGGTATGAGAGCCTTGGTTTGAGGGATTCGGATGCACCTTCGGGTATATCTGGACTTCAACTGAGGATTTGAGAAAAAATTTCAAAAGAAATGATTTTTCTGAAACGAGTAAGAGTTTCTAAGAAAAAAACGAGAAGGAGCAGTGTATACAATAAGCCAGAGCCTGAACGGTGATTTCCTGAAATACCCTTACTTATTTGTGTTATGAGTTATTATTGAGATATTAGTGATGCATGCTAGATGGTAGGCTAGGTATTTCATATTTTAGGGCTAGAGTTGCCTGATTTATGATGCCTTAGCCTAAGAATTTTGCTATTTGTGATGTGCTTTGAGTATGTGCTGAGTAAGAGTATCCAACGGGAATCCTTTAGAGAGAACTTTGAGTAGAGGAGTAATCTAGGGGAGATACCTAGATGAGCATTGGAGGACCCTATTGAGGGAGTAGTTAGATACCTGTGAGGGGTAGGGTTGCTTGAGTTCGGCGATACCTTTTGAGTGTGAGTACAGCAAGTGCCGTTGTTATTGGATTAATGTCTAAGTACATAACTATAATTGGGGAGACTTGACTCGACCCGACATGGTCCATTTGGGTTGCATGGCATCATGCATTTGGATAGACTAAAATGAGAGAAATAACACTTAAGGTTTGTTAATATATTATAAGTTCTAATATATTATTAAGATTATTTAATTAGTATTGATCAAGAATTAATCTAGGATTAATTAAGTGATCAAAAGAAGGCTAATTAAATATATGGGTTGATTGTGTAAATCATCCATACTTGTATAGAGGGCTAATGCTCCATGGATTATCAAGTTGGACTAAAACCCATAGGATGCCCCATGGTGTATTTGAACCCATGGATCCAAGGAAATGGAAAGCCATGACAATTAAGGGTTTACCCTAATTGTAACACTGTATAAAGATCATATTCTTGGGAAAATCGGTCACTATGTGAGAATAGAAAGGAATAGCAGATTTGATGAAGTGTGTATGTTTATATTCCAAGTGTATTTGGTGTTGTGTGAACCATTTGAGGTGTCACACTTGGGGAACTAGGCACTCAAGCTTCATGAAGACAATCTACATCAAAGAGGTATGTAATTCTAACTTGATATATTCATTTGAATCAATGTTATTATGCTAGTTAGGATTAATACCTTGGAAAGTTCATATTTGCATGTATAATAGAGAAAACATAGATCCAAGGTATTTAGGGTTGCATGTACACTTAGGAGTGTTAGAATGCTCAAAACCAACAGTTGTATCAGAGCCTAGGGTTGTTTTCTTGTTATACTTGCAAAATTGGCTGGAAAATCGAGTTTTTATGCTGTCTGCTCAGTAGACTCGCCGAGTCCACTGATGGACTCGCCGAGTCCAAGGCAAAATGCATCAAACTCACCGATTTTGTTTGTGCACTCGACGATTTGGACCTCCAGATAGCATATATTCAATTGTTTTGGCTGGAATTGGACAAGGAACATTACCCTAACATGTTTTTGGACTTATAAACTTGTTTTTGATGTGGTAATGTTCATGCTAATCCAATTTCAAAGATAATTGTCAATTGATTCATGTTTTGTGTTAGTTTAAAGTTTAGACTAATTACATGAAAAAGTTTGATTTGAATTATCTTGTTCTTATGAGTTGCTTAAATTAATATAAAGGTTAATTGATTATGTGTTTTAAATCCATTTTAATCTAAGAGATGATTCTAAAATGTGATTTTCTAACTTGTCCTCAAGTTATATGAAAAGTCACATTTAAGTTTCATAAAACTCATAAATGTTGGCAATGGTTACAAAAAAATGAAGAGTCTTGTCCTCAAGTTACGGAGGTTCAAGAGTCACTTCATTAAGTAATAAACAATGTAACCTTAATTAAATTCCATAAGTTACAAAATAAAGGAAAAGTTACATTCTTGTATTAGTTTAAAGTCTTCCGTAACTTGTCCTCAAGTTATGGAACTTGAAGAGTCTTTTAATTAAAACTACTTTAAACTCATAAGTTATGGAATTAATTAGTTTTGAATAGTTTCAAAACTTTCCCTCAAGTTTTGGAATTTGAAAAGTTTTCACTTATGAATACTTTAATTCCAAGTTAGCCCTTAGAATTTTAAAAGTTAAAATTCAACCCTTATACTTTATAATATTATAAGTTAATAATATTTATATATATGTATAAGAGCAAGTCAGTCTTACTGTTAGTAGGCCTCATTCACGAAGCCGGTCTATAAGGGGTTATAAGGTTACTGCCTATAAAATGGTAGTTTAATGGGTGTCCACTCTCACCCACCGCTTCCTTGACCGGTGGAGGGTCGTTAGCCGAATGGGTAGGACAAGGACTAGAATTCTCACTTCATTAAAATTATTAATGATAAATACTAAGTAACTAAACTCTTATTAATACCCAATCTTAGTTACTTAGGAAAATGTGAATAAAGTGTTAATCCAAGAAATTACACTTTGCACTTTGTTTAAGTCGGTTAGTCGAGCGTGTGTGGTTAACCGGCACACTAACCTGGACTCAACAACGTAGGTAAAGGGTAACTTAATATTAATCATAGTATCGGTGGAGCGTGTGTGGTTAACCGGCACATCGATTAAGGGGTAAATATTAAGGGTACCATGTATATTTGCATGGTTACTTGACACCTTGTTTTGTGATCCTTGGCATCCCAGTCACAAAATCTGAAGGGCACACTCGAGATTGAAACATGCCATTGAACAGTTCAATGAATCTCAAAAGATCTAGGAGTTTCAAATCCAATTAAAACCTAATAATACATTTCGTTTATCTTGGTGGAAATTGGTGAATCGTCATTCACCTAACTTCAAATATTTTATAGCTTGGATTACGGCATCCCTCTTCCAAGTTATAAAAGTATTGTGTTGGGTCCTAGCCTTAATATTTCATATTGGGTGTTATATTAAGGACTTTAAATCAACTATCTTGAAATATCTCCCAAAAGATGTCTAGTTTAGACATTTATGATCTTCCCAAATCTCTTGTAACAAGCTTTCCTAAATGAAGATGATATCCCATGGAAATCATACTTCATTCACCTCCTCCAAATATTCTCCCTAACCCACAAGTTCATGAAAAGTTTAAGGCCACTCGAGCCCTATTGGCAAAGCAAAGGTCTATGTGTGATCACATCTTGGAGATGTAGTCACATATTGACAAGCCGGGAGAGTTGGCTATCAAAGTCTAGAGGAAGTTGATGCTCAATCACTTTCTCAGTCACATAGTGAGTTCCTTTGGGACTCCTATGAAACATGCTATGACAAGACCCTTGATGATCTTATCTATTCGCTAAGATCAACTTCCTAAAAACTTTATGGACACTGACAATGATGACACTGGAAATCCAAAAAAAGCATTCACTTCCCAATGGAAAGGGATCGGCCATAGTCAACTCGGTTGACCAAATGGTAAAGAGAAAGGCTAAGTCTGTGATAGTCCCATGTTCCATTACCAAAGCGTCCATATAATTGCCAAAGGAAGGGGCGTTGATTGCGAAGTAGCCAATTTACCTAAGGGTGTTAAAGTCAATAAGTCTAACTCTACTTCAGGTAAAGTCCACTATCTAACTCTGCTAAGTTTCTATTCTGAGATTCTTGATACATGATGTGACTGGGTCACATGCTTGGTGATGTTTTAAGAATCAAACAAAAGTGAAGAAACTTAAAGAAAGAATATGTTGAATCTGATCGCGTAGATGGATTTCTATCTCATAGTTTGAAGATCAGATTCTTGAGCTACTTCTTAGGAGTTATGAGATATTGCTTAGGAATAGATAACAACAAGTTTTCATATGGATTGTAAGGATATTTTTTCCGTAAAGGTTTTAAAATAAAAGTACATTTGATTTTAGTTATTTTAAAATATCCTTACAATGGCATTTGTGAAAATTTTTGTTGCTTATAAGATTCCATTAATAGCAAGAGTGGAAATATGAAATTGATTCTTTCATTTGTGGTAATGTCTAAATTTACCAAATAAGGAAAGATCCTCATCACCCAAGTTTCAATTGGACCGAAACTTGGAATCATGCAATTTGTATAGCATGATGGATGAGAACTTTCAAACATTGGAAAAATTAAGACTAACTACTTGTTCACATGGATGTGTGAGTCAAGTAACGGACTAAGTGATCGAGTACACATTTTTGTGCACTGATTAACTCCACCACAAAAGATCGATAAGACTATTCGTCATGATTTACTAAAGCACAGTAAATATTTGCTATACTTACAAGCTTAAGTGTAATTCTGAGACATTGGAAAAGGTTCCAATGTATTACAGAGTGAATAAGAAGAATCAACTTAGGCAGAAAGATAAAAGTTCCTCAAATCTGAAAAAGATGGGAGAGTACTTTAGTATCAGTTTTTGTGATTATCTTAATGATTAAGAAACCATAGCACAATTAGTTCTCTAAGGAAATCTTAGTGCATTCTTATGACTAAGAAGAGGAATCTTGAATTGTTGAAATGGTTAAATCAAGAAGATGAGTCATACTTCATTCCAATACAAGCTTTAGAGTCATACTCCAAGATTGTAACTTGATTGACATGTCTGAAAGAAGGTTTAAAACACTTGTCAAATGTAAGAGTAAAAGTTTCTACTCTTGTACATTTGAAATTGGTAAGTTGTGATGTTTTGGATAAAACAAAAACCAACTAAGGCCAATTGTGTGAAGTGTTTGTCTTGATTAGAATCCACACTATCTCTTGAATATCTGACAAGAAAGTCTTATATGTCAAGAGGACTGTGGGAGTCTTAAAATGTCTTGAAAGTCTCAAGAACTAATCAAGAATAAGACCTGAAGTTCTTCACTAGCTGGCATGAAATTAAGATTGACTTCAGTCCATATGAGCTTGAATTTGTCATTATCCTTGTCTTGTGACTATGGTTTTGACAATTCACATGGATAAGAACACATACACCATTAAATCTTCAGTGTCATAAGGTTTCTCTCCGATTCATGAAAATGATGGTGAGGAAACACTTTAACTAAGTAGATTTTAGCTAGATAGAAATTGTGATATTTGCATTCTCAAAGTCGTTAGTGGAGCATGTGTGGTTTACCGGCACACTAACATGGACTTGTGGGAAGTGGCAAAGGACTAAACAATCAAGACTATGATTACGACATCGCTTTTCATAGTTCTTAAAATTCTTTAGACACACCTATGAGCTATCTAAGATAAGGTGTATGATATTGATAAAGTTTTATCAAAGCAATCTAGTATCAGAAATCTGAACTTTGGTAAGAAAACCAATAAAGTATTGATTTCTAGAAGTCCAACTGATTTCTGAGGACATGTAAAAGCTAGTGGGAGCATAAGTGTTATGCTAATAATCATCATGTTAGTGGGAGCATGATAATTATGATAAAGGTTGCAAGTTAACAATGTTAATTATAGAAAACAAAAGGTTTCAATTGGGAAAGAGTTGTTTTGCTATAATTAAGGGAGAGGAACTTATACTTCATCTCAAATCTAAAAGCTTAGATTGAGGTTTTAATCGTATTTAGTCAAGGATATATATATATATATATATATATATATATATATATATATATATATATATATATATAGGTCTATTATTTGCGTTCTCAAATTCGATTATGATTACAGCATCCCTTTTCATAATCTGAATCATGAGAACTTGGCAAATAGAAATGGAAATGTTATAGCAAAAGACTGGTTTAGTCTTTATGTGTGACATCATGATTCGTGTCCCATATGCTTCGGATATAGGATCGATTGCATGTGCTATATTCATCCTTTCTAAAATTTTCCAAATGCCTGGGGCATTAAGAAGGGAAAAGGTTTAGAACTGGATATGACTAAAAGGATTAAACAATTGTCGAGGACAATCTAAGGTTTATCAAAGATTGGTTGCTCAAGTACAGTTGGAAGTATAGTGATAATTCTGGAAGGACCATATTGACATAATCTGTAAGGAGGCAATTCATGTTCAGAAGTGATAGTCAAAATGGAATATGGAAATGTTTCAAACTTAGAAATTATTCAATCTGTGGAAGATTAGGAAACTTAACGCAAGAAGGATGTTTCCAAGGAGTTGATCTCCTTTGGAATGCTTTGTAATGGTTGTTTTCAAGTCTTTCTAACTTTGTGCATAAGCATTACAAGAGGATCAATGCATATAAGTTTAGAACCTAATAGATTTCAGTAAATGGCATGAATTTCGAGTTCTTGCATTTGCAGTAAGGATTTGGGACTGTGAAAGAGGATCATTGGAGTTATGTTCATTTGATCTAATTCACAAAGTGAAGATCATAGACAAACATAGTATGCATACTTGGTGTATGGCATTACTAGTATTTAGAAAACATAGTGTACATGCTTGGAGCATGGGACAACTATTGTTTTAAATTCAAGAATAAAGTTGACAATTGAAACAATATACAATGAATAATGTGTAATCATATGGTGATAAATAAAAGGTGTTTTCTTTATGTTCATAGGTTTTGATACCATATTGGATTCAATTATTATTGTGTTTCACTTTGCATGTTTTAACTTCCAGAATAACTAGGTCATTGTTCGGGATGACTAAGTTATTCAAACCATCCACAGTCGGTCATATGTTGGAAGTAGATATGAATTAAGACTATCATGGGTTGGCTTGTGGAGGTCTAAGATGTTGGACAAAGGGCTATAACACTCATGAGTGCTCATAAGTTGGGAGTATTGGATTCAACCCGTGCTCATTGGAATCACTTCATGGATTTTATCACGAGTGATCATGAGACGATAATATCTTATATTCTTCAAACCTAGAGATATGAGTAGTTACTATGATTTGGTTGTACATTGATTGCACAAAAACGCATTGGTAACTCGATGTTATAAAACGTGCCTTTGTGTATGATTCAACAAGTAGTAGAACAAGCCATATGAGTCGAAGTTTATCCATTCCTTTTACCTTCGGGATAAAAGCGATATCTGTGGGCCCCTCGATAATTTGGTGATGACAAATGGAAGTGCTCGGCCGGGCCAGGACTGATTTGATTTGTTCAATTAGTCAGTCGTTATAAATCGGAAATCGGGAAACAACAAATGGATAGAGAGAATGATTATAATCCATGTCTCAGTCCATATTATATCTAGGATGGAGGAATATATGATCCCTTATCTAATGGACAAGTCATTGACAAAGGTCAGAGTTCATCTACAAGGTCAGAGTTCGACAGAAGCTTTTGAGAGCTACGATTTCCAGTCGGTTCTTGAAGTCCATAACTTGGTCCATTTGGGTTGCATGGCATCATGCATTTGCATAGACTAAAATGAGAGAAATAACACTTAAGGTTTGTTAATATATTATAAGTTCCAATATATTAATAAGATTATTTAATTAGTATTGATCAAGAATTAATCTAGGATTAATTAAGTGATCAAAAGAAGACTAATTAAATATATGGGTTGATTGTGTAAATCATCCATACTTGTAGAGTGGGCTAATGCTCTATGGATTATCAAGTTGGGCTAAAACCCATAGGATGCTCCATGGTGTATTTGAACCCATGGATCCAAGGAAATGGAAAGCCATGACAATTAAGGGTTTAGCCTAATTGTAACACTATATAAAGATCATGTTCTTGGGAAAATCGGTCACTGTGTGAGAATAGAAAGGGCTAGCCGATTCCATGAAGTGTGTATGTTGATATTCCAAGTGTATTTGGTGTTGTGTGAACCATTTGAGGTGTCACACTTGGGGCACTAGGCACTCAAGCTTCATGAAGACAATCTACATGAAAGAGGTATGTAATTCTAACTTGATATATTCATTTGAATCAATGTTATTATGGTAGTTAGGATTAATACCTTGGAAAGTTCATATTTGCATGTATCATAGAGAAAACATAGATCCAAGGTATTTAGGGTTGCATGTACACTTAGGAGTGTTAGAATGCTCAAAACCAACAGTTATAACCTAGAATGGTTTACGTGTTGGTGGAGATTATTCGATGACCAAATGGTGCTTGCTTCATGCTTTGTGGAACTCTTGATGATGGGAGTCAGGTACTAACTAAATATGATGATATTTAGGAGGTAGATGGCTGGCATCATAAGGAGTTCTTCAGCAGCTGATGGCAGAGAAGTGAGAGAACCTTGGAAGAGCCAAGGGAGTATCCTTAGTCAGACGAGTACACTGATAATGGAGAGTATTCATTGGGGTGTGACCAGGTTTAGCGGGATTTGTGACCCGTGAAGGTTGAGCAGCTACTTAGGAAATCTGGGACGATCCGTGTGGAAAGTATGGGTAGATGTGGCAGGTAGTATGGGCCCGTACTACTGAAAGCAAAGGACCCATACTCGAAACACGGAGGAATCCAGAGGTTCTAAGTATCAAATTGAGAGGTGATAACATGGTTCGAGTACCATGATTCGTAGCAGATTGAGAGGTGATCACATGGTTCGAGTACTATGATTTGTGGTGGTTAGTGCTTATGGTTTTACAAGGTATCCCGTTGTGATTGATTTAACTGAGATCAGATATGATAGAGTGTGGGGCCAGAGGGCCATGTCAACCGAGTTTTAATGGAGAATACTTTGAGAAGGAAATCGAGTTAGTTTCCGAGAGATTTTATTGGTGAGATGCCAGTTGGAGTCGCAAGATTCAGTGATGAGTAGAGATGATGCTTATTGGAGGATCGCGGTCTGAGTTGAGCATTCGACCGATAGATGAGACGTCACCTTCTGTGACAAGATTTTTATTTTCCTCATTTCCTGGGAGAAGCAAAAGGGATAACGAGTTTCCGGTTTCAGACTTTGGAGGTAAACCCCGTGGGGTAGCATATGGTGGTGACCATTTCACCAGAGTATTTGGGCAGTATGTCTACTGTGCGGTATTTCTGGTACCATGAAGGAGTCATCAGTGGGGATTCAGATGGAAAATACCAAGGAAGGTACCTTTATGAGTGAGGCATGATTTTTAGCAACAGTTCCAAGAGATTAAGAGGAGTATACTGGGGCAGTGGCCCTCATTGCTAGCGTTGTGTACCGGCTGAAGTCTATATTTCCTATGATGATCCACATGCTGGAATGTTGGATGAGGGATTGGAGACGAGGTGTGAGATAGTGCATTAATCTTGGATTGAGAACCATGACTGATTTGGGATAGTTGGGATACCCAACGGTGTGTCGGTACCAGGATTTCATATGAGATTCGAGATATTTGGAGTTGCTTGGTCTCCATTGAGAAGATCATCGAGTGTTATGTGGTACGTTCCAAGCATCAAGTGTGAAGTACTTGGTGAAGCAGTCTATGGAGTAGATCGTTTGTATGCTAACTGGTGATGGTTCGAACCCTGAGTGGTGGAGAACTAGGTATTCTATTAAGAGGATCAGTGATCCGTTCAAGTACGGTTAGAGAACTAGTCATGGACATCTACGGTGCGGACACATGAGACCTGGGTTATTGGTGGATGAGGCAAGATGATGTATGTGTATGTGCTTAAGAAAGGATGAGTGAATCCATGACATGTGGCTGTTGGTCAGAGAATTTATTGCGACTAAGATTTTTCGGGTTTGCAAATGTTGAGTTCGAGGCGGTTGGTTCGCTGAGGCAGGGTGCAATAGCTGAGGTTTGCGGGTATAGGTATGGATTGTGATCTATACTTCAGGAGGGGCAGCAGTTGAATTGTCAACAAAGTTCAAAGTTGGTATGAGTAGTTCGTACGGGTAGTGATCAGTAGAGGGTGGAGCTTCGGATTTTCGTCAACGTGTTATCAGTTGTTAACGATTCCTCTATGTTTTAATTTGTGAGATGGGAATTTTCGAGGTTTGCATAAGTGGAAGATCAGTGGTTGAGGCAGGACATCATGAGACGCTTTGATGGTGTACCGAGGTACCCAAGTGATTTTGTTCCAGTGGGTACCCATCAGTTAATTGCTACTAGAGTGGGACTGTCTAAGAGTGTATCTGTGTTGAGACTAGTGCCTTGCCTACAAGAACTTTCATCAGGAGTGGTGGTGCATAAGATGGATGGGTGTAAGCACATATTTATGTTGAGCTGCAGAGCATGAGTTGGTGAACTTAGTGTAGTGATGACTTGATGATGAGATTATCGGGTGATAAGAGATCAAGTGGATCTGGGTGGGAGTAATCTCTTGGTATTATCAGGAGAAACCATGGAGTGAGCCCATGGTGAGTCACGGGAGAGTGTTGTGATACTACGGAGAGCCGTAGTATTCACTAGATAGCGGGAGAGTGTTGTGATAATGCGGGAGTCGTAGTATTCGTTGTTCAGCGAGAGAGTGTTGTGATACTGCAGAAAGCCGTAGTATTCATTGGATAGCGGGAGAGTTCTGTGATACTGTGAGGAGCCGTAGTATTCACTATTTAGCAAGAGAGTGTCGTGATACTGCGGAAAGTCGTAGAATTCACTGGATAGCAGGAGATTGTTATGATACTGCGGGGAGCCGTAGTATTCGCTATTCAGCGAGAGAGTGTTGTGATACCGCGAGGAGTTGTAGCATTCACGAGTATGTGAGAGGGTGTCGTAAGTCTGCGGGGAACCGTAGCATTCATGAGTCAATAATTGAGCGTTTTAAGACTACCGGGGGGCGTAGCACTCAATAGTCGATAAGATAGAATACTGTTCAGCGGAGAGATGTAGTATTTACTAGTCAGAGTATGACGCAAAGGAGTTCTCAGGCTTGGGTAGCCTTACCACTTGAGTCTTCGGGAACCTGGTTGCCGAACCAGAGGTGAGACTGGGGTCTCCGTGACGGTTGGGAATCGTTTTATCCCTAGGATGAGGAGGGATTATCATAATTGGAAGGAATTGGAGAGATGGTGTGTGCCTAAACTCGCCAATCTTGGGTCATAAGTTGAGTACCAGATTGGAAATGAGTGGTTCCAATTCTGCTGTTGATTCAGACTCTCGAGCTTGAGTCTGGATCCATTCGTGTATTGAGTAGGCGAGATGAGGTTTTGGATTCGTGGATGGGTTTCATTTTGAGGGCTATTGATCTCCATCTAATGTCTTAGAATGGAGTGGGTCAGTTTCGTTGGTATGGGAAGAACCGCGAGACACATGGAACTAGTAGGTGGTAGACGACAGACGTCGGAGGTGAGACGATTTCAGATGGGGTTGTAGTATTTGCTTGGGGTAAAGTAAACTTCATGACTTGTGTGTCACGATGAGCCAAGATAGTTATTGTGAGAAGGAAGCCGATAAGTCGTTATATTGGGTGCGCAATAGGTAACCTTTGGAGGTTCAACTTTTGGGTCGGAGTTGACCTGGTGCTCAGTGTTGGAAGGGACAATTGAGAGGATTTGGGACTTATGATTAAGGGTGTCATAGGATCGTTTCGAGCTGACTTGACTGCTTTCTTCTGCATGAGGATAGAGTTTTGAGGATCATTCCTTCAAAAGAGTTCTGATAGCTGTTCAAGCGGTGGGTCCTTAGTGGGTTATGACATTTCCGTTCCTCTTGAGTTCAAGTGGGATCGATTAGAGAATCAGAGTTGGTAGAGTGTTCTTAGAGTCTATTATTCGATGAGAGATTAACATGATGATGTTTTGCGATGGTGGTCTAGCAGGGAGACAGACCACTAGAGTTTTCTTGTTCTGGAGAGTCAGATCGAGTACTACAGCGATTGTTGGGTTTAGGTGTATTTGGAAGAGATTGTTGTATGATATGAGGTCCTCTTGGTGGTGCTTCTCGGGTTATTGGGTTCGATCTATGTGCTTAGAAGGAGTAACTTCGAGGGCGAAATCTAATTCAAGTTGGGGAGAATTATAACATCCTATTTCGGATCGTCCGTGACTAGGTTTCGTGGGCTGCAACCCGGTCATGAGGAAGTCTCGGGGTTATGATGAATTGCTAGAAGCGTAGGGTATCTCGTCACCTTTCCGTGGATATGAGGTTCATTGGAAAAAAAGTTATACTGAGGAAGCAATGGAAGTTTGAAGTTTTGGCATGATAAGTCCCTTATTTGAGAAAGGTGGCAGCTGAGTATGTTGGGCGTACGTGTGTGTACGCTTAGCGTACTCATGTGCGTGATTTTTAAGCGGAGCCACCTAGTGCACTGGGCATACCAGACGGTACGTTGGGCATACTAGGCATAGAGTGAAAACCCTAATTTTGGGTATGTCCCTATATAAAGGATATGATGGCCTCATTCTTGGCCACTATTCTCAGTGAACAAACCCTCGTAAACCCTAAACCTTCGTTCATAGAGCTTGTGAGTGCATTTGAGAGCCTTTGGGTGATTATATATGTTCTTGGAGTGAAGAAGAAGCTTTGGAGAAGAAGGAGTGGGAGTCCAGGTCCTTGGATCTGAGCATATCTATGTTGGGAGCTTCATATAGAGGTATAAAGCTTAAAGCTTTCTCACTCTTTTGATTTGTGCATCATAGTAGAGTATTTTAAGGTTTTTGTCCCAAAAGTTGGATACTTTATGAGTTATTGAGCTCCAAAGACTATGATCAACCCTTGTTGTGTGTATTTAGTGGTGTTGTGTCATAAAACTCAGGACCTGGATGTTGGGATCAAGCCATGCATGAGATATGAACATTTTGAGCTAAGAAAGTGAGAGTTTTGTGTGTTTGTAACCTTATCGGACATGCAAAGGCTTAAAGTCACTGACTTTATGGAGTAAGAGCTATTAGGGAGTCAAGATATGTGATATGAGCCAGGGTCTTAACTTATTAAGAGCAAATGAGTAGAAAGAATGAATCTGGGAAATACGTTGAGTGTAACTCCAGTACGCCCCATGTACTGACCAAGTGTCCATAATGGCTAATTTGGATTCGTGAGTACGCTGCATGTACCAAGGGAGGTACGCCCCGCGTAACCTCACCGTGGAATTTTGGGCTAAGTCTCAGTTTAGGCCTTAAGTGTTGGGCCTGGAGTCTGGGCTTGTTACACTAGAGTTTTTTACCAGAGGAATATATATATATATATATATATATATATATATATATATATATATATATATATATATATGCCTTGGGCCCTTGAGTTGGGCTTTCCACTTGGACTTGAGAGTTGTGCCTCTTGAGAGCCCGTTTGTTATTGGGCCTTGGTGGGCCCAATGGGTTTTTGGCTATGGATGGGCTGGTTGGTGGTCTACCTTTAGACCTAATGAGTGAGAGTTTGCACTTAGTTCCTAATTGGGTTAATTGTGAGTTTGGTTTAGAGATAGAGGCCGGTGCACAACATCAATGTTTATCGGGGTTGTTCATCATCCGAGGTGAGTCTTCTCACTATACTTTACTTAGAGTGGTAATTCTTGTGTGACCGGAGGGACTTTGGTGTTTATATTGAGTACTGTGATATCCTGCATTATGTCTATGTGATTTATATTGTGTATTATTCTGTTCTTACTGAGTTAGGACTGGAGGGTCCATCTGATTTTGGACTGGAGGGTCCACCCGAGTTGTGGGACCGGAGGGTCCCACTGAGACACATTGACCGGAGGGTGTTACTGAGTTATAGCCTCGAGTGGCTAATGAGATGTGTGTGGTATTTTGGGGAACTCACTAAGCTTTGTGCTTACCGTGTTATGTGTTATGTGTTTTAGGTTTTTCTCAAGATCGTGGGAAGGGGCCAGCTTGATTGTACACTCTAGAGAAAGAGTTATGTTTAGAGGATCCGAGATTATTAATTAAAAAATTATGGATTTTTGTTGTAATTAAATAAATGAGATTTTTGTGAAATGTGTTATGTGAATTATGTGATTCTAAAATGAAAAATTTGTTTGAAAATTTACGGTGTTACACTTTTCATCTAATCTCTTCTTCAAGTTGCTAACTATGATCTTGTTGTTGGAGTCTGCATGTCCGTTAGATTAAGAGGAACTAGGGTGGACATTATCATTTGATTCCCCAACTACTACAAAAATACCTTGTTCTTTTGCTGATAAATTGGTATCCATTATCACATATGATTTCCGCCAGGATCCCGAACCTAGTCAAGATAGTGCGCTTGATGAATAAGACTACTTCTTTATCCTTTAGTTGAACAAAAGCCTCACTTTCGATCCATTTTGAGAAGTAGTCTGTGATTTCTAATATGAAGCCTTGTCCACCTAGTACCTTGGGCAATTTACCCACTATTTCCATTCCCTATTTCATGAACGACCAAAAAGAAATGATGGGGTGTAAAGGTTATGTTGTCCGATGAAGGATATTGCTATGTCTTTGGCAAGCATCACACTTCTGATCGTGTAATAATTTATCTTTCTTCATGGGTGGCTAGCAGTTTCCTACTCTTAATACTTCGGAGCATAAAGATCTTCCCCTAGTGTTGTTGCCACAATACCCTTCATATATATCTTATTTATGGGCCTACCTTGTACTTCTTGTATAATACTCCTTGGATCATCACAAAGTGTGACACCCTCATTTTGAATGCTTGGTCACACTTTTCTTCTTTTGGGATCATACCATTTTGGAGGTATTCTATGATGGGTTGGATCCAAGATCTTGCATGTTGTTGTGGATTCTAAATGTTTGGATTAGGCTTATAAACATTAGGATCCTAATGAGGGGGTTGGAAATCAAGATCTATGATTGATGTGATGCTAGCTTCTTGATTTTGGGCAGTGAGATCTTCTATTATTTTAGTGGGATCTTCTATTATTTTAGTGGGATCTTCTATTTTTGAGATAATTATGTGGAGTATCAAGATCTTGGTCTTCGGGGGAATCCTGAGGGAAGATCCTAGATTGGCTAGTGCGTCAGCTTCGACATTATCTTCTGTAGGATATCGGTTTAAACTAAAATTTGTAAATTTTGAGTCTAGCATTGTGAGTATTTGAAGGTATGATGCTTATTTTTCACCTTTTATTGCTTAGGATCCATTTAAATGGTCGGTTATTAATATTGAATCAACGTATACCTGGAGATCCGTGATTTAAAGATCTTTAGCTAGTTGTAGTCCCATGATTAGTGCTTCATATTTTTGCTAAATTGTTAGATGCATTGAGTTCACAACTAACTGCCTGGGGTAGGATGTCCCCCTCTGTTGCTTATAGTATGATTTGAAGGCATGTTCCTCTGAAGTTGGATGCTCCATTTGTAAAGATTATCCATTCTCCCATGTTTTCTTCTTTTTGAATTCCTTAAATTTCTAATTCTGCCACATGTTGTAGATCATCAATAAAACCAACCACAAAGTCTATTAATGTTTGAAACTTTATTATGGATCTTGGCTCGTATTTAATGTTATATGTGCAGAGCTTCACTGACCACTTAGAAATTCTACTTGACATTTATGGTTTTCTCATGACTTTCTTAATTGGATAGTTAGTTTTGACATTTATACTATGATTTTCAAAATAATGTCTTAGTTTGGTAGAAGATGTAACTAGGGCAAGTATTGATTTTTCAAGGTGAGAGTACCTGGTTTCAAGATCCAGGAGACTTTTACTAACATAGTAAATAGGATGTTGATCTCCATCGAGATCCTTGGCCAGGACTACACTAGTGACATTTGATGAAACTAAGAGATAAATGAGTGGTTCCCCGTCGAGTGGTTTCACCAACAGTGGCATTGAACTTAAATATTTTTAAGATCTTTGAAGGTGTCTTCATGTTCTTTTGTCCATTCAAATTTCTTGTTTTTCTTTTAGATATCATAGAAATTTCTGCACCTCTTTGAGGATCTTAAGATGAATCTATTCAAGGTTGCCACTCGTCATGTTAATATTTGGATATCCTTGGTTGAAGTTGGGAATTTTAGGTTGACGATGGCCTTGATATGCTCTGGACTTGCTTTTATTCCCCTCTTAGTGACCATGTAACCAAGGAACTTTCCTGCCTTCATTTTAAAGTGGCACTTGGATGGGTTTTGCATAATGTTGTATTAATCTAGTATGTTTAAAGCCTCTTCAAGATCGCTAAGGTGATCCTCCACTTTTTTGGCTTTTACCACCATATTATCGATGTCTACTTCCATGGTGTCCCCCGATTTGTCTTTGAACATTCGATTTATTAGTCTCTGATGTGTTGCACCTGCATTTTTTAAACCAAAGGGCATGACGATAAAACAATATATACCTATGGCGCATAAGAAGCCAATATCTTCTTAATCAGATGGTTCCATTTGTATTCGTTGATATCCATGAATGTTATCATTTCATTGCCTGATGTGGCATCTACCATAGAGTTGATGTGTGGAAAAGGGAAAAGATCCTTTAGGCAAGCCTTATTAAGATCCGTGTAGTCCACACATACCCGCCGTTTTCCATTTTTCTTTTGTACTACCACTACGTTGGCCAACCACCTTGGGAATTTGACTTCTTTAATCATTCCCATCTTAAGAAGTTTTTCAACTTCCTCTTATATGATTTGGTTCATTTCAGGTACGAACTTCCTTCTCTTTTGATGTAGTGGTCTAAAAGAAGGGTCTATATTACGCTTGTGAGTACTAACTTCTTTGCTTATACCTGTCATATCTTCATGTCTCCATGAGAACGTTTTTCTTGTGTCCCTTAGGAACTTCACTAGGAATTTCTCAATTTCTTCAGGTATTAAGGATTCTATAAGTACTTTGGTGCCAGGATCCTCAAGATTTAGGGGCACTTCTTTCACATATTGTTCTTTTGCTTCTAATACCTCTCATGGCCTTTACTTTAATTTATATGCTTTTCTTGGTATTTTAGAGAGCTTCATTAAAGTTGTATACCATTCTTTGGATTCTTTTTGGCCATCGATAATCTTTATTGTCCCTAAAGGGGTAACCATCTTGACTCATTGGTGGTATGTTGATGTTACTGCCTTTATGTTATGGATCTAGGGCCTACCTAATATAACATTGTAGGAAGACAGAGCATCAATAACAAAAAGGCGTTTCAGAGAGTTTTCCCTTTTGATGTAGATAGGTAGTTTAATATCTATAACTATGTGCTTTGTTTCACTATTGAATCTTATTAGCACTATGGATTTTTTTATTATCTCGGATTACATGATGTGCATCCTGGTAAAAGTGTCTAGGAGTATGATGTGTAAAGAAGATCCTCCATCTACTAGGATCCTTCTAACAAAGTGATTCGTGAGGTAGAGAGTTATCACCACCCCGTTGTGGTGAGGATCTTAGATGTTCTCTCTATCATGTTCATCAAAGGTGAATTCTTTCTTTTTTGTTATTGATGTGTTCTTCTGGGGTCTTTCTTCTTTCTTCGCATTGGATACTTTGGAATGTCTTGTTGTTATGGAGTAAGAACTTCCACAAACATCATAACCCCCAAAAATAACGTTAATCACCTTGGCATCTGAAGGAGGGGATCCTGGTTTTCCAGGATCTTCATAGATTCTTACCCCTTTTCTCTATATCTTTTTGTCCTTCTTCCTAGGATTTCTTTAAGAAATCCTTTGCTCAGGAGATAGCTAATTTCCTTCCTGAGGGTTATACAGTCTTTAGTGATGTGGCCAAAATCATCGTGTACATGCACCACTTGAATTTTTCTTTCCAGCCACTTGATTTTTCTACTTTCCTTGGCCACTTTGCTTTCTCACCGAGATCTTGCATATCAAATATCAGACATGAAATATCCATAGAAAAACAATATTAAGTCCTCCTAGGGAATTCATCCTCCTCCACCTCATTATCAAGGGTGTTAACCCTATGATGATTAGGTTTGGAGTATGCCTTTGGCTTATAGGATCTTATGGCCATTGAACCAACCTTCCTATTAGGATTTTCATATGAATTTCAATTGATAGTAATCTTCTTAATTTCCTTGTCTTTTTCTAGTCCGATGAATCTCAAATCTCTACTTTTGACTTCATCCATCCTCTTCCATGGGGTCATCATAAGATCTTCATAGAAAGGATAATCTTTCTTTAAACTACTAGAAAAATAGCCTTTTACGACGCTCATTGCGCGTCGTAAAACGCTCAGACGACGCGCAAACGCGTGTCAAGGAAGGCCATGTCATAAAGAGAGACGACGCGCTTTTGTGCGTCGTCTATTTACGACGCGCATTTACGATGCACAATTACGACACGCATTTACGACGCGCCTTTACGACACGCATTGCGTATCAATGAAGGTCCTGTCATAAAGGAAGATGACACGCATTTGCGTGTCGTACTCTTACGACACGCATTTACGACTCGCATCACGTATCATGAAAGCCCCTGTCAAGAAAGGCCATGTCATAAATGAAGATGACACACATTTTTGCGTATCATAATTTTAAATGTTTAAAAAAAATATTATTTATAGATTTACTAATTTTCAAATTAAATTTGTATTTAATCTCATAATATAAAATAAAATATCATATACAAAAAATACAATCCATTACATAAAATTTAATGTCATACAAATAATCATTCCATGGAAAGATAAATAAATCAATAGAAGTTGTAACAAAAATTTACAAACTAATTAGATACAAGAAATATAAAAAATATACCCTCAAATGATTTTCAAAGTCTAATCTCCATGTCAGGTATTCAACTCACTTCTCCAGTTTATCCTTAACTTCTCTAAGGGCTCCAGCATCTCTTGCAGCCTGTGACAACATATAGATCCCAGGTTGCAACTTTTGATGTAATACAGTAACCATCATCCCATCTTATATGGATCCCCTCACTTGGATATAAAAAATCAAGCTCCACCACCTACACCAAAAACACATTAATCCATTCTCTAGTCATACTCAGAAGATACATTATTATTATTATTATTATAACTAGTATTATCATATAGCATTCAAATTTATCGAAAATAGAATTGTTTTCAAATAAATCACATAGCTGGACATACATGCTACATACATCACTTATCTCGATTCCATGCTAATAAATATATATATATATATATATATATATATATATATATATATATATATATATATATATATATATATAGGAACAATAAGTACACCTTAGGTCTTAAATATTCATGGACCTGAAATGTTGAAACTGGAACATATTCCATGTTGATGTCCCATAACTGCACAACACAAACCAACACCCATATTACTTGATTTTATATGTTATATAAAAATAAATGTTGGATGAGTTGGTTTTTAAATGGACATGGTAGAAAGTATAAAATACAACAGAAGAGCAACAAATCAGAAACCTTAAGGGTTATGTAATCACGACTTAGGAAATTTCGGATTACAGTTAAATCAACACTTGTTGAACTGTTCTTGATGTCATCAACTTCAGAATTTACCTCATTCTGATTTCTAATTTGATCCACTGTGAAAATTTTGAACACATTAGCAAATTTCTAAGAAAATATAAAATTGAAACACATATCAAAGCAAAATATAATTATAAATAAAAAAACAATTTTGATACCATATCGAGAAGGCGGATATCGCGACTTCTGCATTTGCCATGTACCCTACTAGCAAGACCAGCACATCATTGTACCATAATTCCAAGCTAAAAAATACAAAAATAAAAGAGTCACTTAGTTTTATTGACAACAAAAACACATATTTTTTCAGAAGCGGTAGAAAAGACAAGCTTGTTCCTGATTAATTACCAGACCATAACACCGGAAGATATCGAGAGCTTCACAACAGGTAACAACCGAGTCTCGGCTTGCTATCTTTCTGTCCCAGTGACATTTCTTCAACACCAGTAGATAAAGAAGAACCAACAACAGTCTTAACTTTTGATGATGTATTTCTGATGAGTAGTGGGCCCGCACCATGGCGCATTACCAAGAAACTATCAAACCCCAATGCACCCGTAATTGTAACCTGAAACATTAAACTAAAATTATCAAGGGCATAATGGTAATTTTTCTATATTACTAAGAAACTGTCGAATCAAAATACATTAGCATTAGTATTAGAATAATAAAGTAAGTACAACAGCAAAGCAGAAAAATACAAGACTAACCTTATTAGCATTGGCACATAAAAGAGTTGGAAGCCACCTAATTTCACGTGTATCAGTCAACAACAAAACAGCATCAGGAGATTCAATTAAATCAGAAAGACGTTTGCAGTCATCAACCACTTTTTCCTCTTCTTGTCTAGCAATTGGATGCCCAGGCATAGGTATTGCCATCACTACCCCTCTTCTTCCTACAAACAAATATCAAAAGTAAATAATAATTTATTAATTTCAAACATATTGTTAGAAAAAGAAGAGATTAAATATCTGGTCTTTAAGTATCACAAGAAGAACAGCCAAAGAAACTTCATGTTGCAGGACATTATATGGCATCTGCATATTTTCATAGGCATACCATCAACCAAAACAAGTTTAATAAAAAAGAATAAAACAGAGTGCTTAAGAATATGAGAAGAAAATTACATTAACATGGGCCATCCCATATAATAACACTTCAGGGCAATGCTTAAGAGCGTATTCAAACAACAATCGAACAGACTTTGCAAGGCCTCTTTCAGCCAGCTGGCATAAAACCTCCAAAAGATCAAGGCATAACCATGCATGATTTGCATACCCAAATTGAAACTTGGGAGTATTGACTGCATCAACATATGCCTGCAAGAACAAGTGTAAATGAAAACTTGGATCTATCAAAAAATGAAACAACTCGATTGTCCATATAAACATCATACGAATCTTCATAAATCATACCACTTGTTTTTCGCAGTGTGCAAATGTGAATACTTCAGGTGGGACAGAAACAACATACTTTAAAAAAGACAACTGCCCCTCGGTGTTTTTCCAGACATTGCCACAAACAACAGATAATGGAAACAGATCCTACATTTCCATCAAATGAATAAGTACAACATAAGCTTCAAATAAAGAAATTAAGAAGTAAAAAAGTATGTTAAAAACCTGGGATGCGAGTCTATAGCAGGAAATCAATAGTGAAATTGTTGCCTCACCAGGGATATAGAAACCCTTATGATCAAGGTTTTTAATTACAGTGGTCCAATTGATTCCAGGAGCCTATATATTATAATAGTAGTATTAATGAAATATCAAATTTACATTATGAAGAAGATCAAGAAAGATAAAGAAGTAAATGGGACTAACAAGTTGCTTGATTGATTCTGTAAGGACTTCAGTGTTCCAAGAACTCAACGAGGACATATCAGGAAGACTCCCTCTACCAAGAGCAGAACCAAATGTTGAAAATGCATTTTCTTGATCCTGAAGACTGGAATCAGAGCGGACTATTGTCCCTAGTATCATAGCAACAGTGATTTCATTGAGGGGTGAGAATGAAGATAACAAATCCTTGCAAAGTGATACATCTTATGTGGAATTATAGCCCAATTCTATCATCAAGTCAGCCATGTTCACACCAATGGTTCTTGTTGCTACAGTAAAAATATTATAATTTAATAATTTATAAGAAGCTGAGAGTAAAACTGAAAAAGTGGATAAGAATATGAATAGTAAAAGTAGCCCCACATTCTCTATCATATTCTTTTGCAATTCTGAGGGATTTTGCAGAGGCAATTTTTGGCACCTGGGCAGCTAGTATTATGACCAGGAGAACTGCATCATTGTGTTGAGCATATTCACTCTGCAAAATAAATAAATAAATAAATAAATAAATAAATAAACAATGTGAAATAAAAACATCAAATTTTGCAGCTACTCACCAAAGAATCATCAAGATTTCCCTTATCGACTCCAGGCAAATCAATTAATTTCAAAGTAGGAGCTGTAAACCATATGATTAAACTAGCGAACGAAAAGAATAACAAATGAAGATGATTTGCAGTAAATGAAGCAAAATAGGAAGGCAGTGGTTGCGCATAAAATGGAATTCAAGAGTTACTCATCCACTCTCTGTGACTAAATGGGGGTATTTCGGTCTTTTAATAAACAAAGAATGGGTATTCAGCTAATGATTCCTGTCCTTTGAGTAACTGGTGGATAAGCATATTTGGTCCATGTTCCTAGTAATATGACTATATTTTTTGGACCAAAAGTTGCAATAACCAGAAATATTTAGGGACCAAAAAAACATTACAAAAACCTTAAATAAGGACCAAATTCGCAAGAGAAACTAATTTCTTTAGTAGAATCAAAATTTCAAAAATCAACTATACTCCAGGGCTAAAATGGTAATTTAATTACCTCAGCATTTTCAAGAATGGTATATGTTGCCCCTGCTGCCTTCAAATCCAAAAGATGTGGAATATCTTGAGTATATAGGTATTTGTAAAGTGCAAATTCAATTTTTTTATTAGATATTAACTAATTTACGTATTTAACTTAAAAAATAATCGAAATTTTTTCATATTTTCAAAAAACTACTGCAGGAAATGCAAGACGAATCCTTTCAACAGCTTTAACTGATCTCTCTTATCCCAAACCCAACTCTTTTGGTGCCCGTAACAATTTTTTTTTGCACTTCTTAACTTCACTGAAATGGTTATCCTCATAAAATGTCTTTGCACGACAATTGTAGTTCTACGTTTGCACTTCTATAACTAGGTGCAGGAAGTTAGTTAAAACCAATTAGATGGGGACTAGTTACAGGTGGAGTTGTATAAATAAATGACAAGGGTAGTTCTATCTTTTGTATGCCTTATATGTTTGTTTAGTAATGTGTATTCTAATGAACTTATGTACAGCAGGGATGGCATACCTGCGCAAAACCCATATCAAATATGTTCCCTGCAAATATTCCTCTGATCAAATTGAAAGACGTTAATATGATACAGATGCACACAGCACAAATAATTGGTTTCAGGGATAATATCCTTGTGGGTTTCAGCACAACCAGGGACTACAATTCATGTGTATAATTTTGATAGTTTTAGAAAACAATTAATAACTATATTTTGGAATATTGTTTGATACTAATGCCTAATGGAAATAAAAACTAATGGAAAAAGATTAAAACACATACATGTGGTTTTCCATAGGTCTTCATAGTTGACCAAGTATTTGTTTGTAGATCAAATGCCTTCACTGTTTCAATAAAATTAAAAAGATATATTTATACATATGAGACCAAATAGCTATATATTGCAATTAAGTTATGTTTGACTAAAAAAACATAATAAAAATTCAAACAAACCGTTGACAACTTCAAAAGGATCCTTCGAATGTCCTATAATTGATATAAGCTTATTCCCTTCCCATGGTATCTACACAATCAAAATCTTAATTATTTACAAATTTATAAAATCATCACTCAATAATTTTTTATAAAAAAAAAGACCTTGATACTGACCAAAGAATGTCATGCACAAGGAGTTACTGTGACTGGAGCCTCAGAATTCGGTTTGACTTCAACCTTTCATCAATTTCGTAAATTAAGTGTTTGAAGATCATTTAAGTAACGCCCATTATGGTTTCCACCAAATACATACATTTTATCATCAACAACAGCTGCTGCATGCTGTTAATTTCAAAGTTTTTAACTTTTAAGTTGAGAAAAAGGTAAAATAAAAGAAAAAGAATGTGGTAATATGAATAAATGGAAGTAGGATTATATAACTAATACCTCATATCTGGGCTTTTGGCGGGTCCCAGATACATTAGGGGCAACCCATTAATCATAAACACTAACAGATCCAAATCCTTCCACCATTATATCCTTATCATGAGTTTCTACAGAGTTTCCATTTCCAGTAGGAATGCTTTTTGTTTCAGGTAAACTCATTTCATTCTTGATGGATAAATCTGCCTTTAGATCATGCTACATCATAAAAAGAAAACTAGATAGGTTAAAATGTTAAATGCAATTCATTTCTTCATCATAACATATCCTGTTTATTTACAAAAGGATTGTTGTTATAGTATAAATAGCAAAAGGTTTTGTAGAATGTAGACTCACATTCATCTCTACATCTATAACAGGCACTGAGATATAGTTCACTGCCCTTGAATACCATCCTGGATCTTCATCCTATAAAAAAGATAAACATAAAAACACAAATAATCGAGATTCTAGAGCATATACATATATATATATATATATATATATATATATATATATATATATATATATATATATATATATATATATATATATATATATATCATGTAAAATATACCTCCAATATTTTCACAAAGAGGCGTATAACTTCAATGGAAGCCATGTTTCCTAGACCATTCCAGCTGCAATAGAAATAAGAAATAAAAATTGGGTATGAAGAATGTAATCTTGAAATAGAAATGAAATTGGGTATGAAGAACAAGTGTTGAAATTATGTGTGACAAAAGGCTTGATTCATATTAGGGTTTAGACTTAAGGAAATCAGATTGCATATGGATTTTGAATCATGTTTAGGTTCCGCTTGTAGAAGAGTAATGGAAGTGGGTGTAGGAAAAAAACGAAGGCATAAAGGAGAAATCAAAAATACCAGGTGAAATCGCAGATGCAGTAAAAAATCATAAGCCTTTTTGCTTGATTGAGAAGATAAAGTAGATAGATGAATGAGAAATTGTGTTTCCTCTTATTTGTTGAAATTAGGTATGAAGAACGCGTGTTGAAATTAAGAGTGACAAAAGGCTTGATTCATATTAGGGGTTAGACTTAAGGAAATCAGATTGCATATGGATTTTGAATCACGTTTAGGATCCGCTTGTAGAAGAGTAATGGAAGTGGGTGTAGGAAAAAAAACGAAGGCATAAAGGAGAAATCAAAAATACCATGTGAAATCACAGATGCATGAAAAAATCATAAGCCTTTTTGCTTGATTGAGAAGATGAAGTAGATAAATGAATGAGAAATTGCGTTTCCTCTTATTTGTTGAACGGCTGAAGAAATAGGGCAGGTGCAGTCAGTTCATCTGTTGTAGCAAAGGGTGGGTATAATCAGCCATCCTAGCACGTACTAAGTCGATAGAAAAATGAGAGAATCGGGATTTTAGAAGAAAATAAAATACCTCCCGCTACCTACTCAGAAGGAATACGCACGTTAGGGTACTTCGTCTGTGTGTTGTTTTGATTTATCTATGGGAAATCAGAAACAAACAAGAATCAAGCTTTGCATTCCATACTTCATAGCAATGACTCATGGAATTCACAGAGCTTCATTAAGCCAAACCATGGAAAAGAGAAAAGTAGAAATGAAGGAAGATGAGAACAAGGAGGGGTTTTCTAATTTTGGGGAATTCGTTTCCCGCTTAGCTATTAAAGGTTGGAAAAGCGCGTTCCATTAAAATTTATAAAGCGACATCCATATACGACACATTTTATTGTAGGTGCGGATGACTTCATGTGGTAACGTAACAAATGAATACATAGTAAAGAAAGCAATACAACCATCATATATATAATTGAAAGTTTACATTTGTCAAAAGTTACATGTTCAAAACCAATTACAATATGATGTCAAAATATGAGATTTAAACTGGCGCCGCAGCATCCCTCCTTCAAATGCATATTGATACCTGAAATTATTGAATCCCTGGGACATACAAGTAATTTTGAAAGAGTAGATCAACATTTAAGCTGGTGAGTTTCATAAGTATTAAATGACAATGTTTGTATGAAATGAAATGTTTTGTCCTTGTTTGTTTGTTTCTAGAAAATCCTATACTTTCTACTAGTATAAAAGTAGCCTTATCTCAAGACCAATGTTTGTTTCTAAAAATGTATGTAAGTGTAAAATAACCAACGTGTTTGAAAAACCTCGTAAATAAATGTATTTTTAATACCCCATGTGAGTTTTATAACCATACTATTGACTCGGAATGCCTATACACAACGTTCTTCAGGCGTTGGAATGTTATGACGTTTGTCACCCCAAATGATGGACTGTAGCTAACAGTAAAGGCGTGGGTTGTCAAGCCCGTATAGATCTATACACAAACACCATGCTCCCCCTCCAAGGGATTCTGGTATATAATACATGACTTGAAATGTGTATTCGAACGTACGTTAAGTTAATGTCTCACAAACCGTGGTATAAAAACAGATTTACGTGTTAAAATGTTCGTTTGTTCTTGTATATGAAAGTGACTTCTTGAAAATCGTGTTTCTAGTATGTAAAAGTTAGCAATTTCCTCATAAAACTATACCTATTATAGTTTTCTAAAAGTGTGTCTCGTTTGTTTAGAAATACCTAGAAAAGGAATCACTTGTTATGAAAGTATAGATTTTTGTAGAGCCTAAGATAGACAAGTATACATATAATCTAAGAAAAAGTTTAGTTTATACATGCATTACAACAATTTATATTTCAAAAGATAGAATGATATCGTAACTTATTTTATATACGAAAATTTCCTATAAAGTTTATAAATCACATATGATTTGGTTAAATAAAAGCATATAATAATTCTTTATATAACACACGATGATACTCATGTGTTTTACTTGTACTTTCCCCCTTGAAAGCATATAAAAGCATTTATAGAACATTTAAAAGGTTAATTAAGGGTTATGAACTCACTTAAAAGTTTGAAGAAAGCGAGATGGAAAACCGGGCAGAGTTTTGTCTGGGGAAACGGATTTTTCTCGGGATTCTCGGGAATCTCGGGAGTAAAAACGATCTTCGGGACTTGAGCAAAATGACCAGGACTTCGGGTTAGAACGGGCACGGAAAACGAGGCAAGAACGCACAAGAAAGGAGAGAAATGGAGCCCTTTCTTCGGAAGCCTCGCATCCCTTTTATAGGGGCTGGAACCGCCTAGGTACGCAGGGCGTACGAGGGTACGCGGGGCGTACGCGTACGTCATGTATGACCGAGTCCTCGACTGCCTCAGACTTTGGATGGGACAAGGCTACTTCGCATAGACCGGGACGTGGACGATCCGAGGCCTAGGCCTTGAGTACGCGGGGCGTACTTCGGCCCTATCTGCTGACTCCTCTTCGGATATTACCAAGAGTTTATAATTAAATTTATATTTAATTTAATAATAAACTTCTAAAATTCATATCTTCTTCATACGAATTCCGTTTTCGATGGTCTTTATATCCACGCGTAGGTGAGACTACGCTCTACAACTTTCGTTTAGACTCCGTCGGCAAATTTTGAAATTATTTTTATTATTTATTTTTAAAAGGGTCATGTTTAAGGAATTTCTTTAAAAGTTCATAACTTCTTTATCTAACGTCGGTTTTTGCCAGACTTTTTACCGCTGAATTACCATTGTTGAGATCTTCGATTCTCGTTTAGGTCATTCTGGCCAAAAGTCGCTCGATCTCCAATTCGAGTTTTTAGCTGACTACTGCTATGCCGAACTTGGAAAAATCATAACTTCAATAGACGAAGTCGGATTTGGGCGTTCTTTTTACGTATGATCACGGTTTAATGACATTAACCATAAAAGGAATTTAAATAGATAATTTTTGGACATTTTATTATCAAAGTTAATTTCATTAACTCAAAGGTGGTTACAATACTTGACTTTTTAGGTCATTACAAAGAGTTGAAATATCGGGTTGTCACATCATCCCCCCGTTAGAGGGAATTTCGTCCCGAAATTTAAAATAGTAAAGATACTAGTGGATCAGAGAAAAAGATGAGGGTACTTTTGTTTCATCTAATCTTTGCGTTCCCATATGAATTCAGGTCCCCGCTTGGCGTTCCAGCGAACCTTCACGATGGGTATGCGACTTTGTTTTGTTTGTTTGACGTCTCGGTCTATGATTTCTACCGGTTCTTCCACAAAGTTGAGGCTCTCGTTGATCTCGATCTCATCGAGTGGAATCACAAGAGTCTCATCGGACAGACACTTTTTCAAGTTCGAGACATGGAAGGTTGGATGTATGTTACTAAGTTCACGCGGTAGGTTAAGTTTGTAAGCCACAGGGCTGATTCTAGCAAGAATCTCAAAAGGCCCTATGTATCTTGGATTTAGTTTCCCACACTTCCCAAAGCGTATTAAACCTTTCCACGGTGAGACCTTCAATAAAACGTGGTCTCCTACCTGGAATTCCAACGGTTTCCCCCTTTGGTCAGCGTAGCTTTTCTGTCGGTCTCTGGAGGCTTTCAACCGTTCACGAATTTGAACGATCTTCTCTTCCGTTTCTCTTATGATTTCTGGACCGGTGAGAGTGCTTTCAGGAACTCGTCCTCTAGCTAACTAGGTATCGCCAACTTCAGTCCAGCATAGAGGGGATCTACACTTTCGACCATAGAGGGATTCAAACGGAGAAGCCTTTATGCTTGTATGATAACTATTGTTGTATGAAAATTCGACAAGGGGAAAATGGATATCCCATGCCTTTCCAAAGTCAATCACGCAAGCTCTCAGCATATCTTCCAAGGTTTGTATTGTTCTCTCACTTTGCCCGTCTGTTTGTGGGTGGTAGGCTGTACTCATATCTAGTCTAGTTCCCAGGGAACTTTGTAGTGACTGCCAGAATCTTGAAGTGAATCTACTATCTCTATCGGAGATAATGGATATCGGAACACCGTGCAGTCGCACTACTTCCCTTATGTAAGTTCTTGTTAGCTTTTCCATTTTGTCTGTCTCCTTGATTGGTAGGAAATGCGCAGATTTGGTCAATCTGTCGACGATGACCCATATGGTATCAAGTTCACCCGTCGTCTTGGGCAACTTGGTTATGAACTCCATGATAATCCGTTCCCATTTCCATTCTGGTATCTCCGGTTGCTATAGTAATCCTGACGGTTTTTGATACTCGACCTTAACCTTTGCGCAAGTAAGGCATTTACTTACAAAGGTAGCAATTTCTGCTTTCATGTTAGGCCACCAGTACAGTTTCTTAAGATCCTGATACATTTTATCTGAACCTAGGTGAATGGAATATCTTGTGTTGTGTGTTTTGTTCATGACTACGTCTCTGAAACCACCATGTTTCAGTGTCCAGATTCGGTCCATGAGATAATATGCTTTGCCACCCTTGACTTCTAGATTCTTTTCCATTCCTCACAGGGATTCACCCGCCACATTTTTAGGTTGCAAAGCTTCCATTTGTGCCTCCTTAATTTATGTGGATAAGTGGGAATGGATAGTCATAGTCAGAGATTTGACCATCCGACCAGTGTATTCCTTTCGACTGAGGGCGTCAGCCACCACGTTGGCCTTGCCAGGATGATAACGAATTTCACATTCGTAGTCATTGAGTAACTCAACCCATCTTCGTTGTCGCATGTTAAGTTCCTTCTGATTAAAAATGTGTTGAAGACTCTTGTGATCGGTGAAAATAGTACTCTTTGTTCCGTATAAGTAGTGTCTCCAGATCTTCAGAGCAAATACTACTGCTCCTAACTCAAGATCGTGGGTCGTATAGTTCACTTCGTGTGTCTTAAGTTGTCGGGAGGCATAAGCAATAACCTTCCCTCTCTGCATAAGAACACAACCAAGTCCTTGGTTTGATGCATCGCAATACACTACGAAATCTTCTATCCCTTCGGGGAGGGATAGTATCGGTGCGGTGCACAAGGCCTGTTTCAGCGTTTGGAACGTCTGTTCTTGTTTCGCTTCCCAGTCAAAGGACACACCTTTCTGGGTTAATGTAGTAAGAGGTTTTGCAATGCTAGAGAAGTTCTTTATGAATCTGCAATAGTAGCCGGCGAGACCTAGAAATTGACGAATCTCTATAGGTGTCTTTGGTGCCGACCAGTTCTCAATGGCCTTAATTTTGGAGGGGTCCACGTGTATCCCTTTCTCGCTAACAACGTGGCCCAAAAATTCGACTCTTCGAATCCAAAATTCGCATTTAGAGAACTTCGCATAGAGTTTCTCCGATCGCAGTGTTTCTAGGACTTTTCGTAGGTGCTGACTATGCTCTTCCTTACTTCGGGAGTAGATAAGTATATCATCGATAAAGACGATGACAAACTGATCCAAGTAAGGCCGGCATACCCTATTCATTAGGTCCATAAATACTGCTGGTGCGTTGGTTAATCCGAACGGCATAACTACAAATTCATAGTGTCCATAACGAGTTCGGAAAGTTGTCTTGGGAATATCCCCTTCTAGTACTCGTAATTGGTGATATCCGGATCGTAGATCTATCTTTGAGAAGTAGTTTGCTCCTTGAAGTTGATCAAATAGGTCGTCAATACAGGGTAGAGGATAACGGTTTTTGACCGTAAGTTTGTTCAGTTTTCTGTAGTCAATGCACATACGGAACGATCCGTCTTTCTTCTTTACGAAGAAGACCGGTGCTCCCCAAGGTGAGAAACTTGGTCTTATGAATCCTTTTTGAAGGAGTTCATTAAGTTGACTGGAACGTTCCTGCATCTCTGTTGGTGCGAGACGATAAGGCGATTTTGCTACTGGGGTAGCCCCTGGAACTAAGTCGATTCTAAACTCGACTTGGTGTTGTGGTGGTAATCCCGGTAGTTCTTTTGGAAAGATATCAGGAAAGTCGCGTACTTCTAGAATGTTCTTGATGTCCTTCAGTTCCTGACTTGTATCAACGATGTGTGCTAGGAATGCTCGACAATCCTTCCGCAAACACTTTCGAGCTTGGATGCACGAAATGATGCGAAGGGTTGTACTTGATTTGTCGCCGTAGATAATTAATGGTTCATTGTTAGGGAGATTAAGACGAACTGCTTTCTCAAAGCACATGATGTCGGCGCGAAGAAGACTCAACCAATCCATGCCGACTATGACGTCGAAACTTTTAATTTGGACCGACATGAGATTGATTGGGAAAGAATGACCATCTAAAGTTAACGTACAGTCCATGTATATGCAGTTAGTGCTTTCGGTTTTTCCATTGGCCATCTCTACCGTAAATGATTTTTCTAACTTGCTAGGTTTAGTTTTAAGTAAGGGAATAAAGTTTTGACTCACGAAGCTTCTCTTCGCTCCACTATCGAATAATATGCATGCATATGAATTATCTAGAAGGAACGTACCAGCAACTACAGTCGGATCAGCTACGGCTTCATCGTGGCCTATAGCTAAAACTCATCCCACCCCGCCGGTATTTGCTGCCTTTGGGCAGTTTCTCTTGTAGTGGCCCACCTCGCCAGAACCGTAGCAAGTCTGGCCTACACCCGCGTTGGGAACTTGAGTGATCGGCTTTGCGGGATCCTTGTAGAAACGGGCATTGTGTCCCTTTCTGTTGCAGTTGGAGCACTACATTTCCCGACAAGGTCCATGATGGTGGTAAGTGCATTTGGTGCACTTTGGAAGGTTACCTACATAAGGCTTGGTTGGGTAGGTATTTGTAGGAACTGTAGTAGGTACAGTGGCAGCATTCACTAAGACTAGTTGTTTCTTCGCGGATTCTTGGGAAGACCCACCCTTCCCTTTATTCTATACCCTCTTCTTGTTATTGTTGTTGTTGTTGTTGTTGTTGTTGTTGCTATTGTTGTTGTTGTTTCCCTTTTGTGGTTCTGGTGTAGCAACCGTTGAGTTCTGATGACCTCCATAATCAACAAGAGATTGTGCCAGTTCCTTGGCACTTTCAAAAGTGTCAGGTTTTGAAGCTAACACGCTTGACCTAATTTGGGGAAACAAACCCCAAATGTATCTCTCTATTTTCTTGCTCTCAGGAGCAGTCATATCTAGGCAAAGGATTGCCAGATCGCAGAACCTGTTGGTATAAGTTGCGATGTCGTTACCAACCATTCCAAGAGTCCAGAGTTCATGCTCAAGCTTTTGAATCTCTCCTCGTGGACATTATTCTCTCATCAGCATGACCTTTAAGCTTTCACAGCTTATGGAGTTTGCCACTATCAGGGTAAGTACCATAACGTGGCCATTCCACCAAGTTAAAGCTCTATCAATAAGGGTGAAAGTTGCAAATTTGACTTTGCTGTGCTCGGGACAGGAGCAGATTTCAAAGACTGATTCTGTCCTTTCAATCCACTGCCTCAGAGCTATCACACCACCAGTTCCATAAAACATCCGGGGTTTGGCATTAGTAAAGTCCTTATAGGTGCATTCTTGGGGTTGCCCATGACTCTCACCATGGTTGGATAGGTGTGTGCCAGTTCCCGAGCCAGTAGTACTCGAGTTATTGATCTGTGACATGGCAGCTGCTACCGTTGCGGTGACTGCTGCTTGGAACATGACAGCATCAAATTGAGGTGGTGGAGGTGGTGGTGGTATAGGTGCTTCCCCACCGTTGTTTCGCCTTGGATTCCTACGCGGAAGCATCCTTCAACTATAGGTTAAAAAGATAACGATAAGAATTACTTAGTATAGAAACTAAATGTATCTTATGAACCAAATTGCTATAGTTCAACAACAGATGATAGTATGAGTCTTAAAATAGAAGCATGAAAGTTATTTGTAAGACTGACAATATGAATCAAGCACTTGGTTTCTCGATGACTTTTCAAGGATTTAATGAAATACTCAACGTAGTAATAATAGTGCCACTTATATTAATATAATAGTTGATACAACGATCATGAAAAATTGACCCCTATAAGGGTCTCCGGTTACAAAGTTTGAGAAATTTAAAGACTTTTAGCCGAGGTCCTAACTTATAACAAAATTTGAGTTTCTTGCAAGCACTACTTGCGACGTAGGTTGCGCTTGGAGCTTGACTCCGCATCCGATTGCTTTGACTCCATTTGATGCCTATCAAAAGTGGCTTGTTGCTCCCTTAATTCAGCGAGGGCTGCAATCATTTGCGCTTGCAATGCATCGGTTTGGAGTTGAGCATTGTCTTGCATTCTGTCCAGCCTACGGATGTCAGAAGTGTGAACCTGTACTTCCACGTTGACATCCCAAAGTCGGCTAGCTTGAACTCCGGATTGATAGGACTGATTGGCTAGCTTACCCACCATTACTGGGAGTGCCCGATCAGCCGAACCTCCGCCTCGTACATCGTAGAAGTCCCAGCACATGCCGTAGGGAGGGCGTAGGTTTTGTTGTTGGCTCCAATGGTGGAGGTGACTTCCCCAGACGGGAGTCAGTCCTTGAAAGTTCCTTACGAAGACGGGAGGTTGTACGGGTGGTGGGTTGATCACCTCCGGCTCTGAGTCGGTACCGGAGTCATCATCCACTTCTATGGGCTCCTCGTCCTCTTCGGGATCATCTTCGACGCATCCTCCGTTGCCTTGGTTGGGAAAGTAGGGGTCGCCAGGGTGGTGAAATCTAGCCATTTGACTGTACGAGAAATAGGGTTATAAGAATTGAATAAAGTTGAAACATGCAAAACATGTAAGTTAAACTAGTTTAGGTAGCAAATACTCCTATAGTATTTAAATTCTTGTGTTTGATTCTTGTAACGGTTTGGTAAGTTTTGACTTGTTACTTACTACGAGCAATCCTCGATATATATTGGTCCGATCTCGGACAAATATAGTTGATCACGCTATATTTGTCCCAAACCTGATTATATATATCGAGTTTTAATCTTAGTGTCAACTTGTCTAAATACTTGTTGTATAGTTAAAATCATCAAAATACTTTTGTTGTATGCATGTATTTGTACTTAAACGAACTAACAATTTAAGTTAAACGTAACGCTGCTTAAGCGTAAAAACAAAAGAAAAATGTTTTTTCAGAGAGTATTAGTCCCTTAAGCATTTATAGTTTGTACATCTTATGTGGTTCGATATACTTAGTTCACTATAAATATTGCTCTGATACCAATCTGTCACACCCCCAAACCTGAACGGCGGAAACGTTCGGGGGCGGATGACTTCATGTGGTAACGTAACAAATGAATACATAGTAAAGAAAGGAATACAACCATCATATATATAATTGAAAGTTTACATTTGTCAAAAGTTACATGTTCAAAACCAATTACAATATGATGTCAAAATATGAGATTTAAAATGGCGCCGCAGCATCCCTCCTTCAAAAGCATATTGATACCTGAAATTATTGAATCCCTGGGACATACAAGTAATTTTGAAAGAGTAGATAAACATTTAAGCTGGTGAGTTTCATAAGTATTAAATGACAATGTTTGTATGAAATGAAATGTTTTGTCCTTGTTTGTTTGTTTCTAGAAAATCCTATACTTTCTACTAGTATAAAAGTAGCCTTATCTCAAGACCAATGTTTGTTTCTAAAAATGTATGTAAGTGTAAAATAACCAACGTGTTTGAAAAACCTCGTAAATAAATGTATTTTTAATACCCCATGTGAGTTTTATAACCATACTATTGACTCGGAATGCCTATACACAACGTTCTTCAGGCGTTGGAATGTTATGACGTTTGTCACCCCAAATGATGGACTGTAGCTAACAGTAAAGGCGTGGGTTGTCAAGCCCGTATAGATCTATACACAAACACCATGCTCCCCCTCCAAGGGATTCTGGTATATAATACAGGACTTGAAATGTGTACTCGAACGTACGTGAAGTTAATGTCTCACAAACCGTGGTATAAAAACAGATTTACGTGTTAAAATGTTCGTTTGTTCTTGTATATGAAAGTGACTTCTTGAAAATTGTGTTTCTAGTATGTAAAAGTTAGCAATTTCCTCATAAAACTATACCTATTATAGTTTTCTAAAAGTGTGTCTCGTTTGTTTAGAAATACCTAGAAAAGGAATCACTTGTTATGAAAGTATAGATTTTTGTAGAGCCTAAGATAGACAAGTATACATATAATCTAAGAAAAAGTTTAGTTTATACACGCATTACAACAATTTATATTTCAAAAGATAGAATGCTATCGTAACATATTTTATATACGAAAATTTCCTATAAAGTTTATAAATCACATATGATTTGGTTAAATAAAAGCATATAATAATTCTTTATATAACACACGATGATACTCGTGTGTTTTACTTGTATTTCCCCCCTTGAAAGCATATAAAAGCATTTATAGAACATTTAAAAGGTTAATTAAGGGGTATGAACTCACTTGAAAGTTTGAAGAAAGCGAGATGGAAAACCGGGCAGAGTTTCGTCTCGGGAAACGGATTTTTCTCGGGATTCTCGGGAATCTCGGGAGTAAAAACGATCTTCGGGACTTGAGCAAAATGACCAGGACTTCGGGTTAGAACGGGCACAGAAAACGAGGCATGAACGCACAAGAAAAGAGAGAAATGGAGCCCTTTCTTCAGAACCCTCGCATCCCTTTTATAGGGGCTGGAACCGCCTCGGTACGTAGGGCGTACGAGGGTACGCGGGGCGTACGCGTACGTCATGCATGACCGAGTGCTCGACTGCCTCGGACTTCGGATGGGACAAGGCTACTTCGCATAGACCGGGACGTGGACGATCCGAGGCCTAGGCTTTGAGTACGCGGGGCGTACGAGGGTACGCGGGGCGTACTTCGACCCTATCTGCTGGCTCCTCTTCGGATATTACCAAGAGTTTATAATTAAATTTATATTTAATTTAATTAATAAACTTCTAAAATTCATATCTTCTTCATACGAATTCCGTTTTCGATGGTCTTTATATCCACGCGTAGGTGAGACTACGCTCTACAACTTTCGTTTAGACTCCGTCGGCAAATTTTGAAATTATTTTTATTATTTATTTTTAAAAGGGCCGTGTTTAAGGAATTTCTTTAAAAGTTCATAACTTCTTTATCTGACGTCGGTTTTTGCCAGACTTTTTACCGCTGAATTACCATTGTTGAGACCTTCGATTTTCGTTTAGGTCATTCCGGCCAAAAGTCGCTCGATCTCCGATTCGAGTTTTTAGCTGACTGCTGCTATGCCGAAGTTGGAAAAATCATAACTTCAATAAACGAAGTCGGATTTGGGCGTTCTTTTTACGTACGATCACGGTTTAATGACATTAACCATAGAAGGAATTTAAATAGATACTTTTTGGACATTTTATTATCAAAGTTAATTTCATTAACTCAAAGGTGGTTACAATACTTGACTTTTTAGGTCATTACAAAGAGTTGAAATATCGGGTTGTCACACTATCCATGGCTGGACTTATCCTTGCATGAAGATCCACATAATTAGTATTAAAGGTATTCTTTTCTAAGAAGTTAACATCATCTTTGTTTATAGGAGTAATGAAAGTTTCGTCAAGATCTGTGGTCACAAGAGTTTGATTGTTTGGGGTTGCACCCCCAATCGGAACAACGGTATATGCAGATGCTGGAGTTTCCTGATAATACCTTATGGATCCCACATTATCAAAATTTAGGATCTTGGGTTGCCAGATCGAGGGTGCCGCTTCTTGAGTTTGCAGATCTTTGATCTTATTCTTTCCATTTCTTTGAGAAATTTCATGGTATCCAGGGCTAACACTTACATGGTTATACTTTTCCTGTTTACTTTATTTTGTGATATATTCACATAAACGATGAGTTTAGACTAATTACTGTTAGTAGTAGTCAAAAAGAAGGAAAAACTATTATTTTACTTACAAAACATTCGGGTCTTGGTAGAAGACTACATTGTCATAACAAAACATTCGGGTCTTGGTAGAAGACTACTACATTGTCATAACAAAACATTCGGGTCTTGGTAGAAGACTACATTGTCATAACAAAACATTCGAGTCTTGGTAGAAGACTACATCTCAAACTAATAGAAAATAAGGGATTTTCTAGGGCTTTTAATACTTACATCAACATTTTCATTTTAAGGTTTACATGACTTTTAAAACAGCTTTTAGTAAGCAAGACAATGACACTTAAATACTTATGAATTCACCAGCTTTAAAGCTGATACTCTCTTTCAAAATAACTTGTATTCTCAGGTCATCAGTAGACAGGTACGGTGGCCAGGTTTTGAGAAGACGGAGCAGAAAAGTCTCGTCTTTTATTTTGATTGTATATTTTTGGTGTCTTATTACAATGAAAGAACACATATGTATTAAAACTTTACTTATAATGTAATGGATGATGTTGTTTCTTGTTTACTATTTTACACTGTTGTGATACTGTACATGACGTCCTCCACCCCTGAACGTTTCCGCCGTTCGTGGTTTTGGGGTGTGACAGATGGTGTCCAGTGAAATTCAGTGTCGAGATAATCATGGCCACCAATCCACACCAAGCTAACTATCCACCATTCAGCACACATCTTAGCTTCTGTCTGTTCCAAGTTCTATACGAGTCTATTATCCTACTAACAAAATTATAAAATTATAAACATAAATTATATAATAAATAAATATTTAAATAATTAAGTAACCATACGTCGTCGATTTGTAAAAACTAGTTGCATTTAGGCTTTTTAAAGGCCTCAGTTTTAACCATGCAACACCTCGAGGGATCACCTTCTGTTGTAGGGTACCAAACAAATTGCTCACCGAAAATGTTTCAAGAATCCATATCTGAATGTTAGCAAACAAATAAATAAAAAATTGTTAGAATGTTTGTAAACAATAATAAATAATAAAATTTTCATCATATACTTACTTTAAAAACATATAAAAACCCGTTTAGGGTGTAGGTCATTTTTTGAGGTTGTTTCTCTTTTAGTTCGACTGGATTTATATGCTTGTCAACTTTATTGAATACGGTTTGTAGTTGTGATTACAATTGATCCCAAATTATCATCCCTCATGGATATCTGCCATATAAAAAGTTAATTAACAATTAAATTTCTAAAGAAATATTAGTAACGATAAGTAATTATAATCAGTAATCTACTATAATAAATGAAGATCAATTTTGTCACATGTCAATCTCTCACGAGTTTTGACACTTGTCATTTTGTTATATTTTTTAAATAAATAATATCCATATATCAATTTATGAGTTTTTTTTTAATTTTTAAAATTAAAAAGCCACATAATACTTTTACTTATATATGTAAAGTATTAAATATAATAAATATGATGGTAAATTGCAATTAATATGTTTGTTCATTTTTTGTTTCAAAATTTTATTTTAAATATTACATATTATGTAAATTTTAATATTTCATTTTTTAATCAACCCTTATAATATACGGGTCTTACACCTAGTTATAAAATAGATGACAATATACATGTTGAATTCATTAATGCTGGATAGCAAATTGAAATACTCTTTTGTAATAGGCTTTTAGGCAAAAGCCCATTGCAACCCTTCTTTAACAGGTATAAAACACATAAACGGATTGCATCCTCGTATGATAACTCATTAAGTGAATGTTTAAACACCTTACTAACGTCTTCTAATTTGACCGAGACATTCCCCAGGGCCATAGGAAAGACATAGGAACGGAAGAAGGTGCCAGATGCAAAAGTAGGAAAATAGTCACCAAACTGGAAGCTGGTGATAAGACAAAATTCTTTCTTCCCGAAATAGAGCTCATAACCCCCAATCTCAAAAACCATTTTCTGTTCTTGTCTTCGAGAGTCGGTGACAACTTCGTGGCAAAAGACGTAATGTAGAAGCGAATGATACCCATCTACATTTGGAATGTCTAACCACCACCCAAAACATGTATTCCATAACATAGTCTCGCATTCAGGTCTGTCTCTGAATGTCGCAAGATTTTGCTTGCCAATTTTGGATTTACAAGAGAGTGTAATGGATGCATCAAAACTCATACCGTGTCGCAGAAATAAAAAAGGTTTTATCACTTCATTCCGAAACAAAAATAACTAATATTCCAGACCAGTTCCTCATATTCCAGACGAGTTCATCGTGTTCTGGAGACTTCCGGAATGAACTTTTGCGATCTGGAACACTACATTTCGATGTAAAATCAATAATATCCAAATATAAAAACTACTTTTTGGTTGGTCCTACAACAACGACATCTTTAATTTAAACTCTAGAATGTTTTTAATTCATTCCGGATGTGTTCTACGCATTCCAGAAAAGAAATTGTAGATGAATAGGCACCTTATACAAACAAGCAAACTATGTAAAGGGAAAGCGAAGAACGTACCGAAAATAACGGGGTTATAGTGCTCTTCTTTCATGTTGAAGTTGCATGTCGGTGATCGGAGTTGCATGTCGGAGATCAGAATGACGATCAGAATCCAAAGTCAAATGACCGAGAATCGCGTGTTGGAATTGAAATCTAAAGTCGGAGCAAGATCCGGAATAAAGACTTTGGTCCGAAATTTTTCAAATTGTATTCTAGAATTTGAAATTCAAATTCTTGATCCGGAACACGAACGGTTAGTCCAGAATGACAATTCCGGACCCACTGTAGTTGGCCGGCTCACCCAAAAATTGGTCCGAAATATGTTCCAGAATGCCCCATTCTAAAATAAACGGTCATTAAGAAAAAAAGAATATATTTTTAGAAAACACCAAAAAAATGATTAGATTATTCAATTTTCATCGATTTCAATTATAGTTGAATCTTAGATTAGCATGTCGTAAGTCTTGTTGTACATAGAAGGTTACGTTTATGTATTTGCTTTTAATGGACTAAATTACTCATTTAATTAAACAAATTATTATGCCCTTTGATATGATTTTCCAAAAAATTATGATAATTCCATTATTTCGTTTTTGGCCATTGATTTCAAGATTCAATTGTCAAAGGTTATTTTTCAATATCTTTCTATCTAAAATGGTCGATAAGGTTGAGCTATAAACATAAAAAATAGGGAAAATAACTCTTGAGAATAACTAATTGTTGAGTTTGTTCTCATTTGATGCATTTCTTTTTTTTTTGTACCCAATATACAATTGAACTTGTTGTTCACGTTCACCATAACCCTTTTGACTGGCTTTTGACCAGCTATCACCTGTGATAGCCGGTCAAAGGGTTATGGTGAAAACAAACAACAAGTTTGATGGTATATTGGGTACAAAAAAAGGAAAGTGACCAAATGAGAACAAACTCAACAGTTGGTTATCATCCTGAGTCATTTTCCCCAAAAAAGTTAAATGAATTTAAAGTTGCAAAAGTATCAAAGGTTGTAACCTTCTTAGGCCATAACGTACATGAAGAGCGTTTCAGAGGGGTAACTTAGTCAAAACATGGTTTATGATATGCTTACGGTTGTTAGCTGTCAACAACTCTCTACAAAAGGATATGACTTTATATGAGAGGTATTTTTATTAGCATAAACGTTTACTTCAATGTATATTATGACGATGCATCTGTAAAAGTTACATGATCTTTTACATATTGATGTTGTATTTTATCTCATAAATTCGATCTTAAAACCAAATAAACTCAAAAATCACAGCACCATGATACGATAAATCATTCAATTGGAAATGTAAATCATTCAATTGAAAATATAAATGTAGTCATGAAATACACCTGCTCAATCAAGATTTTACTCTAATAAATATTTATGTGCATTACAAAGTTGTATATGTATGAATAATATTCTTTCGTGGGCTATGGTTTGAAGAGAAACAAAAATGAATCTAATAAAGTCATTAATATAAGGAGATGACGTGAGGTTTTCTGTAAATGAGTAATGAGAAAATGACTCGAGAGAGTAATCAATTGTTGAGTTTATTCTAATTTGTTCCCTTTTTTTGTACCTAATATACCATCGAACTTGTTGTTTGTGTTCACCATAACCCTTTGACCGACTATCACAGGTGATAACCGGTCGAAAGCCGGTCAAAAGGATTATGGTGAGCAAAAACAACATGTTTGATGGTATAATGGGTACAAAAAAGGAAATTGACCAAATAAAAACAAACTCAATAATTAGTTACCCTTCGGAATCATTTTCCCTAAAAATTAAGTGATATACCAAGCATACATTTTCTCAGTTCATACCGCACGATTAATATTAATGGTTATTTGCTTGTATCACATAAAAATTAAGTCATATGCTTTTTGTAAAATGTTTTAGTAACCACGATACATGGACTCAATTTGTAGTTAAAATCACCTAAATATGGCTTATAATATGTTTGAATTATATAATATTGTGCCGTTCCCCATATAAATTGATAAATTGACAAAAATACGATACAATACCTATAGGTGAGTATGATGCGGTTTGGTGCGGTTTTCAAACCAACCCGAACCGCAAACCGCATGGTGCGGTTTTTGCATTCTTAAAACCGTTGGGTGCGGTTTTGCAATGGTTCGGTTTTTCGGTTTTTAAATGCGGTTTCGGTTTGTATCGGTGCGGTTTCGGTTTTTAAACCGTGTTAACAATTTGGTGCAGTTTTTTTTATTTTTTTTTATTTTATGTTTTTTGGTGCAGTTTTTTAAAATTGTAAGAACTAAAAACCATGTGCATATAAGCTTGTATTGTGCTGTTTTTTTAATACATTCATTTTCAGCTCAAAACAAAATTATATAATCAAAAATTATAAGTCGTTTAAAATATAACTTGTGACCACTCTCACAAAGTAATTATAATAATTGAAGGTTGGTTGATTTTGACTTAATTTGTTACAAGCTTATTACATGTAATCGATTAGTACGTTTAGCTAACAATAGAACATTTCTTTTGCACCCCATATAGTCTTATACAAACACAAAATAAACATATAATAAATATATTATCGTTTATAACTATTTTAAATAGCATGTATATAATATACATTGATTGATTTATTACTATACATGCTTGTGGTGCGGTTCGGTTTTGGTGGACCGGTTTTTAGGATAGAAACCGCACCGCACCGTTGACCTTCGGTTTTTGCAAAAATTAAATCCGCACCATTGGTTTTTGCATCGGTTTCGGTTTTTCGGTTGCGGTTTATTGCGATTTTTTCGGTTTTTCTTTAGTCGGTTCGGTTTTTGCTAACCCCTAACAATTCCTTTGAAGGTGTCATAGTTCATCATCGATTTTAGGCAAAATAAATATAGAGGAAAAATGATGTATAATTGAATTTTTTAGGAGGGTTGAAATTAAAATTAAAGAAAAGATGAAGGGAAGATTTGACTAATATGTCGAATGGATGATTGTACCATAGGGAGGGGATATTGCCATATTGCCACATCAGCATTGTATGTTGCATGCAGACAAAATAAGAGAGTCCCCTCCAACAAAGAATCCCGACCAAACCATTATCTAATTTGACTTATTATCATTATTCTTTAAATCACAACATCCGATGTTTGGTTTGTTAGGCTAATAAAATACGAGTTTATCATTATACATAAAATAGACAGAATGAACAAGGACAAGGGTGTATATAGGGATCAATCGGACCAACAACTAAAAAATAATGTAATCAACTTGTGGTCTTAAATTCAACAATGAATCGTATATAGATTTTTGTTTAATATAATTTTGAAAAAGCAAATCTAACATAGTGTTTTGCTTTTAAGGTTATGAAAATTTTCAAATAATGTTGTACCTTAATAACCGTATTGTAATGTGTCCTAAAAAAAATTATGGATGTAAGCATCACATCACAAATAAATGGTGGCAAGGTGACATAGGACATTATGCGTCTAAGTTAGATTCCCGTTTAACTTATTTCTTAAAAGTAATTGCAATAATAATATATTTTTCGATTTTTAAACAAACTGAGGTTGTTGTTTTTTTTTTTTTTTTTTTTTTTTTACTTGTTTAAATTTAAAAATTCAGTCCTTATGATCGGTTAATCTAGGTAAACGGAAAAAAGACTTAATATGGTAATATGTTTCTTACTTTGCACACATTTAGTCATTAATATTTTTTTGTACATTTAGTCATTAATATATTTTTTGTTGCAAAATAAGTCATTGTTTTTATACAAATTCAATAATTATAATCGTTTTCTTTAGGTCTTTTTCTCTCACGATATCCTATGTGGTGTAATGAAGTGTGCGGGACTGTTGATACTTATGGCCACCGCGACTTCAACTGCTTAGTTGCTTATCTATTGTGTTTCGCTTAAGTATTGTGTTCTGAACGTCGTAACTTCTTCAGACGATCTTAGATTTTAACGATCTTTATATCCTTGCATTTATATTTAAGTCTACTACCACTCTCGTTTAGATTACTCCAATTAAAAATTAATATGTTTTTACTTACGATCTTTACGTATATGCGTTCTTTTTTAATGTATGTATGATCGTTTTTTAATAAATCCGTAAGTAAAATATATTACTTTTTAACGGAAGTAATCTACACAAAAATTATAGTAGACTTAAATACGAATGCGTGAATATAAAGATCGTTAGAATCTGAGATCGTATTAAGAATTTACGATGTTCATAACACAAGACCTAAGCACCAGACAATCGAGGTCGCAATGACCATAAGAATTAACAACCCTATTAAGTCAATTTTTTTTCCGGCTTAGCTAGAGTAGCCGGTCATAAAGACTGAATACGTACGGTTAAACAAGTTGAAGAGACAAATATGGACGAAAAAAACTCAGTGATCAAATATATACAAATTGTAAAATATATTACTCTTTTAATTCATTATCCCTTTATTAAATGAGTTGACAATGTCAAACCAACCAATTTCATTAAATGCTTGAGATTTGAAAAACACAAATTGTTAGATAAATGGGCTAATATAGTTTTTCCATTTAAATTTTAAAATGTAAATAAGGAAATTAGGCATAAATATATTTAAAAACTCCAAGAGATTTTCAGTGTTTGAAAAGAATACACAATTATAAATACAAATATTTAATACGCAACGCACAAACACCAAACATTTTAAATAAACTTACATGGAAATGACTTGATTTTAAAACAAATGGAAAAACTTACTAAGGCATGAATGAAAAACTTTACCAAGGCATGAATGTGTTGTTGAAAATACTCTCTAAGGTAATTATGTCTAAGGTAATTAACCAGTTGGTAATATTTGTAAATAATAACACGATTATTTTGGGTTGCTTTCGTGGCATAAATAACATTAAGGAAATGAAGAAATAAGTTGTTAATGTACTAAGGACTTAATATATTAATTAGAAATTATTTTGGTAATTAATTAAATAGATTCAAGTAATTAAATGGGTTGAATATTAATGAAATCCATGAGATTAATTGGAATATTATAGAACTATCCAAAGAAAAAAAGTGGATGACTTTTTGCTTATACTAACAAGGATAAGGTAGATTTTGAATATGGTAAGGATAATCTCTAAGAGTTTGAAGCGATAAAGGATTGATTAGAAACCTATAAATAAGATGTTAGGGATCAAACTCTAGCTGATATTTGCCTCCAATTTTCGTTCCTCTCTCCATCTCTCTCAATATGGATGAAATTCATAACCCTCACCTAGGGTTAGTGACTTTTTTTATAAACCCTAATAGGGTTTATTCCTTGCTTACTTTTGGAGTCTTGTTTCTGACTACATTAGAAAAGTTATACTTTGGGCTCTTCATCCATTGCAAGGTTGTGAATCAGATGATCTAAAGATCAAGATGTAAGTGTTCTATTATTTTAGTTTGATTTTAATGTACGTTGCATAAACTAGTAGAACCTAGATTAGGATGCATATGCACTTAGGTTAATCTTTTGATTATTCCATTACATTTAGTTAGTGTGCTTGATGCTAATAAACCGCAATAGTGGTATCAGAGCCAATAGGGTTTAGTTTTTGTCACCTATTTTGTAAAATCGAAAACTAAAAAGAAACATGCTTAGCCTTAGGGCGCAACGCGCCTACCTTGCTTTCAGGTTTCAAAGTTTTCATATTTTTTCAAACAATTGTGGATTAACCTCTTCATTAAGTATTGCTTAAATATTTACATCTGAATATTCAAATAAGAAGATTAGTTTAGAATATCATTTAATTAGAATTTAAATTTAAATATTAAATTAATTTAATTTGAATATTATTTAAACTTAAATTAACTTGGATGTTTATCTTGAATATTATTTAACTAGGTGTGAGACCCGTGTAATACACGGGTTGATTTTAAAAAAAGATTAAACATTAAATTAAAGTGTAAATAAAAAATATTTTTAATGTACAACTTTAAATAAAAAAGGAAGAAATGTATTTATTGCAATTTAATATCATATATATGATATTTAATACTTTACATATATAAGTATATAACTTTAATTTTAAAAATTGAAACAAATCAAAAATTGACAAGTGAATAATATTTATTTCAAAAATACCACAAAATGACAAGTGTCAAAACTCATGAGAGATTGACATGTAGCAAAAAAACCTTCATTTATTAAGGAGGATTAGAGAATTTAAATTTGAATATATGAAGGGTTAATTGAATCTTAATTATTTTTTAATAAATTAAGATTTAACCAAGAATACTTAAAAAGATTTAATTAAAACTTTAAATATTATTTAAATTAGGGAATTAAATTTTAATAGCTAAAAGAAATTAATATAAATCTAAACGGTTTAAATTTACTATATGGTATAATTACTATATGTATGACAATTATACCACATGTGTCATCGCATATTTAATTAATAACACATTATTGTCGAATCCAGACTGGGCACACCCACTCTAATATTGGTTTAAGGAAGTCTATATGATTCCTAATGAGACCCGTTTTTGAAATGCTTCGCGTTACCACCCTTATCACATTTTGTGTTTTGAGAGTGGAGTTACCAAAAGGGTTCGATCGAATTTTGTTTTTCAAGGTTAAAAGTATTAATCAAGTAATTAAACAAAATCCCCATTTTATATGTCTGAAAACGTGAGCCATGTGTTACCGATGAAAACGTACATATTGCTTATATTTTGATGATGGGGAGTGGGTGGTTAATCGACACATCATTTTCAAAAATATAAGTTAATATGATGTGTCACCCATGAAATTGTTATGTTCATAGAGCGTGTGTGGTTAACCAACACGTCAACATGAGAATAACTTTATATCGAATGTCAAGCGGTTTTGCATGGTTTTTGGGAATAAATTCTGCAATATTGACAAATGTTTATGTACTATATTGACAAATGTCATCCCAAAGTTTTTAATGTAAATAAAATACATTTCGTAGAAAATGCTTTGATAATATCATTATCATGTTTTTGGGAATAAATTCTGCAATATTGTTCTTTAAAAAGGATACTTTGATTTTAAATAAGCATAAATAAATGGGTCTTTTCTGGCCGTGAAATTGGGGATGTCACAGTTGGTATCAGAACATTAGTTTAAGCGAACTAGAAATTTGTAGGATTTCTAGACTTAAACATAGAATGTTAATGGATGATTGTTAGATGAGTGTTTGCTGTATTTAGGAAGTATGCCTGAATAGACACGAGCACTAGCTTATTTTAGGAAATATGCCTAAGTTTCCTTTATGTGCTAAGTGATTTATGGTATAGCTATAAATTGCCTCATTTGCTTTAGGATGTTATTATTTGAATGGATTTGTGTTCTAATGTCGACCAGATATGGAAATTTTATGTGTTCAGGTTTCTAAAAAATTTAATTATGATATTATAACAAGCATATACCCTTTTAAAGTAATAAGAAGGATTATACGTCAAATAAAACCTTCCCTATCTTAATACTCTCATCTCAGACATCAACTTTTCTATATAAATCATCATACTGAGAAGCCGAAGCGGATTAGGAAATGTAAATAGGAAGAAACAGTTTGAGCGATATGTGGTTGAGTATACACTAGTCGTTGCCCCCTACACCCGAACCTATCACGTTCGCAATGATACATGTGATATTTTTTCGTCAGATGGAATAGCCAATGCATCTACTTCAACAAAATAGGGATGAACCTACTGTGCCCGTTGTGCAGCCCGGACTGAATGCAAAACTGTTGTAGGAGGGAAATTAACTACAGTTGGGCTGTTAGTCGAGTGGAACCCCAAGTGATTAGGAGAATTGACCCTGAGGAATGGGAATGAAGGAAATGGTTGCAATTATAAGGACTTCATGGAAGCCAAATCACCCAGACTATCTGAGAACCAAATGCCTATATGAGTCATGAACTGGATCTTTGAGTGGTGATGGTGTTCGACAGTTGTGACCACAGTAGGAGACAGAAGATGATTTTCGCTATCCGATAGCTCATAACATGAGTGTTGAGTTGATGGAATCTATTGGCAGACTCGATGCCCAAGGGAGAAGAAAAAAGTATGTCATCGGAGGATTTCCTCACACAGTTGAAGAAGGAGTATTGCTCTGAAAGAGACCTTCTGGAGATCAAGGAAAAAATAAGTGTCAGTGAGTATGTTGCCACATTAACTAAGAAGATGAATTTAGTACCTCGTCTGGTCCTTACCAAATTCTCAAAGGTTGGTGTCACAACTAGCAAAATTAGGGTTAAGAGGGTGAATCATGTACAAAAACTTCCTCTATGTAACCTTGCAACATCAAATTTGTGAAAATTCAAACTACAATGTTATTTGAGTTCATACGTTCATACATTGAGAATCAAGTCAAAATATGTGACATCCCCAAATTTCTCGGCCAGAAAAGACCGATTTAATTTATGCTTTTTAAAAATCAAATCAGAGAAATCTTTATAAAAGATGTTGCGGAGTTGGTCCCCAAAACAAAATATGATAAAAGTTTGTCAAAACCTTTCTTTAAGAAATATATCATTTCTTTTTATATCAAAACCTCGGGATGTCATGTTCCAATACAGATCAAAAGCATAAACAAGACATTATAAGCCTTACAACAATTATTTGTAACTATTGGCCTATAATCCAAAATTCACTCATCATCATCATCCGACTATGCTCGGGGTCCTCTACCTGTAATATAAACAACTGAGTGGGTCAGGCTTGGAAGCCTGGTGAGCATATAGGGTTTTCAACCCACAATACATAAATTTATTATGTTTATACATCAATCAATCAACCTAACTACCCCAAACCCCATTATTTTATTTATTTCTTAAGGGTTTACCCTAAGAATCAACTATCACTCCTTCCTAAGGATTCATCCTAAGGAATGGACACAAAGTCACCTCGTGACCGGGTTTATACAACGGGCACTAATTCCATAGCTGCCAAAGTTTATTCAACATGTGCTAAGTCCATAGCTCTCATTTATCGACAGTATTATTTACAGGTGTTCTCTCCTGCAATACATGTCAATGGGTTTTAGAGTACAGTAAATGAACATATAGTTCATTACACCTACAGGTTGCGGGCCTGCTAGTGTTCCATAGACTGTCTAGAATAGTCCATGGTTGTCATCCATACTCTGCTGAATGACGGGGGCCAACAATTTGGGTAAGTGATTCTCCCAAATTTTCACCACTCACCCTCAACTCATGATCAATATTATTGATCATCTCCTTTATCCAACTCACCTTTCATCATACCCACTATTTCATCTACCCATGTTCTACCCAACATATTTTGTAGATAAAAAAAGCATATACAGTTTAAAACTTGTATAAAACATCAATTCAACAGTCACCTCAGTCAAACAATTAATATATTTACACATAACACGTATTTCAAGGTAAATACTTCATATCTATGTGTAAATTGAAAGTAACTACACACTCACCTATTTTGGTGAAAATCGGGCAGCAATTCGTTTCCTAAAACGATCGTTTCTAATAAAACCGGGAGTTTTATTAAGAAACCGGGCTCTGCAAAAGTCGGGCTTCGAAACCGAAAAGATAAATTTTCCGGGCTTTTCGGGCACTTCGTGGGGTATTCCGGGCTTTACAATTGATACCGGGGCTTTGCGGGATGTTAAGATGAAGAAAATATGGGTTTAGGGGCTAAATATGGCAAAATTCCAAAAATACCCGGGAGGTCTCGCACCCTCCTATTTATAGGGGGGAAGCTTCTGATCGGACGGCCAGGAGGCTTCTGATCCGACGGCTGAGAAGGCTCGCAGAGGGGGAGGCTCGCATGAGGGCTGCGCATGCGAAGGGCTCTCTGGCGGCTTGTGATTGGACCGAGGTCTAGGGTCCGAAGTAGGGGGTTCGTGGCGCCTGCGAGGGTTCGGACTCATGAGTCACTACACACGCGTCGGATGCGAGGCTCGCCACCGAGGCTTCTACGTGTAGTCAGCGGATTGGACCGCAGCTCGGACTCGGAAGGACATGACACGCCTCGCCAGGTGGCTTCGTGACTCAGCAGCCTGGTGACTCAGCAGCTTCGGTGACTCAGCAGCTTCGGTGACTCAGCAGGACACGTGTCATATGCGAGGCGAGGGTGACGTGGCAAAGTGTGACTATGCGAAATTTCTCGGTTTTCGCGCCAAAACTTCTAAAATCCATAACTTTCGCATACGAGCTCCGTTTTTGACGTTCTTTATATGCACGCGTAGCTAAAATTACGATCTACAACTTCCGTTTAGACTTCGTCGGCTAATTTTGACTTTAAATTTTATATTATTATTTTTAACAGACCGGGACAGGAAATCCGTTAAAAATTCATAACTTCTTCATCCGACGTCCGTTTTCGTCAGACTTTTTACCGTTGTGCTCCTAATGACGAGACCTTCAATTCTCGTTTAGGTTGTGTCGGCTAAAAATCGCTCGATCTAAAATTCGAGTTTTTAGCTGTCTACTGCTACGCTGAAACTTCGAAAAATCATAACTTCCTCATACGAAGTCAGATTTGGGCGTTCTTTTTATCGAACTTCTCGGTTTAACGAATACTACAACTTTTGTTTAGATTACTAAGGCTAAAAAGTAGTTTATCAAAAACTCACTTTTTACGACATTCAGCACCGTGCCGGTTTTGTCGTGAAACTTCGACAGGTCATAACTTCTTCGTTATAACTCGGATTTTGGTATTCTTTATATCCCCGAAATCCTTGTTTCGACCACTACAACTTTATGTAAAGATATCGGGCTTATCTCACACTTTAATTTTGACGCTTATTTTTATTCTTAATTAATTAAGCCCTAATACTTAAGCATAAAACACATAATTCACATAATATTCACATAACTCCTTTTCATTTCTTCAAAATGAGTTACAACGGTTAACCTAGACTATCAACTCAATATAAATGCCTAGGCTAGAAACACGAGTGTTACAATTCTCTCCCTCTTAGGATGATTCCGTCCCCGGAATCACATATCACCAAACAACTGCGGGTAGCGACTCATCATGTCACTCTCTGTTTCCCAAGTGAGATTTGGTCCATTCGTATGTTTCCAGCGCACAAGCACTAAATCGACCATCTTGCGTCGTAACTTCATAGTCTTACGGTCAACGATTGCCTCAGGTTCTTCGATCAACCTCTTGTTTTCATCCAACCTTAACTCAGAAATCGGAATTATGTCGGGCACATCTCCTGTGAATTTTCTCAAATAACACACATGAAAGGTGTTATGAATACCCTTTAGTTCTTCCGGTAACTCTAGCTTGTAAGCTTGATTCCCGATCCTCTGAAGAACTTTAAATGGTCCAATAAACCTTGGACTCAACTTCCCTCGTTTCCCAAATCTTATAAGTCCCTTCCACGGCGAGACTTTAAGTAAAACCGAATCTCCAACATCGAAGGATATCGGTCGTCTTTTCTTGTCAGCATAACTCTTTTGTCGATCTTGAGCAGCTAACATCCTTTCCCTTATCACTTTCAACTTTTCAGCAGTCTCATGGACTATTTCAGGTCCCATAAACTGCTTTTCCCTAGCTTCCAGCCAACATGATGGCGTTCGGCACTTCTCCCCATACAAAGCGTGATAAGGTGTCATCTTAATGCTTGAGTGGAAACTATTATTATAGGAGAATTCTACTAAAGGTAAGTGTTCATCCCAGTTACCTTGGAATTCTAGGGTACATGCTCTCAGCATATCCTCCAATGTTTGAATCGTTCGCTCGCTCTGACCATCGGTTTGCGGATGGTAAGCTGTACTCAAACACAACTTGGTACCCAATTCCTCTTGTAGACTCCTCCAAAACCTTGAGGTAAAACGGCTGTCACGATCGGACACAATCGTTAACGGAACACCGTGAAGCCTCACAATTTCCTTCACGTAAGAATTCGCAAGTTTATCCATAGACCATTTCTCTTTGGCCGCTATGAAATGCGCACTCTTAGTGAAGCGATCAACGACCACCCAAATCATGTCGTGACCGTTCCTTGTTCTGGGCAGTTTAGTTACAAAATCCATGGTGACGTCTTCCCATTTACCCATGGGTACGGGTAAAGGTTCTAAACTCCCATACGGTTTCTGATGTTGTGCCTTAACCCTAGCACAAGTTACACACTCGGCCACATACTTAGCAACATCGAGCTTCATCGTCGGCCACCAATAATAGGGTTTTAGATCCCTATACATTTTCGTACTGCCGGGATGAATTGAGTACATGGTCTTGTGAGCTTCTTCCATCAGAAGATCTCTTATTCCGCCCGTCTTAGGTACCCAAATTCTATCTTGAAATACCTTCAACCCTTGGTTGTTTGTACCGAACACTAACGTTTTGCCTAAACGTTCTTCCTTTCGGTCATTTTTCTCTAAAGCTTCCTCTTGAGCTTTCTTTATACTTCCCACAATTGTCGAGACAACTTCAATTCTCAATGCTCTTGGCCTTTTCTTTTCAAGGTTTACCTTCCGACTGAGAGCATCGGCAACAACATTTGCTTTACCAGGGTGGTAAAGTATCTCACAGTCGTAGTCCTTGAGTAACTCTAGCCAGCGTCGTTGCCTCATATTTAATTCCTTCTGATTAAAGAGATATTGGAGACTCTTATGATCAGTGAAAAGTTTACACTTTGTGCCATAAAGATAATGCCTCCATATCTTCAAGGCAAATACTACCGCTGCCAACTCCAAATCATGAGTGGGGTAGTTCTTTTCATGTTCCTTCAATTGCCTCGATGCATACGCGATCACTTTATCCCTTTGGGTCAGAACACAACCTAACCCAACTCCGGATGCATCGCTATAAACTGCAAAGTCATCAACTCCTTCGGGCAATGAAAGAATCGGTGCTTCACACAATCTCTTCTTCAACTTCTCAAAGGCTTCCTTATGCTTCTCATTCCAAGAATAAGTGGCTCCTTTGTGGGTCAAAGCTGTTAATGGAGTAGCAATCGAAGAAAAGCCTTGGATAAACCTTCGGTAATATCCAGCTAATCCTAAAAAGCTTCGAATCTCCGTAGGACTTTTTGGTTGTTCCCACTTCATTACAGCTTCAATCTTTGCTGGGTCGACCATTATCCCTTCTTGGTTAACCACATGACCTAAAAATTGGACTTCTTGAATCCAAAATTCACACTTGGAGAACTTTGCATACAGCTTCTCCTTTTTCAGGACTTCTAGCACTTCACGCAGATGCTTTTCATGCTCCTGCTTGCTTTTCGAATAAATCAAGATATCATCTATGAATACTATCACGGATTTATCTAAGAATGGTTTACAAACCCTATTCATCAAATCCATGAAAGCTGCTGGGGCATTGGTTAGTCCGAACGACATAACCAAAAATTCATAGTGTCCATATCTCGTTCTAAAAGCAGTCTTTTCGATGTCCTGCTCTCTCACCTTTAGTTGATCGTATCCCGAGCTAAGATCGATCTTCGAGAAATAGCTCGAACCCTGCAACTGGTCGAACAAGTCATCGATCCTTGGCAACGGGTACTTGTTCTTTATCGTCACTTTGTTCAGCTCTCTGTAATCGATGCACATTCTCATGCTTCCGTCTTTCTTCTTTACAAATAACACAGGGGCTCCCCAGGGTGATGAACTAGGTCGAATAAAACCTTTGTCCAATAACTCCTGAAGTTGTGTCATAAGTTCTTTCATTTCGGTTGGCGCTAGTCGATAAGGTGCTTTCGCTATCGGCGTCGTTCCTGGCAACAAGTCGATACGAAATTCTACTTGTCGATCAGGGGGCAATCCGGGAAGATCTTCGGGAAAGACTTCCGGATAATCACACACCACCGGAATATTCTGCACCTCCTTCTTCTTCTTGGAATAAGTACTTTCCTTCATTTATTATAATAGACCGATGGGTCATGTTCTAATGATCTCTCATTGTATACTGCACTACTTAGACTCAGATCTCCTTGGGACAATTTCCAAAACAAACTACACCTTCCTTCATGTTCTAATGTGATACAATCACAGTTCAACATGTATGATTCCTAATTATCAACTTCTTTAACAATGAGTGCGATACTTCTATTGATCGCTTTAATCATCTTTTACTTCAATCTTCTGGCTTAAGTCAAATGCTACATCAAACTTGGTTCTCTGAACCACGTAACATACTCATCTTAGTCGGACTCGATTCAATATGACCTCTAAGGTCGGAATAACAATCATCTTCTTAGTCATTACCGAAACGATGGTAACGACAGACTAGAACAAGACGGAATCAAATAATAGCTTCTTGGTAACCTTGTGACTTTCTCTGATCCAAGTGCGAGTCCTGTGCTTCCAGTAGTATAGATCTCTACTACTATTCACACCTACTCATACTCGTCCCAAGTACTGTCTCGCAGTCCCCAAGTCCTAAAATCACAAAACAATTTAACACATACAAATGTGTCCAATTAATCATAAAATTTTCCTAGACTCTACTAGGACTTCTTTCACGCGTATCTTCAATGATCAACTCTACTTCAACTTGGTTGGTAATGGAAATTCCAGATAATTGGGACAACTTCAAAAATTACACCAGCCATTCTATTCATCAGACGACAAAACCAGGGTTTATTTTATTTCCTTGAAATGATTACACAAAGATTCAAGTTTACCCTATATTATGCCTCTCATAGGATAAACTACTTGTTACTATTCACATTACTACTTGGTAACTTGATCTTCGGGTAGTAAGTCATGACTTCTACTTCCTAGTGTTATTAATCGCTTCTTCAAGGATATTCTGAAATTCCTTTGGCATTGATGGTTCACTTGGCCTTGTTACTTCCTTGTTCTTCTGACAATTCTTAGAAATATGGCCTTCTTCTTTACATCCGTAGCACACCTCCTTGGGAATCGTACACTTATTGGCATAATGCCCTATTTCTCCACATTTAAAGCACTTCACCTTCCCGTCACAATTCCCAGAGTGTTTATTTTTGCACCTCCCGCACCATTTTCCTTTATCTCTTCTTTTGCCAAACTTTGAGGATATGTTGCTCTTGTTGGGCCTTGAAGACCCCTCAAATTTCCTCTTTTTTCCAACTTCAACTTTGTTGGCGGTTGTGTCATTGATCATTTCCTCAATAGACTTGGCAACCCTAATAGTTGCCTCAAGAACAGATGCCTGAAGTACTGGCACAATAAGTTCATCCTTACTTTGTTGAAGTAAACGTTTTGTTTCTTCCACCTGTTCACTTAACATCGTACGTACCATTTCCTGCACTCCAGTCATCGTGATTGGCTCAGGCTGTGGATTATCACTTCCGAACCCACTTTGAGTACTCGACATTTCGATCTATACACCAATCATAGGTGAATTTAGATCTTCATTTTTGTTAGATGTTAAGTCTTCGAAACGTTTATATGTTAGTTCCAATATCGTAGCCATACGTTTAGAATCCTACACACATAAGGTTTCCAGATCCGGTCGGCAACAGACCATAGATCCGAACAAATAATAGCATCATTATAGCTATAACACAAAACATTTAGCACATAAGGGCATTTTAGGCATCTTCCCTAAAATAAACTAGTGCTCGTGTCTAAAATATGGTAGACACTCATCTCACAATCATCACTTAGCATTCTAAGTTCAAGTCTAGAAATTCTACAATTTCTTAGTTCGCTTAAACTAATGCTCTGATACCAACTGTGACATCCCCAAATTTCTCGGCCAGAAAAGACCGATTTAATTTATGCTTTTTAAAAATCAAATCAGAGAAATCTTTATAAAAGATGTTGCGGAGTTGGTCCCCAAAACAAAATATGATAAAAGTTTGTCAAAACCTTTCTTTAAGAAATATATCATTTCTTTTTATATCAAAACCTCGGGATGTCATGTTCCAATACAGATCAAAAGCATAAACAAGACATTATAAGCCTTACGACAATTATTTGTAACTATTGGCCTATAATCCAAAATTCACTCATCATCATCATCCGACTATGCTCGGGGTCCTCTACCTGTAATATAAACAACTGAGTGGGTCAGGCTTGGAAGCCTGGTGAGCATATAGGGTTTTCAACCCACAATACATAAATTTATTATGTTTATACATCAATCAATCAACCTAACTACCCCAAACCCCATTATTTTATTTATTTCTTAAGGGTTTACCCTAAGAATCAACTATCACTCCTTCCTAAGGATTCATCCTAAGGAATGGACACAAAGTCACCTCGTGACCGGGTTTATACAACGGGCACTAATTCCATAGCTGCCAAAGTTTATTCAACATGTGCTAAGTCCATAGCTCTCATTTATCGACAGTATTATTTACAGGTGTTCTCTCCTGCAATACATGTCAATGGGTTTTAGAGTACAGTAAATGAACATATAGTTCATTACACCTACAGGTTGCGGGCCTGCTAGTGTTCCATAGACTGTCTAGAATAGTCCATGGTTGTCATCCATACTCTGCTGAATGACGGGGGCCAACAATTTGGGTAAGTGATTCTCTCAAATTTTCACCACTCACCCTCAACTCATGATCAATATTATTGATCATCTCCTTTATCCAACTCACCTTTCATCATACCCACTATTTCATCTACCCATGTTCTACCCAACATATTTTGTAGATAAAAAAGCATATACAGTTTAAAACTTGTATAAAACATCAATTCAACAGTCACCTCAGTCAAACAATTAATATATTTACACATAACACGTATTTCAAGGTAAATACTTCATATCTATGTGTAAATTGAAAGTAACTACACACTCACCTATTTTGGTGAAAATCGGGCAGCAATTCATTTCCTAAAACGATCGTTTCTAATAAAACCGGGAGTTTTATTAAGAAACCGGGCTCTGCAAAAGTCGGGCTTCGAAACCGAAAAGATAAATTTTCCGGGCTTCTCGGGCACTTCGTGGGGTATTCCGGGCTTTACAATTGATACCGGGGCTTTGCGGGATGTTAAGATGAAGAAAATATGGGTTTAGGGGCTAAATATGGCAAAATTCCAAAAATACCCGGGAGGTCTCGCACCCTCCTATTTATAGGGGGGAAGCTTCTGATCGGACGGCCAGGAGGCTTCTGATCCGACGGCTGAGAAGGCTCGCATGAGGGCTGCGCGTGCGAAGGGCTCTCTGGCGGCTTGTGATTGGACCGAGGTCTAGGGTCCGAAGTAGGGGGTTCGTGGCGCCTGCGAGGGTTCGGACTCATGAGTCACTACACACGCGTCGGATGCGAGGCTCGCCACCGAGGCTTCTACGTGTAGTCAGCGGATTGGACCGCAGCTCGGACTCGGAAGGACATGACACGCCTCGCCAGGTGGCTTCGTGACTCAGCAGCCTGGTGACTCAGCAGCTTCGGTGACTCAGCAGGACACGTGTCACATGCGAGGCGAGGGTGACGTGGCAAAGTGTGACTATGCGAAATTTCTCGGTTTTCGCGCCAAAACTTCTAAAATCCATAACTTTCGCATACGAGCTCCGTTTTTGACGTTCTTTATATGCACGCGTAGCTAAAATTACGATCTACAACTTCCGTTTAGACTTCGTCGGCTAATTTTGACTTTAAATTTTATATTATTATTTTTAACAGACCGGGACAGGAAATCCGTTAAAAATTCATAACTTCTTCATCCGACGTCCGTTTTCGTCAGACTTTTTACCGTTGTGCTCCTAATGACGAGACCTTCAATTCTCGTTTAGGTTGTGTCGGCTAAAAATCGCTCGATCTAAAATTCGAGTTTTTAGCTGTCTACTACTACGCTGAAACTTCGAAAAATCATAACTTCCTCATACGAAGTCAGATTTGGGCGTTCTTTTTATCGAACTTCTCGGTTTAACGAATACTACAACTTTTGTTTAGATTACTAAGGCTAAAAAGTAGTTTATCAAAAACTCACTTTTTACGACATTCAGCACCGTGCCGGTTTTGTCGTGAAACTTCGACAGGTCATAACTTCTTCGTTATAACTCGGATTTTGGTATTCTTTATATCCCCGAAATCCTTGTTTCGACCACTACAACTTTATGTAAAGATATCGGGCTTATCTCACACTTTAATTTTGACGCTTATTTTTATTCTTAATTAATTAAGCCCTAATACTTAAGCATAAAACACATAATTCACATAATATTCACATAACTCCTTTTCATTTCTTCAAAATGAGTTACAACGGTTAACCTAGACTATCAACTCAATATAAATGCCTAGGCTAGAAACACGAGTGTTACAAAATAGCCTCATGAAAGCCCAAAACTTGATCGAATGGCTAAGCCCAATCCATTTTTGGGTCTTGATCCAAGAATTCTTGTGACAACCCGATACTTTTCCAGTCAACAAAAGTCAATTCCATTAAATAAAATTTAGAATTTGGTTTATTCCGTTAAGTTTGTAAGGGTTATAAAACCATTTTAATTATATAAATAACATTTATATAAGTTTCAGAACAAAAAACACTCAAAGAATCAATTTTTTTCCCTCGAAAAACAGCAAAACTCGTTCAGCTATGCGTTTTCGGTAGAAAAACCTCGGACCGAAAACCGATCTCGGCCGAGAACCCAGCCTCCGACCGAAAACCCAACCGTTATAAAGGCTTTCATCCGAAAACTTGGTCATTTCTTCACCTTCCCACCGGAAAACTCTCTCAATTATCACCCAAGGATCATCCAAGGACACTCATATCTTCAAGTGGAATCCTTTGAATCTTCATATTTTTCCTCAAGAACATCAAAACAACCTTCAAACCTTCAAGTGCCCGAAAACACCAGCAGAACCGAGAACACGATTTCGATTGCAAACCCGTGTTCGGCCGAAAACCAGTTTTCGGCCAAGAACTCCCTAAGAACCGAAAACCCGTTTAACACTTGATCCATTTTCGGTAACTATTCCTAACACAAAAACAAGTCTTTTCTAACACTTTAAATTAATGGTTTTGCTAATTTTAAATACAATTATGTGTTTAATCATCATTAGGATTCCGTTAATTCCACATATAACAACTCGAGGGTCATCTTTCGGGTCCCGCTGTCCGACACATGCACAAACAGATATGAGTTCATACACCCATATTTTTCCAAGCTTTTTAATGTTTTTTTTTTTTTGGGGGGGGGGGGGGGGGGAATATAAGTAAAATATAAGTAATCTTGTGTTTAAAAATATAATTTTGTTTATTATATTTTCTTACCGATTAACATGCATTTGAACGTGAAACTTACCAAACACGACAAACATAGTTACTACTAGACTTACGTAAAATTTACAAAACACGTTAAGAACCAACTACTTTACGAGCACGGAAACAAACTTTTAAATTATTTTAAGTACACTTTATGGAACGGACGAATTACTTTTTACAAAGATACATGTTATTTACAGAAAAGGATTTTCATGGTATAATTCGTGAATTGTTGAGGGAACCAATTTGTGAGACACGTCTTCGAGTGCTTACCTAAGTACCAATGGAAGTATAACCTTATGAACCAGAGTCTCCTGGAGGGAGAGCGTGAGTTTGTGTATAGATCTATACGGGACTGGCAATCCCACGCCCTAACTATTAGCTACAGTCGTTCTGGGTGAAAAACATCATTAACATTTACGACGTCCGAAGTACGTCGTAGGGTTTAACGTCCATCAGTATGGTTATAGGAACTCACATGGATAAAACAATAACTCGTTCACGTAATAATATACTTAACAAACAGCCATCAGGGTTAGTAACTATGTGATTACTTAGTATATACATCAGGGTGATATGAAATTAATATCCGACATACAGTGGGATGTGTGATTTCCGCCTCATTTCCTATTCCTTGTTTTGTTGTGGTCTTAGGGCAGAATCACCCATCGACTGTCTGTTCGATCTAGATTTCTATAACTCGTATGTACTAAGTGATCATAGGAGCGTATTAACATCACTTCCAGTTTACTGAACAAACACGTTTTCAAATAGTTTTACCTAATAGTAAAGCTACACTTTAACAACTTAAGTATGGGGAAATACTTGTACTTTTCAGTTTTGGAACATTTAAGAAAACAACTCACTTTTATGGAAAATATAGGATTTTCCAAGACAAACATCAATATTTTGCAAGCAAACGGTTTACCAATAAACTAATGAACAATCATGGGTAATTCTATAATTCCTTGGTTTATACATCAAGGTTATGTATGAAGAATATCTGATAGGAAGTGGAATGTGTGGTTTCTGCCTCATTTCTTGTTCCTTGTTTGGTTCTGGACTTAGGGATGATCCATACAGTTAACTGTTCGTTCGATCTTTGTTTGTGCATAGCCAGTATAAACTAAGTGGTCATAGATGAAACTGGTATGATCATATTCTTATTAAGAAAATGTAGGATTTTCATCAGGAACACTTTCATCATATCTCCAAGGACTATTACGGTTAACTCTGTAAGTACTTAGTGAATACATTAGGGTTATATACAATGAGAATCCTGCATGCAGTGTGCGGCGCGCATGGTGTTGGGCACGACGTGTAGGTGCCAAGAGAAACCTATATATAGCTGTTTAATGCACAAACCTGCCCCACACATATCCAAATCTCTTTCTCTTACTCTCTTTCTCTCTCTCTCTCTCTCTCTCTCTCTCTGTCTCTCTCTCTCTCTGGATTTCTACTTCTTTTGGTCAGAAGTTTCATAGTACCTAGGATATTTTGGCAAGTTTTGAGGTCCCTAGGAGCCCGACATCTAGTAGCTATCAACCCGGAGTTCTGCCTTTGTAATTCCTAGATTTTGGTGTAGGGAATCCATGTAAGTTAAATTACACTATATTTTCTTTTAGTGTAATTTATATTTAAATTCATAGTCCCTGTTATGAATTTAAAAATATCAGTAATACCAAGTTATAATGATGATTGATCTGCTTACGCGAGAGGTGACTAGCAGACATGCAACCTGCATGCGTTTTTGAACTAAGTGTTCACCAGGTGTACTCCATCTCCGCATGGTTGCCTTATTGACATATATTGTTGAGGAATCCCCTGAGTACTATTATCTATCCCGAAGTTGATCCTTAGGATAGGTCCCTTGAATTAGATGCTTTAGGGGAAAAATTGAGGATAACGAGATTAGGTAATCGGGTTGAATGATTTGATGAAAATATGTAGTTACAAGAATTCAATTATTATGGGTTGAAAACACTATGTGCTCACCAGGCTTCCAAGCCTGACCCACTTAGTTTCTTGTATTACAAGAAGTGGCACGAGAGCACATGTGTGCTGATCAAATGAGAGATTTATGTATAATAGACAAGTAGAATAATAGATGTTTGTAAGGTCTATATTATTTCCATTTATGCTTATGTACTGTATTGACAATGTCATCCCAAAGTTTTTAATGTAATGGAATGTGTGGCTTCCGCCTCATTTCCTGTTCCTGGTTTGGTTGTGGGCTTGGGGTAGAACCACACAATCGATTGTCTGTTCGATCCAGATTTTATATAACTTGTATACATTAAGTACTCGTAGAAGGAACCGGTACAAGTCAATTCACTTATTATTTATTACATTATAAAATATAGGATTTTCTAGAGAAACACATCATGTTTTACAAAGAACAAAGAACCTGTTTTCTAAAAACAAAACGCTAAGGAACTCACCAACTTTAATGTTGACACTGTAACATCCAAAAATTCAAGACTAAATATTTTCTTTTAATAAAACATTACTTAAAGCAAAATCATCAATCCAAATATCATCAGAGTATTAATTTCCAAAAAACATGTTCATTATCAGAGTAAAACATTCCCAGGCTGTCTAATCTATGGTGTGTGCCATGCGATCACCTCGAGCTCTTCCCTCCGGTACCGGAAGTACCTGAAACCAAAACTGAAAACCATAAGCACGAAGCTTAGTGAGTTCCCCACCCTACCACATACCATGCATAACCACATACTGCACACACTGGGCCACGCCTGCTATCCTGGGCCTTGCCCGCTACCTCGGGCCTTGCTCGCTACAACGGCCCCGCCGCTCCAGGCCCCGCCTGGCTTCGAGCCCCGCTCGGATACAGATCTGTTTCACTTAGGCCTCACCTGTCACAGGGCCTCTCCCACTAACATGTTGGATAAGGTGTCTAAGTCCATAACGTATTTGGTATATACTTGACCCGACCCGGCATGGTCCATTTGGGTTGCACTTCACCCGAACTATTTATGGATAATTTTATGAGAGTTATACACATATGTTTATTAATATATTATAAGTTATAATATATTAATATGAAGTTATGTTATTTAATTAGTCTTAGTCTTAAATTAATTATGAATTAATTTAGAGATTAAAAGGAAGACTAATTAGATTATGGGCTATTGGTTTTATATGGTGTGGGCTAACACTCATTTGTTAATGGGCTAGGCTTATATGGAAGTCCATGGATGATCCATGGAGCTTTTAACCCATGGATCCTTGGAAAAGGAAAGGTCATGGGTTATTTGTAACACCAATAATTTAAAAATAATTTTTCGCATTTAATAAAGACAAACTTCATTTAATATTCATAAAAACATCACTGTTTGTAATTCATTTCATAACATATATAAAAACCCCAAGATCACATAATATAAAATCCCGCGTGTGTGCACTGATCAGGCCGGCGCCTTCCCACGATCCTCACTAGTACCTGAAACATATAACACCAACACTGTAAGCATAAAGCTTAGTGAGTTTCCCAAAATACCATATAACACATATTAGCCACTCGAGGCTATAACTCTGTGGGTCCGTGCACCCATACTCTGTGAACCCTCAGGTTCTAACTCTAGGAACCCTTCGGTTCCAACTCTGCAAACAGGCACAGCATAAATCACATAAAAGAATGCAGTGCAACACATAACATACATAGCATACAAATACTCTATCATATAACTCTGGTTACCTACTCAAGGTAAAGTATAGTGAGAAGACTCACCTCGCGTGTCTCGATATCTCACAACCTGGGAATCCCTCGTGCCCGATTCTCCGAGCTCTAATCCTCCTATAACATCATAATGTCCCTAGTTAGCACTTTATATCTCTAATGTTGACTATCCCTAAGAAGTCAACACAGGTCCACTCTGGTCAACGGTCAACGGTCAACGGTCAACTTTGACCGGACTCGGCGAGTGCTAGGGCGACTCGGCGAGTCTACACGTTCTCACCAATTCTCTAAGATTCCCTTTCTACACGTCGAGTCTCCCCCTTGACTCGACGAGCTCCTCCTGGAAGAATCGCGGGGCCACCCCGACTCAACTCGCCGAGTCTGAAGAACAACTCGGCGAGTCCCAGTTCGACTCAGACCACCTGCTAACCCTCTCTAACTCGCCCTGACTCACCGATCCAACTCATAACCCGGACAGGACCACTCTAAGGCAATCTTCAAGCTACTCGCCGAGTCTGTTCATCGGACTCGGCGAGTCCATGCCATGCAACCGCTCAAACTGCTTTCTAAGGTCAGATCTGCTCCGACAATTCACAGGTCTGGCCTTCCTAAACTGGTTCATCACGTAAAGCCCTCATTTCGGTGCTCATAATACACTCCATGACTCATAATTTACGTTTTGACCTAAGGCATAAGGATTCCAATCCAAAACCTCCATTGATTCCCGAAATGCTCAGGCATGGGACATTCTGGACTTCCAAGGGTCCCAATATAGGGTTCCAATCGCTTGGGGGACTAAGGGAATACTCAATCTAGCCACAAAAGGGTTCAATAAACCCTAAATCCATATACACATCAACATAGAAGAATGCAACTCAAAAATATTACCTGAATGACGTTGCTCTGTGTCCCCAATCCTCAGAATGTGGCTTCTCTTGTTGTTCCCTTAACCAAGCCTCCTCCTCCTTGCAAAATGACACTTCCAAGATCAATAATGGTCTTCTACCTTGCTCCAGGTGCTCACAATAGAATTAGGGTTTCTCTCAAAGGACTAGGATGAACAATGACGGCCATAAGGCCCCTTATATATGTCCCAAACCTGGACGGTTAGGGTTTCGCTAAATAGCGCAGACTCGCCGAGTCCATATCCGGACTCGTCGAGTCTAGTCGCGAACCCGCGGCCAGATCCGCGATCCTACTCGGCGAGTCTGAGCTCCAACTCGCCGAGTCCCCTCTTAAAACACCCAAAAATCATAAATATAACGATACCTGGAATTCCGGGCTGTTACAACTCTCCCCCACTAGGACTAGACTTCGCCCTCGAAGTCTCACTCTGAAAATAGCTCTGGATGCTACTCCCGCATCTCACACTCCGGCTCCCAGGTCATTTCCGACCCCTTCCGGTGCTGCCACTGAACTAACACCAGAGGTATCTCCTTATTCCTCAGAACTTTGATCTTCCGATCTCCGATGGCCACTGGTCTCTCGGCATAATTCAGGCTCGCATCCACCTGAATGTCCTCTAATGGAACCACTGCCGACTCATCGGCTATACACTTTCTCAATTGCGACACATGGAAAGTGTCGTGGATCTGACTCAATTCCGCTGGCAACTCCAAACGGTAGGCCACCCGGCCTACCCTTGCAATCACATGAAAAGGCCCAATATACCGGGGCCCCAACTTGCCCCTCTTCCTGAATCGAATCACTCCTTTCCAAGGAGAGACCTTCAGGAGTACGAAGTCGCCGACCTGAAACTCAAGCTCGGACCGGCGTCTGTCTGCATAACTTTTCTGTCGGCTCTGGGCGGTCAATAATCTCTGTCTAACCTGCTGAATCTGCTCTGTCGTCTGAAGCACGATCTCTGTACTGCCCATCACTCTCTGTCCCACCTCTCCCCAACAAATGGGGGTCCGACACCTCCTACCATACAACAACTCAAAGGGCGGCATACCGATGCTCGAATGATGGCTGTTGTTGTAGGAAAACTCCGCCAAGGGCAAATACGTATCCCAGCTACCCCCAAAATCCAACACACACGCCCGAAGCATGTCCTCGAGCGTCTGAATCGTCCGCTCACTCTGACCGTCTGTCTGGGGATGATATGCGGTACTAAAATGCAATCTAGTACCCAATTCCTCATGAAATTTCTTCTAGAACCTGGAAGTGAAACACACATCACGATCTGAAACGATCGAGATCGGCACCCCATGCCGAGATACTACTTCTCTCACATACACCTCCGCCAATTTCTCTGCTGAAGAACTCTCACTAATGGCAAGGAAATGAGCGCTCTTCGTCAATCTGTCTACAATCACCCAAATTGCATCAACTCCTTTGGCAGTCCTCGGCAATTTGGTGATGAAATCCATAGTGATCTGTTCCCACTTCCACTCGGGAACCTCCAATGGCTGCAACTTGCCATGCGGTCTCTGGTGCTCGGCCTTAACCCTACGGCAGGTCAAGCACCTCTCAACAAACCACGCGACGTCCCTCTTCATGCAGGGCCACCAATATTCTCTCCTCAAATCCAAATACATCTTTGTAGCCCCGGGATGGATCGAGAATTTCGATCGATGTGCCTCCTCCATCAAAGTAGTACGCGTACCGCCCACAAACGGTACCCAAATCCGACCCTGAAAGGTCATCAACCCTCGAATATTAGTAACGAACTCTGAAACCAATCCAACGACCCGTTCCCTCTTCTGCATCTCCGGTTGCATAGCCTCAGACTGTGCCCCACGAATGGCATCCAGTACTGGAGCTATCACGGTCAACCTCAAACATACATTTCGTAGTGGAGTGCTCTCCCCCTTACGGCTCAACGCATCTGTTACCACATTAGCTTTGCCTAGGTGGTACAGGATCTCGCAATCATAATCCTTGACCACATCCAACCATCTCCTTTGACGCATGTTTAGGTTGGGCTGGTCCATCAAGTACTTCAAGCTCTTATGGTCCGTGTATATCGTGCAACGAACCCCATACAAGTAATGACGCCAAATCTTGAGGGCGAACACTACCGCCCCCAGCTCTAGATCATGCGTGGGATATCTCGTCTCGTGAGGCTTCAGCTGCCTCGATGCATATGCTATTACATGCCCTCTTTGCATCAGAACTGCACCCAACCCCAAACTAGATGCATCACAATAAACTACAAAATCCTCCATCCCTTCCGAAAGAGCCAACACCGGGGCTTCGCACAATCTCTGGCGAAGTGTCTCAAAAGAGGTCTGCTGCTCGGGCCATGAGAATGCAACTCCCTTTCGGGTCAATCTAGTGAGTGGCACTGCAATTCTAGAGAAGTCCTTAATAAATCTCCGATAATACCCTGCCAATCCAAGGAAACTCCTGATCTCCGAGGGTGACTTCGGCACCTCCCAACTCATCACCGCCTCAACCTTGGCCGGATCGACCAATATCCCTTCCTGATTAACAACATGTCCTAGGAATTGGACCTCCCGCAACCAGAAGTCACACTTGGAGAACTTCGCATAAAGCTTCTTCGATCTCAAAACCCCAAGGACCTCCCTCAAATGTTCCTCATGCTGCTCTCTAGATCTCGGATACACCAAAATATCATCAATAAATACAATCACTGACCGATCCAACATCGGCCTACATACCCTGTTCATGAGATCCATGAATACAGCCGGGGCGTTGGTGAGCCCAAAAGGCATCACCACAAACTCATAATGCCCATATTGCGTCCTGAATGCTGTCTTCTGTACGTCCTCATCCCGCACTTTCACTTGATGATATCCCGACCTCAAGTCGATCTTGGAAAACCAAGATGCTCCCTGCAACTGATCAAATAAATCGTCGATCCTCTGTAATGGGTAACAGTTCTTGACCGTCAACTTGTTCAACTCCCGGTAATCAATGCACATCCGGTGTGAACCATCTTTCTTCTTGACGAACAGAATAGGTGCTCCCCACGGCGAGCTGCTCGGCCGAATGAATCCCTTCCCCAGCAACTCCTGAAGCTGTGAGGATAACTCTTGCATCTCTGGGGGTGCAAGACGATAAGGCACCTTAGCGATAGGCGCGGCTCCCGGAATCAAATCATTACCAAACTCCACTTGCCTCACAGGAGGTACTCCCGGCAGCTCCTCGGGAAAGACATCTGGAAACTCACGCACCACCGGTACCTCCTCAACTGAACTCGGTCTCTCGGAAGTCGCTCACGTATCCATCACATACGCCACAAAACCCTTACAGCCTTGTTGTAGACACTTCCTCGCTCTGGCGGCCGAACAAAAGGCTGATCCCGAACGCGTACCTTCGCCGTACACCGAAAGAACTCCCCCACTAGGGTCTCGTATAGTCACCAGCTGACGCTCGCAGTCGATGACTGCGCTGAATCGGCTCAACCAGTCCATGCCCACAATAACACAGACATCACCCATCGCGATAGGAATTAGGTCAATCGGAAACTCAACTCCAAAAATCTCTAACACACATCCCCGGAAAACCCCCGTGGCACAAATCACTCTATCATCAGCTATAGAAACTCTCAGAGGCCGACTCAATGCCTCACGACTAACACTGATATGCTGACTAAAGGCCAGAGATACAAAAGACCGACTCGCACCCGAGTCAAATAACACTAAAGTAGGCACAGAATTCACAAGGAAGGTACCTACGCATAACCTAATATAAGCATAATATTTCAACATCAATATAAATACATGAAAGGAAACGTACCAGCCACCACATCGGGCGCCGCGTGGACTTCCTCCGCAGTCAGCTTGAAGGCTCTCCCTCGAGCTCTCGGTGCCTCGGTCTTCATAGGCCGACTCTCTGTAGCTCTGATGGCGGCAGGAGCAGATCCCTGAGGTGCTCCGCGCAGCTGCGGACACTCAGCCTTTCGGTGTCCAGTCTGGTTGCAGTGAAAGCACACTGCAAACCCCTTGGGGCAGTCCTTGGCCATGTGCCCCTCCTTGCCACATTTGTAGCAAGACCCCGCTCGGCAAACTCCGTCATGCCCCTTGCCGCACTTTCCGCAAGTGCGGCCCTTCTGGCTCCCTGGTCTGGGATCAGCAGGCTTGGCCCGCTTGGCGGCCGGCTGTGACTGTGCCGGTCGCTGATCCCTCCCCTGAGACTCCGCCTCCTCCCTGGCCTGAGTCTCAAGCTCGATCTCCCTCTTCCGGGCATTTGCCTGAAGCTCGGCAAATGTCCGGTACGAGGATTTTGCAGCGAACTCCCGAATATCCCGCCTCAAAACACTCAAGTAACGGCTCATACGTGCCTGCTGAGTGGGCACGTGCTCAGGGCAGAACATCGCCCTCTCGTGGAACATCCTCGTGATTGCCATAACAGACTCAGTACCCTGCTTGAGGGTCAGAAACTCCTGTGCTAAACGCTCCCTCTCCACCTGGGGAACGTACTCATCTCGAAACATGGTGGTGAACCTCTCCCAGGTCACTGCAGAAAGCTCGGCAGACGTATAATGCGCCGTTGCAAACTTCCACCAGTCCTTCGCTCCCAAACGAAGCTGGTTCAGCGCGAATTGGACCTTCAAATGCTCAGGAGACGAGCAAGTGAAGAAGCACCCCTCAATATCAGATATCCACCTCATCGCTGCCACCGGACCCGGGGTCCCATCGAACTCTGGTGGTTTTGTGTTGCTGAATTCCCGGAATAGTAACGCGTCCCCACCCGGCGGCCTTGCAGTAGTCACTGCTGCGGTAGCCGCTGCAGCAGCAGCCTCAGTAAGAGAGGCATAACGCTCGTCGAATGTCTCAATCAGTGTGGTCTTTATGGACCCAAACATCTCCGGAATCTCTGCCCTGATGGCTGCAGCTACCTCCTCCTGGATGATCCGGCGGATATCCTCCTCACTGGTACCACTGCTCTCGGACGTGAAACGTGTCCTCACCATGATCTACCGCTGAAATACGACATACAATAAATTTAGAATCCCCACGAACACACTCACACTCGTCAACTCTTTCCTCCTTGATTCTTGGCATTCCAAAGATTCTTACTTGGGCTGTACCCCACTCCGGTGCTTCCAGTAGTACGGGCCCAATACTACTGTCCACACCGCACCAGAATACACTCCAAGTCCTCCTCTTCGGATTCCAGGTCTCAAGTACTCTATCATGTGTAGGTTACTCTCTAATAGATCTCTCATAAGTCCCTCGCTGCTACCTACTCACTCTCAAGCATCTCATAGAAGCTCACCTCTCCCTAGGCTAAGGCAACACAAATCAGGCCAATCTAGTTCTAATAGCAATGCCTAGCCTACTCCAGCATGCAGATACATCATATCAATATTAACATCACATAATGTAAGGGTATTTTGGGAAATCACCGTTCGGGCGTGGACTGATCGTACACACATCTCTTGTTCAGCGTCTTTTCAGAAATCTTTTAATCTTTTGAAAATTACATCTCAAATCCTCAGTTTGAGTTCAAATACGCCCGAAGGTGTACTCGAATCCCTCAAACCAAGGCTCTGATACCAAATTGTAACACCAATAATTTAAAAATAATTTTTCGCATTTAATAAAGACAAACTTCATTTAATATTCATAAAAACATCACTGTTTGTAATTCATTTCATAACATATATAAAAACCCCAAGATCACATAATATAAAATCCCACGTGTGTGCACTGATCAGGCCGGCGCCTTCCCACGATCCTCACTAGTACCTGAAACATATAACACCAACACTGTAAGCATAAAGCTTAGTGAGTTTCCCAAAATACCATATAACACATATTAGCCACTCGAGGCTATAACTCTGTGGGTCCCAAAATACCATATAACACATATTAGCCACTCGAGGCTATAACTCTGTGGGTCCGTGCACCCATACTCTGTGAACCCTCAGGTTCTAACTCTAGGAACCCTTCGGTTCCAACTCTGCAAACAAGCACAGCATAAATCACATAAAAGAATGCAGTGCAACACATAGCATACATAGCATACAAATACTCTATCATATAACTCTGGTTACCTACTCAAGGTAAAGTATAGTGAGAAGACTCACCTCGCGTGTCTCGATATCTCACAACCTGGGAATCCCTCGTGCCCGATTCTCCGAGCTCTAATCCTCCTATAACATCATAATGTCCCTAGTTAACACTTTATATCTCTAATGTTGACTATCCCTAAGAAGTCAACACAGGTCCACTCTGGTCAACGGTCAACGGTCAACGGTCAACTTTAACCGGACTCGGCGAGTGCTAGGGCGACTCGGCGAGTCTACACGTTCTCACCAATTCTCTAAGATTCCCTTTCTACACGTCGAGTCTCCCCCTTGACTCGACGAGCTCCTCCTGGAAGAATCGCGGGGCCACCCCGACTCAACTCGCCGAGTCTGAAGAACAACTCGGCGAGTCCCAGTTCGACTCAGACCACCTGCTAACCCTCTCTACCTCGCCCTGACTCACCGATCTAACTCATAACCCGGACAGGACCACTCTAAGGCAATCTTCAAGCTACTCGCCGAGTCTGTTCATCGGACTCGGCGAGTCCATGCCATGCAACCGCTCAAACTGCTTTCTAAGGTCAGATCTGCTCCGACAATTCACAGGTCTGGCCTTCCTAAACTGGTTCATCACGTAAAGCCCTCATTTCGGTGCTCATAATACACTCCATGACTCATAATTTACGTTTTGACCTAAGGCATAAGGATTCCAATCCAAAACCTCCATTGATTCCCAAAATGCTCAGGCATGGGACATTCTGGACTTCCAAGGGTCCCAATATAGGGTTCCAATCGCTTGGGGGACTAAGGGAACACTCAATCTAGCCACAAAAGGGTTCAATAAACCCTAAATCCATATACACATCAACATAGAAGAATGCAACTCGAAAATATTACCTGAATGACGTTGCTCTGTGTCCCCAATCCTCAGAATGTGGCTTCTCTTGTTGTTCCCTTAACCAAGCCTCCTCCTCCTTGCAAAATGACACTTCCAAGATCAATAATGGTCTTCTACCTTGCTCCAGGTGCTCACAATCGAATTAGGGTTTCTCTCAAAGGACTAGGATGAACAATGACGGCCATAAGGCCCCTTATATATGTCCCAAACCTGGACGGTTAGGGTTTCGCTAAACAGCGCAGACTCGCCGAGTCCATATCCGGACTCGTCGAGTCCAGTCGCGAACCCGCGACCAGATCCGCGATCCTACTTGGCGAGTCTGAGCTCCAACTCGCCGAGTCCCCTCTTAAAACACCCAAAAATCATAAATATAACGATACCTGGAATTCCGGGCTATTACATTATTAGGGTTTCACCCTAACCATGTACACTATATAAGCATGCTTATGTTGCATGAAATAGCCACTAGTGTGTGTGCTTGTGTGTGACCGAAAATTACATGTGTGTGTACACTCTCTAAAGTTTTCCAAGTGTTTGTGGTGATTTGTGATTTCCATTTGAGGCATTCACACTATTGGTGCTTGGCTCTCAAACTCCAAAGGAATCAAACTCATCAAAAGGTATGTAATCTCATCTAATTCTTTTATGTTTAAAAGTAACCCATGCCATGTTAGATATGTTATGAACCTTGGAAAATTATTATTTTGCATGTATTTAGACAAACATAGATCCAAGGTTTATTAGGGTTGCATGCACACTTAGGAAGTGTTAGATTGCTCAAAACCCAACAGTGGTATCAGAGCCTAAGCTTGCTTGTTTGATACTTGATGCAAAATAGTGAAAAAAGTTGAAATTGTTGCTGTCTGGCTGATGGACTCGCCGAGTCCATGGGGGGACTCGCCGAGTTCAAGGCAAAATTCATCCTACTCGCCGAGTAGGTTCGTGCACTCGGCGAGTAGAATGATCAGAATGCAGAATTTCAACTTTTGCTGCTGGAAATGGACTAGAAACATTACCCTAAACTGTTTTGGTGTTTTAAAACTTGTTTTAGTTGGTGTAATGGTTGTTCTAATCCATTTACAATAGCATATATCAAAATTCCATGATTTTATGTGTTCATATAATTCTTGAAATTTTGATGATCATGTTCATGTTCTTATGAATTTAGAAGATGATAGGAATTATTTGCTGAATTGTTTAGAATTAATTCTTGATCATTTATGTGTTTTAATGGAGTCCATAATTTGTCCTCAAGTTATGGGTATAAGGTTGTTGCCTATAAAATGGCAATTTAATGGGTGTCCACTCTCACCCACCGCTTGGTTGACTGGTGGAGGGTCGTTAGCCGAACGGGTAGGACAATGACTTTAAATCCTCATTAAAAGTATAATGATTATTATAAAGTAACTAAACCTTTTTAATTCCCAATCTTAGTTATTTTAGGAAAAATGTGAACATGGTGCGAATCCAAGGAATTCACACTTTTTACCTTACCAAGTCGTTGGTGGAGCGTGTGTGGTTAACCGGCACACTAACTTGGACTAGTAAGGATCACGAAGGGTGACTTAATGTTTGTCATAGATCAATGGAGCGTGTGTGGTTAACCGGAACATTGATTAGGTGATAATATTAAGGGTACCAAGTGAATTAGCATGGTTATTCACACCTTGTTTTCTGATCCTCGACATCCCAGTCACAAAACTTGAAGGGCACAATCGAGATTGAAACATGCCATTGAAAAGTTCAATGAATCTCAAAAGAATCTAGGAAATTCAAATCCAATTAAAACCTAATAATTCATTTTGTTTTTCATGGTGGAAATTGGTGAATCGTCATTCACCTACCTTTCAAATATATTATTACTTAGATTACGACATCCCTCTTCTAAGTATAATATATTGTGATTGGATCCTAGCCTTAATATTACATTTGGGTGTCTTATTAAGGATTCTATATATCTAATCTAAACTTGCTTTCTTCTTTCAGATGTCTTCCAACACTAATGCTTCAGGCTCTAACCCAACTGGTTCTTTCTCTCTCATGAATCTTTGTGGGAGGGTCATCTTTGATGGTTCCAACTTCATGGATTGGATTAGGAACATCAGGATGGTTACTCGTTATGAGGACAAGGAATATGTCCTCGATAAGGAGTTAAAAGAGCTTAATGAGTCTACTGCTACTCCTGAGGAGATCGCTGAATTCAGGACACATGAGAGAGATGCTACTAAGGTGGCATGTATCATGATGGCCACGATAACAGCCGAACTCCAAAAGTCATATGAAGATTTCTACCCTTTTGAGATGCACCAAGACCTGATGGAAAAGTACCATCAGAGTGCTCGTCAGGAGCGGTATGAAATAATCTCCTCCATAATAACTACCCGCATGAAGGACGGTGAATCCGTCACGGCTCACATGCAAAAGATGCAAAGGTATATGGACCGTTTGCTGAAGCTGAATGTGAACATCCCTGAGGAGTTGGCAATTGGCATCATTTTGCACTCCTTACCTTCTTGTTATGACCAATTTCGTATGACATATCATATGAACAAGGAGGAAGTTACCCTCAGCAAGATTCAAGGACTCTTGAAGACCGTTGAAACCGTTCTTAAGGGCAAGGCGGTTGTTACCTCTACTACTCCTACTCCAACATCTACCCCTGTTTTGGCTATCGGGCAAGGCAAAGGGAAAAAGAGGAAGCACCCTTCGAAGGGTACCAAGGGAAAGTCTCTTGAAGGCTCCTCATCGAAGACCAAGAGTGGTTCTGTCACTCCTTCTGCCATTCCCAAGGATGCTGATTGCTACTATTGCCTGGACAAGGGGCACTGGAAGCGAAACTGCCCTAAGTACTTGCAGGATCTAAAGGATGGGAAAGTGAAACCCACCCATGCAGGTATTTACACTATATTGTCTAATTACTCAACATATTCTAACTCTTGGGTGCTTGATACAGGATGTGGTATTCACATATGTTCTGATTTGTAGGGCCTAAGAAGAAGTGAGGATGTGGAGCACGGGAAGATAAACTTGATCATGGGGAATAGGAAGGCTTCACCTATTTCCAAGATTGGAGTTTATACTTTGTTGCTTAGTAATGGGTTAAAATTAGATTTGAATAAATGTGTGTACTCGTCTGAAATGGCGAGGAATATTATTTCTTTTCATGCTTTGTACAAACAAGGTTTTACCTTTTTGTTTGATAATGAATGTGGTGGTATTAATGCTTTCTTTAAAAATGTGTTTTATTTTAAAGCATTACCTTGTGATGGTGTGTATGAAACTGTGTCGATTGTAGACAACTTAGGAAATAATGTTTTGTATATTGATTCTTCTACTAGCCAAGATAAAGCATCATTGCGGCATTGTCATCTTGGACATGTAAACAAGAAACGCATAGGACAACTCCAAAAGAGTGGAGTCTTGGAGTCATTCGACCTTAAATCGGATGATAGTTATGAATCTTGTCTACTTGGAAAGATGACAAAATCACCCTTCACTGTAACTTGTGAAAGGGGTGAGGGTTTGTTGGACCTAATACATACTAATGTATGTGGGCCATTCAAAACCGCCACAAGGGATGATAATCGGTATTATGTGACTTTTATTGATGATTTTAGTAGATATGGGTATGTCTACTTAATCAAACATAAGTCAGAAACCTTTGAAAGGTTTAAGGAATTCAAACAGGAAGTAGAAAATCAATTGGGCAGGAACATTAAGATGCTTCGATCCGATCGAGGTGGTGAGTATCTTAGTACCGAGTTCCTTGACTATCTTAAGGAGTGTGGGATTGTCTCACAATTGACTTCTCCCAGGACACCACAGCTGAATGGTGTAGCTGAGAGGTGTAATCGAACCTTGTTGGACATGGTTCGCTCTATGATGAGTCGAGCTTCACTACCAATCTCTTTTTGGGGGGATGCCTTATAGACTGCCGCCCATATCCTTAATCTAGTCCCTACAAAGAAGGTTACCAAAACACCTCATGAGATGTGGACTGGGAAGGTTCCCAATTTAGACCACATCAAGATTTGGAGTTGTGAGGCTTTCGTAAGGCGTGAAACTCATGATAAGCTCGAACCCCGAAGTGAAAGGTGTATTTTCATCGGCTACCCACAGAAATCTTTTGGTTACCTATTCTACAAACCCAGTGAGAATGTGGTCTTTGTAGCAAGAAGAGGGGTCTTCCGTGAGAGGGAGTTTATAAGCCAAGGAGACAGTGGGAGGCAAATTGATCTTGAAGAAATTCAAGAAGCAATTGGTGAAGGAACCTCAGACACTAGCAATCAACCTGAGGAGGAAACTCCTGTTGAGCAAGCTGACATGTATGTACCTCCGAGGCGTTCCATACGGGTTAGGAACACAACTTCGTTTTATTATGGCTTTCATATTACTACGGAAGGTGATACGTTTATCAACGATAGTACACTGGTAAATTTGGATGAACCTAGCAGTGTTAAGGAAGCCATGGCAGGCCCGGAGTCTGCTAAATGGAAGGAGGCTATGGACAACGAGATACAGTCCATGTATGACAATCAAGTTTGGAACTTGGTTGACAATGTACCAGGCCGTAAAACAGTCGGGTGCAAATGGATCTTTAAAAAGAAGACCGACATGGAAGGAAAGGTGCATACTTATAAGGCTCGATTGGTTGCGAAGGGTTTTACTCAGACTCAGGGTATTGATTATGATGAAACCTTCTCGCCGGTAGCTAAGATTAAGTCTATTAGGGTTATGCTAGCCATTGCTGCATTTCATGATTATGAAATATGGCAAATGGATGTCAAAACCGCTTTCCTTAATGGAAAGTTGGTTGAGGATGTGTACATAAATCAGCCAGAGGGTTTTGTCAGTGCAGAGTACCCTAATAGAGTATGCAAGCTTGAGAAATCCATTTATGGATTAAAACAAGCATCTCGTAGCTGGAATCTTTGTTTTGATGAGAAGGTCAAAGAGTTTGGCTTCTCGAGAAGTGAAGATGAGTCTTGCATTTATGTCAGAGCTAGTGGGAGTATAGTTAGCTTCTTGGTACTGTATGTGGATGACATACTACTTATAGGAAATGACATCCCAACCTTGCAGGAGGTTAACTCCTGGCTTGGGAAGTGCTTTGCTATGAAGGACCTAGGGGAGGCTGCCTATATCCTAGGGATAAGGATATTAAGAGAAAGGAGTAAAAGACTAATTGGACTTAGTCAGAGTACCTACTTGGATAAGGTGTTGAAAAGGTTCAACATGCAGAATTCCAAGAAAGGAGATTTACCGATCCAAAGCAATGCCAAACTGAGTAAGACTCAGAGTCTGAGTACAGAGGCAGAGATAGCTGAGATGAGCCAATTACCATATGCTTCCGCTGTTGGCTCGATCATGTATGCTATGACTTGTACCCGCCCTGATGTGGCCTTTGCTTTGAGCATGGTCAGCAGGTATCAAGGGAACCCTAGCAAGGCTCATTGGACCGTGGTAAAGAACATTCTCAAGTACCTACGGAGGACTAAGGATTGGATCCTTACCCTTGGTGGGAGTGATGACTTGAGAGTATTAGGGTATAGTGATGCTAGTTTTCAGACTGATAGGGATAACTTCCGCTCTCAGTTGGGCTGGGTCTTTACCTTAAATGGAGGGGCAATTTCTTGGAAGAGTTCCAAGCAGGAGACGGTGGCTGATTCGACTTGTGAATCAGAGTATATAGTAGCGAGTGAAGCAGCAAAGGAGGCGATATGGCTGAAGAACTTCATCGGAGACCTTGGAGTTGTACAAGCTATTAAGGAACCTATGGAGATTTTCTGTGACAGCAATAGTGCGGTTGCCTTAGCCAAGGAACCAAGAGATCATGGCAGATCCCGACACATTGACAGAAAATATCACTTCATAAGACACAAGATTGAAGAAGGACTCCTCGTGGCAAAGAGGGTATCGTCAGATGAGAATCCTGCAGATCCCCTTACGAAGGGATTGACGAGGGTTAAGCATTTTCAGCATGCGAGGCGCATCGGGCTGAGGGACGATATTAGTTTTACAGATTAGATAGTTTTCCTGAAACTTGTAAAATGTAATCGACATTTGATTATGAATAAAATTTGTGATTTATTTATGAGTAAAGTGTTACTGTCATTGTCAATTATTTACTATTGTTTCACTTTTGCATGTTTTGACTTCCAGAATAACTAATTTATTCAAACCTCCACAATCGGTCATACGTCGGAAGTAGGTATGAATCAAGATTGTCATGAATTGGGTTTTTAGATGGCTAAAAGTGTTTAGACATGGAAATGGTTTCTGCAACGTTCATGAGTACCCAAAAGTTATGAGTACTGGTATAAACCCACACTCACTTGTATCACTTCATGGAATTTATCTCGAGTGATCGTGAGACGATAATATCATACAAGTCTTCAAACCTAGAGATATGAGTTGTTACCTATGAGTTGGTTATGCATTGATTGCACGTAAACGCATTAGTAACTTGATGTTATAAAACGTGCCTTTGTGTACAATTTAACAAGTAGTAGAACAAGCATATGAGTCGAAGTTTATCAGTTCCTTCTAGAAACAGAAGCGATATCTGGGCCCCTCGATGATTTTGTGTTGACCCATGTACCGGGCCCGGTCAGAACTAAACTGATGTGTTCAGTAAAGTTCTTTGTCAAACAAATCGAAAATCGAGAAACAACTGCCAGACAATAAGCAAGACATAGTTCCATGTGTTTGTCCGGCTGATATCATGAGAACAGAGGATTATATGATCACTTGTCTTAAAATGGCGCTTCATAGTTCAACAGAGTTTTCGAGAGCTACGATTGCTGGTTGGTTCCTGAAGTTATATAGGCAAATACAGTTATTAGACTTATCCAAGTGGGAGTCTGTTGGATAAGGTGTCTAAGTCCATAACTTATTTGGTATATACTTGACCCGACCCGGCATGGTCCATTTGGGTTGCACTTCACCCGAACTATTTATGGATAATTTTATGAGAGTTATACACATATGTTTATTAATATATTATAAGTTATAATATATTAATATGAAGTTATGTTATTTAATTAGTCTTAGTCTTCAATTAATTATGAATTAATTTAGAGATTAAAAGGAAGCCTAATTAGATTATGGGCTATTGGTTTTATATGGTGTGGGCTAACACTCATTTGTTAATGGGCTAGGCTTATATGGAAGTCCATGGATGATCCATGGAGCTTTTAACCCATGGATCCTTGGAAAAGGAAAGGTCATGGGTTATTAGGGTTTCACCCTAACCATGTACACTATATAAGCATGCTTATGTTGCATGAAATAGCCACTAGCGTGTGTGCTTGTGTGTGGCCGAAAATTACAAGTGTGTGTACACTCTCTAAAGTTTTCCAAGTGTTTGTGGTGATTTGTGATTTCCATTTGAGGCATTCACACTATTGGTGCTTGGCTCTCAAACTCCAAAGGAATCAAACTCATCAAAAGGTATGTAATCTCATCTAATTCTTTTATGTTTAAAAGTACCCCATGCCATGTTAGATAGGTTATGAACCTTGGAAAATTATTATTTTGCATGTATTTAGACAAACATAGATCCAAGGTTTATTAGGGTTGCATGCACACTTAGGAAGTGTTAGATTGCTCAAAACCCAACATAACATATAATAGCACATAAACATATCACATCACATCACATAAGCTAAGCACATACTAACGGATCTTGTCCTAAGGCCTCGCCTATCTTTGGGCCCCGCCCTTGTCCTGCTACTGATGAGTCATGGAACCCCGTCCATACTCCTGCTGATAGTGAGGTACGGGACCAGCCCACCCTCACTCCTTCCCTAACTTAGGCCTCGCCCCTAATCTGCTACTACTGAGATGTGGAACACCATCCACACTCTGCTATTGGTGAGATACGGGACCTCGCCCACACTCACCTCCCTACCAGGCACATACAAGTATCACACAGACAACAAGTATAAACTATCACATAAACCATTCCTTGGGCACCCGCCCTCTATCATTGGACCTCGTCCCCAATATCATACTAGCGTAATGTGCCTAGGGCTAACCCCCGGGTCTTCTACTCATAACTACATGGGCCGGCATTGTGGCCGTAGACCCATTCATACAAAGGGAAACTCACCTGCACTGGCTGAACTGGCTGATAAACCCACTAGCTATTGCCCGGCAACTCTCTGAACTCCTGCACCACTCGCTCCCCGAGCTATCAATATCAACGCAACACTGAGTCTAACTGACCCCTGAAAGACAACCAAGTCAACTCTGGTCAAAGTCAAAGTCCTGGTCAAAGTCAACCTTCCAGGTCAACCCTACTCGCCGAGTCACCCTATTGACTCGCCGAGTTCATATGTTCAGAGTCCTTCTATTCGCGACTCGACTCGCCGAGTCAGTCCATGACTCGCCGAGTCTACCGATTTCCGAGTCCTAACCTGTCCAACTCACCGAGTCTCCATTCGACTCACTGATTCAAGTCTCAACTCGAAAGGTTTGGGGTTTCGCGACCTGACTCGCCGAGTCCAAGAACAGACTCGCCGAGTCCAAGACAACCTTCAACAGACTTGCCGAGTTGTTCATCCAACTCGCCGAGTTCGTACCCAACTTCATCTGACTCGACGAGCTGTTCATCCCGCTCGTCGAGTTCCTCCAAATCTTCATGCTACTCGCCGAGTCCACTCAAAGGACTCGCCGAGTCCATTCAGATCTCCATACATGCAGAGGACTTTTGAGTCATGCATGGACTCCAAACTGTACATCTACCCTTCCCAAGCCTATTCCTCACGTAAAGTTGCAAACTTTACGTGTAGAGAAGGAGATCTAGGCAAAATACACCATAAACTAGGGTTTAAGGCAAAGAGGCTCCATAACCAACTCAGGGGCAGATACTTTATGCTTCTGAAGACCATAATATGCTTAGATCCGAAGTAGCAACTTCAGATCTGGCTTCTAACTCAAAAGGGGTAGCTAATCATGGCTACAAGCCCCCAAAACTCACAACCATAATAGATCTAAAGGAGGGAAACGACTTAATACCTTCAATAACTCTGAAAGTTTCCCCAATCTTTAGATCTAAGGCCAATCCTTGAAGCTTCAATGCTTCCCCTCTGGGTGAAAGAGGCAGTAAAGGAACCCTAGGGGAGAGAATGAGACGTTTAAATAGGCCCCAAGTCCCGAATTTAGGGTTTTCCTCGCACAGACCAGACTCGCCGAGTCGGTCACTTATTCCTCGACCCGGATCCCGCGCGGACTCGCTAAGTTCCTCCTTGGACTCGTCGAGTCTCCCCTTAAATTTAGGGTTTTCTTTCCTTTCTTGACCTTCAGAACTTTGGGTGTTACAACTCTCCCCCACTTAAACTAAACTTCGTCCTCGAGGTTTGCTATGGCCCACCGCCTGCGATCTGCCTCCAATATCCCACGATTTATTCCAACACTAGCAGCCTACCTTAGCTGGCCTTCCGCTCAGTCATTCCGACTAACACTAATCCTTGCGGATAATAGACTCGGGTCACCCTGACCCTGAACATCCTAGAAACACAACATACCTACAGACCATCCTTCTGGTACTCACCGAGTACTGCACTGAACCTATAGGGGTTCACCCCTTCTTTCCTTGCGCAAATTCCTTACCTTCCCAAGGCAAAGCTCCATAACCAACTATTTCCTCTGTCACTGTGAAGGTCCTATCCTTCACCAACTCAATCACCGACCACTATTTCCAGTACGGGTCATCACCGCCAGTAACCACTGACACTCCTCTCTTTCAAAACTTGGTGTCGAGCACCCCTTGATTCAACTAACTGAATTCCACCATACACTGCTTACCCGTAGTACTACTGACTGAAAATTCTGCTATTCCTTGTCTGCCTTCCGGAAGAACTGAGACCACCCTGGTCTCTACCAACCTATTAATGTCTGGATTACCGGCTCCCACCGGTAGCTAGTCCCCACGCCACCACTAGTCGCTCCCAGCGACTTCCAAAGAAACTTCGACCACCTATAACTGCTCAATCTATTCTGCCATTCAGGCACTACAAACCTGGGATTCCCGACCCCCTAACTTGACAGTAAGGTCCTTACCAGGTCCCACATGCACTGCTAAAACTCACGGGCCTCGCCCATGGGTCCAACCCGCCTCTATCCTTCTAGTCCCACTAGTCTAATCACTCTCGATCAAGCCTCGCCCATGGGTCTCACCCAACCATAGTACTGAGCAACCTTGCTCTCAGGTCTCACCTACACTGCTAATCTCATACGGGCCTCTCCCACGGGTCTCATCCAACTATATCTTGGAGCGGCCTCTCCCAAGGTCTCACCTCTCTAGGGCTATACAGGCAAACTCCCTATCATTCTCATCCACTTCCCATTCCTAATCCCTATCTGATCACTAGGAGATAAGGGCCTCGCCCCAACTCCGCTAACGAAGCTACTAATGAATGCTATGGCTTACCCATAGTCTTACATCACCATCCATTACTGACTGCAAGTGAATGCTACGGCTGCCACGTAGTCCTACAACACTTCCACCACTGACTGCTAGTGAATGCTACGGCTGCCCCGTAGTCTTACATCACTTTCTACCACTGACTGCTAATACGAAGGCACCCATGTGCCATTAGCTCTCAAGATCCTCATTCCGACTCCCTCGAGTCCTACGGGCGATCCACAACCTGAATTTCCAAACATGTACTAACCATTACCATCATACACACTAGCTGATGGGGAGTTTCTCAAACTCCCATATCTAAAATCCTCAATCCATCAAACGCTGAACTACTTCTTTTCCATCTCGGAGGTCGTGCACTCATTCTGGGTCTGCGTGCTCCTACCTTTGCACACTCGGAGGATTCTCCCCCACTTCGATCCTGCTTACCCCTTGTTGCTCAATACTCAAAAAGAAATCCCAATCCTTGTTACCATTCCATAATCAATCTGCTGAGAAACCCAAGCTTACCATAGCTAGGGATCTAACCAATCCATCTCTAACACTATACAACTCCGATCTAGCGAGACATACCAAGTCCCTCCCAATCATGCTACAGTTACTGCATCCTATGTAATCTTCTCCAATAGGGCACATCCTCTCACTACCATTCGAATACTCAAGGTATGCAGATGGCATATAACTCGATCACAATCAACCGCTCAAAAATAAAATACTCATACCGATAATGATGCAGAACCATAACAATATGATCATGCACAAATAAAAGAACTGAAAACGGAAATCGTATACCTGCAACGTCCAATGCTGATCGGGCCTCCAAGGTAGTCATCTGAAGAGCTCTGCCTCCTACCGCAGGCGCCACTGCACGGCCCTGACGGCCGTTTGTGATCCTCAAAGTTGTAGGGGCAGGTGCCATCACCCGTCCTGTTGAAAACAAACTGGGGCACTAGGCCTTCTTGTGGCCCTGCTGATTGCAGTGAAAACATAACAAGTCTGATCCCTGTGCGGTGGTAACAGTACAATCCCTGCTGAAATGACCAGTCCGACCGCACTTGAAACAGCCAGACTCACCACCACTACCGCTCCTGCACGCGCCCCCGTGCGCCCTGCCACACTTCCCGCACAGACTGCGTTCCTAATAATCCCTCGATCTCGAATCCGATCCCGTGGGCCTTTTGCCCGAACCTGCAGCTACCTGAACCTCATCCGACTTCCTCTTCCGGATCTGCTCCAAATCAATTTCCCTCTCTTTAGCCCGAGAAATCATATCTTCCAGCGTCTTACAGCTGGATCTGCTCACAAACTCCCTAATGTCATCCCTCAACATCTCGTGGTATCAGGCCTTCTTCATCTCCTCATCCGTGACATATTGCGGTACAAGAAGAGCCCTCTCCCTGAACTTGGCGGTGATGTCCGCCACAGTCTTAGTGGTCTACGTCAAATCCTGAAACTCCCATGCCAACTACTGCACCTCAATAATCAGTGAAAACTCCGCCCTAAACCTGGCCGAGAAATCGCTCCAAGTCATCGCGTCCAACGCAGAATCATCCCCCAAAGCATGACCAATCTTCTCCCACCAATCCCTCGCTCTGTCCTTCAGAAGACAGGAAGCGAGTCTGACCTTGTCCCCCTCAGGACACCGGCTCGTATGGAATGCGTTAGCAACATCAGCCAACCATCTGCTGCTAGCGATGGGGTCCCTAGCCCCATGATAATCTGGTACCCCGCAAGCCCTGAACTCTCGAAATGTCAAGGTACGCGCTCCCATCAATGTCATCATCTCAGTACGGAAGGCTCCCAGCCTCTCATCCAAAATCTCCAATATACCCTCCTTGACCGTGCCAAAGATCACAGGAGTCTGGTCTAGAATACCGCACGTAACCTCGGCGGGTATCAAACTCCCTCATTCGCTCCTCGAGCTGCTCGGCCCCTGAACCCGAGCCTAATCCCTCTCCGACGCCTGATCCGCCTGCTGGTCTTTCTCTCAATGTCACCATGCTAAAAACATAATACATCCACTATCAGAATACTCATCATTGTTGCGAGACCAAACACACTCCCTACCAGGTTCTCGGTCTTGTCTCGGCTTTTCCCGAGTTGAGTACGGATCCTCTCCTTTCAGTAGTACGGGCCCATACTACCTTCCTGTAACGACCGAAAAATACAACCAATTTTAAATTTTTCAAAACAGCTCGATTCCATTAAATCTTTACAAAAAGGTTTTCAATACAAAACATTTAACGTATTCCCAAAATCATATTACTACAAAATCATGAGGAGCGGTACGATCACGCCTTCGCCTTGCCACGGTCTCCTAAAGAACTTGAAAAACATAAAACCACAACTGTAAGCCCGAAAGCTTAGTGAGATATCCCCAAAATACCAACCACATACACCATACACGCATAACATGCCACAACATATCAGATAACAGAACATCCATGCACTTCGGGTCTACTGTGTGACTGGTCCGCCGCACCGGTCTACAGTCCCCCTGGTCCACCCTCTGAGTCTAGCCACATACATCGAGTCTGCAGTGTGATTGGTCCGCCCGCACCGGGCCTTCAATCCACCTGGTCCACTCTCTAAGTCTACAGTATGACTGGTCTGCCCACACCGGGCCTTCAGTGTACCTGGTCCACTCTCCGAGCCTCGACACGTCTGGTCTGCCCTCTTGGGGCATACAACCTATCCGGACCGCTCGCTGGGCTTTCGGAACAACCGGTCCGCCCTGGGTATCTTGGCCTATAGCACAAAGCAGGAACCGCCTCAACCCAACTCCAGTCCAAACAACCATGTGCACATATAAATACAATCATATAGCAATTCACACTCAACAAGCAGATCAAACAGATCACATAACATATCATCATCCTAACCAGGATACCGACCTAATAGGTCACTAGCATAGCATCTCCCTATCTCTCAGGATACCGATCTCAATCAGGTCTCTAACATATACCATCCTAGCTCTCAGGATGCAAACATATCACAGCAACAACATAACAACAACTACCCGGATCTCAATCCGATAAGGGCCGGCCTTGGTGCCTTAGACCCTGTTGATATAGTGAGAATAACTCACCTCGAAACTGCCGGCTGAAAGGATAAGATCCCGCTACTCCAAGCTTCGACACGAACTCCTCCACTGAACACCAACACACTCAACTCAATAAATACCCTTAATTACCAAAATACCCCTGAAAGACTACTGGTCAACCTTTGGACAAGGTCAAAGTCAAACCCTGACTGACTCTACTCGCCGAGTCAACCCGATGACTCGCCGAGTCCCCATACTCAGAACTTCCCTCAATCCGCGACCTAACTCGCCGAGTCACCCCGAGACTCGTCGAGTCCAACAACTCTGAGTCCACTCGGCCACAACTTACCGAGTCATCCCTTGACTCGCCGATTCTCGACTCAACCAGAAAATATTGGGACTCTTCGACAAGACTCGCCGAGTCCAAGAACAGACTCGCCGAGTCTAAGGCTATCTTCAACCTACTCGCCGAGTTGTTCATACAACTCGCTGAGTTCCAGGCCATCTTCATCCAACTCGCCGAGTTGTTCTTCCAACTCGTCGAGTCCACCCATGTGACTCGCCGAGTACCACCGGTCTGAATCCATACAGAAGCATTCCAGGCCATGCAATTGATCCAAAACATAGATCTAGCCTCCTACAACCCATCCATCACGTAAAGTGGCAAACTTTACGTGAATCCAAAGAGATCTAGGCCTTTAACACTTTAGGGCTAGGGTTTGGGACATGATAGATTCACTACACACTTGAACACAGGGACTTTATGCACATTAGGACCATCACCACTCCAGATCTGAGGTAGCAACCTCAGATCTAACTTCCAAACTCCAAAACATACCAAGATAAGCTCCCCACAAACCCCAAAATGATGAATCCATAAGAGTAACAGCCCAAGGACGAGATATTACCTCAAAAGAATGCCCCAACTGCAATGGAACTCGAATCCAAGCACAGCCCCTTGCTTCAAGCCTCTTCTTCTTCAAGATTTCCTCAACAATTGCTTCTCCAAGCTCCCAAATGCAACTTGATCCACTCACATACGAAGGTTAGGGTTTATGGACTTGAGGATGAGTAAAGAGTCTGGGGGAATGGATGTTATGTTCTTTATATAGGGCTCAACCCCGAGAATTAGGGTTTTCTCCACTCAGCGCCTACTCGCCGAGTCCATCTTACTTACTCGCCGAGTTGGCTGCTTAACACGCGACCAAGTCGTGACTCTACTCGTCGAGTCCACCCATGTGACTCGCCGAGTCGCACTTTCCCAATTTACTCTTTTAGCCCTTCAACTCTACTCTTGACATTTCGGGATGTTACAATTCTCCCCCACTTAAATTAGGCTTCGTCCTCAAAGCCTACGGCAACACAACTCTTAGAAATACTCCTGTCATGCACCACCTAGCATTAATCCAACCAGGTTTCTCAAAACACAACCATAGAACCAGAAACTCATTTTCTCCTTCCCTACGGTGTCCTGACCACCGTCTCGAGCCGGGCACCGGCTGTACCCTCTAATAATCACACTCAATCAACCGAGAATTACCCATGATGCATCACTGCTCCAAATCTCAACAATCACTCGACCATATGGGCTAGAAAACCATGAACTGTCAGATCCCCGATTCGAATCCCACTTTATCCATTCCATGCCGACGGAAAGACCCATTCTTCAATCTCAGAGCAACTCCCATGAGTTCTCCTCTTGCAATCACATACACATGCTGAACTACCTCTAGCACCCTCAGGTTGGGAAAACCTGATACACTGATGATATCCTCAAACATCCCCCAGGATGAACCACTAATACATACCCGATACCCTGATCAGAATCACACTGAGAGCCCAAGACTCTCTCCCTGCATCCCTTCCGAGCCTCTTGGCTCTACACCTGCGGAATTCCCTCCGTGACCTCAACAGACATCCCAAACCGGATGAGCTTCTATTCCACTGCCGCAAACATGCTGCTCGATAACCATACTCGAATTACTCTAACCATAACTCTGCTCTGCCGCTTTCACTTCCGTGAACTTGCACTCCCTCTCGGAGTTACATACCTCTCTCTTTTCCTTACCAAGGAATCCACTTGGCCACATTGTCACTCCGACAAGTGTCACGGTGCTCGCCCAACGCTACACTACCCTTTTATAGCGTATCCGCTATCCATCCAACACACATACTCTGACTCTCATCGCAGGGACTCTCAAGCCCACACACTATCTCAACTAATCAAGATCACTACCCGGGGCCAGACCATCTAATGCAATCACACTGCAACATACACAAGCCATATCCTCGAACCGATCCAACAATACCTGTAGAGTCTTCAGCATGACTGGACCGCCTCACCAGGCCTTCAGCCAATTTGGACCACTCTCAGAACCTTCAGCCAATCTGGACCGCTCTCAGTGCCTTCAGTTTGGCTGGACCGTTCTCCGAGCCTTCGGCCTGACTGGTACGCCTACCGGCCTTCAGTCTATTCGGACCGCTCAACTAGCACTCATCATTCCGAGCTACCACTCCCGTAAATTCTCCTATGCGTACTGTTCTAGCCCTTTAAGGGTTCCGAACTTTGTCTCAATCACAAATTCTCGATCCCAGTCTGCTCCCAGGCCCTCCACAATCAAATGCCCTAGGTCGGTATCCCACCCCGCATGCCCAACACTTGCTCCTATCAGCCTATACTCTGGGCTGACAGAACACTGCTGAATCCCAACAGGTAAGCACCCTCAAATACTCATCGATCTCCCGGAGAATTCTCCAATTCTCCCCCACTTGTAGCACTGATTAACAACCATCGGTCGCCATCACCGACCTCCCAGAACAACTCTGCACAAAGAAAACACTTACGCGGACTGCTTCCCACAAGCATAAACATCCTTAACGAGATCTCACATCAACACTGATTAACCCGCTCGAAAGAAACTCCATCAACATCTAACCACTCCTTAGAGAGCAGATGCTACCCGACCTTCAACCCAATGCCAGGTTCCCACTGATAGCTCTCATGGATGATAACCAACGAAATTCCCAAAATAGAAACCCATAACCAAACCGCAACCCTCAAAACGACGAATACCGCATCGAAAACCACACAAAGATACCAGCACATAAACAGTACACCACAATAATCACAAGATAACAAGCTATCAAGAAAGAAACATACCCGCAGCTGCATCCGGCACTGCTCTGACCTCCTCTGCCGCAAGCTGATAAGCACGACCCTGAGCCCTTGGGGGCTCCGCTCCACCCTGACCTCCACCTGTAATCCTCAAAGTGGCCGGTGCTGGAGCCTGCACCGGTCCTGCAGCAAGCTGTGGACAGTTGACCCTCAAATGTCCAATCTGATGACAATGATAATAGATCCTCAAATCCCGAACCGACGCTGACTGCCGACAATCCCTCGCATAGTGCCCCTCATTTCCGCACTTGTGGCATGCACTACCGGACCTACAAACTCCGGTGTGACCCCTCCCACACTTCCCACAAGTGTGGCTGCTCAGATCCCCCACTCTAACATCAACGGTCTTGGACCGTTTTGGCGCCGACTGCGACTGCACCGGAGCCTGCCTCAGCTCACGCAACTGCAACTCAATCTCTAACTCACGCCGCCTAGCGGCCTCCTGCAACTCCAACAAGGTCTCGCACCTCTGGGCAGACACAAACTGTCTGATGTCCCTCTTGAGCATGCTCAGATATCGAGACATCTGAGCCTGATCCAAAGCGAACTCTCGGCAGAACATCGCCCTCTCAGTGAACATCCTGGTGATCTCAGTCACCGACTCCGAACCTTGCTTCAGCTCAAGGAACTCCTGAGCCAATCTCTCCCTCTCAACTTGCGGAACATAACGAGTGCTGAACATTTCTCTGAACTGATCCCACGAAACCGCAGCCCTCTGCGCATCCGAATATGACCCCGTGGTCAATCTCCACCAATCCTTCGCCCCGAGCCTCAACAGGTTCAGAGCACACCTCACCCTCTGATCAGCAGGGCATGAACATGTGAAGAAACACCCCTCCACGTCTGATAACCACCTCATAGCAACAATCGGGTCCTAAACTCCATCGAAGGTGGGAGGCTTCGTATTATCGAAGTCCCGATACTGAAAGCCCCGACCAGCTCCTCCCCCTGCCGCCGTTACAGCCGCTGTAGCCGCCGCGGCAGCCGTCTCTGCGAGAGCCGCATAACGCTCATCAAAATACTCAACCATGGCAGTCTTGATCGACCCAAACAGCTCTGGCAACTCAGCCCGGAACAACTCAACAATCTCATCACACAGGATCTCACGAATCCTCGCATCCAACTCACACATGCTCATCTGACCGATAACCTCGGGCGATACCGATCCGCCCGGAACTCTCTCTCCTGCTCCCGATCCTGATCCGGATCCACTCTCATCATGCGTCGAAATCTCCATACTGAAAAACACCACACAAAATCTCAGACTCTTCCCACTAACCTAGGATCCAACTCTCTCAACCTAACCCTAGGGATCATGGTTTCCCTGATACGCGTATGGGTCCTGTGCTTTCAGTAGTACGGGCCCATACTACCTTCCACACCTACCCATATTTGTATGAAGTACTACCACAACACCCTAGAGAAACATGCATAACAACGCTCAATCCTCGCCACTAGAGGAACACTGAAAATCTCCCATAAGGGACCCTAGGCTATAGGCATCACAAATCAGGCAACATTATCATGAAATCCTGAAGATCCCTAGCCTATCACTAGCATGCTGTTCTATCAAAGCTCAAAAACAAATAACATGCATGGTATTTTGGGGTTACTTACTGGCTCCGGCTGATCGTACCTCCGCGTCCTCCCTTACTCATTTTGAAAACCATTTTAAATACTCTTTTGAAAACTCTCCTCGATTTGAGACTGGAGTCACACGAATGATCCTCCAATTCACTCAAACCAAGGCTCTGATACCAACTTGTAACGACCGAAAAATACAACCAATTTTAAATTTTTCAAAAACAACTTGATTCCATTAAATCTTTACAAAAAGGTTTTCAATACAAAACATTTAACGTATTCCCAGAATCACATTACTACAAAATCATGAGGAGCGGTACGATCACGCCTTCGCCTTGCCACGGTCTCTTGAAGAACCTGAAAAACATAAAACCACAACTGTAAGCCCGAAAGCTTAGTGAGATATCCCTAAAATACCAACCACATACACCATACACGCATAACATGCCACAACATATCAGATGACAGAACAGCCATGCACTTCGGGTCTACTGTGTGACTGGTCCGCCGCATCGGCCTACAGTCCACCTGGTCCACCCTCTAAGTCTAGCCACATATATCGAGTCTGCAGTGTGTTTGGTCCGCCCGCACCGGGCCTTCAATCCACCTGGTCCACTCTCTGAGTCTACAGTATGACAGGTCCACCCACACCGGGCCTTCAGTCTGCCTGGTCCACTCTCCGAGCCTCGTCACGTCTGGTCCGCCCTCTTGGGGCCTACAACCTATCCAGACCGCTCGCTGGGCCTTTGGAACAACCGGTCCGCCCTGGGTATCTTGGCCTACAACACAAAGCAGGACCCGCCTCAACCCAACTCCAGTCCAAACAACCATGTGCACATATACATACAATCATATAGCAATTCACAGTCAACAAGCAGATCAAACAGATCACATAACATATCATCATCCTAACCAGGATACCGACCTAACAGGTCACTAGCATAGCATCTCCCTATCTCTCACGATACCGATCTCAATCAGGTCTCTAACATATACCATCCTAGTGTTGGGTTTTGAGCATTCTAACACTCCTATGGTGTACATGCAACCCTATAAACCTTGGATCTATGTTTTCTCTATAATACATGCAAATAAGAACTTTCCAAGGCTTTAATCCTAACTAGCATATTATGAAGTTCTTATACTACAAAGTACTAGTTAGATGACATACCTTTTGATGTAGCTTGATGTCTTTAAGCTTTAAGAGCTTAGCCCCAATAGTGTGGAAGCCTCAAATGGAATCACAAATCACCAAAACACCTTGGAAGACTTTAGAGAATATGGATACTTGGTTCTCTATAGTGAAGTTGGCTAGCCCTTCTTAGTGTACCACACTAGTGCCAATTTCACCAACCAAGGACATCTTTATATAGTGTGGAGGATTAGGGTTAAACCCTAATACCCATGACCTTTCATTTACTAGGATCCATGGGTTAAACACTCCATGGACTATCCATGAAAGCTTAGCCCAACCTAAATGAACTTGGCCCATTCCATATATATAAGAGTCCATATTTAATTAGGTCCTTTTGATCACTTAATTAATTATAAATTAATTCTTGATCAATACTAATTAAATAATATGATTCCATATTAATATATTAGAACTTATAATATATTAATATTAATCATAAACATACTATTCTCAAAAGATTATCCATATAAATTGTGTCGGTGAAGTGCAAGCCAAATGGACCATGCCGGGTCAGGTCAAGTACATACCAAATATAGTTATGGACTTAGACATTAATCCAACAGTCTCCCACTTGGATAAGCCTAAAACTATTATTGCGTATGACTTCAAACCTAACTGGCAATCATAGCTCTTAAAGCCGCTGTCGAACTCTGATCTTGTCAACGAACTTGTCCATTAGATAAGGGATCATATATTCCTCCATTCTAGATATCATATGGACTGAGACATGGATTATAATCATTCTCTCTGTCCATTTGTTGTTTCCTGATTTCCGATTTATCACGACTGACTAATTGAACAAATCAAATCAGTCCTGGCCCGGCCGAGTTTGTCATCATCAAATCATCGAGGGGCCCACATATATCGCTTTTATCCCGAAGGTAAAAGGAATGAACAAACTTCGACTCATATGGCTTGTTCTACTATTTGTTGAATCATACACAAAGGCACGCTTTATAGCACCGAGTTACCAAATGCGTTTTTGTGCAATCAATGTACAACCAACTCATAGTAACAACTCATATCTCTAGGTTTGAAGAATATAAGATATTATCGTCTCATGATCACTCGTGATAAAATCCATGAAGTGATTCCAATGAGCGCGGGTTGTATCAAATAGTCAGAACTTATGAGCACTCATGAGTGTTGTAGCCCTTTTTCCAACACCTTAGACCTCTACAAGCCAACCCATGACAGTCTTAATTCATATCTACTTCCAACATATGACCGACTGTGGATGGTTTGAATAACTTAGTCATTCCGGAAGAATAACCTAGTTTATTCGGGAAGTCAAAACATGCAAAATGAAACACAAGAATAATTGAATCCAATATGGTATCAAAACCTATGAACATAAATAAAACACCTTTTATTTTTCACCATATGATTACACATTATTCATTGTATACTGTTTCAGCTATCAACTTTATTCTTGAATTTAAAACAATAGTTGTCCCATGCTCCAAGCAAGTACACTATGCTTTTCTAAACACTAGTCATGCCATACCACCAAGTATGCATTCTATGTTTGTCTATGATCTTTACTTTGTGAACTAGATCCATTGAACATAACTTCAATGATTCTCTTTTCACACTCCCAAATCCTTACTGCAAATACAAGAATTCCAAATTCATGTCATTTACTGAAATCTGTTAGATTCTAAACTTATATGCATTGATCCTCTTGTAATGATTATGCACAAGGTCAGAAAGACTTGACAACAATCATTACAAAGTATTCCAAAGGAGATCAGCTCCTTGGAAACATCCTTCTTGCATTAAGTTTCCTAATCTTAAACAGATTGAAAATTCTAACTTTGAAACATTTCCAGATTCCATTTTGACTATCACTTCTGAACAAGAGTTGCCTCCTTACAGACTATGTCAATATGGTCCTTCCAGAATTATCACTATACTTCCAACTGTCCTTGAGCAACCAATCTTTGGTAAACCTTAGATTGTCCTCGACAATTGTTTAATCCTTTTAGTCATATCCAGTTCTAAACCTTTTCCCTTCTTAATGCCCTGGGCATTTGGAAAATTTTAGAAAGTATAAATATAGCAGATGTAATCGATCCTATATTCGAAGCATATGGGACACGATTCATGATGTCTCACATAAAGACTAAGCCAGTCTTTTGCTATAATATGTCCATTTCAATTTGCCAAGTTCTCATAATTCAGATTATGAAAAGGGATGCCGTAATCATAATAGAATTTTAGAACACAAATAATGGACCCATATACAGAATTTCCTTATGTTGAACCATTCCAACATGAAATTCATATATATATCCTTGACTAAATGATTAAAACCTCACAATCTAAGCTTATAGATTTGAGATGAAGTATAATTTCCTCTCCCTTAATTATAGCAAAACAACCTTATTCCCAATTGAACCCTTTTTGTTTTCTATAATTAACATTGCTAACTTGCAATACTTATCATAATTATCATGCTCCCGCTAACACGATGATTATTAGCATAACACTTATGCTCCCACTAGCTTTGACATGTAGAAATCAACTGGACTTCTAGAAATCAATACTTCATTGAATTTCTTACCAAAGTTCAGATTTCTGATGCTAGATTGTTTTGATAAGACTTTATCAAAAACATACACCTTCCCTTAGATAGCACACTTGTGTGTCTAAACAATTATGAAGAGGGATGCCATAATCATAATGGTTAGACCTTTTTGCCACTTCTCACAAGTCCAGGTTAGTGTGCTGGTAAACCACACACGCTCCGCTAACGACTTTGAGAATGCAAATATCACAATTGCTATCTAGCTAAAATCTACTTAGTGGAAGTGTTTCCTCACCATCATTTTCATGAATATGAGAGAAACCTTATGACACTTATATTTTTATGGTGTATGTGTTCTTACCCATATGAATTTGTAAAAACCATAATCACAAGACAAGGATAATGACAAAACCAAACTCACATGGATTGAACTCAATCTTAATTTCTTGCCACCTGGCAGCTCAAGGGCCTATCATTGCTTCCAAGTTGTTGTGCAACTAATTGAGAACTCTAAGAACTCAAATGCAAAGCCAACTTTAACTAGAATGGGTACAGAATATGTCAACACGATAGGTTATAAACCTCAAGTCGTGTGCTAGTGAAGAACTTCAGGTTTTATTCTTGATTAGTTCTTGAGACTTTCAAGACCTTTAAGACTCCCACTGTCCTCTTGACATATAAGACTTTCTTGTCAGATATTCAAGAGATAGTGTGGGTTCTAATCAACACAACCACTTCACACAATTGTCCTAAGTTGGTCTTTGTTTTATCCAAAACATCACAACTTACCAATTTCAAATGTACAAGAGTAGAAAACTTTTACTCTTACATTTGACAAGTGTTTTAAACCTTCTTTAAGACATGTCACTCAAGTTACAATCTTGGAGTATGACTCTAAGATTTGTATTGGAACGAAGTATGACTCATATTCTTGATTTAACCATTTCAATAATTCAAGTTCCTCTTCTTAGTCATAAGAATACACTAAGATTTCCTTAGAGAACTAACTTTGATATGGTTTCTTAATCATTAAGATGATCACAAAAACTGATACTAAAGTACTCTCCCATCTTTTCAGATTTGAGAAACTTTTATCCTTCTGCCTAATTTGATTCTTCTTATTCGCTCTACCTTACATTGAAACTTTTCCAATGTCTCAGAATTATACTTTAGCCTGTAAGTATAACCATATTTACTAAGCTTTAGTAAATTATGACGAATAATCTTATCGATCTTTTGTGGTGGACTTAATCAGTGCACACGCATGTGTACTCAATACCTTAGTCCGTTACTTGACTCACATATCCATGTGAACAAGTAGTTAGTCTTAATTTTTTTCAATGCTTGAAAGTTCTCATTCGTCATGCTATACAACTTGCATGATTCCAAGTTCCGGTCCAATTGAAACTTGGGTGATGAGAATCTTTCCTTATTTGGTAAATTTAGACATCACCACAAATGAAAGAATCAATTTCATATTTCCACTCTTGCTATTAATGGAATCATATAAGCAAGAATTTTTCCTCAAATGCCATTGTAAGGATATTTTAAAATAAATAAAATCTAAAATTTTCTTTTATTTTAAAACTTTGCGGAAAAACTTATTCTTACAATCAATATGAAAACTTGTTGTTATCTATTTCTAAGCAATATCTCATAACTCCTAAGAAGCAGCTTAAGAATCCGATCTTCAAACTACGCGATAGAAATCTATCTACACGATCAGATTCAGCATATTCTTTCTTTAAGTTTCTTTACTTTTCTTTGATTCTTAAAACATCAACATGTGACCCAGTCACATCATGTATCAAGAATCTCAGATTAGAAACTTAGCAGAGTTAGATAGTGGACTTTACCTGAAGTAGAGTCAAACTTATTGACTTCAACATACTTAGGTAAATTTGGCAGATTTATAACCAATGTCCCTTCCTTTGGCAATATAACAGATGGACCCTTTGATAATGGTACACGGGACTATCACAGACTTAGCTTTTCTCTTTACCATTTGGTCAACCGAGTTGACTATGGCCGATCCCTTTCCATTGGGAAGAGAATGCTTTACTAGATATCCAATGTCATCATTGTCAATGTCCATAAAGTTGTAAGGAAGTTGATCTTAACAAATAGATAAGATCATTAAGGGTCTTGTCATAGTCTGTTTCATAGGTGTCCCAAAGAAACTCACTATGTGACTTAGAAAGTGATTGAACCACCAACTTTCTCAAGACTTTGACACCCAACTCTCCCGGCTTGTCAATATGTGACTACATCTCCAAGATGTGATCACACCCAGACCTTGCCTTGCCAATTGGGCTTGAGTGACCTTAAACTTTTCAAGAACTTGTGGGTTGGGGAGAATAATTGGAGGAGGTGAACGAAGTATGATTTCCAAGGGACATCATCTTCATTTTGGAAAGCTTGTTTCAAGAGATTTGGGAAGATCATAAATGTCTAAACCAGACATCTTTTAGGAGATATTCAAGATAGTTGATCTAAAGTCCTTAATATAACACCCAATTTGAAATATTAAGGCTAGGACCCAACAAACTATTTTATAACTTAGAAGAGGGATGCCGTAATCCAAGCTATAAAATATTTTAAGGTAGGTGAATGACGATTCACCAATTTCCACCAAGATAAACGAAATGTATTATTAGGTTTTAATTGGTTTTTGAAACTCCTAGATCTTTGAGATTCATTGAACTGTTCAATGGCATGTTTCAATCTCGAGTGTGCCCTTTAGGTTTTGTGACTGGGATGCCGAGGATCACAAAACAAGGTGTGAAGTAACCATGCAAATTACTTGGTACGCTTAAGTGTTTACCCCTCAATCGATGTGCCGGTTAACCACACACGCTCCATCGATACTATGATAAACATTAAGTTACCCTTTTCCTACCTTGTTAAATACGAGTTAGTGTCCCGGTTAACCACACACACTCCACTAACCGACTTAAACAAAGTGCAAAGTGTAATTTCATGGATTAGCACGTTATTCACATTTTCCTAAGTAACTAAGATTGGGTATTATTAAGAGTTTAGTTACTTAGTATTTATCATTAATACTTTTAATGAAGGGAGAATTATTGTCCTGTCAAACCTGTTCTGCTAACGACCCTCCACCAGTCAAGCGAGCGGTGGGTGAGAGTGGACACCCATTAAGTTGCCATTTTATAGGCAACAACTTGATACCCACCTTATAGACCGGCTTCGTGAATAAGGCGTACTAGCGGTAAGACTGACTTTACTCTTATACATACATACATATATATATATATATATATATATATATATATATATATATATATATATATATATATATATATATATTATTAAATTATAATATTATAAAGTATAAGGGTTGAATTTTAACTCTTTAAAATTCTAAGGGCTAACTTGGAATTAAAGTATTCATAAGAGAAAACTTTACAAATTCCAAAACTTGAGGGCAAGTTTTGTAACTTTCAAAACTTTTCTTATTCCATAATTTATGTGTTTAAAGTAGTTTTAATTAAAAAACTCTTCAAGTTCCATAACTTGAGGACAAGTTATGGAAGACTTTAAACTAATAAAAGAATTAACTTTTCTTTATTTTATGACTGATGGAATTAATTAAGGTTACACTTTATTTATTAATGATGTGACTCTTGAACCTCCATAACTTAAGGACAAGACTTTTCATCTTTTGTAACCATTGCCAATTTTTATGAGTTTTATGAAACTTAAATGTGACTTTTCATATAACTTGAGGACAAGTTACAAAAACACATTTTAGAATCAACTCTTAGATTAATTTGGATTGAAAACAACTATTTCATTCAACTTTTCTATTAATCTAAGCAACTCATAAGAACAAGATAATTCAAATCAAACTTTTTCATGTATTTAGTCTAAACCTTAAACTAATACAAAACATGAATCTATTGACAATTATCTTTGAAATTGGATTAGCATGAGCGTTACCACATCAAAAAAAAAGTTTATAAGATCAAAAACATCTTAGGGTAATGTTCCTAGTCCAATTCCAGCCAAAAAAGTCGAATTTATGCTGTCTGGGGGTCCAACTCGCTGAGTACACGAACCAACTCGGCGAGTTGGATGCTTTTTTCCTTGGACTCGGCGAGTCCATTCATGGACTCGGCGAGTCTGCTGGGCAGACAGCATCAAAACTCAATTTTCCAGCTTCTTTTGCAACTATAACAAGAAAACAAGCCTAGGCTCTGATACCACTGTTGGGTTTTGAGCATTCTAACACTCCTATGGTGTACATGCAACCCTATAAACCTTGGATCTATGTTTTCTCTATAATACATGCAAATAAGAACTTTCCAAGGCTTTAATCCTAACTAGCATATTATGAAGTTCTTATACTACAAAGTACTAGTTAGATGACATACCTTTTGATGTAGCTTGATGTCTTCAAGCCTTAAGAGCTTAGCCCCAATAGTGTGGAAGCCTCAAATGGAATCACAAATCACCAAAACACCTTGGAAGACTTTAGAGAATATGGATACTTGGTTCTCTCTAGTGAAATTGGCTAGCCCTTCTTAGTGTACCACACTAGTGCCAATTTCACCAACCAAGGACATCTTTATTGATGAGATTTAAAACCTTTAAATCAATGAAGATCGATTAGATCTCAAACATGCAAATAATTATAAAACTGTAAGAACATGAAAATAAGAACGAGACAAGTGTAAATCAAACGAGTTGAATGATTAAAACATAATCCTCAGAAGAGCTCGATTAAGAACATCAACTGTAGAGGATTGGTAGGTTACAAGAACGATTAAAGAAACCTGTAATACTATCGTTAAGCTCTAGAATTATCGTATCAATCGTTATTCTCTAAAATCGTTAACCTAATATGCATGCAAGCATATCCTTATATATTAAACATAAAGGCTCTCGGTTGGACAGGCCCAAACCGGAATACAAAATAAATAAACTATCGAGCCCAAAAGACGCAATCTTCAAAATAATCTTCAGCCCAACAATCTCCCCCTTTGCGTCAATTTGGAGCGAGACCTTCACTTGTTGCTTGGGCCAGCAGCTGAAGCAGGTACCTTCTTCTTCACAGTGTTAAACAAACATTTGGTGAGCGAGAGTATTGTCTATCTAAACCTGATGTACCATTGAATCATGTCGTTGAAGTACTTGACATCATCAGCCGAATTCTCTTTACACCTCTTGATGATCGATAATACGTGCTCCAGACAAGCGGTGGTGTAAAGGTGTTTGTCAGCTAAAGCGAAGAGACATTTCTGTCCTTCGGCTCTAGTGAACATAACCGAGTTGCGTCTCGGGTCGATCTTGCCCATTTGCATTTGGTTGAGATCACTGGCCGATCCCACAGGAGCTATCTTCGGTTTCTTCTTGAAAACTGTGGTGACCTCCTGATCCATTAGGGAAACCTCCATGATATAGCAGACTAACATCCTTTTGATATGGTCTATAATGGGACCATATTCGGCTTCATCAGTCAAAAGGATATTATGCAGGACAATCCAATCATGAGGATTTAAGTTCGGTAGATCTGCCAGGGAGATGTGATGAGCAGTCTTTGCAGATCCCCGAATCACCTTGAATTTAACGTTTATAAAATGACCTTCGGTGTAAGGCTTCAGTACACGAACGTTCACTATCTTCTGTGCGCTCCAAGTAAGGTATTGAGGTCGAGCAGCCGCCAGATAGAAGTCAATGAGCTCCCTGTCAAGCTCAGCGTTCGGATGAGGGACTTCAAAGATGTTGGAGAAGGCGTGGAAGATAAATGCCTTTCGAGTCAGCGGCATATCGAACTGCGAGTCGAAAGTATTGTTGCAGTCGAACAAGATAACCGGCTCGAGCCATAATATGCTGGGAGTTTCGATGGCCTCTTTAATTAAGCGCTCCCGAGTCCATGCAGGGAATAAAGTCTTCCTGCTCTCGAGGAGATCGTGGGCTTCCTTTTGCTTGCGTTCGGCTTCTTCAGCCTCTCGCGCCACACGACTGGCATCATCATCAGCATTGCGACTGTTCTTTCGTTTCAACATATCAGCAATGGTCTCCCTGTCTTCATCTTCATCTTCTTCCTCATCTATGGTTTTCCCTTTGTCCTTCACACCCGAACCCGAAGCTTGACCAGTTTGAGGTGGTTCGGTTGTGTGAGTAGCTTTGGAGGAAGGAGGTGGTTTCGATCCGTTCTTCTTCTCATCTCCCCCTTGTTTCGGAATGGACACGAAACTCGGTAAGCCTTCTAATTTGCTGAGAAGGGCCATGGCCGGAGAGAGCTTTTCAGCGAGGGTTCGCCTCACCGAATGGTTTAGAATCGGATCATGTGCTTCCAGGATGTTGGATAGGGCAGCGTGTACATCCGAAACACATGTTTTGATCACCTCCCTTTCGGATCGAAGAGCTTCCAGTTGTTGTTGTGAGTTGGAAAGTTGCGTGCTCTTGACCTTGAGGGCGGTTGTTTTGCTCGCCAGAACATCCATCAAGGAATTCTCGGCTGCGAGATCCTCCTGTAGCTTAGCGAGGCGTTCATCGATGGAGGCACGAAGGGCCGAGTTGTCGTCACTTATGTTTTGGCGAAGAGTAGCGAACGAAGTCAACTCCGTTGAGACGAACTTGGCCAATTGCTGAACAATCGGTTCCAAAGTTGTCTTTGTGGCGTCGGCGCTTTCCTGCAAAGACTTCAACAGGACAGTAGCGTCAGAGACTAGTTTATCGACTTTTTCGGTCGCAGCCTCACAGGATTTGGTTGAGGCTTCGATGGCAGCAGTGGCTGAGGCTACCGAATCATGTTGAGCCCTGGAGAAGGCATCAACGATCTTCTGAAGAGCAGCTTCAGATAAAGATGACTGATGGTTGGAAGAGGAGGCGAGAAGTAGGTCAACCTTCTCGTTGAGCTCTTTAAGATGCTTCTTTGTCACTGGAGCATCATCCTCCTCATCACTCTGAATCTGAAACGGACTATAGTAGACCGAATCAAAGTTCATGTGGTCACCGCCAAGATAAGTGTCGTCTCCATCAGAGGCATGTTCTGGAGATGGAGGAGGTGGTGAAGCTGGGGGTGTGGTGGTTGGGGTATGTTGAGGTTGAGTATGAGGTGGGGTAGTTTGTGGTGGTGGTTGAGTGTGGGCAGGTTCGGTTGTATGGGTTTCGGTTTGAGGTGGTTCGGTTACGGGTGGGATTTTGGTTACTGGTGGTGTTTCGGTTGCAGTTGTGAAAATGCATGGTGGTATTGGGAAAGATGTTGGTGGAATAGTGGTAGTGGGGATTATGGTCGGAATGGAAGTATGAATGGTGGGAGGAGGTGAAGGAACTGGTGTATTATGAAGTTCCATCTCTGGGGTAGGTGACCGAGGTGGTGTGTTGCCTCGTTGAGGGGTTTCGCCTCCTTGAGAGTCGTCCGAACCCGAACCCTCGTTTTCTGATTCACTCGAAGAAGAGGGAATAAAAAGCTTTCGCTTCTGTTGAGTCTTCCTCCTCTTCGGTTGTGGGGACTGTGCAGCTTTAGGCTGTTTCCTCTTCTTGGGAGAAGGACCCTTAGTAGCTTTGCTCGCTTGCTTCCCTTTGTCAGCCTTTTTGCCCCTGTTTACCGGTTTGTCTGCATCGCAGATGGAGCTGAGCATATCCGGTGTAAGTTCCCTAGGACCAGTTGCCCTGAATTCCTTGATCATCCGAATGAGTCTGCTGTCAGAGGGGACGACGCCATACATTGTCTCCGGAATAGAGCCAATGAAGGAGAATTTCGATGCATCCGAGACGATGATCTTCTTGGTATGAAACGTACCAATAGAAGACATCGATGCACCTTCAGGAGTGGGAATGTCGAACATGTCCATCGCCCACTTGGTGATCAAAATCCAGAACCGGGCCAACGACACCTCAGAGTGTCGTGATGATGAAGAAAGGCTCTGGATGAGCTGTTGCCATAGGACCAACCCATAGTCCAGGTTAATCCCGTTGTAGACCGCGTACATGATCGACAGGAAGAGGCGACTGGCACCGTCGGATCCTGAGCTCCATTCCGACAAGCCCTTGAAGAGGACTGTAAATAAGCCGTTCCACTGTGGCGGCATGCAGGACTTTTTGAACTTAGCGATGGAGGTGAGGACCTCCGTGTACCCCATGTTGTAAAACATATTGTACAGAAACCCAACCAGAATCGTCTCCAGATTAATTCTCGATGGGTCAACAGCCAACCCTAGCATTGTGCTGAAACGTTGTCGAGATATGGAGGTCTTGTGTTCTGCAATCTCGAAGAACACCCGGTCAACTGCTTTGTCATAATAGGCAGTCGCATAAACCTGCGAGAGAGATGCCATGGGCACGGACTCGATCCTGGATAGAGCCGGTGCGATTTGTGAGTACTTCAGGCACTCGATGATTGGCGACATGTAGGAGTCATACGCCAGAGGGTTGAGATCGATCACCAGACATTGCTGTGGACGGATGGGGAGGATTTGTGAAGTAGCATGGACGGAAGAGGATTCAACCATTGTTGAAGGTATGAAGAAGATGATGAAAAGTGAAGCTTTTTGGAGTTTTTGCTCTCTAGAAAATCCGGAAGCAGTAAAAAGGTAAATGGTGTTGTAGACTGCCTTTTATAGTGAGGGATTGGAGAGAGAAAAATCATTTCAAATCTTCTGTGTGATGATCACGTAGGAGAGATAGTGTCAGATTCCTAGGATCACGCTACCCAACAAGCGCCGTTTCAGAAGAAAAACGATTCAAATCCGCACCCGCCTTTAAATGCCAGAAGGATGTCGCTTGGATTTCGCACACGCGTCCTTAATGTCAGTAAAAGTAAGGGCGTTTCAAATTCACACGCGCCCACTTTTTACCGTCGTTTGAATTTTAATCTGTTTTAACTCCCGCCAAGTCAACAACCTTTTCATCTTATCCTTTTAAATGGCATCTTTTGAATTAAATACCCACGTGGATTGTTTTTGACCACAGCTCCATAATTAACCACCAAAGATATAATACAGCCTGTAAATAATTAGTAACGGAATTTTGGAAAATCAAAGATTTTCGTGCAAAGAGTGTAAAAGAAAAAGAAATAAAGTAACTCTTTTAAGGATTTTCTGTGATGTCAATAATGACACGAAACTGATGATCCCGGGCACGAATCTCTTCCTTCAAGGTCAAGAGAGACCTTAAAGTGTTAGTGTGGATTCCCGTTGAATTACGATCAAACATTTATTAATAAATGTTGAAAGGCTTCTTTTAATTAGGCTAAATAAGGGTGGCTTTCGCTTTGATTCAGCAATTCTATTCTTGAAATAAGAAAGAAAGTGAACAAAGTACTTGTGAGACCGGTGTAGCCTGTTGAACAAGTAGGTAGGAATTTATTTTAAATTGGCGTGGAAAAATATAAAATCTCAGATAAAAAAAATTAAAACCTGGATCCCAAGGGAAGAAATGTTATGGTGTTTAACAATTTCACAGGAATCACACAAAAGAAAATTTGAGATTTCATTAGGGTACATTCGTCAATCCTTTGGTGAAAACTTGAGCAAATTAATTGTTCACCATCAATTCATTAGGTGTTGAATTTTGGGTTTCACTCAGCTCGTAGTGACACGAAACTAAGATCATAAACACAAATGTTGGGTAACCATAAACCTCAGTGGTAATTTCTGAGAGTCTCAAGGGTTACTTTGATGAAACGAATGTAGTGGAGAAGAGTTATGGAGATGGTGTAAGAAGATATAGTACCTCTGCTGCGAAAATAAGGACCAAGCAAGAAACTCTTAACTCATGTGAGATAAGAGTGAGGTAGCTCACGATTAGAATAAATGTGTTAGCCTTATTGGGAAGACAAGGTTTGTGTATACCAGGTCATGAAGGCTTTTATTCAAAATCTTATGAGGCTTGGGGCACATACAGCAGCATGCTTCTAGGGACACTTAAGAAATTCAGCAATTATATCCCCATAAACGAACGAACACACAAAAAAAAATTATATAAAAAATATTTTTGGAGTTTTTGAGATTTAAAAAAAATAAAATAAAAGAAAATAAAAGAATAAAAAGATAAGTAAGAAAAAAAAATTAGACTTAAAAAAAACTTTGGAAAAGAATATGAAAAACCGAACCCGAACGTTCGGTTGGTTTCGGTTCCTGAAAATTTTGAAAAACCGAACCCGAGCGTTCGGTTGGTTTCGGTTCAACGAAATTTTGAAAAACCGAACCCGAACCTTCGGTAGGTTTCGGTTTGGGAAAATTTTAAGAAACCAAGGAATTTAGACATGTAATTGGAAAATACTTTTAACATAAAGAAAAACAAAATTGTACAAGAAATATACAACAGAGAAAAACTACCTTTGAAGTGATGAGCGAGACACATGGTTTAACCGAACCCGAACGTTTGGTTGGTTTCGCTTCTTACGTTTGAGGTCGAGAGGTAGTGTGAGGTACTGACTCTGATTCCATCATACCTAGCCCTTGCAGTATTCTGTTGAATGATGCTTCAGGAAGAGCTTTGGTAAAGACGTCAGCCAGTTGATCAGTGGTTCTTACGAAGTGAACTTCGACGTTTCCATCTTCCACGTGATCTTTGATGAAGTGATACCTCAGTGCTATGTGTTTGGTTTTGGAGTGTTGCACTGGGTTATGACAGATCCTAATTGCACTTTAAGATTCACAATATAGTGGGATCTTCTTCATATTGAGTCCATAGTCTCGAAGTTGACTCTGGATCCAAATCACCTGTGATGTGCAGGATGCAGCGGCAATGTATTCCGCTTCGGCAGTAGACAACGACACACACGTTTGTTTCTTAGATTGCCAGCTGACCAACTTCCCATCAAGGAATTGACAGCCACCAGTTGTGCTTTTTCGGTCGAGTCCACATCCTCCAAGGTCAGCATCAGAATAGGCTTGAACGAAGAAGCCTGAGTTGGAAGGATACCATAGACCTAAGGAGGCAGTTCGCTTCAGATAGCGTAATATGTTCTTCACTGCAAGCATGTGAGGTTCGCGTGGGTTTGCCTGAAACCTAGCACAATAACACACAGAAAACATGATGTCAGGCCTGCTAGCAGTAAGATACATTAGTGAGCCTATCATTTGACGATAGAGCGTAATATCGACAGCCGGTTTGTCTAGAGATGGGGTAAGCTTGGTGCCAAATGCCATTGGGACTTTGACTTTTGAGTCTCCCATCATGCCAAACTTTGCTAGGAGAGTCTTCGTGTAAGCTTCCTGATTGATAAAGATGCTTTCGGGTCCCTGTCTAATATTTAAACCAAGGAAAAAGTTAATAGGACCCATTGAGCTCATTTCAAACTTAGTCTCCATCAGCTTTCTAAATTCAGCTGTTAAGCTGGGATTCGTGGAGCCAAAGATGATGTCATCGACATAAATTTGAACTATCATAAGGTGGTTACCTTCCTTTTTGCGAAAGAAGGTTGGGTCAACCGAACCTTGTTTGAATTTAGACATCTTTAAAAATTTAGTTAGCGTTTCATACCAGGCTCTCGGAGTTTGTTTAAGGCCGTACATAGCTTTATCCAGAATATAGCAATGGTTTGGATACTTTTCGTTCACGAACCCAGGAGGTTGCTCCACATACACAGTTTCTTCGAGTTCTCCATTGAGAAATGCACACTTGACGTCCATTTGGAAAACTTCAAAGTTTTTGTGAGCAGCATAAGCCAGAAATATTCTAACAGATTCTAGCCTAGCTACTGGAGCGAAAGTCTCTTCATAATCTATCCCTTCCTCTTGACAGTGCCCTTTACCACCAGACGAGCCTTGTTCCTTATAACATTACCTTCCTTGTCCATTTTGTTCCTAAAAACCCATTTGAGACCAACAACCGAAGCATCTGGAGGAGTTGGAATGAGGCGCCAGACTTTGTTCCTTTCAAATTCGTTCAGTTCGTCTTGCATTGCTTGAACCCAATCAGAGTGATCGAGGGCAGTGTTAACTGTCTTCGGTTCAACTTTTGATATGAATGAGTTAAACATACAAAACTCAACCTTTGAAAATAAGGATGTCTATTTTTTCTTCAGTTGTGATCGGGTCAGAACCTTTTCAGATACATCACCAACTACTTGAGAGATAGGATGATCTCTGGTCCATTTGGTAAGAGGAGGGTAATTTGGATCAAAGGTTGGGTCTAGTTCAGCATTGATCATTTCTTCTGGCTCAGATTGGCTATCATAATCAAGTGTCATATCATTATGCTCCCCCTCGATTGATGAGCTTTGAGAAACTTGAGGTTTAGGGGTTTCTTGTGGTGCCAAGCTTTCAGGCGTTGAAGCACCTTTGGTTGGAGAGGTACCTTCGGTTGGAAAAGTACCTTCGGTTGGAGATGCACCTTCGGTTGGAGTTGTAGAACTTGGCTCCCCCTCGACATGTGAGCTTGGCTCCCCCTCGATTGAAGCATTGTTAGATAGAGGGTCATTAGTAGTCGATCCTCCTTCATGCATTCTCCTTGCAGCTTCCTCGACAATCTGCTTCATGTGGTCAACCTTGTTGTCTGCTGCACCTGCTTCTGAGAGAGAAGCTTTCTCTGGTTCGTCAAAGAGCTCCAGAAATTTCTCGTATAAATTGGCGATCGAGACTGTGACTTGCCCAGTTTGAGGAAAGATTTCCCCAGCGGATTCTTCTTTAGCCTGTAGCTTTTTGACATAGCTATCGTCAAAGGTCACATAGTATGTCTCTTCAATTCTTCTCAAACGCTTGTTTAGGACCCTGTATGCCTTGGATGTGAGAGAATAACCCAAAAAGATTCCGTCGTCGGCTTTGACATCGAACTTGTTGCGGTGTTCTTTAGAGTTAAAGATGAAACACCGTGAGCCAAACACATGGAAAAATTTCACATTGGGCTTTCTGTTGTTTAGTATCTCATAAGGTGTGAGCGTGAATCGCTTGTTGAGATAAGATTTGTTCTGTGTAAAACAAGCAGCAGAAATAGCATCAGCCCAAAAATAAAGAGGTAAGGAAGCGAAACTTAGCATAGTTCGGGCAGCTTCACACAAAGATCGGTTTAGTCTTTCGACAATTCCGTTCTGTTGTGGTGTGTAGGGAGCTGAGAAGTTGTGACTAATTCCCTTTTCCGCAAGAAACTCTTCAAACTCCCTGTTCTTGAATTCAAGACCATTGTCGCTTCTGATGTTGCGAACGACCTTCTTGAGCTGTACTTCAATCTGCTTAATGAACAATTTCAGCTTATGAGTCGCTTCAGATTTGAGCTTTAGAAAGAACACCCATGTAAATCGTGAAAAGTCATCAACAATAACAAGAATATACTTGCTACCACCGATTCTTTTGATAGATGAAGGACCACACAAATCGATATGAAGTAATTCGAGTGGTTCAACAACTTTTGTGTTGATTACAGATGGGTGACTTTGACGACTCTGCTTCCCCATTTCGCATGCAGCACACAAATGATCTCTGTCGAACTTGAGCAATGGAAGACCCCTAACATGACCTCCAGTGACAAGTCGGTTGATATCTTTAAAATTGAGATGAGAGAGTCTTCGGTGCCACAACCAACTTTCGTCAGATTGAGCTTTTGATAGCAGGCATATAGCTCGGTTTCCTTTGATGGGTTTAAGGTTTAGGGGAAACATCTCACCCTTACGCTCCGACTTGAGAATCACTTTCTTTGTCTTTTTCTCTATGATTTCAGAACCTTCATCATCGAATGAGACTTTGAGACCTGTACCTCCAACAAGCTGAGATACACTGATGAGGTTGTGTTGGAGTCCTTCTACATAAGCCACCTTCCTTATAGTAAAGTCACCATTTGTTATCATCCCGTATCCCTTTATGGTGCCGAAAAAGTTATTTCCAAACTTGACGTTGCCACCATTTGCAAGAGATCTGTATTCCCTGAGCTCTTCTTTCCTCCCTGTCATGTGACGTGAGCAACCACTATCTATGTACCATTCTTCGTCGAACTACTCGTCACTTATAACCTGCAAAAGTTAAGCAGATTTAGGAACCCAAAGTTTCTTGGGTCCATGTGAGCTTTTCATGGGAATAGGAACAGTAAGAGAGATGTCAACTAGATATGTTCGTTTTATGAGAGTTGTTTCATCTTTCCTTTTAATGGTAAAAACTTTTATCTTATTAGGATTGGGTGTGTTCGGTTTGGACTCTGGTTTGGATTCATTAACCTTCTGTTTGCCCTTTTGTTCAGCTGATGAATGAGATTTTTGAGAACGAACAGAATTAGCTTTAGAGCAAGATGGAGATGAATTGGTGGAAGTACAAGAATTAGAAGAACTAGAAGAACTAGAGTGAGTGGGTTTAGAATGAGAGGACTTCCTGGCTGGAGACTCTAGGTGACCCTTTTGCTTTTGATCATTGGAGTGACTTACCTTAGAGTTTTGTTCTCTTTTGACTTCAGAACCGAACCTTTGCTTTCGGTTGAAATCGTCTTGTGAACCGAACCTTGGCTTTCGGTTGAAGTCTTTCTCAGAACCGAACCTTTGCTTTTGGTTGGTATTTTCTTGTGAACTGAACCTTTGCTTTCGGTTGGTATCTTCTTGTGAACCGAACCTTGGCTTTCGGTTATTGTGACTCTCAGGCTTTCCGACAGGATTGTTTTCATACTTCAGATTCTTGTCTTGATGTGAGAAGTATGCATTATGGGATTTCCAGAATTGTCTCCTTTCAGAGAGATTCTTCCAGTATCTTTGGTTCCTTTCTCGCTTCTTATTCCTCATCTGCTTTGGTTGATGATGAACATTAGCTTTCGATTTCTGTTTCTCCTTGGCTGGTTCCTTTTGAACTGAAGGAGTTTTACTTTGAGCAGAGGGAGTAGAGGGAATGTCTAAAGGAATTTTACTTTGAGCTGAGGGAGTAGAGGGAATGTCTTCTTTTGCCGAACTTTCATCCTCCTGAGGAATATCTTTCGTACCACTGGTGCTTGGCTCATCGAAATTATCCGGCTTATTCAAGGGTTCAGGTATGTATCTACCTTTACTCATCCAGGAGGTTCTTTCAGATAAGCCAACCGTTTCGTTTGCATTATCTATTGGAGCATACCAGAAGTACTCATCACAGCCATCAGCATTGTCTTCGTTTACAATAGCTGTGAGTTCAACTGTTTGATGTTCGGTTACTCCAGTCACCTTGTATACTTGATTCGGAGTGGTCCTGACCTTTTGATACACAACTGCTTTCTCTGCTAATATCGGGGACTTTTGCTGGGACAATCGAGCGAATTCCACAGAATTTTCAGAAATAAGATTCTTGTGGTTTTCAGGTTCGCTTTTAACAAATTCTGAGCAGTCAACCGTGTCCTCTATAGAAATTTCACTCATGTTATCGTCCTCGTTAAGCTCAGATGCATTTTCAACATCAATTTTGGTTTCTGAGCTTACATTGGCGTTTAAAGAGTCAAATTTTTGTATCGTTTCGGTTCTCAGTTTAAGTCTATCATTTTCATCCAAAAGGTTTTTAAGCATATTCTTGTGGTCCTTGGATTTAATGAAAGATTCAATTTTGTCCAGTCCATACATGTAGGTCGGATTGACATCATCAGACGATATCACACTCTCACAATTGTAGGCTTCGGCATCGATTTCATCCTCCTTAAACTCAAGGAAGGGCAAAATCATGCGATGGATCTTTTGACCTATTTCACATTCCAAGTGAAGCTGAGTAATATTAGAATATAGACGTTTTGCAATTAAACAAAAAACATTCCGCTGTTTTAATAATTTTAAATTATCTCTTTGCAAGTCAATGTTTTCGTCTTTAACTTTAACTAAGTCAGACTCCTTCAACTCGATCCACATACGCCGCTCCTCACTCTTCGACGCCGCCCTGCTTAATTGATCAGTTAGGTTAGAATTGGTGAGTCGAGTTTGAGTTAGGCTACTATCTAAATGAGAAATTCTTGTATTAACATTTTTAAGTTCTTTCTCATATGATGATTGTGGTACTTTAAATGAAACAAAAACCGATTGTACCTTCTTTATCAGTTCATCAAGCTCATTGAACTGCTGGCGGAGTGGTTTGGCCGTAAAGCACATGTCGTCCTGCACCTTCAGTTCATTGCTTCCACTATCGGTGTTGTATCCCCTCATCTGAGACACGTCAGTCACCATGAAGCATCTTTCCTCCACTGCTCTCCTCCTTTGCCACATAAGCCTTTCCATGAGTAGGCTTCCTTACTTCATCGTCTTCTGAGTCAGTAGACCAAACTTCAGTGCTACCGAACTCGTCATCAGCAACCGAACCCTGCACAATAAGAGCATTCATAGAAGGGTTAGCGGTAGACTTCTTCTTTCTCAACTCATCCAGCCTCTTCTGCAACACTTCTTCCTCATCCTTTCCATCATCCTTTTCAGCCATCTTCTTAAGGACACAATCCTTAGCATAGTGGTTTTTCCCACCACAGTAGTAGCAGCATACTCTGGAATCGCCATCCACCTTCGGTTCCTTCTTGGGCTCCTCAACCTTCGGTTCATTGTTCACCTTTTCTGAGCTGTAACTCCCCTGCCAGTTTTGGTTTTTATTGCTGGGGAATCTCTTCTTTATGAACCTCTTGGGGTTAGACACCATCATAGCATAATCCTCAGACGTGAGGTCATACTCCTCCAAGTTAAGGTCTTCATCCTCCATCACAGCTTTACTCGTTGATAGGAGGGCCAACGAACCAAGGCTTGACACAACGTTCTTTTCCTGCAGTACTATCTTCTCCTGGGACTTGAGAATACCCACCAGTTTCGCCAGAGAATATGATTTAAACTGTTCATGGGCTTTGACTGTAGACACCACTGCTCTCCATTCAGACCTCAGACCATTTAAGAAAGTAACCTTCTGCTCGATAAGCTTCCTTTCAATGTCATGTTTGATCATCTTGCTGAGAAGATGATTGAAGCGATCGAACGTCTGGGTCACTGTTTCTTCGGCTCCTTGCCTGAATTCTCCAAACTCAGATAAGAGCAAGGTTTGGATAGAATGTTGAAGATCCTCGTCTGTAGAGTACAGTTCGCGAAGTCTATCCCAAACTTCCTTTGCCGTCGTGCATGAGCTGACCAATCTAAAGGTATCAGACTGAAGTGCAAATCTGATTAGCCTTAACGCCTTAATATTGCACTGGAATTTGTCCTTCTCGTCTTGTGCAATATCCTTAACATCCTTCAGCAGATCATTGTACTCCTTTTGTGTCTTATTAATCTTGGACGTTGCTGAATGAGAAAACGGTCCATTTATGATGGCTTCCCATATGAGATACCCATTTTCCTCTGATCCAATTACGTAGTCTTTGAAGTGATGCGCCCATACTTCATAGTCATGGGTGTATAAGATTGGAATCTTTGTCGTCGAACCGATGTTGTTGGAAATATTAATTGGATTTGATTGCGTCTCTTCCATTATGATCGAAAAAACCTGTTCAAAGATCAGACTTGTAATAAAGCAGATTAGGGCAAAACAATAAATATCGAGATACGTCAATAATGAGACGACGGATCAATAAATATCAGTAATTGCGGAAAAACCCTAATTGAAACCTTTTCACAGAAAAGATGTGTATCGATTACACAACCTCCTGCTCTGATACCAATTGATGAGATTTAAAACCTTTAAATCAATGAAGATCGATTAGATCTCAAACAGGCAAATAATTATAAAACTGTAAGAACATGAAAATAAGAATGAGACAAGTGTGAATCAAACAAGTCGAATGATTAAAACATAATCCTCAGAAGAGCTCGATTAAGAACATCAACTGTAGAGGATTGGTATGTTACAAGAACGATTAAAGAAACCTGTAATACTATCGTTAAGCTCTAGAATTATCGTATCAATCGTTATTCTCTAAAATCGTTAACCTAATATGCATGCAAGCATATCCTTATATATTAAACATAAAGGCTCTCGGTTGGATAGGCCCAAACCGGAATACAAAATAAATAAACTATCGAGCCCAAAAGACGCAATCTTCAAAATAATCTTCAGCCCAACAATCTCCCCCTTTGCGTCAATTTGGAGCGAGACCTTCACTTGTTGCTTGGGCCAGCAGCTGAAGCAGGTACCTTCTTCTTCACAGTGTTAAACAGACATTTGGTGAGCGAGAGTATTGTCTGTCTAAACCTAATGTACCATTGAATCATGTCGTTGAAGTACTTGACATCATCAGCCGAATTCTCTTTACACCTCTTGATGATCGATAATACGTGCTCCAGACAAGCGGTGGTGTAAAGGTGTTTGTCAGCTAAAGCGAAGAGACATTTCTGTCCTTCGGCTCTAGTGAACATAACCGAGTTGCATCTCGGGTCGATCTTGCCCATTTGCATTTGGTTGAGATCACTGGCCGATCCCACAGGAGCTATCTTCGGTTTCTTCTTGAAAACTGTGGCGACCTCCTGATCCATTAGGGCAACCTCCATGATATAGCAGACTAACATCCTTTTGATATGTTCTATAATGGGACCATATTCGGCTTCATCAGTCAAAAGGAAATTATGCAGGACAATCCAATCATGAGGATTTAAGTTCGGTAGATCTGCCAGGGAGATGTGATGAGCAGTCTTTGCAGATCCCCGAATCACCTTGAATTTAACGTTTATAAAACGACCTTCGGTGTAAGGCTTCAGTACACGAACGTTCACTATCTTCTGTGCGCTCCAAGTAAGGTATTGAGGTCGAGCAGCCGCCAGATAGAAGTCAATGAGCTCCCTGTCAAGCTCAGCATTCGGATGAGGGACTTCAAAGATGTTGGAGAAGGCGTGGAAGATAAACGCCTTTCGAGTCAGTGGCATATCGAACTGCGAGTCGACAGTATTGTTGCAGTCGAACGACGCAATCTTCAAAATAATCTTCAGCCCAACATTTATATAGTGTGGAGGATTATGGTTAAACCCTAATACCCATGACCTTTCATTTCCTAGGATCCATGGGTTAAACACTCCATGGACAATCCATGAAAGCTTAGCCCAACCTAAATGAACTTGGCCCAATCCATATATATAGGAGTCCATATTTAATTAGTTCATTTTGATCACTTAATTAATTATAAATTAATTCTTGATCAATACTAATTAAATAAAATGATTCCATATTAATATATTAGAACTTATAATATATTAATATTAATCATAAACATACTATTCTCAAAAGATTATCCATATAAATTGTGTCGGTGAAGTGCAACCCAAATGGACCATGCCGGGTCGGGTCAAGTACATACCAAATATAGTTATGGACTTAGACATTAATTTAACACCTAGATCTCAGGATGCAAACATATAACAGCAACAACATAACAACAACTACCCGGATCTCAATCCGATAAGGGCCGGCGTTGGTGCCTTAGACCCTGTTGATATAGTGAGGATAACTCACCTCGAAACTGCCGGCTGAAAGGATAAGATCCCACTACTCCAAGCTCCGACACGAACTCCTCCACTGAGCACCAACACACTCAACTCAATAAATACCCTTAATTACCAAAATACCCCTGAAAGACAACTAGTCAACCTTTGGACAAGGTCAAAGTCAACCACTGACTGACTCTACTCGCCGAGTCAACCCGATGACTCGCCGAGTCCCCATACTCAGAACTTCCCTCAATCCGTGACCTAACTCACCGAGTCACCCCGAGACTCGTCGAGTCCAACAACTCTGAGTCCACTCGCCCACAACTTACTGAGTCATCCCTTGACTCGCCGATTCTCGACTCAACCAGAAAATATTGGGACTCTTCGACAAGACTCGCCGAGTCCATGAACAGACTCGCCGAGTCTAAGGCTATCTTCAACCTACTCGCCGAGTTGTTCATACAACTCGCCGAGTTCCAGGCCATCTTCATCCAACTCGCCGACTTGTTCTTCCAACTCTTCGAGTTCCAGCTCATCTTCAAGCAACTCGTCGAGTCCACCCATGTGACTCGCCGAGTACCACCGGTCTGAATCCATACAGAAGCATTCCAGGCCATGCAATTGATCCAAAACATAGATCTAGCCTCCTACAACCCATCCATCACGTAAAGTGGCAAACTTTACGTGAATCCAAAGAGATCTAGGCCTTTAACACTTTAGGGCTAGGGTTTGGGACATGATAGATTCACTACACACTTGAACACAGGGACTTTATGCACATTAGGACCATCACCACTCCAGATCTGAGGTAGCAACCTCAGATCTAACTTCCAAACTCCAAAACATACCAAGATAAGTGTTGGGTTTTGAGCATTCTAACACTCCTAAGTGTACATGCAACCCTAAATACCTTGGATCTATGTTTTCTCTATTATACATGCAAATAAGAACATCCAAGGTATTATCCTAATCTAGCATACAAAACAATAACTATAGCAAGATAGAATACATACCTCTTTGATGTAGAAAGTCTTCATGAAGCTTGAGTGCCTAGTGCCCCAAGTGTGACACCTCAAATGGAAAATCACAATCATCAAAACACTTAGAATAGCTTGAGAGAATTCTACACTTCATCAAAATCGGCTAGCCCTTTCACTTTACACACTAGTGGCCGATTTGGTCAAGAATAAGATGCTTATATAGTTAGGGTTACACCATGTAAACCCTAATTGACATGGCCTTTCATTTCCATGATCCATGGGTACAAATACACCATGGAGCATCCATGGACCATCCTATGGGTTTTAGCCCAACTTGATTATCCATGGAGCATTAGCCCACTATACAAGTATGGATGATTGACACAATCAACCCATATATTTAATTAGTCTTCTTTTGATCACTTAATTAATCCTAGATTAATTCTTGATCAATACTAATTAAATAATCTTATTATTCTTATTATTAATATACTAGAACTTATAATATATTAATAACCATAAGTGTCTTATTTCTCTCATTATAGTCTATCCAAGTGCATGATGGTATGCAACCCAAATGGACCATGCCGGGTCGGGTCAAGTCTTACCAATTATAGTTATGGACTTAGACATTAATCCAACAGTCTCCCACTTGGATAAGTCTAAAACTATTATTACGTATGACTTCGGGAACCAACTGGCAATCGTAGCTCTCAAAAGCTTCTGTCGAACTCTGACATTGTAGATGAACTCTTGACCTTTGTCAGTGACTTGTCCATTAGATAAGGGATCATATATTCCTCCATTCTAGATATCATATGGACTGAGACATGGATTATAATCATTCTCTCTGTCCATTTGTTGTTTCCTGATTTGCGATTTATGACGACTGACTAATTGAACAAATCAAATCAGTCCTGGCCCGGCCGAGCACTTCCATTTGTCATCATCAAATCATCGAGGGGCCCACATATATCGCTTTTATCTAGAAGGTAAAAGGAACGGATAAACTTCGACTCATATGGCTTGTTCTACTACTTGTTGAATCATACACAAAGGCACGTTTTTAACACCGAGTTACCGTATGCGTTTTCGTGCAATCAATGTACAACGAACTCATAGTAACAACTCATATCTCTAGGTTTGAAGAATATAAGATATTATCGTCTCATGATCACTCGTGATAAAATCCATGAAGTGATTCCAATGAGCGCGGGTTGAATCCAATACTCAGAACTTATGAGCACTCATGATTGTTGTAGCCTTGTCTAACACCTTAGACCTCTACAACCCATCATGACAGTCTTAATTCATATCTACTTCCAACATATGACCGGCTGTGGATGGTTTGAATAACTAAGTCATTCCGGAAGAATAACCCAGTTTATTCGGGAAGTCAAAACATGCAAAATGAAACACAATAATAATTGAATCCAATATGGTATCAAAACCTATCACCATATGATTACACATTATTCATTGTATACTGTTTCAGCTATCAACTTTATTCTTGAATTTAAAACAATAGTTGTCCCACGCTCCAAGCATGTACACTATGTTTTCTTAAACACTAGTCATGCCACACACCAAGTATGCATACTATGTTTGTCTATGATCTTTACTTTGTGAACTAGATCCATAGAACATAACTTCAATGATTCTTTTTTTCACACTCCCAAATCCTTACTACAATTGCAAGAATTCCAAATTCATGCCATTTACTGAAATCTGTTAGATTCTAAACTTATATGCATTGATCCTCTTGTAATGATTATGCACAAAGTCAGAAAGACTTGACAACAATCATTACAGAGTATTCCAAAGGAGATCAACTCCTTGGAAACATCCTTCTTGCATTAAGTTTCCTAATCTTAAACAGATTGAAAATTCTAACTTTGAAACATTTCCAGATTCCATTTTTGACTATCACTTCTGAACAAGAGTTGCCTCCTTACAGATTATGTCAATATGGTCCTTCCAGAATTATCACTATACTTCCAATTGTCCTTGAGTAACCAATCTTTGGTAAACCTTAGATTGTCCTCGACAATTGTTTAATCCTTTTAGTCATATCCAGTTCTAAACCTTTTCCCTTCTTAATGCCCCAGGCATTTGGAAAATTTTAGAACGGATGAATATAGCACATGTAATCGATCCTATATCCGAAGCATATGGGACACGATTCATGATGTCTTACATAAAGACTAAACCAGTCTTTTGCTATAATATTTCCATTTCAATTTGCCAAGTTCTCATAATTCAGATTATGAAAAGGGATTCCGTAATCATAACCGAATTTTAGAACGCAAATAATGGACCCATATACAAAATTTCCATATGTTGACCATTCCAACATGAAATTCATATATATTTCCAGATTGAAAATTCTAACTTTGAAACATTTCCAGATTCCATTTTTGACTATCACTTTTGAACAAGAGTTGCCTCCTTACAGATTATATCAATATGGTCCTTCCATAATTATCACTATACTTCCAATTGTCCTTGAGTAACCAATCTTTGGTAAACCTTAGATTGTCCTCGACAATTGTTTAATCCTTTTAGTCATATCCAATTCTAAACCTTTTCCCTTCTTAATGCCCCATGCATTTGGAAAATTTTAGAACGGATGAATATAGCACATGTAATCGATCCTATATCCGAAGCATATGGGACACGATTCATGATGTCTTACATAAAGACTAAACCAGTCTTTTGCTATAATATTTCCATTTCAATTTGCCAAGTTCTCATAATTCAGATTATGAAAAGGGATGCCGTAATCATAACCGAATTTTAGAACGCAAATAATGGACCCATATACAAAATTTACATATGTTGAGCCATTCCAACATGAAATTCACATATATTTCCTTGACTAAATGATTAAAACCTCACGATCTAAGCTTATAGATTTGAGATGAAATCATAATCTCCTCTCCCTTAATTATAGCAAAACAACTTTTCCCAATTGAAACCTTTTGTTTTCTATAATTAACATTGCTAACTTGCAATACTTATCATAATTATCATGCTCCCAGTAACATGATGATCATTAACATAACACTTATGCTCCCACTAGCTTTGACATGTTCTCAGAAATCACCTGGACTTCTAGAAATCAATACTTCATTGACTTTCTTACCAAAGTTCAGATTTCTGATGCTAGATTGTTTTTGATAAAACTTTATCAAAAATCATACACCTTCCCTTAGATAGCACACTTGTGTGTCTAAACAGTTATGAAGAGGTATGCCGTAATCATAATGGTTAGACCTTTTTGCCACTTCTCACAAGTCCATATTAGTGTGCCGGTTAACCACACGCGCTCCACTAACGACTTTGAGAATGCAAATGTCACAATTGCTATCTAGATAAAATCTACTTAGTGAAAGTGTTTCCTCACCATCATTTTCATGAATCGGAGAGAAACCTTATGACACTTAGATTTATATGGTGTATGAGTTCCTACCCATATGAATTTGTCAAAACCATAATCACAAGACAAAGATAATGACAAATCCAAAAACATATGGATTGAACTCAATCTTAACTTCTTGCCACCTGGCAGCTCAAGGGCCTACCATTGCTTCCAAGTTGTTGTGCAACTAATTGAGAACTCTAAGAACTCATATGCAAAGCCAACTTTAACTGGAATGGGCACAAAATATGTCAACACGATAGGTTGTAAACCGCAAGTCGTGTGCTAGTGAAGAACTTCAGGTTTTATTCTTGATTAGTTCCTGAGACTTTCAAGACCTTTAAGACTCCCACTGTCCTCTTGACCTATAAGACTCACTTGTCAATTATCCAAGAGATAGTGTGGGTTCTAATCAAGACAATCACTTCACACAATTGGCCTAAGTTGGTCTTTGTTTTATCCAAAACATCACAACTTACCAATTTCAAATGTACAAGAGTAGAAAACTTTTACTCTTACATTTGACAAGTGTTTTAAACCTTCTTTAAGACATGTCACTCAAATTACAATCTTGGAGTATGACTCTAAGACTTGTAATAGACCGAAGCATGACTCATCTTCTTGATTTAACCATTTCAACAATTCAAGTTCCTCTTCTTAGTCATAAGAATGCACTAAGATTTCCTTATAGAACTAATTGTGCTATGGTTTCTTAATCATTAAGATGATCACAAAACTGATACTAAAGTACTCTTCCATCTTTTCAGATTTGAGAAACTTTTATCCTTTTGCCTTATTTGATTCTTCTTATTCACTCTGCCATACATTGGAACCTTTTTCCAATGTCTTAGAGTTACACTTAAGCTTGTAAGTATAATCATATTTACTGAGCTTTAGTAAACTATGACGAATAGTTTTATCAATCTTTTTGTGGTGGACTTGACCAGTGCACAAGAATGTGTACTCGATCCCTTAGTCCATTACTTGACTCACACATCCATGTGAACAAGTAATTAGTCTTAATTTTCCAAAACTTGAAAGTTCTCATCCATCAAGCTTTACAACTTGCATGATTCCAAGTTCCGGTCCAATTGAAACTTGGGTGATAAGAATCTTTCCTTATTTGGTAAATCTAGACATTACCACAAATGAAAGAATCAATTTCATATTTCCACTCTTGCTCTTAATGGAATCATATAAGCAACAATTTTTCCTCAAATGCCATTGTATGGATATTTTAAAATAAATAAAATAAAAAATTTTCTTTTATTTTAAAACTTTGCGGAAAAACTTATCCTTACAATCCATATGAAAACCTGTTGTTATCTATTCCTTAAGAAATATCTCATAAATCCTAAGAAGTAGCTCAAGAATCCGATTTTTCAAACTATGCGATAGAAATCCATCTATGCGATCAGATTCAACATATTCTTTCATTAAGTTTCTTCACTTTTCTTTGATTCTTAAAACATTACCATGTGACCCAGTCACATCATGTATCAAGAATCTCAGAATAGAAACTTAACAGAGTTAGATAGTGGACTTTACCTGAAGTAGAGTCAAACTCATTGACTTTAACATCCTTAGGTAAATTTGGCAGCTTCGTAACCAATGCCCCTTTCTTTGGCAATATAAACATATGGACCCTTTGATAATGGTACACGATACTATCACAGACTTAGCTTTTCTCTTTACCATTTGGTCAACCGAGTTGACTATGGCCGATCCCTTTCCATTGGGAAGAGAGAGCTTTTCTGGATTTCCTGTGTCACTATTGTCAATGTCCATCAAGTTTTAAGGAAGTTGATCTTAACAAATAGATAAGATCATTAAGGGTCTTGTCATAGTCTGTTACATAGGTGTCCCAAAGGAACTCACTATGTGACTTAGAAAGTGATTGAACCACCAACTTTCTCAAGACTTTGACACCCAACTCTCCCGGCTTGTCAATATGTGACTACATCTCCAAGATGTGATCACACCTAGACCTTGCCTTGCCAATAGGGCTTGAGTGACCTTAAACTTTTCAAGAACTTGTGGGTTAGGGAGAATAATTGGAGGAGGAGAAAGAAGTATGATATCCATGGGACATCATCCTCATTAGGAAACCTTGTTTCAAGAGATTTGGGAAGATCATAGATGTCTAAACCAGACATCTTTTGGGAGATATTCAAGATAGTTGATTTAAAGTCCTTAATATGACACCCAATATGAAATATTAAGGCTAGGACCCAACAAACTATTTTATAACTTAGAAGAGGTATGCCGTAATCCAAGCTATAAAATATTTGAAGGTAGGTGAATGACGATTCACCAATTTCCACCAAGATAAACGAAATGTATTATTAGGTTTTAATTGGTTTTGAAACTCCTACATCTTTGAGATTCATTGAACTGTTCAAAGGCATGTTTCAATCTCGAGTGTGCCCTCCAAGTTTTGTGACTGGGATGCCGAGGATCACAAGACGAGGTGTGAAGTAACCATGCAAATTACTTGGTACCCTTAATAAATTACCCCTCAATCGATGTGCCGGTTAACCACACACGCTCCATCGATACTATGATAAATATTAAGTCACCCTTTACCTACCTTGTTAAATACGAGTTAGTGTGCCGGTTAACCACACACGCTCCACTAACCGACTTAAACAAAGTGCAAAGTGTAATTTCATGGATTAGCACCTTATTCACATTTTTCCTATGTAACTAAGATTGGGTATTATTAAGAGTTTAGTTACTTAGTATTATCATTAATACTTTTAATGAAGGGAGAATTCTAGTCCTGTCAAACCCGTTCGACTAACGACCCTCCACCGGTCAAGCAAGCGGTGGGTGAGAGTGGACACCCATTAAGTTGCCATTTTATAGGCAACAACCTTATACCCACCTTATAGACCGGCTTCGTGAATGAGGCGTACTAGCGGTAAGACTGACTTTACTCTTATACATATATATATTATTAACTTATAATATTATAAAGTATAAGGGTTGAATTTTAACTTTTAAAATTCTAAGGGCTAACTTGGAATTAAAGTATTCATACTTGAAAACTTTTTCAAATTCCAAAACTTGAGGGCAAGTTTTGAAACTATTCAAAACTAATTAATTCCATAACTTATGTGTTTAAAGTAGTTTTAATCCAAAAACTCTTCAAGTTCCATAACTTGAGGACAAGTTATGGAAGACTTTAAACTAATAAAAGAACTAACTTTTTCTTTTAATGAAGTGACTCTTGAACTTCCATAACTTGAGGACAAGTTATGGAGTCATAAAAAATTATTCAATGACACAAGACTCTTCATTTTGAAACCATTGCCAACTTTTATGAATTTTATGAGTCTTTAATGTGACTCTTCATGTAACTTGAGGACAAGTTACACAAACACATTTTATACTCAACTATTAGATTAAAATGGATTGAAAACTGTAACAGCCCGGAATCTCAGGTATTATTAAATTATGTTTTTGGGGGTGATTTAAGAGGGGACTCGGCGAGTTGGAGCCTAGACTCGCCGAGTAGGATCGCAGACTTGGTCGCGGGTTCGCGACTGGACTCGACGAGTCCAGATATGGACTCGGCGAGTCGACGCTGTTCAGCAGAAACCCTAACCGTTTGGTTTTGGATCGTATATAACGCCTCTTAGGCCGTCATTGCGCGTCTTTTGGTCGATTGAGAAGAACCCTAATCGTTGTGAACGTCTAGAGCAGGAGAGAAAGCTATTGGAACTTGGAGGAACTTGTTAGGCAAGAAGAAGAAGAGTTTGGCCAAAGGAATATCAAGGAGGATCGAGTCCTGAGGTTTGGGGGACACAGAGAGGGCGTTTTCAGGTAATACTCGGACCATTTCTGTTATTTTGGTGTGTATACGAATCTAGGGTTTATGAAACCCATTTAGTGATTAGATGGGTTATTATGTTGTTACCTAGACGTTTATACCCCAGTAATAAGATGTTTAGAAGTCCAGAAAATCCCATGATTGTATATCTCGGGACCATACGTATTTCAGGAAGCAGTTGCTCGTCTGCATGGCATGGACTCGCCGAGTTGTTCTTCAGACTCGGCGAGTAGCTTGAAGATTTACTGGGACTCGCCGAGTTGTTCTTCAGACTCGGCGAGTAGCTTGAAGATTCACTGGGACTCGCCGAGTTGTTCTTCAGACTCGGCGAGTGGAGTCGGGGTGGCCCCGCGATTCTTCCACGTGGATCTCGTCGAGTCAAGGGGGATACTCGACGAGTAGATAGGGAATCCCAGAGAGTTGGAGGACGTCTAGACTCGCCGAGTCGCCATGGTACTCGCCGAGTCCGGTCGAACTGACCGTTGACCGTTGACCAGAGTTGACCTAAGTCTGACTTCTTAGGGATAGTCACACTTAGAAGATATATGTGTTAATGAGATATGTGATGTTATAGGAAGGTCGTAGCTCGTTGGATTGTGCACGAGTGATTTCAGGATTTGCTAACTTTCAGCATTCACGAGGTGAGTCTTCTCACTATACTGTACCCGGAAGGGTTTGACTGTATGACCGGAAGGTCAGCTATGATATGTGATATGTATGCTATATGTGGTAAGATATTTGTTATATGTGCTATGTATGTTATGTGGGCCGGAAGGCAATATGTTATGGGCCGGAAGGCGAATATGTTATGGGCCAGAAGGCGTGGTGTTAATGACCGAAAGGTCAGGGCCTGGAAAGGCGTATGTGCGTAAGTTGTATATTGGGGAACTCACTAAGCATTTATGCTTACAGTTGTTATGTATGTGCTCCAGGTACTAGCGAGGACCGTGGGAAGGCGCCGGCGTGATCGATACACACTGAAGAATGCTTTTATGATCTTGGGATTTTGAATATTTGTATTTGACAGAATACGTAAACTAATTATGCCTTATTTTGAATGGAAATAATTAAATTTTAAAAATGAAAAATTTGTTTGAAAATTTGCGTTGTTACAATTGGTATCAGAGCCTTGGTTTGAGGGATTCGGGTGCACCTTCGGGAGTAACTGAACTCAAACCGAGGATTTGAGGAAACTTTTTAAATAAAGGCATAAACTTTGTAAATGGTTTTGTGGTAAGCAAGAAAGAAGCAGTGTGTACGATCAGTCAGCGCCCGAACGGTAAAGATCCCCAAAATACCTTACAATATTATATGATATGAATTGTTATGCATGCTAGAAGACTAGGTATTCATGATAGGACTAGAGTGGCCTGATTTGTGATACCGTAGTCTAGGGAAGTTTTCCTATATGAGATGCTTGCTAGTATGCGGGTAGATAGTGCATATCAGAAGTAGAGTACTCACTATCCGGAGTTTGGGGAGGAGGACTTGGGATGAACGCTGATGCGGTGTGGTCGGTAGTATTGGGCCCGTACTACCGAGGACACCGGGTCAGGGGGAGGCCCAAGTAAGAATCCCTGGAGATCGGAGACTGAGTAGGGTTGCGTTATCGAGTGCGATTACACTCGCTGGAGTCTCTGATAGTTTTATGTTGTATTTCAGAGACATCATGGTTAGACCACGCCACAGAGCGAGTTCGAGCGGTGTGAGTGACGAGGAGATTCGTCAAATGATTCACGAGGAGGTAGCGGCGGCGATCCGAGCTGAGATCCCGGAGATGTTTGGGTCTATCAAGACCACCCTGATGGAGACGTTCGATGAGCGGTACGCCGCATTGACTGAGGCTGCAACCGCTGCAGCTACCGCAGCTGTGGCCGCTGCTAGGCCACAGGGGGGTGACTCGTTGTTGTTCCGAGAGTTCAGCAACACGAAGCCAGCAGAGTTCAATGGGATGCAGGATCCAATTGCTGCGATGAGGTGGATCGCAGATATAGAGGGGTGCTTCTACACTTGTTCATGCCCGGAGCACCTGAGGGTACGGTTCGCTTTGAACCAGCTCCGTCTAGGAGCGAAGGACTGGTGGAAGTTCGTGACGGCGAACTTCACTTTGGCAGAAACTACGGAAGTGACATGGGAGGGGTTCACTACCATGTTCAGGGACGAGTACGTTCCCCCGGTGGAGCGGGAACGATTGGTTCAGGAGTTCTTAACCCTCAAGCAGGGTACTGACTCGGTGGCGGCGATCACGCGGAAGTTTCATGAGAGGGCGATTTTTTGCCCCGAGCTGGTGGCCACAGAGCAGGCTCGGATGAGCCGGTACTTGGGTGTTCTGAGGAGGGAGATCCGGGAGTTTGTGTCAAACTCCACTTACCATACTTTTACTGAGCTTCAGGCGAATGCCAGGAAGCGTGAGATCGAGTTGCAGACTCAGGCCAGGGAGGAGGCCGAGTCTCAGCAGGCAGACCGACGGCCGGCTCAGTCTCAGCCGGCAGCCAAGCGGATTAAGTCCGCCGATTTGAGGACGGGAGGTTCGAAGAGCCGCACTTGCGGAAAGTGCGCCAAGGGTCACGATGGGGCGTGTCGAGCCGGTGCTTGCTACAAGTGCGGCAAGGAGGGGCACATTGCTAGGGAGTGCCCCAAGGGGTTTATGGTTTGCTTTCATTGCAACCAGACCGGCCATCGGAAGGCCGAGTGCCCTCAGCTTCGTCAGGGATCTGCACCTACTGCCAGGACTACTGAGCCTCGACCGGTGAAGGTCGAGGCCCCGAGGGCTCGTGGGAGAGCCTTTCAGCTGACTGCGGAGGAGGTCCGCGCTGCGCCCGATGTCGTGGCAGGTATGTTGTAATTCATGTATTTATTTTAATGACGAGATGTTATGCTTATGTTATTGTATGCGTAGGTACTTTCCTTGTGAACTCTGTGCCTGCCTTAGTGTTATTTGACTCGGGTGCGAGTAGGTCCTTTGTGTCCTTAGCCTTTAGTTAGCATATCAGCGTTAGTCGTGAGTCGTTGAGTCGACCTTTGAGATTTTCTGTAGCTGACGAGAAAGTGATTTGTGCTACGGAGGTTCTTCGGGGATGTGTACTAGAGATTTTCGGGGTTGAATTCCCGATTGACCTGATTCCTATTGCGATGGGTGATGTCTGTGTCATCGTGGGCATGGACTGGTTGAGCCGATTCGGCGCTGTCATCGACTGTGAGCGTCAGTTGGTGACTATACGAGACCCTAGCAGGGGAGTTCTTTCGGTGTATGGCGAGGGTACCCGTTCGGGATCAGCTTTTTGTTCGGCCGCTAGGGCGAGGCAGTGTCTATAGCAGGGCTGTAAGGGTTTTGTGACGTATGTGATGGATACGCGGGAGGTTTCCGAGAGACCGGAATCAGTTGAGGAGGTTCCTGTGGTGCGCGAGTTTTCAGATGTTTTCCCCGAGGAGTTGCCGGGAGTACCTCCTGTGAGGCAAGTAGAGTTTGGTATCGATCTAGTTCCGGGGGCCGCGCCTATTGCTAAAGTGCCTTATCGTCTTGCACCTCCAGAGATGCAAGAGTTGTCTTCGCAGCTCCAGGAGTTGCTGGGGAAGGGATTCATTCGGCCGAGCAGCTCGCCATGGGGAGCACCTATTCTGTTCGTCAAGAAGAAGGATGGTTCACACCGGATGTGTATTGATTACCGGGAGTTGAACAAGGTGATGGTCAAGAACCGCTATTCGTTACCGAGGATCGATGATCTATTCGATCAGTTGCAAGGGGCATCTTGGTTTTCCAAGATCGATTTGAGATCAGGGTACCATCAGGTAAGAGTACGGGATGAGGACGTTCAGAAGACAGCATTCAGGACGCGATATGGGCATTATGAGTTTGTGGTGATGCCTTTCGGGCTCACCAATGCTCCGGCTGTGTTGATGGATCTCATGAATAGGGTATGCAGACCGATGTTGGATCGGTCAGTGATTGTATTCATCGAGGACATCCTGGTGTATTCTAGATCTAGAGAGCAGCATGAGGAGCATTTGAGGGAGGTCCTCGAGGTATTGAGGTCGGAGAAGCTTTATGCAAAGTTCTCCAAATGTGACTTCTGGCTGCGGGATGTCCAATTTCTAGGACATGTTGTTAATCAGAAAGGGATATTGGTCGATCCGGCCAAGGTTGAGGCGGTGATGAGTTGGGAGGTGCCGAAGTCACCCTCTGAGATCAGGAGCTTCCTTGGGTTGGCAGGGTATTATCGGAGGTTCATTAAGGATTTCTCCAAGATTGCAGTGCCGCTCACCAGTTTGACCCGGAAGGGTGTTGCATTCTCATGGGGACCCGAGCAACAGACCTCCTTTGAGACACTTCGCCAGAGGTTATGTGAAGCCCCGGTATTAGCTCTCCCGGAAGGGATGGAAGATTTTGTAGTATATTGCGACGCATCGATTTCGGGACTGGGTGCAGTGTTGATGCAGAGGGGCCATGTGATAGCATATGCGTCGAGGCAGCTAAAGCCTCATGAGGCGAGATATCCCACGCATGACTTGGAGTTGGGGGCAGTAGTGTTCGCTCTCAAGATTTGGCGTCACTACCTGTATGGGGTTCATTGTACTATATACACGGACCATAAGAGTTTGAAGTATTTGATGGATCAACCCAACCTAAATATGCATCAGAGGAGATGGTTGGACGTGGTTAAGGATTATGACTGTGAGATCCTATACCACCCAGGCAAGGCTAATGTGGTAGCCGATGCATTGAGTCATAGGGCGGAGAACACTCCATTGCGAGATGTATGTCTGAGACTGACGGTGATGACTCCGGTATTGGATGCTATTCGTGGGGCGCAGGCCGAGGTTGTAAGATCCGAGATGCAGAAGAAAGAGCGGGTCGTTGGGTTAATTTCAGAGTTCGTTAAGGATGGACGAGGACTTCTGACGTTTCAAGGTCGGATTTGGGTACCATTCGTGGGCGGTACGCGTATTACTTTGATGGAGGAGGCTCATAGATCGAAATTCTCGATCCATCCCGGTGCTACGAAGATGTATTTGGACTTGAGGAAGGAATATTGGTGGCCTTGTATGAAGAGAGACGTCGCATGGTTCATTGAGAGGTGTTTGACCTGCCGTAGGGTTAAGGCCGAGCACTAGAGACCGCATGGTAAGTTGCAGCCCTTGGAGATCCCCGAGTGGAAGTGGGAACATATTACTATGGATTTCATCACCAAATTGCCGAGAACTGCCAGGGGAGTCGATGAAATTTGGGTGATTGTGGATAGATTGACGAAGAGTGCACACTTCCTTGCCATTAGCGAGAGTTCATCAGCGGAGAAGTTGGCAGAGTTATACGTGAGAGAGGTAATATCTCGGCATGGAGTGTCGATCTCGATTGTTTCAGACCGTGATGTACGTTTCACTTCCAGGTTCTGGAAGAAGTTCCATGAGGAGCTGGGTACTAAACTACATTTTAGTACCGCATACCATCCCCAGACAGACGGTCAGAGCGAGCGGACGATTCAGACACTGGAGGACATGCTTCGAGCGTGTGTGTCAGACTTCGGGGGTAGCTGGGATGCATATTTACCCCTAGCAGAGTTTTCCTATAACAACAGCAATCATTCGAGCATTGGTATGCCACCTTTTGAGCTGTTGTATGGTAGGAGGTGTCGGACCCCCATTTGCTGGGGAGAGGTGGGACAGAGAGTGATGGGCAGCACGGAGATCGTGCTCCAAACAACAGAGCAGATTCAGCAAGTTAGACAAAGGTTATTGACCGCCCAGAGCCGGCAGAAGAGTTATGCAGACAGGCGCCGATCCGAGCTTGAATTTCAGGTCGGCGACTTCGTTCTCCTGAAGGTCTCTCCTTGGAAAGGAGTGATTCGATTCAGGAAGAGGGGCAAGTTGGGTCCCCGGTATATTGGGCCATTTCGTGTGATTGCAAGGATAGGCCGGGTAGCCTATCGGTTGGAGTTGCCAGCGGAGTTGGGACAGATCCACGACACCTTTCATGTGTCACAATTGAGGAAGTGCATAGCCGATGAGTCGGCGGTGGTTCCATTAGAGGATATTCAGGTGGATGCGAGCCTGAATTATGCTGAGAGACCAGTGGCTATCAGGGATCGGAAGATCAAGGTTCTGAGGAACAAGGAGGTACCTCTGGTGTTGGTTCAATGGCAACACCGTAAGGGATCGGAAATGACTTGGGAGCCGGAACGTGAGATGCGGGAGCAGCATCCGGAACTGTTTTCAGAATGAGACTTCGAGGGCTAAGTCTAATCCTAGCGGGGGAGAGTTGTAACAGCCCGGAATCTCAGGTATTATTAAATTATGTTTTTGGGGGTGATTTAAGAGGGGACTCGGCGAGTTGGAGCCTAGACTCGCCGAGTAGGATCGCAGACTTGGTCGCGGGTTCGCGACTGGACTCGACGAGTCCAGATATGGACTCGGCGAGTCGACGCTGTTCAGCAGAAACCCTAACCGTTTGGTTTTGGATCGTATATAACGCCTCTTAGGCCGTCATTGCCCGTCTTTTGGTCGATTGAGAAGAACCCTAATCGTTGTGAACGTCTAGAGCAGGAGAGAAAGCTATTGGAACTTGGAGGAACTTGTTAGGCAAGAAGAAGAAGAGTTTGGCCAAAGGAATATCAAGGAGGATCGAGTCCTGAGGTTTGGGGGACACAGAGAGGGCGTTTTCAGGTAATACTCGGACCATTTCTGTTATTTTGGTGTGTATACGAATCTAGGGTTTATGAAACCCATTTAGTGATTAGATGGGTTATTATGTTGTTACCCAGACGTTTATACCCCAGTAATAAGATGTTTAGAAGTCCAGAAAATCCCATGATTGTATATCTCGGGACCATACGTATTTCAGGAAGCAGTTGCTCGTCTGCATGGCATGGACTCACCGAGTTGTTCTTCAGACTCGGCGAGTAGCTTGAAGATTCACTGGGACTCGACGAGTAGATAGGGAATCCCAGAGAGTTGGAGGACGTCTAGACTCGCCGAGTTGCCATGGTACTCGCCGAGTCCCGTCGAATTGACCGTTGACCGTTGACCAGAGTTGACCTAAGTCTGACTTCTTAGGGATAGTCACACTTAGAAGATATATGTGTTAATGAGATATGTGATGTTATGGGAAGGTCATAGCTCGTCGGATTGTGCACGAGTGATTTCAGGATTTGCTAACTTTCAGCATTCACGAGGTGAGTCTACTCACTATACTGTACCCGGAAGGGTTTGACTGTATGACCGGAAGGTCAGCTATGATATGTGATATGTATGCTATATGTGGTAAGATATTTGTTATATGTGCTATGTATGTTATGTGGGCCGGAAGGCAATATGTTATGGGCCGGAAGGCGAATATGTTATGGGCCGGAAGGCGTGGTGTTGATGACCGGAAGGTCAGGGCCTGGAAAGGCGTATATGCGTAAGTTGTATATTGGGGAACTCACTAAGCATTTATGCTTACAGTTGTTATGTATGTGCTCCAGGTACTAGCGAGGACCGTGGGAAGGCGCCGGCGTGATCGATACACACTGAAGAATGCTTTTATGATCTTGGGATTTTCAATATTTGTATTTGACAGAATACTTAAACTAATTATGCCTTATTTTGAATGGAAATAATTAAATTTTAAAAATGAAAAATTTGTTTGAAAATTTGTGTTGTTACAAAAACAACTATTTCACTCAACATTTCTATTAATCTAAGCAACTCATAAGAACAAGATAATCAAATCAAACTTTTTCATGTAATTAGTCTAAACCTTAAACTAATACAAAACATGAATCTATTGACAATTATCTTTGAAAATGGATTAGCATGAACATTACCACACCAAAAACATGTTTATAAGTTCAAAAACAACTTAGGGTAATGTTCCTAGTCCATTTCTAGCCAAAAACCTCGAATATATGCTGTCTGGGGCTCCTACTCGGCGAGTGGCATCAACCAACTCGGCGAGTAGGATGATTTTACTCATGTACTCGGCGAGTTCATCAGTGGACATGGCGAGTACAGTGCCCAGAAAGCCAGAAAATCGAGTTTTTCAGCATTTTTCAGCAATTTGCATCAAGTATAAGAGAAAGCAAGCCTAGGCTCTGATACCACTGTTGGGTTTTGAGCATTCTAACACTCCTAAGTGTACATGCAACCCTAAATACCTTGGATCTATGTTTTCTCTATTATACATGCAAATAAGAACATCCAAGGTATTATCCTAATCTAGCATACAAAACAATAACTATAGCAAGATAGAATACATACCTCTTTGATGTAGAAAGTCTTCATGAAGCTTGAGTGCCTAGTGCCCCATGTGTGACACCTCAAATGGAAAATGACAATCATCAAAACACTTAGAATAGCTTGAGAGAATTCTACACTTCATCAAAATCAGCTAGCCCTTTCACTTTAAACACTAGTGGCCGATTTGGTCAAGAATAAGATGCTTATATAGTTAGGGTTACACCATGTAAACCCTAATTGACATGGCCTTTCATTTCCATGATCCATGGGTACAAATACACCATGGAGCATCCATGGACCATCCTATGGGTTTTAGCCCAACTTGATTATCCATGGAGCATTAGCCCACTATACAAGTATGGATGATTTACACAATCAACCATATATTTAATTAGTCTTCTTTTGATCACTTAATTAATCCTAGATTAATTCTTGATCAATATTAATTAAATAATCTTATTATTCTTATTATTAATATACTAGAACTTATAATATATTAATAACCATAAGTGTCTTATTTCTCTCATTATAGTCTATCCAAGTGCATGATGGTATGCAACCCAAATGGACCATGTCGGGTCGGGTCAAGTCTTACCAATTATAGTTATGGACTTAGACATTAATCCAACAATAAGCTCCCCACAAACCCCAAAATGATGAATCCATAAGAGTAACAGCCCAAGGATGCGATATTACCTCAAAAGAACGCCCCAACTGCAATGGAACTCGAATCCAAGCAAAGCCTCTTGCTCCAAGCCTCTTCTTCTTCAAGATTTCCTCAACAATTGGTTCTCCAAGCTCCCAAATGCAACTTGATCCACTCACATACGAAGGTTAGCGTTTATGGACTTGAGGATGAGTAAAGAGGCTGGGGGAATGGATGTTATGTTCTTTATATAGGGCTCAACCCCGAGAATTAGGGTTTTCTCCACTCAGCGCCTACTCGCCGAGTCCATCTTACTGACTCGCCGAGTCGGCTGCTTAACACGCGACCAAGTCGCGACTCTACTCGCCGAGTCCACCCATGTGACTCGCCGAGTCGCTCTTTCCCAATTTACTCTTTTAGCCCTTCAACTCTACTCTTGATATTTCAGGATGTTACACTTCCACATCTATCCGTACTTTCCTCAGGAATTGCTTCGACTCCACCAGGTCCCTTATCCACTACTACTCCAAACACTATCTCTTCCTAGGCTTGCCCTAGGGAAACCTCTGACTTAACTCAAACCAGTCTTCAGCTGCTGAAGGTCTCCTTGTGATGCCAATTAGCCGTTACCTGAATACCATCACATGTGATGAGGCTCAGATAATCCTTCGAGTAAAAGACTCGCCCCTACAACAGTTAGACTCAGACAATAGCTGCACAATAGGGCCCAATCCAGTACTTTGAGATTATTCAACCCTAATCACATGTGACGTGACGTATCCACCTAATGACTAACTCCCATCACTCGGAATCCCACAATGCACAAAGCAAGCAGCATTCAGACAAGGGGAAAATCTAACCACATCATACTCAAGCAATCATATCCATATAGCAAGAATCTGAACTAGCATGCAACACAAACTCATAAACTCAGGCATAACCTAAACAAGTTATCCTACTACTGTCTAATTGGCACTATCATGCAGCTCAAAGCACATATAACAGGCACATAAGGCATCATCCCAAGATCCTTAGTCCTAATCTAGCATGCTGTTCTACTAACTAATAATCAAATCATAAACTTGTATGAGTATTTTGGGGTACTTACTTGAGCTCGGCTGATTGCATGCACCACACCCCTTTTCTCTTTTTAAAGTTCTTTTCTTTCTGAATTCTTTTTGCTTTTCTAAAACTGTTTTCTCTCCCGAAACCCTCTTTCAAAAACTGTCTTTTCATTTTGAAAATTTTTTATCCGACCCCTTAGTTTGAGTTTAGGCACACCCAAGAGTATGCCCGAATCCCTTAAACCAAGGCTCTGATACCAACTTGTAACATCCCAAAATTCAAGACTAATTTTTTTTAATAAAATATTACTTAAAGCAAAATCATCAATCCAAATATAATCAGAGTATTAATTTTCAAAACACATGTTCATTATCAGAGTAAAACATTCCCAGACTGTCTAATCTATGGTGTGTGCCATGCGATCACCCCGAGCTCTTCCCTCCGCTACCGGAAGTACCTGAAACCAAAACTAAAAACCGTAAGCACAAAGCTTAGTGAGTTCCCCACCCTACCACATATCATGCATAACCACATACTGCACATACTAGGCCACGCCCGCTATCCTGGGCATCGCCCGCTACCTCGGGCCTCGCCCGCTACAACGGCCTCGCCGCTCCAGGCCTCGCCTGGCTTCGAGCGCCGCTCGGATACAGATCTGTTTCACTTAGGCCTCGCCTGTCATAGGGCCTCGCCCAATAACATATAATAGCACATAAACATATCACATCACATCACATAAGCTAAGCACATACTAACGGATCTTGTCCTAAGGCCTCGCCTATCTCTGGGCCTCGCCCTTGTCCTGCTACTGATGAGTCATGGAACCCCATCGATACTCCTGCTGATAGTGAGGTACGAGCCCAACCCACCCTCACTCCTTCCCTAACTTGGGCCTCGCCCCTAATCTGCTGCTACTGAGATGTGGAATACCATCCACACTCTGCTATTGGTGAGATACAGGACCTCGCCCACACTCACCTCCCTACCAGGCACATACAAGTATCACACAGATAACAAGTATAAACTATCACATAAACCATTCCATGGGCACCCGCCCTCTATCATTGGACCTCGTCCCGAATATCATACTAGCATACTGTGCCTAGGGCTAACCCCCGGGTCTTCTAGTCACAACTACATGGGCCGGCATTGTGGCCGTATACCCATTCATACAAAGGGTAACTTGTCGCACCCCGAAAACAGAAGGCGGAAACATTTCTGTGGTTGACTCCACGTTGAGTATCAAATCCAATGCACATAGTAATCAAAGTAAACAGCCATTACATTACATATATTTGAAAGTTTACATTTGTTTCAAAAGTAAATTGTACAAGTGTGATACATAATATATATATGAACAAAATGAGACGAGTCTTCTACACACTCCGTCTTCACCAAAAGAGATCACCGGGTACCTGTCTAATGCGGACCTGAGAATACAAGCAGTTTGAAAATCAGCATAAAGCTGGCGAGTTCATAAGATGTTTGTTTTCTGAAAAATGTACCAGTTTCCTTTAGTTTTCCGAAAAGGTTTGTTATCCAAGAAAATCCCATATTTTCTTATGTAAAACAGTTTAGTTATCTTTCATTACCAGTTCAATTACGCGTTATATGTTACCTCAGGAAAATCCCATATTTTCCTAAATGTAAGACCGATTGAATATCACAGAGTATAGTTTAATACACAAAACTATATATTGAGAATCATGGGATTACTATCCCGAATTAGATATAAAATACTTTAATATACGTGAAGTGTAGATGGAAAGTAGTTTGAAAACCTTGGGACTAACATCCCGTACTACATATAAGATAGTTTGATATACATGAAAATATAGATTGAATACCATGGGACTATCATCCCGGACTAGATACAAGATAGTTTGATATATATGAAAATATAGATTGAAAACCATGGGACTATCATCCCGAACTAGATACAAGATAGTTTGATATATATGAAAATACAGATTGTAAACCATGGGACTACCATCCCGGACTAGACATAGATTCAAAACCATGGGATTATCATCCCGTACAAGATATAGTTTCAAAACCATGGGATTACCATCCCGTAGAAGATATATATTGAAATCATGGGATTATCGCCCCGTACTAGATATAAGATATATACATACTGAAAACCATAGGAATAACATCCCGCACTAGATACAAGATCAATAGAATGAAAACCATGGGACTATCATCCCGTACTAGATATGGAAACTATAGATAAAAAGTAGATATGGAATTGAAACAAAGTGAAAACCAAACCCAAAGCGAAACTGTGAATAAAATTTTATTAATACCTATTGTAAGTCGGGTAACCATGCTGATATGACAACGAGACCTCCTTGACGGTTATCTGACGTCGGACGATATCCTGAATTTTTCACCCCAGGCGTGCCCGCCTAACTGTAGCTAGCAGTTAAGGTGTGGGATTGTCAGTCCTGAATAGATCTATTCACAAATTCCACGCTCTCCCTCCTGGAGAATCTGGTTACACTTCTGGGGAGGATTTACTAATAACCCAAAAGGGTAATGAAAAATATCACAAACTAGTACTAATTATTCACGGAATTCTCAAACGATATCAAACATACTAAACGATATGAAACATAATACAGTGAAAATAGTTATATACAATGAAATTATCTGGCAATATATACTAAGTGAAATGGAGATAAAATGAATCAGACATAGTTTATCTAATAACTTTATATATATCAATATGTGATTAAACGAGAACTAAAGAACCCCAAATTATTCCCATAATAATTTGATTAGTTAGATTATTTCCTTAACTGAAATTCATATAGTTGTGGTTGATAAATCATCTTTTATGCTCAGCATAATACATAAGGGGTAAAGATATTTATAATTTGCCAGATATTTATTGAAATTCATCAATGTCATGTTTTGAAAACATCTGTAATTTGCTTGTATTCGCCCCCCCCCCCCCCCCCCCCCCTAAAACATTGAAAAACCATTTAAAAAGGGTAGGGGTATGAACTCACCGGACGAGGAACGTGTCTGCTCGGATCCTAAACGTCGTTTCTAGGTTTGCAAATGAACGAGGTTCCTATGAATTATGAAAAGATACATATTTGTATCTAATTAGGACTTAGATTATTTATTTGGTAGAGACAAACACTTCTAGTTGTGGAAACACTCCCTTACAAGTGTTTGGAAGGACCCGGGTGGCGTTTGAAGTCACATAAGGCTTGGATATGGAGTTTACTCTTCAAGAATAAAATCACACAAGAGATTTCAGCCCTAATGACCCCATCCCCATGAGTTTACGGCCGTAAACTCATGGTGGGGTGTTTTATGATGCAAAATGGTCTGATACTACTTGGGAAAATTTTTCCAGGATCAATTCTAGGGCCTTGGAATGGATTAAACATAATTATGGACCATTTATTGGATTTTAGGGCACTAAACATCGAGTTTACGGCCGTAAACTCCCCCTCATACCAAATCCTTAATGTTTTGGTCCTTAATCAATCACATGCGATTCCAATCAATTTTTCCAAGCCTTGTATGAATTTTTAGGGGTCTTTGGACATGGATTTAGGAGTTTACGGCCCATGAATTCCCGGATGGCCGTGAACTCCTTAGATGGGGAATTTAATATGTTTTAAGGTCCAAATCTTGTTTGTGGTCACCTCTAGAATTTATCCCAAGGCTTATGGTGTGTGTAAATGGGATTTTAACACACTAAAAAGGAGTTTACTCCCCATGATAATGAGTTTACGGCCCAAGCATGATCTTGGGCAGTAAACTCATGTTTACTCCTATAAATTAATGTTCATGGTGTTCCAAGGCCAAATCCGATATTCTAAAATTCATATCTAAGCTTCAATGGAGTTTTGGAAGGTTTAAGGGCATAAAAACCCCATTTATATGAGTTTACGGCCCAAGCATGCTCTTGGGTAGTAAACTCATGTTTACTCTTCAAAATCCATGTTTAAGGCATTCTAAGTCCATTCCATTAAGCCATTAATCCATATCTCAGCTCCAAAGGTCGATTGGACGAGTTTTTGGGCTCTAAAACCCAATTTATGTGAGTTCACGGCCTAGGACTATTATAGGGCCGTAAACTCATGAATATGGTCCTATTCCATGATTTGAACTCGAATTTGAAGGCCTAAGATGTTATACTAGGAGTTAGGGTGGTTACCTTGGTGATTTGGAGCTTAAATTTGATGATTTTGGACCCTTAAACTTGGTTGAGGAGAGAGGTTACACAGAGAGTAGAGAGATGAAGCAAAAGCTTCAAATGAAAGCTTGAACATGATTAAATAAGTCCCAAAACTTGAACATGGTGGAATTCTAGCCGATACCGGCATTAAACGGGGCTTTTGGTCGCACCCGATTAAGTTTCCGTAACCCGGCGAGGATGTTTCTAAAATTTATGAAATAAACATTTTGGGCTAAAATGCATGAGTTCCTAAGGGGTTTGGACACTCATTAGTATTAAAATAAACATATAAATTTAAATAATTTAACCCAAAACGAAATCGGAACGAATTGATAAACGACGAATTTTTACGGGTAGAACGGGTTTTCGGCGATGGACAATTTCAGGTTGTTACAAAACTCACCTGCGCTGGCTGATCTGGCTGATGAACCCACTAGCTACTGCCCGACAACTCTCTGAACTCCTGTTCCACTCGCTCCTCGAGCTACCAATATCAATGCAACACTGAGTCTAACTAACCCCCGAAAGATAACCAAGTCAACTATGGTCAAAGTCAAAGTCCTGATCAAAGTTAACCTTCCAGGTCAACCCTACTCGCCGAGTCACCCTATTGACTCGTCGAGTTCATATGTTCAGAGTCCTTCTATTCGCGACTCGACTCGCCGAGTCAGTCCATGACTCGCCGAGTCTACCGCTTTCCGAGTCCTGACCTGTCTAACTCACCGAGTCTCCATTCGACTCACTAATTCGAGTCTCAACTCGAAGGGTTTGGGTATCGCGACCTGACTCGTCGAGTCCAAGAACAGACTCGCCGAGTCCAAGACAACCTTCAACAGACTCGCCGAGTTCCTACCCAACTTCATCCGACTCGACGAGCTGTTCATCCCACTCGTCGAGTTCCTCCAAATCTTCATGCTACTCGCCGAGTCCATTCAAAGGACTCGCCGAGTCCATTCAGATATCCATACATGCAGAGGACTTTTGAGTCATGCATGGACTCCAAACTGTAGATCTACCCTTGCCAAGCCTATTCCTCACGTAAAGTTGCAAACTTTACGTGTAGAGAAGGATATCTAGGCAAAATACACCATAAACTAGGGTTTAAGGCACAGAGGCTCCATAACCAACTCAGGGGCAGATACTTTATGCTTATTGATGGCGTGCCTAGGGTAGCACAGTAGAGTTGCATCCAAGCCCTAGAACTGGGCACACCAGCCAGATCCAGCCCAGCAGGCTCAACGCCCACTGGCGCCCCCGGGAGCGGAATGCCCAGGCGAAAGGCTCGCGTCCGCCAAGTGACGCTCTTCGCTCCAAGACAAAAGTACGGCCAGGAGATAAACAGTGGGATTAGAGCATTACCGTCAAAGCCAATGAGAGTGCTCTGACAGTTGAATGCGCATGACCCTCCAATCAGCTCCTCTGATCTTGTCTCCCCAAAAAAGCGATCCTGTCTGGTACGGACCAGACATGGGCGCTAGGTATAAAAGGACGCATTCTCATACTAGTGAGGTAAGCTCCCCAACCGATCTAGAAAGAACAAACACAAACCCTAAAGCCATCCTAACTTGACCGTCGAAGCGTTCTCACGGGAAGCGGCTGACGGCCCTTGTTCTTTGTGATCTTGCAGTTACAACCAGGCAACCAAGAAGGTCCCATCCCAGAGTCAGAAGCAAGGTCTCATCAAGAGCAAGGTTCCATCATTTGGTGCCATCCATTTGTGAGACGAAGAACACAAACAAAAGCACGAAATCAAGCATCAATGGCGTCCAACGGTAGCGAGGGACAACCAGTTAGTCCCATACGTCCCATGGCGACATTGGACGAAACGCCACTGCCTACAGCGACCAATAGGTCAGTTTTGGTCGAAGGAAGTTCTACAGCAGCCGCCGGAAATATTTCGCAACCGTTGTCTTCTTAGCAAAGAGCAACTCCGGTGGAGCTACTTTCGCCCACACAGCTTCAGACGCCACCATTGTTTGCGCTGCCGCAGCAACATTCGCGGACAGTCCACTCAACTGCACCTCCATCGAGCCATACTTTCAACCTTTCACCATCGTTTGTAACACCTACATCGTTCCAGACGACTGGTGGACAGAATTCCACAACGCTATTACCACCATTGGTCCAAATCATGATGAACAACTCACCACCCGTATACCCAACGGTCGGAGCATGGACTGGACCGACTATTCCCCCGAACAACAGCTTACAACAGCCGATAATGATCAACCCTGTTACATCCATGACACAGCTAGTTGTTCAGTGCTAAAGAAGGAGATGGAGGAGAAACAACTTAAGGGAGACTTGGTGGAGGTGGCATGAAGCCTACGCGCCAAATTCGATGCTGAGAACGCCAAGGGTCCATCCCGCGAAGGAGTTCAGCCCAAGGAGATATTCATGATACGCAGCAAAAGAAGTAGGGAGGAACAGCGAGGAGAGCAAATCATTGTTAAACCGTCAGCTCGCGCGCTCACGTTCTTCATACAGGATCCTCGGCCATACGGTTGGAAGGGCGACAACCCTCTGATAATACAGGCATCCATCAAAGATGTGACTATCCATAGGGTCTATGTCGACACCGGGAGCTCACCAGACATCATCTATGAGCATTGCCTCCGGCTTCTCCCGGATCGCTTGAAAGACAATTTGCGACCTACGACGGGTAGGCTGGTGGGATTAACCGGCCACAGCCTGTGGCCGTTGGGCACAATCCACCTCCCCTTAACAATTACTAGCCACGACAAGCAGCGGAAGAAGACCGCCCTGATAGACTTTGTGCTCATTCGACACTCGGCGGAACACAACATCATCTTGGGAAGGACTGCCCTCTTGAAGCTAGGGGCCGTACCTTCAACCATGCATGGGATCATGAAATTCGACACACCAAAGGGCGAAGCCACGATTTTGGCCACTCCGCCCAGAGAATTGCGGTGCTATACGGTTATGAAGCCAGCAGAAATAACCAAAGGGCCCAAGAGGCCCATGGGCAATCCGGCAAAAGGGAAGGAGGTAATCAATGAGGGATATCCCGATCAGCCGATCGATGTTGGAAGCGACCTCCCAAGCCACACAGGAAGAGCACTGGTCGACATGCTCAAACGCTACAAACATGTATTTGCTTGGACACCACGGATATGTTAAGGGTAGAAAGGAAGGTCATCGAACATAAGCTGATGATCAAACCGGGGGTAAATGAGGTTAACCAGAAGAAAAGGGTACAAGGAGGAGACCGTAACAGGGCGATCAATGCAGAAGTGTCTAAGCTGACGGAGGCCGAAATAGTAAGGGAGGCGACGTTCCTGACGGAGGGAATCCGACGAAAGAAAAGGTGTGGGTAGTTGAAGAGGCCCCTACCGGCGATGGTTCATGGACCCTGTACACGGATGGAGCGTCCAACAGGGAAGGCTCAGGGGCGGGGCTGATCCTGACTAGTCCAGAAGGAGAAGAGGTAACCTACGCCCTCCGTTTCGACTTCCATACATCGAACAATGAGGCGGAGTACGAGGCACTACTCGTAGGATTGCGACTCGCCAAACAGATGGGTGCGAAAGCTGTAACAGCACTAACCGACTCAAGGTTAGCAGCGAACCAATTCAATGGGAGTTTTGAGGTAAGAGACCAAAGAATGGGAAGGTATGTAAAGATGGTAAAGCAACTGGTAGGATCATTTGGCCAATTTACAATCAAGCAGATACCCAGAAGTCAAAATAAGAGGGAAGACGCTTTGAGCAAGCTAGCGTCCACTTGTTTAGACCACCTGTCAAAGAAAGTTTTAGTGGAGGTGCTCCAGGAGAGAAGCATTGATGAACAGCAGGTGAACATCCTGACCCCTGAAGGACCCACATGGATGACGCCGTTCCGGGAATACCTCCAGAGAGGGGTGTTACCGGACGACCATGACGAAGCCAGAAAAATACGTATAAAGGCGCCCTCATACGCAATGGTGAACGGGGAGTTGTACAAGAAGGTGTTCACGTCTCCATGGCTAAACTGTTTAGATCAAGCCAAGGGGAGAGAGATATTGCAGGAAGCACAATCAGGGCAGGTAGGCACACACGAAGGAGCGAGGCATTTGACAGGAAAGGTGCTACAAATGGGGGTATACTGGCCAACGATACATCAAGACGCAGTAGAAGTAACCAAGAAATGTGGGGAGTGTCAATCTTACGCCCCAGTCCAAGCGGAACCCCCGGCGCCGCTAAGCAACATATCCAGCCCATGGCCTTTCTACCAGTGGGGCATAGACATAGTAGGTCCATTCCCAGAAGCACCAGGAAAGATGAAGTATATGGTGGTAGTCGTGGATTACTTCACAAAGTGGATTGAAGCTAAACCATTGGCATGCATATCTAGGAGGCACATGATAAAATTTGTGTGGAAAAACATCATGACAAGATTTGGAACACCTAAGGTTCTCATCAGTGACAATGGTTTGCAATTTGCTGAGAACCCGTTCAGAGAATGGTGCGCTGCCAAAGGGATAAGCCAACGCTTCACATCGGTGGCACACCCTCAAGCGAATGGTCAAACAGAGGTGTCCAACCGAACCATTGTCAATGGGATCAAAAAGAGGTTGGGCAAAGCAAAAGGGAATTGGGCAGAGGAGATACCAATGGTGCTATGGTCATACAGGACTACACCACGGAAAAGCACAAGGGAAACCCCTTTCAGCTTGACATATGGGACTGAAGCCATGCTCCCCATGGAAGTGGCAGTGAATACGCTAAGGGTGGCCTACCAAGATGAGGAAAGCAACGTACAAGGCCTGAGGATAAACTTAGATATCCTAGAGGAGAAACGCGAAGAGTCGGGAGTACGCCAAGCTGCGTATAAACATGCAACAGAAAGGTATTACAAAAAGGAGAAGGCCTTCAAAGTGGGCGAGTATGTTTTGAGGAAAAATGAGGCCAGTCGGGCACAGCCCTAGGGAAAGCTGGGCCCAACGTGGGAAGGCCCATACAGGGTCACAGAGGCAAACAGGAACGGGGCATATGTGTTAGAGACGATGGAAGGAAGACCCATTCCAAGAACATGGAATGCTAGGAACCTAAAGAAATATTTTTTCTAAGGAAGAGGAAAGATGTAACTCTAGTTGAGTATATTGCACCTTAGAAGTACTTAGAGTACATTTATCCATGCTAAGTGACATGAGAATTGATACTCAGTGTATTCCTATGTTTAAAGGCATGAGTTTAGTACTCGACATATATAAAATTTCATGCATAAGTGACATGAGCTTAATACTCAGTGTATTTAAAACACCCTCGGTTAAATAGTAATGCAATTGCTGATTTCTAATACTTAGTGTAATAATCTCCAACGATTGAATGATGAGTGCTAAGCGCACTCAATGTGAACACTTAGCGTGTCAATAATAACAAACAAGGCAAAATATTTGGCACATCTTGAGCAATAGGCCATAAACGAATAAGCCAAGCACAAAACACAAAAGGAGATAATAGATAATGCTTAGTGCATATCAAACACATACATATAAAAGAAAAAACATTGCTCTGGGCAATTCAACCATTGCAAAGCAAAACACATAGACTAAATAAAACAAGGAAATATTACGGCTTCAAACCATCACCAACAGACTTATCACCAACCACAGCCCCCTCCACAACATCATCCGCACTCACTTTCCCAGCCAACCCATCAGAAACTTCCCTATCATCGGCCACCTCATCAACATCGCCACCTCCAGCGCCTGCTCGACCATCACCATCTCCAGCACCTGCTCGACCATCACCACTAGCACCATAATCTTTACCATTCCTTCCCACACCAATGTCATTAACAAGCACCATTTCACGACCTGCAGCATCCTCAGGAGTGCCCTCTGAACCAAAAGAACACAACTCTCGCAAACCATCAATACCCATCTCTCCCAGACCCAACAGACCTACGTGATCCATACTAGCAAAGGATAAGAGAGCATCACTTACACTAACCACAGGCCCGACAGATAGCGAACTAGCACCCGCTTCCCCACTTTCACCACCAGTTAAAGTTTTCTGAACAGATTCAACCCCGGCCACATATGCAGCATGGCGGATAAGACTGATAGCATTGGTAAAGTTAGGATGCTCTATCAGCTTATCAACGACACGCACAACATCAATTTGCAGTAGCCAATCCAAATCTCGATGAACAGCGCACACATCTGCTTGCAGCGACGACACAAGCTTGTCATGGTCAACGATGTCACGCTCGATACTTTCAACCTGGATCATTAAGCCTTCATTCATTTGAGTGAGAGAATCAACCTTGGGCTCTAATCCAGCCCTAGCCTCATCAAGAACATTCTTCTCAGACGCCAACAATTCACATTTCTTTTTAGTTGAGCAAAGATCATCGCCAAGCTCACCCAGACGGTGCTCCAGGCTTGCCACAGCGACCCGCAGGTGGCATGAGTGGTGTCCATCTCACCAAGGCTATGGATGCACCGGGAACCTACAACAAGATAGAACATCGCTTGCGCCGCATCATAAGCCATGTTGTGAGAAAGGGTAGGGCTACCCATCGCATCCATATCCCCCACTGCAGCCGGAGGGAAGGCATGGCACGAGAAATCCAAGGCATTGGCACGAACAGAAAGACGAGAATCGTTGCGAAGATCCCAAGATGGCACAAAAACTGCCGACCCAGAAGCACCATCACTGGGGCCACCATCTGTGGAAACTGTAACTGGCCCGGGGGGCTGAAGCCTTTTGGGGAAGAAATGCTCGACGAGGAGGGGGAAGATGCTTGAACAGATCCACCTCACGAAACTCCGGTTTGCCTCGATAGCATTTACGCAATACCTCATCTATGGATAAGGAAGACTCAACACCTAAAGAAAAGTAGAATGAAATGCAAGTCACATGGAGGCGGTTAAAAGAAACACCAAAAGTAAAATAAAGAGAGAAACAGGGCGAATGCGACACTCACCATCAATGACAGAGTAGAACACCGCCATCTTGCCACGCTGCCTCCAGGAGGGGCTCATCCCTACCCCGGACAGGATCGCTTCGGAGTAATCTTCAGCGGTTACTTGCACACTTTTCAGGTAATCGGTGACTTCTTGATTGTGAGGAAAGAGCTTGGGGACAGTATCGGTGAAAGTATTGGCATGGTAACGACCACTCCCAACCAGTTCCTGATTCACCCAAAACCACTTGTCTTGCCAATTCTTGGGGGTACGCCCATCAAGAACTAAGGCATGCCCCCTTCGCCGGGCCGAAAAACTGCACTTGTCACCGGTAAGGCAGAACCGGAAAAAGAACTTGAAAATGAAATAGTCGAAAACATACCCATTGGCTCTACAGATCATCTCGAAGGCAACCGCTTTGTTGACAGTGTTAGGGGTCAACATCTGAAGACTACAACCATCCTTCTGAAGAACCTCCTCTTGGAAATATGTCAGAGGCAATCGTATGCCAGCATCTAGGATTTTTAGGAAAACCCCAATTTTTCCACGGGGGGGGGGGGGGGGGGGGGGTGGGGGGGGGGGGGGAGAAGACATACTAGAGTCAGCAGAGGGAAATTCCACACCTTCTAAGCAGGATAAGCCATACATGACCTCCAATTTTCGGTACTCGGCAGAAGAAGGGACGATCCCAGGAAGATTAGCCATGAGAGGCAAAGAAGAATGAACACAAAGAGAAAAGAAGAACAGAGGAAGAAAAAGAAACTGTGCAAACACCCTCTTAAAGAAGAAGAAGAGGCGGGACATTTAAATGACTGATGTGATGATGTAACTGCCAACAGTCACGTCACCATTAAAAACGGAGCGACGGATAAAGAAAAACGAGCACGCGTCATTCAGTTAAGTCCAGAACGCCGTAACTAGCGCTGCAACGCTACAACTACTAGACTGGGGGACTTGATGGCGTGCCTAGGGCAGCACAGTAGAGTTGCATCCAAGCCCTAGAACCGGGCACACCAGCCAGATCCAGCCCAGCAGGCTCAGCGCCCGCTGGCGCCCCTGGGAGAGGAACGCCCAGGCGAAAGGCTCGCGCCCGCCAAGTGACGCTTTTCGCTCCAAGAAAAAAGTACGTCCAGGAGACAAACAGTGGGATCAGAGCATTACCGTCAAAGCCAATGAGAGCGCTCTGACAGTTAAACGCGTATGACCCTCCAATCAGCTCCTCTGATCCTGTCTCTCTAAAAAAGTGATCCTATCTGGTACGGACCAGACAGGGGTGCTAGGTATAAAAGGATGCATTCTCATAGTAGCGAGGTAAGCTCCCCAACCGATCTACAAAGATCAAACATAAACCCTAAAGCCATCCTAACTTGATCGTCGGAGCGTTCTCCCAGGAAGCGGCTGACGGCCCTTGTTCTTTGTGAACTTGCAGTTACAACCAGGCAACCAAGAAGGTCCCATCTTAGAGTCAGAAGCAAGGTCTCATCAAGAGCAAGTTTCCATCACTTATCAAGACCATAATATGCTTAGATCCAAAGTAGCAACATAAGATGTGGCTTCTAACTCAAAAGGGGTAGCTAATCATGGCTACAAGCCCCCAAAACTCACAACCATAATAGATCTAAAGGAGGGAAACAACTGAATACCTTCAATAACTCAGAATGTTTCCCCAATATTCAGATCTAAGGCCAATACTTGAAGCTTCAATGCTTCCCCTCTTTCTTCTTCCTTCAAATCACTCAAAAATGGCTTGGAAGCTTGAATGGGCAACAATGGGGCTTAGGATTCGATGTTCTGGGGAAAGAGGCAGTAAAGGAACCTTTAAATAGGCCCCAAGTCCCGAATTTAGGGTTTTCCTCGCACAGACCAGACTCGCCGAGTCCCCATGGCCGACTCGCCGAGTCGGTCACTTACTCCTCGACCCGGATCCCGCTCGGACTCGCCGAGTCTCCCCTTAAAGTTAGGGTTTTCTTTCCTTTCTTGACCTCCAAAACTTTGGGTGTTACAAATCTCCCCCACTTAAACTAAACTTCGTCCTCGAAGTTTGCTATGGCCCACCTCCTGCGATCTGCCTCCAATATCCCACCAATTATTCTAACACCAGCTGCCTACCTTCACTGGCCTTCCGCTCGGTCATTCCGACTAACACTAATCCTTGTGGATAATAGACTTGGGTCACCCTGACCCTGAACATCCTGGAAACACAACTTACTCAACGACCATCCTTCTGGTACTCACAGAGTACTGCACTGAACCTATAGGGGTTCACCCTTCTTTCCTTGCACAAATTCCTTGCCTTCCCAAGGCAAAGCTCCATACCAACTATTTCCTCTGTCACTATGAAGGTCCTATCCTTCACCAACTCCATCACCCCCCGCTATTTCCAGTACGGTTCATCACCGCCAGTAACCACTGACACTCCTCTCTGTCAAAACTTGGTGTCGAGCACCCCTCGATTCAACTAACTGAATTCCACCATACACTGCTTACCCACAGTACAACTGACTAAAAATTCTGCTATTCCTTGTCTACCTTCTGGATGAACTGAGACCACCCTGGTCCCTACCAACCTATCAATGTCTGGATTACAGGCTCCCACCGGTATCTAGTCCCAACACCACCACTAGTCGCTCCCAGCGACTTCCGAAGAAACTTCGACCACCTATAACTGCTCAATCTATTCTCCCATTCAGGCACTACAAACTTGGGATTCCCGACCCCCTAACTTGACACTACGGTCCCTACCAGGTCACACCTGCTCTGCTAAAACTCACGGGCCTTGCCCACGGGTCCCACCCACCTTTATCCTTCTAGTCCCACTAGTCTAATCACTCTCGCTCGGGCCTCGCCCACGGGTCTCACCCAACCATACTACTGAGCAACCTTGCTCTCAGGTCTTACCTACACTACTAATCTCATACGGGCCTCGCCCACGGGTCTCACCCAACTATATCCTGGAGCGGCCTCTCCCCAAGTCTCACCTCTCTAGGGCTATACAGGCAAACTCCCTATCATTCTCATCCACTACCCATTCCTGATCCCTATCTGATCACTAGGAGATAAGGGCCTCACCCCAACTCCGCTACCGAAGCTACTAAGGAATGCTACGGCTTACCCGTAGTCTTACATCACCATCCATTGCTGACTGCTAGTGAATGCTACGACTACCCCGTAGTCTTACAACACTTCCACCACTGACTGCTAGTGAATGCTACGGCTGCCCCGTAGTCTTACATCACTTTCTACCACTTACTGCTAATACGAAGGCACCCATGTGCCATTAGCTCTCAAGATCCTCATTCCGACTCCCTCGAGTCCTACGGACGATCCACAACCAGAATTTCCAACCACGTACTAACCATTACCATCACACGCACTAGCTGATGGGGAGTTTGTCAAACTCCCAACCCTAAAATCCTCAATCCATCAAACGCTGAACTACTTCTTTTCCTTCTAGGAGGTCGCACATTCATTTTGGGTCTGCGTGCTCCTACCTTTGCACACTCGGAGGATTCTCGCCCACTTCGATCCTGCTTACCCCTTGTTGCTCAATACTCAAAAAGAAATCCCAATCCTTGTTACCATTCTATAATCAATCTACTGATAAACCCAAGCTTACCATAGCTAGGGATCTAACCAATCCATCTCTAACACTATACAACTCTGATCTAGCAAGAAATACCAAGTCCCTCCCAAGCATGCTACAATTACTACATCCTATGTAACCTTCTCCAATTGGGCACATCCCCTCACTACCATTCGAATATTCAAGGCATGCAGATGGCATATAAATCGATCACAATCAATTGTTCAAAAATAAAATACTCATACCGATAATGATGCAGAACCATAACAATATAATCATGCACAAATAAAAGAATTGAAAACCGAAATCGAATACCTGCAACGTCCGGTGCTGATCGCGCCTCCAAGGTAGTCATCTGAAGAGCTCTGCCTCCTACCGCAGGCGCCTCTGCACGACCCTGACGGCCGTCTGTGATCCTTAAAGTTGCAGGGGCAGGTGCCATCACCCATCCTGCTAACAAAAAATTGGGGCACTGGGCCTTCTTGTGGCCCCGCTGATTGCAGTGAAAACATAACAAGTATGATCCCTGTGCAGTTGTAACAGTACAATCCCTGCTGAAATGACCAGTCCGACCGCACTTGAAATAGCCAGACTCACCACCGCTACCACTCCTGCACGCGCCCCCGTGCGCCCTGCCACACTTCCTGTACCGACTGCGGTCCTGATAATCCCTCGATCTCGAATCCGATCCCTTGGGCCATTTGCCCAAACCTGCAGCTACCTGAACCTCATCCGGCTACCTCTTCCGGATCTGCTCCAAATCACTTTCCCTCTCTCTAGCCCGAGAAATCATATCTTCCAGCGTCTTATAGCTGGATCTGATCATGAACTCTCTGATATCATCCCTCAACATCTCGTGGTATCAGGCCTTCTTCATCTCCTCATCTGCGACATATTGCGGTACAAGAAGAGCCCTCTCCCTGAACTAGGCGGTGATCTCCGCCACAGTCTCAGTGGTCTGTGTCAAATCCTGAAACTCCTATGCCAACTGCTGTACCTCAATAATCGGAGAAATCTCCGCCCTGAACCTGGCCGAGAAACTACTCCAAGTCATCGTGTCCAACGCAGCATCATCCCCCAAAGCATGACCAATCTCCTCCCACCAATCGCTCGCTCTGTCCTTCAGAAGACAGGAAGCGAGTCTGACCTTGTCCCCCTCGGGACACCGGCTCGTACGAAATGCGTTGGCAATATCAGCCAACCATCTGCTGCTAGCGATTGGGTCTATAGCTCCATGATAATCTGGTGCCCCGTAAGCCCTGAACTCTCAAAATCTCAAGGTACGCGCTCCCATCAATGCCATCATCTCAGTACAGAAGGCTCCCAGCCTCTCATCCAAAATCTCCAATATACCCTCCTTGACCGTGCCAAAGATCACAGGAGTCTGATCTAGAATACTGCGCGTAACCTCGGCGGATATCAACTCCCTCATTCGCTCCTCGAGCTGCTCGGCCCCTGAACCCGAGCCTGATCCCTCTCTGGCACCTGATCCGCCCGTTGGTCTTTCTCTCAACGTCACCATGCTGAAAACATAATACATCCACTATCAGAATACTCATCACTGCTGCGAGACCATACACACTCCCTACCAGGTTCCCGGTCTTGTCTCGGCCTTTCCCGAGTTGAGTACGGATCCTCTGCTTTCAGTAGTACGGGCCTATACTACCTTCCACATCTATCCGTACTTTTCTCAGGAATTGCTTCGACTCCAGCAGGTCCCTTATCTACTACTTTTACTCCCAGCACTATCTCATCCTAGGCTTGCCCTAGGGAAACCTCTGACTCAGCTCAAACCAGTCTTCACTTGCTGAAGGTCTCCTTGTGATGCCAATTATCCATTACTTGAATACCATCACATGTGACGAGGCTCAGATAATCCTTCGAGTAAAAGGCTCGCCCCTACAACGGTTGGACTCAGACAAGAGTTGCGCAATAGGGCCAAATCCAGTACTCTGAGATTATTCAACCCTAATCACATGTGACGTGACGTATCCACCTAATGACTAACTCCCATCACTCGGAATCCCACAATGCACAAAGCAAGTAACATTCAGACAAGGGGAAAATCTAACCACATCATACTCAAGCAATCATATCCACATAGCAAGAATTTGAACTAGCATGCAACACAAACTCATAAACTCAGGCATAACCTAAACAGGTTATCCTACTACTGTCTAATCAACACTATCATGTAGCTCAAAGCACATATAACAGGCACATACGACATCATCCCTAGATCCTTAGTCCTAATGTAGCATGCTGTTCTATTAACTAATAATCAAATCATAAACTTGTATGAGTATTTTGGGGTACTTACTTGAGCTCGGCTGATTGCATGCACCACACCCCTTTTCTCTTTTTAAAGTTCTTTTCTTTCTGAATTATTTTTGCTTTTCTAAAACTGTTTTCTTTCCCGAAACCCTCTTTCACAAACTGTCTTTTCATTTTGTAAACTTTTTATCCGACCCCTTAGTTTGAGTTCAGGCACACCCGAGAGTATGCCCGAATCCCTCAAACCAAGGCTCCGGTACCAACTTTTAACATCCCAAAATTCAAGACTAAAAATTTTCTTTTAATAGAACATTACTTAAAGAAAAATCATCAATCCAAATATAATCAGAGTATTAATTTCCAAAACACATGTTCATTATCAGAGTAAAACATTCCCAGGCTGTCTAATCTATGGTGTGTGCCATGCGATCACCTCGAGCTCTTCCCTCCGCTACCGGAAGTACCTGAAACCAAAACTGAAAACCGTAAGCACGAAGCTTAGTGAGTTTCCCACCCTACCACATACTACACATACTGGGCCACGCCCACTATCCTGGGCCTCGCCCCCTACCTCGGGCCTCGCTCGCTACAACAGCCCCGCCGCTCCAGGCCCTGCCTGGCTTCGAGCCCCGCTCGGATACATATATGTTTCACTTAGGCCTTGCCTGTCACACGGCCTTGCCCACTAACATATAATAGCACATAAACATATCACATCACATCACATAAGCTAAGCACATACTAACGGATCTTGTCGTAAGGCCTTACCTATCTCTGGGCCCCACCCATGTCCTGCTACTGATGAGTCATGGAACCCTGTCCATACTCCTGCTGATAGTGAGGTACGGGCCCAGACCACCCTCACTCCTTCCCTAACATGGGCCTCGCCCCTAATCTGCTGCTACTGAGATATGGAACACCATCCACACTCTGCTATTGGTGAGATATGGGACCTCGCCCACACTCATCTCCTACCAGGAAAATATAAGTATCACACAGACAACAAGTATAAACTATCACATAAACGATTCTTTGGTCACCGGCCCTTTATCATTGGACCTCATCTCAAATATAATACTAGCATACTGTGCGTAGGGCTAACCCCCGGGTCTTCTACTCATAACTACATGGGCCGACATTGTAACATCCCGAAATATCAAGAGTAGAGTTGAAGGGCTAAAAGAGTAAATTGGGAAAGAGTGACTCGGCGAGTCCATGGTTAGACTCAGCGAGTAGAGTCGCGATTTGGTCGCGTGTTAAGTAGCCGACTCGGTGAGTCAATGAGATGGACTCAGCGAGTAGGCGCTGAGTGGAGAAAACCCTAATTCTCGGGGTTGAGCCCTATATAAAGAACATTATGTTTCCTTCCCAGCCTCTTTATCACCCCTTGACTTCTAGAAACCCTAATTTCGTGGAGGAACCCCATTGTTGAGCAAATTAGAGCTTGGAGAGGTGGTTGTTGAAGAGATCTTAAAGAAGAAGAGGCTTGGAGCAAGGGGCTTTGCTTGGAATTGAGTTTCATTGCAGTTAGGGCGTTCTTCTGAGGTAATATCTCGTTTTTGAGCTGCTATTTCCTAGATGCATCATTTTAGGGGTATTAGAGATCATATCTTTGGATGTATTGGAGTTTAGGGGTTAGATCTGAGGTTACTACCTCAGATCTGGAATGGAGAAGGGTTGGAATGCATGAAAGTCCCTGTTTGTGAGTGGTTGATGGAGCTATTTGGTCCCAAACCTTAGCCCAAATGTGAAATTGCATAGATCTCTTTGGATTCACATAAAGTTTGCCACTTTACGTGATGGATGAGTTGTAGGAGGCTAGATCTATGTTTTGGATCAATTGCATGGCCTGGAATGCTTTGGTATGGATTCAGACCGGTGGTACTCGGCGAGTCACATGGGTGGACTCGACGAGTTGCTTGAAGATAAGTTGGAACTCGACGAGTTGGAAGAACAACTCGGCGAGTTGGATGAAGATGGCCTGGAACTTGGCGAGTTGTATGAACAACTTAGCGAGTAGGTTGAAGATAGCCTTAGACTCGGCGAGTCTGTTGTTGGAACTCGGCGAGTCTTGTCAAAGAGTTCCAATATTTTCTGGTTGAGTCGAGAATCGGCGAGTCAAGGGATGACTCGGTGAGTTGTGTGCGAGTGGACTCAGCGTTGTGGAACTCGGCGAGTTGAGACGCGGACTGGGGAAGTTCTGAGCATGGGGACTCGACGAGTCAACGGGTTGACTCAGCGAGTAGGGTCAACCAGGAGGGTTGACTTTGACTGAGGACTTTGACTTTCACCATGAGTTGACTGTTGACTTTTAGGGCTTGGTCAGCGATGTGGCCTTTGGGCCAAGAGAGGGGTAAAATAGTCTTTTACCCTTAAGAGGGTGCCATGAGAGGGTTGATTCTAGTCTTGAGAGTTATATTCATGAGAGTATATGTCTTACGTGTTAGGCGGTGGCGAGTTCGAGATTCAAGTGTGGGGATATCTGCTTTCTGCTTGCCAGGTGAGTCTTCTCGCTATACTTTACCTTGAGTAGGTAACTAGAGTTATGTGACAGAGTATTTGTATGCTATGTATGTTATGTGTTGTACTGCATTATTTCTATGTGATTTATGTTGTGCATGTTTTCAGAGTTGGAACCGGAGGGTTCCTAGAGTTAGAACCGGAAGGTTCACAGAGTTAGAACCAGAGGGTTCACAGAGCAGGGTCCACGGACCCACAGAGTTATAGCCTCGAGTGGCTAATATGTGTTATGTGTGGTATTTTGGGGAACTCACTAAGCTTCGTGCTTACAGTGTTTTGTTTTATGTATGTGTTTTAGGTTTCTTTCAGGATCACGGGACGGCACCGGCTTGATTGTACACACCAGAGAAAGAGTCATGTTTTGAGGATCCAGGTTTACTATGCAAGTGAAAATGGAGTTATCATTTGTAATTCGATTATGAATGAGATTTAAAACAAGTGTTTCTAAAAATTAAACGATTATTTTAAAATGAAAAATTTGTTTGAAATTTTCGGTGTTACAAGTTGGTATCAAAGCCTTGGTTTGAGGGATTCGGATGCGCCTACGGGTAAATCTGGACTCAAGCTGAGGAAGTAAGAAAAGTTTTCAAAAGAAATGAATTTCTAAAAGTGAATAAGAGTTCAAAGAGAAAGCGAGAAAGAGCAGTGTGTACAATCAGCCAGAGCCCAAACGGTGATTTCCCAAAATACCCTTACTTTGTGTTATGAGATATTTATGATGCACTTTATGAGATATTATTGCATGCTAGAGACAGGCTAGGTATTTCATATGTTAGGACTAGAGTAGCCTGATTTGTGATGCCTTAGCCTAGGACTTGTTGTTATATGTGTTATGTTTTTGAGTATGTGATGAGTGAGAGTATCCAGTCAGAACCCATGAGGGGTAGAGTTACAGAGTTCGGTGGTACTTTCGAGGATGAGCCGAGAAAGTGGAGTTATCACTGAGAGTGAGTTCTATGTATTCTTCGATGCTCGAATGCTGCTTGCTTTGTGCTTTGTGGAACTCTCGATGATGGGAGTCAGATACCAAGTGAATATGACGATATTCAGGAGGTAGATGGCTGGCATCATTAGGAGCTCTTTAGCAGCTGATAGCAAAGAAGTAGGAGGACCAAGGAAGAGCCTAGGGAGTAACCTTAGCCAGACGAGTGCACTGGTAGGGTAGAGAATTTCGCTGGGGAGCGAGCACGCGCAATGGGATTGGTGAAAGAGCAGGTCAAGCAGCTACTCAGGAGCTCTGAGATGGTCCGTGTGGAAAGTATGGGTAGATGTGGCAGGTAGTATGGGCCGGTACTACTGAAAGCAGAGGACCCATACTTGATACAGGGAGTATTCTGAAGGTTCTAAGGAGCGGATTGAGGAGTGATGTTATGGTTCGAGTACCATACATCAGAGCGGATTGAGGAGTAATGTTATGGTTCGGGTACCATACATCGGAGCGGATTGAGGGGTGATGTTATGGTTCGGGTACCATACATCGGAGCGGATTGATGAGTGATGTTATGGTTCGGGTACCATACATCGGAGCGGACCAAGGAGTGATGTTACGGTTCGAGTACCGTACGCCGAAGCATATTGAGAAGAGATGTTATGGAATGAGTACCATGGTTCGTAGGGAATGATGCTTGTGGTTCTCCGGCTATCCGGTCATGATTGAGTTCGAAGAGGCGTCCCTTGAGAGGGAGATCGAGAGCCTCTCAGAGTATTTTAGTAAGGAGTCAGTGAGAAGGGAGAATTTCGATCTGAGTTGAGCGATCAGTCGATAAAGGAGATGTCACCTTCTATGATCTGGGTGGTACTGATTATGTTCGTGTGCAAAATATGAGAAGCATGATGTTTAAGTTTTGGGTTTGGGTGTAAACCCTGCAGGTCGTCATTGATGATGATTTCCTACCAGAGTATCAGGTAGCATGTGTGCCGCGAGGCAGTGATTTATCATGATCAGATAGTCAGTTGGGACTGAGATAGTCGAGGACCACATTACACCTATTTGAGTATAGTAGGATGTATTGTAGTGGTATTAGTGGGGAGTTCAGTCGAGTTTAGCAATGCAGAGAGTTTTCTATCTATGTTGGGTATTGAATATGGGTGTGGGTCTCCGTTCTTGGGATGATCCCGGTGTTGGAGCGTTGGTTGATGAGTTGAGGTGAGGGGTACGATGATTTTGTGGTTCAGTCTATGAGCCAGGGATGTTATTGAGCAGTTGAGTTGTTTGGTACTGGATTGGTACGAGATTTGGAACGACTAGGGGCAGTCATGACGAGAAGTTCTTGAGGAGTTCATCAGAGGTTCAGAGTATATGAGGTCGATTGATTTCCTTAAAGGGGATTATTGGGCGTTGTGTAGCACTTTCCAGGGGCAGGTGCGATTTTGCTGGTGAAAATAGTTGTGGGTTGGTTGTGTGCTAATTGGTGATGGTTCGAACCCTGAGTGGGGGGAGAACCGGGTATCGTATGTAAGAAAGCAAATTTTGTCAAGAGCAGTTATAAGTGGAGTATAGAGATCTGCGGTAAGAAATCATGAGACCAGAGATGTCGGTGATCGAGGGAAGGGGGTCAGAGTGAGTTAATGCGAAAGTACTTGTTTGAGAAGGATGAATGTCTCCACGGCAGGTGTTTAATGGTCAGGAACCTGGTAGTGGTCAGTGCTGTTGCAAGTAGATAACGAATGATTGGGCAGCCAACTCCCGGGTCGGTATGCGTATCCTTGCTTTGATTTTGAGCGGTGGGAAAAAGGGTTTCGGAGAATTATCAGCGTATTTCGTAGCGCTAGCGTTTTCTCGTATTCCAATTGAGAATTTGGATACACCGAAGTTGCATTTTGGGAAAAATGTAGATCTAATTATGGGGTTCAGAGGGAATGTATTATTATATCTACATGATGCTTGGGGGCAGGAGATCAGTGGTTGTGGCAGGATATTATGATGATTCTGTTGGGATATTCCGAGGTATCAGGGTATGATATCTTTATTTCGGGGTTACTCGTGAATCTGGAGTTGAGACGACTTGTGGTATATCAGGTATCTATGGATCTAGTGGGAGCCCTTCGAGTATGGGCATCCAGGGAGATTATTTAAGAAAGTGGATCTTCCCAAGGGTGGGCATTTTGATATGTCGATTGCCTCTAGAGTCTGTGATGTATATTCGAGTCGGGTATGGGTAGCTGCCTATGATAGTCTGCGGAGCGTGAGCTAGTGGAGTCAGAGGGTGTTGTGATACTGCGGGGAGCCGTAGTACTCACTTGTCAGAGGGTATTGTGATACTGCGGGGAGCCGTAGTAATCACTAGTCAGAGGGTGTTGTGATACTGCGGGGAGCCGTAGTACTCACTTGTCAGAGGGTGTTGTGATACTGCGGGGAGCCGTAGTACTCACTAGTCAGAGGGTGTTGTGATACTTGTAGGGTTTTGAGCATTCTAACACTCCTAAGTGTACATGCAACCCTAAATACCTTGGATCTATGTTTTCTCTATTATACATGCAAATAAGAACTTCCAAGGTATTATCCTAATCTAGCATACAAAACAATGACTATAACAAGATAGAATACATACCTCTTTGATGTAGAAAGTCTTCATGAAGCTTGAGTGCCTAGCGCCCCAAGTGTGACACCTCAAATGGAATCACAATCACCAAAACACTTAGAATAACTTGAGAGAATTCTACAACTCATGAAATCGGCTACCCTTTCACTTCATACTCTAGTGTGATACTAGTGGCCGATTTGGTCAAGAATAAGATGCTTATATAGTTAGGGTTACACCATGTAAACCCTAATTGACATGGCCTTTCATTTCCATGATCCATGGGTACAAATACACCATGGAGCATCCATGGACCATCCTATGGGTTTTAGCCCAACTTGATTATCCATGGAGCATTAGCCCACTATACAAGTATGGATGATTTACACAATCAACCCATATATTTAATTAGTCTTCTTTTGATCACTTAATTAATCCTAGATTAATTCTTGATCAATACTAATTAAATAATCTTATTATTCTTATTATTGATATACTAGAACTTATAATATATTAATAACCATAAGTGTCTTATTTCTCTCATTATAGTCTATCCAAGTGCAAGATGGTATGCAACCCAAATGGACCATGTCAGGTCAGGTCAAGTCTTACCAATTATAGTTATGGACTTAGACATTAATCCAACAGTCTCCCACTTGGATAAGTCTAAAACTATTATTGCGTATGACTTCAGGAACCAACTGGCAATCGTAGCTCTCAAAAGCTTCTGTCGAACTCTGACCTTGTAGATGAACTCTGACCTTTGTCAGTGACTTGTCCATTAGATAAGGGATCATATATTCCTCCATTCTAGATATCATATGGACTAAGACATGGATTATAATCATTCTCTCTGTCCATTTGTTGTTTCCCGATTTGCGATTTATGACGACTGACTAATTGAGCAAATCAAATTAGTCCTGGCCCGGCCGAGCACTTCCATTTGTCATCATCAAATCATCGAGGGGCCCACAGATATCGCTTTTATCCCGAAGGTAAAAGGAACGGATAAACTTCGACTCATATGGCTTGTTCTACTACTTGTTGAATCATACACAAAGGCACATTTTATAACACCGAGTCACCGTATGCGTTTACATGCAATCAATGTACTATCAACTCATAGTAACAACTCATATCTCTAGGTTTGAAGAATATAAGATATTATCGTCTCATGATCACTCGTGATAAAATCCATGAAGTGATTCCAATGAGCGCGGGTTGAGTCCAATACTCAGAACTTATGACCACTCATGATTGTTGTAGCCTTGTCCAACACCTTAGACCTCTACAACCCATCATGACAGTCTTAATTCATATCTACTTCCAACCTATGACCGACTGTGGATGGTTTGAATAACTTAGTCATTCCGGAAGAATAACCCAGTTTATTCGGGAAGTGAAAACATGCAAAATGAAACACAATAATAATTGAATCCAATATGGTATCAACTCTTTGAACATAAATAAAACACCTTTTATTTATCACGATATGATTACACATTATTCATTGTATACTGTTTCAGCTATCAACTTTATTCTTGAATTTAAAACAATAGTTGACCCATGCTCCAAGCATGTACACTATGTTTTCTTAACATTAGTCATGCCATACACCAAGTATGCATACTATGTTTGTCTATGATCTTTACTTTGTGAACTAGATCAATTGAACATTACTTCAATGATTCTCTTTTCACACTCCCAAATCCTTACCGCAATTGCAAGAATTCCAAATTCATGCCATTTACTGAAATCTGTTAGATTCTAAACTTATATGCATTGGTCCTCTTGTAATGATTATGCACAAAGTCATAAAGACTTGAAAACAAAAATTACAGAGCATTCCAAAGGAGATCAGTTCCTTGGAAACATCCTTCTTGCATTAAGTTTCCTTAATCTTACACAGATTGAAAAATCTTAACTTTGAAACATTTCCAGATTCCATTCTGACTTATCACTTCTGAACAAGAGTTGCCTCCTTACAGATTATGTCAATATGGTCCTTCCAGAATTATCGCTATACTTCCAACTGTCCTTGAGCAACCAATCTTTGGTAAACCTTAGATTGTCCTCGACAATTGTTTAATCCTTTTAGTCATATCCAGTTCTAAACCTTTTTCCCTTCTTAATGCCCCAGGCATTTGGAAAATTTTAGAACGGATGAATATAGCACATGTAATCGATCCTATATCCGAAGCATATGGGACACGATTCATGATGTCTTACATAAAGACTAAACCAGTCTTTTGCTATAATATTTCCATTTCAATTTGCCAAGTTCTCATAATTCAGATTATGAAAAGGGATGCCGTAATCATAATCGAATTTTAGAATGCAAATAATGGACCCATATACATAATTTCCTTATGTTGAGCCATTCCAACATGAAATTCATATATATATCCTCGACTAAATGATTAAAACCTCACGATCTAAGCTTATAGATTTGAGATGAAGTATAATTTCCTCTCCCTTAATTATAGCAAAACAACTTTTTCCCAATTGAAACTTTTGTTTTCTATAATTAACATTGCTAACTTGCAATACTTATCATAATTATCATGCTCCCACTAACATGATGATTATTAGCATAACACTTATGCTCCCACTAGCTTTGACATGTACTCAGAAATCAGCTGGACTTCTAGAAATCAATACTTCATTGACTTTCTTACCAAAGTTCAGATTTCTGATACTAGATTGTTTTGATAAGGCTTTATCAAAATCATACACCTTCCCTTAGATAGCACATGGGTGTGTCTAAACGATTTCAAGAACTATGAAAAGGGATGCCGTAATCATAGTCTTGATTGTTTTGACCTTTGCCATTTCTTACAAGTCCAGGTTAGTGTGCCGGTAAACCACACACGCTCCACTAACGACTTTGAGAATGCGAATATCACAATTGCTATCTAGATAAAATCTACTTAGTGAAAGTGTTTCCTCACCATCATTTTCATGAATCGGAGAGAAACCTTATGACACTTAGATTTATATGGTGTATGAGTTCCTACCCATATGAATTTGTCAAAACCATAATCACAAGACAAAGATAATGACAAATCCAAAACCATATGGATTGAACTCAATCTTCACTTCTTGCCACCTGGCAGCTCAAGGGCCTGCCATTGCTTCCAAGTTGTTGTGCAACAAATTGAGAACTCTAAGAACTCATATGCAAAGCCAACTTTAACTGGAATGGGCACAGAATATGTCAACACGATAGGTTATAAACCTCAAGTCGTGTGCTAGTGAAGAACTTTAGGGTCTCTTCTTGATTAGTTCTTGAGACTTTCAAGACCTTTAAGACTCCCACTGTCCTCTTGACATATAAGACTCCCTTGTCAAATATCCAAGAGATAGTGCGGATTCTAATCAAGAAAAACACTTTACCCAATTGGCCTAAGTTGGTCTTTGTTTTATCCAAAACATCACAACTTACCAATTTCAAATGTACAAGAGTAGAAAACTTTTACTCTTACATTTGACAAGCGTTTTAAACCTTCTTTAAGACATGTCACTCAAATGACAATCTTGGAGTATGACTCTAAGACTTGTATTGGAACGAAGTATGACTCATCTTCTTGATTTAACCATTTCAACAATTCAAGATCCCTCTTCTTAGTCATAAGAATGCACTAAGACTTCCTTAGAGAACTAATTGTGCTATGGTTTCTTAATCATTAAGATGATCACAAAAACTAATACTAAAGTACTCTCCCATCTTTTCAGATTTGAGAAACTTTTTATCCTTCTGCCTAATTTGATTCTTCTTATTCGCTCTGCCATACATTGGAACCTTTTTCCAATGTCTCAGAGTTACACTTAAGCTTGTAAGTATAATCATATTTACTGAGCTTTACTAAACTATGACGAATAATGTTATCGATCTTTTGTGGTGGACTTGACCAGTGCACAAGAATGTGTACTCGATCCCTTAGTCCTTCACTTAACTCACACATCCATGTGAGCAAGTAATTAGTCTTAATTTTCCAAAACTTGAAAGTTCTCATTCATCATGCTATACAACTTGCATGATTCCAAGTTCCGGTCCAATTGAAACTTGGTTGATGAGAATCTTTCCTTATTTGGTAAATTTAGACATTACCACAAATGAAAGAATCAATTTCATATTTCCACTCTTGCTGTTAATGGAATCTTATAAGCAACAATTTTTCCTCAAATGCCATTGTAAGGATATTTTAAAATAAATAAAATCAAAAATATTTTTCTTTTATTTTAAAACTTTGCAGAAAAACTTATCCTTACAATCCATATGAAAACTTGTTGTTATCTATTCCTAAGCAATATCTCATAACTCCTAAGAAGTAGCTCAAGAATCCGATCTTCAAACTATGCGATAGAAATCCATCTACGCCATTAGATTCAGCATATTCTTTCTTTAAGTTTCTTCACCTTTCTTTGATTCTTAAAACATCACCATGTGACCCAGTCACATCATGTATCAGGAATCTCAGAATAGAAACTTAACAGAGTTAGATAGTGGACTTTACCTGAAGTAGAGTCAAACTTGTTGACTTTAACATCCTTAGGTAAATTTTGGCAGCTTCGCAACCAATGCCCCTTTCTTTGGCAAGACAAACATATGGACCCTTTGATAATGGTACACGGGACTATCACAGACTTAGCTTTTCTCTTTACCATTTGGTCCAAGTTGACTATGGCCGATCCCTTTCCATTGGGAAGATAATGCTTTCCGGGATTTCCTATGTCACTATTGTCATTGTCCATCAAGTTTTAAGGAAGTTGATTTAACAAACAGATAAGATCATTAAGGGTCTTTTCATAGTTTGTTTCATAGGTGTCCCAAAGGAACTCACTATGTGACTTAGAAAGTGATTGAACCACCAACTTTCTCAAGACTTTGACACCCAACTCTCCCGGCTTGTCAATATGTGACTACATCTCCAAGATGTGTTCACACCTAGACCTTGCCTTGCCAATAGGGCTTGAGTGACCTTAAACTTTTCCAAGAACTTGTGGGTTAGGGAGAATAATTGGAGGAGGAGAAAGAAGTATGATTTCCAAAGGACATCATCTTCATTTAGGAAACCTTGTTTCAAAAGATTTGGGAAGATCATAGGTGTCTAAACCAGACATCTTTTGGGAGATATTCAAGATAGTTGATTTTAAGTCCTTAATATGACACCCAATATGAAATATTAAGGCTAGGACCCAACAAACTATTTTATAACTTAGAAGAGGTATGCCGTAATCCAAGCTATAAAATATTTGAAGGTAGGTGAATGACGATTCACCAATTTCCACCAAGATAAACGAAATGTATTATTAGGTTTTAATTGGTTTTGAAACTCCTAGATCTTTGAGATTCATTGAACTGTTCAAAGGCATGTTTCAATCTCGAGTGTGCCCTTCAGGTTTTGTGACTGGGATGCCGAGGATCACAAAACAAGGTGTGAAGTAACCATGCAAATTACTTGGTACCCTTAAGTGTTTACCCCTCAATCGATGTGCCGGTTAACCACACACGCTCCACTAACGACTTAGACAAAGTGTAAAGTGTAATTTCATGGGTTAGCACCTTATTCACATTTTTCCTAAGTAACTAAGATTGGGTATTATTAAGAGTTTAGTTACTTAGTATTATCATTAATACTTTTAATGAAGGGAGAATTCTAGTCCTGTCAAAACCGTTCGGCTAACGACCCTCCACCAGTCAAGCAAGCGGTGGGTGAGAGTGGACACCCATTAAGTTGCCATTTTATAGGCAACAACCTTATACCCACCTTATAGACCGGCTTCGTGAATGAGGCGTACTAGCGGTAAGACTGACTTTACTCTTATACATATATATATTATTAACTTATAATATTATAAAGTATAAGGGTTGAATTTTAACTTTTAAAATTCTAAGGGCTAACTTGGAATTAAAGTATTCATAAGTGAAAACTTTTCAAATTCCAAAACTTGAGGGCAAGTTTTGAAACTATTCAAAACTAATTAATTCCATAACTTATGTGTTTAAAGTAGTTTTAATCCAAAAACTCTTCAAGTTCCATAACTTGAGGACAAGTTATGGAAGACTTTAAACTAATAAAAGAACTAACTTTTCTTTATTTTATAACTTATGGATTTAATTATGGTTACATATTTATTCTTTAATGAAGTGACTCTTGAACTTCCATAACTTGAGGACAAGTTATGGAGTCATAAAAAATTATTCAATGACACAAGACTCTTCATTTTGTAACCATTGCCAACTTTTATGAGTTTTATGAGTCTTTAATGTGACTCTTCATGTAACTTGAGGACAAGTTACACAAACACATTTTATACTCAACTCTTAGATTAAAATGGATTGAAAACAACTATTTCAATTAACTTTTCTATTAATCTAAGCAACTCATAAGAACAAGATAATTCAAATCAAACTTTTTCATGTAATTAGTCTAAACCTTAAACTAATACAAAACATGAATCTATTGACAATTATCTTTGAAAATGGATTAGCATGAACATTACCACATCAAAAACAAGTTTATAAGTTCAAAAACAACTTAAGGTAATGTTCCTAGTCCATTTCTAGCCAAAAAACTCGAAAATATGCTGTCTGGGGGTCCAACTCGTCGAGTGCATGAACCAACTCGGTGAGTTGGATCGAATTGATCACATTTTAGGCATGGACTCGCCGAGTCCTCTGATGGACTCGCCGAGTCAGATGATCAGACAGCACCAAATTCGTTTTTTCAGCTTCAATTGCAGGTATAACAAGAAAACAAGCCTAGGCTCTGATACCACTATAGGGTTTTGAGCATTCTAACACTCCTAAGTGTACATGCAACCCTAAATACCTTGGATCTATGTTTTCTCTATTATACATGCAAATAAGAACTTCCAAGGTATTATCCTAATCTAGCATACAAAACAATGACTATAGCAAGATAGAATACATACCTCTTTGATGTAGAAAGTCTTCATGAAGCTTGAGTGCCTAGTGCCCCAAGTGTGACACCTCAAATGGAAACACAATCACCAAAACACTTAGAATAACTTGAGAGAATACTACAACTCATGAAATCGGCTAGCCCTTTCACTTCATACTCTAGTGTGATACTAGTGGCCGATTTTGTCAAGAATAAGATGCTTATATAGTTAGGGTTACACCATGTAAACCCTAATTGACATGGCCTTTCATTTCCATGATCCATGGGTACAAATACACCATGGAGCATCCATGGACCATCCTATGGGTTTTAGCCCAACTTGATTATCCATGGAGCATTAGCCCACTATACAAGTATGGATGATTTACACAATCAACCCATATATTTAATTAGTCTTCTTTTGATCACTTAATTAATCCTAGATTAATTCTTGATCAATACTAATTAAATAATCTTATTATTCTTATTATTAATATACTAGAACTTATAATATATTAATAACCATAAGTGTGTTATTTCTCTCATTATGGTCTATCCAAGTGCATGATGGTATGCAACCCAAATGGACCATGCCGGGTCGGGTCAAGTCTTACCAATTATAGTTATGGACTTAGACATTAATCCAACAATACTGCGGGGAGCCGTAGTACTCACTAGTCAGAGGGTGTTGTCATACTGCGGGGAGCCGTAGTACTCACTAGTCAGAGGGTGTTGTGATACTGCGGGGAGCCGTAGTACTCACTAGATGGCAAGTGAATGTGATGATTGAATGTTCTCCGATCAGTGTATGATGTGGAAGAGTTTTGGGCTTGAGTAGCCCTAGTATTGTGTTTTGGAGCCTGGGTGTTGAACCGGGGGTGAGACTGGGGTCTCCGTCTCTGTCGGGAGATGCGACGAGAAGCGCAAGGGATATGCGCAGCAGAAACCAGAGATCATAGTTGAGACGATCTTCGGTTGGATTGTATTTTTCTCGCATGAGGAAAAGAGAATTTCGTGACTTGCGTGTCACTGTGCCGAGATAGTGGTCATGGGGAGGAAGTTAGTGAGATATTTGGATCATGATATGGGTGACCTTTGGAGGCTCAATTGTGGAGTCAAAAGCTGATCTGGTGCTCAGTCTCGAAGAGGGATATGAGAAATGAGCTAGAGCTTATCATGATGATGTCTGAGGACACTTCAGAGTGAGCGAACGACTCAGACGCTCGAAGACATGCTTCGGGCATGTGTATTAGATTTCGGGGGGAGTTGTGGCACGTATTTACCCTTGGTTGAGTTATCCTATACCAACAGCCATCATTAGTGCATTGGTATGCCACCCTTTGAGCTGTTGTATGGGAGGAGGTGTCGGACCCTCATTTGCTGGGGAGAGGTGGCGCATGGACCTGAGAGCCCTTGGGAGCAGATCCAGAGCATGTGCGATACATGGAGTAGTGACAAGGTTGACAAGTGGATTTCCCTGGGTAAGGGAAGAGAAAGGTATGTAACCCCCCAGGGGGGGGGAGGGGGAAGTGTTGGTCCACGGAAGTGAAAGTAGTAGTGAGAATGGATGATTTGGAGTATGGTGGTTGAACACTATGTCTGTGACAGTGGTATGGAATGACATCATGATGGGATGTCTGCTGAGGACGCGGAAGGGATTCCGCGGGTGTAGAGCCAAGAGTCTCAGGATGGATGCAGGGAGGGAGTCTGGGACTCCCAGCTTGATTCTAATTAGGGTATTGGATATGTGCTAGTGGTTCATCCTGGGGGATGTTGGAGGATATCATCAGTGTATCGGGTTTTCCCAACCTGAGGGTGCTGGAGCAAGTTCAGCATGCGTATGTGATTGCAAGAGGAGAACTCGTGGGAGTTGCTCTGAGATTGAGAATGGGTCTTTCCGTCATCACAGAATGGATAGAGTGGGATTCGGATCGGGGATCCGATGGTTCATGGCTTTCTAGCCCTTATAGGTCGAGTGATTGTTGAGATTTGGGGGCAGTGATGCTTCATGGGTAATTCTCGATTGTTGAGTGTGATTATCAGAGCGTATAGGCAGTGCCCGGTTTGAGACGATGGTCAGGACACCGCAAGGAAAGAGGAAGTGGGTTCGAGTTTGATGGTTATGCTTGAGGAACCTGGTCCAGTTAGGGCCAGGTGGCGCGTCGTGGGAGTATTTTGGAGTTGAGTTGCCGTAGGCTTCGAGGATGAAGCCTAATTTAAGTGGGGGAGAATTGTAACATCTCGAAATATCAAGAGTAGAGTTGAAGGGCTAAAAGAGTAAATTGGGAAAGAGTGACTCGGCGAGTCCATGGTTAGACTCGGCGAGTAGAGTCGCGATTTGGTCGTGTGTTAAGTAGCCGACTCGGCGAGTCAATGAGATGGACTCGGCGAGTAGGCGCTGAGTGGAGAAAACCCTAATTCTCGGGGTTGAGCCCTATATAAAGAACATTATGTTTCCTTCCCAGCCTCTTTATCACCCCTTGAGTCCCAGAAACCCTAATTTCGTGGAGGAACCCCATTGTTGAGCAAATTGGAGCTTGGAGAGGTTGTTGTTGAAGAGATCTTAGAGAAGAAGATGCTTGGAGCAAGGGGCTTTGCTTGGAATTGAGTTTCATTGCAGTTGGGGCGTTCTTCAGAGGTAATATCTCGTTTTTGAGCCGCTATTTTCTAGATGCAGCATTTTGGGGGTATTAGAGATCATTTCTTTGGATATATTGGAGTTTAAGGGTTAGATCTGAGATTGCTACCTCAGATCTGGAATGGAGAAGGGTTGGAATGCATGAAAGTCCCTGTTTGTGAGTAGTTGATGGACCTATTTTGTCCCAAACCTTAGCCCTAATGTGAAATTGAATAGATCTCTTTTGATTCATGTAAAGTTTGCCACTTTACGTGATGGATGAGTTGTATGAGGCTAGATCTATGTTTTGGATCAATTGCAGGGCCTGGAATGCTTTGGTATGGATTCAGTCCAGTGGTACCCGGCGAGTCACATGGATGGACTCGACGAGTTGCTTGAAGATAAGCTGGAACTCGACGAGTTGGAAGAACAACTCGGCGAGTTGGATGAAGATGGCCTGGAACTCGGCGAGTTGTATGAACAACTCGGCGAGTAGGATGAAGATAGCCTTAGACTCGGTGAGTCTGTTTATGGAACTCGACGAGTCTTGTCGAAGAGTTCCAATATTTTCTGGCTGAGTCGAGAATCGGCGAGTCAAGGGATGACTCGGTGAGTTGTGTGCGAGTGGACTCAAAGTTGTGGAACTCGACGAGTCTCGGGGTGACTCGGCGAGTTGAGTCGCGGACTGGGGAAGTTCTGAGCATGGGGACTCGACGAGTCGACGGGTTGACTCGGCGAGCAGGGTCAACCAGGAGGGTTGACTTTGACTGAGGACTTTGACTTTGACCATGAGTTGACCGTTGACTTTTAGGGCTTGGTCAGCGATGTGGCCTTTGGGCCAAGAGAGGGGTAAAATAGTCTTTTACCCTTAAGAGGGTGCCATGAGAGGGTTGATTCCAGTCTCGAGAGTTATATTCATGAGAGTATGTGTCTTACGTTTAGGCGGTGGCGAGTTCGAGATTCAAGTGTGGGGATATCTGCTTTCTGCTTGCCAGGTGACAGAGTTATAGCCAGAGTCATGTGACAGAGTATTTGTATGTTATGTATGGTATGTGTTGTACTGCATTATTTCTATGTGATTTATGCTGTGCATGTTTTCAGAGTTGGAATCGGAGGGTTCCTAGAGTTAGAACCGGAAGGTTCACAGAGTTAGAACCAGAGGGTTCACAGAGCAGGGTCCACGGACCCACAGAGTTATAGCCTCGAGTGGCTAATATGTGTTATGTGTGGTATTTTGGGGAACTCACTAAGCTTCGTGCTTACAGCGTTTTGTTTTATGTATGTGTTTTAGGTTTCTTTCAGGTTCATGGGACGACACCGACTTGATTGTACACACCAGAGAAAGAGTCAAGTTTTGAGGATTCTGGTTTACTATGCAAGTGAAAATGGAGTTATGATTTGTAATTCGATTATGAATGAGATTTAAAACAAGTGTTTCTAAGAATTAAACGATTATTTTAAAATGAAAAATTTGTTTGAAATTTTCGGTGTTACAGGCATTGTGGCCGTAGACCCATTCATACAAAGGGAAACTCACCTGCACTGGCTGAACTGGCTAATGAACCCACTAGCTGCTTCCCGACAACTCTCTGAACTCCTGCTCCACTCGCTCCCCGAGCTACCAATATAAATGCAACACGGAGTCTAACTGGCCCCCGAAAGACAATCAAGTCAACTCTGGTCAAAGTCAAAGTGCTGGTCAAAGTCAACCTTCCAGGTCAACCCTACTCATCGAGTCACCCTATTGACTCACCGAGTTCATATGTTCAGAGTCCTTCTATTCGCGACTCGACTCACCGAGTGAGTCCATGACTCGCCGAGTCTACCGATTTCCGAGTCCTGACCTGTCCAACTCACCGAGTCTCCATTCGACTCACTGATTCAAGTCTCAACTCGAAGGGTTTGGGGTTTCGCGACCTGAGTCGCCGAGTCCAAGAACAGACTCACCGAGTCCAAGACAACCTTCAACAGACTCGCCGAGTTGTTCATCCAACTCGCCGAGTTCCTGCCCAACTTCATCTGGATCGACGAGTTATTCATCCCACTCGTCGAGTTCCTCCAAATCTTCATGCTACTCGCCGAGTCCACTCAAAGGACTCGCCGAGTCCATTCAGATCTCCATACATGCAGAGGACTTTTGAGTCATGCATGGACTACAAACTGTAGATCTACCCTTCCCAAGCCTATTCCTCACGTAAAGTTGCAAACTTTACGTGTAGAGAAGGAGTTCTAGGCAAAATACACCATAAACTAGGGTTTAAGGCAAAGAGGCTCCATAACCAACTCAGGGGCAGATACTTTATGCTTCTCAAGACCATAATATGCTTAGATCCGAAGTAGCAACTTCAGATATGGCTTCTAACTCAAAAGGGGTAGCTAATCATGGCTACAAGCCCCCAAAACTCACAACCATAATAGATCTAAAGGAGTGAAACGACTTAATACCTTCAATAACTCAGAAAGTTTCCCCAATCTTTAGATCTAAGGCCAATCGTTGAAGCTTCAATGCTTCCCCTCTTTCTTCTTCCTTCAAATCACTCAAAAATGGCTTGGAAGCTTGAATGGGCAACAATAGGGCTTAGGGTTCGATGTTCTGGGTGAAAGAGGCAGTAAAGCAACCCTAGGGGAGAGAATGAGACATTTAAATAGGCCCCAAGTCCCGAATTTAGGGTTTTCGTCGCACAGACCAGACTCGCCGAGTCCCCTTGGCCGACTCGCCGAGTCGGTCACTTACTCCTCGACCTGGATCCCGCTCGGACTAGCCGAGTTCCTCCTTGGACTCGCCGAGTCTCCCCTTAAAGTTAGCTTCAAGGTTTTACTTTGCTATTTACTTTTGGAGTTAATCATATACGATTTGAATGCAATGTAAACATTTTTAATATCAATACAATGGTTGTTCTTGCTTTGATTACTATTAAACAATTGTTGTGATACTGTACATTGTTGGATTAGGTGTCTAAGCCCATAAATATTATTGGTATGTACTTGACCCAAGAGTAGCATGGTCTATTTGGGTTGCATGACATCAGAACAATTTGGATAGACTTTTGTGAGAAGAGGATATTTATGATTTATTAATATATTATAAGTTCTAATATATTAATATTATTTAATTAGTATTGATCAAGAATTAGTTTGGAATTAATTTTGTGATCAAAAGAGACTAGTTAAATAAATGGGGATTGATTTGGTAAATCATTCATTCTTATATAGTGGGCTTATGATCCATAGTTCTTCATGTTGGGCTAAACCCATGTGGTGACCCATGGATACTCCATGGAGGTTAAAACCAATGGATCATGAGGAATATGGAAATTCATGAGTTACATAGTGTAACCCTAATGTGTACACCATATAAGAAGCCTCATAGCTCATGAAATTGGCACTAAGGAGTGACTAGTGATAAACACATGAGTGCTAGCTTATTTTAATTGTGAATGATCTTCTCTCAAGTGATTCCAATTGTTGGTGGTGTTGTGTGAACCATTTGAGGTGCAACACTTGGGGCACTAATCTCTTTAAGGTCCAAAGAATCAAGCTACAACAAATGGTATGTCATTCAAGCATATTTTGTATTGTATATACTCCATAATATGCTAGTTAGGATGATACCTTGAAAAAATTGATATTTTCATGTATAATAGAGAAACACATAGATCCAAGGTATATAGGGTTGCATGTACACCACAGGAGTGTTAAAATGCTCAAAACACAATAGTGGTATTAGAGCCTAGGCTTGTTTTCAATTATACTTGATGCTACTCGCTTGAAAATGCCTTAAAAATCGATTTTCTGTTGTTATGGACTGTGGAGTCGCCGAGTCCACTGGGGGACTCGCCGAGTCTATGTGAAAACTCATCCAAATCATCGATTTGGTTAATACACTCGACGTGTTGGAGCCCCTAACAACAGATTTTTGATGTTTTTGGCTGGAATTGGACTAGGATCATTACCCTAAGCTGTTTTTGAACTTATAAACCTATTTTTGATGTGGTAATGATCATGCTTATCTAATTTAAAAGATAATTGTCAAGCTTTCTTGTTCTGAATTAGTTTATATGGTTCAGCTAATTTCATGAAATTTGTTTGACATGAATTGTCTTGATCTTATGAGTTTAATCTAGATCATGAACATTATTCGACATGCTTATAAGTTTAATTAATGATCTTAATGGCCTTTGATGTACTCCATAACTTGACCCGACCCGGCATGGTCCATTTGGGTTGCATGGCATCATGCATTTAGATAGACTATAATGAGAGAAATAACACTTAAAACCCAACATCGTAGTTCTCAAAAGCTTCTGTCGAACTCTGACCTTGTCGATAATCTTTGACCTTTGTCAATGACTTTTCCATTAGATAAGGGATCATATATTCTTCCATTCTAGATTACACCATAGTAGTGTTAGAATGCTCAAAACCCAACATACATGACATCCTCCGCCCCCGATTGTTTCCGTCGTTCCGGTTTGGGGGTGTGGCAGATTGGTATAAGAGCATTGTTTATAGTGAACTAAGTATATCAACCTCTAAAAGATATACAACTATAAATACAATGTGGCCAAAGTGCCATGACTAAGTGTATACTTTTAAAATATAAGTATTCTTATATAAGTATACATATATCCATATATACATACTAAGAACAAGTATCACAAGAAGAACAAAAAGAAGTATTTAGATGTTGGACACTACAGTCAAACTTGGAAAGTTATGTAATCATATATGGGATAAATATAGTCTGATCAACTATATTTATTTGAGATACTACCAACATGTGTTTGGGAGTGATAGTGGTGTTGCAACGAGTCTAAAACTTACCAACCCGATATACAAAGGATCTCCATAACAAAACATATAGTTAAAGTACTATAGGAGTATTTTAGGCACTATAAATAACTTATGTGAACACCAAAAGACCCTTACTGGTAGGTCTATGAATGTGAAGTGCATGCTTCTAGGGTTATATATAATTAGGATCTTATAGACTTAGAATGTAACACATGATTCCTAGTATGTATTTAATTTAAAGTTTCTTGTTTTTTTTGGGGACTCAACGAGTTGATGTCCCAACTTATCGTGTAGAGTCATGACCGCAAGAGAGTTTAAGTGGCCTACTCGACGAGTCGGAGGACTGACTCGACGAGTAGGTGTTGTTTGGATAAAACCCTAAATTGAGGGTTTGCACCCTATTTAAACATACTATCTCAGCCTCCATCGTGCCTATTACTCCCAGAAAGCATTATCTAGAAAACCTAGCCGTTTTTATGTGTTCTAAGGCCATTTTGGTGCATTTTGCTGGATTGCGAAGCTTGAACAGAGGAAGGAGGCTTGGGAGTTCGAGTTGGGGCTTGGATATCCAGAGATTTTGTTCCATTTCCAGCTCATTCAAGGTAAAATGCCCCTGTCTTTATCTTCCATGTGTTTATTTATCCTTAGGGCTTGGATTTTGAGTATCTTTAGGGCTTTCTAAGCCATTTTCGGAATTGTGAAGGGTCATTTGGGGTTTTGACTTCAGATCTGGGCCATTGGAGGGGTCTCATGGCATAAAGGTGCCAACTCTATGGCCATGAGAGCCCCATGCATCTTGTAGAGTACCTTTTATGGATTTTTGAGCCAAAGAGCCCATGCATGTGCACTAAGTTTGGAACTTTATGCATAAAATGGATAGTAGGAGGCCAGATCTATGGTTTTGGTGTGTTAAAACCCATTTAAATCGACTGTATAGTGTTGGTCAAGGATGATCTCGCCAAGTTGTTCTTGGGACTCGGCGAGTCGCAGCGTATTGACCACTAAATCCTTTCAGTGGATGGACCAAGTGTTAGGGAGGAAAGGCCCGTAGATGTTTGGACACGAAAAGGGACCTGGGAATCATGGGACTCAACCAGTGTATGAGCAGGCTTGGCGGGTCCAAGGCAATCTCCCAAGCTTTGAAGATGAACTCGATGAGTTGTTCATACAACTCGACGAGTCGTAGACCGAACACATTCTTATGAAGGAGATGAACTCGCCGAGTTCAAGGAAGCACTCGGGTAGTCGACTTGTACGCCGAAGATAGTTCAGACACTACACGACATCGAGGTGAGTTACCTTCCAGTAGGGGTGGGTCTATGGCCAAAATGCTGGCCCACCATCAGAGGTATTTAGCGGATAATTGTCTCTGTGATAAGTATCTTGGTGTGCTTATGTGATATGGTCTTGAGATATGCCTGTATAATATGCAATGTGTATGTTAGTGGTAGTAGTAGGGAATAGTTTTTCCCTGACATCGGTCGTTAGGATCGAGGAGTAGGTCAGTAACCATATATGCCTGAATGTATGATTATATCTTGATATTGTATGATAACAGTAGGGGGTGAAATAGTCCTCGGTTACCGGTTGAAAGATAACGATGACAGATACCGGTTGTAAGATACCGATGGCGATTACCGGTTGAAAGAAAACGATGGCAGATACCCGTTGAAAGATATCGATGACAGTTACCGGTTGAAAGATACCGATGATATGAAATAGTATGTGATATGATGGGGGAACTCACTAAGCTTTGTGCTTACAGTTTTGGTTTGGTTTCAGGTTCCTCTTCATCGAAGGGAAAGGAGCCGGCGGTATAGTAGCGCAACACACACACACATGGTTTCCGCATTAGGTTTCTGGGATTGTACTCTGATTTTCATTACTTCTGATGTCATGGGTTGGGACACAACATTATGATTTTGTAATTTGTTTTATTGACAATGTTTTGGTAAAATTTCAAAAATGAAATTTTTGGTCTTAAAATTTGGGATGTTACAAATTGATATCAGAGCCTTAGTTTGAGGGATTCGGACATAACCTCGGAGGTATATGAACTCAAACCAATGGCTTGAAAGATTTTTACAAGGAAATGGTTTTTCTAGAATCTAAACTAAAGAGTTTTGAGAAAGAACGAGGTGTGTGATGCGTGCGACCGGCCGAGCTCAAGTAAGTTTTCCCCAAGATACCCATACTCGTTATGTTACGTTACATGATTTATGATTCTGAGAACCGCATGCTAGATTAGGGCTAAGGATCTAGGAGGATGCCTTTTATGCTTGATATATGATTCTGAGAACTGCATGCTAGATTAGGGCTAAAGATCTAGGAGGATGCCTTTTATGCCTGATATATGATTCTGAGAACTGCATGCTAGATTAGGGCTAAGGATATATAAAGATGCCTTCAATGCCTGTTGTATGAGCTGCATGCTAGGACTGTCTAGTCAGCAGTAGGATAGCCTGATTCGGTTATGCTTAATGTGGTTACTCAATGCACGAATGCTTCTTGCTTTGTGCTATAGGGGTCCTAGCTAACTTTAGCTAATGAGTCAGCGGATACGTAACAATATTCACAAGCTAGTTAGGGAAAGGAAGTAGGTGTTGGGTTTTGAGCATTCTAACACTCCTATGTGTACATGCAACCCTAAATACGTTGGATATATGTTTTCTCTATTATACATGCAAATATGAACTTTCCAAGGTATTATCCTAATCTAGCATACAAAACAATGAATATAACAAGATAGAATGCATACCTCTTTGATGTAGAATGTCTTCATGAAGCTTGAGTGCCTAGTGCCCCAAGTGTGACACCTCAAATGGTTCACACAACACCAAATACACATGCAATCACTTGAGAGAAATTGGAACACTTCATAAAATCGGCTAGCCCTTTTTCCTCACACATAGTGGCCGATTTTCTTCCAGAATAAGATCATTATATAGTTACACAATTAGGGAAAACCCTAATTGTCATGGCTTTCAATTTCCTTGGATCCAGGGGTTCAAATACACCATGGAGCATCCTATCAGTTTTAGCCCAACTTGATAATTCATGGAGCATTAGCCCACTATAAAAGTATGGATGATTTACACAATCAACCCATATATTTAATTAGTGTTCTTTTAATCACTTAATTAATCCTAGATTAATTCTTGATCAATACTAATTAAATAATCTTATTAATATATTAGAACTTATAATATATTAACAAACCTTAAGTGTTATTTCTCTCATTATGGTCTATCTAAATGCATGATGCCATGCAACCCAAATGGACCATGCCGGGTCGGGTCAAGTCTTACCAATTATAGTTATGGACTTAGACATTAATCCAACAGTAGGGACTCCTAGTGCAGCTGATGGAGAAAAGTAGGTTGGAGGGTGCCCTAGGTAAGCCTATGAAGTGATTAGTTGAAAAGGGTATCGGTAAACGGACTTGGTAAGTTGAAGCAATCCTTGAGGAAACTACGGGTACATGTGGAAGGTAGTATGGGCCCACACTACTAGAAGCAGAGGATCCATACTCGAGACAAGGAGGGCCGAGATGGAACTAGGAAACTTGGATGGTGTATGAGACCACTTGGGAGTTTGTATGATCCTGACGCTTATGTGTTTATTTTTAGTATGGTGGTCATGTGATGTGTGTAAAACAAACTAGTTTTAATCCTACTAACTTAAACCCAAAGAAAAACACACGAAAGGTAGTGTACATATCGATTAACAGTTTAGTTCAGGTAATTAGGGTATCGAACACAGGGAACAGAAATAATTAGATTAAATACTAATATTATCTAATTAATACAATTAATAAAAGTATGGGGTTTCTCTAGTTTTGCAAGACTAGAAACCTAAACAATCAATTAACACTTAAACAAAGACAACTAACAACTAAGAAGAACAAAAAAAGACAACTAGATTCAATGATAAAAGAGACTTCGATTCAGATTCAATTAACTTATTCTTATGGTTGATTTCATGGAAAGTGAAATGGATCAATATGTCAATGGTTACCGATTCCTAATGTGATTGGTGTCATGTTCACTATTACCAATCCTTTAGTAGACAAGTTAATTCAAACATTAGCCAGTTGATTAAACTAACAATTTTCCTAGTGTTCAGTTCATATCAAATAAGACTTGTAATAATAGCTAATCAAATTTGTTCAGTTCAATCAATTCATATGTGGTTGTTCATCGCACATGCTCATACATTGATTTACATATTTTCTAGTTAACCCTAGTTTCATGTTCATTATTCCTAGGCATACAATCTTCTATTCACAAAACTATATGAATTAAGTAATCAAGAAAAGGTTCATGTAACTTAATAACTTACTTAATAAAAAATAATATTTATCATCAATACATGAGGATCTTTAACAAGCTTAACAAGATGAATAACCAAATTAATATTAATCCAACCACTCAATTAAGCCATGTTCATAAGATTATCTCATCCAAACCGAAGTAAAAAGCTTTTAGCTCATATCCACAACAATTAATAACCTAAAATCAAAATCTAATGATTCAAACATGGATCAAAACAATGATTAAGAAAAGAAGAATGATTATTTGCCTTTGATTCTCTTCTAAATTGTCTCTTAGGTTGCAATCTCGAAAACTGAAGCTTCGAGAACCCTTTTGGTCTTCAATAATCACAGCTAGCCTCTAGAAAAAGTTAGGGTTCAAATGAGAAGTGTTTCTATATATAAATTTTAAAAATAGGGCCAGCTCGACAACTTTTCCAAATTTCTTCAAATCATCATCTGAGTCATAATCCTCATATTCTTGCTCAATTTCCTGTACTACTTCCTCAAGAATAGCATCAAAAGCATCGAGATTTGGAAAATACATAATAAATGTTAAAAAAAAACTCGTAGCTTTATATGACATAAATCTCACACAAAGGATAGATAACACGAGCAAATAAAATTAACTATTAGAACCGTTCCCCGGCAACGGCGCCAAAAACTTGATGTGTGTAAAATGAACTAGTTTTAATCCTACTAACTTAAACACAAAGACAAACACACGAAAGGCAGTGTACCTATCGATTAGCAGTTTAGTTCAGGTAAGTAGGGTATCGAGCACAGGGAACGGTAATAATTAAATTAAATACTAATATTATCTAATAAAAAAATTAATAAAAGTAGAGGGTTTCTCTACTTTTTCAAGACTAGAAACCTAAACAATCAATTAACACTTAAACAAAGACAATTAACAACTAAGAAGAAAAAGAAAAGACAACTAGATTCAATGATAAAAGAGACTTTTGTTCATATTCGATTCACTTATTCTTATGGTTCATTTCTTGGAAAGTGAAATGGATCAATATGTCAATGGTTACTGATTCCTAATGTGATTGGTGTCATGTTCACTATTACCAATCCTTTAGTAGACAAGTTAATTCAAACAGTGGCCGGTTGATTAAACTAACAAGTTTCCTAGTGTTCAGTTCATATCAAATAAGACTTGTAATAACAGCTAATCAAATTTTTTCAATTCAATCAATTCATATGTGGTTGTTGATCACACATGCTTACTTATTGATTTACATATTTTCTAGTTAACCCTAGTTTCATGTTCATTATTCCCAGGCATACAATCTTCTATTCACAAAACTATATGAATTAAGTAATCAAGAAGATGTTCATGCAACTTAATAACTTACTTAATAACAGAAAATATTTATCATCAATACATGAGGATTTTTAACAAGCTTAACAATATGAATAACCAAATTAATATTAATCCAACCACTTAATCAAGCCATGTTCACAAGATTATCTCATCCAAACAGAAGTAAAAAGCTTTTAGCTCATATCCATAGCAAGTAATAACCTAAAATCAAAATCTAATGATTCAAACATGGTTCAAAACAACGATTAAGAAAAGAAGAATGATTATTTGCCTTTGATTCTCTTTTAAATTGTCTCTTAGGTTGCAATCTCGAAAACTAAAGCTTCAAGAACCCTTGTGGTCTTCAATAATCGCAACTAGTCTCTAGAAAATGTTAGGGTTCGAATAAGAAGTGTCTCTATATATAAATTCTGAAAACAGGGCCAAATCGACGACTTTTCACCACCAACTCATCGAGTTTTTTCGATAATTCGCGTATACAGCGTGTACGGCAAGGCATCTTCGAATCGGGAGCATTCTGACCAAATCGTCGAATTTAGGCCCAAATCATCGAGTTCTCTTGGAATCAACATTTTCTCAAAACTCGAAAGTCGTCCAAAATTGTGTGTACTTTTCAGAACATTTTGAATCTCATCAATCGAAGTTACGGTTCATGAGATATGGCCAAAACACCGACGAGGGGTCAAGTTGTCCAACAACATCCTTCTCTCTTCAAAATTCAAGATCTAAGCTTTCAATCGCCAATTCCACTTCCTTTTCCTTCCGAGCATGTCTTTATTGCTGAAAATGAAATATTTAAGCTAATTAAGCACCTTTTGTTCATTAAATAAGATAGAATCAATATAAAGTATTAAGATAATGCATGCATTTTATAACTAAATATGCCCATATCATCATGCGACATGGAGCCGGAGGTTCAGGATCTGGATCTGGATCAGGATCAAGATTGGGCTCGGGTGTAGGGTTTGAGCAGGTCGATGACGGACTATGCGAGTTCATCCCGTCTGAGATCACGAGTGGTATACTTGAGTCGACCCCGGTCATTTTCGGGTCGATTCCGGTCTGAGTTCATCCCGTCTGAGATCACAAGTGGTATACTTGAGTCGACCCCGGTCATTTTGGCGTCTAGCCAGTTGGGTACGCGCACACTGTCCTTCAAGGACTTCAGGGGGAGTGGTGCACCGGACTTCCATGGGGTGAAGGACCCCACTGTTGCTAGGAGATGGATCGCAGACATCGAGTCTGCACAGTTGACGAGCTTCTGCCCGAAAGGGTCGACGGTCCGTTTTGCTGTAGGTTGTTTGGGGGATCAACCCAGAGATTGGTGGGAGTTAGTTGGTGATTCGTTGGGAGCCCCAACCATATGACTTGGTCAGATTTCGTGACCCGATTCTAGGCTGAGTTTGCACCAGCTGTGGGCTTTAACAGCTGGCCAGAGAGTTTTTGGATTTGAGACAGACTACGGAGACTGTGGCGCAGATCACCGCCAGGTTCTAGGAGAGGGCTTTGTTGGTACCTCAGTATGCGGGGGATGAGGAGATGCAGAAGACCCGCTATCATGATATGTTGAGATGCGACATTCAGGAGTATGTCAACTACTCGTCTTGCCCGACCCTGGAGTCCATGATTGCCAGGGCACGGGAGAGGGAGATAGATTTGGAGCACCTTAGGAAGAGGAAGTTAGAGACTGCGCAGGTTGAGTGGGTTTCGGGAAAGAAACCCAAGGGATTCGACGCAAGGCTGAAGGGCCAGCAGGGGCAGGATCGCTGCGGGAAGTACAGTCGGTCACATGAGGGAGTTTGCCGCACTGGTCGGGTTCCGGCTGCTATAAGTGCGGCAAGACTAGGCATTTTAGTAGGGATTGTGCTTCCCCTGCTCCCACGGTTTAGATATCAGACCTGATTTGCTTTCATTGCAATCAAAGGGGCCATAAAAAGGCCAACTGCCCTAGATTGACAGCAGTGACAGCAGCACCGGTGGTGGCGTTGACTCTGATAATAGCGCGAGTTGCGGATGGCCGGAAGGTCAAGGCAGATGCTCTGGTGGTGCGAAGCCGAGCATTTCAGTTGACAGCCGAGGAGGCACGCGCTGCACCCGATGTGGTGACTGGTATGATTTGTTATCTTTACTCTTTATGTTATGTAGCTATGATTTTGATACATGTATGCTTGGTTTAGGGTCGTTCCATGTGAACGGCATCCCAGTTCATGTATTATTTGACTCGGGTGCTACCCGATCGTTTGTCTATCTTGCGCTCAGCAAGAATTTTCGTGAGTCTTCGGGCATGTTGGATTGCTCTCTAGAGGTCGAGATTGCGGATAATCGGTCAGTGCGAGCATCGGAGGTCTACCGAGATTGTGTTTTGAGGCTATTCAAGGAGCGCTACCTGGTAGACTTGGTTCCCATACATTTGCGGGGGAACAAGGTTATTATTGGTATGGATTGGCTAAGCCCCAATGGGGCAGTGATCGAATGTGCGCAACAGTTGGTGCAGATCAGGACCCCAAATGGGGGAGAGCTGATGATTCAGGGAGAGAAGCCACAATGAGGACCAGCCTTATGTTCAGCAGCAAGAGCTAGGCTCTACCTTCAACAAGGTTGCACAGGATTCGTCACCTATGTTATGGATACCCGGGAGGCGAGTAAGGTGATGGTGGGAGATGTGCCAGTGGTACGATAGTTTGCAGATGTATTCCCTGAGGAGTTGCATGGGAAACTTCCGGAGAGACAGGTAGAGTTCATGATCGACCTAGTCCCTGGTGTGACTCCGATAGCCAAGGCACAGTATCGGTTGGACCGGAACTTACAATGGCATCTGTGAAAATTTTTGTTACTTATAAGATTTCATTAATAGCAAGAGTGGAAATATGAAATTGGTTCTTTCATTTGTGGTAATGTCTAAATTTACCAAATAAGGAAAGATTCTCATCACCCAAGTTTCAATTGGACCGGAACTTGGAATCATGCAAGTTGTATAGCATGATGAATGAGAACTTTCAAGTATTGAAAAATTAATACTAATTACTTGTTCACATGGATGTGTGAGTCATGTAAAGGACTAAGGGATTGAGTACACATTCTTGTGCACTGGCTAAGTCCACCACAAAAGATAGATAAGACTATTCGTCATAATTTACTATAGCTCTGTAAATATGATTATACTTACAAGCTTAAGTGTGATTCTGAGACATTGGAAAATGTTCCAATGTATGCCAGAGCGAATAAGAAGATTCAAATTAGGCAGAAGGATAAAAGTTTCTCAAATCTAAAAAGATGGGAGAGTACTTTAGTATCATGTTATATGATCATCTTAATGAATAAGAGACCTTATCACAATTCATCCTCTAAGTGGATTCTGATAGTTAAGAAGAGGAGTTATGAATTGTTGAAGTGGTTAAATAAAGAAGACAATTCATACTTCGTTCCAAAAACAATTCTTAGAGTTATACTCTAAAATTGTAACTTGAGTGACATGTCTTAAAGAAGGTTTAAAACACTTGTCAAATGTAAGAGTAAAAGTATCCTACTATTGTACATTTGAAATTGGTAAGTTGTGATATTTTGGATAAAAAAAGACCAACTAAGGCCAAATGTGTGAAGTGTTTGTCTTGATTAGAATCCACACTATCTCTTGAATATTTGACAAGAGAGACTTATATGTCAAGAGGACAGTGGGAGTCTTAAAGGTCTTGAAAGTCTCAAAAACTAATCAAGAATAAAACCTGAAGTTCTTCACTAGCACACGACTTGAGATTTATAACCTATCGTGTTGACATATTCTGTGCCCATTCCAATTAAAGTTGGCTTTGCATATGAGTTCTTAGAGTTCTCAATTGGTTGCACAACTACTTGGAAGCAATGGCAGGCCCTTGAGCTGCCAGATGGCAAGAAATTAAGATTGAGTTCAGTCCATATGAGTTTGGATTTGTCATTATCCTTGTCTTGTGACTATGGTTTTGACAATTCACATGGATAAGAACAGATACACCATTAAATCTAAGGGTCATAAGGTTTCTCTCCGATTCCTAAAAATGATGGTGAGGAAACACTTCCACCAAGTATATTTGAAGTAGATAGCAATTGTGATATTTGCATTCTCAGAAGTCGTTACTGGAGCTGTGTGGTTAACCGACACACTAACATGGACTTGTGAGAAGTGGCAAAAAGGTCTAAACAATTGAGACTATGATTACGACATCCCTTTTCATAGTTATAAAATTGTTTAGACACACCTGTGAGCTATCTAAAAGAGGTGTATGATTTTGATAAAGTTTTATCAAAACAATCTAGTATCAGAAATCTGAACTTTGGTAAGAAAGTCAGCTAATTTCTGAGTACATGTCAAAGCTAGTGGGAGCATAAGTGTTATGCTAATAATCATCATGTTAGTGGGAGCATAATAATTATGATAAGTATTGCAAGTTAGCAATGTTAATTATAGAAAACAAAAGGTTTCAATTGGGAAAAAGTTGTTTTGCTATAATTAAGGGAGAGGAAATTATACTTCATCTCAAATCTAAAAGCTTAGATTGAGGTTGTAGTTGTATTTAGTCAGGGATATGTATATGAATTTCATGTTGGAATGGCTCAACATAAGGAAATTATGTATATCGGTCTATTATTTGCGTTCTAAAATTCGATTATGATTACGACATGCCTTTTCATAATTTGAATTATGAGAACTTGGCAAATAGAAATGGAAATGTTATAGCAAAAGACCGGTTTAGTCTTTATGTGAAACATCATGAATCGTGTCCCATATGCTTCGGATATAGGATCGATTACATGTGCTATATTCATCCGTTCTAAAATTTTCCAAATGCCTGGGGCATCAAGAAGGGAAAAGGTCTAGAATTGGATATGACTAAAAGGATTAAACAATTTTCGAGGACAATCTAAGGTTTACCAAAGATTGGTTGCTCAAGGACAGTTGGAAGTATAGTGATAATTCTAGAAGGACCATATTGACATAATCTGTAAGGAGGCAAATCTTGTTCAGAAGTTATAGTCAAAAGGGAATCTGGAAATGTTTCAAAGTTAGAAATTATTCAATCTGCATAAGATTAGGAAACTTAATGCAAGAAGGATGTTTCCAAGGAGCTGATCTCCTTTGGAGTGCTCTGTAATGGTTCTAGTCAAGTCTTTCTGACATTGTGCATAATCATTACAAGAGGATCAATGCATATAAATTTAGAATCTAACAGATTTCCGTAAATGGCATGAATTTGGAATTCTTGCATTTGCAGTAAGGGTTTCGGACAATGAAAAGAGGATCATTGGAGTTAGGTTCAATTGATCTATTTCATAAAGTAAAGATCATAGACAAACATAGTATGCATACTTGGTGTGTGGCATGACTAGTGTTTAGAAAACATAGTGTACATGTTTGGAGCATGGGACAACTATTGTTTTAAATTCAAGAATAAAGTTGATAGCTGAAACAGTATACAATGAATAATGTGTAATCATATGGTGATAAATAAAAGGTCCTTTATTTATGTTCATAGGTTTTGATACCATATTCGATTCAATTATTCTTGTGTTTCATTTTGCATGTTGTGACTTCCAGAATAAACTAGGTCATTGTTTTGGATGACTAAGTTATTCAAACCATCCACAGTCGGTCATATGTTTGAAGTAGATATGAATTAAGACTGTCATGGGTTGGCTTGTAGAGGTTTAAGATGTTGGACAAAGGGCTACAACACTCATGAGTGCTCATAAGTTCTGAGTATACGATTCAACCCGCGCTCATTGGAATCACTTCATGGATTTTATCATGAGTGATCATGAGACGATAATATCTTATCTTCTTCAAACCTAGAGATATGAGTTGTTACTATGAGTTGGTTGTATATTGATTGCACGAAACCGCATTCGGTAACTCGATGTTATAAAACGTGCCTTTGTGTATGATTCAAAAAGTAGTAGAACAAGCCATATGAGTCGAAATTTATCCATTCCTTTTACCTTCGGGATAAAGCGATATCTGTGGGCCCCTCAATGATTTGATGATGACAAATTGAAGTGCTCGGTCGGGCCAGGACTCATTTGATTTGTTCAATTAGTTAGTCGTCATAAATCGGAAATCGGGAAACAACAAAGGGACAGAGAGAAGGATTATAATCCATGTCTCAGTCCATATGATATCTAGAATGGAGGAATATATGATCCCTTATCTAATGGAAAAGTCATTGACAAAGGTCAGAGTTCATCTACAAGATCAGAGTTCGACAGAAGCTTTTGAGAGCTACGATTGCCAGTCGGTTCTTGAAGTCATACGCAATAATAGTTTTAGACTTATCCAAGTGGAAGACTGTTGGATTAATGCCTAAGTCCATAACTATAATTGGTAAGACTTGACCCGATCCGACATGGTCCATTTGGGTTGCATGGCATCATGCACTTGGATAGACTAAATGAGAGAAATAAGACACTTATGGTTATTAATATATTATAAGTTCTAGTATATTAATAATAAGAATAATAATATTTAATTAGTATTGATCAAGATATAATTTAGAATTAATTATGTGATCAAAAGAAGACTAATTAAATATATGGGTTGATTTTGCAAATCATCCAAAACTTATATAGTAGGCCAAAGCTCCATGGATAATCAAGTTGGGTTAAACCCATAGGATGCTCCATGGAGGTTACATAACCTATGGGTCATGGAAATGAAAGGTCATGACAATTAGGGTTTACGTGGTGTAACCCTAATTGTAACACACTATATAAGCATCATATTACTCACCAAAATCGGCCAGTAGTGTGTGTAAAAGAAGGGCTAGCCGATTTCATGAGTTGTGGATTTCTCTCAAGTCATTCCAAGTGTATTTGGTGTTGTGTGAACCATTTGAGGTGTCACACTTAAGGCACTAGGCACTCAAGCTTCATGAAGACATTATACATCAAAGAGGTATGTATTCTATCTTGTTATATTCATTGTTTTGTATGCTAGATTAGGATAATACCTTGGATGTTCATATTTGTATGTATAATAGAGAAAACATAGATCCAAGTTATTTAGGGTTGCATGTACACTTAGGAGTGTTAGAATGCTCAAAACCCAATAGTAACTGGCAAGGATCATCTTCTAATTATCTTAAGTAGTACGTCTATTTTCATAAGATTCTTATACCCCTTTTCTTGCGTAGATATCATGGCTAGATTCCATCCCCACGACAACCCATACCTCCCTAATCAAGGTAATGGAGGATGGCTCGATGCAGAGCCAGAAGAGAACCATCCAATCCCTCTTGATGATGACTTCACAAAGAACTTCTCGGAGGATTTTGACTCCGAACCCGAAGCCAATAACCTATCCCCAGTGGCTCAAATCCCTAATGCTAACCCTCGTCCAGCATTTCAAGGTCCCACACCATTATGGGCAACAAACTTGAACAGATGGAGCCACGAACAGGACCAACCCTTACCTTACAACAGAGATCGAAGCTTCTATAATTTGAGTGACGGGGGCTCAGCGGACAGAGTCTTGCCTATTCTGGTCCGCAGGATTGCTCGTAGTGATGAGCAGGGTTGAGTGGCCATCAACCAAAACATGGAAGTTGATGTCGATGCGGGAATCAATACCATTCACATTCGCCATCTGGAGTCTGCTTATGAAAGGACTCAGAATCAGAATGTGGCCCTGTAGAGAGATCTTACTGCAACCCAAGCTGAAACAACTCTGCCCAATGAAAACACTTACACGCGGACTGCTTCCCACAAGCATAAACATCCTTAATGAGATCTCACATCAACACTGATTAACCCGCTCGAAAGAAACTCAATCAGCATCTAACCACTCCTCAGAGAGCAGATGCTACCCGACCTTCAACCCAATGCAAGGTTCCCACTAATAGCTCTCATGGATGATAACCAACGAAATTCCCAAAACAAAAACCCATAACCAAACCGCAACCCTCAAAACGACGAATTCCGCATCGAAAACCACACAAAGATACCAGCACATAAACAGTACACCACAATAATCACAAGATAACAAGATATCAAGAAAGAAGCATAACCGCAGCTGCATCCGGCACTGCTCTGACCTCCTCTGCCGCAAGCTGATAAGCACGACCCTGACCCCTTGGTCGCTCCGCTCCAGCCTGACCTCCACCTGTAATCCTCAAAGTGGCCGGTGTTGGAGCCTGCATCGGTCCTGCAGGAAGCTGTGGACAGTTGACCCTCAAATGTCCAATCTGATGACAATGATAACAGATCCTCAAATCCCAAACCGGCGCTGACTGCCGACAATCCCTCACATAGTGCCCCTCCTTTCCGCACTTGCGGCATGCACCACCGGACCCAAAAACTCCGGTGTGACCCCTCCCACACTTCCCACAAGTATGGATGCTCAGATCCCCCACTCTAACATCAACGGTCTTGGACCGTTTCGACGCCGGCTGCGACTGCACCGGAGCCTGCCTCAGCTCACGCAACTGCAACTCAATCTCTAACTCACGACGCCTAGCGGCCTCCTGCAACTCCAACAAGGTCTCGCACCTCTGCGCAGACACAAATTGTCTGGAGTCACACGAATGTTTCTCCAATTCACTCAAACCAAGGCTCTGATACCAACTTGTAACGACCGAAAAATACAACCAATTTTAAATTTTTCAAAAACAGCTCGATTCCATTAAATCTTTACAAAAAGGTTTTCAATACAAAACATTTAACGTATTACCATAATCACATTACTACAAAATCATGAGGAGCATTACGATCACGCCTTCGCCTTGCCACGGTCTCCTGAAGAACCTGAAAAACATAAAACCACAACTGTAAGCCCGAAAGCTTAGTGAGATATCCCCAAAATACTAACCACATACAACATACACACATAACATGCCACAACATATCAGATCACAGACAGCCATGAACTTCGGGTCTACTGTGTGACTGGTCCGCCGCACCGGCCTACAGTCCACCTGGTCCACCCTCTGAGTCTAGCCATATACATCGAGTATGCATTGTGATTAGTCCGCCCGCACCGGGCCTTCAATCCACCTGGTCCACTCTCTGAGTCTACAGTATGATTGGTCCGCCCACACCGGGCCTTCAGTCTGCCTGGTCCACTCTCCGAGCCTCGGCACGTCTGGTCCGACCTCTTGGGGCCTACAGCCTATCCGGACCGCTCGCTGGGCCTTTGGAACAATCGATCCGCCCTTGGTATCTTGGCCTACAGCACAAAGTAGGACCCGCCTCAACCCAACTCCAGTCCAAACAACCATGTGCACATATACATACAATCATATAGCAATTCACAGTCAACAAGCAGATCAAACAGATCACATAACATATCATCATCCTAACCAGGATACCGACCTAACAGGTCACTAGCATAGCATCTCCCTATCTCTCAGGATACCGATCTCAATCAGGTCTCTAACATATACCATCCTAATGTTGGGTTTTGAGTATTCTAACACTCCTATGGTGTACATGCAACCCTATAAACCTTGGATCTATGTTTTCTCTATAATACATGCAAATAAGAACTTTCCAAGGCTTTAATCCTAACTAGCATATTATGAAGTTCTTATACTACAAAGTACTAGTTAGATAATATACCTTTTGATGTAGCTTGATGTCTTCAAGCTTTAAGAGCTTAGCCCCAATAGTGTGGAAGCCTCAAATGGAATCATAAATCACCAAAACACCTTGGAAGACTTTAGAGAATATGGATACTTGGATCTCTCTAGTGAAATTGACTAGCCTTTCTTAGTGTACCACACTAGTGCCAATTTCACCAGCCAAGGACATCTTTATATAGTGTGGAGGATTAGGGTTAAACCCTAATACCCATGACCTTTCATTTCCTAGGATCCAAGGGTTAAACACTCCATGCACTATCCATGAAAGCTTAGCCCAACCTAAATGAACTTGGCCCATTCCATATATATAAGAGTCCATTTTTAATTAGGTCCTTTTGATCAGTTAATTAATTATAAATTAATTCTTGATCAATACTAATTAAATAATATGATTCCATATTAATATATTAGAAATTATAATATATTAATATTAATCATAAACATACTATTCTCAAAAGATTATCCATATAAATTGTGTCGGTGAAGTGCAACCCAAATGGACCATGCCGGGTCGGGTCAAGTACATACCAAATATAGTTATGGACTTAGACATTAATCCAACAGTATCCCACTTGGATAAGTCTAAAACTATTATTGCGTATGACTTCAAACCTAACTGGCAATCGTAGCTGTTAAAGCCGTTGTCGAAGTCTGATCTTGTCAACGAACTTGTCCATTAGATAAGGGATCATATATTCCTCTATTCTAGATATCGTATGGACTGAGACATGGATTATAATCATTCTCTCTGTCCATTTGTTGTTTCCCGATTTCCGATTTATGACGAATGACTAATTGAACAAATCAAATCAGTCCTGGCCCGGCCGAGCACTTCCATTTGTCATCATCAAATTATTGAGGGGCCCACATATATCGCTTTTATCCCGAAGGTAAAAGGAATGGATAAACTTCGACTCATATGGCTTGTTCTACTATTTGTTGAATCATACACAAATGCACGTTTTATAGCACCGAGTTACCAAATGCGTTTTCGTGCAATCAATGTACAACCAACTAATAGTAACAACTCATATCTCTAGGTTTGAAGAATATAAGATATTATCGTCTCATGATCACTCGTGATAAAATCCATGAAGTGATTCCAATGAGCGCGGGTTGTATCCAATACTCAGAACTTATGAGCACTCATGAGTGTTGTAGCCCTTTGTCCAACACCTTAGACCTCTACAAGCCAACCCATGACAGTCTTAATTCATATCTACTTCCAACATATGACCGACTGTGGATGGTTTGAATAATTTAGTCATTCCGGAAGAATAACCTAGTTTATTCGGGAAGTCAAAACATGCAAAATGAAACACAAGAATAATTGAATCCAATATGGTATCAAAACCTATAAACATAAATAAAACACCTTTTATTTATCACCATATGATTACACATTATTCATTGTATACTGTTTCATCTATCAACTTTATTCTTGAATTTAAAACAATAGTTGTCCCTTTCTCCAAGCAAGTACACTATGTTTTTCTAAACACTAGTCATGCCATACACCAAGTATGCATACTATGTTTGTCTATGATCTTTACTTTGTGAACTAGATCCATTGAACATAACTTCAATGATTCTCTTTTCACACTCCTAAATCCTTACTGCAAATACAAGAATTCCAAATTCATGTCATTTACTGAAATCTGTTAGATTCTAAACTTATACGGATTGATCCTCTTGTAATGATTATGCACAAGGTCAGAAAGACTTGACAACAATCATTACAAAGTATTCCAAAGGATATCAGCTCCTTGGAAACATCCTTCTTGCATTAAGTTTCCTAATCTTAAACAGATTGAAAATTCTAACTTTGAAAGATTTCCAGATTCCATTTTGACTATCACTTCTGAACAAGAGTTGCCTCCTTACAGACTATGTCAATATGGTCCTTCCAGAATTATCATTATACTTCCAACTATCCTTGAGCAACCAATCTTTGGTAAACCGTAGATTGTCCCCGACAATTGTTTAATCCTTTTAGTCATATCCAGTTCTAAACCTTTTCCCTTCTTAATGCCCTAGGCATTTGGAAAATTTTAGAAAGGATGAATATAGCACATGTAGTCGATCCAATATTCGAAGCATATGGGACACGATTCATGATGTCTCACATAACGACTAAGCCAGTCGTTTGCTATAATATGTCCATTTCTATTTGCCAAGTTCTCATAATTCAGATTATGAAAAGGGATGCCGTAATCATAATAGAATTTTAGAACGCAAATAATGGACCCATATACAGAATTTCCTTATGTTGAACCATTCCAACATGAAATTCATATATATATATATATATATATATATATATATATATATATATATATATATATATATATATATATATATATATATATATATATCCTTGACTAAATGATTAAAACCTCACGATCTAAGCTTATAGATTTGAGATGAAGTATAATTTCCTCTCCCTTAATTATAGCAAAACAACCTTTTTCCCAATTGAACCCTTTTTGCTTTCTATAATTAACATTGCTAACTTGCAATACTTATCATAATTATCATGCTCCCACTAACATGATGATTATTAGCATAACACCTATGCTCCCACTAGCTTTGACATGTAGAAATCAGCTGGACTTCTTGAAATCAATACTTCATTGACTTTCTTACCAAAGTTTAGATTTCTGATACTAGATTGTTTTGATAAGACTTTATCAAAAACATACACCTTCCCTTAGATAGCACACTTGTGTGTTTAAACAATTATGAAGAGGGATGTCGTAATCATAATGGTTAGACCTTTTTGCCACTTCTCACAAGTCCAGGTTAGTGTGCCGTTGTAACATCCCAAAATATCAAGAGTATAGTGTAAGGGCTAAAAGTGTAAAATGGGAAAGACTGACTCGGCGAGTCCATGGATGGAATCGGCGAGTAGAGTCGTGATTTGGTCGCGTGTTATGTAGCCGACTCGGCGAGTCTATGAGGTGGACTCGGCGAGTAGGCGCTGAGTGGAGAAAACCCTAATTCTCGGGGTTGAGCCCTATATAAAGAACATTATGTTTTCCTCCCAGCCTCTTTATCACCCCTTGAGTCCCAGAAACCCTAAAATCGTGGAGAAGCACCATTGTTGAGCAAATTGGAGCATGGAGAGGTGGTTGTTGAAGAGATTCTAAAGAAGAAGAGGCTTGGATCAAAGGGCTTTGCAATGATTCGGGATAACCTTCTCTTGGAGCTTCCTTTTGAGGTATCTTTCCATTGTTTGAGCTGCTATTGTCTAGATTCTTCATTTTGGGGGTGTTGAGATCATATCTTTTGGTGTATTGGAGTTTAGAGGTTAGATCTTAGGTTTCTACCTCAGATCTGGAATGGAGAAGAATTGGAATGCATGAAAGTCCCTGTGTTCAGTGTTGGATAAAGCTATCATGTCCCAAACCTTAGCCCTAATGTGCAAAATGCATAGATCTCTTTGGATTCACGTAAAGTTTGCCACTTTACGTGATGGATGAGTTGTAGGAGGCTAGATCTATGTTTTGGAGCAATTGCATGGCCTGGAATGCTTCTGAATGGATTCAGACCGGTGGTACTCGGCGAGTCACATGGGTGTACTCGACGAGTTGCTTGAAGATGAGCTAGAACTCGACGAGTTGGAAGCACAACTCGGCGAGTTGGATGAAGATGGCCTGGAACTCGGCGAGTTGTATGAACAACTCGGCGAGTAGGTTGAAGATATCCTTAGACTCGGCGAGTCTGTTCTTGGGCTCGGCGAGTCTTGTCGAAGAGTCCCAATATTTTCTGGTCGAGTCGAGAATCGGGGAGTCAAGGGATGACTTGGTGAGTTGTGTGTGAGTGGACTCAGAGTTGTTAAACTCGACGAGTGTTGGGGTGACTCGGCGAGTTAGGTCGCGGATTGAGGGAAGTTCTGAGTATGGGGACTCGGCGAGTCATCGGGTTGACTCGGCGAGTAGAGTCAGTCAGGGGTTGACTTTGACCTTGTCTTTGACCAAGGGTTGACCAGTGGTTTCCAGGGGCATTTTGGTAATTGCTGATTATTGTTTGGAGTTCAGTGCATTGGTGGTTGTCCAGTGGTGGAGATCGTATTAGTGATCGGAGCAGCATGGGTTATCTGTTCAATCGGCAGTTTCGAGGTGAGTTATCCTCACTATATCGACAGGGTCTACGGCACCAAGGCCGGCCCTTTTTCGGATGGAAATTCGGATAGTTGTCTGTTATGATATTGCTTGATATAGGCCGGAAGGCATTATGTTATGGGCCGGAAGGCATTATGTTATGAGCCGGAAGGCATTCTATGTTATGTGGACCGGAAGGTCATGGCCTGGAAGGGCGTATGTGTGTAAGTAGTATTTTGGCTGAGACGTAGGGTGAAGCTATGCTAGTGACCGGTTAGGTCGGTATCCTGGTTAGGATGATGATATGCTATGTGATCCGCTTGATTAACTTGTTGCCTGTGAATTGCTATATGATTGTATGTATATGTGCACATGGTTGTTTGGACTGGAGTTGGGTTGAGGTGGGTCCTGCTGTGTGCTGTAGGCCAAGATACCCAGGGCGGACCGGTTGTCCCGAAGGCCCAGCGAGCGGTCCGGATAGGCTATAGGCCCCGAAAGGGCGGACCAGATGTGCCGAAGGCTCGGAGAGTGGACCAGATAGACTGAAGGCCCGGTGCGGGCGGACCAGTCATACTGTAGACTCAGAGAGTGGACCAGGTGGATTGAAGGCCCGGGAGCGGGCGGACCAACCACACTGTAGACTCGATGTATGTGGTTAGACTCAGAGGATGGACCAGGTGGACTGTAGGCCGGTGCGGCGGACCAGTCACACAGTAGAGCCGAAGTGCATGGCTATTTTGTGATCGGATATGTTATGGCATGTTATGCGTGTATGGTATTTGTGGTTGGTATTTTGGGGATATCTCACTAAGCTTTCGGGCTTACAGTTGTGGTTTCATGTTTTTCAGGTTCTTCAGGAGACTGTGGCAAGGCGAAGGCGTGATCGTACCGCTCCTCATGATTTCATAGTACTGTGATTCTGGGAACACGTTATATGTTTTGTATTGAAAACCTTTTTGTAAAGATTTAATGGAATCGAGATGTTTTTGAAAAATTTAAAATTGGTTGTATTTTTCGGTTGTTACAAGTTGGTATCAGAGCCTAGGTTTGAGTGAATTGGAGAAACATTCGTGTGACTCCAGTCTCAAATCGAGGAGAGTTTTCAAAAGAGTATTTAAAATGGTTTTCAAAATGAGTAAGGGAGGACGCGGAGGTATGATCAGCCGGAGGAAGTAAGTAAACCCAAAATACCATGCATGTTATTTGTTTTTGAGCTTTGATAGAACATCATGCTAGTGATAGGCTAGGGATCTTCAGGATTTCATGATATGTTGCCTGATTTGTGATGCCTGTAGCCTAGGGTTCCTTATGGGATGTTTTCAGTGTTCCTCTAGTGGTGAGGGTTGAGCGTTGTTGTGCATGTTTCTCTTGGGAGTTGTGGTAGTACTTCATACAAATATGGGTAGGTATGGAAGGTAGTATGGGCCCGTACTACTGAAAGCACAGGACCCATACGCGTATCAGGGAAACCATGATCTCTAGGGTTGGGTGGAGAGAGTTGGATCCCAGGATGGTGGGAAGAGTCTGAGATTTTGTGTGGTGTTTCTTTTCAGTATGGAGATTCCGAGGCATGATGAGAGTGGATCCGGGTCAGGATCGGGAGCTGGAGAGAGGGTTCTGGGCGGATCGGTGCCGCCTGAGGTTATCGGTTAGATGAGCACAAGCGAGTTGGATGCGAGGATTCGTGAGATCCTGCGTGATGAGATTGCTGAGTTGTTCCGGGCTGAGTTGCCAGAGTTTTTTGGGTCAATTAAGACCGCCATGGTTGAGTATTTTGATGAGCGCTATGCAGCTCTCACTGAGACGGCTGCCGCGGTGGCTAGAGCGGCTATAGCAGCGGCAGGGGGAGGAGCTAGTCGGGGTTTTCAGTATCTGGACTTCGATAATACGAAGCCTCCCACAATCGACGGAGTTCAGGACCCGATTGTTGCTATGAGGTGGTTATCAGACGTGGAGGGGTGTTTCTTCACGTTTTCATGCCCTGCTGATCAGAGGGTGAGGTGTGCTCTAACCTGTTGAGGCTCGGGGCGAAGGATTGGTGGAGATTGACCACGGGGTCATATTAGGATGCGTAGAGGGCTGTGGTTTCGTGGGATCAGTTCAGAGAAATGTTCAGCACTCGTTATGTTCCGCAAGTTGAGAGGGAGAGATTGGCTCAGGAGTTCCTTGAGCTGAAGCAGGGTTCGGAGTCGGTGACTGAGATCACCAGGATGTTCACTGAGAGGGTGATGTTTTGCCCAAAGTTCGCTTCGGAGCAGGCTCAGATGTCTCGATATCTGAGCATGCTCAAGAGGGACATCAGACACTTTGTGTCTGCGCAGAGGTGCGAGACCTTGTTGGAGTTGCAGGAGGCCGCTAGGTGGCGTGAGTTAGAGATTGAGTTGCAGTTGCGTGAGCTGAGGCAGGCTCCGGTGCAGTCGCAGCCGGCGCCGAAACGGTCCAAGACCGTTGATGTTAGAGTGGGGGATCTGAGCAGTCACACTTGTGGGAAGTGTAGGAGGGGTCACACCGGGGTTTGTAGGTCCGGTGGTGCATGCCGCAAGTGTGGAAAGGAGGGGCACTATGCGAGGGATTGTCGGCAGTCAGCGCCAGTTCGGGATTTGAGGATTTGCTATCATTGTCATCAGGTTGGGCACTTGAGGGTCAACTGTCCGCAGCTTGTTGCAGGACCGGTGCAGGCTCCAGCACCGGCCACTTTGAGGATCACAGGTGGAGGTCAGGGTGGAGCAGAGCCCCCAAGGGCTCAAGGTCATGCTTTTTAGCTTGTAGCAGAGGAGGTCAGGGCAGTGCCGGATGCAGCTGCGGGTATGTTTCTTTCTTGATATCTTGTTATCATGTGATTATTGTGGTGTAATGTTTATGAGCTGGTATTTTGTTTGGTTTTCGTTGTGGTATTCGTCATTTTGCGGGTTGTGGTTTTGGTTATGGGTTATTGTTTTGGGAAGTCCGTTGGCTATCATTCATGAGGGTTATTAGTGGAAACCCGACATTGGGTTGCAGGCCGGGTAGCATCTGCTTTCTGAGGAGTGGTTAGATGCAGATTGAGTTTCATTCAAGCAGGTTGATCAGTGTTGATGTGAGATCTCATTGAGGTTGTTTATGCTTGTGAGAAGCAGTACGCGTGTAAGTGTTTTCTTTGTGCAAGAGTTGTTCTGGGAGGTCGGTAATGGCGACCGGTGGTCGATAGTTAGTGCCCAAGTGGGGGAGAATTGGAGAATTCTCCTGGAGATCGATGAGTAATTGTAAGTGCTTAGCTGTTGGGATTCAGCTAGTGTACTGTCAGCCCAGAGTATAGGCTGATAGGAGTAAGAGTCGGACATGCGGGGCGGGTTACAGATCTAGGGCATTTGATTGTGGAGGGCCTGGGAGCAGGCCGTGATCGAGTATGTATGATGGAGTTAGAGTTCGGAACCCTTAGAGGGCTAGAACGGTATGCATGGGAGGATTTCCGGGGGGGATAGCTCGGAATGTTGAATGCTAGTTGAGCGGTCCGGATAGAGTGAACGCCGGAAGGCGTACCAGTCAGGCCGAAGGCTCGGAGAACGATCCAGCCAAACTGAAGGCACTAAGAGCGGTCCAGATTGGCTGAAGGTTCTGAGAGTGGTCCAGATGGACTAAAGGCTGGGTGAGGCGGTCCAGTCATGTTGAAGACTCTGCAGGTACTATTGGATCAGTTCGAGGATATGGATTGTGTATGTTGCGGTGTGATTGCATTAGAAGGTCTGGCCCTGGGTAGTGATCTTGATTAGCGGAGATAGTGCAGGGGCTTGAGAGTCCCTGCGATGAGAGTCAGAGTATGTGTGTTGGATGGATAGCGGATACGCTAAAAGGGTGGTGTAGCGTTGGGCGAGCACCGTGGCACTTGTTGGAGTGACAATATGGCCAAGTGGATTCCTTGGAAAAGGAGGTGAGAGAGGTGTGTAACTCCGAGAGGGAGTGCAAGTTCACGGAAGTGAAAGCGGCAGAGCAGAGTTATGATTAGAGTAATTCGAGTAGGGTTTTTGAGCAGCGTGTTGCGGCAGTGGAATAGAAGCTCATCCGGTTTGGGATGTCTGTTGAGGTTGCGGAGGAATTCTGCAGATGTAGAGCCAAGAGACTCGGAAGGGATGCAGGGAGAGAGTCTTGGGCTCTCAATGTGATTCTGATCAGGGTATTGGATATGTATTAGTGGTTCATCCTGGGGGATGTTGGAGGATATCATCAGTATATCAGGTTTTCCCAACCTGAGGGTGCTGGAGAAAGTTTAGCATGTGTATGTGATGGCAAGAGGAGAACTCGTAGGAGTTGCTCTGAGATGGAGAATGGGTCTTTCCGTCATCACGGAATGGTTAGAGTGGGATTCGGATCGAGGATTTGATGGTTCATGGCTTTCTAGCCCTTATGGGTCGAGTGATTGTTGAGATTTGGGGCAGTGATGCTTCTGAGTAATTCTTGGTTGTTGAGAGTGAGTATCAGAGGGTATAGCCGGTGTCCGGCTCGAGACGGTGGTCAGGACAACGTAAGGAAAGATAAAGTGTGTTTGAGCTTCGATGGGTATGCCTTGAGGGGCTTGGCCCGGTTAAGGCCAGGTGGCGCGCTGTGGGAGTATCTTTGGGATTGAATTGTTGTAGGCTTCGAGGACGAAGCCTAATTTAAGTGGGGGAGAATTGTAACATCCCGAAATATCAAGAGTAGAGTGTAAGGGCTAAAAGCGTAAATTGGGAAAGAGTGACTCGACGAGTCCATGGATGGACTCGGCGAGTAGAGTCGCAATTTGGTCGCGTGTTAAGTAGCCGACTCGACGAGTCAATGAGGTGGACTCGGCGAGTAGGCACTGAGTGGAGAAAACCCTAATTCTCGGGGTTGATCCCTATATAAAGAACATTATGTTTTCCTCCCAGCCTCTTTATCACCCCTTGAGTCCCAGAAACCCTAAAATCGTGGAGAAGCACCATTATTGAGCAAATTGGAGCTTAGAGAGGTGGTTGTTGAAGAGATTCTAAAGAAGAAGAGGCTTGGATCAAAGGGCTTTGCAAGGATTCGGGATAACCTTCTCTTGGAGCTTCCTTTTGAGGTATCTTTCCATTGTTTGAGCTGCTATTGTCTAGATTATTCATTTTGGGGGTGTTGAGATCATATCTTTTGGTGTATTGGAGTTTAGAGGTTAGATCTTAGGTTGCTACCTCAGATCTGGAATGGAGAAGAATTGGAATGCATGAAAGTCCCTGTGTTCAGTGTTGGATAAAGCTATCATGTCCCAAACCTTAGCCCTAATGTGCAAAATGCATAGATCTCTTTGGATTCACGTAAAGTTTGCCACTTTACGTGATGGATGAGTTGTAGGAGGCTAGATCTATGTTTTGGAGCAATTGCATGGCCTGGAATGCTTCTGAATGGATTCAGACCGGTGGTACTCGGCGAGTCACATGGGTGTACTCGACGAGTTGCTTGAAGATGAGCTAGAACTCGACGAGTTGGAAGAACAACTCGGCGAGTTGGATGAAGATGGCCTGGAACTCGGCGAGTTGTATGAAGTTGGAAGAACAATATTTTCTGGTCGAGTCGTGAATCGGGGAGTCAAGGGATGACTCAGTGAGTTGTGTGTGAGTGGACTCAGAGTTGTTAAACTCGACGAGTCTCGGGGTGACTCGGCGAGTTAGGTCGCGGATTGAGGGACGTTCTGAGTATGGGGACTCGGCGAGTCATCGGGTTGACTCGGCGAGTAGAGTCAGTCAGGGGTTGACTTTGACCTTGTCTTTGACCAAGGGTTGACCAGTGGTTTCCAGGGGCATTTTGGTAATTGCTGATTATTGTTTGGAGTTCAGTTCATTGGTGGTTGTCTAGTGGTGGAGATCGTATCAGTGATCGGAGCAACTTGGGTTATCTGTTCAGTCGGCAGTTTCGAGGTGAGTTATCCTCACTATATCGACAGGGTCTACGGCACCACGGCCGGCCCTTTTTCGGATGGAAATCCGGATAGTTGTCTGTTATGATATTGCTTGATATGGGCCGGTAGGCATTATGTTATGGGCCGGAAGGCATTATGTTATGAGCCGGAAGGCATTCTATGTTATGTGGACCGGAAGGTCATGGCCTGGAAGGGCGTATGTGTGTAAGTAGTATTTTGGCTGAGACATAGGGTGAAGCTATGCTAGTGACCGGTTAGGTCGGTATCCTGGTTAGGATGATGATATGCTATGTGATCCGCTTGATTGACTTGTTGCCTGTGAATTGCTATATGATTGGATGTATATGTGCACATGGTTGTTTGGACTGGAGTTGGGTTGAGGCGGGTCCTGTTGTGTGCTGTAGGCCAAGATACCCAGGGCGGAACGGTTGTCCCGAAGGCCCAGCGAGCGGTCCGGATATGCTGTAGGCCCCGAAAGAGCGGACCAGACGTGCCGAAGGCTCGAAGAGTGGACCAGATAGACTGAAGGCCCGGTGCGGGCGGACAAGTCATACTGTAGACTCAGAGAGTGGACCAGGTGGATTGAAGGCCCGGGAGCGAGTGGACCAATCACACTATAGACTCGATGTATGTGGTTAAACTCAGAGGGTGGACCAGGTGGACTGTAGGCCGGTGCGGCGGACCAGTCACAAAGTAGACCCGAAGTGCATGGCTGTTCTGTGATCGGATATGTTATGGCATGTTATGCGTGTATGGTATTTGTGGTTGGTATTTTGTGGATATCTCACTAAGCTTTCGGGCTTACAGTTGTGGTTTCATGCTTTTCAGGTTCTTCAGGAGACTGTGGCAATGCGAAGGCGTGATCGTACCGCTCCACATGATTTAATAGTATTGTGATTCTGGGAACACGTTATATGTTTTGTATTGAAAACCGTTTTGTAAAGATTTAATGGAATCGAGATGTTTTTGAAAAATTTAAAATTGGTTGTATATTTCGGTTGTTACAGCCGGTAAACCACACACGCTCCACTAACGACTTTGAGGATGCAAATATCGCAATTGCTATCTAGCTAAAATCTACTTAGTGGAAGTGTTTCCTCACCATCATTTTCATGAATCGGAGAGAAACCTTCTGACACTTAGATTTTTATGGTGTATGTGTTCTTACCCATATGAATTTTTCAAAACCATAATCACAAGACAAGGATAATGACAAAACCAAACTCACATGGATTGAACTCAATCTTAATTTCTTGCCACCTGGCAGCTTAAGGGCCTGCCATTGCTTCCAAGTTGTTGTGCAACTAATTGAGAACTCTAAGAACTCATATGCAAAGCCAACTTTAACTGGAATGGGTACAGAATATGTCAACACGATAGGTTATAAACCTCAAGTCTTGTGCTAGTGAAGAACTTCAGGTTTTATTCTTGATTAGTTCTTGAGACTTTCAAGACCTTTAAGACTCCCACTGTCCTCTTGACATATAAGACTTTCTTGTCAGATATTCAAGAGATAGTGTGGGTTCTAATCAAGACAACCACTTCACACAATTGTCCTAAGTTGGTCTTTTTTTATCCAAAACATCACAACTTACCAATTTCAAATGTACAAGAGTAGAAAACTTTTACTCTTACACTTGACAAGTGTTTTAAACCTTCTTTAAGACATGTCACTCAAGTTACAATCTTGGAGTATGACTCTAAGAGTTGTATTGGAACGAAGTATGACTCATCTTCTTGATATAACCATTTCAACAATTCAAGTTCCTCTTCTTAGTCATAAGAATACACTAAGATTTCCTTAGAGAACTAACTTTGATATGGTTTCTTAATCATTAAGATGATCACAAAAACTGATACTAAAGTACTCTCCCATCTTTTCATATTTGAGAAACTTTTATCCTTCTGCCTAAGTTGATTCTTCTTATTCGCTCTACCTTACATTGAAACTTTTCCAATGTCTCAGAATAATACTTTAGCCTGTAAGTATAACCATATTTACTAAGCTTTAGTAAATTATGACGAATAATCTTATCAATCTTTTGTGGTGGACTTAATCAGTGCACAAGCATGTGTACTCGATACCTTTGTCCGTTACTTGACTCACACATCCATGTGAACAAGTAGTTAGTCTTAATTTTCCAATACTTGAAAGTTCTCATTCATCATGCTATACAACTTGCATGATTCCAAGTTCCGGTCCAATTGAAAATTGGGTGATGAGAATCTTTCCTTATTTGGTAAATTTAGACATCACCACAAATGAAGGAATCAATTTCATATTTCCACTCTTGCTATTAATGGAATCATATAAGCAACATTTTTTCCTCAAATGCCATTGTAAGGATATTTTAAAATAAATAAAATCTAAAATTTTCTTTTATTTTAAAACTTTGCGGAAAAACTTATCCTTACAATCAATATGAAAACATGTTGTTATCTATTTCTTAGCAATATCTCATAACTCCTAAGAAGCAGCTCAAGAATCCGATCTTCAAACTACGCGATAGAAATCCATCTACGCGATCAGATTCAGCATATTCTTTCTTTAAGTTTCTTTACTTTTCTTTGATTCTTAAAACATCAACATGTGACCCAGTCAGATCATGTATCAAGAATCTCAGATTAGAAACTTAGCAGAGTTAGATAGTGGACTTTACCTGAAGTAGAGTCAAACTTATTGACTTCAACATCCTTAGGTAAATTTGGCAGATTCATAACCAATGTCCCTTCCTTTGGCAATATAAACATATGGACCCTTTGATAATGGTACACGGGACTATCACAAACTTAGCTTTTCTCTTTACCATTTGGTCAACCGAGTTGACTATGGCCGATCCCTTTCCATTGGGAAGAGAATGCTTTACTAGATATCTAATGTCATCATTGTCAATGTCCATAAAGTTTTAAGGAAGTTGATCTTAACAAATAGATAAGATCATTAAGGGTCTTGTCATAGTCTGTTTCATAGGTGTCCCAAAGAAACTCACTATGTGACTTAGAAAGTGATTGAACCACCAACTTTCTCAAGACTTTGACACCCAACTCTCCCGGCTTGTCAATATGTGACTACATCTCGAAGATGTGATCACACCCAGACCTTGCCTTGCCAATTGGGCTTGAGTGACCTTAAACGTTTCAAGAACTTGTGGGTTGGGGAGAATAATTGGAGGAGGTGAACGAATTATGATTTCCAAGGGACATCATCTTCATTTTGGAAAGCTTTTTTCAAGAGATTTGGGAAGATAATAAATGTCTAAACCAAAAATCTTTTGGGAGATATTCAAGATAGTTGATCTAAAGTCCTTAATACAACACCCAATTTGAAATATTAAGGCTAGGACCCAACAAACTATTTTATAACTTAAAAGAGGGATGTCGTAATGCAAGCTATACAATAGTTTAAGGTAGGTGAATGATGATTCACCAATTTCCACCAAGATAAACGAAATCTATTATTAGGTTTTAATTGGTTTTTGAAACTCCTAGATCTTTGAGATTCATTGAAATGTTCAATGGCATGTTTCAATCTCGAGTGTGCCCTTCAGGTTTTGTGACTGGGATGCCGAGGATCACAAAACAAGGTGTGAAGTAACCATGCAAATTACTTGGTACCCTTAAGTGTTTATCCCTCAATCGATGTGCCAGTTAACCACACATGCTCCATCGATACTATGATAAACATTAAGTTACCCTTTGCCTACCTTGTTAAATACGAGTTAGTGTGCCGGTTAACCACACACGCTCCACTAACCGACTTAAACAAAGTGCAAAGTGTAATTTCATGGATTTTCACCTTATTCACATTTTCCTAAGTAACAAAGATTAGGTATTATTAAGAGTTTAGTTACTTAGTATTTATCATTAATACTTTTAATGAAGGGAGAATTATAGTCCTATCAAACCCGTTCGGCTAACGACCCTCCACCAGTCAAGCAAGCGGTGGGTGAGAGTGGACACCCATTAAGTTGCCATATTATAGGCAACAACCTTATACCCACCTTATAGACCGACTTCGTGAATGAGGCATACTAGCGGTAAGACTGACTTTACTCTTATACATATATATATATATATATATATATATATATGTATATATATATATATATATATATATATATATATATATATATATATTATTAACTTATAATATTATAAAGTATAAGGGTTGAATTTTAACTCTTTAAAATTCTAAGGGCTAACTTGGAATTAAATTATTCATAAGAGAAAAGTTTACAAATTCCAAAACTTGAGGGCAAGTTTTGTAACTTTCAAAACTTTTCTTATTCTATAACTTATGTGTTTAAACTAGTTTTAATTAAAAAACTCTTCAAGTTCCATAACTTGAGGACAAGTTATGGAAGGCTTTAAACTATTAAAAGAATTAACTTTTCTTTATTTTATAACTTATGGAATTAATTAAGGTTACATTTTATTTATTTATTTATTTATTAATGAAGTGACTCTTGAACCTCCATAACTTAAGGACAAGACTCTTCATCTTTTGTAACCATTGCCAACTTTTAGAATCAACTCTTAGATTAATTTGGATTGAAAACAACTATTTCACTCAACTTTTCTATTAATCTAAGCAACTCATAAGAACAAGATAATTGAAATCAAACTTTTTCATGTAATTAGTCTAAACCTTAAACTAATACAAAACATGAATCTATTGACAATTATCTTTGAAATCGGATTAGCATGACCATTACCACATCAAAAACAAGTTTATAAGTTCAAAAACATCTTAGGGTAATGTTCCTAGTCCAATTCCAGCCAAAAAAGTCGAATTTATGCTGTCTGGGGGTCCAACTCGCCGAGTACACGAACCAACTCGGCGAGTTGGATGCTTTTTGCCTTGGACTCGGCGAGTCCATTCATGGACTCGGCGAGTCTACTGGGCAGACAGCATCAAAACTCGATTTTCCAGCTTCTTTTGCAAGTATAACAAGAAAACAAGCCTAGGCTCTGATACCACTGTTGGATTTTGAGCATTCTAACACTCCTATGGTGTACATGCAACCCCATAAACCTTGGATATATGTTTTCTCTATAATACTTGCAAATAAGAACTTTCCAAGGCTTTAATCCTAACTAGCATATTATGAAGTTCTTATACTACAAAGTACTAGTTAGATGACATACCTTTTGATGTAGCTTGATGTCTTCAAGCTTTAAGAGCTTAGCCCCAATAGTGTGGAAGCCTCAAATGGAATCACAAATCACCAAAACACCTTGGAAGACTTTAGAGAATATGGATACTTGGTTCTCTCTAGTGAAATTGGCTAGCCCTTCTTAGTGTACCACACTAGTGCCAATTTCACAAACCAAGGACATCTTTATATAGTGTGGAGGATTAGGGTTAAACCCTAATACCCATGACCTTTCATTTCCTAGGATCCATGGGTTAAACACTCCATGGACTATCCATGAAAGCTTAGCCCAACCTAAATGAACTTGGCCCATTCCATATATATAAGAGTCCATATTTAATTAGGTCCTTTTGCTCACTTAATTAATTATAAATTAATTCTTGATCAATACTAATTAAATAATATGATTCCATATTAATATATTAGAACTTATAATATATTAATATTAATCATAAACATACTATTCTCAAAAGATTATCCATATAAATTATGTCAGTGAAGTGCAACCCAAATGGACGATGCCGGGTCGGGTCAAGTACATACCAAATATAGTTATGGACTTAGACATTAATCCAACACCTAGCTCTCAGGATGCAAACATATCACAGCAACAACATAACAACAACTACCCGGATCTCAATCCGATAAGGGCCGGCCTTGGTGCCTTAGACCCTGTTGATATAGTGAGGATAACTCACCTCGAAACTGCCGGCTGAAAGGATAAGATCCCGCTGCTCCAAGCTCCGACACGAACTCCTCCACTGAACACCAACACACTCAACTCAATAAATACCCTTAATTACCAAAATACCCCTGAAGGACAACTGGTCAACCTTTGGACAAGGTCAAAGTCAACCCATGACTGACTCTACTCGGCGAGTCAACCCGATGACTCGCCGAGTCCCCATACTCAAAACTTCCCTCAATCCGCGACCTAACTCGCCGAGTCACCCCGAGACTCGTCGAGTCCATCAACTCTGAGTCCACTCGCCCACAACTTACCGAGTCATCCCTTGACTCGCCGATTCTCGACTCAACCAGAAAATATTAGGACTCTTCGACAAGACTCCCCGAGTCCAAGAACAGACTCGCCGAGTCTAAGGCTATCTTCAACCTACTCGCCGAGTTGTTCATACAACTCGCCGAGTTCCAGGCCATCTTCATCCAACTCGCCGAGTTGTTCTTCTAAATCATCGAGTTCCAGCTCATCTTCAAGCAACTCGTCGAGTCCACCCATGTGACTCGCCGAGTACCACAGGTCTGAATCCATACAGAAGCATTCCAGGTCATGCAATTGATCCAAAACATAGATCTAGCCTCCTACAACCCATCCATCACCTAAAGTGGCAAACTTTACATGAATCCAAAGAGATCTAGGCCTTTAACACTTTAGGGCTAGGGTTTGGGACATGATAGCTTCACTACACACTTGAACACAGGGACTTTATGCACAGTAGGACCATCACCACTCCAGATCTGAGGTAGCATCCTCAGATCTAACTTCCAAACTCCAAAACATACCAAGATAAGCTCCCCACAAACCCCAAAATGATGAATCCATAAGAGTAACAACCCAAGGATGAGATATTACCTCAAAAGAACGCCCCAACTGCAATGGAAATCGAATCCAAGCAAAGCCTCTTGCTCCAAGCCTCTTCTTCTTCAAGATTTCCTCAACAATTGCTTCTCCAAGATCCCAAATGCAACTTGATCCACTCACATACGAAGGTTAGGGTTTATGGACTTGAGGATGAGTAAAGAGGCTGGGGGAATGGATGTTATGTTCTTTATATAGGGCTCAACCCCGAGAATTAGGGTTTTCTCCACTCAGCGCCTACTCGCCGAGTCCATCTTACTGACTCGCCGAGTCGGCTGCTTAACACGCGACCAAGTCGCGACTCTACTCGCCGAGTCCACCCATGTAACTCGCCGAGTCGCTCTTTCCCAATTTTATCTTTTAGCCTTTCAACTCTACTCTTGATATTTCGGGATGTTACACTTCCACATCTATCCATACTTTCCTCAGGAATTGCTTCGACTCCACCAGGTCCCTTATCCACTACTACTCCCAACACTATCTCATCCTAGGCTTGCCCTAGGGAAACCTCTAACTCAACTCAAACCAGTCTTCAGCTGCTGAAGGTCTCCTTGTGATGCCAATTAGTCATTACCTGAATACCATCACATGTGACGAGGCTCAGATAATCCTTCGAGTAAAAGACTCGCCCCTACAACGGTTAGACTCAGACAAGAGTTGCGCAATAGGGCCAAATCTAGTACTCTGAGATTATTCAACCCTAATCACATGTGACGTGACGTATCCACCTAATGACTAACTCTCATCACTCGGAATCCCACAATGCACAAAGCAAGCAACATTCAGACAAGGGGAAAATCTTGTTGGGTTTTGAGCATTCTAACACTCCTAAGTGTACATGCAACTCTAAATACCTTGGATCTATGTTTTCTCTATTAAACATGCAAATAAGAACTTCCAAGGTATTATCCTAATCTAGCATACAAATTAATGAATGTAACAAGATAGAATACATACCTTTTGATGTAGAATGTCTTCATGAAGCTTGAGTGCCTAGTGCCCCAAGTGTGACACCTCAAATGGAATCACAATCACCAAAACACTTAGAATAACTTGATAAAATTCTACAACTCATGAAATCGGCTAGCCCTTTCTTTTCACACACTAGTGGCCGATTTTGGTCAAGAATAAGATGCTTATATAGTTAGGGTTACACCATGTAAACCCTAATTGACATGGCCTTTCATTTCCATGATCCATGGGTACAAATACACCATGGAGCATCCATGGACCATCCTATGGGTTTTAGCCCAACTTGATTATCCATGGAGCATTAGCCCACTATACAAGTATGGATGATTTACACAATCAACCCATATATTTAATTAGTCTTCTTTTGATCACTTAATTAATCCTAAATTAATTCTTGATCAATACTAATTAAATAATCTTGTTATTCTTATTATTAATATACTAGAACTTATAATATATTAATAACCATAAGTGTCTTATTTCTCTCATTATAGTCTATCCAAGCGCATGATGGTATGCAACCCAAATGGACCATGCCGGGTCGGGTCAAGTCTTACCAATTATAGTTATGGACTTAGACATTAATCCAATAGCCTCCCACTTGGATAAGTCTAAAACTATTATTGCGTATGACTTCAGGAACCAACCGGCAATCGTAGCTCTCAAAAGCTTCTGTCGAACTCTGACCTTGTAGATGAACTCTGACCTTTGTCAGTGACTTGTCCATTAGATAAGGGATCATATATTCCTCCATTCTAGATATCATATGGACTGAGACATGGATTATAATCATTCACTCTGTCCATTTGTTGTTTCCCGATTTGCGATTTATGACGATTGACTAATTGAACAAATCAAATCAGTCCTGGCCCGGCCGAGCACTTCCATTTGTCATCATCAAATCATCGAGGGGCCCACAGATATCGCTTTTATCCCGAAGGTAAAAGGAACGGATAAACTTCGAATCATATGGCTTGTTCTACTACTTGTTGAATCATACACAAAGGCACGTTTTATAACACCGAGTTACCGTATGCGTTTACTGTTGGGTTTTGAGCATTCTAACACTCCTAAGTGTACATGCAACCCTAAATACCTTGGATCTATGTTTTCTCTATTATACATGCAAATAAGAACATCCAAGGTATTATCCTAATCTAGCATACAAAACAATAACTATAGCAAGATAGAATACATACCTCTTTGATGTAGAAAGTCTTCATGAAGCTTGAGCGCCTAGTGCCCCAAGTGTGACACCTCAAATGGAATCACAATCATCAAAACACTTAGAATAGCTTGAGAGAATTCTACACTTCATCAAAATCGGCTAGCCCTTTCACTTCACAGACTAGTGGCCGATTTTGGTCAAGAATAAGATGCTTATATAGTTAGGGTTACACCATGTAAACCCTAATTGACATGGCCTTTCATTTCCATGATCCATGGGTACAAATACACCATGGAGCATCCATGGACCATCCTATGGGTTTTAGCCCAACTTGATTATCCATGGAGCATTAGCCCACTATACAAGTATGGATGATTTACACAATCAACCCATATATTTAATTAGTCTTCTTTTGATCACTTAATTAATCCTAGATTAATTCTTGATCAATACTAATTAAATAATCTTATTATTCTTATTATTAATATACTAGAACTTATAATATATTAATAACCATAAGTGTCGTATTTCTCTCATTATAGTCTATCCAAGTGCATGATGGTATGCAACCCAAATGGACCATGTCGGGTCGGGTCAAGTCTTACCAATTATAGTTATGGACATTAATCCAACAGTCTCCCACTTGGATAAGTCTAAAACTCTTATTGCGTATGACTTCAGGAACCAACTGGCAATCGTAGCTCTCAAAAGCTTCTGTCGAACTCTGACCTTGTAGATGAACTCTGACCTTTGTCAATGACTTGTCCATTAGATAAGGGATCATATATTCCTCCATTCTAGATATCATACGGACTGAGACATGGATTATAATCATTCTCTCTGTCCATTTGTTGTTTCCCGATTTCCGATTTATGACGACTGACTAATTGAACAAATCAAATTAGTCCTGGCCCGGCCGAGCACTTTTATTTGTCATCATCAAATCATCGAGGGGCCCACATATATCGCTTTTATCCCGAAGGTAAAAGGAACGGATAAACTTCGACTCATATGGCTTGTTCTACTACTTGTTGAATCATACACAAAGGCACGTTTTTAACACCGAGTTACCGTATGCGTTTTCGTGCAATCAATGTACAACCAACTCATAGTAACAACTCATATCTCTAGGTTTGAAGAATATAAGATATTATCGTCTCATGATCACTCGTGATAAAATCCATGAAGTGATTCCAATGAGCGCGGGTTGAATCCAATACTCAGAACTTATGAGCACTCATGATTGTTGTAGCCTTGTCCAACACCTTAGACCTCTACAACCCATCATGACAGTCTTAATTCATATCTACTTCCAACATATGACCGACTGTGGATGGTTTGAATAACTTAGTCATTCCGGAAGAATAACCCAGTTTATTCGGGAAGTCAAAACATGCAAAATGAAACACAATAATAATTGAATCCAATATGGTATCAAAACCTATCACCATATGATTACACATTATTCATTGTATACTGTTTCAGCTATCAACTTTATTCTTGAATTTAAAACAATAGTTGTCCCACGCTCCAAGCATGTACACTATGTTTTCTTAAACACTAGTCATGCCACACACCAAGTATGCATACTATGTTTGTCTATGATCTTTACTTTGTGAACTAGATCCATTGAATATACTTCAATGATTCTTTTTTCACACTCCCAAATCCTTACTGCAATTGCAACAATTCCAAATTCATGTCATTTACTGAAATCTGTTAGATTCTAAACTTATATGCATTGATCCTCTTGTAATGATTATGCACAAAGTCATAAAGACTTGTTAACAATCATTACAGAGTATTCCAAAGGAGATCATCTCCTTGGAAACATCCTTCTTGCATTAAGTTTCCTTAATCTTACACATATTGAAAATTCTAACGTTGATACATTTCCAGATTCCATTTTGACTATCACTTCTGAACAAGAGTTGCCTCCTTATAGATTATGTCAATATGGTCCTTCCATAATTATCACTATACTTCCAATTGTCCTTGAGTAACCAATCTTTGGTAAACCTTAGATTGTCCTCGACAATTGTTTAATCCGTTTAGTCATATCCAGTTCTAAACCTTTTCCCTTCTTAATGCCCCAGGCATTTGGAAAATTTTAGAACGGATGATTATAGCACATGTAATCGATCCTATATCTGAAGCATATGGGACACGATTCATGATGTCTCACATAAAGACTAAACCAGTCTTTTGCTATAACATTTCCATTTCTATTTGCCAAGTTCTCACAATTCAGATTGTGAAAAGGGATGTCGTAATCATAATCGAATTTTAGAACGCAAATAATGGACCCATATACAAAATTTCCATATGTTAAGCCATTCCAACATGAAATTCATATATATTTCCTTGACTAAATGATTAAAACCTCACGATCTAAGCTTATAGATTTGAGATGAAATCATAATCTCCTCTCCCTTAATTATAGCAAAACAACTTTTCCCAATTGAAACCTTTTGTTTTCTATAATTAACATTGCTAACTTGCAATACTTATCATAATTATCATGCTCCCACTAACATGATGATCATTAGCATAACACTTATGCTCCCGCTAGCTTTGACATGTTCTCAGAAATCACCTGGACTTCTAGAAATCAATACTTCATTGACTTTCTTACCAAAGTTCAGATTTATGATGCTAGATTGTTTTGATAAAACTTTATCAAAAAACATACACCTTCCCTTAGATAGCACACTTGTGTGTCTAAACAGTTATGAAGAGGTATGCCGTAATCATAATGGTTAGACCTTTTTGCCACTTCTCACAAGTCCATATTAGTGTGCCGGTTAACCACACGCGCTCCACTAACGACTTTGAGAATGCAAATGTCACAATTGCTATCTAGATAAAATCTACTTAGTGAAAGTGTTTCCTCACCATCATTTTCATGAACCGGAGAGAAACCTTATGACACTTAGATTTATATGGTGTATGAGTTCCTACCCATATGAATTTGTCAAAACCATAATCACAAGACAAAGATAATGACAAATCCAAAACCATATGGATTGAACTCAATCTTAACTTCTTGCCAGCTAGCAGCTCAAGGGCCTACCATTGCTTCCAAGTTGTTGTGCAACTAATTGAGAACTCTAAGAACTCATATGCAAAGCCAACTTTAACTAGAATGGGCACAAAATATGCCAACACGATAGGTTGTAAACCGCAAGTCGTGTGCTAGTGAAGAACTTCAGGTTTTATTCTTGATTAGTTCCTGAGACTTTCAAGACCTTTAAGACTCCCACTGTCCTCTTGACCTATAAGACTCACTTGTCAATTATCCAAGAGATAGTGTGGATTCTAATCAAGACAAACACTTCACACAATTGGCCTAAGTTGGTCTTTGTTTTATCCAAAACATCACAACTTACCAATTTCAAATGTACAAGAGTAGAAAACTTTTACTCTTACATTTGACAAGTGTTTTAAACCTTCTTTAAGACATGTCACTCAAATTACAATCTTGGAGTATGACTCTAAGACTTGTATTGGAACGAAGTGTGACTCATCTTCTTGATTTAACCATTTCAAAAATTCAAGATCCCTCTTCTTAGTCATAAGAATGCACTAAGACTTCCTTAGAGAACTAATTGTGCTATGGTTTCTTAATCATTAAGATGATCACAAAACTGATACTAAAGTACTCTCCCATCTTTTCAGATTTGAGAAACATTTATCCTTTTGCCTTATTTGATTCTTCTTATTCGCTCTGCCATACATTGGAACCTTTTTCCAATGTCTCAAAGTTACACTTAAGCTTGTAAGTATAATCATATTTACTGAGCTTTAGTAAACTATGACGAATAGTTTTATCAATCTTTTTGTGGTGGACTTGACCCGTGCACAAGAATGTGTACTCGATCCCTTAGTCCATTACTTGACTCACACATCCATGTGAACAAGTAATTGGTCTTAATTTTCCAAAACTTGAAAGTTCTCATCCATCAAGCTTTACAACTTGCATGATTCCAAGTTCCGGTCCAATTGAAACTTGGGTGATAAGAATCTTTCCTTATTTGGTAAATCTAGACATTACCACAAATGAAAGAATCAATTTCATATTTCCACTCTTGCTCTTAATGGAATCATATAAGCAACAATTTTTCCTCAAATGCCATTGTAAGGATATTTTAAAATAAATAAAATAAAAAATTTTCTTTTATTTTAAAACTTTGCGGAAAAACTTATCCTTACTATGTGACTTAGAAAGTAGTTGAACCACCAACTTTCTCCAGACTTTGACACCCAACTCTCCCGGCTTGTCAATATGTGACTACATCTCCAAGATGTGAACACACCTAGACCTTGCCTTGCCAATTGGGCTTGAGTAACCTTAAACTTTTTTTAAGAACTTGTGGGTTGGGGAGAATAATTGGAGGAGGTGAAAGAAGTATGATTTCCAAAGGACATCATCTTCATTTAGGAAACCTTGTTTCAAGAGATTTGGGAAGATCATAGGTATCTAAACCAGACATCTTTTGGGAGATATTCAAGATAGTTGATTTAAAGTCCTTAATATGACACCCAATATGAAATATTAAGGCTAGGACCCAAAAAACTATTTTATAACTTAGAAGAGGTATGCCGTAATCCAAGCTATAAAATATTTGAAGGTAGGTGAATGACGATTCACCAATTTCCACCAAGATAAACGAAATGTATTATTAGGTTTTAATTGGTTTTGAAACTCCTAGATCTTTGAGATTCGTTGAACTGTTCAAAGGCATGTTTCAATCTCGAGTGTGCCCTTCAGGTTTTGTGACTAGGATGCCGAGGATCACAAAACAAGGTGTGAAGTAACCATGCAAATCACTTGGTACCCTTAATAAATTACCCCTCAATCGATGTGCCGGTTAACCACACACGCTCCATCGATACTATGATAAATATTAAGTCACCCTTTACCTACCTTGTTAAGTCCAAGTTAGTGTGTCGGTTAACCACACACGCTCCACTAACGACTTAGACAAAGTGTAAAGTGTAATTTCATGGGTTAGCACCTTATTCACATTTTTCCTAAGTAACTAAGATTGGGTATTATTAAGAGTTTAGTTACTTAGTATTTATCATTAATACTTTTAATGAAAGGAGAATTATAGTCTTGTCAAACCCGTTCGGCTAACGACCCTCCACCAGTCAAGCAAGCGGTGGGTGAGAGTGGACACCCATTAAGTTGCCATTTTATAGGCAACCACCTTATACCCACCTTATAGACCGGCTTCGTGAATGAGGCGTACTAGCGGTAAGACTGACTTTACTCTTATACATATATATATATATATATATATATATATATATATATATATATATATATATATTATTAACTTATAATATTATAAAGTATAAGGGTTGAATTTTAACTTTTAAAATTCTAAGGGCTAACTTGGAATGAAAGTATTCATAAGGAATACTTTTCAAATTCCAAAACTTGAGGGCAAGTTTTGAAACTATTCAAAACTAATTAATTCCATAACTTATGTGTTTAAAGTAGTTTTAATCCAAAAACTCTTCAAGTTCCATAACATGAGGACAAGTTATGGAAGACTTTAAACTAATAAAAGAACTAACTTTTTCTTTATTTTATAACTTATGGATTTAATTATGGTTACATATTTTTCTTTAATGAAGTGACTCTTGAACTTCCATAACTTGAGGACAAGTTATGGAGTCATAAAAAATTATTCAATGACACAAGACTCTTCATTTTGTAACCATTGCCAACTTTTATGAGTTTTATGAGTCTTTAATGTGACTCTTCATGTAACTTGAGGACAAGTTACACAAACACATTTTATACTCAACTCTTAGATTAAAATGGATTGAAAACAACTATTTCAATTAACTTTTCTATTAATCTAAGCAACTCATAAGAACAAGATAATTCAAATCAAACTTTTTCATGTAATTAGTCTAAACCTTAAACTAATACAAAACATGAATCTATTGACAATTATCTTTGAAAATGGATTAGCATGAACATTACCACATCAAAAACAAGTTTATAAGTTCAAAAACAACTTAGGGTAATGTTCCTAGTCCATTTCTAGCCAAAAACCTCGAAAATATGCTGTCTGGGGGTCCAACTCGTCGAGTGCATGAACCAACTCGGCGAGTTGGATCGATTTGATCACATTTTAGGCATGGACTCGCCGAGTCTGATGATCAGACAGCACCAAATTCGTTTTTTTCAGCTTCTATTGCAGGTATAACAAGAAAACAAGCCTATGCTTTGATACCACTGTTGGGTTTTGAGCATTCTAACACTCCTAAGTGTACATGCAACCCTAAATACCTTGGATCTATGTTTTCTCTATTAAACATGCAAATAAGAACTTCCAAGGTATTATCCTAATCTAGCATACAAATCAATGAATGTAACAAGATAGAATACATACCTTTTGATGTAGAATGTCTTCATGAAGCTTGAGTGCCTAGTGCCCCAAGTGTGACACCTCAAATGGAATCACAATCACCAAAACACTTAGAATAACTTGAGAGAATTCTACAACTCATGAAATCGGCTAGCCCTTTCTTTTCACACACTAGTGGCCGATTTTGGTCAAGAATAAGATGCTTATATAGTTAGGGTTACACCATGTAAACCCTAATTGACATGGCCTTTCATTTCCATGATCCATGGGTACAAATACACCATGGAGCATCCATGGACCATCCTATGGGTTTTAGCCCAACTTGATTATCCATGGAGCATTAGCCCACTATACAAGTATGGATGATTTACACAATCAACCCATATATTTAATTAGTCTTCTTTTGATCACTTAATTAATCCTAGATTAATTCTTGATCAATACTAATTAAATAATCTTATTATTCTTATTATTAATATACTAGAACTTATAATATATTAATAACCATAAGTGTCTTATTTCTCTCATTATAGTCTATCCAAGCGCATGATGGTATGCAACCCAAATGGACCATGCCGGGTCGGGTCAAGTCTTACCAGTTATAGTTATGGACTTAGACATTAATCCAACAAATCTAACCACATCATACTCAAGCAATCATATCCACATAGCAAGAATCTGAACTAGCATGCAACACAAACTCATAAACTCAGGCATAACCTAAACAAGTTATCCTACTACTGTCTAATTGGCACTATCATGCAGCTCAAAGCACACATATAGCAGGCACATAAGGCATCATCCGTAGATCCTTAGTCCTAATCTAGCATGCTGTTCTACTAACTAATAATCAAATCATAAACTTGTATGGGTATTTTTGGGTACTTACTTGAGCTCGGCTGATTTCATGCACCAAACCCCTTTTCTCTTTTTAAAGTTCTTTTCTTTCTGAATTCTTTTTGCTTTTCTAAAACTGTTTTCTCTCCCGAAACCCTCTTTCACAAACTGTCTTTTCATTTTGAAAACTTTTTTATCGGACCCCTTAGTTTGAGTTCAGGCACACCCGAGAGTATGCCCGAATCCCTTAAACCAAGGCTCTGATACCAACTTGTAACATCCCAAAATTCAAGACTAATTTTTTTTAATAAAACATTACTTAAAGCAAAATCATCAATCCAAATATAATCAGAGTATTAATTTCCAAAACACATGTTCATTATCAGAGTAAAATATTCCCAGGCTGTCTAATCTTTGGTGTGTGCCATGCGATCACCCCGAGCTCTTCCCTCCGCTACCGGAAGTACCTGAAACCAAAACTTAAAACCGTAAGCACGAAGCTTAGTGAGTTCCCCACCCTACCACATACCATGCATAACCACATACTGCACATACTAGGCCACACCCGCTATCCTGGGCATCGCCCGCTACCTCGGGCCTCGCCCGCTACAATGGCCCCGCCGCTCCAGGCCTCGCCTGGCTTCAAGCGCCGCTCGGATATAGATCTGTTTCACTTAGGCCTCGCCTGTCATAGGGCCTCGCCCAATAACATATAATAGCACATAAACATATCACATCACATCACATAAGCTAAGCACATACTAACGAATCTTGTCCTAAGGCCTCGCCTATCTCTGGGCCCCGCCCTTGTCCTGCTACTGATGAGTCATGGAACCCCGTCGATACTCCTGTTGATAGTGAGGTACGGGCCCAGCCCACCCTCACTCCTTCCCTAACTTGGGCCTCGCCCCTAATCTGCTGCTACTGAGATGTGGAACACCATCCACACTCTGCTATTGGTGAGATACGGGACCTCGCCCACACTCACCTCCCTACCAGGCACATACAAGTATCACACAGACAACAAGTATAAACTATCACATAAACCATTCCATGGGTACCCGCCCTCTATCATTGGACCTCGTCCCGAATATCTTACTAGCATACTGTGCCTAGGGCTAACCCCGGGTCTTCTACTCACAACTACATAGGCCGGCATTGTGTCCGTATACCCATTCATACAAAGGGTAACTTGTCGCACCCCGAAAACCGAAGGCGGAAACATTTCCGTCGTTGAGTCCACGTTGAGTATCAAATCCAATGCACATAGTAATCAAAGTAAACAACCATTACATTACATATATTTGAAAGTTTACATTTGTTTCAAAAGTAAATTGTACAAGTGTGATACATTATATATATATATATATATATATATATATATATATATATATATATATATATATATATATATATATATATGAACAAAATTAGACGAGTCTTCTACACACTCCGTCTTCACCAAAAGAGATCACCGGGTACCTGTCTAATGCGGACCTGAGAATACAAGCAGTTTGAAAATCAGCATAAAGCTGGTGAGTTCATAAGATGTTTGTTTTCTTAAAAATATACCAGTTTCCTTTAGTTTTCCGAAAAGGTTTGTTATCCAAGAAAATCCCATATTTTCTTATGTAAAACAGTTTAGTTATCTTTCATTACCAGTTCAATTACGCGTTATATGTTACCCCAGGAAAATCCCATATTTTCCTAAATGTAAGACCGATTGAATATCACAGAATATAGTTTAATACACAAAACTATATATTGAGAATCATGGGATTACTATCCCGAATTAGATATAAAATACTTTAATATACATGAACTATAGATGGAAAGTAGTTTGAAAACCTTGGGACTAACATCCCGTACTACATATAAGATAGTTTGATATACATGAAAATATAGATTGAATACCATGGGACTATCATCCCGGACTAGATACAAGATAGTTTGATATATATATGAAAATATAGATTGAAAACTATGGGACTATCATCCCGAACTAGATACAAGATAGTTTGATATATATGAAAATACAGATTGTAAACCATGGGACTACCATCCCGGACTAGACATAGATTCAAAACCATGGGATTATCATCCCGTACAAGATATAGTTTCAAAACCATGGGACTACCATCCCGTAGAAGATATATATTGAAATCATGGGATTATCGCCCTGTACTAGATATAAGATATATACATACTGAAAACCATAGGAATAACATCCCGCACTAGATACAAGATCAATAGACTAAAAACCATGGGACTATCATCCCATACTAGATATGGAAACTATAGATAAAAAGTAGATATGGAATCGAAACAAAGTCAAAACCAAACCCAAAGCGAAACTGTGAATAAAATTTTATTAATACATATTGTGAGTCGGGTAACCATACTGATACGACAACGAGACCTCCTTGACGCTTGTCAGACGTCGGACGATATCTAGAATTTCTCACCCTAGGCGTGCCCGCCTAACTGTAGCTAGCAGTTAAGGTGTGGGATTGTCAGTCCCGAATAGATCTATTCACAAATTCCACGCTCTCCCTCCTGGAGACTCTGGTTACACTTCCGGGGAGGATTTACTAATAATCCAAAAGGGTAATGAAAAATCTCACAAACTAGTACTAAGTATTCACGGAATTCTCAAACGATATCAAACATACTAAACGATATGAAACATAATACAGTGAAAACAGTTATATACAATGAAATTATCTGGCAATATATACTAGGTGAAATGGAGATAAACTGAATCAGACATAGTTTATCTAATAACTTTATATATATCAATATGTGATTAAACGAGAACTAAAGAACCCCAAATTATTCCCATAATAATTTGATTAGTTAGATTATTTCCTTAACTGAAATTCATATAGTTGTGGTTGATAAATCATCCCTTATGCTCAACATAATACATAAGGGGTAAAGATATTTATAATTTGCCAGATATTTATTGAAATTCATCAATGTTATGTTTTGAAAACATTTGTAATTTGCTTGTATTCCCCCTCCCTGAAAACATTGAAAAACCATTTAAAAAGGGTAGGGGTATGAACTCACCAGAAGAGGAACGTGTCTACTCGGATCCTAAACGTCGTTTCTAGGTTTGCAAATGCACAAGGTTCCTATGAATTATGAAAAGATGCATATTTGTATCTAATTAGGACTTAGATTATTTATTTGGTAGAGACAAACACTTCTAGTTGTGGAAACACTCCCTTACAAGTGTTTGGAAGGACCCGGGTGGCGTTTGAAGTCACATAAGGCTTGGATATGGAGTTTACTCTTCAAGACTAAACTCACACAAGAGATTTCGGCCCTAATGAACCCATCCCCATGAGTTTACGGCCGTAAACTCATGGTGGGGTGTTTTATGATAATTATGGTGGGGTGTTTTATGAGATTTCGGCAAAATGGTCTTATACTACTAGGGAAAATTTGCCAGGATCAATTTTAGGGCCTTGGAATGGATTAAATATAATTATGGACCATTTATTGGAGTTTACGGCAGTAAACATGTTGTTTACGGCCGTAAACTCCCCCCTCATACCAAATCCTTAATGTTTTGGTCCTTAATCAATCACATGTGATTCCAATCAATTTTTCTAAGCCTTGTATGAATTTTTAGGGGTCTTTGGACATGGATTTAGGAGTTTACGGCCCATGAGCTCCCTCATGGCCGTGAACTCCTTAGATGGGGAATTTAATATGTTTTAAGGTCCAAATCTTGTTTGTGGTCACTTGTGTAAATGGTATTTTAACACACTAAAAAGGAGTTTACTCCCCATGATAATGAGTTTACGGCCCAAGCATGATCTTGGGTAGTAAACTCATGTTTACTCCTATAAATTAATGTTCATGGTGTTCCAGTGCCAAATCCAATATTCTAAAATTCATATCTAAGCTTCAATGGAGTTTTGTAAGGGTTTAAGGGCATAAAAACTCCATTTATATGAGTTTACGGCCCAAGCATGCTCTTGGGTAGTAAAATCATGTTTAGTCTTCAAAATCCATGTTTAAGGCATTCTAAGTCCATTCCATTAAGCCATTAATCCATATCTAAGCTCCAAAGGTCGATTGGACGGGTTTTTGGGCTCTAAAACCCAATTTATGTGAGTTCACGGCCTAGGACTATTCTAGGGCCGTAAACTCATGAATATGGTCCTATTCCATGATTTGAACTTGAATTTGAAGGCCTAAGATGTTATACTAGGAGTTAGGGTGGTTACCTTGGTGATTTGGAGCTTAAATTTGATGATTTTGGACCCTTAAACTTGGTTGAGGAGAGAGGTTACACAGAGAGTAGAGAGATGAAGCAAAAGCTTCAAATGAAAGCTTGAACACGATTAAATAAGTCCCAAAACTTGAACACGGTGGAATTCTACCCGATACCGGCATTAAATGGGGCTTTTGGTCGCACCCGATTAAGTTTCTGTAACCCGGCGAGGATGTTTCTAAAATTTATGAAATAAACATTTTGGGCTAAATTCATGAGTTCCTAAGGGGTTTGGACACTCATTAGTATTAAAATAAACATATAAATTTAAATAATTTAACCCAAAACGAAATCGGAACAAATTGATAAACGACGAATTTTTACGGGTAGAACGAGTTTTCGACGATGGACAATTTCAGGTTGTTACAAAACTCACCTGCACTGGCTGAACTGGCTGATGAACCCACTAGCTACTACCCGACAACTCTCTGAACTCCTGTTCCACTCGCTCCTCGAGCTACCAATATCAATGCAACACTGAGTCTAACTGACCCCCGAAAGACAACCAAGTCAACTCTGGTCAAAGTCAAAGTCCTGGTCAAAGTTAACCTTCCAGGTCAACCCTACTCGCCGAGTCACCCTATTGACTCGCCGAGTTCATATGTTCAGAGTCCTTCTATTCGCGACTCGACTCGCCGAGTCAGTCCATGACTCACCGAGTCTACCGCTTTCCGAGTCCTGACCTGTCTAACTCACCAAGTCTCCATTCCACTCACTAATTAGAGTCTCAACTCGAAGGGTTTGGGTATCGCGACCTGACTCGCTGAGTCCAAGAACAGACTCGTCGAGTCCATTCAAAGGACTCGCCGAGTCCATTTAGATATCCATACATGTAGAGGACTTTTGAGTCATGCATGGACTCCAAACTGTAGATCTACCCTTGCCAAGCCTATTCCTCACATAAAGTTGCAAACTTTACGTGTAGAGAAGGATATCTAGGCAAAATACACCATAAACTAGGGTTTAAGGCAAAGAGGCTCCATAACCAACTCAGGGGCAGATACTTTATGCTTATTGATGGCGTGCCTAGCACAGCACAGTAGAGTTGCATCCAAGCCCTAGAACCAGGCACACCAGCCAGATCCAGCCCAGCAGGCTCAACGCCCGCTGGCGCCCCCGGGAGCGGAATGCCCAGGCGAAAGGCTCGCGTCCGCCAAGTGACGCTCTTCGCTCCAAGACAAAAGTACGGCCAGGAGACAAACAGTGGGATTAGAGCATTACCGTCAAAGCCAATGAGAGCGCTCTGACAGTTGAATGTGCAGGACCCTCCAATCAGCTCCTCTGATCTTGTCTCCCCAAAAAAGCGATCCTGTCTGGTACGGACCAGACATGGGCGCTAGGTATAAAAGGACGCATTCTCATACTAGCGAGGTAAGCTCCCCAACCGATCTAGAAAGAACAAACACAAACCCTAAAGCCATCCTAACTTGACCGTCGAAGCGTTCTCCCGGGAAGCGGCTGACGGCCCTTGTTCTTTGTGATCTTGCAGTTACAACCAGGCAACCAAGAAGGTTCCATCCCAGAGTCAGAAGCAAGGTCTCATCAAGAGCAAGGTTCCATCATTTGGCGCCATCCGTTTGTGAGACGAAGAACACAAACAAAAGCACGAAATCAAGCATCAATGGCATCCAACGGTAGCGAGGGACGACCAGTTAGTCCCATACGTCCCATGGCGACGTTGGACGAAACGCCACCGCCTACAGCGATCAATAGGCCAGTTTTAGTCGAAGGAAGTTCTACAGCAGCCGCCGGAAATATTTCGCAACCGTTGTCTTCTCAGCAAAGAGCAACTCCGGTGGAGCTACTTTCGCCCACACAGCTTCAGATGCCACCGTTCTTTGCGCTGCCGCTGCAACAGACGTGGACAGTCCACTCAACTGCACCTCCATCAAGCCATATTTTCAACCTTTCACTATCGTTTGTAACACCTACATCGTTCCAGACGACTGGTGGACAGAATTCCACAATGCTATTACCACTATTGGCTGAAATCATGATGAACAACTCACCACCTGTATACCCAATGGTCGGAGCATGGACTGGACCGACTATTCCCCCGAACAACAGCTTACAACAGCCGATAATGATCAACCCTGTTACATCCATGCACCCTTTCTCCACTAGCCATCCCCTCCAGTTACCATTCCAACCATACCCCTTTTATGGACCAAGCCCAAGCTACCTTACCCCCCCTACAGCATGGAATGAGTTCGCAATACCAGCAAGGGACGTCAACTGCTCCAAACCTGGATGGTTTTTTCCGGAGTGTAACATCTCCGTTCGTTAAAGAGCTGCTGGATTACGAAATACCAAACACTACGAAGCTCCCGACGCTTAAAACGTACAATGGAACCGCCGACCCAAATAGCCACATTGATACGTAGGAATGGACAATGACGTCGATAAAAACTTAACGAGATGTTTTGGTGCACATATTTCCCGACGACGCTTGATGGCAATGGCGGCACATGGTTCAAAACGCTACAACTGGGTAGCATTTCAAACTTCGCTCAGCTCAAATACCTCTTCCTCACCAACTTCATGCAGCTACGTAAATACAAAGGCGAATCTCATTCAATTACAGGCTGCAAACAAAGGGAGGGGGAGACTGTTCGAGAATACTTTACAAGGTTCATAAACGCTACGCTGGATGTACCGGGGCATGACGAAGGGCTCATCGCTGGTGCTTTCACATGGGGACTCCTGCCTGGGCCCCTCTCGCAAAAACTCATGGGAAAGAAGCCTCTAACACGAGCTGAGTTAAAAGAAAGAGTGGAGTGGTACCTATGGCAGGAAGAGGGTGAGGTAGCCAAGCAGGCCTACTTGAAGGCTATGGCAACTTGACATCACCACCCGACCCACGCGGACTTCCGAGGGGGAGGAAGACACTATGGCCAAGCAAGAAGACCATCACCACGTTTCCGACCATTTATTACAGACGACAGACGGGGTCGCCGCCCAGAAGTATATGCAGTGTCTGAGAAACAGCAGCCAACCAATTCGTCTAAGAGTCGGTACTGTGAGCACTACAAAAGCAAAACGCATGATACAGGTAGCTGTTCGGTCCTAAAGAAGGAGATGGAGGAGAAACAATTTAAGGGAGACCTGGTGGAGGTGGCACAAAGCCTACGCGCCTAATTCGATGCTGAGAACGCCAAGGGTCCATCCTTCGAAGGAGTTCAGCCCAAGGAGATATTCATGATACGCAACAAAAGAAGTAGGGAGGAACAGCGAGGAGAGCAAATCATTGTTAAACCGTCAACTCGCGCGCTCACGTTCTCCATACAGGATCCTCGGCCAGACGGTTAGAAGGGCGACAACCCTCTGATAATACAGGCATCCATCAAAGACGTGACTATCCATAGGGTCTATGTCGACACTGGGAGCTCAGCAGACATCATCTATGAGCATTGCTTCCGGTTATGAAGCCAGCTGAAATAACCAAAGGGCCCAAGAGGCCCAGGGGCAATCCAGCAAAAGGGAAGGAGGTAATCAATGAGGGATATCCCGATTAGCCGATCGATGTTGGAAGCGACCTCCCAAGCCACACAAGAAGAGCACTGGTCGACCTGCTCAAATGCTACAAACATGTATTTGCATGGACACCACGGATATGGTGGGGGTAGAAAGGAAGGTCATCGAACGTAAGCTGATGATGAAACCGGGGGTAAATGAGGTTAAGCAGAAGAAAAGGGTACAAGGAGGAGACCGTAATAGGGCGATCAATGCAGAAGTGTCTAAGCTGACGGAGGCCGGAATAGTTAGGGAGGCGACGTACCCAACATGGATTGCAAACCCAGTTAAGGTCCGTAAGCAGGATGGGTCGTGGCGCATGTGCATCGACTTTTTTGATCTAAACAAGGCATGCTCTAAAGATTGCTACCCACTCTCGGAAATCGATCAGAAGGTAGAGTCGCTACAGGGATACAAGCTAAAATGCTTCTTGGACGCATACAAAGGGTATCACCAGATATTGATGAGCAAAGAAGACGAAGAGAAAACAGCCTTCTATACAGACCATGGCACGTTCTGCTACACCAAGATGCCTTTCGGGTTAAAGAACGCAGGGGCGACATACCAACGGCTAGTTGACTCGATATTCGCCAAGCAAATTGGAAGGAATATTGAGGTATATGTAGATGATATGGTGATCAAGAGCCCAAGTGAAGAAAAGATGATGCAAGACATCGAAGAGACTTTCAAAACATTAGAGGTAACCAAGATGAAACTAAACCCAGCCAAATGCACGTTTGGAGTGGAAGAGGGGCAATTCTTGGGTTACTATGTTACTAGACAAGGCGTCCAGCCCAGCCCGACCAATGTCGACGAGTTCATCGAGATGCCAACCCCAAACTCTCTTAGAGATGCACAAGGTCTGAACGGGAAGCTCACATCTCTAAGTAGGTTCATCTCAAAATCTGCCGACAAGGCTATGCCACTGTTCCACACCTTAAAGGGATGCATCGAGAAAAATAATTTCCAATGGACGAATGAAGCTGAGAAGGCGCTCCAGAGAATCAAGGAGGCATTGCACAAGATGCAGACCCTGGCAACCCCAATCCTGGGTGAAACATTACAAGTGTATCTATCGACGTCAGGTGAAGCGATATCATCGGTATTGGCTGTGGAAAGGGAAGGAGAGCAGAGACCGATATACTTTGTTAGCAGAGCGCTGCAAGGACCAGAACTCAATTATCCCAAGCTGGAAAAATTGGTGTTGGCACTTATCTACGTTGCGAGACGATTAAGGCGATACTTCCAGGCACATCAAATCAAGGTACTCACAAGCTACCCCATTAAACAGATCTTGCTTAAGCCGGATACGTCGGGTCGGCTGGCCAAGTGGGCAATTGAACTAGGAGAGCACGACATAAACTACCGCCCAAGAACAAGTATCAAAGGGCAGGAGTTGGCTGATTTCTTACTAGAAATTCCTGACAGAGGGAATCCGGCAAAAGAAAAGGTGTGGGTAGTTGAAGAGGCCCCTACCGGTAATGGTTCATGGACCCTGTACACGGACGGAGCGTCCAATAGGGAAGGCTCAGGGTCGGGGCTGATCCTGACTAGTCCAGAAGGAGAAGAGGTAACCTACGCCCTTCGTTTCGACTTCCATACATCGAACAATGATGCGGAGTACGAGGAACTGCTCGCAGGATTGCGACTCACCAAACAGATGGGTGCGAAAGCTGTAACAGCGCTAACCGACTCAGGGTTAGCAGCGAACCAAGTCAATGGGAGTTTTGAGGTAAGAGACCAAAGAATGGGAAGGTATGCAAAGATGGTAAAGCAACTGGTAGGATCATTCGGCCAATTTACAATCAAGCAGATACTCAAAAGTGAGAATAAGAGGGCAGGCGCTTTGAGCAAGCTAGCGTCCACTTGTTTAGACCACCTGTCAAAGAAAGATTTAGTGGAGGTGCTCCGGGAGAGAAGCATTGATGAACAGCAGGTGAACATCCTGACCCCTGAAGGACCCACATGGATGACGCCATTCCGCGAATACCTCCAGAGAGGGGTGTTGCCGGACGACCATGACGAAGCCAGAAAAATACGTATAAAGGCGCCCTCATACGCAATGGTGAACGGGGAGTTGTACAAGAAGGGGTTCACGTCTCCATGGCTAAACTGTTTAGATCAAGCCAAGGGGAGAGAGATATTGCAGGAAGCACACTCAGGGCAGGTAGGCACACACGAAGGAGCGAGGGCTTTGACAGGAAAGGTGCTACAAATGGGGGTATACTGGCCAACGATACATCAAGACGCAGTAGAAGTAACAAAGAAATGTGGGGAGTGTCAATCTTACGCCCCAATCCAGGCGGAACCCCCGGCGCCGCTAAGCAACATATCCAGCCTGTGGCCTTTCTACCAGTGGGGCATAGACATAGTAGGTACATTCCCAGAAGCACCAGGAAAGCTGAAGTATATGTTGGTAGCCGTGGATTACTTCACAAAGTGGATTGAAGCTAAACCATTGGCATGCATATCTAGGAGGCACATGATAAAATTTGTGTGGAAAAACATCATGACAAGATTTGGAACACCTAAGGTTCTCATCAGTGACAATGGTTTGCAATTCGCTAAGAACCCGTTCAGAGAATGGTGCACTGCCAAAGGGATAAGCCAACGCTTCACATCGGTGGCACACCCTCAAGCGAACAGTCAAACGGAGGTGTCCAACCGAACCATTGTCAATGGGATAAAAAAGAGGTTGGGCAAAGCAAAAGGGAATTGGGCAGAGGAGATACCAATGGTGCTATGGTCATACATGACTACACCACGGAAAAGCACAAGGGAAACCCCTTTCAGCTTGACATATGGGACTGAAGCCATGCTCCCCATGGAATGGTAGTGAATACGCTAAGGGTGGCCAACCAAGATGAGGAAAGCAACGTACAAGGCCTGAGGATAAACTTAGATATCCTAGAGGAGAAACGCGAAGAGTCGGGAGTACGCTAAGTTGCGTATAAACATGCAACAGAAAGGTATTACAACCAAAGGGTAAAGGAGAAGGCCTTCAAAGTGGGCGAGTATGTTTTGAGAAAAAATGAGGCCAGTCGGGCACAACCCCAGGGAAAGCTGGGCCCAACGTGGGAAGGCCCATACAGGGTCACAGAGGCAAACAGTAACGGGGCATATGTGTTAGAGACGATGGAAGGAAGACCCATTCCAAGAACATGGAATGCAAGGAACCTAAAGAAATATTTTTTCTAAGGAAGAGGAAAGATGTAACTCTAGTTGGTTGATATCCCATTGAGTATATTGCACCTTAGAAGTACTTAGAGTACATTTATACATGCTAAGTGACATGAGAATTGATACTCAATGTATTCTTATGTTTAAAGGCATGAGTTTAGTACTCGACATATATAAAATTTCATGCATAAGTGACATGAGCTTAATACTCAGTTTATTTAAAAAAACCCGCGTTTAAATAGTAATGCAATTGCTGATTTCTAATACTTAGTGTAATAATCTCCAACGATTGAATGATGAGTGCTAAGCGCACTCAATGTGAACACTTAGCGTGTCAATAATAACAAACAAGGCAAAATATTTGGCACATCTTGAGCAATAGGCAATAAACGAATAAGCCAAGCACAAAACACAAAAGGAGATAATAGATAATGCTTAGTGCATATCAAACACATACATATAAAAGAAAAAACATTGCTCTGGGCAATTCAACCATTGCAAAGAAAAACACATAGACTAAACAAAACAAGGAAATATTACGACTTCGAACCATCACCAACAGACTTATCACCAACCACAGCCCCCTCCACAACATCATCCGCACTCACATTCCCAGCCAACCCATCAAAAACTTCCCTATCATCGGCCACCTCATCAACATTGCCACCTCCAACGCCTGCTCGACCATCACCATCTCCAGCACCTGCTCGACCATCACCACTAGCACCACAATCTTTACCATTCCCTCCTGTCACACCCCAAAACCAAGAACGGCGGAAACGTTCTGGGGCGGAGGACGTCATGTATAGTATCACAACACAGTAAATGTAAAGAAGCAAACAACATCATCCATTTCATTAAATATATAATTTTAATACAAGTGTGTTCTGCACAGTTATAGACACCAAAATAATGAAACACAAAATAATATGAGATGAGTCTTGAATGCACTCCATCTTCTCAAAAGCTGTCCTCGGTACCTGTCTACTGATGACCTGAGAATACAAGTTATTTTGAAAGAGTTTATCAGCATTAAGCTGGTGAGTTCATAAGTATTTTAGTGTCAATGTTTCTTGTAAAAACGTTTGAACCTGTCCCAATGTATAAGTTTGTAAAAATGTAAACAAATGTTTGAAAGTGTTTGTAAAAGTTTGAATCTCTCAGAAAATCCTATATTTTCTATAAAAGGAACCTTCTACCAAGGCTAGGCGGTTTTGTAAACTTGTCTGTTGTAAAGTGTGTGATTACCCAAATATAACTATCATTTGTTAAAAATATAGTTTGTACACTTAATGCTTAAGTGAGATTATCACTAAAATATGCAATGGGTAAATCATTGTAGTACTGTAGCTTTGTATAATAAGACTACTGCTGTACTAAATACTACTACCTTAAACCGGATTTATATTAAGGTTTATTGTGATTAATTGCACCATGCTATCGACTGAAAATCAACGACATAATGAACGGTCGTAATAAGAAATGACGTTTGGCACCCGCAGACCTGCAGGTCCGGCTGTAGCTAGCAGCAAGGTGTAGGATAGTCAATCCAGTATAGATCTATACGCAAACTCACGCTCTCCCTCCAAGAGAATTCTGGCTACAACTCGGACCATGACATTTAAGGCATGCCCGATACAGTGGATCACAATTGTTAAGTATTCATGTATATGTATTGTTTCTAGTATCTCTGTATATGTATTGTTTCTAGTATCTCTGTATATGTATTGTTTCTAGTATATCTGTATATGTATTGTTTCTAGTATCTCTGTATATGTATTGTTTCTAGTATATCTGTATATGTATTGTTTCTAGTATATCTGTATATGTATTGTTTCTAGTATATCTGTATATGTATTGTTTCTAGTATATCTGTATATGTATTGTTTCTAGTATATCTGTATATGTATGGTCCTGCGTTACCCCGATGGTAACCAGCTAATGATGTACTGATGAGTATGAATATGGAAGTACCTTTATGTCTATACATGTATATATGATATATAAGTAATATGGAAACGTCCTTCGGATGGTCACCTGAAATCCCACCAGACCACATCCAAATCGAGGAAAAGGAAATAGGGTGGATGGCATTCCTAAGCCTTTTGAACATTATTTATATATCTATACATATACGGGCATGCAATTGTATATATAAAGCATAAATAAGTTTTCATAAAACATTTTAAAACAAAAATATAATTTCAAGAGAAGATTGACTTGATGTCGATCTATAAATCATTTTAAAAGCATAAGTTGATAAAAACAGTTTAATTATAAGAAGCATTTAGGTGAATCACAGTCTATAAGTAAGTTTGGATAGTAAAACAGTTTGTAAAACATTTCAATAGTAAGGCAGTTGAAAACAGTTTGAACAGTGGTAAAAATCGTTGTTTTCCTAGTTATTAATCACATGTGATTAAACACAATCACATGTGATTGAAGTAATAACTTATAAGTATTTGACTTGTATCCCCCCCCCCCCATAAAGTGTTATAAAACATTTAAAATCATTTCAAAGGTTGATTCAAGGGGGTATGAACTCACTTGTGGTGAGTCGTTTGAATTGCAGTGTCGGCTACCGTGCTAGGTGACAAACGGAGACTGGTTTACACGCACGAGCCTAGTTATCATATAATAAACATATATATAACTAATTAGACATATCATAACTTAAATAAATAAGTTAAGACACTTAGAAAACATTTAAACACTTTTATGAGTGTTTAGGGTTCAAATGGTTGCATCTAAGTTGCTACGGGACAAGGCAAAAGGGTTTGAAACATCAAAGGGCCTTGTATAGGAGTTCACCATCCAACAAACCCCACACCTTGGAGTTTACGGCCGTAAACTCATAGGTTTATGGCCGTGAACTCCTTAAATGGTGTTTTTGGGTGTTTTGTGGTGTTACCTTGCATCTAGAACACTCCTATCTTTATTGGAATAATGTATGAAGTAGTTTTAAGGCTCTAGAACACTCCATAAGGGAGTTTACGGCCTAAGGTCCTTCACCTTAGAGTTTACGGCCGTAAACTCTAGGAAATAAATTGATTTGAGGCACTTAAACATCAAGAATGGCATCCATGATTTTATCTAAGGCTAATGGGAACAAGAGGCACACTTTGGTGCCTTCACTTGGAGTTTACGGCCCAAGTCATGATCCTTGGCCGTAAACTCCTTCCAAGGAGGTGTTTCTATGTGTTCTTCTCTCCATTCTAGTCCCAAAGGTGCAAGATAAATTGTCTAAAGGCTTAAGGGTAGCTTGGAATGATTTTTGTCCCACAAAAAGGGGTTTACGGCCCAAGAAGGGTTCTTGGCCGTAAACTCCTAAAAACTTATGGTGTTTATGGGTTTTTGATGTTCTAAACAAGCACAAGTACAAGTGGTTAAGGTCCTTAAGCATTTGGGGAGAGTTTTAGGGCATTTAAGCCCTTGAAAAGGGGTTTACGGCCCAAGGGAGTTCCTTGGCCGTAAACTCCTAGATCTTATGGTTCTTGGTTGCTTTTTGATCCATAAATGTTATAGCCTATCTCCTAAACAAGTCTTCTAACAAGGAATTGGGACTAGGAAGCCATAATGTTCCATTTTGGAGTTTACTCCCCAAGAACGTTCTTGGGCGGTAAACTCCCGGATCTTGACATCTAGACATGTAATTGTTGTTAATATGCATTAAACAAGTATTGAAACACATATAGAAAAGTAGACTCACAATCTGGGATGAAAACCCGAAGATCCGTCAGAGAGAATATGGCTTTTCTCTATTTGGAATTGTGAATAATGAATTAATTTAATTCAGAAAACTATTTATAGTCCTGGAATATTTTGGCAGAAAATATTTTCATTCCTGATGTTGGACTGTAACATTATGAAACTTGAAATGCCCAAGTTTCACAAAACCAGGAGTATCCACTCTCCTGATATCATCTAAAACATGAACCCTAATGTACACAAACTTGTTCTGAAAAGCTTGAAAATTACTGAAACTGAACTAGCTTCTATTAAATAGATGATGTTCGTACAATGGAAATTTCGGGTTGTCACATCATCCCCCTGTTAGAGGGAATTTCGTCCCGAAATTAGAATTTAAGCAAATAAAAGTTACAAACAATCAAGCGAAAAGATGAGGGTATTTCAACTTCATCTGATCCTCGCGTTCCCAAGTGAATTCCGGTCCTCGCTTAGCGTTCCAGCGAACCTTCACGATAGGGATACGGCTTTGTTTCGTCTGCTTGACCTCACGGTCCAAGATTTCTACAGGTTCTTCCACGAAGTTGAGGCTCTCGTTGATCTCGATCTCGTCGAGTGGGATTACGAGAGTCTCGTCTGACAGACACTTTTTCAAGTTAGATACGTGGAATGTAGAATGTACGTTACGCAGAGTGTCGGGTAGATCAAGTTTGTAAGCTACGGGGCCGACTCTGGCAAGAATCTCGAAAGGCCCTATGTACCTCGGATTAAGCTTCCCACGCTTGCCGAAGCGTATCAAGCCTTTCCAGGGTGAGACTTTGAGAAGGACTCGGTCTCCCACCTGAAATTCCAAAGGTTTTCTTCGTTTATCGGCGTAGCTCTTCTGTCGGTCTCTAGAGGCTTTCAATCGTTCACGGATTTGAACGATCTTCTCTGTCGTTTCCCGAATGATTTCCGGACCAGTGAGAGTACTGTCGGAAGCTTGCCCTCTCGCTAATTGGATATCACCAACCTCAGCCCAGCATAGATGGGATCTGCACTTTCGGCCGTAGAGAGCTTCGAATGGAGCAGCCTTGATGCTTGTGTGATAGCTGTTATTATAGGAAAATTCGACAAGGGGTAAATGAGTATCCCATGCCTTCCCAAAATCAATCACACAGGCTCGCAACATGTCTTCCAAAGTTTGAATGGTTCTCTCACTCTGTCCGTCGGTCTGTGGATGGTAGGCTGTGCTCATGTCCAACCTTGTTCCTAGGGAATGTTGTAGGGATTGCCAAAATCTGGAAGTGAACCTACTATCTCTATCGGAGATAATGGAAATAGGTACACCATGCAACCGTACAATTTCCCTAATGTATGTTCTCGTAAGTTTCTCCATCTTGTCTGTTTCTTTGATAGGCAGGAAGTGTGCAGACTTGGTCAATCTATCAACGATGACCCATATGGTGTCAAGTCCACCCGTTGTCTTGGGTAACTTGGTTATGAAATCCATAGTGATCCGCTCCCACTTCCATTCTGGAATCTCTGGTTGTTGCAGTAAACCAGAGGGCTTCTGGTACTCGACCTTAACCTTCGCGCAAGTAAGGCATTTACTCACGAAGGTAGCAATCTCTGCTTTCATATTAGGCCACCAGTATAGCTTTTTCAGATCCAGATACATCTTATCTGAACCTGGGTGGACGGAATACCGAGTGTTGTGAGCCTCGGTCATGACCACGTCTCGGAAACCACCGTGTTTCGGTGTCCAGATCCGGTTCATGAAATATAAAGCTCCGTCACCCTTGGCTTCGAAGTTCTTGTCCATTCCCCTAAGGGATTCACTCGACACATTTTCAAGTTTCATGGCCTCCAGTTGAGCTGCCTGAATTTGTTTAGTCAGGTGTGAATGGATGGTTATTGATAATGACTTGACTTTGCGACCAGAGTATTCTTTCCGACTTAGGGCGTCTGCTACTACATTGGCTTTACCCGGATGATAACGAATATCGCATTCGTAATCACTGAGTAGTTCGACCCACCGTCGTTGTCTCATGTTGAGCTCCTTCTGATCGAAAATGTGTTGTAAACTCTTGTGGTCGGTAAAGATAGTGCTCTTCGTTCCGTACAGGTAATGTCTCCAGATCTTCAGAGCAAACACTACTGCTCCTAGTTCAAGATCGTGGGTCGTGTAGTTAACCTCATGTGTCTTCAACTGTCTCGAGGCGTAGGCGATGACCTTACCTCGCTGCATCAGAACACATCCGAGTCCTTGATTGGATGCATCGCAATAGACTACAAAGTCTTCTATTCCTTCAGGAAGGGATAGTATTGGTGCGGTGCACAAGGCTCGTTTGAGCGTTTGGAACGCTCTTTCTTGTTTCTCTTCCCAATCAAAGGCCACGCCTTTCTGGGTCAGGGTCGTAAGAGGCTTCGCTATTCGCGAGAAGTTCTGAATGAACCTGCGATAGTAGCCAGCGAGACCTAGAAATTGACGAATTTATGTAGGCGTCTTTGGTGCTGACCAGTTCTCAATGGCTTTTATTTTGGATGGGTCCACGTGGATTCCCTCTTCGCTTACCACGTGTCCTAAGAATTCGACTCTTCGGATCCAAAATTCACATTTCGAGAACTTCACATAAAGTTTCTCTTTGCGTAGTGTCTCTAGAACTTGTCGCAGATGATCACTATGCTCCTTCTTACTTCTGGAGTAGATCAGGATGTCGTCAATGAAAGCGATGACGAACTGATCTAAGTAAGGTCGGCATACTCTATTCATCAGATCCATGAAGACTGCGGGCGCATTGGTCAATCCGAATGGCATCACCACGAACTCGTAGTGTCCGTAACGAGTTCGGAAGGCTGTCTTTGGCACATCCTCCTCGAGCACTCGTAACTGGTGATATCCGGATCTCAGATCAATCTTGGAAAAATAGCTCGCCCCTTGCAGTTGGTCGAATAGATCATCTATGCGTGGCAGAGGGTAACGATTTTTGATCGTCAATTTGTTGAGTTCTCTGTAGTCAATACACATACGGAATGATCCGTCTTTCTTCTTAACGAACAAGACCGGTGCTCCCCAAGGTGAGAAACTTGGTCTTATAAAGCCCTTGCTGAGCAGTTCGTTAAGTTGACCAGAGAGTTCTTGCATCTCGGCTGGTGCTAAACGGTAGGGCGACTTGGCTACTGGGGTAGCTCCTGGGACCAAGTCGATTCTGAACTCGACTTGTCGATGCGGAGGTAACCCGGGTAGTTCCTCTCGGAAAATGTCGGGGAAGTCGCTCACTACTGGGAGGTTCTTTAGTTCTTTCGCTTCTAGGTTCGTGTCGACGACGTGAGCAAGAAATGCGTGGTATTCTTTGCGCAGATATTTCTGTGCTTGAATACTAGATATAATGCGAAGACTCGCACCTGGTTTGTCGCCGTTGACTATAAGGGTTTCGTTAGACGGGAGGTTTAGTCGGACTGCTTTCTCGTAGCACATGATGTCGGCGCGATGAAGACTTAACCAATCCATGCCGATAATAACGTCGAAACTTTTTATCGAGACCGGCATAAGGTCAATTGGGAATGAATGGTTATCTAAGGTTAGAAGACAACCTAAGTATATGCTATTAGTACTTTCAGTCTTCCCATTGGCCATTTCTACTGTGAATTGTTCATTAAGTGCGTGTGGTTGTTGCTTAAGCATGCGAGCAAATTTGTGGTTTACGAAGCTTCGCTCCGCTCCACTATCGAACAAAATGCATGCATAGGAGTTATCAAGGAGGAACGCACCAGTCACCACTGTCGGGTCAGCAACTGCTTCCCCGTGGCCTATTGCTAGTACCCTCCCTGCTCCTCCAGTATTCCTCGCTTTAGGGCAGTCCCTTTTAAAGTGGCCCGTTTCGCCACATCCATAGCAAGTTGGGCTCACGCCAGAGCCAGGAACTTGGGAGATCGGTTGCGCCGGGAACCTACAGAATCGGACGGTGTGTCCTTTCCTGTGGCAGTTAGTACACTGCATTTCACGGCAGGCGCCGTTGTGGTGGAAGCTGCATTTATTGCACTTCGGCAAACTTCCAGAGTACTGTTTCCCCGGAGCAGTAACAGCAGTAGGGGCTACCGCAGCATGTACTGCTACGATTTGTTGTTTCTTTGAAGCACGCTGCTTCTTCTTCTCATCCCAAAACTTCCGCTTGTTGCCAGCGGGTTTGGAGGGTTCTGGGATGGCTAGGGTGGTTGTAGTTGCAGGGGTCTTGACTCCATGGTCAATAAGTCTTTGTGCCAATCGCTTGGCACTGTCGAAAGTAGCAGGGTTGGATGCTAAAACGTTCCCCTGGTACGGAGGCACTAGCCCCCATACGTACCGCTCAATCTTTTTCCCTTCAGTGGGAACCATGTTGGGGCATAGGGCCACCAGTTCGCTAAAGCGGGCAGTGTAAGCGATCACGTTGGTGCCCTTCATTGTCAGATTCCAGAGTTCATGTTCTAACTTCTGGACTTTGCCCCTAGGGCAGTATTCCTCCGTCATGAGGTCCTTCATCGTTGCCCAGCCCATGTCGTTAGCCACGACGAGAGTTAGGGCTTTGACGTGGCCGTTCCACCACGTTAGGGCTTTATCCTCGAAGGTGCATGCGGCATATTTCACTTTGAATGCTGCAGGGCACGAACAGATTTCGAAGACCGATTCCGTCTTCTCAAACCATTGCGAGAGAGCAATGACTCCGCCGGTGCCATAGAAAGGCTTCGGCTTGCAGTTTGTAAAATCCTTGTAAGAGCACTCCCTCGAGCGCACAGGGATTTCAACTGGGATAGATTCCACAGGGGTTCCACCTCTGCTAGCATCAGACGAGTGATATTGAGCCATGGCAGTTGCCACTGCTGCAGCTACGGCAGCATTCAGGGCTGCAGTATCGATGACTGCAGGTGGAGGAGGCGGTGGAGGTACAGGATTATTCCTATTTCTGGGAGACTTGCGAGGAGGCATCCTTCAGCTATAAGTTTATAAAAACAAGAAGGATGATAAGAATCAATTTGTAAGCAAAGTGAGAGTGACTCATGGACTAACTAACCATAGCCCAACAGTTTGAATGAGTGTTTGAAATCACATAAGAAATATTAGTAGGAATACACAAGTGTACAAAATTTTCCCATAAGTTATATAGATTTCAATAGTACTGGTATTACTGATGTAATAAGTTCAAGGAAAAATCGACCTAACAGTAGGTCTTACCTCATACCATAAGGTCAATACTAACAGTCCTAGATTCCTAATTAGAGTACCGAAAGTTAGGAATATTTTACAGACAAGTGCTACTTAGAGCACATAAGTTCAAGGCTATCCCTAAATCAAAAGACAGAGATGTACTAGACATCATCTAATGGCGATGGGAATTCCTCGGGCGATCCCTGAGGTCGGATATTTGGCGAAACACCTCTTGAAGGTGTCGGTCCTGAGCTCTCTGACGAGCTCGGAGTTCTAAGACTTCAGCACGTGAGGCAGCCAGCTGTTGCTGCAGAGTTTCGTTGGTTCTCCGGGTCCGTTCCATGTCTTCTTCGAGACGACGGATGCGGACTGTATTGACACCCGAATTGGCATCAATCTCCATGACCCGGTCGATGGCCGCTCGACCTTGCTCAACATTACGAGCTATCCTGCGGATGATTACCGGCAGAGCTCTGTCGGCAGAGCCACCATCGCTAACATTGTAAAAGGTTCGGTCTCCAAAATATGGTAAGGGCTGACCCTGCTCATCACTCCAGCGATTCAAGTTGTTTGCCCACATGGGAGTAGGGCCTGGAAATGCTGGTCGAGGGTTGTTGTTTGGGGCTTGACCTACTAGCGGTAGGTTGTTGACTTCAGGCTCGGAGTCAGATCCATCTGAAAAGCCTTCTGCAAGGTGATCATCCAAAGGGATTGGATGGTCATCTTCGGGCTCTTCATTGATCCACCCGGCATTGCCTTCATTGGGAAAGTACGGGTCACCATGATGGAATCCAGCCATTTAGATCTACGCGAGAAGAGAGGTATAAGAATATAGTATACGTGTAACTAATAGCACAAAATACTCCTATAGTATTTTAAGTTCTAAGTTCTACTGATCTTCTTGTGGTACTGTTGGTTAGTTTTTAGACTTGCTAACATATCACAACCATTCTAGGGCATATGCTAATCACTCCTAGGACCAGCATAGTTGATCAGGCTATGCCACTCCAAGGACTGACCATACATCCCCGAGCTCACTTGTGATATTCAACAATCGTAATACTTTTGTTCTTGTCATTGTGACACTGATTTTAGTATAAATGTAGACTAGTATACTTGATTAAATATTTTATTATTTAAAGTATAGACTCTTGGTCAGAGTGTTTTAGTCCATTTTGGGTTTATAGATTAGTATATCTTTTATGGGTTGATATACTTGATTCACTATAAACAATGCTCTGATACCAATCTGTCACACCCCAAAACCAAGAACGGCGGAAACGTTCTGGGGCGGAGGACGTCATGTATAGTATCACAACACAGTAAATGTAAATAAGCAAACAACATCATCCATTTCATTAAATATATAATTTTAATACAAGTGTGTTCTGCACAGTTATAGACACCAAAATAATGAAACACAAAATAATATGAGATGAGTCTTGAATGCACTCCATCTTCTCAAAAGCTGGCCTCGGTACCTGTCTACTGATGACTTGAGAATACAAGTTATTTTGAAAGAGTTTATCAGCATTAAGCTGGTGAGTTCATAAGTATTTTAGTGTCAATGTTTCTTGTAAAAACGTTTGAACCTGTCCCAATGTATAAGTTTGTAAAAATGTAAACAAATGTTTGAAAGTGTTTGTAAAAGTTTGAATCTCTCAGAAAATCCTATATTTTCTATAAAAGTAACCTTCTACCAAGGCTAGGCGGTTTTGTAAACTTGTCTATTGTAAAGTGTGTGATTACCCAAATATAACTATCATTTGTTAAAAATATAGTTTGTACACTTAATGCTTAAGTGAGATTATCACTAAAATATGCAATGGGTAAATCATTGTAGTACTGTAGCTTTGTATAATAAGACTACTGCTGTACTAAATACTACTACCTTAAACCGGATTTATATTAAGGTTTATTGTGATTAATTGCACCATGCTATCGACTGAAAATCAACGACATAATGAACGGTCGTAATAAGAAATGACGTTTGGCACCCGCAGACCTGCAGGTCCGGCTGTAGCTAGCAGCAAGGTGTAGGATAGTCAATCCAGTATAGATCTATACGCAAACTCACGCTCTCCCTCCAAGAGAATTCTGGCTACAACTCGGACCATGACATTTAAGGCATGCCCGATACAGTGGATCACAATTGTTAAGTATTCATGTATATGTATTGTTTCTAGTATCTCTGTATATGTATTGTTTCTAGTATCTCTGTATATGTATTGTTTCTAGTATATCTGTATATGTATTGTTTCTAGTATCTCTGTATATGTAATGTTTCTAGTATATCTGTATATGTATTGTTTCTAGTATATCTGTATATGTATTGTTTCTAGTATATCTGTATATGTATTGTTTCTAGTATATCTGTATATGTATGGTCCTGCGTTACCCCGATGGTAACCAGCTAATGATGTACTGATGAGTATGAATATGGAAGTACCTTTATGTCTATACATGTATATATGATATATAAGTAATATGGAAACGACCTTCGGATGGTCACCCGAAATCCCACCAGACCACATCCAAATCGAGGAAAAGGAAATAGGGTGGATGGCATTCCTAAGCCTTTTGAACATTATTTATATATCTATACATATACGGGCATGCAATTGTATATATAAAGCATAAATAAGTTTTCATAAAACATTTTAAAACAAAAATATAATTTCAAGAGAAGATTGACTTGATGTCGATCTATAAATCATTTTAAAAGCATAAGTTGATAAAAACAGTTTAAGTATAAGAAGCATTTGAGTGAATCACAGTCTATAAGTAAGTTTGGATAGTAAAACAGTTTGTAAAACATTTCAATAGTAAGGCAGTTGAAAACAGTTTGAACAGTGGTAAAAATCGTTGTTTTCCTCGTTATTAATCACATGTGATTAAACACAATCACATGTGATTGAAGTAATAACTTATAAGTATTTGACTTGTATCCCCCCCATAAAGTGTTATAAAACATTTAAAATCATTTCAAAGGTTGATTCAAGGGGGTATGAACTCACTTGTGGTGAGTCGTTTGAATTGCAGTGTCGGCTACCGTGCTAGGTGACAAACGGAGACTGGTTTACACGCACGAGCCTAGTTATCATATAATAAACATATATATAACTAATTAGACATATAATAACTTAAATAAAGAATTTAAGACACTTAGAAAACATTTAAACACTTTTATGAGTGTTTAGGGTTCAAATGGTTGCATCTAAGTTGCTACGGGACAAGGCAAAAGGGTTTGAAACATCAAAGGGCCTTGTATAGGAGTTCACCATCCAACAAACCCCACACCTTGGAGTTTACGGCCGTAAACTCATAGGTTTATGGCTGTGAACTCCTTAAATGGTGTTTTTGGGTGTTTTGTGGTGTTACCTTGCATCTAGAACACTCCTATCTTTATTGGAATAATGTATGAAGTAGTTTTAAGGCTCTAGAACACTCCATAAGGGAGTTTAGGGCCTAAGGTCCTTCACCTTAGAGTTTACGGCCGTAAAATCTAGGAAATAAATTGATTTGAGGCACTTAAACATCAAGAATGGCATCCATGATTTTATCTAAGGCTAATGGGAACAAGAGGCACACTTTGGTGCCTTCACTTGGAGTTTACAGCCCAAGTCATGATCCTTGGCCGTAAACTCCTTCCAAGGAGGTGTTTCTATGTGTTCTTCTCTCCATTCTAGTCCCAAAGGTGCAACATAAATTGTCTAAAGGCTTAAGGGTAGCTTGGAATGATTTTTGTCCCACAAAAAGGGGTTTACGGCCCAAGAAGGGTTCTTGGCCGTAAACTCCTAAAAACTTATGGTGTTTATGGGTTTTTGATGTTCTAAACAAGCACAAGTACAAGTGGTTAAGGTCCTTAAGCATTTGGGGAGAGTTTTAGGGCATTTAAGCCCTTGAAAAGGGGTTTACGGCCCAAGGGAGTTCCTTGGCCGTAAACTCCTAGATCTTATGGTTCTTGGTTGCTTTTTGATCCATAAATGTCGTAGCCTATCTCCTAAACAAGTCTTCTAACAAGGAATTGGGACTAGGAAGCCATAATGTTCCATTTTGGAGTTTACTCCCCAAGAACGTTCTTGGGCGGTAAACTCCCGGATCTTGACATCTAGACATGTAATTGTTGTTAATATGCATTAAACAAGTATTGAAACACATATAGAAAAGTAGACTCACAATCTGGGATGAAAACCCGAAGATCCGTCAGAGAGAATATGGCTTTTCTCTATTTGGAATTGTGAATAATGAATTAATTTAATTCAGAAAACTATTTATAGTCCTGGAATATTTTGGCAGAAAATATTTTCATTCCTGATGTTGGACTGTAACATTATGAAACTTGAAATGCCCAAGTTTCACAAAACCAGGAGTATCCACTCTCCTGATATCATCTAAAACATGAACCCTAATGTACACAAACTTGTTCTGAAAAGCTTGAAAATTACTGAAACTGAACTAGCTTCTATTGAATAGATGATGTTCGTACAATGGAAATTTCGGGTTGTCACATCATCCCCCTGTTAGAGGGAATTTCGTCCCGAAATTAGAATTTAAGCAAATAAAAGTTACAAACAATCAAGCGAAAAGATGAGGGTATTTCAACTTCATCTGATCCTCGCGTTCCCAAGTGAATTCCGGTCCTCGCTTAGCGTTCCAGCGAACCTTCACGATAGGGATACGGCTTTGTTTCGTCTGCTTGACCTCACGGTCCAAGATTTCTACAGGTTCTTCCACGAAGTTGAGGCTCTCGTTGATCTCGATCTCGTCGAGTGGGATTACGAGAGTCTCGTCTGACAGACACTTTTTCAAGTTAGATACGTGGAATGTAGAATGTACGTTACGCAGAGTGTCGGGTAGATCAAGTTTGTAAGCTACGGGGCCGACTCTGGCAAGAATCTCGAAAGGCCCTATGTACCTCGGATTAAGCTTCCCACGCTTGCCGAAGCGTATCAAGCCTTTCCAGGGTGAGACTTTGAGAAGGACTCGGTCTCCCACCTGAAATTCCAAAGGTTTTCTTCGTTTATCGGCGTAGCTCTTCTGTCGGTCTCTAGAGGCTTTCAATCGTTCACGGATTTGAACGATCTTCTCTGTCGTTTCCCGAATGATTTCCGGACCAGTGAGAGTACTGTCGGAAGCTTGCCCTCTCGCTAATTGGATATCACCAACCTCAGCCCAGCATAGAGGGGATCTGCACTTTCGGCCGTAGAGAGCTTCGAATGGAGCAGCCTTGATGCTTGTGTGATAGCTGTTATTATAGGAAAATTCGACAAGGGGTAAATGAGTATCCCATGCCTTCCAAAAATCAATCACACAGGCTCGCAACATGTCTTCCAAAGTTTGAATGGTTCTCTCACTCTGTCCATCGGTCTGTGGATGGTAGGCTGTGCTCATGTCCAACCTTGTTCCTAGGGAATGTTGTAGGGATTGCCAAAATCTGGAAGTGAACCTACTATCTCTATCGGAGATAATGGAAATAGGTACACCATGCAACCGTACAATTTCCCTAATGTATGTTCTCGTAAGTTTCTCCATCTTGTCTGTTTCTTTGATAGGCAGGAAGTGTGCAGACTTGGTCAATCTATCAACGATGACCCATATGGTGTCAAGTCTACCCGTTGTCTTGGGTAACTTGGTTATGAAATCCATAGTGATCCGCTCCCACTTCCATTCTGGAATCTCTGGTTGTTGCAGTAAACCAGAGGGCTTCTGGTACTCGACCTTAACCTTCGCGCAAGTAAGGCATTTACTCACGAAGGTAGCAATCTCTGCTTTCATATTAGGCCACCAGTATAGCTTTTTCAGATCCAGATACATCTTATCTGAACCTGGGTGGACGGAATACCGAGTGTTGTGAGCCTCGGTCATGACCACGTCTCGGAAACCACCGTGTTTCGGTGTCCAGATCCGGTTCATGAAATATAAAGCTCCGTCACCCTTGGCTTCGAAGTTCTTGTCCATTCCCCTAAGGGATTCACTCGACACATTTTCAAGTTTCATGGCCTCCAGTTGAGCCGCCTGAATTTGTTTAGTCAGGTGTGAATGGATGGTTATTGATAATGACTTGACTTTGCGACCAGAGTATTCTTTCCGACTTAGGGCGTCTGCTACTACATTGGCTTTACCCGGATGATAACGAATATCGCATTCGTAATCACTAAGTAGTTCGACCCACCATCGTTGTCTCATGTTGAGCTCCTTCTGATCGAAAATGTGTTGTAAACTCTTGTGGTCGGTAAAGATAGTGCTCTTCGTTCCGTACAGGTAATGTCTCCAGATCTTCAGAGCAAACACTACTGCTCCTAGTTCAAGATCGTGGGTCGTGTAGTTAACCTCATGTGTCTTCAACTGTCTCGGGGCGTAGGCGATGACCTTACCTCGCTGCATCAGAACACATCCGAGTCCTTGATTGGATGCATCGCAATAGACTACAAAGTCTTCTATTCCTTCAGGAAGGGATAGTATTGGTGCGGTGCACAAGGCTCGTTTGAGCGTTTGGAACGCTCTTTCTTGTTTCTCTTCCCAGTCAAAGGCCACGCCTTTCTGGGTCAGGGTCGTAAGAGGCTTCGCTATTCGCGAGAAGTTCTGAATGAACCTGCGATAGTAGCCAGCGAGACCTAGAAATTGACGAATTTCTGTAGGCGTCTTTGGTGCTGACCAGTTCTCAATGGCTTTTATTTTGGATGGGTCCACGTGGATTCCCTCTTCGCTTACCACGTGTCCTAAGAATTCGACTCTTCGGATCCAAAATTCACATTTCGAGAACTTCGCATAAAGTTTCTCTTTGCGTAGTGTCTCTAGAACTTGTCGCAGATGATCACTATGCTCCTTCTTACTTCTGGAGTAGATCAGGATGTCGTCAATGAAAACGATGACGAACTGATCTAAGTAAGGTCGGCATACTCTATTCATCAGATCCATGAAGACTGCGGGCGCATTGGTCAATCCGAATGGCATCACCACGAACTCGTAGTGTCCGTAACGAGTTCGGAAGGCTGTCTTTGGCACATCCTCCTCGAGCACTCGTAACTGGTGATATCCGGATCTCAGATCAATCTTGGAAAAATAGCTCGCCCCTTGCAGTTGGTCGAATAGATCATCTATGCGTGGCAGAGGGTAACGATTTTTGATCGTCAATTTGTTGAGTTCTCTGTAGTCAATACACATACGGAATGATCCGTCTTTCTTCTTAACGAACAAGACCGGTGCTCCCCAAGGTGAGAAACTTGGTCTTATAAAGCCCTTGCTGAGCAGTTCGTTAAGTTGACCAGAGAGTTCTTGCATCTCGGCTGGTGCTAAACGGTAGGGCGACTTGGCTACTGGGGTAGCTCCTGGGACCAAGACGATTCTGAACTCGACTTGTCGATGCGGAGGTAACCCGAGTAGTTCCTCTGGGAAAATGTCGGGGAAGTCGCTCACTACTGGGAGGTTCTTTAGTTCTTTCGCTTCTAGGTTCGTGTCGACGACGTGAGCAAGAAATGCGTGGTATTCTTTGCGCAGATATTTCTGTGCTTGAATACTAGATATAATGCGAAGACTCGCACCTGGTTTGTCGCCGTAGACTATAAGGGTTTCGTTAGACGGGAGGTTTAGTCGGACTGCTTTCTCGTAGCACATGATGTCGGCGCGATGAAGACTTAACCAATCCATGCCGATAATAACGTCGAAACTTTTTATCGAGACCGGCATAAGGTCAATTGGGAATGAATGGTTATCTAAGGTTAGAAGACAACCTAAGTATATGCTATTAGTACTTTCAGTCTTCCCATTGGCCATTTCTACTGTGAATTGTTCATTAAGTGCGTGTGGTTGTTGCTTAAGCATGCGAGCAAATTTGTGGTTTACGAAGCTTCGCTCCGCTCCACTATCGAACAGAATGCATGCATAGGAGTTATTAAGGAGGAACGTACCAGTCACCACTGTCGGGTCAGCAACTGCTTCCCCGTGGCCTATTGCTAGTACCCTCCCTGCTCCTCCGGTATTCCTCGCTTTAGGGCAGTCCCTTTTAAAGTGGCCCGTTTCGCCACATCCATAGCAAGTTGGGCTCACGCCAGAGCCAGGAACTTGGGAGATCGGTTGCGCCGGGAACCTGCAGAATCGGACGGTGTGTCCTTTCCTGTGGCAGTTAGTACACTGCATTTCACGGCAGGCGCCGTTGTGGTGGAAGATGCATTTATTGCACTTCGGCAAACTTCCAGAGTACTGTTTCCCCGGAGCAGTAACAGCAGTAGGGGCTACCGCAGCATGTACTGCTACGATTTGTTGTTTCTTTGAAGCACGCTGCTTCTTCTTCTCATCCCAAAACTTCCGCTTGTTGCCAGCGGGTTTGGAGGGTTCTGGGATGGCTAGGGTGGTTGTAGTTGCAGGGGTCTTGACTCCATGGTCAATAAGTCTTTGTGCCAATCGCTTGGCACTGTCGAAAGTAGCAGGGTTGGATGCTAAAACGTTCCCCTGGTACGGAGGCACTAGCCCCCATACATACCGCTCAATCTTTTTCCCTTCAGTGGGAACCATGTTGGGGCATAGGGCCACCAGTTCGCTAAAGCGGGCAGTGTAAGCGATCACGTTGGTGCCCTTCATTGTCAGATTCCAGAGTTCATGTTCTAACTTCTGGACTTTGCCCCTAGGGCAGTATTCCTCCGTCATGAGGTCCTTCATCGTTGCCCAGCCCATGTCGTTAGCCACGACGAGAGTTAGGGCTTTGACGTGGCCGTTCCACCACGTTAGGGCTTTATCCTCGAAGGTGCATGCGGCATATTTCACTTTGAATGCTGCAGGGCACGAACAGATTTCGAAGACCGATTCCGTCTTCTCGAACCATTGCGAGAGAGCAATGACTCCGCCGGTGCCATAGAAAGGCTTCGGCTTGCAGTTTGTAAAATCCTTGTAAGAGCACTCCCTCGAGCGCACAGGGATTTCAACTGGGATAGATTCCACAGGGGTTCCACCTCTGCTAGCATTAGACGAGTGATATTGAGCCATGGCAGTTGCCACTGCTGTAGCTACGGCAGCATTCAGGGCTGCAGTATTGATGACTGCAGGTGGAGGAGGCGGTGGAGGTACAGGATTATTCCTATTTCTGGGAGACTTGCGAGGAGGCATCCTTCAGCTATAAGTTTATAAAAACAAGAAGGATGATAAGAATCAATTTGTAAGCAAAGTGAGAGTGACTCATGGACTAACTAACCATAGCCCAACAGTTTGAATGAGTGTTTGAAATCACATAAGAAATATTAGTAGGAATACACAAGTGTACAAAATTTTCCCACAAGTTATATAGATTTCAATAGTACTGGTATTACTGATGTAATAAGTTCAAGGAAAAATCGACCTAACAGTAGGTCTTACCTCATACCATAAGGTCAATACTAACAGTCCTAGATTCCTAATTAGAGTACCGAAAGTTAGGAATATTTTACAGACAAGTGCTACTTAGAGCACATAAGTTCAAGGCTATCCCTAAATCAAAAGACAGAGATGTACTAGACATCATCTAATGGCGATGGGAATTCCTCGGGCGATCCCTGAGGTCGGATATTTGGCGAAACACCTCTTGAAGGTGTCGGTCCTGAGCTCTCTGACGAGCTCGGAGTTCTAAGACTTCAGCACGTGAGGCAGCCAGCTGTTGCTGCAGAGTTTCGTTGGTTCTCCGGGTCCGTTCCATGTCTTCTTCGAGACGGCGGATGCGGACTGTATTGACACCTGAATTGGCATCAATCTCCATGACCCGGTCGATGGCCGCTTGACCTTGCTCGACATTACGAGCTATCCTGCGGATGATTACCGGCAGAGCTCTGTCGGCAGAGCCACCATCGCTAACATTGTAAAAGGTTCGGTCTCCAAAATATGGTAAGGGCTGACCCTGCTCATCACTCCAGCGATTCAAGTTGTTTGCCCACATGGGAGTAGGGCCTAGAAATGCTGGTCGAGGGTTGTTGTTTGGGGCTTGACCTACTAGCGGTAGGTTGTTGACTTCAGGCTCGGAGTCAGATCCATCTGAAAAGCCTTCTGCAAGGTGATCATCCAAAGGGATTGGATGGTCATCTTCGGGCTCTTCATTGATCCACCCGGCATTGCCTTCATTGGGAAAGTACGGGTCACCATGATGGAATCCAGCCATTTAGATCTACGCGAGAAGAGAGGTATAAGAATATAGTATACGTGTAACTAATAGCACAAAATACTCCTATAGTATTTTAAGTTCTAAGTTCTACTGATCTTCTTGTGGTACTGTTGGTTAGTTTTTAGACTTGCTAACATATCACAACCATTCTAGGGCATATGCTAATCACTCCTAGGACCAGCATAGTTGATCAGGCTATGCCACTCCAAGGACTGACCATACATCCCCGAGCTCACTTGTGATATTCAACAATCGTAATACTTTTGTTCTTGTCATTGTGACACTGATTTTAGTATAAATGTAGACTAGTATACTTGATTAAATATTTTATTATTTAAAGTATAGACTCTTGGTCAGAGTGTTTTAGTCCATTTTGTGTTTATAGATTAGTATATCTTTTATGGGTTGATATACTTGATTCACTATAAACAATGCTCTGATACCAATCTGTCACACCCCAAAACCAAGAACGGCGGAAACGTTCTGGGGCGGAGGACGTCATGTATAGTATCACAACACAGTAAATGTAAATAAGCAAACAACATCATCCATTTCATTAAATATATAATTTTAATACAAGTGTGTTCTGCACAGTTATAGACACCAAAATAATGAAACACAAAATAATATGAGATGAGTCTTGAATGCACTCCATCTTCTCAAAAGCTAGCCTCGGTACCTGTCTACTGATGACCTGAGAATACAAGTTATTTTGAAAGAGTTTATCAGCATTAAGCTGGTGAGTTCATAAGTATTTTAGTGTCAATGTTTCTTGTAAAAACGTTTGAACCTGTCCCAATGTATAAGTTTGTAAAAATGTAAACAAATGTTTGAAAGTGTTTGTAAAAGTTTGAATCTCTCAGAAAATCCTATATTTTCTATAAAAGTAACCTTCTACCAAGGCTAGGCGGTTTTGTAAACTTGTCTGTTGTAAAGTGTGTGATTACCCAAATATAACTATCATTTGTTAAAAATATAGTTTGTACACTTAATGCTTAAGTGAGATTATCACTAAAATATGCAATGGGTAAATCATTGTAGTACTGTAGCTTTGTATAATAAGACTACTGCTGTACTAAATACTACTACCTTAAACCGGATTTATATAAAGGTTTATTGTGATTAATTGCACCATGCTATCGACTGAAAATCAACGACATAATGAACGGTCGTAATAAGAAATGACGTTTGGCACCCGCAGACCTGCAGGTCCGGCTGTAACTAGCAGCAAGGTGTAGGATAGTCAATCCAGTATAGATCTATACGCAAACTCACACTCTCCCTCCAAGAGAATTCTGGCTACAACTCGGACCATGACATTTAAGGTATGCCCGATACAGTGGATCACAATTGTTAAGTATTCATGTATATGTATTGTTTCTAGTATCTCTGTATATGTATTGTTTCTAGTATCTCTGTATATGTATTGTTTCTAGTATATCTGTATATGTATTGTTTCTAGTATCTCTGTATATGTAATGTTTCTAGTATATCTGTATATGTATTGTTTCTAGTATATCTGTATATGTATTGTTTCTAGTATATCTGTATATGTATTGTTTCTAGTATATCTGTATATGTATGGTCCTGCGTTACCCCGATGGTAACCAGCTAATGATGTACTGATGAGTATGAATATGGAAGTACCTTTATGTCTATACATGTATATATGATATATAAGTAATATGGAAACGACCTTCGGATGGTCACCCGAAATCCCACCAGACCACATCCAAATCGAGGAAAAGGAAATAGGGTGGATGGCATTCCTAAGCCTTTTGAACATTATTTATATATCTATACATATACGGGCATGCAATTGTATATATAAAGCATAAATAAGTTTTCATAAAACATTTTAAAACAAAAATATAATTTCAAGAGAAGATTGACTTGATGTCGATCTATAAATCATTTTAAAAGCATAAGTTGATAAAAACAGTTTAAGTATAAGAAGCATTTGAGTGAATCACAGTCTATAAGTAAGTTTGGATAGTAAAACAGTTTGTAAAACATTTCAATAGTAAGGCAGTTGAAAACAGTTTGAACAGTGGTAAAAATCGTTGTTTTCCTAGTTATTAATCACATGTGATTAAACACAATCACATGTGATTGAAGTAATAACTTATAAGTATTTGACTTGTATCCCCCCCCATAAAGTGTTATAAAACATTTAAAACATTTAAAATCATTTCAAAGGTTGATTCAAGGGGGTATGAACTCACTTGTGGTGAGTCGTTTGAATTGTAGTGTCGGCTACCGTGCTAGGTGACAAACGGAGACTGGTTTACACGCACGAGCCTAGTTATCATATAATAAACATATATATAACTAATTAGACATATAATAACTTAAATAAAGAAGTTAAGACACTTAGAAAACATTTAAACACTTTTATGAGTGTTTAGGGTTCAAATGGTTGCATCTAAGTTGCTACGGGACAAGGCAAAAGGGTTTGAAACATCAAAGGGCCTTGTATAGGAGTTCACCATCCAACAAACCCCACACCTTGGAGTTTACGGCCGTAAACTCATAGGTTTATGGTCGTGAACTCCTTAAATGGTGTTTTTGGGTGTTTTGTGGTGTTACCTTGCATCTAGAACACTCCTATCTTTATTGGAATAATGTATGAAGTAGTTTTAAAGCTCTAGAACAATCCATAAGGGAGTTTACGGCCTAAGGTCCTTCACCTTAGAGTTTACGGCCGTAAACTCTAGTAAATAAATTGATTTGAGGCACTTAAACATCAAGAATGGCATCCATGATTTTATCTAAGGCTAATGGGAACAAGAGGCACACTTTGGTGCCTTCACTTGGAGTTTACGGCCCAAGTCATGATCCTTGGCCGTAAACTCCTTCCAAGGAGGTGTTTCTATGTGTTCTTCTCTCCATTCTAGTCCCAAAGGTGCAAGATAAATTGTCTAAAGGCTTAAGGGTAGCTTGGAATGATTTTTGTCCCACAAAAAGGGGTTTACGGCCCAAGAAGGGTTCTTGGCCGTAAACTCCTAAAAACTTATGGTGTTTATGGGTTTTTGATGTTCTAAACAAGCACAAGTACAAGTGGTTAAGGTCCTTAAGCATTTGGGGAGAGTTTTAGGGCATTTAAGCCCTTGAAAAGGGGTTTACGGCCCAAGGGAGTTCCTTGGCCGTAAACTCCTAGATCTTATGGTTCTTGGTTGCTTTTTGATCCATAAATGTCATAGCCTATCTCCTAAACAAGTCTTCTAACAAGGAATTGGGACTAGGAAGCCATAATGTTCCATTTTGGAGTTTACTCCCCAAGAACGTTCTTGGGCGGTAAACTCCCGGATCTTGACATCTAGACATGTAATTGTTGTTAATATGCATTAAACAAGTATTGAAACACATATAGAAAAGTAGACTCACAATCTGGGATGAAAACCCGAAGATCCGTCAGAGAGAATATGGCTTTTCTCTATTTGGAATTGTGAATAATGAATTAATTTAATTCAGAAAACTATTTATAGTCCTGGAATATTTTGGCAGAAAATATTTTCATTCCTGATGTTGGACTGTAACATTATGAAACTTGAAATGCCCAAGTTTCACAAAACCAGGAGTATCCACTCTCCTGATATCATCTAAAACATGAACCCTAATGTACACAAACTTGTTCTAAAAAGCTTGAAAATTACTGAAACTGAACTAGCTTCTATTGAATAGATGATGTTCGTACAATGGAAATTTCGGGTTGTCACACCTCCCACACCAATGTCATTCACAAGCACCATTTCACGACCCGCAACATCCTCAGGAGTGCCCTCTGAACCAAAAGAACACAACTCTTGCAAACCAGCAATACCCATCTCTCCCAGACCCAACAGACCTGCGTGATCAATACACTAACCACAGGCCCGACAGACACTGAACTAGCACCCGCCTCCCCACTTTCACCACCACTTAAAGTTTTCTGGACAGATTCAACCCCGGCCACATATGCAGCATGGCAGATAAGACCGATATCATTGGTAAAGTTAGGATGCTCTATCAGCTTATCAACGATACGCACAACACCAATTTGCAGTAGCCAATCCAAATCTCGACGAACAGCGCACACATCTGCTTGCAGCGACGACACAAGCTTGTCACGGTCAACGACGTCATGATCGAGACTTTCAACCTGGATCATTAAGCCTTCATTCATTTGAGTGAGAGAATCAACCTTGGGCTCTAATGCAACCCTAGCCTCATCAAGAACATTCTTCTCAGACGCCAGCAATTCACATTTCTTTTCAATTGAGCAAAGATCATCGCCAAGCTCACCCATACGGTGCTCCAGGCTTGCCACACACGACCCGCAGGTGGCATGAATGGCCTCCATCTCACCAAGGCTATGGATGCATCGGGAACCTACAACAAGATAGAACATCGCTTGCGCCGCATCATAAGCCATGTTGTGAGAAAGGGAAGGGCTACCCATCGCATCCATATCCCCCACTGCAGCCGGAGGGAAGGCATGGCGCGAGAAATCCAAGGCATTGGCACGAACAGAAGGACGAGAATCGTTGCGAAGACCCCAAGATGGCACAAAAACCGCCGACCCAGAAGCACCATCACCGGGGCCACCATCTGTGGAAACTGTAACTGGCCCGGGGGGGCTGAAGCCTTTTGGGGAAGAAAGCTTGGAGGGGACAAACGGAGCACTTGGAGAAGGGATTGATGAAACATCTGAAAGACCGGGCTGTTCAGTCGCCCTATTGACCCCCTCAGACTATTGCACGTCATCATCGGGAATCACAACCACGCCAGCAGAGGTGGAGTTTACTGGCGTGGAACTCATCGAGCTCAGCAGGCGAGAAAAGCTGCGCCTAGTATGCACCCTATTGGGGGCGGGAGGAGCGCCAGTCACTGGCTCAGCCATCGCCTGCATAGCCTTCCGTTTCGCCTGCATCCGCCGAACGTCAGCAATAATACCCTCTTTGCTGTCCTCACAGTCCTCCGGGGAAGAGGAAGGAACACCGCCTGTTGGCATAACGGAGGAAATTGGGCGGGCAAACAACGGATCTCCCCCAGGCGCCGACGAGCCCGCTGGAGGGACAGGAGGAGTAGGGGTGTTGAGACGATCTGCCCGACGAGGAGGGGAAGATGCCCGACGATAGCATTTACGCAATACCTCATCTGTGGATAAGGAAGACTCAACACCTAAAGAAAAGTAGAATGAAATGCAAGTCACATGGAGGCGGTTAAAAGAAACACCAAAAGTAAAATAAAGAGAGAAATAGGGCGAATACGACACTCACCATCAATGACGTAGTAGAACACCGCCATCTTGCCACGCTGCCTCCAGGAGGGGCTCATCCCTACCCCGGACATGATCGCTTCGGAGTAATCTTCAGCGGTTACTTGCACACTTTTCAGGTAATCGGCGACTTCTTGATTGTGAGGAAAGAGCTTGGGGACAGTATCGGTGAAAGTATTGGCACGGTAACGACCACTCCCAACCAGTTCCTGATTCACCCACAACCACTTGTCTTGCCAATTCTGGGGGGTACGCCCATCAAGAACTAAGGCATGCCCCCCTCGCCGGGCCGAAAAAGTGCACTTGTCACCAGTAAGGCAGAACCGGAAAAAGAACTTGAAAAGGAAATAGTCGGGAACATACCCATTGGCTCTACAGATCATCTCGAAGGCTACCACTTTGTTGACAACGTTAGGAGTCAACATCTGAAGACTACAACCATCCTTCTGAAGAACCTCCTCTTGGAAATCTGTCAGAGGCAATCGTATGCCAGCATCTAGGATTTTTAGGAAAACCCCAATTTTTCCACGGGGGGGGGGGGGGGGGGGGAGAAGAGATACTAGAGCCAGCAGAGGGAAATTCCACACCTTCTAAGGAGGATAAGCCATACATGACCTCCAATTTTCGGTACTCGGCAGAAGAAGGGACGATCCCAGGAAGATTAGCCACGAAAGGGAAAGAAGAGTGAACATCAAGAGAAAAGAAGAACAGAGGAAGAAAAAGAAACTGTGCAAAGACCCTCTTAAAGAAGAAGAAGAGGCAGGACTTTTAAATGACTGATGTGATGATGTAACTGCCAACAGTCATGTCACCATTAAAAACGGAGCGACGGATAAAGAAAAACAAGCACGCATCATTCAGTTAAGTCCAGAACGCCGTAACTAGCGTTGTAACGCTACAGCTAATAGACTGGGGGACTTGATGGCGTGCCTAGGGCAGCACAGCAGAGTTGCATGCAATCCCTAGAACCGGGCACACCAGCCAGATCCAGCCCAGCAGGCTCAGCGCCCGCTGGCGCCCCCGGGAGCGGAACGCCCAGGCGAAAGGCCCGCGCCCGCCAAGTGATGCTTTTTGCTCCAAGAAAAAAGTACGGCCAGGAGACAAACAGTGGGATCAGTGCATTACCGTCAAAGCCAATCAGAGCGCTCTGACAGTTGAAGGCGCATGACCCTCCAATCAGCTCCTCTGATCCTGTCTCCCCAAAAAAGCGATCCTATCTGGTACGCACCAGACAGGGGCGCTAGGTATAAAAGGAGGCATTCTCATACCAGCGAGGTAAGCTCCCCAACCGATCTAGAAAGAACAAACATAAACCCTAAAGCCATCCTAACTTGACCGTCGGAGCGTTCTCCCGGGAAGCAGCTGACGGCCTTGTTCTTTGTGAACTTGCAGTTACAACCAGGAAACCAAGAAGGTCCCATATTAGAGTCAGAAGCGAGGTCTCATCAAGAGCAAGGTTCCATCACTTATCAACACCATAATATGCTTATATCCGAAGTAGCAACTTAATAGACTTGGGTCACCCTGACCTTGCGGATAATAGACTTGGGTCACCCTGACCCTGAGCATCCTGGAAACACAACTTACTCACTGACCATCCTTCTGGTACTCACAGAGTACTGCACTGAACCTATAGGGGTTCACCCCTTCTTTCCTTGCACAAATTCCTTGCCTTCCCAAGGCAAAGCTCCATAACCAAGTATTTCCTCTGTCACTGTGAAGGTCCTGTCCTTCACCAACTCCATCACCCCTCGCTATTTCCAGTACGGGTCATCACCGCCAGTAACCACTGACACTCCTCTCTGTCAAAACTTGGTGCCGAGCACCCCTTGATTCAACTAACTGAATTCCACCATACACTGCTTACCCGCAGTACTACTGACTAAAAATTCTGCTATTCCTTGTCTGCCTTCCGGATGAACTAAGACCACCCTGGTCCCTACCAACCTATCAATGTCTGGATTACAGGCTCCCACCGGTATCTAGTCCCAACACCACCACTAGTCGCTCCCAACGACTTCCGAAGAAACTTCGACCACCTATAACTGCTCAATCTATTCTCCCATTCAGGCACTACAAACCTGGGATTCCCGACCCCCTAACTTGACACTAAGGTCCCTACCAGGTCCCACCTGCTCTGCTAAAACTCACGGGCCTTGCCCACGGGTCCCACCCACCTTTATCCTTCTAGTCCCACTAGTCTAATCACTCTCGCTCGGGCCTCGCCCACGGGTCTCACCCAACCATACTACTAAGCAACCTTGCTCTCAGGTCTTACCTACACTACTAATCTCATACGGGCCTCGCCCACGGGTCTCACCCAACTATATCCTGGAGTGGCCTCTCCCAAGGTCTCACCTCTCTAGGGATATACAGGCAAACTCCCTATCATTCTCATCCACTACCCATTCCTGATCCCTATCTGATCAATAGGAGATAAGGGCATCGCCCCAACTCCGCTAACGAAGCTACTAAGGCTTACCCGTAGTCTTACATCACGATCCATTGCTGATTGCTAGTGAATGCTACGGCTACCCCGTAGTCTTACAACACTTCCACCACTGACTGCTAGTGAATGCTACGGCTGCCCCATAGTCTTACATCACTTTCTACCACTTACTGCTAATACGAAGGCACCCATGTGCCATTAGCTCTCAAGATCCTCATTCCGACTCCCTCGAGTCCTACGGACGATCCACAACCAGAATTTCCAACCCCGTACTAACCATTACCCTCACACGCACTAGCTGATGGGGAGTTTGTCAAACTCCCAACCCTAAAATCCTCAATCCATCAAACGCTGAACTACTTCTTTTCCTTCTAGGAGGTCGCGCATTCATTCTGGGTCTGCGTGCTCCTACCTTTGCACACTCGGAGGATTCTCCCCCACTTCGATCTTGCTTACCCCTTGTTGCTCAATACTCAAAAAGAAATCCCAATCTTGTTACCATTCCATAATCAATCTACTGATAAACCCAAGCTTACCATAGCTAGGGATCTAACCAATCCATCTCTAACACTATACAACTCCGATCTAGCAAGAAATACCAAGTCCCTCCCAAGCATGCTACAGTTACTGCATCCTATGTAACCTTCTCCAATTGGGCACATCCCCTCACTACCATTCGAATATTCAAGGTATGCAGATGGCATATAACTCGATCACAATCAACCGCTCAAAAATAAAATACTCCTACCGATAATGATGCAGAACCATAACAATATAATCATGCACAAATAAAAGAACTGAAAACAGAAATCGAATACCTGCAACGTCTGGTGCTGATCGCGCCTCCAAGGTAGTCATCTGAAGAGCTCTGCCTCCTACCGCAGGCGCCTCTGCACGGACCTGACGGCCGTCTGTGATCCTCAAAGTTGCAGGGGCAGGTGGCATCACCCGTCCTGCTAAAAACAAACTGGGGCACTGGGCCTTCTTGTGGCCCTGCTGATTGCAGTGAAAACATAACAAGTCTGATCCCTGCTGAAATGACCAGTCCGACCGCACTTGAAATAGCCAGACTCACCACCGCTACCACTCCTGCACGCGCCCCGTGCGCCCTGCCACACTTCCCACACCGACTGCGGTCCTAGTAATCCCTCGATCTCGAATCCGATCCCTTGGGCCGTTTGCCCGAACCTGCAGCTACCTGAACCTCATCCGGCTTCCTCTTCTGTATCTGCTCCAAATCAATTTCCCTCTATCTAGCCCATGAAATCATATCTTCCAGCGTCTTACAGCTGGATCTGCTCACGAACTCCCTGATATCATCCCTCAACATCTCGTGGTATCAGGCCTTCTTCATCTCCTCATCTGCGACATACTGCGGTACAAGAAGAGCCCTCTCCCTGAACTTGGCGGTGATCTCCGCCACAGTCTCAGTGGTCTGTGTCAAATCCTGAAACTCCTGTGCCAACTACTGCACCTCAATAATCGGCGAAAACTCCGCCCTGAACCTGGCCGAGAAACTGCTCCAAGTCATCGCGTCCAACGCGGCATCATCCCCCAAAGCATGACCAATCTCCTCCCACCAATCCCTCGCTCTGTCCTTCAGAAGACAGGAAGCGAGTCTGACCATGTCCCCGTCAGGACACCGGCTCGTACGGAATGCGTTGGCAATATCAGCCAACCATCTGCTGCTAGCAATGGGGTCTATAGCTCCATGATAATCTGGTGCCCCGCAAGCCCTGAAATCTCAAAATGTCAAGGTACGCACTCCCATCAATGCCATCATCTCAGTACAGAAGGCTCCCAGCCTCTCATCCAAAATCTCCAATATACCCTCCTTGACCGTGCCAAAGATCACAGGAGTCTGATCTAGAATACTGCGCCTAACCTCGGCGGATATCAACTCCCTCATTCGCTCCTCGAGCTGCTCAGCCCCTGAACCCGAGCCTGATCCCTCTCCGGCACCTGATCCGCCCGTTGGTCTTTCTCTCAACGTCACCATGCTGAAAACATAATACATCCACTATCAGAATACTCATCACTGCTGCGAGACCAAACACACTCCCTACCAGGTTCTCGGTCTTGTCTCGGCCGTTCCCGAGTCGAGTACGGATCCTCTGCTTTCAATAGTACGGGCCCATACTACCTTCCACATCTATCCGTACTTTTCTCAGGAATTGCTTCGACTCCACCAGGTCCCTTATCTACTAATACTACTCCCAGCACTATCTCATCCTAGGCTTTCCCTAGGGAAACCTCTGACTCAACTCAAACCAGTCTTCAACTGCTGAAGGTCTCCTTGTGATGCCAATTAGCCATTACTTGAATACCATCACATGTGACGAGGCTCAGATAATCCTTCGAGTAAAAGACTCGCCCCTACAACGGTTGGACTTAGACAAGAGCTGCGCAATAGGGCCAAATCCAGTACTCTGAGATTATTCAACCCTAATCACATGTGACATGACGTATCCACCTAATGACTAACTCCCATCACTCGGAATCTCACAATGCAGAAAGCAAGCAGCATTCAGACAAAGGGAAAATCTAACCACATCATACTCAAGCAATCATATCCACATAGCAAGAATCTGAACTAGCATGCAACACAAACTCAGCAACTCAGGCATAATCTAAATAGGTTATCCTACTACTGTCTAATCAGCACTATCATGCAGCTCAAAGCACATATAACAGGCACATACGGCATCATCCCTAGATCCTTAGTCCTAATGTAGCATGCTATTCTATTAACTAATAATCAAATCATAAACTTGTATGAGTATTTTGGGGTTCTTACTTGAGCTCGGCTGATTGCATGCACCACACCCCTTTTCTATTTTTAAAGTTCTTTTCTTTCTGAATTCTTTTTGCTTTTCTAAAACTGTTTTCTTTCCCGAAACCCTCTTTCACAAACTGTCTTTTCATTTTGAAAACGTTTTATCTAACCCCTTAGTTTGAGTTCAGGCACACCCGAGAGTATGCCCGAATCCCTCAAACCAAGGCTCGGATACCAACTTGTAACATCCCAAAATTCAAGACTAAAAATTTTCTTTTAATATAACATTACTTAAAGCAAAATCATCAATCCAAATATAATCAGAGTATTAATTTCCAAAACACATGTTCATTATCAGAGTAAAACATTCTCAGGCTGTCTAATCTATGGTGTGTGCCATGCGATCACCCCGAGCTCTTCCCTCCGCTAGCGGAAGTACCTGAAACCAAAACTCAAAACCGTAAGCACGAAGCTTAGTGAGTTTCCTACCCTACCACATACCATGCATAACCACATGCTACACATACTGGGCCACACCTGCTATCCTGGGCCTCGCCCCCTACCTCGGGCCTCGCCCGCTACAACAGCCCCGCCGCTCCAGGCCTCGCCTGGCTTCGAGCCCCGATCAGATATAGATCTGTTTCACTTAGGCCTTGCCTGTCACAGGGCCTTGCCCACTAACATATAATAGCACATAAACATATCACATGACAACACATAAGCTAAGCACATACTAACGGATCTTGTCCTAAGGCCTCGCCTATCTCTGGGCCCCGCCCTTGTCCTGCTACTGATGAGTCATGGAACCCTGTCCATACTCCTGCTGATTGTGAGGTACTGGCCCAGCCCACCCTCACTCCTTCCCTAACTTGGGCCTCGCCCCTAATCTGCTGCTACTGAGATATGGAACACCATCCACAATCTGCTATTGGTGAGATACGGGACCTCGCCCACACTCACCTCCCTACCAGGCACATACAAGTATCACACTGACAACAAGTATAAACTATCACATAAACGATTCCTTGGGACCTGCCCTCTATCCTTGGACCTCGTCTCAAATATCATACTAGCATACTGTGTCTAGGGCTAACCCCCAGGTCTTCTACTCATAACTACATGGGCCGACATTGTGGCCGTAGACCCATTCATACAAAGGGAAACTCACCTGCACTGGCTGAACTGGCTAATGAACCCACTAGCTGCTTCCCGACAACTCTCTGAACTCCTGCTCCACTCGCTCCCCGAGCTACCAATATTAATGCAACACTGAGTCTAACTGACCCCCGAAAGACAATCAAGTCAACTCTAGTCAAAGTCAAAGTCCTGGTCAAAGTCAACCTTCCAGGTCAACCCTACTCGTCGAGTCACCCTATTGACTCGCCGAGTTCATATGTTCAGAGTCCTTCTATTCGCGACTCGACTCGCCGAGTCAGTCCATGACTCGCCGAGTCTACCGATTTCCGAGTCCTGACCTGTCCAACTCACCGAGTCTCCATTCGACTCACCGATTCAAGTCTCAACTCCAAGGGTTTGGGGTTTCGCGACCTGACTCGCCGAGTCCAAGAACAGACTTGCCGAGTCCAAGACAACCTTCAACAGACTCGCCGAGTTGTTCATCCAACTCGCTGAGTTCCTGCCCAACTTCATCTGACTCGACGAGCTGTTCATCCCACTCGTCGAGTTCCTCCAAATCTTCATGCTACTCGCCGAGTCCACTCAAAGGACTCGCCGAGTCCATTCAGATCTCCATACATGAAGAGGACTTTTGAGTCATGCATGGACTCCAAACTGTAGATCTACCCTTCCCAAGCCTATTCCTCACATAAAGTTGCAAACTTTACGTATAGAGAAGGAGTTCTGGGCAAAATACACCATAAACTAGGGTTTAAGGCAAAGAGGCTCCATAACCAACTCAGGGGCAGATACTTTATGCTTCTCAAGACCATAATATCCTTAGATCCGAAGTAGCAACTTCAGATCTGGATTCTAACTCAAAAGGGGTAGCTAATCATGGCTACAAGCCCCCAAAACTCACAACCATAATAGATCTAATAGAGGGAAACGACTTAATACCTTCAATAACTCAGAAAGTTTCCCCAATCTTTAGATTTAAGGCCAATCCTTGAAGCTTCAATGCTTCCCCTCTTTCTTCTTCCTTCAAATCACTCAAAAATGGCTTGGAAGCTTGAATGGGCAACAATAGGGCTTAGGGTTTGATGTTCTGGGTGAAAGAGGCAGTAAAGGAACCCTAGGGGAGAGAATGAGACGTTTAAATAGGCCCCAAGTCCCGAATTTAGGGTTTTCCTCGCCCAGACCAGACTCGCCGAGTCCCCTTGGCCGACTCGCCGAGTTGGTCACTTACTCCTCGACCCGGATCCCGCTCGGACTAGCAGAGTTTCTCTTTGGACTCGCCGAGTCTCCCCTTAAAGTTAGCTTCAAGGTTTTACATTGCTATTTACTTTTGGAGTCAATCATATACGATTTGAATGCAATGTAAACATTTTTAATATCAATACAATGGTTGTTCTTGCTTTCATTACTATTAAACAATTGTTGTGATACTGTACATTGTTGGATTAGGTGTCTAAGCCCATAAATATTATTGGTACGTACTTGACCCAAGAGTAGCATGGTCCATTTGGGTTGCATGACATCAGAACAATTTGGATAGACTTTTGTGACAAGAGGATATTTATGATTTATTAATATATTATAAGTTCTAATATATTAATATTATTTAATTAGTATTGATCAAGAATTAGTTTGGAATTAATTTTGTGATCAAAAGAGACTAGTTAAATAAATGGGGATTGATTTGGTAAATCATTCATTCTTATATAGTGGGCTTATGATCCATAGTTCTTCATGTTGGGCTAAACCCATGTGGTGACCCATGGATACTCCATGGAGGTTAAAACCATTGGATCATGAGGAATATGGAAAGTCATGAGTTACATAGTGTAACCCTAATGTGTACACCATATAAGAAGCCTCATAGCTCATGAAATTGGCACTAAGGAGTGACTAGTGATAAACACATGAGGGCTAGCTGATTTTAATTGTGAATTATCTTCTCTCAAGTGATTCCAATTGTTGGTGGTGTTGTGTGAACCATTTGAGGTGCAACACTTGGGGCACTAAGCTCTTTAAGGTCCAAAGAATCAAGCTACAACAAATGGTATGTCATTCAAGCATATTTTGTATTGTATATACTCCATAATATGCTAGTTAGGATGATACCTTGAAAAAATTGATATTTGCATGTATAATAGAGAAACACATAGATCCAAGGTATATAGGGTTGCATGTACACCATAGGAGTGTTAAAATGCTCAAAACACAATAGTGGTATTAGAGCCTAGGCTTGTTTTCAATTATACTTGATGCTACTCGCTTGAAAATGCCTTAAAAATCGATTTTCTGTTGTTCTGGACTGTGGAGTAGCCGAGTCCATTGGGGGACTCGCCGAGTCTATGTGAAAACTCATCCAAATCATCGATTTGGTTAATACACTCGACATGTTGGAGCCCCTAACAGCAGATTTTTCATGTTTTTGGCTAGAATTGGACTAGGATCATTACCCTAAGCTGTTTTTGAACTTATAAACCTATTTTTGATGTGCTAATGATCATGCTTATCTAATTGAAAAGATAATTGTCAAGCTTTCTTGTTCTGAATTAGTTTATATGGTTCAACTAATTTCATGAAATTTGTTTGACATGAATTGTGTTGATCTTATGAGTTTAATCTAGATCATGAACATTATTTGACATGCTTATTAGTTTAATTAATGATCTTAATGGCCTTTGATGTACTCCATAACTTGACCCGACCTGGCATGGTCCATTTGGGTTGCATGGCATCATGCATTTAGATAGACTATAATGAGAGAAATAACACTTAAAACCCAACATCGTAGCTCTCAAAAGTTTCTCTCGAACTCTGACCTTGTCGATAATCTCTGACCTTTGTCAATGACTTTTCCATTAGATAAGGGATCATATATTCTTCCATTCTAGATTACACCATAGTAGTGTTAGAATGCTCAAAACCCAACATACATGACGTCCTCCGCCCCCGATTGTTTCTGTCGTTCTGGTTTGGGGGTGTGGCAGATTGGTATCAGAGCATTGTTTATAGTGAACTAAGTATATCAACCTCTAAAAGATATACAACTATAAATACAATGTGGCCAAAGTGCTATGACTAAATGTATACTTTTAAAATATAAGTATTCTTATATAAGTATTCTTATATAAGTATACATACATGCATATATACATAGTAAGAACGAGTATCACAAGAAGAACAAAACAGAAGTATTTAGATGTTGGACACTACAGTCAAACTTGGAAAGTTATGTAATCATATATGGGATAAATATAGCCTGATCAACTATATTTATTTGAGATACTACCAACATGTGTTTGGGAGTGATAGTGGTGTTGCATCGAGTCTAAAACTTACCAACCCTATATACAAAGGATCTCCATAACAAAACATAAAGTTAAAGTACTATAGGAGTATTTTAGGCACTATAAATAACTTATGTGAACACTAAAAGACCCTTACTGGTAGGTCTATGATTGTGAAGTGCATGCTTCCAGGGTTATATATAATTGGGATCTTATAGACTTAGAATGTAACACATGATTCCCGGTATGTATTTAATTTAAAGTTTCTTGTTTTTTTGGGGACTCAACGAGTTGATGTCCCAACTCATCGTGTAGAGTCGTGACCGCGGGAGAGTTTAAGTGGCCTACTCGACGAGTCGGAGGACTGACTCAACGAGTAGGTGTTGTTTGGGTAAAACCCTAAATTAAGGGTTTGCACCTTATTTAAACATACTATCTCAGCCTCCATCATGCCTATTACTCCTAGAAAGCATTATCTAGAAACCCTAGCCATTTTTATGTGTTCTAAGGCCATTTTGGTGCATTTTGCTGGATTGTGAAGTTTGAACAGAGGCAGGAGGCTTAGGAGTTCAAGTTGGGGCTTGGATATCCAGAGATTTTGTTCCATTTCCAGCTCATTCAAGGTAAAATGCCCCTGTCTTTGTCTTCCATGTGTTTATTTATCCTTAGGGCTTGGATTTTGAGTATCTTTAGGGCTTTTTAAGCCATTTTCGGAATTTTGAAGGGTCATTTGGGGTTTTGACTTCAGATCTAGGCCATTGGAGGTGCCAACTATATGGCCATGAGAGCCCCATGCATCTTGTAGAGTACCTTTTATGGATTTTTGAGCCAAAGAGCCCATGCATGTGCACTAAATTTGGAACTTTATGCATAAAATGGACAGTAGGAGGCCAGATCTATGGTTTTGGTGTGTTAAAACCCATTTAAATTGACTGTATAGTGTTGATCAAGGATGAACTCGCCGAGTTGTTCTTGGGACTCGGCGAGTTGCAGCGTATTGACCACTAAATCCTTTCAGTGGATGGACCAAGTGTTAGGGAGGAAAGGCCCGTAGATGTTTGGACACGAAAAGGGACCTGGGAATCATGGGACTCAACCAGTGTATGAGCAGGCTCGGCGAGTCCAAGGCAATCTCCCAAGCTTTGAAGATGAACTCGATGAGTTGTTCATACAACTCGACGAGTCGTAGACCGAACACATTCTTATGAAGGAGATTAACTCACCGAGTTCAAGGAAGCACTCGGCGAGTCGGATGAAGATGGTCCCGATGGTTAAATAATGGAAAACTCATCGAGTTCTTGCTAGACTCGACGAGTGAAGTCGGGGTTGGATCGGGTTAGTGGAGCATGGACTCGACGAGTTGGTAGAACAACTCGGTGAGTCAGGTCAACTGGGTGTTGACTTGACTAAGTTGACTTTCTCTGGTTGGGTATGACCCCGGTTAGGGTTGCATACTCAAATGAATAACGTTGAAGCATTGTCGTGTAGGGATCGAGGAGTCGAGGGTAGTCAACTTGTACACCGAAGATAGTTCAGACACTACACGACATCGAGGTGAGTTACCTTCCAGTAGGGGTGGGTCTAAGGCCAAAATGCTGGCCCACCATCAGGGGTATTTGGCGGATAATTGTCTCTGTGATATGTATCTTGGTGTGCTTATGTGATATGGTCCTGAGATATGCCTGTATAATATGCAATGTGTATGTTAGTGGTAGTAGTAGGGAATAGTTTTTCCCTGACATCGGTCGTTAGGATCGAGGAGTAGGTCAGTAACCATATATGCCTGAATGTATGATTATATCTTGATATTGTATGATAACAGTAGGGGGTGAAATAGTCCTCGGTTACCGGTTGAAAGATAACGATGACAGATACCGGTTGTAAGATACCGATGGCGATTACCGGTTGAAAAATAACGATGGCAGATACCCGTTGAAAGATATCGATGATAGTTACCAGTTGAAAGATACCGATGATATGAAATAGTATGTGATATGATGGGGGAACTCACTAAGCTTTGTGCTTACAGTTTTGGTTTGGTTTCAGGTACCTCTTCATCGATGGGAAAGGAGCCGGCGGTATAGTAGCGCATCACAGACACACATGGTTTCCGCATTAGGTTTCTGGGATTGTACTCTGATTTTCATTACTTCTGATGTCATGGGTTGGGACACAACATTATAACAAGATAAAATGCATACCTCTTTGATGCAGAATGTCTTCATGAAGCTTGAGTGTCTAGTGCCCCAAGTGTGACACCTCAAATGGTTCACACATCACCAAATACACATGGAATCACTTGAGAGAAATTGGAACACTTCATAAAATCGGCTAGCCCTTTTTCCTCACAAATAGTGGCCGATTTTCTTCCAGAATAAGATCATTATATAGTTACACAATTAGGGAAAACCCTAATTGTCATGGCTTTCCATTTCCTTGGATCCAGGGGTTCAAATACACCATGGAGCATCCTATCGGTTTAGCCCAACTTGATAATCCATGGAGCATTAGCCCACTATAAAAGTATGGATGATTTACACAATCAACCCATATATTTAATTAGTGTTCTTTTGATCACTTAATTAATCCTAGATTAATACTTGATCAATACTAATTAAATAATCTTATTAATATATTAGAACTTATAATATATTAACAAACTTTAAGTGTTATTTCTCTCATTATGGTCTATCTAAATGCATGATGCCATGCAACCCAAATGGACCATGCCGGGTCGGGTCAAGTCTTACCAATTATAGTTATGGACTTAGACATTAATCCAACAGTAGGGACTCCTAGTGCAGCTGATGGCGAAAAGTAGGTTGGAGGGTGCCCTAGGAAAGCCTATAAAGTGATTAGTTGAAAAAGGGTATCGGTAAACGGACTTGGTAAGTTGAAGCAATCCTTGAGGAAAGTACGGATACATGTGGAAGGTAGTACGGGCCCACACTACTGGAAGCAGAGGATCCATACTCGAGACAAGGAGGGCTGAGATAGAACTAGGAAACTCGGATGGTGTATGAGACCACTCAGGAGTATGTATGATCCTGACGCTTATGTGTTTATTTTCAGTATGGTGGTCATGTGATGTGTGTAAAACAAACTAGTTTTAATCCTACTAACTTAAACACAAAGAAAAATACACGAAAGGCAATGTACCTATCGATTAACAGTTTAGTTCAGGTAATTAGGGTATCGAACACAGGGAACAGAAATAATTAGATTAAATACTAATATTATCTAATTAATACAATTCATAAAAGTAGGGGGTTTCTCTAGTTTTGCAAGACTAGAAACCTAAACAATCAATTAACACTTAAACAAAGACAACTAACAACTAAGAAGAACAAAAAAAGACAACTAGATTCAATGATAAAAGAGACTTCTATTCAGATTCAATTAACTTATTCTTATGGTTGATTTCATGGCAAGTGAAATGGATCAATATGTCAATGGTTTCCAATTCCTAATGTGATTGGGTTCATGTTCACTATTACCAATCCTTTAGTAGACAAGTTAATTCAAACATTAGCCAGTTGATTAAACTAACAATTTTCCTAGTGTTCAGTTCATATCAAGTAATACTTGTAATAATAGCTAATCAAATTTGTTCAGTTCAATCAATTCATATGTGGTTGTTCATCGCACATGCTCATACATTGATTTACATATTTTCTAGTTAACCCTAGTTTCATGTTCATTATTCCTATGCATACAATCTTCTATTCACAAAACTATATGAATTAAGTAATCAAGAAAAGGTTCATGTAACTTAATAACTTACTTAATAACAAATAATATTTATCATCAATACATGAGGATCTTTAACAAGCTTAACAAGATGAATAACCAAATTAATATTAATCCAACCACTCAATTAAGCCATGTTCATAAGATTATCTCATCCAAACCGAAGTAAAAAGCTTTTAGCTCATATCCACAACAATCAAAACAAAGATTAAGAAAAGAAGAATGATTATTTGCCATTGATTCTCTTCTAAATTGTCTCTTAGGTTGCAATCTCGAAAACTGAAGCTTCAAGAACCCTTCTGGTCTTCAATAATCGCAGCTAGCCTCTAGAAAAAGTTAGGGTTCGAATGAGAAGTGTTTTTATATATAAATTCTGAAAACAGGGCCAACTCGACAAGTTTTCCAAATTTCTTCAAATCATCATTTGAGTTATAATCCTCATATTCTTGCTCAATTTCCTGTACTACTTCCTCAAGAATAGCATCAAAAGCATCGAGATTTGGAAAATACATAATAAATGTTAAAAAAAAAAAACTCGTAGCTTTATATTAGATAAATCTCACACAAAGGATAGATAACACGAGCAAATAAAATTAACTATTAGAACCGTTCCCCGGCAACGGCGCCAAAAACTTGATGTGTGTAAAACGAACTAGTTTTAATCCTACTAACTTAAACACAAAGGCAAACACACGAAAGGCAGTGTACCTATCGATTAGCAGTTTACTTCAGGTAAGTAGGGTATCGAGCACAGGGAACGGTAATAATTAAATTAAATACTAATATTATCTAATTAAAACAATTAATAAAAGTAGGGGGTTTCTCTACTTTTGCAAGACTAGAAACCTAAACAATCAATTAACACTTAAACAAAGACAATTAACAACTAAGAAGAAAAAGAAAAGACAACTAGATTCAATGATAAAAGAGACTTTTGTTCATATTCGATTCACTTATTCTTATGGTTCATTTCTTGGAAAGTGAAATGGATCAATATGTCAATGGTTACCGATTCCTAATGTGATTGGGGTCATGTTCACTATTACCAATCCTTTAGTAGACAAGTTAATTCAAACAGTGGCCGGTTGATTAAAATAACAAGTTTCCGAGTGTTCAGTTCGTATCAAATAGGACTTGTAATAACAGCTAATCAAATTTTTTCAATTCAATCAATTCATATTTTGTTGTTGATCACACATGCTTACATATTGATTTACATATTTTCTAGTTAACCCTAGTTTCATGTTCATTATTCCTAGGCATACAATCTTCTATTCACAAAACTATATGAATTAAGTAATCAAGAAGATGTTCATGCAACTTAATAACTTACTTAATAATAGAAAATATTTATCATCAATACATGAGGATCTTTAACAAGCTTAACAATATGAATAACCAAATTAATATTAATCCAACCAATTAATCAAGCCATGTTCACAAGATTATCTCATCCAAACAGAAGTAAAAAGCTTTTAGCTCATATCCATAGCAAGTAATAACCTAAAATCAAAATCTAATGATTCAAACATGGTTCAACACAACGATTAAGAAAAGAAGAATGATTATTTGCCTTTGATTCTCTTCTATATTGTCTCTTAGTTTGCAATCTCGAAAACTGAAGCTTCAAGAACCCTTGTGGTCTTCAATAATCGCAACTAGTCTCTAGAAAACGTTAGGGTTCCCATAAGAAGTGTCTCTATATATATACATTCTGAAAACAGGGCCAAATCGACGAGTTTTCACCACCAACTCATCGAGTTTTTTCGATAATTCGCGTATACAGCGTGTACGGCAAGGCATCTTCGAATCGGGAGCATTCTGACCAAATCGTCGAGTTTAGGCCCAAATGATCAAGTTCTCTTGGAATCAATATTTTCTCAAAACTCGAAAGTCGTCCGAAATTGTGTCTACTTTTCAGAACATTTTGAATCTCATCAATCGAAGTTACGGTTCATGAGATATAGCCAAAATACTGACGAGGGGTCAAGTTGTCCAACAACATCCTTCTCTCTTCAAAATTCAAGATCCAAGCTTTCAATCGCCAATTCCACTTCCTATTCCTTCCGAGCATGTCTTTATTGCTGAAAATGAAATATTTAAGCTAATTAAGCACCTTCTGTTCATTAAATAAGATAGAATCAATATAACGTATTAAGATAATGCATGCAGTTTATAACTAAATATGCCCATATCATCACGCGACATGGAGCAGGAGGTTTAGGATCTGGATCTGGATCAGGATCAAGATTGGGCTCGGGTGCAGGGTTTGAGTAGGTCGATGACGGACTATGCGAGTTCATCCCGTCTGAGATCACGAGTTGTATACTTGAGTCGACCCCGGTCATTTTCGGGTCGATTCCGGACTGAGTTCATCCCGTCTGAGATCACGAGTGGTATACTTGAGTCGACCCCGGTCATTTTGGCGTCTAGCCAGTAGGGTACGCGCACACTGTCCTTCAAGGACTTCAGGGGGAGTGGTACACCGGACTTCCATGGGGTGAAGGACCCCACTGTTGCTAGGAGATGGATCGCAGACATCGAGTCTGCGCAGTTGATGAGCTTCTGCCCGAAAGGGTCGACGGTCCGTTTTGCTGTAGGTTGTTTGGGGGATCAAGCCAGAGATTAGTGGGAGTTAGTTGGTGATTCGTTGGGAGCCCCAACCATATGACTTGGTCAGATTTCATGACCTGATTCTGGGCTGAGTTTGCACCAGCTGTGGAGCTTCAACAGTTGGCCAGAGAGTTTTTGGATATGAGACAAACTACGGAGACATTGGCGCATATCACCGCCAGGTTCCAGGAGAGGGCTTTGTTGGTACCTCAATATGCGGGGGATGAGGAGATGCGGAAGACCCGCTATCATGATATGTTGAGATGCGACATTCAGGAGCATGTCAACTATTCGTCCTACCCGACCCTGGAGTCCATGATTGCCAGGGCACGGGAGAGGGAGATAGATTTGGAGCACCTCAGGATGAGGAAGTCAGAGACTGCGCAGGTTGAGTGGGTTTCGGGAAAGAAACCCAAGGGATTCGACGCAAAGCCGAAGGGCCAGCAGGGGCGGGATCGATGTGGGAAGTGCGGTCGGTCACATGACGGAGTTTGCCGCACTGGTTGGGTTCCGGCTGCTATAAGTGCGGCAAGACTAGGCATTTTAGTAGGGAGTGTACTTCCCCTGCTCCCACGGTTTAGATATCAGACCTGATTTGCTTTCATTGCAATCAAAGAGGCCATAAAAAGGCCAACTGCCCTAGATTGACAGCAGTGACGGCAGGACCGGTGGTGGTGCTGACTCCGACAATAGCGCGAGTTGCGGATGGACGGAAGGTCAAGGCAGATGCTCCGGTGGTACGAAGTCGAGCATTTCAGTTGACAACCGAGGAGGCACGCGCTGCACCCGATGTGGTGACTAGTATGATTTGTTATCTTTACTCTTTATGTTATGTCGCTGTGATTTTGATACATGTATGCTTGGTTTAGGGTCGTTCCATGTGAACGATATCCCAGTTCATGTATTGTTTGACTCGGGTGCTACCCGATCGTTTGTCTATCTTGCGCTTAGCAAGAATTTTCCTGAGTATTCAGGCATGTTGGATTTCCCTCTAGAGGTCGACATTGCAGATGACCGGTCAGTGCGAGCATCGGAGGTCTACCGAGATTGTGTTTTGAGGCTGTTCAAGGAGCGCTACCTGGTAGACTTGGTTCCTATACATTTGCGGGGGCACAAGGTTATTATTCGTAAGGATTGGCTAAGCCCCAATGGGGCAGTGATCGAATGTGCGTAACAATTGGTGCAGATCAGGACCCCAAATGGGGGAGAGCTGGTGATTCAGGGAGAGAAGCCACAACGAGGACCAGCCTTATGTTCAGCAGCAAGAGCTAGGCTCTACCTTCAACAAGGTTGCACAGGATTCGTCGCCTATGTTATGGATACCCGGGAGGCGAGTAAGGCGATGGTGGGAGATGTGCCAGTGGTACGATAGTTTGCGGATGTATTCCCTAAGGAGTTGCATGGGAAACTTCCGGAGAGACAGGTAGAGTTCATGATCGACCTAGTCCCTGGTGTGGCTCCGATAGCCAAGGCACAGTATCGGTTGGCTCCTCCTGAGATGCAGGAGTTGTTAGACAAGGGATTCATTAGACTGAGATGTGACAACCCAAAATTTCTATCTTGTACAAACCATTCACTTCAATCAAAGTCAGACTAGTTTCTGCTAACTTTTAGCCCTATTTAGAGTCTGTTTGAGGATTCTGCGCCTAGTACATCAAAGGAATGAGTGAAAGGAAGTGTCAATTGAAGTTGTAAGTTAGAAAACAAGCCATAAACCCTCAAATGAGGAGTTTACGGCCAGGGACCATGAGTTTACGGTCGTAACTCCATACTATATATATGGTCCTTCGTCATTTTTCAATCACTTTTAACATTTCCAAGCCTAGAAATCGGATTCTCTCTCAACATTCATCAAATGTTCTTCCAAATCTTCTTAAATGTAAGTGTATTCATCCTTGAATTGTTATTACATGGCTATATCTAGTGATGAATCCATGTTTCATTCCACAAATTTCATCTTTTGGGTCTAGATCTTCAAGATCCTCAAAAACATCAAGAACACTTAAGTGTTTTGGGCCAAAAACACACTCATTTGCCTTCAAATTGTAACTGCACTACCATTAGCTTGTTATATACTTGAATCGCATGATAAACACCTTGAAAACATCAAGAAATCAAGAACAAAAGGGTGTTTACGGCCAAGGCAATCTCCCTTGGCCATAAACCCAAATAAGTGGTGCAATAATGCCAGTACTGCTTCCCAAGCCTTGGACTCGAGTCTAGAACACTTCATGGAAGACAATAGGACCTTAACGCACAAAATGGTACAAGATACTATGATTTTACGGCCGTAAACTCATTGGGCCGCAAATCCATGGGCCGTAAACTCATGGGGGTTTTACCATTGGGCCGTAAACTCCTATGTGAGGCCCTATACCCCTTAGATGCAACCCTTTGTACTTCTAGCACTTGAATTGTAGTGTTTTCCATGTCCTAGGGTGTCTTTACTTGCATAATTAGTTGTTTAAACACTTATTGTAAACATATATGTTTCATTATATGATAAATAGGATCCGTGTGTGTGCTTAAGTCTTCACTTGGCACTTAGAATCCTATACCACTCGTTCATCCAAACCACTCACTACAGGTGAGTTCATACCCCTTAATCTACCTTTTAAATGATATTAAATGCTTTTGTGATACCGTACATGACATCCTCTGCCCATAACGTTTCCGTCGTTCCGGTTTTGGGGTGTGACAGATTGGTATTAGAACATTTTATAGTGAATCAAGTATATCAACCCATAAAAGATATACAAACTATAATCACAATGGGATTAAAATACTCTTACCAAGAGTTTATACTTTTAAATAATAAAATATTTAACCAAGTATACATACCTGCATTCATACTAAAATCAGTGTCACCAAGACAGAAAAAAAAGTATTAAGATTGTTGGACAACACAATTAGACTTAGAGACATATAGTCAAATCTGGGAGTAATATAGCTTGATAAACTATATTTTATGAGGAGTGACTAGCATGTGCCTAAGAATGGTTGTGAGGTTGCAACAAGTCTAAAAACTTACCAACACTGCTACAGTAAGAATATTATAACATAAACCTAAAAATATTATAGGAGTATTTTGTATTACTATAATTACTTATTTGAGAAATAAAAGGTCTTTACTAGTAGGTCAATAGTTGCTAAGTGGATACGCTAAGGTTATATATGACTAAGGTGTCATAGACTTAGAATCTGTGATCTTTGCTTTACTTCATGTTCCTTGTTTGGTTGTGGATTTAGAGTTAGGGTTACTTATTCGAAGGTCTATCTTGCATTGGTGTCATATGACTGGTATGCACTATGCAAGTATTAAAGTAACTATGGGATTAATGTCTAAGTCCATAACTATAATTGGTAAGACTTGACCCGACCCGGCATGGTCCATTAGGTTGCATGGTGTCACGCACTTGGATAGACTAAATGAGAGAAATAAGACACTTATGGTTATTAATATATTATAAGTTCTAGTATATTAATAATAAGAATAATAATATTTAATTAGTATTGATCAAGAATTAATTTAGAATTAATTATGTGATCGAAAGAAGACTAATTAAATATAAGGGTTGATTGTGCAAATCATCCATAACTTATATAGTGGGACAAAGCTCCGTGGATAATCAAGTTGGGTTAAACCCATAGGATGCTCCATGGATGCTCCATGGAGGTTACATAACCCATGGGTCATGGAAATGAAAGATCATGACAATTAGGGTTTACATGGTGTAACCCTAATTGTAACACACTATATAAGCATCATATTATTCACCAAAATAGGCCACTAGTGTGTGTAAAAGAAAGGCTAGCCGATTTCATGAGTTATTGATTTCTCTCAAGTCATTCCAAGTGTATTTGGTGTTGTGTGAACCATTTGAGGTGTCACACTTTAGGTACTAGGCACTCAAGCTTCATGAAGACATTATACATCAAAGAGGTATGTATTCTATCTTGTTATATTCATTGTTTTGTATGCTAGATTAGGATAATACCTTGGATGTTCATATGTGTATGTATAATAGAGAAAACATAGATCCAAGGTATTTAGGGTTGCATGTACACTTAGGAGTGTTAGAATGCTCAAAAACCAACAGTGGTATCAGAGCCAAGGCTTGTTTTCTTGTTATACTTGCAAAAATGCTCAAAAAATCGAAGTTGTTGTTGTCTGGGAATCAGACTCGGCGAGTGCATCAGGAGACTCAGCGAGTGCATCAGGAGACTCGGCGAGTCCATGCCGAAAAAGTGATCAAAACGATCCAAATCGTCGAGTTGGTTCATGCACTCGACGAGTTGGACCCCCAGACAGCATAAATTCGACTTTTTTGGCTGGAATTGGACTAGGAACATTACCCTAAGATGTTTTTGGACTTATAAACATGTTTTGGATGTGGTAATGTTCATGCTAAACCATTTTCAAAGATAATTGTCAATAGATTCATCTATTGTATAGTTTAAGGTTTAGACTAATTACATGAAAAAGATTGATTTGAATTATCTTCTTCTTATGAGTTGCTTAGATTAATAGGAAGTTATGTGAAATTGTCGTTTTCAATCCATTTTAATCTAAGAGTTGATTCTAAAATGTGTTTTTGTAACTTGTCCTCAAGTTATATGAAAAGTCACATTTAAGTTTCATAAAACTCATAAAAGTTGGCAATGGTTACAAAAAATGAAGAGTCTTGTCCTCAAGTTATGGAGGTTCAAGAGTCACTTCATTAAGTAATAAAATATGTAACCTTAATTAATTCCATAAGTTACAAAATAAAGAAAAAGTTACATTCATTAATAATTTAAAGTCTTCCATAACTTTTCCTCAAGTTATGGAACTTGAAGAGTTTTTTAATTAAAACTACTTTAAACACATAAGATATGGAATTAATTAGTTTTGAATAGTTTCAAAACATGCCCTCATGTTTTGGAATTTCAAAAGTTTTCACTTATGAATACTTTAATTCCATGTTAGCCCTTAGAATATTAAAAGTTAAAATTCAACCCTTATACTTTATAATATTATAAGTTAATAATATTTATATATATATATGTATAAGAGTAAAGTCAGTCTTACCGTTAGTAGGCCTTATTCACGAAGTCAGTCTATAAGAGGGGTATAAGGTTACTGCTTAATGGGTGTCCACTCTCACCCACTGCTTCCTTGACCGATGGAGGGTCGTTAGCCGAACGGGTAGGACAAGGACTATAATTCTCCCTTCATTAAAAGTATTAATGATAAATACAAAGTAACTAAATCTTTTATTAATACCTAATCTTAGTTACTTAGGAAAATGTGAATAAGGTGCTAATCCATGAAATTACACTTTTCACTTTGTTTAAGTCGGTTAGTGGAGCTGGTGTGGTTAACCGACACACTAACTTGTATTTAACAAGGTAGGAAAAGGGTAACTTAATGTTTATCATAGTATCGATGGAGTGTGTGTGGTTAACCGGCACATCGAATGAGGGGTAAACACTTAAGGTTACCAAGTAATTTGCATTGTTACTTCACACCTTGTTTTGTGATCCTTGGCATCCCAGTGACAAAACCTGAAGGGCACACTCGATATTGAAACATGCCATTGAAAATTTCAATGAATCTCAAAAGATCTATGAGTTTCAAATCCTATTAAAACCTAATAATACATTTCATTTATCTTGGTGGAAATTGGTGAATCGACATTCACCTACCTTCAAATATTTTATGGCTTGGATTACGGCATCCCTCTTCTAAGTTATAAAACAGTTTGTTTGGTCCTAGCCATAATATTTCATATTGGGTGTCATATTAAGGACTTTAGATCAACTATCTTGAATATCTCCCAAAAGATGTCTGGTTTAGACATTTACGATCTTCCCAAATCTCTTGAAACAAGCTTTCCTAAATGAAGATGATGTCCCATGGAAATCATACTTGTTTCACCTCCTCCGATTATTCTCCCTAACCCACAAGTTCTTGAAAAGTTTAAGGTCACTCAAGCCCTATTGGCAAGTAAAGGTCTATGTGTGGTCACATCTTGGAGATGTAGTCACATATTGACAAGCCTGGAGGGTTGGGTGTCAAAGTCTTGAGAAAGTGGTGGCTCAATCACTTTCTAAGTCATATAGTGAGTTCCTTTGGGACACCTATGAAACAGACTATGACAAGACCCTTAATGATATTATCTATTTGCTAAGATCAACTTCCTAAAACTTTATGGACATTGACAATAATGACATTGGATATCCAGTAAAGCTCTCTATTCCCAATGGAATGGGATCGACCATAGTCAAATTGGTTGACCAAATAGTAAAGTGAGAGGCTAAGTCTGAGATAGTCTCATTATCAAGGGTCCATTGCCATAGGAAGGGGCATTAGTTATGAAGCTGCCTAATTTTACCTAAGGATGTTTGACTCTACTTCAGGTAAAATCCACTATCTAACTCAGCTAATTTTTTATTCTGAGATTCTTGATACATGATGTGACTGGGTTACATGTTGATGTTTTAAGAATCAAAGAAAAGTAAAGATACTTAAAGAAAGAATATGCTGAATCAGATCGGGTAGATGGATTTCTATCGCATAGTTTGAAAATCAGATTCTTGATCTACTTCTTAGGAGTTATGATATATTTCTTAGGAATAGATAACAACAAAGTTTTCATGTGCTTTTTCACTGTAAGGATAGTTTTTCCGCAAAGTTTTAAAATAAAAGGAAAATTTTTGAATTTATTTATTTTAAAATATCCTTACAATGGCATCTGTGAAAAGTTTTGTTACTTATAAGATTTCATTAATAACAAGAGTGGAAATATGAAATTGATTCTTTCATTTGTGGTAATGTCAAAATTTACCAAATAAGGAAAGATTCTCATCACCCAAGTTTCAATTGGACCGGAACTTGGAATCTTGCAAGTTGTATAGCATGATGAATGAGAACTTTCAAGTATTGGAAAATTAAGACTAATTACTTGTTCACATGGATGTGTGAGTCATGTAAAGGACTAAGGGATTGAGTACACATTCTTGTGCACTGGCTAAGTCCACCACAAAAGATAGATAAGACTATTCGTCATAATTTACTATAGCTCTTTAAATATGATTATACTTACAAGCTTAAGTGTAATTCTGAGACATTGGAAAATGTTCCAATGTATGCCAGAGCGAATAAGAAGATTCAAATTAGGCAGAAGGATAAAAGTTTCTCAAATCTAAAAAGATGGGAGAGTACTTTAGTATCATGTTATATGATCATCTTAATGATTAAGAGACCTTATCACAATTCATCCTCTAAGTGGATTCTGATAGTTAAGAAGAGGAGTTATGAATTGTTGAAGTGGTTAAATCAAGAAGACGATTCATACTTCATTCCAAAAACAATTCTTAGAGTTATACTCTAAAATTGTAACTTGAGTGACATGTCTTATAGAAGGTTTAAAACACTTATCAAATGTAAGAGTAAAAGTATCCTACTATTGTACATTTGAAATTGGTAAATTGTGATATTTTGGATAAAAAAAGACCAACTAAGGCCAAATGTGTGAAGTGTTTGTCTTGATAAGAATCCACACTATCTCTTGAATATTTGACAAGAGAGTCTTATATGTCAATAGGACAGTGGGAGTCTTAAAGGTCTTGAAAGTCTCAAAAACTAATCAAGAATAAAACCTGAAGTTCTTCACTAGCACACGACTTGAGATTTATAACCTATCGTGTTGACATATTCTGTGCCCATTCCAATTAAAGTTGGCTTTGCATATGAGTTCTTAGAGTTCTCAATTGGTTGCACAACAACTTGGAAGCAATGGCAGGCCCTTGAGCTGCCAGATGGAAAGAAATTAAGATTGAGTGCAGTCCATATGAGTTTGGATTTGTCATTATCCTTGTCTTGTGACTATGGTTTTGATAATTCACATGGATAAGAACACATACACCATTAAATCTAAGGGTCATAAGGTTTCTCTCCGATTCCTGAAAATGATGGTGAGGAAACACTTCCACCAAGTATATTTGAAGTAGATAGCAATTGTGATATTTGCATTCTCAAAAGTCGTTAGTGGAGCTGTGTGGTTAACCGACACACTAACATGGACTTGTGAGAAGTGGCAAAAAGGTCTAAACAATTAAGACTATGATTACGACATCCCTTTTCATAGTTATAAAATTGTTTAGACACACCTATGAGCTATCTAAAAGAGGTGTACGATTTTGATAAAGTTTTATCAAAACAATCTAGTATCAGAAATCTGAACTTTGGTAAGAAAGTCAGCTAATTTCTGAGTACATGTCAAAGCTAGTGGGAGCATAAGTGTTATGCTAGTAATCATCATGTTAGTGGGAGCATGATAATTATGATAAGTATTTCAAGTTAGCAATGTTAATTATTGAAAACAAAAGGTTTCAATTGGGAAAAAGTTGTTTTACTATAATTAAGGTAGAGGAAATTATACTTCATCTCAAATCTAAAAGCTTAGATTGAGGTTGTAGTTGCATTTAGTCAAGGATATATATATATATATATATATATATATATATATATATATATATATATATATATATATATATATATGAATTTCATGTTGGAATGGCTCAACATAAGGAAATTATGTATATGGGTCTATTATTTGCATTCTAAAATTCGATTATGATTACGACATGCCTTTTCATAATTTGAATTATGAGAACTTGGCAAATAGAAATGAAAATGTTATAGCAAAAGACCGGTTTAGTCTTTATGTGAGACATCATGAATCGTGTCCCATATGCTTCGGATATAGGATCGATTACATGTGCTATATTCATCCGTTCTAAAGTTTTCCAAATGCCTGGGGCATTAAGAAGGGAAAAGGTCTAGAATTGGATATGACTAAAAGGATTAAATAATTTTCGAGGACAATCGAAGGTTTACCAAATATTGGTTGCTCAAGGACAGTTGGAAGTATAGTGATAATTCTGGAAGGACCATATTGACATAATCTGTAAGGAGGCAACTCTTCTTCAGAAGTTATAGTCAAAAGGGAATCTGGAAATGTTTCAAAGTTAGAAATTATTCAATCTGTGTACGATTAGGAAACTTAATGCAAGAAGGATGTTTCCAAGGAGCTGATCTCCTTTGGAGTGCTCTGTAATGGTTGTTGTCAAGTCTTTCTGACATTGTGCATAATCATTACAAGAGGATCAATGCATATAAGTTTAGAATCTAACATATTTCCGTAAATGGCATGAATTTGGAATTCTTGCATTTGCAGTAAGGGTTTCGGACTGTGAAAAGAGGATCATTGGAGTTAGGTTCAATTGATCTATTTCATAAAGTAAAGATCATAGACAAACATAGTATGCATACTTGGTGTGTGGCATGACTAGTGTTTAGAAAACATAGTGTACATGTTTGGAGCATGGGACAACTATTGTTTTAAATTCAAGAATAAAGTTGATAGCTGAAACAGTATACAATGAAGAATGTGTAATCATATGGTGATAAATAAAAGGTCTTTTATTTATGTTCATAGGTTTTGATACCATATTCGATTCAACTATTCTTGTGTTTCATTTTGCATGTTGTGACTTCCAGAATAAACTAGGTCATTGTTCTGGATGACTAAGTTATTCAAACCATCCACAGTCGGTCATATGTTGGAAGTAGATATGAATTAAGACTGTCATGGGTTGGCTTGTAGAGGTTTAAGATGTTGGACAAAGGGCTACAACACTCATGAGTGCTCATAAGTTCTGAGTATAGGATTCTACCCGCGCTCATTGGAATCACTTCATGGATTTTATCATGAGTGATCATGAGACGATAATATCTTATCTTCTTCAAACCTAGAGATATGAGTTGTTACTATGAGTTGGTTGTACATTGATTGCATGAAAACGCATTCGTTAACTCGATGTTATAAAACGTGCCTTTGTGTATGATTCAAAAAGGAGTAGAACAAGCCATATGAGTCGAAGTTTATCCATTCCTTTTACCTTCAGGATAAAGCGATATCTGTGGGCCCCTCAATGATTTGATGATGACAAATTGAAGTGCTCGGTCGGTCCAGGACTCATTTGATTTGTTCAATTACTCAGTCGTCATAAATCGGAAATCGGGAAACAACAAAGGGACAGAGAGAATGATTATAATCCATGTCTCAGTCCATATGATATGTAGCATGGAGGAATATATGATCCCTTATCTAATGGACAAGTCATTGACAAAGGTCAGAGTTCATCTACAAGATCAGAGTTCGACAGAAGCTTTTGAGAGCTACGATTTCCAGTCGGTTCTTGAAGTCATACGCAATAATAGTTTTAGACTTATCCAAGTGGCAGACTGTTGGATTAATGTCTAAGTCCATAACTATAATTGGTAAGACTTGACCCGATCCGACATGGTCCATTTGGGTTGCATGGCATCATGCACTTGGATAGACTAAATGAGAGAAATAAGACACTTATGGTTATTAATATATTATAAGTTCTAGTATATTAATAATAAGAATAATAATATTTAATTAGTATTGATCAAGATATAATTTAGAATTAATTATGTGATCAAAAGAAGACTAATTAAATATATGAGTTGATTTTGCAAATCATCCATAACTTATATAGTGGGCCAAAGCTCCATGGATAATCCAGTTGGGTTAAACCCATAGGATGCTCCATGGAGGTTACATAACCCATGGGTCATGGAAATGAAAGGTCATGAAAATTAGGGTTTACATGGTGTAACCCTAATTGTAACACACTATATAAGCATCATATTACTCACCAAAATCGGCCACTAGTGTGTGTAAAAGAAGGGCTAGCCGATTTCATGAGTTGTGGATTTCTCTCAAGTCATTCCAAGTGTATTTGGTGTTGTGTGAACCATTTGAGGTGTCACACTTAAGGCACTAGGCACTCAAGCTTCATGAAGACATTATACATCAAAGAGGTATGTATTCTATCTTGTTATATTCATTGTTTTGTATGCTAGATTAGGATAATACCTTGGATGTTCATATTTGTATGTATAATAGAGAAAACATAGATCCAAGTTATTTAGGGTTGCATGTACACTTAGGAGTGTTAGAATGCTCAAAACCCAACAGTAACTGGCAAGGATCATCTTCTAATTATCTTAAGAAGTACGTCTATTTTCATAAGATTCTTATACCCCTTTTCTCGCATAGATATCATGGATGGATTCCACCCCCACAACAACCCATACATCCCTAATCAAGGTAACGGAGGATGGCTCGATGCAGAGCCAGAAGAGAATCATCCAATCCCTCTGGATGATGACTTCACAAAGAACTTCTCGGAGGATTTTGACTCCGAACCCGAAGCCAATAACCTACCCCCAGTGGCTCAAATCCCTAATGCTAACCCTTGTCCAACATTTCAAGGTCCCACACCTTGGTGGGCAACAAACTTGAACAGATGGAGCCACGAACAGGGCCAACCCTTACCTTACAACAGAGATTGAAGCTTCTATAATTTGAGTGACGGGGGCTCAGCGGACAGAGTCCTGCCTATTCTGGTCCGCAAGATTGCTCGTAGTGATGAGCAGGGTTGAGTGGCCATCAACCGAAACATGGAAGTTGATGTCGATGCGGGAATCAATACCATTCACATTCACCATCTGGAGTCTTCTTATGAAAGGACTCAGAATCAGAATGCAGCCCTGCAGAGAGATCTTACTGCAACCCAAGCTGAAGTTAGGGAACTTCGAGCTCGGCAAACAATGTATAAAAGGCACATGAGACACATGGAGCGACTTCTCTCAGAATCAAGGACTCATTCGAGTGGTTCTTATCGTAGATAGAGCCTAATAAACTCTCTTTTGGATATAACTTAGTATATGTAAAAACTCTAGTTCAATTTCCTATCTATGTGAAGTCTTTGAATCTGTTAAGTCTTGTTAGGTCGTAGCTCTTTCTAAATTTTCTATCTTGGTCTGATGTAAGACCTACTTCTAGGTTATTTTTCCCAAACTTGTTACATCTGTAATACCAGTATTACTGACAGATATCTAATCTCATGGAAATTATTATCCAAATGCTATCATATTTCTAATACTAGATCTACATTCAATCATACTATTTAATTGTGTTGTTGGGCTATGGAGAGTTAGGCCATGAGTCACTCTCATCATTCTCTCTATTAAATACTTACCAATACCATCACCTTTGTGATCTTATAGCTACAAGATGCCTCCACATCCATCAACGAGACGCACTACTCCAATAAATCCAAATCTTACTCCAACACCTCCTCCTCCATACAACCCAACAGCTATCCAAGCTGCTGTGAATGTGGCTATTACGGCAGCTCTGGCACAATTCAACACTACTGGTACTAGTGGGAGTGGGACTTATGTGCCTCCCACTGTTGTCGAAGCTCCAGTACCCTCTAGGGAGCGCTCATACAAGGACTTCACTAGCTGCAAACCCAGGGCCTTCAATGGAACTGGCGGAATCATTTCCCTCTCACAATGGTTCAAGAAGACAGAGTCGATCTTTGAGAAATGCTCATGTCTGGAAGGGAGCAAGGTCAAATTTGCCGCATGCACCTTCGCGGACCGAGCTCCGACATGGTGGAATAGCCATGTCAAGTCACTATCCCTTATAGTGGCAAATTCTATAGGATGGGAAGCTCTTAAGGAGCTCATGATCGAAGAATACTGCCCGAGGGGCGAAGTTCAGAAGATGGAGCAAGAGCTCTAGAGCCTAACCATGAAGGGCTCCGACATAGTTTCTTACACTGCCAGATTCGGCGATCTGCTAGCGCTATGTCCGGGAATGGTCCCTTCTGAAGCAAAGAAGGTGGAGAGGTATATCTGGGGGCTGGTGCCTCTATTTCAGGGAAATTTACTCGCTTCAAACCCCGCTACCTTCGATGGTGCCAAGCGATTGGCACAATGGCTCATTGACCATGATGTCCGTGCCTCGTCAACAACAACAACCTAGGCATCTCACAGCCCTCCAAAGCCGTTGATAACAAGTGGAAGTTCTGGGATAACAAGAAGAAGAAGAACACTGCACAGAAAGCTGCCAAAAAGCAGCAGGTCGTGGCGGTTCATGCTGCGATAGCACCTGCCTCTGTTGCTCCGGTAAAGCAGTACGTGGGGAGTTTGCCAAGTGCAACAAATGCAACTTCCACCATACTAGAGCCTGCTGGGAAATGCAGTGTTCTAACTGCAACAGAAAGGGGCACACTGCCCGTTTATGCAAATCTCTGGCAAGGCCAATGAACCAAGTCCCCGACGTTGGTGTAGGCCAGGCTAGCTACGGTTGTGGCGAGGTGGGCCACTACAAGAGGAACTGACCGAAGGCAGGGAATATCGGTGGAGTGGGAAGAGTTTTGGCTATAGGACACAATGAAGCAGTTGTCGATCCTATAGTGGTCACTGGTACGTTTCTCCTCAATAACTATTATGCATGCATACTTTTTGATACTGGAGCGGAGAGGAGTTTCGTGAACCAAAATTTTTCTCATTTGCTTAAGTAAAAATCATGAACACTTAAAGAGCCATTCACTGTAGAAATGGTTAACGGAAAGACTGAGAGCACTAGAAGTATATATATAGGATGTACTCTAACTCTAGATAGCCATTCATTTTCAATCGACCTCATGCTGGTCTTAATTAAAAGTTTCGACGTCATTATCGGCATGGATTGGTTGAGCCTGCATCGTGCCGACATCATGTGTTTTCAAAAGGCTGTTCATCTTAGCCTTCCATCTAGCGAAACACTTATTATCTATGGCGATAAACCCGACATGAGCCTTCGTATCATCTCAAGTTGTAACACTCATAAACTTTACGCCACATTTAACCTTTTAATACTAACAAAAGAGTCAAATAGTAATTGTTTTTACAAAACATTTCCAATTCAATTATCATCAGAGTGTCCCAAAATAGATCATGAGGGTGAGGAGCGGTACGGTCACGCCTTCGCCTTCCCTCGCTCTCCTGAAGTAGCTGAAACAATAAACTGAAAACTGTAAGCCTGAGGGCATAGTGAGCTATCCCCAAAATACCAATACCATGCTGGCAGAAACCATAGACATAACGATCAATCACACAACATACATACTGGGCCATCGGCCGGACTGGTCCGCCCTACTGGGCCTACAGTCTATCTGAATATATCCCGAGCCTTCGGCATCACTGGTTCGCCGCGTGGGCCTACAGTCTCCCCGGACTGCTCAGAGGGTGTGTTGGCCTTCAGCACAAAGCAGGACCGCCTCAACCCAACCAACAAGCAACTAACCATGTACGCATACTATCATATACTGGCACATACACATAGCAAACATATCTATCTCATTTACCATCAATCATAGAGTTTCACTCGTAACTAGAGCATCGACGTAACAGGTCACTAACATACCAATCTTTATGGATCATAAAAGCATAACATACTATCTATCATGATTTCGATCTAACAGATCAGAATCGTATGTAGCATACCATGACAACCAATCTCACCGATCTTCATCGGACTCGCCGAGTTGTTCATCCAAATCGCCGAGTTCATGACCATCTTCATGTGACTCGCCGATTCATCCTGCGACTCGATGAGTCCATCCAGTCCTCTTTCCATATAGACTTGTTTTGAGCCATGCAGCGGCTCCAAATCACAGATCCAAGCTTCTAGGCATATTTACCACGTAAAGTTGCAAACTTTACGTGCATGCATATAAAGGCTCCAAATGTATATTTTAAGTTCTTAATGGAGCTTCAAGTCCAAGAGGGACTTCAACCACAACCAATACAGCAACTTTATGACTCTAGTATCCAAGGAGGGTCTAGATCTGAAGTTACAACTTTAGATCTAGCCCATAGCTCATCATCCTAACTTGAAAATTCATAAAAATCCCTAGAACTCAACGAAAGGGAAGAAAAGGAAGTACGTATGGTACTTTGATACCTTCAAAAGATGCTAGCTGAGGCAAAACCTGCTTCCCACTCCTTTCTTACTTTAATTTCCTTTGCACTCTTAGCTTTCTTCCTCCAAGATCATCTTTTCCAAGCTTCAAACCCACACCAAGACACACACACACATGAATTAGGGTTTTAAGGGCTCTCAAAGACAATAAAGAGACCCAAAGGAGGCTGAGGCTCCTTAAAATAGGGGTGCAAACCCCGGGATTTAGGGTTTCATCTGCCAGCTCCTACTCACCGAGTCCCAAAGTGGACTCGCCGAGTAGGTCACTAAACATGTGTTCTCACCCCGCTGCTACTCGACGAGTAGGTCGACCAACTCGTCGAGTATAGCTTCATCCAGAAATTCTTAATTAATTAATACCTGAGGATCGGGGCATTACAATTCTCCCCCACTTGAACTAGACTTCGCCCTCGACGTCCGCTGAAGAAAACAATGTCGGGTAATGCTCGCGCATTTCCGCTTATGGCTCCCACGTCCACTTAGATCCCCTCCGATGTTCCAACTGCACCTTTACTAAAGGTATTTCCTTGTTCCATAGTTTAGGCACTCATCGACTTGAATGTCATCCAACGATACCACTGACTCCTGGTCCATGATGCACTTTCGCAATTGCGAAACATGAAATGTGCTGTGGATCTGGCTATGTTCCTCCAGAAGCTCTAGCCTGTAAGCCACCCTGCCAACCCTGGCAACAATCCTGAATGGCCCGATGTATCAGGAACCCAAATTTCCCCTCTTCCTGAAACGGATCACACCCTTCCAGGGTGAGACCTTCAGGAGAACCATGTCGCCCTCCTGAAATTCCAACTCAGATCGGCGTCGATCAGCATAACTCTTCTGTCGACTCTAAGTGGTCTGCAACCGCTGTCTAATCTACTGTATCATCTCGGTAGTTTGCATAACTACCTCTATTCGACCCATCACCATGTGCCCAACCTTACTCTGCCCATTAGTCTGCGGATGGAACGCTGTACTGAAATGCAGCCTCGTACCAAGTTCCTCGTGGAACTTCTGCCAAAAACGGGAAGTAAATCGGACATCCCGAGCAGAAACTATGGAAACTGGAACCCCATGGCGAGAGACAATCTCGCGGACATATAGGTCGGCCAACTTCTCCACCGACGAACTCTCCCATATAGCCAGGAAATGGGCACTCTTGGTCAATCAATCCACGATGACCCATATGTTGGATTAATCTCTAAGTCCATAACTATATTTGGTATGTACTTGACCCGACCCGGCATGGTCCATTTGGGTTGCACTTCACCGACACAATTTATATGGATAATCTTTTGAGAATAGTATGTTTATGATTAATATTAATATATTATAAGTTCTAATATATTAATATGGAATCATATTATTTAATTAGTATTGATCAAGAATTAATTTATAATTAATTAAGTGATCAAAAGGAACTAATTAAATATGGACTCTTATATATATGGAATGGGCCAAGTTCATTTAGGTTGGGCTAAGCTTTCATGGATAGTCCATGGAGTGTTTAACCCATGGATCCTAGGAAATGAAAGGTCATGGGTATTAGGGTTTAACCCTAATCCTCCATACTATATAAAGATGTCTTTGGTTGGTGAAATTGGTACTAGTGTGAATACACTAAAGAAGGGCTAGCCAATTTCACTAGAGAGAACCAAGTAATCATATTCTCTAAAGTATTCCAAGGTGTCTTGGTGATTTGTGATTCCACTTGAGGCTTCCACACTATTGGGGCTAAGCTCTTAAAGCTTGAAGACATCAAGCTACATCAAGAGGTATGTATTCTATCTTGTTACATTCATAGTTTTTGTATGCTAGATTAGGATAATACCTTGGATGTTCTTATTTGCATGTATAATAGAGAAAACATAGATCCAAGGTATTTAGGGTTGCATGTACACTTAGGAAGTGTTAGAATGCTCAAAACCCAACAGTGGTATCAGAGCCACGGGTTGTTTTCTGTTATATTGACGCAAATATTTTATTTTCAAAGTTGGAAAAAAAAAGGAAAAAAAACATGAAGTTTGTCAAATTTTAAGATAATTACTTGTTCTTGTGAAAAACTAATTATTTGTAAAATTTGAATAATTTGCTTTATGAGTTGAATTAGGTCAAATTTAATAAAAGATAAAATAATATGATTATTTTATTAGTTTTAAAAGTTTGATCTAAAGAGTTTTATTTTTGAAACCTCCATAAGTTATGGATTTGAAAAGGTTTTAAAAAAAAAATTGATTCAAAGTTTTTTATGGAGTTACAAAACTTGGTCTTAATGTTTTAAAGAATTCCATAACTTGTTCTTAAGATATGGAACATGAAAAGTTTTTTTTTGTGTTATCTTGTTTTATGAGTTAATTTAGATTGATGAAAAATATTATTTGTTACTTGGTTTTAATCCAAATTAATCTAAAATAAGTTCATAAAATGTGTTTATGTAACTTAAAAGTCACATTTATGAATCTTAAAACTCATAAAGTTGGCAATGGTTACAAAATGAAGAGTCTTGTGTCATTGAATAATTTTTTATGACTCCATAACTTGTCCTCAAGTTATGGAAGTTCAAGAGTCACTTCATTAAAGAAAAATATGTAACCATAATTAAATCCATAAGTTATAAAATAAAGAAAAGTTAATTCTTTTATTAGTTTAAAGTCTTCCATAACTTGTCCTCAAGTTATGGAACTTGAAGAGTTTTTGGATTAAAACTACTTTAAACACATAAGTTATGGAATTAATTAGTTTTGAATAGTTTCAAAACTTGCCCTCAAGTTTTGGAATTTGTAAAGTTTTCTCTTATGAATACTTTAATTCCAAGTTAGCCCTTAGAATTTTAAAAGTTAAAATTCAACCCTTATACTTTATAATATTATAAGTTAATAATATATATGTATAAGAGTAAAGTCAGTCTTACCGCTAGTACGCCTCATTCACGAAGCCGGTCTATAAGGTGGGTATAAGGTTGTTGCCTATAAAATGGCAACTTAATGGGTGTCCACTCTCACCCACCGCTTGCTTGACCGGTCGAGGGTCGTTAGCCGAACGGGTTTGACAAGACTATAATTCTCCTTCATTAAAAGTATTAATGATAATACTAAGTAACTAAACTCTTAATAATACCCAATCTTAGTTACTTAGGAAAAATGTGAATAAGGTGCTAACCCATGAAATTACACTTTACACTTTGTCTAAGTCGTTAGTGGAGCGTGTGTGGTTAACCGGCACACTAACTTGGACTTAACAAGGTAGGTAAAGGGTGACTTAATATTTATCATAGTATCGATGGAGCGTGTGTGGTTAACCGGCACATCGATTGAGGGGTAATTTATTAAGGGTACCAAGTGATTTGCATGGTTACTTCACACCTTGTTTTGTGATCCTCGGCATCCCAGTCACAAAACCTGAAGGGCACACTCGAGATTGAAACATGCCTTTGAACAGTTCAATGAATCTCAAAGATCTAGGAGTTTCAAAACCAATTAAAACCTAATAATACATTTCGTTTATCTTGGTGGAAATTGGTGAATCGTCATTCACCTACCTTCAAATATTTTATAGCTTGGATTACGGCATACCTCTTCTAAGTTATAAAATAGTTTGTTGGGTCCTAGCCTTAATATTTCATATTGGGTGTCATATTAAGGACTTAAGATCAACTATCTTGAATATCTCCCAAAAGATGTCTGGTTTAGACACTTATGATCTTCCCAAATCTCTTGAAACAAGGTTTCCTAATGAAGATGATGTCCCATGGATATCATACTTCTTTCTCCTCCTCCAATTATTCTCCCTAACCCACAAGTTCTTGAAAAGTTTAAGGTCACTCAAGCCCTATTGGCAAGGCAAGGTCTAGGTGTGAGCACATCTTGGAGATGTAGTCACATATTGACAAGCCGGGAGAGTTGGGTGTCAAAGTCTTGAGAAAGTTGGTGGTTCAATCACTTTCTAAGTCACATAGTGAGTTCCTTTGGGACACCTATGAAACAGACTATGACAAGACCCTTAATGATCTTATCTATTTGTTAAGATCAACTTCCTTAATACTTGATGGACATTGACAATAGTGACACAGGAAATCCAGTAAAGCATTCTCTTCCCAATGGAAAGGGATCGACCATAGTCAATTCGGTTGACCAAATGGTAAAGAGAAAAGCTAAGTCTGTGATAGTCCTGTGTGTCTTTATCAAAGGGTCCATATGTTTATATTGCCAAGGGAAGGGGCATTGGTTGCGAAGCTGCCAAATTTACCTAAGGATGTTAAAGTCAATAAGTTTGACTCTACTTCAGGTAAAGACCACTATCTAACTCTGTTAAGTTTCTATTCTGAGATTCCTGATACATGATGTGACTGGGTCACATGGTGATGTTTTAAGAATCAAAGAAAAGTGAAGAAACTTAAAGAAAGAATATGCTGAATCTGATGGCTTAGATGGATTTCTATCGCATAGTTTGAAGATCGGATTCTTGAGCAACTTCTAAGGAGTTATGAGATATTGCTTAGGAATAGATAACAACAAGTTTTCATATGGATTGTAAGGATAAGTTTTTCCGCAAAGTTTTAAAATAAAAGAAAATTTTTTTGATTTTATTTATTTTAAAATATCCTTACAATGGCTTTTGAGGAAAAATTGTTGCTTATATGATTCCATTAAAAGCAAGAGTGGAAATATGAAATTGATTCTTTCATTTGTGGTAATGTCTGGATTTACCAAATAAGGAAAGATTCTCATCACCCAAGTTTCAATTGGACCGGAACTTGGAATCATGCAAGTTGTATAGCATGATGAATGAGAACTTTCAAGTTTTGGAAACTTAAGACTAATTACTCGGCCACATGGATGTGTGAGTCAAGTAAAGGACTAAGGGATCGAGTACACATTCTTGTGCACTGATTAAGTCCACCACAAAAGATTGATAAGACTATTCGTCATAGTTTACTAAAGCTCAGTAAATATGATTATACTTACAAGCTTAAGTGTAACTCTGAGACATTGGAAAAGGTTCCAATGTATGGCAGGGCGAATAAGAAGAATCAAATTAGGCAGAAGGATAAAAGTTTCTCATATCTAAAAAGATGGGAGAGTACTTTAGTATCAGTTTTGTGATCATCTTAATGATTAAGAAACCATATCAAAATTAGTTCTCTAAGGAAATCTTAGTGCATTCTTATGACTAAGAAGAGGAACTTGAATTGTTGAAATGGTTAAATCAAGAAGATGAGTCATACTTCGTTCCAATACAAGTCTTAGAGTCATACTCCAAGATTGTCATTTGAGTGACATGTCTTAAAGAAGGTTTAAAACACTTGTCAAATGTAAGAGTAAAAGTTTTCTACTCTTGTACATTTGAAATTGGTAAGTTGTGATGTTTTGGATAAAACAAAGACCAACTTAGGCCAATTGGGTAAAGTGTTTTTCTTGATTAGAATCCGCACTATCTCTTGGATGTTTGACAAGGGAGTCTTATATGTCAAGAGGACAGTGGGAGTCTTAAAGGTCTTGAAAGTCTCAAGAAATAATCAAGAATAAAACCTGAAGTTCTTCACTAGCACACGACTTGAGGTTTATAACCTATCGTGTTGACATATCTGTGCCCATTCCAGTTAAAGTTGGCTTTGCATATGAGTTCTTAGAGTTCTCAGTTTGTTGCATAACAACTTGGAAGCAATGGCAGGCCCTTGAGCTGCCAGGTGGCAAGAAGTTAAGATTGAGTTCAATCCATATGGTTTTGGATTTGTCATTATCTTTGTCTTGTGATTATGGTTTGACAAATTCATATGGGTAGGAACTCATACACCATATAAATCTAAGTGTCATAAGGTTTCTCTCCGATTGATGAAAATGATGGTGAGGAAACGCTTTCACTAAGTAGATTTTACGAAGATATCAATTGTGTTATTTGCATTTTCAAAAGTCGTTAGTGGAGCGCGTGTGGTTAACCGGCACACTAACATGGACTTGTGAGAAATGGCAAATGCCTAAGCAATTGAGACCATGATTACGGTATTCCTTTTCATGATTCTTGAAATTGCTTAGACACACAGGTGAGCTATCTACGGAAAGGGTGTATGAATCTAAATTTCAGACTGTCCAGCTGATTTCTGAGTACATGTCAAAGCTAGTGAGAGCATAAGTGTTATGCTAATAATCATCATGTTAGTGGGAGCATGATAATTATGATAAGTATTGCAAGTCAGCAATGTTAATTATAGAAAACAAAAGTTTCAATTGGGAAAAAGTTGTTTTGCTATAATTAAGGGAGAGGAAATTATGCTTCATCTCAAATCTATAAGCTTAGATCGTGAGGTTTTAATCATTTAGTCAAGGATATATATGAATTTCATGTTGGAATGGCTCAACATAAGGAAATTCTGTATATGGGTCCATTATTTGCGTTCTAAAATTTGATTATGATTACGGCATCCCTTTTCATAATCTGAATTATGAGAACTTGGCAAATTGAAATGGAAATATTATAGCAAAAGACTGGTTTAGTCTTTATGTAAGACATCATGAATCGTGTCTCATATGCTTCGGATATAGGATCGATTACATGTGCTATATTCATCCGTTCTAAAATTTTCCAAATGCCTGGGGCATTAAGAAGGGAAAAGTTTTAGAACTGGATATGACTAAAAGGATTAAACAATTGTCGAGGACAATCTAAGGTTTACCAAAGATTGGTTACTCAAGGACAATTGGAAGTATAGTGATAATTCTGGAAGGACCATATTGACATAACCTGTAAGGAGGCAACTCTTGTTCAGAAGTGATAGTCAAAATGGAATCTGGAAATGTTTCAAAGTTAGAATTTTCAATCTGTGTAAGATTAAGGAAACTTAATGCAAGAAGGATATTTCCAAGGAGTTGATCTCCTTTGGAATACTCTGTAATGATTGTTGCCAAGTCTTTATGACTTTGTGCATAATCATTACGAGAGGATCAATGCATATAAGTTTAGAATCTAACAGATTTCAGTAAATGGCATGAATTTGGAATTCTTGCATTTGCGGTAAGGATTTGGGAGTGTGAAAAGAGAATCATTGAAGTTATGTTCAATTGATCTAGTTCACAAAGTAAGGATCATAGACAAACATAGTATGCATACTTGGTGTGTGGCATGACTAGTGTTTAAGAAAACATAGTGTACATGCTTGGAGCATGGGACAACTATTGTTTTAAATTCAAGAATAAAGTTGATAGCTGAAACAGTATACAATGAATAATGTGTAATCATATGGTGATAAATAAAAGGTGTTTTATTTATGTTCAAAGATTTGATACCATATTGGATTCAATTATTATTGTGTTTCACTTTGCATGTTTTGACTTCCCGAATAAACTAGGTTATTCTTCCGGAATGACTAAGTTATTCAAACCATCCACAGTCGGTCATATGTTGGAAGTAGATATGAATTAAGACTGTCATGGGTTGGCTTGTAGAGGTCTAAGGTGTTGGACAAAGGGCTACAACACTCATGAGTGCTCATAAGTTCTGAGTATTGGATTCAACCCGCGCTCATTGGAATCACTTCATGGATTTTATCACGAGTGATCATGAGACGATAATATCTTATATTCTTCAAACCTAGAGATATGAGTTGTTACTATGAGTTGGTTGTACATTGATTGCACGAAAACGCATTTGGTAACTCGGTGCTATAAAACGTGCCTTTGTGTATGATTCAACAAGTAGTAGAACAAGCCATATGAGTCGAAGTTTATCCATTCCTTTTACCTTCAGGATAAAAGCGATATCTGTGGGCCCCTCGATGATTTGATGATGACAAATGGAAGTGCTCGGCCGGGCCAGGACTGATTTGATTCGTTCAATTAGTCAGTCGTCATAAATTGGAAATCGGGAAACAACAAATGGACAGAGAGAATGATTATAATCCATGTCTCAGTCCATATGATATCTAGAATGGAGGAATATATGATCCCTTATCTAATGGACAAGTTCGTTGACAAGATCAGAGTTCGACAGCAGCTTTAAGAGCTACGATTGCCAGTTAGGTTTGAAGTCATACGCAATAATAGTTTTAGACTTATCCAAGTGGGAGACTGTTGGATTAATGTCTAAGTCCATAACTATATTTGGTATGTACTTGACCCGACCCGGCATGGTCCATTTGGGTTGCACTTCACCGACACAATTTATATGGATAATCTTTTGAGAATAGTATGTTTATGATTAATATTAATATATTATAAGTTCTAATATATTAATATGGAATCATATTATTTAATTAGTATTGATCAAGAATTAATTTATAATTAATTAAGTGATCAAAAGGAACTAATTAAATATGGACTCTTATATATATGGAATGGGCCAAGTTCATTTAGGTTGGGCTAAGCTTTCATGGATAGTCCATGGAGTGTTTAACCCATGGATCCTAGGAAATGAAAGGTCATGGGTATTAGGGTTTAACCCTAATCCTCCATACTATATAAAGATGTCTTTGGTTGGTGAAATTGGTACTAGTGTGAATACACTAAAGAAGGGCTAGCCAATTTCACTAGAGAGAACCAAGTAATCATATTCTCTAAAGTATTCCAAGGTGTCTTGGTGATTTGTGATTCCACTTGAGGCTTCCACACTATTGGGGCTAAGCTCTTAAAGCTTGAAGACATCAAGCTACATCAAGAGGTATGTATTCTATCTTGTTACATTCATAGTTTTTGTATGCTAGATTAGGATAATACCTTGGATGTTCTTATTTGCATGTATAATAGAGAAAACATACATCCAAGGTATTTAGGGTTGCATGTACACTTAGGAAGTGTTAGAATGCTCAAAACCCAACACCATATAGCATCGAATCCCTTTGCCGTTCTTGGCAATTTCGTGATGACATCCATCGCGATCCTTTCCCATTTCCACATGGGAATCTCCAAATGCTGCACCTTACCATGCGGCCTCTGGTGCTCGGCCTTCACCATCCTGCAGGTCAAGCACCTCTCAACGTACCAAGCGATATTTCGCTTCATACCAGGCCACCAATAACTCAAACTCAAATCACGATACATCTTAGTACCCCCAGGTGAATAGAAAAACGAGACTTATGAGCCTCCTCCATCATTCTCTACCTAACCCCTCCGGTTATCGGAACTCAAACCCGACCATATCGGGTCAATAGCCCATGGCTATCCTGAACGAATCGGGCGCTTTCGACCTTAATCCTTTCCAATTTCCAGTTCTCCGGTTTCACACCCTCGATATGAGCATTTGTGACCAAACCCACCAGCGGGGAATCCACCGCTATCCTCAAACATCTGGCTGGGATAGGAGACCCAGCTGACTTGCGGCTCAGAGCATCCACAACCACATTCGCTTTAACAGGATGGTAAAGGATCTCACAATCATAGTCCTTGACTACATCCAGCCACCTGCGCTGCCTCATATTCAAGTTCGGCTGATCTATAATGTGCCTCAAACTCTTGTGATCCGTGTATATGGTACAACGGACCTCGTGCAGATAGTGCCTCCAAATTTTGAGAGAGAAGACCACCGCTCCCAACTCAAGATCGTGCGTGGGGTATCGCGTCTCATGCGGCTTCAACTGCCGCGATGCATAAGCTATCATTCGCCCCCTCTGCATGAGGACTGCCCAAGCGTGTGATGGACGCATCACAATATACCACGAAATCCTCCACTCCTGCGGGGAGTGTCAACACTGGCACCTCGCATAACCGCTGCCGGAGGGTCTCAAACGCCCTCTACTACTCCGGGCCCCACCGGAAACCACTCCCTTCCTCGTTAGACGAGTGAGGGGTACGACAACCTTGGAGAAATTACGAATGAATCTCCGATAATACCCTGCTAAGCCCAGAAAACTCCTGATGTCTGAGGGAGATCTCGGAGTCTCCCACTACATAACCTCCTCCACCTTGGACGGATTAACCAAAATCCCATCCTGGTTAACGAGATGTCCAAGGAACTAAACCTGTCGCAACCAGAACTCACACTTCGAGAACTTGGCATAAAGTGGTTCTCGTCGCGGCAGCTCCAACAACTTCCTGAGATGCTCCTCATGCTGCTGTCGGGTCTTGGAATACACCAAGATATCATCTGTAAACACAATGACCCAGCGATCGAGCATCGGTCTGCAGACTCGGTTCATTAGATCCATGAATATTGTTGCCGCATTGGTGAGTCCAAACGGCATCACCACGAACTCGTAATGACCCTAACGAGTCCAGAACGCGGTCTTCTCCATGTCTTCCTCCCTCACCCTGACCTGGTGGTATCCTGATCTCAAATTGATCTTGGAAAACCAAGATGCACCCTGCAACTGGTCGAAAAGATCGTCTATCCTCGGGAACGGATAACGGTTCTTCACCGTTAACTTATTCAGCTCCCTATAGTCAATGCACATCCTGTGCGAACCATCCTTCATCCTGACGAAGAGGATCGGTGCTCCCCAGGGTGAGCTACTCGGACAAATAAACTGCTTAACCAGCAGTTCCTGCAGCTGAGATGATAGCTCCTGCATCTCTGGCGGTGCAAATCGGTACGACGCCTTGGCGATTGGGGCCGCACCTAGCACTAGATCAATCCTAAACTCAACCTGCCTCACCGGAGGAACTCCGGGTAACTACTCTGGAAACACATCAGCAAACTCTCTAACCACATGTACCTCTGAAACCGATAGCTCCTCTCTAACCCACGTATCTACCACTTACGCTGAATAACCGGCACACCCGTGCTGATTATACAGTCGAGCCCTGGCCGCCGAACAAAACCTTGATCCCGACCTGGTGCCCTCACCATATACTACCAGTTCTCCCCCACTAGGGGTTCGAACCACCACCCGCTTTCCCTCACAGTCGATCATGGCGCCAAAACAGCTAAGCTACTCCATTCCTACAATCACACATACATCCCCCATGGGGATAGGAATCAAATCTATCGGGAAAGACACCCCGAAAATCTCCAACTCGCATCCTTCGTAGACCAAAGAAGCAGAAACCCCGTGCTCGTTGGCAATCGAAACTTGCAATGGACACTCAAGATCATCTATTGGCACACTGAACTCTCTAGAGAAGGTCTGACATACGAACGACTGACTCGCTCCCGAGTCAAATAAAGCCAAAGCAGGGAAAGAATTTACTAAAAGCGTACCTGATCATAGGCACAACCAATAAGCATAGTACAAATACAATAACTGAGAGAGAGAGAGAGAGAATAGGAACATACCACAAACCACATCCGGTGCTACCTTGGTGTGACAATCCGTAAATTGTTTCGTCGCTGTAACCCATTCCCGTCGGTAAAACCCGTTTGTCTTTCAATTTTCCCGTTAACATTTTAGATTAGGTCATTTAATTTAAGATTTTAATTATGACCTCGTAAGAATCCAAACCCATTAGAAACTCATGAAAGCATCCCAAATTATTATTTAGAAAATTTATAGTTTCGACCACGTCGGGTTACAACAATTAAACCGGGTACGACCAAAAGCCCCGTCTAACATCAGTATCGGGTAGATTTCCTCCGTGTCTCAAACTCAAACTATATTTAAAGTTGAGTGAGCCTCATTTGATGCTTTTTCACTCTCTCTCTACTCTTTCTCTTCAAATCCAAGTTCTTGATCCAAAAACCATCCAATTCAAGCTTCAAATTGGTAAGATAACTATCCTAGCTCATTGATTATCATGTTTAACTTGCAATTTCATATCAAAATTATCCAAAAGGACCATAAGCATGTGTTTACGGCCCTGGAACAGCCCTAGGCCGCAAACACACATAAATGGGATTTTGGAGCCCCAAAACCCTTCCAAACCACCTTTAGAGCTTAGATATGACTTAGGGGCTTTCATGACTGGACTTAGAACACCAAATACTTATCATTTGAGGGGTAAACATGAGTTTACGGCCCAAGATCATGCTTGGACTGTAAACACCCTTTCATAGGTCGTAAACCCCTTTTTAGGTGTTAAAATGCCCCTTAAACACCTCCTAAGCCTTGGATTAATGTCTAGAAGCAACCACAAATGTGTTAGGGACCTTAAACTTGATAAAAACCACTCCCTTAGGAGTTCACGGCCGTAGACCCCCCAAGGAAAGGTTCCTGGGCCATAAACTCCTATAGATAGGGTAAAAGGTTCCTTAACTTCATCCTGTGACTTGTAAAATGAGTTAGAATCACATGTGATTAATCTTGGAAAATTAAAACACATGAGGATTGGGTATGAGAGAGTTTACAGCCATAAACTCCATTAAATTGTCCCTTTGATAGTTAAATCACTTCCTATGCCCTAGATTTGATCCTAGCATCACCCCACTAGTGTTATAAGGCCATTTAGCAACCGAGAACCCACCACCCATGAGTTTACTGCCATAAACTCATGGGGATATGGTCTTAGGGCTGTAATCTCCTTTAGGAGTTTACTCTTGAAGAGTAAACTCCATATCCAAGCCCTACACATCCATAAATGCCACCCGGGTCACTCCAAACACTTGAATTGAAGTGTTTTCGTGTCTAGAAGTGTTTATTCATATGTAATTAATAGATCAAGGTGTAATTAGATACAAATTATGTATCTCTTCGTATTAGATAGGATCCTCGCATGTTTTCAAGCCTCGAACTGACAGTTAGCTTCCTAGCCGACACATTTCTCGACCGGTGAGTTCATACCCCTATGCCTTTTTCCGTGTTTTTCAATGTTTTCAGGGGGGAATACAGGCAAATTATAAATGTTTTCGAAACATAAAACTAATGTAATTCTATAAATATCTGGCAAAATTTTAGATATCTTTACCCCTTTTGTATCATGTGGAGCATCAGGGATGTTTTTCTGAATATAACTAAGTAGATTTCAATTACAGTGTAAGAAACAATCAAAACAATCAAATTATTATGGGAATAATTTGGGATATTCAGTTCTTGTTTTACGAGTACAGATTTCATGCAAAGTTAATAGATAAACTATGTCTGATTCAGTTTATGTCGGTTTAATTTAGAGTATCATGCCAGATAATTTCTTTGTATTCAATGGTTTTTATTGTATTATGTTTCAAAACGATTACGATGTTTGATAACGACCGAGTACACTGTGAATAATTTAATACTAGCTTGTGAGATTTGTCTTCATTAAACCCTTCGGGTTATCATTAAATCCTCCCTAGAAGTATCACCAGAGTCTTCTGGAGGGAGAGCGTGGAATTTGAGAATAGATCTATTCGGGACTGACAAACCCACACCTTAACTGCTAGCTAAAGTTAGGCGGGCACGCCTGGGGTGACAAATTATGGATATCGTCTGACGCCTGAAGAACGTCAAGGAGGTATCGTGTCATATTAGCATGGTTATCCGACTCACAATACGTATTAATATAAATTTTGTTCACGGATTTTATATCTTCCTTTAATCTATAGTTTTATATATTAAAACTACCCACTGTTGTACTGGATGGTAATCTAGGGTTTTTCAATATATAGTTTTACGTACTAAACTACCTACTGTTGTACCGAACGGAATTCAGAAGTTTAACTAAACTGTCTTTATAATAAAATATGGGATTTTCTTGGATAACACCTTTTCAGAAAACCAAAGGAAACATGATCTTTTTACATAAACAAACAACTTATGAACTCACCAGCTTTATGCTGATTTTTAAACTGCTTTTATTCTTAGGTTCTCCTTAGACAGGTATCCCGTGTTCTTTTGCAGAAGACGGAGCGTATGGAAGTCTCGTCTTACTTTTGTTTAGACTAATGTATCTATAAACTTGTATTACTTTACTTTCAAACAAATGTAATGATTTTATGTAATGTAATGTTTTGTGTTTACTATGCTTACTATGTACATAGGTTGCGATACTTCATGACGTCCACCGCCCCAAAACGTTTCCGCCTTCGGTTTCGGGGTGTGACAGATTGGTATCAGAGCCCTTGTTTATAGTGAATTAGTATACCAAAGCTTACTTGGTATAAGACTATAAACACTAAGGGGCCGAAGTGCTCTGAACTAAAAGTATACTTTAAAATATAAGTATTTTTCAAAAATACACAAGTATACCTAATCGCCGTAACCCGTAACCTCGAATAGAACAAAACACAAGTAAATGGGTGTTGTACATTGCGGTTAAACCTAGGAAGTTATGTAGTCGTGTCTAGGGTCAATATAGCCTGATCAACTATATTCATTTGAGACACGACCAACATGTGCTTGGGATTGACTGTGGTGTGCAGCAGGCCTAAAACTTACCCAATACCCAAACAACAAGTCGTTGTCACAATGAAACATTAAATACTATCGGAGTATTTTAGCCAAATCCGACTACGTTGTAGAAGTTCATTCCGAGTATTGCTACTTGTTCCTTCTTTAGCAATAGTTTTTTTGCTTTGATAACTCTTTCCTGCTTATCGCTTATGGAACCCTATATCTGTCATAATGAGATATCCCTTGTTTCATATCTCATATTTCAATTCAGAGGACTTACCATCCTCTTTTTCCTAATCATTTTAGATCAAAATGTCTCCAAAGAAAGGAACCGGCTCTAGGAACACCAACTCTCCGCCACCATATTCTCCTCCGTTCGACCCTGTCTTTTTTCAGACAGTTGTTACTGTCGTAGTGATGGATGCAATGGCGCTTTTGAACCCTAGCCGGCCCAGTGGACCAGGAAGTAACACCTACCTCAAAAACCATGAAGATAATAGAGCACCAGAATGAGCGTAATGAAAGTAAAAAGGTTTTCTGGAAAAAGCGAAAGGGTTAGAGTTCACAAGGATTCTCCAAGAAGCACAAAACAGTGGTAGTTCAAGCTGATACTACTCCTGCCGTTGCTCCTACAGCCCAAGCACCTATCACTGGATATGTTGGTATTCTTCCATGGTGCAAAAGGTGCAGTTACCACCATCGCATCCCCGATCCTTGTCGTGAGAAGTTTTGTAAAAACTGTGGCCAGGAGGGTCACCTCACGCGAAGTTGCAGAACACCAACTCAATCAACCAATCAAGATTACGGAATAGACCTCAGTCAGGCCTACTATGGTTGCGGTGAAGTCGGGCATTACAAGAGAAATTGCCCCAAAGCAGCAACAACTAGCAACGCTGAGATAAATCTGGCTATAAAGCAGGATGAGGCAGCCGCCGACCCCACCGACGTCGGGGGTACGTTTCTTTTCGAAAATTCTTATACTCGCATCCTTTTCGAATCTAGTGCCAAAGAAATTTATTAGTCGTTCATTCAAACGTCCTCTTAAACATAGTCCTCGTCTAGTAACCAAAACATTTACTGTCGAGATGGCTAACGGTGATAAAGAACACGTCAACGATAGATTCATAGGTTGTACCCTTACCCTGAACGATCATTCCCTTCCCATCGACCTAATGCCAGTTTCCATAGAGAGCTTTGATGTTATCATTGGCATGGATTGTTTAAGTTCCAATCATGCAGATATCCTTTGCTACGAAAAAGCCATCCGTCTTAATCTCCCCTCTGGTCAGACTCTCATAAATCTACGGCGATAAACTTAGCTCCAATCTTCGCATCATTTCTTACATCAAAGCTCAAAAGTTTATGCGAAAGGAGTGTCACGCATTCCTAGCTCATGTAATCAATGAGGAACGGGAAGTTAAAGACCTCAAGAGCATCCCTGCAATCTGTAACTTTCCTGGTGTCTTTCCCTAAGAGCTTCCAGGAATTCCTCCCGAACGTCAAGTCGATTTTCGCATGGACCTAATTCCTGGAGCTACCCTCGTAGTCAAGCCCCCGTATCGATTAGCGCCAGCAGAAATGCAGGAGTTATCCAGTCAGCTTAATGAGCTACTCAACAAAGGATTCATCAGACCGAGTTCCTCACTCTGGGGAGCCCGGTATTGTTGTGAAGAAGAAAGATGGATTCTTTTGGATGTATATAGGTTACCACGAGTCGAATAAATTAACAGTCAAAAACCAATATCCTCTTCCTCGAATAGGTGACCTCTTCGATCAACTTCAGGGAGCCAGTTATTTCTTGAAGATAGACCTCAGATCAGGGTACCAACAACTTCGAGTTCACGAAAATGATGTTTCCAAGACAGCATTCAGGACTCGATATGGACACTACGAGTTCGTAGTGATACCCTTCGGCCTAACCACTTTCCTTGGTTACGTGGTAAGCGAGGAAGGCATACACGTGGACCCGTATAAAAATATAGGCGATAGAGAATTGGTCGGCATCGAAGACACCCACAGAAATCCGTCAATTCTTTGGTCTCATTGATTACTATTGTAGGTTCATCCAAAAAAAATTTCCAGAATCGCCAAACCCCTAACCACTTTGACACAGAAAGACTTAAACATGAGACAACGACAATGGGTGGAGATGCTCAATGTTTATGTGTGTGAAATCCACTACCATCCCGGAAAATACAATGTGGTAGCAGGTGCCCTGAGCCGAAAGGAGAGTTCAAGTTGCAAGGCGAAGGCATTAACGATGACCATCCATTCCCACTTATCTGTACAGATCTGAGATGCCCAAACAGAAGCCCTCGGGTCTGCTCCAGCATCCCGAGATACCTGAATGGAAATGGGAGATTATTATTATTGATTTCATCACCAAGTTACTCAAATCTACGAGTGGCTTCAATACCATTTCGGTAAGTGTCGATCGTTTGACGAAATCTGCTCACTTCATTCCAACCAAAGAATCATTCAAGATGAAAAGACTAACGCGAACCTACATCCAAGAGATAATCCAACTGCACGGTGTAGCTGCATCCATTATCTCCGATCAAGATAGCAGATTTACCTCAAGGTTTTGGCAGTCCCTTCAGAAAGCTCATGGAACTAAGCTGGATATGAGTACAACTTATCATCCTTAGACAGACGGACAAAGTGAGAGAACTATCCAGACCCTAAAAGACATACTGACAGCCTGTGTCATCGATTTAGGATAGTCATGAGACACCCATTTACCCTTGATCAAGTTCTCGTATAACAACAACAACCACACCAGCATCAAGGCTGCCCCGTTCGAAGCCCTCTACGGTCAAAAGTGTAGATCCCCTCTGTGTTGGGCTGAAGTAGGGGACACGCAACTAGTCCAGAGACGAATCCCTGACAGTGCCCTCTCCGTTACTGAAATCATCCGTTAAAACACCAAGAAGATCATCTAAATCCGAGAACAATTGCAAACGTCACAAGATAGACATAAGAGTTACGCCGATAAACGACGAAAACCTCTAGAATTCCAGGTAAGAGATTGTGTCCTGTTGAAGGCCTCACCCTGGAAAGGCAATATAAGTTTTGGAAAGCATAGAAAAACTTAACCCGAGATACATAGAACCTTTCGAGATCCTTGTTAGGATCGATCCCGTAGCCTACAAACTCTGATTACCTTCAGAACTTAGCAACATCCATCTTGTATTCCACGTCACTATTCCTAAGAAGTGCTTACCCGAGGAAACCCTAGTAATCCCTTTGATGAGACCAAGAACAATGAAAACTTGAACTTTCTGGAAGAACCAATCGAAGTCATGAATCGAGAAAACAAACGTACGAAACAAAGCCGCATCCCAATAGTGAAGGTTCGCTGGAATGCTAAGTGGGGACCTGAATTCACTTGGGAATGCGAAGACTCGATGAAGCAGAAATACCCGCATCTCTTTCCAATTCCGTAATCTGTATCTTAATTTTTGAATTTCGGGACGAAGTTCCCTCTAACGGGGGGATAATGTGACAACCCGTAAATTGTTTCGTCGCTGTAACCCATTCCCGTTGGTAAAACCCGTTTGTCTTTCAATTTTCCCGTTAACATTTTGGATTTGGTCATTTAATTTAAGCCTTTTATTATGACATCGTAAGAATCCAAACCCATTAGAAACTCATGAAAGGATCCCAAATTATTATTTAGAAAATTTATAGTTTCGACCGTGTAGATTTCCACCGTGTCTCAAAATCAAACTATATTTAAAGTTGAGTGAGCCTCATTTGAAGTTTTTTCACTCTCTCTCTACTCTCTCTCCTCAAATCCAAGTTCTTGATCCAAAAACCATCCAATTCAAGCTTCAAGTTGGTAAGATAACCATCCCAGCTCATAGATTATCATGTTTAACTTGCAATTTCGTGTCAAAATCATCAAAAAGGACCATAAGCATGTGTTTACAGCCCTGGAATGTCCCTAGGCCGCAAACACACATAGATGGGGTTTTGGACCCTTAAAACCTTTCCAAACCACCTTTAGAGCTTAGATATGACTTAGACTGGACTAATGTCTAGAAGCAACCACAAATGTGTTAGGGACCTTAAACTTGATAAAAACCACTCCCTTAGGAGTTCACAATCGTAAACCCCCCAAGGAAAGGTTCCTGGGCCGTAAACTCCTATAAATAGGTCAAATGGTGCCTTAACTTCATCTTATGACGTGTAAAATGAGTTAGAATCACATGTGATTAATCTTGGACCACTAAAACACATAAGGATTGGGTATGAGAGAGTTTATGGCCGTAAAATCCTAGTTTATAGCTGTAAACTCCATTAAATGGTCCCGTTGATAGTTAAATCACTTCCTATGCCCTAGATTTGATCCTAGCATCACTCCACAAGTGTTATAAGGCCATTTAGCAACCAAGAACCCACCACCCCCGAGTTTACGGCCGTAAACTCATAGGGATATGGTCTTAGGGCCGTAATCTCCTTTAGGAGTTTACTCTTGAAGAGTAAACTCCATATCCAAGCCCTACACATCCATAAATGCCACCCGGGTCACTCTAAACACTTGAATTCAAGTGTTTTCGCGTCTAGAAGTGTTTATTCTTATTTAATTAATAGATCAAGGTCTAATTAGATACAAATTATGTATCTCTTCATATTACATAGGAACCTCGCGTGTTTTCAAGCCTCGAACTGACACTTAGCTTCCTAGCCAACACATTTCTCGACCGGTGAGTTCATACCCCTACGCCTTTTTCCATGTTTTTCAATGTTTTCAGGGGGGATACAAGCAAATTATAAATGTTTTTGAAACATAAAATTGATGTAATTCTATAAATATCTAGCAAACTTTAAGATATCTTTACCCCGTTTCTATCATGTGGAGCATAAGGGATGTTTTTCTGAATATAACTAAGTAGATTTCAATTACAGTGTAAGAAACAATCAAAACAATCAAATTATTATGGGAATAATTTGGGATCTTCAGTTCTTGTTTTACGAGTACGGATTTCATGCAAAGTTAATAGATAAACTATGTCTGATTCAATTTATCTCTGTTTAATTTAGAGTATCACGCCAGATAATTTCTTTGTATTCAATGGTTTTTATTGTATTATGTTTCAAAACGATTACGATGTTTGATAACGACCGAGTACACCATGAATAATTTAATACTAGCTTGTGAGATTTGTCTTCATTAAACCCTTCGGGTTATCATTTAATGCTCCCTGGAAGTATCACCAAAGTCTCCTGGAGGGACAGCGTGGAATATGTGAATAGATCTATTCGGGACAGACAAACCCACACCTTAACTGCTAGCTACAGTTAGGCGGGCACGCCTGGGGTGACAAACTCTGGATATCGTCCTACGCCTGAAGAATGTCAAGGAGGTCTCGTGTCATACTAGCATGGTTATCCGACTCACAATACGTATTAATATAAATTTTGTTCATGAATTTTATATCTTCCTTTAATCTATAGTTTTATATATTAAAACTACCCACTATTGTACTGGATGGTAATCTAGGGTTTTCCAATATATAGTTTTACGTATTAAACTATCTACTGCTGTACCGAACGGAATTCAGAAGTTTAACTAAACTGTCTTTATAAGAAAATATGGGATTTTCTTAGATAACAACTTTTCAAAAAACCAAAGGAAACATGATCTTTTTACATAAACAAACAACTTATGAACTCACCAGCTTTATGCTGATTTTTAAACTGCTTGTATTCTCAGGTTCTCCTTAGACAGGTATCCCGCGTTCTTTTGCAGAAGACGGAGCGTATGGAAGCCTCGTCTTACTTTTGTTTAGACTAATGTATCTATAAAATTGTATTACTTTACTTTCAAAAAAATTTAATGATTTTATGTAATGTAATGTTTTGTGTTTACTATGCTTACTATGTACATCGGTTGCGATAGTTCATGACGTCCTCCGGCCCAGAACGTTTCCGCCTTCGGTTTCGGGGTGTGACAGATTGGTATCAGAGCCCTTGTTTATAGTGAACTAGTATACCAAAGCTTACATGGTATAAGACTATAAACACTAAGGGGCCGAAGTGCTCTGAACTAAAAGTATACTTTAAAATATAAGTATTTTTCAAAAATATACAAGTATACCTAATCGCCGTAACTCGTAACCTCGAGTAGAACAAAACATAAGTAAATGGGTGTTGTACACTGCGGTTAAGCCTGAGCAGTTATGTAGTCGTGTCTAAGGTCAATATAGCCTAATCAACTATATTCATTCGAGACACGGCCAAAATGTGCTTGGGAGTGACTGTGGTGTGCAGCAGGCCTAAAACTTACCCAATACCCAAACTACGAGCCGTCGTCACAACGAAACATAAAATACTATGAGAGTATTTTAGCCAAAGCCACGTACGTTGTAGAAATTCATTCCGAGTATTGCTACTTGTTCCTTCTTTAGAAATAGTTTATCTGCTTTGATAACTATTTCCTGCTTATCGCTTATGGAACCTTATATCTATCATAATGAGATATACCATGTTTCGTATCTCATTTTCAATTCAGAGGACTTACCATCCTCTTTTTCCTAATCATTTTAGATCAAAATGTCTCCAAAGAAAGGAACTAGCTCTAGGAACAACAACTCTCCGCCACCATATTCTCCTCCGTTCGACCCTGTCTTATTTCAGACAGCTGTTACTGTCGCAGTGATGGATGCAATGGCGCTTTTGAACCCTATCCGGACCAGTGGACCAGGAAGTAACACCTACCCCCCAAAACCATTAAGATAATAGAGCACCAGAATGAGCGTTATGAAAGTAAAAAGGTTTTCTGGAAAAAGCAAAAGGGTCAGAGTTCACAAGGATTCTCCAAGAAGCACAAAACAGTGGTAGTTCAAGCTGCTACTACTCTTGGCGTTGCTCCTACAACCCAATCACCTATCACTAGATATGCTGGTATTCTTCCGTGGTGCAAGAGGTGCAGTTACCACCATCGCATCCCCGGTCCTTGTCGTGAGAAGTTTTGTAAAAAACTGTGGCCAGGAGGGTCACCTCGCGCGAAGTTGCAGAACACCAACTCAATCAACCAATCAAGCTTACGGAACAGACCTCAATCAGGCCTGCTATGGTTGCGGCGAAGTCGGGCATTACAAGAGAAACTGCCCCAAATTATTGTTTCGTCGCTGTAACCCATTCCCGTCGGTAAAACCCGTTTGTCTTTCAATTTTCCCGTTAACATTTTAGATTAGGTCATTTAATTTAAGATTTTAATTATGACCTCGTAAGAATCCAAACCCATTAGAAACTCATGAAAGCATCCCAAATTATTATTTAGAAAATTTATAGTTTCGACCACGTCGGGTTACAACAATTAAATCGGGTACGACCAAAAGCCCCGTCTAACGTCAGTATCGGGTAGATTTCCACCGTGTCTCAAAATCAAACTATATTTAAAGTTGAGTGAGCCTCATTTGAAGTTTTTTCACTCTCTCTCTACTCTCTCCCCTCAAATCCAAGTTCTTGATCCAAAAACCATCCAATTCAAGCTTCAAGTTGGTAAGATAACCATCCCAACTCATAGATTATCATGTTTAACTTGCAATTTCGTGTCAAAATCATCCAAAAGGACCATAAGCATGTGTTTACAGCCCTGGAACATCCCTAGGCCGCAAACACACATAGATGGGGTTATCGACCCTTAAAACCTTTCCACTACTAGAAAAATAGCCTTTTACGACGCGCAAATTACGACACTCATTAATATATGTTACGCAAACGAGAGTGACATTAAAAAAGTGTCATCTCTTCAGAAAATTTAAGGATTTAGGTCACGCATTATTGCGTGCCTTTAAATTAGTGTCAAAAGAAAAAAAATTAAAAACACGGAGGGCGCTGTACCTTAAATGCGCGCCCTGTATATGTGTCGCTTTATAATTTTAATGAACGCGCGTTCCTTAGTTACAAGCGGGAAAAGAAAAGCCAAAAAATTAGAAAAGCCCGCTACCCTCCCTGCCCTAAGCATTTTCACGCATCTTTCATTCTCCTCACACTGTTGTGCAACTTCTCAATCAAAGATCGAAGGTTACAATTTCATCTCCATCTCTCGACTTCATCATCTCAATCAAGAAAAAGGGCTTCTGATTTCCATTCATCTACTTCATCGTTGCTGTAATTTCACCTTCTTCATCTCTCTGCTGTTATTGAGAATACTCGCCAATAGTTTTCTTATTCCCCACTCGATGTTGAAATTTTCAGAAAAAGCCCTAATTAAGTATTATACTCTTAAGTCTCAATATTAGAATCCAAATATTGATTCTCGTTTGTTTCTTATTCCCTACAGATAAATCAAAAAAGGGGAATTAGAATGACGAAGGTAGCGGGAGTTTTGGTCCGGTGGTCGTGGTTCATCTATCGAGAAAGGAAGATGGGAACGCAAGCAGTCATGGTGGCTCGATGATGGAAATCAATCGAGAAAGGAGGCACCTCTGGTGCGGGATCGATTTGATAAAAGGAGAAGGGGGAAGCAGCGACGCTTCTCTTGTCTGCCACAGCTTGGGAGGGGGGGGGGGAGGTGCTCCGGCGGTCTCCTTGGCTGTTCTTCCTTGTCGCCAGCAGATTACATGTAGGGAGGGGACTCCTTCTCCACCAGGTTTTCTCTTATCTCTATCCTCCACCAGGTCTTCACTCTGAAAAAGGCGATCGATCTCCCTACTTCGATTAGAAAACCCAAAAAATTAGAAAACCCCACCTTGGAGATTTAGGGTTCATTCCCACCCAAAATTCTTTCGCACACCCAAAATTCTCAAACATCAAGATCTTTTTCGTCATCTCCCCTTTCATTCATTTTCCCGCTAACTTTCTCCTGCGAAAACACACCAAAGTAGAGGTTTCGGTGGCAAATAAGGATAAAACGACGCATGAGAGAACTAAAAGGACTCTTATTGGTTGGAAAGACTAGCTGGAAAACACACAAGACTCTATAACCACTCCAGCGTTTAGAAACAGAGAGAAAGTTCTTGTAACTTGCTCACGTCTTACAGGTTACATGTTTTCTGATTTGTTCCCTTTATGCCACTAATTGTATCTAACCCTTTTTATTGTCCAGGGGCAAAACAAAGATTTTTTTTTATTTGTTCCCTTCGCATCAATTACAGGAATTTGATTATCCCCTCTCTTTGAACTGACGAACTCAACTTGGACCACCCCTGCTCAGCCACCCCTGCATCCACTGCTACAAGATGAAGACTTGGACCTGAACCTGAACCCGTTAGCATAAATCCTTCGTTTTGGAGATAGGCTAATTCATGTCTTCTATCTGCGTATTTTTTACTTGGTGATGATAAATTCGTACCCATCAATCTTCCTTCGTGGTCACCATCTGCAATGAAATCCTAGGTCAATGATCTGTATTGATATGAAATGGGTTGTTTACAGGTATTCCTTTTCCCCAACATGAAAAATCCAAATAAAAAGATTCTAGACTTGGAGCTATGGACTAAATGTATGTAGGTTTGACTAATTTGTTTCCGAATTGTGTGTATATATGCTTCAATAGAAACTGATTGGTTGTTGATTTTGAATAATTATATTTTCTTGATGCAACAGATACTTGTCTGTTTGAATCGTTTTTATGCTGGTCAATCTTATGGTGCTCTGCTGGAATTTTCATCTTGAGATAAAACATACTAGTTGAATTCTTTTTGTTGCCTTTAATTTTTTGTGTTGAAATGTTTACTAATGAACTGTTGAAACAAACATACTTGCTGAAATATATTTGCTAAAATCTCATGCTGAAATCTGAAGTTGGGATATGATTTGAATCTTTTTTTAAATCTATTTGCTTGAAATCTTTGTTCTATGTTAAATGTAAGTACTTGCTGAAATATACTTGCTGAAATATATTTGCTAAAATCTCATCAAGCTCTCTCATGCCTAAAATGCCCCTGTCCCATGCCATATAATTTTCAACTTTTTTTTGAAACATTTTTGTCAGTCTTGTTACTTACTTGTTTTGTAATCATTTGAAGTATAATAAAAGTTTAGTTATAGTTAAATAATTGTTATAGTTAATGAATTTTTGATTCCATTCAAGAATTCCCCTTCTGATCATGCAGGTTTGAGAAACACGATGGGGTATGTCCTAATTGATGAAGGAATAGTTGATGAAGTTGATTATGTCCTAATTAATGAGGGAAGAAACCCATTGATGATAAGTGGTGAGGTATGTCTTCTTACTTTGAGTGTTGTACGGATAAATGATGTTTAAAAAATATTTGGGAAAGTAAAAAAAAAGGAACTAGTTACTTAACAGCTTTGATATTTTGATCTGCATCTCATTCTCAGGCTAGCAAGGATGCTGCACGTTACACAGTTGCAGCTAAAGTAGCTAAGCTTCTCATGCGTGGCCTCGTATTTTACTTTTTTGCCCTTCTTTTTCCTTTTTGATGTCTTGTTATCCATATCCATTGTATGAGTATCTCATTGTTTGTTTCACTACACATCATTACAATATACAGCTTAAGGATAATTCAGAAATCACAGGACATGTTGTTGAATTCAGGTTAGTTTTAAAGTTTTACTTCTTCATGCTACAACTACATGTAACAAAAACTCATTTTGAACATTAATTTATGCAGTTCCGATTAGTATGGAAGTCAATTTATTCAACAAAAGCTTGAAACCGCTACCACAGAAGAAAAAAAAACATGGTTTTTCATGAAAATATGCCTCAGGCTCTTTCACTTATGACTGATGTATTTGGCAATTACGTGATCCAGAAAGTAAATTGGTGTTTAACTATCTTTATTCCGGAAGATGATATTCATTTCATCATATCTACATTTTATGATCAAGTTGTTACATTATCAACTTACCAATATGGTTGTCGCGTTATTCAGGTAAAAAAGCAGAATTTATTTTTCATTTTTTAAACATTTGGGTAACAGATTTCACTTTCTTTATTCGATCTTGTTACTAAATGATTGAAATTTTACTAACAGAGAGTCCTAGAGCAATGTAGCAACCCAAAAACTCAAACCATAGTCATAGATGAAATCTTGAAATCTGTACACATGCTTGCATAAGATCAATACGGGAATTATGTCGTTCAGGTATGTTTTTATAAACGATAAAAACATGTTTCTGTATAAAGTATAAACTGTTTAAACGATTAAAAATCTTGTAGTTATTTAAAGTTGACGGGGAGAGTGGAAGAGAAAATATGATGGTCAGAGGGGATCCACCAGGCTGTGGAGGCAAAAGAAGGCTTACTAATCCAAGTATATATTGATTTTTGATAATGGTCATCATCATTCTTTTTGATAACTCTTGTTTAATTAAAACTATTAACTTGTATTTCTCTTGGACTTTGTAGGCTGATTCAGTTGTAGTGGCGCAAGTCACGTACCAATCAATGTTTAAGCTCTATCCAAAGCTTTCCTTTACACCCCTAATTACTTTCCTGAAGTCAAATTGGTGTGTTTGTTACTGTAGCTAATACTGGAAACTATCATTGCTGAAACATCAGTGACAATACCTGGAATTAAGTATGTGATTGATCCTGGATGGGTAAAAGTGAGGAGTTACTCTCCTGATAGTGGCATTGAGTCTCTAACTGTTCTTACAACTACAAAAGCTCAAGCTCTTCAAAGGAGGTAAGCACATTGATTTCACATCTACATATACAGGGACCAAATATAAAGCCATGTTTACTTCATTAAACTAAGTGTCAAGTCAAACATTGCATTTTATTTTGAGATGGCAGAGAATATAATAAAATAAGATGGAAATGTGATTCAACTTTAATTTTTTTTTCTAATGTTGCAGTGGGCGTGCAGGGCGTGAAGGAGCTGGGAAATGCTTCTGTCTTTATCCAGAGAGCAGATTTGAGGGACATGATGATTCCACAATGCCAGAGATCAAAAGAGGCAACCTTTCTAATGTTATTTTGTAGCTTAGTGCTCTTGGTGTTGATGATATACTTGGATTTGACTTCATGGAGAAACCCGATAGGTATGCTATATTTTTTCTATTAAAGTAGGTTCATGAACAAGTGAAAGTACATACTAGTATTGTTTTATTCAGTTAAGTTACCTTTAGCACCAAGCAATATTGTTCCTCTGTTTTTTCTTGGTTCTGCTTTTCTCGTCCCTCTTTTCTTCTCCCCTATTTCTTCTATTTTCCTTGGTGACTAACTTTCTTTTATGGTGTATGTAACTTTCTTTTTTATGAAAACTTTCTTTTTATGACTCTTTCAATTATGACTTTTTGATATTTTATGGTGTATCTATAACATTTCTAAAGTCCTATAGAAAAGAAATCAATTTGTGTATCTTAATGCACCATATAAGTAGCAATTATTACATGGTGATTGGAGACAAAATCAACACGTGTGGATTTCTATAAAAAAAATGTTAAAAACTAATCATTTTTTGTTTTAAAAATTCATATTTACGGACCTTCTGTCACCTTATCAGTCCAGCTGGTGGTGTTTTCCCTGAAACAGGAACATCATTTTGTCCTCAATTTCCATTTCCCCCTGCTCCTCTACTAATGATGCAAGAACGGTTCTAGAGTCTTATCAGTCAACTTTTTCATTGTGAGTTGCTGCATCTTTAGCCTTACTTACAGTTCTGACTTCTGACTTCACTTATATACCTCTATGTGGTGTTTATAGAGAATTATCCATATGCTCACAAAAATTTCTATAGCTGATTACACATTAATTTAATTATGCAGGTTTTGAAGTTTTTGATGGAAAAGAATAGTGTTAATACTCTTCATAGAAAAGTATGTTGGTATTTTAGGAAAATTGGCTAATAATTTAGTTAATTATATAAAAAATGTTGAAATGTTACATTTGTCGACTATTGGAATGATTATTTGTATGACATTAACTTTTGTGAAATGTATTGTATTTTTTGTATATGGTATTTTATTTTCTATTATGAGACATGATATGAAAATTTAATTTGAAATTCAGTAAATCTATAAATAATTTTTTTTTTTTAAAAATTAAAATTAAAATTACGATACGCAAAAATGTGTGTCGTCTTCATTTATGACATGACCTTTCTTGACAAGGGCTTCCTTGATATGCAATGCGTCTCATAAACACGCGCGTTGTAAGGTTACTACACGCAAATGCGTGTCGTCTTCCTTTATGACAGGGCCTTTCTTGATACGCATTGCGTGTCGTAAACGCGCATCGTAAATGCGCGTCGTAAATGAGCGTCGCAAAAGCGCGTCGTCTCTCTTTATGACAGGGCCTTCCTTGACGCGCATTTGTGCATCGTCTGATCCCTTTATGACGCGCAATGAGCGTCGTAAAAGGCTGTTTTTCTAGTGGTGTTCCAAACCACCTTTAGAGCTTAGATATGACTTAGATTGGACTAATGTCTAGAAGCAACCACAAATGTGTTAGGGACCTTAAACTTGATAAAAACCACTCCCTTAGGAGTTCACAGTCGTAAACCCCCCAAGGAAAGGTTCCTGGGCCGTAAACTCCTATAAATAGGTCTAATGGTGTCTTAACTTCATCTTATGACTTGTAAAATTAGTTAGAATCACATGTGATTAATCTTGGACCACTAAAACACATAAGGATTGGGTATGAGAGAGTTTATGGCCGTAAAATCCTAGTTTATAGCTGTAAACTCCAATAAATGGTCCCGTTGATAGTTAAATCACTTCCTATGCCCTAGATTTGATCCTAGCATCACTCCACAAGTGTTATAAGGCCATTTAGCAACCAAGAACCCACCACCCATGAGTTTACGGCCGTAAACTCATAGGGATATGGTCTTAGGGCCGTAATCTCCTTTAGGAGTTTACTCTTGAAGAGTAAACTCCATATCCAAGCCCTACACATCCATAAATACCACCATGGTCACTCCAAACACTTGAATTCAAGTGTTTTCGCGTCTAGAAGTGTTTATTCTTATTTAATTACTAGATCAAGGTCTAATTAGATACAAATTATGTATCTCTTCATATTACATAGGAACTTCGCCTGTTTTCAAGCCTCGAACTGACACTTAGCTTCCTAGCCAACACATTTCTCGACCGGTGAGTTCATACCCCTACGCCTTTTTCCGTGTTTTTCAATGTTTTAAGGGGGGGGGAGGGGAATACAAGCAAATTATAAATGTTTTCGAAACCTAAAACTGATGTAATTCTATAAATATCTGGCAAACTTTTAGATATCTTTACCCCTTTTCTATCATGTGGAGCATAAGGGATGTTTTTCTGAATATAACTAAGTAGATTTCAATTACAGTGTAAGAAACAATCAAAACAATCAAATTATTATGGGAATAATTTGGGATCTTCAGTTCTTGTTTTACGAGTACATATTTCATGCAAAGTTAATAGATAAACTATGTCTGATTCAGTTTATCTCTGTTTAATTTAGAGTATCATGCCATGTAATTTCTTTGTATTTAATGGTTTTTATTGTATTATGTTTCAAAACGATTATGATGTTTGATAACGACTGAGTACACCATGAATAATTTAATACTAGCTTGTGAGATTTGTCTTCATTAAACCCTTCGGGTTATCAGTAAATCCTCCCCGGAAGGATAACCAGAGTCTCCTGGAGGGAGAGCATGGAATTTGTGAATAGATCTATTCGGGACTGACAAACCCACACCTTAACTGCTAGCTATAGTTAGGCGGGCACGCCTGGGGTGACAAATTCTGGATATCGTCCAACGAAGAATGTCAAGGAGGTCTCGTGTCATATTAGCAAGGTTATCCGACTCACAATGCGTGTTAATATAAATTTTGTTCACGGATTTTATATCTTCCTTTAATTTATAGTTTTATATATTAAAACTACCCACTGTTGTACTGGATGGTAATCTAGGGTTTTTCAATATATAGTTTTACATATTAAACTATCTACTGTTGTACCGAACGGAATTCAGATGTTTAACTAAACTGTCTTTATAAGAAAATATGTGATTTTCTTGGATAACAACTTTTCAGAAAACCAAAGGAAACATGATCTTTTTACATAATCAAACAGTTTATGAACTCACCAACTTTATCCTGATTTTTAAACTGCTTGTATTCTCAGGTTCTCCTTAGACAGGTATCCTGCGTTCTTTTGCAGAAGATGGAGCGTATGGAAGTCTCGTCTTACTTTTGTTTAGACTAATGTATCTATAAACTTGTATTACTTTACTTTCAAAAAAATGTAATGATTTTATGTAATGTAATGTTTTGTGTTTACTATGCTTACTATGTACATTGGTTGCGATACTTCATGACGTTCTCCACCCCGAAGCGTTTCCGCCTTTGATTTCGGGTTGTGACACTTGGCCTCCTCGGCCGTGAGCTAGAAGGCGCGACCCTGAGCCTTCGGAGGCTCCATCTTGACTGGCCTCCCATCTCCAATCCTCACAGTAGCTGGCGCAGAACCCTGCGTCGGTTTGGCAGTGAGCTGCGGACAGTTGCTCTTCACATGACCAACTTGATGACAATGGAAACAAATCCTCATATTTTTACTGGAGGGGTGGACTGACGACAGTCCCTGACATAGTGCCCCTCCTTGCCACATTTGTGGCACCCACCTTCTGCTCGACAAACCCTTGAATGAGCCTTGCCACACTTTCTACAAGTGCGGCTCTGATGACTCACGGACCGTGTATCAGCGGTTTTAGACTGCTTAGGTGCCGGCTGAGATTGTTTCGGTGCCTGACGCTGCTCCTTCAGCTGCAGCTCTATCTCCAACTCACGCCGCCACACGGCTTCCTGAAGATCCAGAAGGGTATCGCAATGCTGTGTAGCCACAAACTGTCGTATATCCGTCTTAAGCATACTCAGATAACGGGTCTTCTGAGATTCCTCCGACGCAAACTCCAGGAAAAACATAGCCCTCTCTGTGAACATTCGGGTAATCTCCATCACTAAATCCCCATCCTGTCTCAAAGTCAAAAACTCCTAAGCAAGCCGCTCCCGTTCCACGTTCCACGCGCGGAACGTAGCGGGTGTGAAACATATCCCGAAACTGCTCCCAAGTAATAGCAACCCTCTGATCATCAGTATACAACCCAATCGTCAGCCTCCACCAGTCCTTCGCCCCAAGCCTCAGCAGGTTCAGGGTACAGCTGACCTTCTTGTCAGCATGGCATGAACATGTGAAGAAACATCCCTCCACGTCAGATAACCATCTAATAGCCCGAATAGCATCCTGTGTACCATCAAATGTTAGGGGCTTCGTATTGTCGAAGTCCCGGTACTGGAAAGCCCTGTCGGCTCCTCCTCCAACCACTGCAGCAGTTACAGCCGATGTGGCTGCAGCGGCAGCTGTCTCTGATAGAGCGGCATACCGCTCATCAAAATACTTGACCATCGTGGTCTTAGTCGACCCAAACATCTCTGGCAGCTGCGCTCGGAATGCAGCAATAATCTCGTCGTGCATGATCTCCCGAATCCGGGCATCCAACTCCTTAGTCCCTATCTGAACCACGGGCTGTGGTGCTACCGGCACCTCCAATCGTCTGTCTCCTGACCGTGATGATGATCCGGATCCCGAAGCAACACGTCTCGTCACTACCATACTTCAAACGCACTCAATGTCTCAGACAAATCATATAATGACGGAAGACCAATACCCTCAATTCCTAGGCGTTGTGACTTCCTTGCTACGCGTATGGGTCCTGTGCTTTCTGTAGTATGGGCCCCTACTACCTTCCACACCTACCCATATTTGTCTCAAGTATCACCACAACGCCCTAAACTATATTCAACATAATATGCACTCAACCCTCACTAACACGGGACTTCGCCCAACTAGCAACTGACCCTACAATTCCGCACCACTCACTCATCCATGAAATTTCCATCATCCCCTGCAACGCTAGTGTATACTGACTGCACATAGTGCTAGACCCGATAGACTTTCGAATATCGAATCCTACACTAAGGTCGAATCAGACATTCTCAGGCTATAGGATCTCGACTACACACAGCCGTGGTGCATACGCTAAACATCTATAGTTATGATCGCAATTCCATATACAAGGATCCCTAGGCTAATAGGCATCCTATAATTAGGCAATTCTATCATGCAATTCCTGAAGATACCTAGCCTAGCACTAGCATGCTGTTTTAGCATATCAGAATATCAAATAACTGTATGTTATTTTGGGGCTTACTTACAGGCTTTGACTGATCGTACCCTCTGCATCCTCCATCCTTTATTTTGAAAACCATTTTAAAACTTATTTTCCAAAAATCTCCTTGATTTGAGACTGGATTCACATGAGTGTTCCTCCAATTCACTCAAACCAAGGCTCTGATACCAACTCGTAACACCCATAAAATTTAAGCCAAATTTAAACTTTTAATACTAATAAAAGAGTCAAATAGTAATTGTTTTTACAAAAAATTTCCAATTCAATTATCATCAGAGTGTCCCAAAATAGATCATGAGGATGAGGAGCGGTACGGTCACGCCTTCGCCTTCCCTCGCTCTCTTGAAGTACATGAAACAATAAACTGAAAACTGTAAGCCCGAGGGCTTAGTGAGTTACCCCCAAAATACCAATACCACACCGACAGAAACCATAGCCATAACGATCAATCACACAACATACATACTGGGTCATCGGCCGGACTGGTCCGTCCTACTGGGCCTACAGTCTATCTGAATCTATCCCGAGCGTTCGGCATCACTAGTCCGCCGCGTGGGCCTACAGTCTCCCCGGACCGCTCAGAGGGTGTGTTGGCCTTCAGCACAAAGCAGGACCGCCTCAAACCCACCAACAAGCGACTAACCATGTACGCATATTAACATATACTGGCACAAACACATAGCAAACATATCTATCTCATTTACCATCAATCATAGAGTTTCACTCGTAACTAGAGCATCGACCTAACATGTCACTAACATACCAATCCTTACGGATCATAAAAGCATAACATACTATCTATAATGATTTCGATCTAACAGATCAGAATCATACGTAGCATACCATGACAACCGATCTAACCGATCTCTAGCATAACAACCATCCTAAACAGGATGAATTCTAAGATAGCAATAACATAACACCCATCCTAAAGCAAGATGAAATCTAACATGGAAATAACAAAGCAACCTTCCTAAACCAGAATGTAAATTATAAAGGGTCGGCCTTGCTGCCGTAGACCCTATCGATATAGTGAGGATAACTCACTTTGCAGATGTCGATTCGAAATGCAAACTTCAAGCATCACATCACTTGACACCGGCTCCACCACCTATAACCATAGCACAATATACTCATAAGTTATTACTCTTATGAGACACCCCATAACCTCTTAGTAATTGCTGATCAAGGTCAAAATTCTTAGTCAAGGTCAACAGTCCATGTTGACCTCAACTCGCCGAGTGCACTCGGCCATTCGCCGAGTCCAAGGAGCACTTTCCAACTCGCCGAGTCATCGGAGTGACTCGTCGAGTTCCTTCAAATCACGATCAATCCTTAAGGCCATCCGTCGAGTTTCCTCCTTGCAACTCGACGGGTACACACACATGCATATCCTAGGGAAAAGCCATCCGACTTGCCGAGTTGTTCTTCAACTCGTCGAGTTTTATGGTGATCTTCATCAGACTCGCCGAGTTGTTCATCCAACTCGCCGAGTTGATGGCCATCTTCATGTGACTCGGTGAGTCATCCTTGCGACTCGCCGAGTCCATCCAGTCCTCTTTCCATACAGACTTGTTTTGAGCCATGCAGTAGCTCCAAATCACAGATCCAAGCTTCTAGGGCATACTTACCACGTAAAGTTGCAAACTTTACGTGCATGCATGGTTATAAAGGCTCCAAATGTCTATTTTAAGTTCTTAATGGAGCTTCAAGTCCAAGAGGGACTTCAACCACAACCAATACAACAACTTTATGACTCTACTATCCAACCAGGGTCCAGATCTGAAGTTGCAACTTCAGATCTAGCCCATAGCTCATCATCCTTACTTGAAAATTCATAAAAGCCCTAGAACTCAACAAAAGGGAAGAAAAGGAAGTACGTATGGCACTTTGATACCTTCAAAAGATGCTAGCTGAGGCAAAACCCGCTTCCCACTCCATTCTTGCTTCAATTTCCTTTGCACTCTTAGCTTCCTTCCTCCAAGATCATCTTTTCTTGCTTCAAACCCACACCAAGGCACACACACACGAATTAGGGTTTTAAGGGCTCTCAAAGACTGTAAGGAGGCCCAAAGGAGGCTGAGGCTCCTTTAAATAGGGGTTCAAACCCCAGGATTTAGGGTTTATCTGCCAGCTCCTACTCACCGAGTCCCAAAGTAGATTCGTCCAGTAGGTCACTAAACACGTGTTCTCACCCCGCTGCTACTCGACGAGTTGGTCAACCAACTCGTCGAGTAGAGCTTCATCCATAAATTCTTAATTAATTAATACCTGAGGATCGGGGCGCTACAATTCTCCCCCACTTGAACTAGACTTCGCCCTCGAAGTTTGCTAAAGAAAATAATGTCGGGTAATGCTCACGCATTTCCGCTTACGACTCCCATGTCAACTCGGATCCCCTCCGATATTCCCACTGCACCTTTACTAAAGGTATTTCCTTGTTCCACAGAATCTTCTTCTTCCTTTCCAAAATAGCTACAGGCCTCTTCACATAGTTCAGGCGCTCATCGACTTGAATGTCATCCAACGATATCACTGCCTCCTGGTCCATGATGCACTTTCACAATTGCAAAACATGAAATGTGCTGTGGATCCGGCTAAGTTCCTCTGGAAGCTCTAGCATGTAAGCCACCCTGTCCACCTTGGCAACAATCCTGAACGACCCGATGTATCGGGGACCCAATTTTCCCCTCTTCCTGAAACAGATCACACCCTTCCAGGGTCAGACCTTCAGGAGAACCATGTCGCCCTCCTGAAATTCCAACTCAGATCGGCGTTGATCAGCGTAACTCTTTTGTCGACTTTGAGCGGTCTGCAGCCACTGTCTAATCTGTTGTATCATCTCGGTAGTTTGGAGAACTACCTCTTTCCGACCCATCACCCTGTGCTCAACCTCGCCCCAATAGACTGGGTCCTACACTTCCGCCCATACAACAACTCGAAAGGTAGGGCACCAATTCTGGAATGATAGCTGTTGTTGTAGGGGAACTCTACAAGCGGTAGGTGGGAATCCCAACTCCCACTGAAATCAATGACGCACGCCCTCAACATATCTTAGAGGGTCTGAATGGTACGCTCACTCTTCCCATCAGTCTGTGGATGGAACGTTATAATGAAATGCAACCTCGTACCTAGTTCCTCGTAGAACTTCTGCCAAAAATGGGAAGTAAATCGAACATCCCGATCAGAAACTATGGAAACTGGAACCCCATGGCGAGAGACAATCTCGCGGACTATAGGTCGGCCAACTTCTCCACCGACGAACTCTCCCGTATAGCCAGGAAATGGGCACTCTTGGTCAATCGATCCACGATGACCCATATAGTATCAAATCCCTATGCCGTTCTTGGCAATTTTGTGATGAAATCCATCGCAATCCATTCCCATTTCCGTATGGGAATCTCTAGAGGCTGCAGCTTACCATGCGGCCTCTAGTGCTCGGCCTTGAGCATCCTGCAGGTCAAGCACCTTTCAACATACCAAGCGATATCTCGCTTCATACGAGGCCACCAATAACTCAAACTCAAATCACAATACATCTTAGAAGCCCCAGGGTGAATAGAAAAACGAGACTTATGAGCCTCCTCCATCACTCTCTGCCTAACCCCTCCGGTCATCGGAACCCAAACCCGACCATATCGGATCAATAACCCGCGGCTATCCTGAACGAACCTGGCGCTTTCGCCCTTAATACTTTCCAATTTCCAGTTCTCCGGTTTCATACCCTCGATCTGAGCATTTCTGACCAAACCCACCAGCGGGGAATCCACTTCTATCCACATACATCTGGCTGGGGTAGGAGACCTAGCTGACTTGCGGCTCAGAGCATCCGCAACCACATTCGCTTTAACAGGATGGTAAAGGATCTAACAATCATAGTCCTTGACTACATCCAGCCACCTGCGCTGCCTCATATTGAAGTTCGGCTGATCTATAATGTGCCTCAAACTCTTGTGATCCGTTTATATGGTACAACGGACCCCGTAAAGATAGTGCCTCCAAATCTTGAGAGCGAAGACCACCGCTCCCAACTCAAGATCGTGCGTGGGGTATCTCGTCTCATGCGGCTTCAACTGCAGCGATGCATAAGCTATCACTCGCCCCCTCTACATGAGGACTGCCCCTAGGCCTGTGATGGACGCATCACAATATACCACAAAATCCTCCACTCCCTCAGGGAGTGTCAACACTGGCGCCTCGCATAACTACTGCCGGAGGGTCTCAAACGCCCTCTGCTGCTCCAGGCCCCACCGGAAATCCACTCTCTTCCTCGTTAGACGAGTGAGGGGTACGGAAACTTTGGAGAAATCAAGAATGAATCTCCGATAATACCCTACTAAGCCCTGAAAACTCCTGATGTCTGAGGGAAATCTTGGAGTCTCCCACTGCATAACCGCCTCCACCTGGGCCGGATCGACCAAAATCCCATCCTGGTTAACGAGATGTCCTAGGAACTGAACCTGTCGTAACCAGAACTCACACTTCGAGAACTTGGCATAAAGCCGTTCTCGTTGCAGCACCTCCAACAGCTCCCTGAGATGCTCCTCATGCTGCTCTCGGGTCTTGGAACTATCCGGTCAAAATCGACTTAGTTCCAAGGGTTACCCTGGTAGCCAAATCGCCCTATCGTCTAGCACCTGCATAGATGCAGGAACTATCCGGTCAACATAATGAGCTGCTCAGCAAGGGCTTTATTAGTCCAAGCTTCTCACCCTGGGGAGCTCCGGTCTTGTTTGTCAAGAAGAAAGATAGATCGTTTTGTATGTACACCGACTATAGAGAGCTCAACAAGCTTACGGTCAAGAATCGTTACCCTCTGCCTCGCATAGATGATTTGTTCGACCAACTGCAAGGGGCGAATTACTTTTCGAAGATTGATCATAGATCCGGGTATCACCAGTTACGAGTGCTAGAGGAGGATATCCCGAAGACAGCCTTCCGAACTCGTTATGGACACCACAAGTTTGTAGTGATGCCATTCGGATTGACCAGTGCGCCCACAATATTCATGGACTTAATGAATAGGGTATGCCATCCTTACTCGGATAAGTTCTTCATCGTCTTCATCGATGACATACTTATCTACTCTCGATGTAAGGAGGAACATAGTGATCATCTGTGACAAGTCCTACGAACCCTACGAATAGAGAAGCTCTACGCAAAGTTCTCTAAATGCGAATTTTTGATCCAAAGAGTCGAATTCTTAGGACACGTGGTTAGCGAAGAAGGAATCTACGTGGACCCTTCCAAAATTAAAGCCATTGAGAACTAATCAGCACCGAAGACGCCTACATAAATTCGTCAATTTCTAGGCCTCGCTGGCTACTACCGCAGGTTTATATAGAACTTTTCGTGAATTGCAAAACCTCTTACATCATTGACCTAGAAGGGCGTGGCCTTTGACTGGGAAGAGAAACAAGAGAAGGCGTTCCAAACGCTGAAACGAGCCTTATGCACCACACCGATACTATACCTCCCCGAAGGGATGGAAGATCTCTTAGTATATTGTGATGCATCCAGCTAGGGGCTCGGCTGTGTTCTGATGCAACGAGGAAAGTCTCGAGACAGCTGAAGACGCATGACGTAAACCACACTACACACAATCTTGAACTAGGAACAGTCGTGTTTGCTCTGAATATCTGGAGACACTACTTGTATGGTATGAAAAGCAGTATCTTTATAGACCACAAAAGCTTACAATACATATTCGACCAGAAGGAGATTAACATGAGACAACGACGGTGGGTCGAGCTACTCAATGACTACGAATGTGAAATTCGTTATCATCTGGGTAAAGCCAAGGTAATAGCTGACGCCCTAAGTCGAAAAGAATATTTTGGTCGAAGAGTCAAATCATTGACTATGACTATCTATTCGCACTTGGTCACGTAAATCAAAGAGGCTTAACTCGAAGCCTTGAAACCCGAAAACGTGGCGGGTGAATCCCTGAGAGGGATGGATAAGAACTTGGAAGTCAAGCATGGCAGAGCCTTATATCTCATGGTCCGGGTCTGGACACCAAAACATGGTGGCTTCAGAGACTTGGTCATGACCGAAGTGCACAACACTCGATATTCCGTCCACCCAGAGTACGATAATAAGTATCTGGATCTTAAAAAGTTATACTGGTGGCCTAACATGAAAGCAGAGATCGCTACCTTCATAAGTAAATGTCTTACTTGCGCCAAGGTTAAGGTCAAATACCAGAAACCATCAGGTCTACCTCAACAACCAGAGATACCTGAATGGAAGTGGGAGTGGATCACAATGGACTTCATAACCAAGTTTCACAAGACTACAGGTGGTCTTGATACCATTTGGGTGATCGTTGATAGGTTAACAAAGTGAGCACACTTCATGCCCATCAAGGAGACTGATAAGATGGAGAAACTTACAAGAACCTACATTAGGGATATCGTACGACTGCATGGTGTTCCTATATCCATTATCTCCGATAAAGATAGTAGATTCACTTCGAGGTTCTGGCAGTCGCTACAAAGTTCCCTAGGAACGAGCTTGGACAAGAGTACAACCTACCATCCACAGACCGACGGACAAAGTGAGAGAACTATCCAAACCTTGGAAGATATGTTGCGAGCCTGTGTGATCGAATTTGAGAAGGCATGGGATACTCATTTACCCCTTGTCGCGTTTTCCTACAATAGTAGTTATTGTTGGATTAATGTCTAAGTCCATAACTATAATTGGTAAGACTTGACCCGACCCGGCATGGTCCATTTGGGTTGCATACCATCATGCACTTAGATGAGAGAAATAAGACACTTATGGTTATTAATATATTATAAGTTCTAGTATATTAATAATAAGAATAATAAGATTATTTAATTAGTATTGATCAAGAATTAATCTAGGATTAATTAAGTGATCAAAAGAAGACTAATTAAATATATGGGTTGATTGTGTAAATCATCCATACTTGTATAGTGGGCTAATGCTCCATGGATAATCAAGTTGGGCTAAAACCCATAGGATGGTCCATGGATGCTCCATGGTGTATTTGTACCCATGGATCCAAGGAAATGGAAAGTCATGACAATTAGGGTTTGCCCTAATTGTAACACTATATAAGCATCATATTATTCACCAAAATCGGCACTAGTGGGTGTACTAGAAGGGCTAGCCGATTTCATGAAGTGTGGGTTTTCTCTCAAGTCATTCCATGTGTTTTGATGATTGTGATTCCATTTGAGGTGTCACACTTGGGGCACTAAGCACTCAAGCTTCATGAAGACTTTCTACACCAAAAAGGTATGTATTCTATCTTACTATAGTTATTGTTTTGTATGCTAGATTAGGATAATACCTTGGATGTTCTTATTTGCATGTATAATAGAGAAAACATAGATCCAAGATATTTAGGGTTGCATGTACACTTAGGAGTGTTAGAATGCTCAAAACCCAACAATGGTATCAGAGCCTAGGCTTGTTTTCTTGTTATACCTGCAATAGAAGCTGAAAAAACGAATCTGGTGCTGTCTGGCCATCAGACTCGGCGAGTCCATCAGGAGACTCGACGAGTCCATGCCTAAAAAGTGATGAATTCGATCCAACTCGCCGAGTTTGTTCATGCACTCGACGAGTTGGACCCCCAGACAGCATATTTTCGAGTTTTTTGGCCAGAAATGGACTAGGAACATTACCCTAAGTTGTTTTTGATCTTATAAACTTATTTTTGATGGGGTAATGTTCATGCTAATCCATTTTCAAAGATAATTGTCAATAGATTCATGTTTTGTATTAGTTTAAGGTTTAGACTAATTACATGAAAAAGTTTGATTTGAATTATCTTGTTCTTATGAGTTGCTTAGATTAATAGAAATGTTGAGTGAAATAGTTGTTTTCAATCCATTTTAATCTAAGAGTTGAGTATAAAATGTGTTTGTGTAACTTGTCCTCAAGTTACATGAAGAGTCACATTAAAGACTCATAAAACTCATAATAGTTGGCAATGGTTACAAAATGAAGAGTCTTGTGTCATTGAATGTTTTTTTTATGACTCCATAACTTGTCCTCAAGTTATGGAAGTTCAAGAGTCACTTCATTAAAGAAAAATATGTAACCATAATTAAATCCATAAGTTATAAAATGAAGAAAAAGTTAGTTCTTTTATTAGTTTAAAGTCTTCCATAACTTGTCCTCAAGTTATGGAACTTGAAGAGTTTTTTGGATTAAAAACTACTTTAAACTCATAAGTTATGGAATTAATTAGTTTTGAATAGTTTCAAAACTTGCCCTCAAGTTTTGGAATTGGAAAAGTTTTCAAGTATGAATACTTTAATTCCAAGTTAGCCCTTAGAATTTTAAAAGTTAAAATTCAACCCTTATACTTTATAATATTATAAGTTAATAATATATATATGTATAAGAGTAAAGTCAGTCTTACCGCTAGTACGCCTCATTCACGAAGCCGGTCTATAAGGTGGGTATAAGGTTGTTGCCTATAAAATGGCAACTTAATGGGTGTCCACTCTCACCCACCGCTTGCTTGACTGGTGGAGGGTCGTTAGCCGAACGGGTTTGACAGGACTAGAATTCTCCCTTCATTAAAAGTATTAATGAAAAATACTAAGTAACTAAACTCTTAATAATACCCAATCTTAGTTACTTAGGAAAAATGTGAATAAGGTGCTAATCCATGAAATTGCACTTTACACTTTGTCTAAGTCGTTAGTGGAGCGTGTGTGGTTAACCGGCACACTAACTTGGACTTAACAAGGTAGGTAAAGGGTGACTTAATATTTATCATAGTATCGATGGAGCGTGTGTGGTTAACCGGCACATCGATTGAGGGGTAATTTATTAAGGGTACCAAGTGATTTGCATGGTTACTTCACACCTTGTTTTGTGATCCTCGGCATCCCAGTCACAAAACCTGAAGGGCACACTCGAGATTGAAACATGCCTTTGAAAAGTTCAATGAATCTCAAAGATCTAGGAGTTTCAAAACCAATTAAAACCTAATAATACATTTCGTTTATCTTGGTGGAAATTGGTGAATCGTTATTCACCTACCTTCAAATATTTTATAGCTTGGATTACGGCATACCTCTTCTAAGTTATAAAATAGTTTGTTGGGTCCTAGCCTTAATATTTCATATTGGGTGTCATATTAAGGACTTAAGATCAACTATCTTGAATATCTCCCAAAAGATGTCTGGTTCAGACACTTATGATCTTCCCAAATCTCTTGAAACAAGGTTTCCTAATGAAGATGATGTCCGATGGATATCATACTTCTTTCACCTCCTCCAATTATTCTCCCCAACCCACAAGTTCTTGAAAAGTTTAAGGTCACTCAAGCCCTATTAGGCAAGGCAAGGTCTAGGTGTGGTCACATCTTGGAGATGTAGTCACATATTGACAAGCCGGGAGAGTTGGGTGTCAAAGTCTTGAGAAAGTTGGTGGTTCAACTACTTTCTAAGTCACATAGTGAGTTCTTTTGGAACACCTATGAAAAAGACTATGACAAGACCCTTAATGATCTTATCTATTTGTTAAGATCAACTTCCTAAAACTTTATGGACATTGACAATGATGACATTGGATATCCAGTAAAGCATTCTCTTCCCAATGGAAAGGGATCGGCTATAGTCAACTCGGTTGACCAAATGGTAAAGAGAAAAAGCTAAGTCTGTGATAGTCCTGTGTACCATTATCAAAGGGTCCATATGTTTGTATTGCCAAAGAAAGGGCATTGGTTGCGAAGCTGCCAAACTTACCTAAGGATGTTAAAGTCAATAAGTTTGACTCTACTTCAGGTAAATTCCACTATCTAACTCTGTTAAGTTTCTATTCTGAGATTCTTGATACATGATGTGACTGGTTCACATGGCGATGTTTTAAGAATCAAAGGAAAAAAAGTGAAGAAACTTAAAGAAAGAATATGCTGAATCTGATCGCGTAGATGGATTTCTATCGCATAGTTTGAAAAATCGGATTCTTGAGCTACTTCTTAGGAGTTATGAGATATTGCTTAGGAATAGATAACAACAACTTTTCATATGGATTGTAAGGATAAGTTTTTTTTTCTCCGCAAAGTTTTAAAATAAAAGAAAATTTTTGATTTTATTTATTTTAAAATATCCTTACAATGGCATTTGAGGAAATTTGTTGCTTATATGATTCTATTAATAGCAAGAGTGGAAATATAAAATTGATTCTTTCATTTGTGGTAATGTCTAAATTTACCAAATAAGGAAAGATTCTCATCACCCAAGTTTCATTTGGACCGGAACTTGGAATCATGCAAGTTGTATAGCATGATGAATGAGAACTTTCAAGTATTGGAAAAATTAAGACTAATTACTTGTTCACATGGATGTGTGAGTCAAGTAAAGGACTAAGGGATCGAGTACACATTCTTGTGCACTGATTAAGTCCACCACAAAAGTTTGATAAGACTATTCGTCATGATTTACTTAAGTTCAGTAAATATGATTATACTTACAAGCTTAAGTGTAACTCTGAGACATTGGAAAAGGTTCCAATGTATGGCAGAGCGAATAAGAAGAATCAATTTAGGCAGAAGGATAAAAGTTTCTCAAATCTGAAAAGATGGGAGAGTACTTTAGTATCAGCTTTTGTGATCATCTTAATGATTAAGAAACCATAGCACAATTAGTTCTCTAAGGAAATCTTAGTGCATTCTTGTGACTAAGAAGAGAGATCTTGAAATGTTGAAATGGTTAAATCAAGAAGATGAGTCATACTTCGTTCCAATACAAGTCTTAGAGTCATACTCCAAGATTGTAATTTGAGTGACATGTCTTAAAGAAGGTTTAAAACACTTGTCAAATGTAAGAGTAAAAGTTTTCTACTCTTGGACATTTGAAATTGGTAAGTTGTGATGTTTTGGATAAAACAAAGACCAACTAAGGCCAATTGTGTGAAGTGTTTGTCTTGATTAGAATCCACACTATCTCTTGGATATTTGACAAGGGAGTCTTATAGGTCAAGAGGACAGTGGGAGTCTTAAAGGTCTTGAAAGTCTCAAGAACTAATCAAGAATAAAACCTAAAGTTCTTCTCTAGCACACAATTTGAGGTTTATAATCTATTGTGTTGACATATTCTGTGCCCATTCCAGTTAAAGTTGGTATTGCATATGAGTTCTTAGAGTTCTCAATTTGTTGCACAACAACTTGGAAGCAATGGCAGGCCCTTGAGCTGCCAGGTGGCAAGAAGTTATGATTGAGTTCAATCCATATGAGTTTGGATTTGTCATTATCCTTGTCTTGTGACTATGGTTTTGACAATTCACATGGATAAGAACACATACACCAGTAAATCTAAGTGTCATAAGGTTTCTCTCCGATTCATGAAAATGATGGTGAGGAAACACTTTCACTAAGTAGATTTTAGCTAGATAGCAATTGTGATATTTGCATTCTCAAAGTCGTTAGTGGAGCGCGTGTGGTTAACCGGCACACTAACCTGGACTTGTGAGAAGTGGCAAAAAGGTCTAACCATTATGATTACGGCATACCTCTTCATAATTGTTTAGACACACAAGTGTGCTATCTAAGGGAAGGTGTATGATTTTGATAAAGTTTTATCAAAACAATCTAGCATCAGAAATCTGAACTTTGGTAAGAAAGTCAATGAAATATTGATTTCTAGAAGTCCAGCTGATTTCTGAGTACATGTCAAAGCTAGTGGGAGCATAAGTGTTATGCTAATAATCATCATGTTAGTGGGAGCATGATAATTATGTTAAGTATTGCAAGCTAGCAATGTTAATTATAGAAAACAAAAGTCTCAATTGGGAAAAAGTTGTTTTGCTATAATTAAGGGAGAGGAAATTATGCTTCGTCTCAAATCTATAAGCTTAGATCGTGAGGTTTTAATCATTTAGTCAAGGATATATATGAATTTCATGTTGGAATGGCTCAACATAAGGAAATTCTGTATATGGGTCCATTATTTGCGTTCTAAAATTCGATTATGATTACGGCATCCCTTTTCATAATCTGAATTATGAGAACTTGGCAAATTGAAATGGAAATATTATAGCAAAAGACTAGTTTAGTCTTTATGTGAGACATCATGAATCGTGTCCCATATGCTTCGGATATAGGACCGATTACATGTGCTATAATCATCCGTTCTAAAATTTTCCAAATGCCTGGGGCATTAAGAAGGGAAAAGGTTTAGAACTGAATATGACTAAAAGGATTAAACAATTGTCGAGGACAATCTAAGATTTACCAAAGATTGGTTGCTCAAGGACAATTGGAAGTATAGTGATAATTCTGGAAGGACCATATTGATATAATCTGTAAGGAGGCAACTCTTGATCAGAAGTAATAGTCAAAATGGAATCTGGAAATGTTTCAAAGTTAGAATTTCAATCTGTGTAAGATTAAGGAAACTTAATGCAAGAAGGATATTTCCAAGGAGTTGATCTCCTTTGGAATTCTCTGTAATGATTGTTGCCAAGTCTTTATGACTTTGTGCATAATCATTGCGAGAGGATCAATGCATATAAGTTTAGAATCTAACAGATTTCAGTAAATGGCATGAATTTGGAATTCTTGCATTTGCAGTAAGGATTTGGGAGTGTGAAAAGAGAATCATTGAAGTTATGTTCAATTGATCTAGTTCACAAAGTAAAGATCATAGACAAACATAGTATGCATACTTGGTGTGTGGCATGACTAGTGTTTAGAAAAACATAGTGTACATGCTTGGAGCATGGGACAACTATTGTTTTAAATTCAAGATTAAAGTTGATAGCTGAAACAGTATACAATGAATAATGTGTAATCATATGGTGATAAATAAAAGGTGTTTTATTTATGTTCAAAGGGTTGATACCATATTGGATTCTATTATTATTGTGTTTCACTTTGCATGTTTTGACTTCCCGAATAAACTGGGTTATTCTTCCGGAATGACTAAGTTATTCAAACCATCCACAGTCGGTCATATGTTGGAAGTAGATATGAATTAAGACTGTCATGATGGGTTGTAGAGGTCTAAGGTGTTGGACAAGGCTACAGCAATCATGAGTGCTCATAAGTTCTGAGTATTGGATTCAACCCGCGCTCATTGGAATCACTTCATGGATTTTATCACAAGTGATCATGAGACGATAATATCTTATATTCTTTAAACCTAGAGATATGAGTTGTTACTATGAGTTGATAGTACATTGATTGCACGAAACCGCATTTGGTAACTCTGTGCTATAAAACGTGCCTTTGTGTATGATTCAACAAGTAGTAGAACAAGCCATATGAGTCGAAGTTTATCCATTCCTTTTACCTTCGGGATAAAAGCGATATCTGTGGGCCCCTCGATGATTTGATGATGACAAATGGAAGTGCTCGGCCGGGCCAGGACTGATTTGATTTGTTCAATTAGTCAGTTGTCATAAATCAGAAATCGGGAAACAACAAATGGACAGAGAGAATGATTATAATCCATGTCTCAGTCCATATGATATCTAGAATGGAGGAATATATGATCCCTTATCTAATGGACAAGTCATTGACAAAGGTCAGAGTTCATCGACAAGGTCAGAGTTCGACAGAAGCTTTTGAGAGCTACGATTGCCAGTTGGTTCCTGAAGTCATACGCAATAGTAGTTTTAGACTTATCCAAGTGGGAGACTGTTGGATTAATGTCTAAGTCCATAACTATAATTGGTAAGACTTGACCCGACCCGGCATGGTCCATTTGGGTTGCATACCATCATGCACTTGGATGAGAGAAATAAGACACTTATGGTTATTAATATATTATAAGTTCTAGTATATTAATAATAAGAATAATAAGATTATTTAATTAGTATTGATCAAGAATTAATGTAGGATTAATTAAGTGATCAAAAGAAGACTAATTAAATATATGGGTTGATTGTGTAAATCATCCATACTTGTATAGTGGGCTAATGCTCCATGGATAATCAAGTTGGGCTAAAACCCATAGGATGGTCCATGGATGCTCCATGGTGTATTTGTACCCATGGATCCAAGGAAATGGAAAGTCATGACAATTAGGGTTTGCCCTAATTGTAACACTATATAAGCATCATATTATTCACCAAAATCGGCACTAGTGGGTGTACTAGAAGGGCTAGCCGTTCATGAAGTGTGGGTTTTCTCTCAAGTCATTCCATGTGTTTTGATGATTGTGATTCCATTTGAGGTGTCACACTTGGGGCACTAAGCACTCAAGCTTCATGAAGACTTTCTACACCAAAAAGGTATGTATTCTATCTTGCTATAGTTATTGTTTTGTATGCTAGATTAGGATAATACCTTGGATGTTCTTATTTGCATGTATAATAGAGAAAACATAGATCCAAGGTATTTAGGGTTGCATGTACACTTAGGAGTGTTAGAATGCTCAAAACCCAACAGTTATCACACTAGCATAAAGGCTACTCCATTCGAGGCACGTTATGGCCGGAAGTGTAGATCCCCGATGTGCTAGGCTGAGGTGGGTGACGCATAGTTAGCTCAAGGACGAGTTCCTGACAGCACTCTCACAGGTTCGGAGATCATTCGGGAAATGATAGAGAAGATCGTTCAGATTCGTGAACGATTGAAAGACTCTAGAAACCAATAGAAAAGCTACGCTGACAAGAGAAGGAAACCTTTGGAATTCTAGGTGGGAGGCCGCATTCTTTTGAAAGTCTCACCCTGGAAAGGCCTGATACAATTCGGAAAGCGTGGGAAGCTCAATCCAAGATACATAGGGCCTTTCGAGATTCTCGCAAGAATTGTCCCTGTAGCTTACAAACTTAACTTACCACACGAACTCAGTAACGTACATTCTACCTTCCACGTATCGAACTTGAAAAAGTGTCTGTCCGACGAGACTCTTGTAATCCCACTCGACGAGATCGAGATCAACGAGAGCTTCAACTTCGTGGAAGAACCTGTAGAGATCATGGTCCGAGAGGTCAAGCAAACGAAATAAAGTCGCATCCCGATAGTCAAGGTTCGCTGGAATGCCAAGCGAGGACCTGAATTCACTTGGGAGCGAGAGGATCAGATGAACCTGAAATATCCTCTTCTTTTTTACTTAGTTATTTGTAACTACTTATTTGCTTAAACTCTAATTTAGGGATGAAATGCTCTCTAACGGGGGCTTGATGTGACAACCCGAAATTTCTATCTTGTACAAACCATTCTCTTCAATCAAAGTCAGACTTGTTTCTTCTAACTTTTAGCCCTATTTAGAGTCTGTTTGAGCATTCTGAGCCTAGTACATGAAAGGAATGAGTGAAAGGAAGTGTCAATTGAAGTTGTAACTTAGCAAACAAGCCATAAACCCTCAAATGAAGAGTTTACGGCTAGGGACCATGAGTTTACCGCCGTAAACTAATGGTCGCCGTAAACTCCATACTATATATATGGCCTTAGTCATTTTTCAATCACATTTCACATTTCCAAGCCTAGAATTCGGATTCTCTCTCAACATTCATCAAGTGTTCTTCCAAATCTTCTTAAATGTAAGTGTATTCATCCTTGATTTGTTATTACATGGCGATACCTAGTGATAAATCCATGTTTCATTCCACAAATTTCATCTTTTGGGTCTACATCTTCAAGATCCTCAAGAACATCAAGAACACTTAAGTGTTTTAGGCCGAAAACACCCTCATTTTCCTTCAAATTGTAAGTACAATACCCTTAGCTTCTTATGTACTTGAATGACATGATAAACACCTTGAAAACATCTAGAAATCAAGAACAAAAGGGTGTTTACGGCAAAGGCAATCTCCCTTGTCCATAAGCCCTAATAAGTGGTGCAATAGTGCCACTACTCCTTCCTAAGCCTTGGAATTGAGTCTAGAACACTTCAAGGAAGACCATAGGACCTTAAAAAACAAAATGGTACAATATACCATGATTTTACGGACGTAAACTCATTGGGCCGCAAACCCATGGGGCATAAAGTCATGGGGTTTTTACCATTGGGCCGTAAACTCCTATGTGAGGCCCTACACCCCTTAGATGCAACCCTTTGTACTTCTAGCACTGAATTGAAGTGTTTTCCATGTCCTAGGGTGTCTTTAATTGCATAATTAGTTGTTTAAACACTAATTTTAAACATATATGTATCATTATATGATAAATAGGATCCATGTGTGTGCTCAAGTCTTCACTTCGTACTCAGCATCCTATACCACTCGTTCATCCAAACCACTCACTACAGGTGAGTTCATACCCCTTAATCTACCTTTCAAATGAGTTAAAATGCTTTTATGGGGGGGGGGGGGGGAATACAAGTTGAAACATTATAGTTATTATATCAATCACATGTGATTAATAACTATCAAACAAATTGATTTACTATAGTTTTAACTGTTTTATCAAACAAACTACTCCAAAATGTTTATCAAACTCTTTTACATAGTAAACTCTTTATTAAACTTGTTCTTACATGCCAAAACTTTTCTTTTAACTCTTTTAAACTTATATATTGTCAAAACCATGTCTAATGCATATATAGTTATATAAGTATGGTTTGAAGGACTTAGGACTGATAACTCACTTTATTTCCTATTCCTAGTTTGGTTGTGGACTTAGAGTACCCTGTTATTTGTCCGAGTGTCGTTTGATCCTTAGTTATATATTATGTATATATGTATATACATAAAAGCTTTTATCTCTGTTCAATACACTCAGTTATACAAACAACTCTACTTGTAAACTATAATAGGTATAGTTTAGGAAGTCACTACTCACTAGTTCTAGTTCAATGAAACATATAAAGAGTCAGTTCATACATGAGTCAATACATACTATAAAGAGAAATAGATAGAGAATAATATAACAAGAAACAATACATACTATAAAGAGGAACTGATAGAGAATACTATAACGAGAAACAATACTTAGTATAAAGAGAAACAAATAGAGAATACTATAACGAGAAACAATACATACTATAAAGAGAAACAGATAAAGAACACTATAACAAGAAACAATACATACTATACACTATACAAGAGAACATACTATGATGAGAAACAAAGAGAACATACCACATACTAGACAGATAGAACATACACTACACTAGTACATACAATACATATACAAGAATACTATAACATAAATGTCAGTCACCACTTCGGGGCATGGCATCACTGCTATGGCTTGTTTTGTAACCAGAGTCTCCTGGAGGGAGAGCGTGAATTTGTGTAAAAAAATATACGGGACTGACCATCCTACACCTTGCTGCTAGCAAAAGTGGGACCTGCAGGTCTACAAGTGATGAATGTCATTCCATTTCGTCGTCTTCGAGCATCGTGTTTTACTAGTCGATCAAGTATGGTTACAATCACATCACATTATACCTTAATTAACAATTGATTTAAGGTAGTTAGTACAACAGTAGTTACCATAATACAACACTAGAGTACTTTATTATTTCCCATTGCATTCATATTGTGATCTTCTCACATAAACGGTAATGTATAAACTATATTTTGTTAATGATAGTCAAACTTGGGGAAATACACACTTTTAAAAGAAACAAACAAACAAAACATTTGATGCCTTGGTAGAAGGCTACTTTTAGTAGAAAATATAGAATTTTCTAGGGGATACAAACATTTACTACAACTTTTACAAAATTATACATCAAACTCTTACAAACATTTTCATACAAACAATGACACTAAAATGGTTATGAACACACTAGCTTTAAAGCTGATAAAATCTTTCAAAATAACTTGTATTCTCAGCTCATCAGTAGACAGGTACTGATGTGTGTGAACTCAACTAGTTTTAATCCTACTTTTAATTATAAAATCGACACACAAAGGCAGTGGACCTATCAATTGTGGTGTAGCTAAATACGTAGGGTATCGAACTCAGGGAACGGAAAATTAAAGCTAAAAACTAGAATTAACTAAAAATAAGTAATAGAAAATAGGGGTTTCTCTAGTTTTGCAAGACTGGAAACTTAACTACTCAACTAAAAGCTGAAAACACGTAAAAACAAAGTAAATTCAATGATCAAAAAGGGTTTTTGTTTAGGTTCAACTCATTTACTCCTATGGTTAATTTTTATGATAATATAATAGATTAATTGTTATTGGTTGCCGACTCTGGTGATTAGATTCGCATTCGGTATTACCAATCCTTAGAAAGCATACCAATTCAAGCAGTGGCCAGTTGATTAAACTAATAGATTTCCTAAGTTAATTATTCGGGTTAAATAATACTTGTAGTTAGCTAATTAAATTTGGTAATTCAATTAACCTCTTATTGATGGTGTATCACACAAGCTCACACATTAATTTACCCAATCTCTAATTAATCCTAGTTTCATCTTCATTATTCCTAGGGATATAGTATTGTGTTCACATAAATTATATGAGATAAGCAATTAAGAGATGTTCATGCAGCTTAATCACTTAGCAATTAATAGAAAATAGTTATGGTTAATGCATAAGGGTCTTTAACAAGCTTAATTAAACAATATCACCAACTAACAATTAATCAAAAGAGTAAATTAAACCATAGAGCAAAATTGTCTTCCCCAAACCGAAACTAAGGAAATTAGTTCATGATTTCAGTGTATGAAAGCTTAGAAACGAATTCAAATAAACCTAACATAATTCTACTCAAAGGTAATTCAAAGAAGCTACGGAAACGAATTGTCTTCAATTTGGATTTGTGAAGACTATTTATAGTTTTCTCAAAACATGGGCTACTCATCGAGTCCCCCTTGAGGAATCCGTGTACGACAAGGACTCCACGTATTGCTACGCAAACCTTCGACTCTACTCGTCAAGTAGACGGCCCTACTCGCCGAGTAGCTTCAGAATTAAGCCTTTTTCTTCTTTCTTTTGTTCCCGAGCTTTCATTTATATCTCCTGCTTCCTTTTGCTTTCGAGCTTCTTTTTTGGACTAAAAATATAATTTGAACAATATTAAGTATCTTTTGTCCATAATATGCAATTCATTAGCCAATAAATGATAAAATCCAACATAAAAATATAGCTAAATATGCAAATATCAAAATACCCCACACTTGACTTTTGTTTGCCCCCAAGCAAAACTGAAATTAAGCACACTAATATTACATAAAAAATCCCAATCCAGCCCAGCCATTACGTCAAGACCGCAACGCGTGCATTTGTGTCTAAATAATTTTCCTAAGGACCCCCCTTAATTCTAAATACTCACAATCCTCATAAACACTCTCCCACTTTTTCCGAAAAATGCTCATTTTATGCATCCCTCCGAATCCATCCGCAGAAAAACTGCTAGTCTCAATGTGTTTTTGGTTGAGCAACCCAAGTATACATATTCTAAAAATTACAATTCTTTGATACCACTATGGAGCTTTTTGGAATTCTTCACTTTCTTGATAATTTGAACTTTGATTTCTTTGAATTCTTCAAATTTGCCTCCTTTTTGGTTTTCTTTTATTTTTTGGTATCTTCAACTTTTGAACTTTTGGAATTTTGATCTTTTGATCTTCACTTTAACTGCTCCAAAATTCTTACAACTTTGCTTGTAATTCTCTCTCTTTTTTTACATATAACTCACTTTTTTTCACTCAATACCTACATCCTTAAGCAAGGGAGCTCAACTTCAACCTTTATTGATTAAGGATAATAATTTTCCTGGATACAATTTCAAGTACACGATGCTAAACTTATTGCATCCCTCAAACTAAGCGAGGTTATGTTTTTGTCCCATGATTTCACTAAGATAAGGGAGACCACAAATGCATTAAAACGTGTATAAGATCGACTAAACATTTGGATCTTCATGCAATCATCAAACATAGCACTAGCATGATTCCTAATTGCATTACCAAAATTTTCTAAATTAATCCTTGCAATTTTAATGCAAAAATTTTTAAATTTTCAAAATTTAACTAAAATTTTAACTAATGTAACCAACCCCCTACCCCACACTTAATTTATGCAATTTCCCCATTGCATATTATGCGTGATAAATATAATAAGAAAATAATGAGAGAATTGGAACAAACTCCCCTGGGGTAGTAGTGGCGAGGTCGGTATTTCTTCTCTTTTAACTCCACTTCAAATGACTTTAGATATGGGAACAGCTCATCCATGCCATGGGTGTCGTATCTTGTGTGGGAAAACTCCAAAAATGCAGGAAAGGTACTCGGAAATCTTCAAATATCAAACTCTAAGAAATATGAGAGAGAACCGTAGGGAATATGAGCAGAATATAAGCCTTGAGAATGAAAATGTGATAAACTCGTCGAGTTTATACGACAACTCGACGAGTAGCAACGTATCAAGCAGAAAACTCGTGGAATTGAACTCGGACTCGTCGAGTAGGTAATGTGCACTCGGCGAGTCCATCGCTGAGTGAAAAATATAAATATTCTACTTTTGGGTTCCATTTCTGATGTGGCTGGGTATGATAACTCAATGTGTTTTCTTCATTTTTCTTCAACAAATAACACTCTAAGACCCTCCTTGAGAACGTACTCGACCCTAAACTCATGCACACTCTCTCACCCCACATAAAAAAACAAAAAAAAAAGAAGAAAAAGAAAACAAACTCTAAACGCGGTTTGCCTCCCGGAAGCGCTTCTTTTTGAAAAGTCTTTAGTTGGACTTCTTTCCACTCTACATTTCCTCGTTTTCCTTCATCGGGAATTCACGCTTAATCTTTTGTTGTTTATACATTGTCTTGTAAGCATGTATCTTTCTCTTATATGGCCGACACAATTCCTCTTCTCTTTTCCTTATGGCATCTTCTTCAATTGCATACTTGATCCGTTTCCCAACATTCTTTTTCTGCACCCCGTTCTTTGGACCCATCTTTTGTACTTCTTCTTTGTCAATCTCGATTTCCCGTAGGGTTGCCACTTCATCATCACTTGATTTTAAGGATTCTTCCTCCCATTCGTCACCTACTAAAGAATCTGGTGGTTCAAATGTAAATACTTCATAATTAGTAAAAACTCGAGCTCGAGGTCTGGTTCTTTTTATTGTAGTTAACTCGATATCTCGATTAGTCATGTGTGACTCAATGGATGAGTTATACACATTATCATTCCAAGCCCTTGCATTCTCCTTTTCTCCCAAACTTATCCTCTCATCAAGTAGAATCGCTTCTTCTTTTATCATCGCGTCAAGGTATGCCAATTGCATGTGTTGGAAGTTAACGTTTTCCACAAATTCAGCCTCTTCTATTGGACTTTCCAAAGCATCATGAAAAATGTACATGTCAAGGCTAGAAAGGGAACTTGTAAGTAGCAGGACAAGGTCTTCATCATTTTTGAAATTCTGGATTGGACGCGTCGAGTCAGTCGATGCTACTCGGCGATTCGGTGAGGTTTCCACAATTTTTATTGCTCCTTTTGAATCAGCTTCCTCTAACAACCTTTCTATCTCTTTTAAATCTTTTCCAGCATTGAAATTCCCTCCAGAAGGTAATAGAAATTGATTTGGATTTTTTTTCTTGTAAAAGTGCAAGCTCTGTTTCTAACACTTCATCATCAAAATCCGTTGAGGAAACTTTTCCGTATTTTGTCCCTTCATTCTCTTTCTCTTGTTCTACTTTAAACACCACTTAATCGTTCCCCACCCTTAGTGTTAGTGTAGATTCACACATATCGACTAATGCACCGACGGTATTCAAAAATGGTCTTCCAAGAATGATTGGAACCTTTGGGTCTTCTTCCATGTCAAGCACTAAAAAGTCCATGGGAAACACAAATTTATCGACTTTGATGAGCAGATCTTCAAATACTCCTCTTGGATGTATTATTGTCTTATTGTGTAAATGGATCTTCATATGAATCGGCTTTGGCTTCGTCAACTTTAGCTTCTTGAAGAAAGAATATGGCATTAGATTAATACTTGCACCCGAATCGGTCAACACATGAGTAGAAATTATGTTCCCAAATTGAAAAGGTAGGGAGATGCTTCCCGGATCACCACTCTTTTCTGGCAGTTTTTTTAGCAACACTTTAGCAACTTCATCCATATTTTTTCTTGTAGTGAAGAGGTTCTTAAGCAAAGTTGCATACTTGGGTGTATGAAGTATTGTTTCAACAAATGGAACGTTCACTTGGAGGGTCCTCAATTGCTCCATAAATCTTCTATACTATTGAATCTGCTCATTTGGTATGGCTCGGATTGGAAATGGCAAAGGAAGTTTGTAGGATTTCAAAAGAGAACAATTTTTCTCATCAGCTCTCGGACTCGCCGATTCCATCACACCGACTCGGCGAGTCGAGTCGGGTTTGCTCGAATTCCCTTCAAATTCCTCTTCTGTTTGCAACTTACTAGGTTTCTTCTAAATAGAGGTCAAAGGAGTGAAAATTTTGTTAGAATTAGTGGTTATCACATTTAGATGCGCCATTTTTGGATTTTGTTCGGTATTGCTCGAGTTCACCAAGTGTTCTTTGATTGATTTGTTGTGCAAGCTGTCCTATCTGGTTTTCAATGTTATGAATGGAGGCTTGTTGATTCCTAAGCAAATTTTGTTGATCTTTCATCATAGCTTGATGATCTTTAAGCATTACTCGTTCCTCCTTCAATTCAATGTCGGTATCATTGTGTCTCTTCTCGGACGCAGCTACAAACCTTGTGAACATCTCTTCCAAATCAACTCTCTTTTCCATAACTGGTTCCTCCTTTTGATAGAAACCCCATCTTTTTGCTTGTACTTCTCCTCCTTTGCCTTTTTGTACTCGTCATACGGGAGCCATTCCTTCTTCGGTTTTCACCAATTATCATCAAATTTGTCGTCACTTGAATAGAATACTTGAGCCTTCATGTTTCCATTCTCATTCAAAACACAATCTTTAGTAATATGTGGTCCATTACAATTCTCACATCCAACCCGAATAGCATGGATTGTTTGATCCATCTTAGTCATCCTCCTATCTAAACTATCTAGTTTAGCCATCATTGCCGCCATTCTATCGTTAATAGTGTTCACCACCCCCTACTTACTTAATTTTGTGGGTTATGATACTCTCTAGAGTGTTTAGAGAACTCCTTAATTAATTCCTAGATCACCGAGGGTGGCTTCTTGGTGAGCGGTCCTTGCGAGTCAAGAAGCTGCCTTGTAGTCACATTGACCCCATCAAAAAAAATGGAGACTTCTTGTTGGCTATTATGATCATGATGTGGGCAATTCCTTAATAGACTCTTGTATCTTTCCCATGCCTCATAAAGGGACTCTCCAGCTTGTTGTTCAAAATTGGCAATAACTTTTTTAACTTGGTTATCTTTGAAGGTGGGAAAAACTGGTCAATAAATTCTTCCTTCATATTAGACCATGTAGTGATGGATCCGGGAGGAAGTGACTTGAGCCAATCCTTAGCTGTAACGCCTATAGATCCGGGCTAGTCAAATTAGAGGCAATAAGTGTCGAAAGAGACTTTTTAGCAAAATATTATTTAGAATAAATAATCTTAACCAACTTGTAGTGTATGTTACAAGGTTTCCATACATATAAAGACCGCCGAAATCCAAGTTATAACGAAGAAGTTATGACCCGTTGAAGTCGTAGATAGTGAATATACGATACCGGGAAACGTAAATAGTGAATTTACGATAGAGCAAGATTTAGACTTAGTGATCTAAACGAAAGTCATAGAAAATGTTAAACCAAGAGCGTCCATAAAAAGAACACCCAAATCTGACTTCGTTTGAGGAGTTATGATTTTTCGAAGTTTCAGATTAGTAGTGTACAACCTGAAATTCGAATAATAGATCGAGTGGATTTTTGCCGACACGACCTAAACAAGAATCGAAGATCTCGTTAAGAGTAGCGTAACTAGAAAAAGATGGGCGAAAACAGATGTCGGATGCAGAAGTTATGAGAATTTAACGGACCAATTCTGTCCCAGCCTGTTAATAATGTAACTTTTAAAATAAAGTCAAAATTAGCCGACGGAGTCTAAAAGAAAGTTGTAGAGTATGTTCCTGACTTCTCGTGGATATAAAGAACGTCAAAAACGGAGATAGTACACAAAAGTTACGAATTTTTAAAGTTAAGTGTGCAATTTGCGAAGCCTGATGCAATAATGATGACGGGGCATGATCTGGACCGTTGCTTGCTGATCACGCCTCGTTTCGGATGAGTGACACGACACCTTCGCATTACGCCCCGCGTCCGAAACAAAGTACGCCCAGCATACCTCGCTCTTGTGCGGTCCGAGACTTCTCCACGTCGCACCACCCGGAGGACACCACCTGGCAATCTTATCCGACGAACGCGCCGCGTACCACCTTCGGTACGCCCAGCATAGACCGAGGGCTCGCACTATAAAAGGCAGCGAAGGCTACCGACATTCTTGCACATTTGTCACTCTCTCTCTAGATTACTATCTCTCTCTAAGGCTCCAAACCACTCTTAAACCCTAGATAAAACCCCTAGCACCCTAAGAAAGCCCCGGAGTCTCGAGAAAAAGGGTCTTTTGGTTTCGAAATGCTTCTCCAAGCGAAGCCCGGTTTTCTTTAAAATCCGATCTAAGTGAGCTACGCTTATGCAATTTTTAATATAGCTTTCAAATAATTATAGTAATCTTATTAGGTCCTTAAAATAATTATTTGGGCTATTATTATGAGTTATATAAGTATTGTTTAACGCTTATATAATAGTAATAATAGTCAGACTATTAATTTGTCGCGGTTATCATTAGATAAAACCCTAGTGGTGTTGATACTAGGTTTTATCGAAGGAAAATTGTTTTAAGAGTATCGAAGCGCTGTCCGAGTGCTGAGTCACCACCTTTCAGGTGAGTGTATAGTTACTTTCATCTTACACATAGATATGAAGTAGTTTATATAAATTACGTGCTATGTGTGCATATTATATGAATAATTGTTGTCTATGCTGGAGGAACGATTTTATATATGTTTTAAATGATTTAAACTGTATATGTATTTTATATCTACGATAATGTTGGGTTAAAACATGGGTAGATGTAATAGATGGAATATGAGTTTGATGATGAGTTGAGAGGTGTTATAGACCACGAGGTGAGGGTGAGAGGTGAACGATGTGAGAAGCCTTTTCCCAAACGATGGCCTCGTTATTCAGCAGAGTATGGATGACAACCACAGACTATTCTAGACAGTCCAGTGGAACACTAGCAGGCTCGCAACCTGTAGGTGTTGTGAACGATGTGTTCACGCGGTGTACTTTAAACCTTGGTGATCATGCAGACTTGATACCTAAACCTTGGTGATCATGCAGACTTGGTGCCTAAACCTTGGCGATCATGCAGACTTGATGCTTAAAACCTAGCGATTATGTATACTTAGTGCCTGTTGTGTAAGCCTTGGCGATCATGCAGACTTGATGCCTAAACCCTGGCGACTATGTAGACTTAGTGTCTGTTGGGTAAACCTTGACGATCATGCAGACTTGATGCCTAAACCCTGGCGACTATGTAGACTTAGTGTCCGTTGTGTAAACCATGGCAACGATGGACTTCGTGCCGATTCCTCCGGATGATCCTTAGGAATGAATGAACGAGGAATAGCTGATTCTGAGGGTGGATCCTTAAGAATAAAGAAGATAATGGGGATGGGTAATTGGGTTGATTGCTTGATTGTTTAAACATAATAATTATATTATTGTGGGTTGAAAACCCTATGTACTCACCAGGTTCCAACCTGACCCACTCAGTTTATTTATATCACAGGTGATGATATGAAGTCACGTTACATTGAGAGATTAAGGAGATATAAATCACTAGTGATAATGAATGTAAGTTTTGTTTATGCTTATGTTTCTGTACTGACCATGACATCCCAAATGTTTTAAAATGAATAAAAATACTTTTCTTCGGAGATGCTTTGATAACGTATTTATCATGTTTTACTGGGAACAAATTCCCCAACATTTTTATTAAAAGAGGCACTCTGATTTCTATAAAGCATAAACAAAATCGGTCTTTTCTGGCCGTGAAAATGGGGATGTCACATTAGCAGCACCCTTGAACGTGCCTGGTAGCATACGAAGCAACTGGGTTTCACGAGGCACATTTGGAACATTAAAATAATCGGCTACAACATTGACCTCATCCAAGTGTTTATATGCATCTTCGTGATGTTTACTGTGGAAGGGGATCTCCTTGAGTTGAGCAAGTATGTGCCCTTAAGCTCAAAAGTGGCAGTCGCGGGAATTATGGGTTGCACAAGTCTCGGGCCGGTGTCTTTACACATCCTCTTCTTCCACTCTCCCATGGTAACTTCATCGATGTTAGTCGTGGTGTCGAATCCGCCTTCTAGATCGCTACCTTCTTCAAATTCACTTTCTTCCTTTTCGGATTCGTACGCGATGTCTTCCTTGCTTGGGTCTATGTTTACCAAGGAAGAGGTGCTGGATGCTCCTGATTGTTGCTCTTTTTCTTGCTAAAAACGGATTTGAGATTCTTCAAAGGTGAGTACTTTGAAGAAGCGGATTCTCCAACGGCTTTGCCTTTGTTATTCCTTAAAGTATCTTCAGGGTCTGCAAGTGGTGGAGTTAAAGGTATATTGCCTCCTCTGGTCATAAACACTCTGCAATAAAAGCAAGAAAAATGTGTAAAAGAACAAAAAGAAAATAAAAATAAAAACTGTGAAACAACGATGGACTCGCCGAGTAGCTTCGACTGCACTCGGTGAGTTCAAGGCAGAAACAGAAAAAACTTCTAATTAAATTTCTAAAACAGAAAACTATTAAAATTAATCCTAATAACTAAATTACCTAAAACTAACTTTGTTCAAGGTAAATCTCACACAAAGGATCGATAAAACTAGATATTAGTGCTAATTTTTTAACCGTTCCCCGGCAACGGCGCCAAAAACTTGGTGTGTGTGAACTCAACTAGTTTTAATCCTACTTTTAATTATAAAATTAACACACAAGGGAAATGGACCTATCAATTGTGGTGTAGCTAAATAAGTAGGGTATCAAACCCAGGGAACGGAAAATTAAAACTAAAAACTAGAATTAACTAAAAACAAGTAATAGAAAATAGGGGTTTCTCTAGTTTTGCAAGACTAGAAACTTAACTAAAACTTAACTACTCAACTAAAAGCTGAAAACACGTAAAAAAAACTAAATTCAATGATCAAAAAGGGTTTCTATTTAGGTTCAACTCATTTACTCCCATGGTTAATTTTTATGATAATATAATAGATTAATTGTTATTGGTTACCGACTCTGGTGATTAGATTTGCATTCGCTATTACTAAACCTTAGAAAACATACCAACTCAAGCATTGGCCAGTTGATTAAACTAACAGATTTCCTAGGTTACTTATTCGGGTTAAATAAGAATTGTAGTTAGCTAATTAAATTTGGTGATTCAATTAACCTCTTGTCGATGGTGTATCACACAATCTCACACATTAATTTACCCATTCTCTAATTAATCCTAGTTGCATGTACATTATTCCTAGGAATATAGTATTGTGTTCACATAAATTATATGAGATAAGCAATTAAGAGATGTTATGCAGCTTAATCACTTAGCAATTAACAGAAAATAGTTATGGTTAATGCATAAGGGTCTTTAACAAGCTTATTTTAACAATATCACCAACTAACAATTAATCAAAAGAGTAAATTAAACCATAGGAGCAAAATTGTCTTCCCCAAACAGAAACTAAGGAAATTAGTTCATGATTTCAGTGTACGAAAGCTTTAAAACGAATTCAAATAAACCTAACATAATTCTATTCAAAGGTAAAGTGGAAAATTAAACCTAAAGTGCCCTAATCTCTTAAGAATGAAGGATTAGGGGTCTTCAACATTTTCCAGAGCTCCAAGGGCTTCCTTGATCGCCAAGTGTTTCCACCAAAATTCCAGAGAGAGTCTTCAATTCGTGTTTGTGAAGTCTATTTATAGTTACCTCAAAACAGGGGCTACTTGTCGAGTACACAACTGACTCGTCGAGTCCCCCTTGAGGAATCCGTGTATGGCAAGGACTCCATGCATTGCTTCGCGAACCTTCATGTCTACTTGTCAAGTAGACGACCCTACTTGCTGAGTAGCTTCAGAATTAAGCCTTTTTCTTCTTTCTTTCCTTCTCAAGCTTTCGTTCATATCTCCTGCTTCCTTTTGCTTACGAGCTTCTTTTTTGGACAGAAAATATAATTTGAACAATATTAAGTATATTTTTTCCATAATATGCAATTAATTAGCCTACAAATGATAGAAATCCAACATAAAAATATAAATATGCAAATATCAGGTACCGATGCTAGCTTTTGAGAAGATGGAGAACATTCAAGACTCATCTCTTATATTTATTCGTATTTTGGTGTCATATAAACTAAACAGAACACACTTGTATTAATTATATTATTAATACAATGGGTGATGTTGTTGCTTGTTTACTATTATGCTTTGTTGTGATACTGTACCTGACGTCCTCCACCCCAGAACGTTTCCGCCGTTCCGGTTTTGGTGTGTGACACGAGCAGTTCACCCTGGGGAGCTGCGATTCTGTTCGTGAAAAAGAAGGATGGGTCGCATCGGATGTGTTTAGAGTATAGGGAGCTGAATATGGTAACGGTGAAGAACCGTTACCCACTCCCGAGGATTGATGACCTCTTTGACCATCTACAGGGAGCATCTTGGTTCTCCAAGATTGATCTGCGTTCAGGATATCATCAGATGAGGGTCAGAGAGGAGGATGTGTAGAAGACTGTGTCTCAGACGCGTTATGGACACTATGAGTTCGTGGTGATGCCCTTCGGGCTCACTAATGCTCCGGCCACGTTCATGGACCTCATGAAGCACGTGTGCAGACCGATGTTGGATCAGTCTGTGATATTTTTCATCGATGACATCTTGGTTTATTCGAAAATGTGAGAGCAGCATGAGGAGCAATTGCGAGAGGTGTTGGATACTTTGAGGAGGGAGAGATTGTATGATATGTTCTCCAAGTGTGAATTCTGGTTGCGCGATTTGCAGTTTCTTGGGAACCTTGTCAACCAGGGCAGCATTTCGGTTGATCCGGCCAAAGTGGAGGCCGTGATGAGATGGGAGGTTCTGAGGTCTCCATCTGATATTCGGAGCTTGCTGGGACTGGTAGGCTACTATCAAAGATTCATTCAGGAATTTTCCAAGATACCCATGCCCCTGACCCGATTGATAAGGAAAGTCGTGGTCTTTTGGTAGGGGCCTGAGTAGCAAGCCGCATTTGATACGTTGAGATAGAGATTGTGTGAGGCGCCAATTTTAGCCCTACCAGAGGGCTTGGAGGAATTTATGGTATATTGTGATGCGTCCATCTCAGGCTTGGGCACGGTATTGATGCAGAGGGGGCATGTTATTGCTTACGCTTCGACACAGCTGAAGCCTTATGAGGCAAATTATCCGACGCATGATTTGGAGCTGGGGGCTGTTGTTTTTGCCCTCAAGATTTGGTTCCATTACCTCTGTGGTGTTCGTTGTACCATTTACACGGACCACAAGAGCCTGAGGTGTCTCATGGACCAGCCAAATCTGAATAGGAGGCAGCGTCGGTGGCTTGATGTGGTAAAGGATTACAATTGTGAGATCCTCTACCATCCGGGGAAGGCCAATGTTGTGGACGATGTGCTTAGCCACAAGGCAGCGCCAATCAGGGATATATGTATGAGGATGACAGTTGTGACTCCGTTGTTGGAGCAGATTTGGGAGGCCCAACAGGAGGCCATGAAGGAGGAACATTGGAAGAGCGAGCGAATCGTGGGTCAGGTTTCCTCCTTCGACTATGATAGCCGAGGATTGTTGAGTCTTCACTGTACGGTGTAGATCCCTTATCATGGGGGTGTACACCATGTATTTATGGCAGAGGCTCACAAATCTAGGTTCTTTATCTATCCCGGGGCGACGAAGATGTACATGGATATTCGTCTTGATTATTGGTGACCCTGTATGAAGAGGGACGTAGCTTGGTTCGTGGAGAGGTGCCTGACCTACAGGAAGGTCAAGGCTGAGCACCAGAGACCTCATGGCAAGGTCTAGCCATTGGATAACCTGCTGTGGAAGTGGGAGGATATCACTATGGATTTCATTACGAAGCTTCGCAAGACCGCGCGAGGAGCGGATTCGATTTGGGTCATCGTTGATCGATTGACCAAGAAATCCTATTTTATTCCGATTCAGGAGAGTATTTTGGCCAAAAAGTTGACCGACATCTATATCCGGGAGGTAGTGGCGCGGCGCAGGGTGGCAGTTTTAGTGATTTCAGATAAGGATGTGTGGTTCACTTCCAGGTTCTGGAATAATTTCCATGATGAGCTCGGTACTCGTCGGCATTTTAGCACCGCTTTCCACCCGCAGAAGGATGGTCAGAGTGAGCGGACCATCCAAACTCTGGAGGATATGTTACGGGCGTGCGTTTTAGACTTCGGAGGTAGTTGGGATACTTACCTCCCTTTGGCGGAGTACTCTTATAATAACGGTTATCAGGCGAGTATCGACCATCCTCCTTTCGAGATATTGTATGGGAGGAAGTGCATGTGACAACCTGAAACTTCTACCTGATACATCTAGTCAGTAAATCGAAGTTAACCTTGTTCCTTTTAACTCCTAAAACTGATTAAGGGCTCATTTAAGCATTTAATGACTTGAGTACAACCGAAGTTTGAATTAGGGATGGCTTGGCTTAAGATTTAGGGTTGCACAAAGGCCAAATACTCCATCAAATGGAGTGTGTGGCCGCACACTCGAGTGTATGCCCACACACATGAGTGTGTGGCCGCACACCCGAGTGTATGGCCGCATACATGAGTGTGTGGCCGCACACCCAAGTGAATGGCCGCACACATGAGTGTGTGGCTGCACACCCGAGTGTATGGCCGCACACATGAGTGTGTGGCCGCACACATCTATATATAGAGGAGGCTCATTTTCACTTCATTTACCCTCTCCTTAACCGCACACACCTCTCACTCTTTCTCTCTCTCTCTCTCTCTCTGGCTTCTTCATTCACAAACCCTCCCAAGACTTCAAAATCTGAGTAATCCATCTCTTATCTTGTTGTGCACAAAGGACCACTTAACCTAAGCCTAGAATAATTGAGTCTCGTCATGTTCTTCGTCTCTTTGAAGGAGTGTGGCCGCACACCCACACAAGGTGGCCTCACACTCCTAAAAGACCCTCCAAAGTGAGAGTTGGACTTCTATATTCGAGTTGTACCTAGAACACTTCATGGATGCAAGTATGGACCTTGATAACACCGCAAAATTACCTTCCATTATGAGTGTACGACCGAACACCCATGGTCGTACACACGTTTAAGGTAGCCATACACCTCCCTCATGCAATCCATTAAGGTTCTAGCACTTAGTGTAGGTAGTCCCAAGTTCTTAGAGTGGTTCTTCATCACATTTAGTAGATAAATGACTTCATTTGACTCCTTTATGTGTCATTACATGTTATTTAGGATCAATCCGTGTTCCAGGCTTCACTTGAACATCCGACATTCCGTATCGATCTTTCATTCAAATCGCCCAAGGCGAGTTCATACCCCTACGTTTTTCCGAGTTTTAATGTTTTTTAGGGGGGGGGGGGATACCAGCAAAAATAAAAGGAAACTTGTGCTTAAAATATATTGTTTTGTTCAAGATAATTATATTTTCAGTATGCTTTTAACACATAAAATAGTTTTACCAAACGATTAACAAATCAACTCATAGAAACAGTTTTCTAAACTAGAGCAACGAACTTATGAATCATGTAGCAAAATGTATCGTTTTATAAAGGATTCATGTTAATCACAAAAGCATTTTCTATATTATTACTTGTAAATTTGTTAGTCTAAGTTAGAGACACGTCCTTGGTAACACTCACCACAAGAAACAGAGTGTAGGACTAGCACTTGTGACCAAAATCTCTTGTAGGGAGAGCGTGACTGATGTGTATAGATCTATACGGGACTAACAATCTCGCACATTGCTGCTAGCTGCAGTCTGACCGGCAGATCTACGGGTGACAAATTCATAAAGGATACTGGCCGTTGCGGGCCATATCCAGTCAGTTATGGTCATGAAACTCACAACCTAGATAGCAGAGATTTACTTTTGTAATAACGAATCAAGTGAACTAACATCAAAGTAATAACCGATTTGATTACTAGAGGGTTTTAATAGAACCTTCAGGATTTAGTTCAACACGTTTTCTTTTATTAGTTTTATTTATAAAATAGGGCTAATATACCTCACTGGGAGTAGCATGGGTTTTTAAAATAAAACTAGGTTAATCGATATAAGTATGGTAGATACTTGTACACCTCAGTTTAGAACGGATAACCAACCATCAACTTTTAGGGAAAATATAGGATTTTCCCAGGATAACTCAGCTATTCATAAACGGATTGTTTTTACATGAAACTAATGAATATTCATATTCATTCCACGACTCCTTGGATTGTACATACCTTGTATGGATCCGGAAGTCATGGAAGGAATGGTTTTTTAAACATGCTTTTCATAAGAAAATATAGGATTTTCTTGAGGAACACTTTTAAAAGGGATTCAAGGAAACATTTTCCATCAAAACTAAATGCTTATGAACTCACCAGCTTGATGCTGATATTCTTTCAATACTGCTTGTATTCTGAGGGATTTAGTAGACAGGTACTTCCAACCTTTTGGAGAAGTCAGCGCATTATAGTCACATCTTTCGATTTTACTTTTGTCATGAACAAAACTATGTACTAAGACAATGTAAACCTTATCCATATATGTATTCAATGTTTGGTTGTGTTTACTCTGCTTGCTATGATACAACTGTTGTGATACTATGCATGACGTCAACCACCCCCGAACGTTTCCTCCATTCTGGTTTGGGGGTGTGACAAATTGGTATCAGAGCTCTTGTTTATAGTGAACTAAGTATACCGAACCATACATGTTATACAACTATAAACATTAAGGGGGCCTAAGTGCTCTAAACTAAAAGTATATTTTCAAAAATATATGTATTTTTATAAAAAGTATACAAGTATACCTAAGTATCCAAACCAGTGTCATAAGTAGAACAAAACAAAAGTATTTGGATGTTGGACATCGCGGTTAAACCTGTGCAGTTATGTAATCATGTCTAGGGTCAATATAGCCTGATCAACTATATTCATTCGAGACATGACCAACATGTGCTTGAGAGTGACTGTGGTGTCGCAGCAAGCCTAAAACTTACCTAGGTACCAGAAAAGTTATAGAATCAAACATAAGGGTTAAAATACTATAGGAGTATTTTAGGATGCTATAACGGTCGAACCGAAAACTTACCCAAGGATTCATTCTTCAAGAATCAAGCATGTAGCTATAATACGTTGGAAGTATTATTAGATTCGATGCCTAATAACTATCCCTTTACCCCTTATCTCGCGTTGATAGCATGGTCGGATTCCATCTCCCTACCGACCCATACTTTCCCAAACAAGGAGATGATGGATGGCTCGAACCAACACTAGAAGAGAACCATGAGATTCCTTTGGACGATGATTTCGCAGAAGCATTTCCTGAAGAGACTGAATCAGAACCTAAAGTCGAGAACCTACCTCAAGTAGCCCCGATACCAAATCCTAACCCACGACCTGAGTTTGAAGGCCTAACGCCTATGTGGGTTGGAAGCCTGGATAGGTGGAGTCACGAACAAGGCCATCCCCGCCCGTACAATACAGATCGCCGATTCTACAATGTGATCGAGGGAGGCCCCGCAGACAAAGCCCCTCCAATCATTGTCCGTCGAGTGGCCCACAACATTGAACAAAACGTGGCGACCATTCAGCAAACTATGGAGCTTGAGGCAGACTCGGGTGCCAACACAAACCGCATTCGAAATCTTGAAGTTGATCACGAGAGAACTATAAGGGACAATGAAGCTATGCAACAAGACCTAGCTACCACTCGAGCTGAGTTCGTAGAGCTCTGAGCACGCCAAGCAGTATACGAGAGCCGCCTGCTTGACATGGAGCGCCAACTGGCTAACTTAAGGATCCGTCCGAGGAGTGCCCGTCACCGATAGGAGAATTAGTCTAAGGAATAACTTTCATATCTATGTGTTGAGTAGTTTTTTTCCATAAACATCTCTGTCTTTCATGTTGCCAAGATTTTTATCTTTATTAGTATGACTTAGACCAACTTTTAGGTCAAGAGTCCTGGAAAATGTATAATCTCAGTTTCAGTTATAGTAGCAACAAGCATATATCAGTTAAAGATCATCATTGTCAAAAGTATATCTTAGATCGATAACATGCAAATTAAGCAACTTTATGAAGGTCCTATCACTGTTTTGTCCTCAAAACATGTATCCTAGGATGTACTTAGACCATCGTTCCTTTTCCCCATCGATTTCATATCAGTCTCCATGATAAGCTTCGATGTCATAATCAACATGAGATGGTTGAGCCCCTAATCATGCAGATGTCCTTTGCACTCGAAAGGGTGACTTGTCTCAATATTATCCCCTGACAAAGCCCTCACTGGTTATAGAGATAAGATTTGTTCGAACCTTCGTATCATTTCCTGTGCCAAGGCCCAGAAGTATCTGCGAAAGGGATGCCATGCATTCCTGGCTCATGTGGTTGATGAGATGCAAAAAAGTTAAAGACCTCGAGAGAATCCCTGATGTCTACCACTTTCCTGATGTCTTCCCCATGGACATTCCAGGGATTTCTTTTGAGTGTCAAGTTGAATCCTGTATTGACTTGATCCTCGGAACTACCCTTATAGCTAAATCTCCATAGCGTCTAGAGCCGACGAAAATGTTAGAGTTATCCAGGTAGCACAATGAGTTGAACAACAAGGAGTTTGTAAGTTTATTGTATGTGGACTTTATTACGATCAAATCTTTATTTATTCTTGCTAGGACCACCTCATGGGGATTTGAGTTGAATCAACGAGAGTCAAATCGCAAAATGGGAAAACTTAATGCATAGATAAACATTTAGGATACATCCAGAAGCAACCATTGTTGCTCACAAGCTTCTTTTCTTGACATGTGGCAGATCATGCCTCCGAAGAAACATAACCAACCCACAGGTAAGACACCAATCCTCCAGATGGACTCATCTACGTTCCAAGTTACTTTCATAGTAGCGGTGGCAGCCACCCTAGCTGTTCTTAATGCTAAGACACAAATGTGGGTGGAAGTATGAATGGCAATCCAAGTCTTGCTGTTGACCAATCTCAACAAGTGCCTACTGGAAAGGACACACTTGATCTCCAACCTAACATCCTAAAACGAAAGTTCAAAGGAGGTTGTTCAACCTAAAGACCTACTAAGAGGCAACGAATTGGGACAGTCGGTACCCCTGTCATCCCTGCTGTTCCAACACCAACCATAACTTACTGTGGAAATCTCCCACACTGTAGCAAATGCAACTTCCATCATCATGGAGTGTGTCAAGTGCTGCATTGCAATAGATGCAACAGGAAGGGACAAACCGCCCACAGTTGTAGAACCCTAGTCAGGTTCATCACTCCGACTACCAATGTTGGGACAAGTCCAACCTATTACCTCTGTGGAAGTGTAGGACATTTCAAAAGAGACTACCCAACAAAGAAGAACAATGAGGAAATATGAGGAGTCTGGCCTTAGAGAATGAGGAAGCATCATAGAACCCTGCTATGTTTTGGTACGTTTTCGAGAACCCCTATAATTGCTCATAATTGTGATTATTTCTTCGTCCAAATAAAATCACGACATTCTTATAAGATTTAAAGCCCCAGTTAGTAAGTTATGACAAATTTGTGAATACGTTAAGTTCAGTTGTAATTATACATGGCTTATGTACACCAAACGATCATAGAGAGATCTAGTAAGAACCATTTCATGAAAGTTCATTGTTTCAAGACATCAAAACCCTCGTGTTAGTAGTACCCGTTAACTTCGAATCAAGCACAACAAACACCAGAAACATTCACCCAGAGGTACCAATGTGCTAACGAAACGATCTTTCCGGACAAACTTAACACACGATTCTACGACGTCATCTTGTTTAGTCCGACTGAGTCTATGTTATACCAAACCCTTTTGTCTTAAATCGTTCGACCGCAAAACTCCCGTCACTTGTAACGACAAATAGATGCGAACATCAAAAATTCATCTCTCTTCGAAACCCGAAGTTATTCATGCGAAGAGTATGAATCAGAACCAGCGAATACGAGAGTGAAAATCGGCTGAATCATCCAGCGAGAGCCCTAGTACAAAAAGGAGAGACTCACCTGTGTATACCTTCGAGAAGTAATCCATTTTCATGGGATACCTGTAATCATTGCCTCCGACCGGGTTAGCAAGTTTACTTCGACAACTTCGCAACGTACATCATATCTTTCACGTGTCAAACCTAAATAAGAGTCTGTCTGATGAGACACTTGCAATTCCCCTTGACAATATCGATTTAAACGAGAGTCTACACTTCATGTAGGAATCATTTGAACTCATGGACCAGGAAGTCTAGTGCACAAGACGAACGTCGTATCTAGATAGTGAAGGTTTAACGGGATACCAAATGAGAACTTGAATTCACTTGGGAGCATGAGAATCCAAGGAAACAGAAGTACCCCCATCTTTTCTAGGTCCGCGATTCGTATCATTATTCTTGAATTTCAGGACGAAATTCCCTCTAACGGGGGATGATGTGACAACCCGAAACTTCTACCTGGTACATCTAGTCAGTAAATCTAAGTTAAATTCATTCCTTTTAGCTCCTAACACTGATTAAGGGCTCATTTAAGCATTTAAAGCCTTGAGTACAACCAAATTTTGAATTAGGGATGGGTTCGATTAAGATTTAGGGTTGCAAAAAGGCCAAACACTCCATCAAAAGGAGTGTGTGGCCGCACACCCGAGTGAATGGCCGCACACATGAGTGTGTGGCTACACACCCGAGTGTATGGCCGCACACCCATTATCTATATATAGAGGAGACTCATTTTCACTTCATTTCCCTCTCTTCAACCGCACACCTCTCTCTCTCTCTCTCAGTCTTCTTCAATCAAAAACCCTCCCAAGACTTCAAAAACGTGAGTAATCCATCCCTTATCTTGTTGTGAATAAAGAACCACTTAATCTAACCCTAGAATCATTGAGTCCTGTCGTGTTCTTCATCTCTTTGAAGGAGTGCGGCCGCACACCCACACAAGGTGGCCTCACACTCCAAAAAGACACTCCAAAGTGAGGGTTAGACTTCTATATTCGAGTTGGACCTAGAACACTTCATGGATGCAAGCATGGACCTTGAAAAAACTACAGAAGTACCTTCTATTATGATTGTAAAGCCGCACACCCATTGGGCCGCACACCCATGGCTGTACACACCTTTAAGGAAGCCATACACCTCCCTCATGCAATTCTTTAAGGTTCTAGCACTTAGTGTAAGTAGTCCCAAGTTCTTAGAGTGGTTCTTCATCACATTTTAGTAGAGAAATACCTTCATTTGACTCCTTTGTGCGTCATTACATGTTATTTAGGATCAAACCGTGTTTCAGGCTTCACTTGAACATCCGACATTCCGTATCGATCTTTCATTCAAATTGCCGGTGGTGAGTTCATACCCCTATGTTTTTCTGAGTTTTCATGTTTTTAGGGGGGGATACAATCAAAAGTACAAGGAAACTTGTGCTCAAAATATATTATTTTACTCAAGATAATTATATTTTCAGTTTGCTTTTAACATGGAAAACAATTTTAGCAAATGATTAACAAATCAACTCATAGAAACAGTTTTCTAAACTAGAGCAACGAACTTATGAATCATGTAGGAAAATGTATCGTTTTATAAAGGATTCATGTTAATCACAAAAGGATCTTCTATATTATTACTTGTAAATTTGTTAGTCTAAGTTGGAGGCACGTCCTTGGTAACATTCATCATAAGAAACAGAGTGTAGGACTAGCACTTGTGACGAGAATCTCTTGTAGGGAGAGCGTGACTGTTGTGTATAGATCTATACGGGACTGACAATCCCGCACCTTGCTGCTAGCTATAGTCGGACCGGCAGGTCTACGGGTGACAAATTCATAAAGGATACTGGCCGTTGCGGGACATATCCAGTCAGTTATGGTCATGAAACTCACAACCTAGATAGCAGAGATTTACTTTTGTAATAATGAATCAAGTGAACTAACCTCAAAGTAATAACCGATTTGATTACTAGAGGGTTTTAATAGTACCTTTAGGATTTAGTTCAACACGTTTTCTTTTATTAATATTATTTATAAAATAGGGCTAATATCCCTCACTGGGAGTAGCCAAGGTTTTTAAAAGAAAAATAGGTTTACCGATATAAGTATGGTAGATACTAGTACATCTTAGTTTAGAACGGATAACCAACCATCAACTTTTAGGGAAAATATAGGATTTTCCCAGGATAACTCAGCTATTCATAAACGGATTGTTTTTACATGAAACTAACGAATATTCATATTCATTCAACGACTCCTTGGATTGCACATACCTTGTATGGATCCGGAAGTCATGGAAGGAATGGTTTTTCAAACACACTTTTCATAAGAAAATATAGGATTTTCTTGAGGAACACTTTTAAAAAGGATTCAAGGAAACATTTTCCAACAAAACTAAATGCTTATGAACTCACCATATTTATGCTGATATTCTTTCAAAACTACTTGTATTCTCAGGGATTTAGTAGGTTGGTACTTCCAGCCTTTTGGAGAAGTCAAAGCATTAGAGTCACATCTTTCGATTTAACTTTTTTCATGAATGTAAACCTTACGCATATATGTATTTAGTGTTTGGTTGTGTTTACTATGCTTGCTAAGAGAATGTAAACCTTACGCATATATGTATTTAGTGTTTGGTTGTGTTTACTATGCTTGCTATGATACAACTGTTGTGATACTACGCATGACGTCAACCACCCCCGAACGTTTCCTCCATTCTGGTTTGGGGGTGTGACAGTGTAGGACCCCGATATGCTGGGGAGAGGTTGGGCAGAGTGTCATGGGGAGTACCAAAGTGGTACTCAAGACTATGGAGAGAATCCAACAGGTTCGCAGCAGTCTGCAGACTGCTTAGATTCGATAGAAAAGTTATGCCGACAAGTGTCGATCGGACCTGGAGTTCCAGGTCGGCGATATGGTGCTCCTGAAGGTGTCGCCTTGGAAGGGCGTCATTCAATTTAGGAAGTAGGGCAAGCTGGGCGCCAGGTATATTGGACCCTTCAGGGTTATAGCCCGGGTGGGCAAGGTGGCACATAGGTTGGATCTGCAAACCAAACTCAGTCATATTCATAGCACTTTTCATGTCTCCTAGTTGTAGAAGTGTCTGGTGGACGATTCGGTAGTGGTGCCTTTAGAGGATATGCAGGTCGATGACAGCTTGAACTACATCGAGCGCCCAGTGGCAACCCTTGATAGGAAGTCAAAGGATCTGAGGAACAAGAGAATGGAGTTGGTAAAGGTTAAGTGGCAGCACCGGAATGGCTCAGAATGGACCTGGGAGCCGGAGGATGAAATGAGGGAGCAATACCCTGAGCTTTTTCCGAACCGGGCAGTAGACTTCGAGGACGAAGTCCAAAATGAGTGGGGGAGATTTGTAACACTTGATTCTCGATATGTATTTAGTTTAGAGTTTCTTGTATTTTTTGGGGACTCAACGAGTTAACGGCCCAACTCGTCGAGTAGAGTCGTGACCGCGCGAGAGTTTAAGTGGCCTACTCGATGAGTCAGAAGACTGACTCGGCGAGTAGGTGCTGTTTGGTTAAAACCCTAAATTGAGGGTTTGCACCCTATTTAAACACTTTATCTCAGCCTCTATCGTCCCTATTACTCCTATAAAGCATTATCTCGAAACCCTAGCCATTTTTGTGTGTTCTAAGGCCATTTTGGTGCATTTTGGTGGATTGTGAAGCTTGAAAAGAGGAAGGATGCTTGGGAGTTCGAGCTGGGGCTTGGAGATCCAAAGATTTTGTTCCATTTCAAGCTCATTCAAGGTAAAATGCCCTTGTCTTGTTTTCCATGTGTTTATTTATCCTTAAGGCTTGAATTTTGAGTATCTTTAGGGCTTTCTAAGCTGTTTTCGGAATTGTGAAGGGCCATTTGGGGTTTTGACTTCAGATCTGGGCAATTGGAGGGGTCTCATGGCATAAAGGTGCCAACTCTATGGCCATGAGAGCCCCATGCATCTTGTAGAGCACCTTTTATGGCTTTTTGAGCCAAAACCCCATGCATGTGCACCAAGTTTGGAACTTTATGTATAAAATGGACAGTAGGAGGACAGATCTATGGTTTTGGTGTGTTAAAACCCATTTAAATCGGCTGTATAATGTTTTTAAAGGATGAACTTGATGAGTAGTTCTTGGGACTCGGCAAGTAGCGGCACATTGACCACCAAATCCTTTCTGTGGATGGACCAGTTGTTAGGGAGGAAAGTCACGTAGATGTTTGGATATGAAAAGGGACCTGGGAATCATGGCAATCGATGAGTGTATGAGTAGGCTTAGTGAGTCGAAGGCAATCTCCCAATCTTTGAAGATGAACTTGATGAGTTGTTCTTACAAGTCGGCGAGTCGTAGACCGGACACATTCTTATGAAGGAGATGAACTCGTCGAGTTCAAGGAAGAACTTCGCAAGTCGGATGAAGATGGTCCCGTTGGTTGAATTAAGGAGAACCCGTCGAGTTCTTGCTAGACTCGACGAGTGAAGTCGGGGTTGGATCAGGTTAATGGAGCATGGACTCGACGAGTTGGTAGAACAACTCGACGAGTCTGGTCAACTGGGTGTTGACTTTGACGAAGTTCACTTTGTCTGGTTGAGTATGACCCTGGTTAGGGTTGCATACTTAAATGAACAACGTTGAAGCATTGCCGTGTAGGGATTGTGTAACGCCTGTGTTTCCGGGCTTGCCATTTTTAGCAATGTAATAGTCTAGTTTAACCTTTGTAACCCGTTTTGAAATAATAAGAATGTATTATTTGAGTATTATGTGTTTTGTGCTTAATTGCTTAATTATGTGGTCTGATTAATTAAGAATAAAAATAAGCGTCAAAAATTTAAGTGTAAAATGAACTTAATATCTTTGGTTAATGTTGTAGTAGTTGAAACGAGGTTTCCGAATATATATAGAACGCCCAAATCTGACTTCGTATGAGGAAGTTATGATTTATCGAAGTTTCGACTTAGCGGAATGCAACCTGAAATACTCGATTTGAGATCGAGCAGTTTTTAGCCGAAGCATTCTAAACGAGGATCGAAGGTCTCGTTGTTGGTATCGAAGCGATAAAAAGTTAGGCGAGAACGGACGTCAAACGAAGAAGTTATGAATTTATAACGAAAGTTTCTGTCCCGGCCTATTAAAAATAAATAATAAAAATAAATTTGAAAGTAGTCGACAGAGTCTAAACGAAAGTTGTAGAGCGTAGTCTCACCTTCGCGTGGATATAAAGAACGTCGAAAACGGAGTTCGTATGAAGAAGATATGAATTTCCGAAGTTTGATAAGTAAATTGTATTTATTTTTAATTGAAAAATCCGGCATTATCCGAAGGGGGAGTCACCAGTCCGATCCGACGTACGCCCCCCGTACTCCGAAGAGTGTCGACACTTCGGATGACGCATGCAGTGACGACTTCGGAGGCCAGTACGCCCCTCGTACGACTGTACGCCCCGCGTACTCCGAGGCTCTAGCCTCCTATAAGTAGGATGCGAGGGCAGCCGACTATTTTGCTAATTTCTTCTCTTCTCTCTCCCGTTTTGCATCGTTTTGCATGCAAGAAATACCCCGAAGCCCCGGTATTATACTCTAGCCCCGAGGCAAGTCCCGAGATCCCAAAGATCCCGAGAAGTGCGGTTCCCGAGCCGAAGCTCTGCCCGCGAGAAGTTCGATTTTTGTGAAGATCTTCTAGATCTGCTGAGGATTACTACTTCTGCTAGTCGTAGTGTTGTCCGATCATCTTCTGATCAAGTGAGTGTATACTACCTTTCATAAACATGATAATAATACAAGTATGGTTTGAGTGTATTAAGTATATTGTTGTTTATGTGTATAATTTTGTTGTTATAAGTATGAATGTATATTCATTCTCTTCTATCTCATAGATCTGATTTACTTTCTATGAAATACGTGTTATGTTGGTGTGCCTCATCTATTATGTGGAATATGTATTGAATGGAAATGATATACAGGTTTTAAACTATGTATGAAAATATATATTTTTATCTACTAATATGTTGGGTAGGACATGGGTAGATAGTTGGTGTGTAATAAACAGATGAGAGGCCTCGATGTTGTTGTTGTTGTTGTTGATCTAGTTATTCAGCGGAGCATGGATAACGACTACGGACTCTTTCTAGATAGTCCAGTGGAACGCTAGCAGGTTCATAACCTGTAGGTGTTGTGAACGATGTGTTCACCGGTGTACTCTATCCCCCTCATGGTTGCCTTTAGGATATCTATTGTTGAGGAAACCCCTTAGCAGTGATGTCCGTCCGGATGAAAATCCTAGATTAGGTCCCTTGAGTTAGATGTTATTTTAGGGACGTAAAGTGAGGATAACGGGAATCGGTAATCGGGATAGTGATTGGTTGGTGAAATTAAATATAATTTATTTATTGTGGGTTGAAAACCCTATATGCTCACCAGGCTCCCAAGCCTGACCCACTCAGTTTTATTTGTATTACAGGTAGTGGCGCGAGCACTACAAGAAAAAAGGCCTTTTACGACGCTCATTGCGCGTCGTAAAAGGCTCAGACGACGCGCAAATGCGTGTCAAGGAAGGCCCTGTCATAAAGAGAGACGACGCGCTTTTGCGCGTCGTCTATAGACGACGCGCATTTACGACGCTCATTTACGACGCGCAATTACGACGCGCGTTTACGACACGCAATGCGTATCAAGGAAGGCCCTATCATAAAGGAAGATGACACGCATTCGCGTGTCGTAACCTTACGACGCGCATGTTAATGACACACAATGCGTATCAAGAAAGCCCCTGTCAAGAAAGGCCATGTCATAAATGAAGATGACACACATTTTTGCGTATCGTAAATTTAAATGTTTAAAAAAAATAAATTTATATATTTATTAATTTTTAAATTAAATTTTCATTTAATTTCTCATAATAGAAATAAAATACCATATACAAAAAATACAATCCATTGCATAATATAAAATAAAATTTCATACTCAAAAAATAAAATAAATTACACAAATTGTAATGTCATACAAAGAATCATTCAAATGTTAAACAAAAATAATACATTGCTAACATGGGTTATACATTCCTATAAAACTAACAAATAATCATACAACTCTATTTCTTACTGGAAAAGAATGTCAAACATGATTACAAGTCTCCCTTAATCTTGATTACTCACCTGCTTAAGTAGAATGTTGTTGTTGAGAAGGTTACCTAGCAACAGAGAAAAACACAACACCTCTCCCACAATCACAACATCGTTTACAGAGAAAGGGTTGTCAATCACTTTCATTAAGACTTTCATTCAATCACAAAAATATTAAATAAAAGGGTGAAACAGTAACTTACTTTTGATAAGTTGATCTCCCTTAGAGCAAACACAGCTAAAGCATTGAACAAGACCCTATTTCCCTCTTCTTTTAAAGTTTCCAGAATGTTTAGAATTCTCTCCTTACCTTGTTATTTCAAGTGTCAGGGGGAAAAAAAGTCCTCACTTTTGGTTCCCTATCAGATGCAGCATCAAGAACAGAGAACATGATCTCACCAAACATAATCAATAATCAGATTGAATTATATATTATGAGTAAGTAATAAAGTACATGTAACACAATAAAGTATTATTATGGAACTTATGAGTTCAAATATTATTTTTTACACTCAGATGCCAAAATATTTTATGTTATTCTTCTACAAGTTGAGAACCAACTCAAACATGAAAGATAATAGTCCATCTGGCAACTTTTGATGACATGGCAAATGAAATTTCTCAGAGATAGAATAATACCTGTACTATTAAAATGATGGCAACCACAACAGGTGGTCCAATAACTACAGCCAAAAACATGCCTTTAATCATGTCTGGAAAGAAAAGAAAGATTGTTTGCTGCAATCATAAATCCCATGTGTTACAAACTTATATCCAAAAGAACATAACATAATTGAATTCCATTTTTTGTAGAAACAAAACATACAATGGAATGGAATAGCGAACTACGATTCCATTGTAATTCATACCAGGAAAATCGGCATAGAAAGCGGTCATTTAATGCATAAAAGTTCTGAAAAAGTTGACCTGAAAAATTTACAAAATAAATTATTAATTATTATATTATCTTACCAAACAGAAATGCTATCTTAGTTACAGATACAAAGTTGGTATGCATATATTAAAACAAAAGTACAGCAAGATACTCGGAAAGAAAGGATATTCAACAACTGTTACTTATGCTACAATTACTACATAATCATCAAAAACTTGAATCTTGAAAGCTTCTACCTGATAGATGATTAAGTACCATTAACGGGCTAAATATTGTTGATTAGGGGAATGAAATTCATATTGCTTAAGAAGCTGTCTCTTCCCTTTGGTAGAATTTGATGATTCTAAAATGAAAACCCTAAAAGAAAAATACAAATAATTCTAAATAAGAAACTATTCTTTAGAAAATTAGAAAACTTAATATACTAAAAACTAATTTCTTTCATTCCCATTCCATTTGTTTTCTGATTCCATCATACTAAATAGTACATAACAAAGATACAAATATTAATCAAGAAAAACAAATATAAAAATTTAATCATACATGATATTCTCTACTTTAGAAGTATCAAACATTGCATGGCCAACCACTTTCACCTCCACCTTCACATTACCATTCCATTCCCATCTGAAACTTATTCAAAACACATAAGAATCAACGTTTTCCTTCACATCTAAATCAACTTGATCCTTTACATCAGAAGGTGTCACCCAGAACAATAAAAGCAGGATTACAGTCAATGTTCTGGTTTTTAAAACCAAGGTAATCGGACCCAGAACATTAAAATATGCAATTAACTTAAAGTAGAGGTGTTTAAAATAAAAAATCAGATCAACATATGTGGGTGAAAGTCTAGAATTATCATATATGTCAAAACAAAAATACTAACTGAAGCATAAATCAGATGATGAGGGAATACCCCTCACATAGACATAGTAGAGAGACCCTTAATCTCATAAATTAAGCTAGATGCAGATGGGATCATTAAATTGAACAAACCTTATCAAAAGTATTCTAAAATCAAAGAGTAATGAAAATGGGCGAGACCTGTTGAGGCGTCAACCTTCTGTGGTCCCTCAAATCTTCTTAATTTACCATGAAGCCCATCCTAGGTTGACTTTTCTGAAATAGGTAAAAGTAATTTATTAAGAAAACAAAATGAAGCGATGATAAAATACAGATAAAACCATGATAACATAATAGAATAAGTCATCTAGGCATTTAATCATACACCTGGTGGGCGGCAGCCAAAACAACAAACATGTCAGTATTATCTCCAAATCCTCATGGATTTTTACCGTATCAATGGTATTTGGAAATGGAACAGAACAATACTAATGAATTTAATTGGAGAAAATTGAAAGAATATGATGATTTAGTGATTATACAGGGGTAGAGTAACAGATGAGGACCGGGTATGAGGCCGGACCATTAAAGACATAGAACCTTTCAACAGTGGCAAGTGTTAACAACCATCGCACCTATCGATCTACAGGTCCAGAAATTCGAAGGTCGAGGGAATCTAACTGAATCCGCCAAGAAAGTGACATGGCTGGAGTAGGACAATCGATTGAACCTAAACCTTCAAACCATCAACAAAATCAACCATATTGCAGGCGATCGTCGAGGATACAGAGGTGGTTAGATCCGACAATGGAACATAGAAGACGTAGACGAAAGCAGAAATTTTCCATCTCCAATTTCAAAATTTTGACGCCCCTTCTTGAGTTGACGTCCCTCTGCCAGAAAAAAAAAACAAAAAGAAAAATCATTTATGATGGACACGTAGCAAACGAATATGGAATTGGGAGCAAACAAAGATGGAATGGAAGGCGGTGGTGGGGGAGATGAGTAGTTGAGACGGCAACACCACCATCAACGTTGGGAGGAGACATACCAAACAGACGGACGGTGAGAAGGTTGCAATCTTAGAGTGTGTCGATGTTGCCTGCTATTGCCCTAGAAATGGAATTCAATTATGTGTGTGTGTGTGTGTCTAATAATCATGAACCTCCAGCTCTCCGCTGTCTTCTTCACCTTCTCTCTTGGCACCAAACGTCACTATTTAGGTCGCACAATTCTCCACGGCGGCGCCAAATACAGAGCCACCTAACCATCTCAATGTGGTTCCTAGTCGTGTCGTGGCTGTTCGCCCCTTTTCTTTTCAACCCATCCGGATTTCAATGGCAGAAAATCGTTGAAGACTGGGACGACTGGTCAGCATGGATCAGAAACCACGGTGGAATCGGTGTTCCGGCGAACAAAAGCTGGGAATCGTGGTGGGAGGAAGAACAGGACCACCTCCGATTAGGGCTTTTTCTAACAATTTCAACATCGAAGAAACAATGAAGAACAGGACCACCTCCGATTAGGGCTTTTTCTACTGCTACTTCTTCACCATCTTCTATTTTTTCTGTATTTAGACTTAAGAGTATAATTAGAGCTTTTTCTAACAATTTCAACATCGAGTGGGAGATATGGTGGTTCCAGTAGGTAGAAGTGAGGGAAGAAGTAAGCAGCAGTCAATGTCGGGAGGGGGAAGGAAGGAGCGTCCAGGGCAAGAGGGAAAGGAGAAAAAAAAGGAAGGCGGGATTTTTAATTTTTTCAGAATTTCATTTCCCCCTACTGTTAAAGGATGGAACGCGCGTTCCATTAAAAATTATAAAGCGACATCCTTAGACGACGCGCATTTTATTATAGGTGCCCTCCGTGTTTTTTTTAGACACTAATTTAAGGGCGCGCAATAATGCGTGTCTTCTATCCTTAAATTTTTTGAAGAGATGACATTTTTTTAATGTCACTCTCCTTTGCGTAACATAGATCAATGAGCGTCGTATTTTGCGCGTCGTAAAAGGCCTTTTTTCTTGTAGTGGAGGGCCTGAGATGGTTGAATCATCAAGTTGTTTTGTTTACAAGTCTGTATATGTATATATTTGTTGAATGACTTGTAATGTTATCGTTTATGCTTTATGGTCTGTATCGGAACATGACATCCCGAGTTTTGATTATATAATGAAAATGCATCTCTTGATGAAATGCTTTGATAAATATTATTTTATCATGTTTTGTTTTGGGAACAAATTCCGCAACTCTTTTAAATCAAAAGGAGTTACTCTGAAATTATTTAAAAGCATAAATGAAATCGGTCTTTTCTGGCCGAGATTTTGGGGATGTCACAGTTGGTATCAGAGCATTAGTTTAAGCGAACTAGGAATTTGTTGGTATTTCTAGACTTAAACTTAGAATGCTAAGTGGAATTGTGAGGTGTGTGTCTGTTGGATTTTAGACACTAGCACTAGTTTATTTTAGAAAAGTTGCCTAAAATGCTTTTATGTGCTAAAATGTTATATGTTGCCATATATGATATTAATTGTTCGGATCTACGGTCTGTTGCCGACCGGATCTGGAAACCTTATGTGTGTAGGATTCTAAGCGTATGTCTACGGCATTAGAACTAGCATGTAAACGTTTCTAAGTAATAAGGATGATTTGAATATCTATCGTGAACGAGGATCTAATTTCACCTTATTCGGTGTGTAGATAAAAAATGGCGAGAATAAGGAGTGGCATTGGAAACGCTGATGAAAACAGGAATCAACCGCCAGTGATTGAGCAAATACCTTTTGTAGCAGCAACACCAGAACCAATAACAATGGCTACGGTGCAAGCCATGATTCGGGCTATGCGAGCCGAACAAAGGGAGGAGATACGACAGATGTTGCATGATAATAGGGATGAACCTATCATACCTATTGAGGAACCCGAATTGATCCCTGAGCAATCGGAGGAAGGGAACAATAGTCGCATTATGAGTCAAGTTGGGACTCAAGGAGAACGAAGGAACGATCCGGAAAAGAGAAACAACAAGGATGGGAGAATGTACAAGAACTTCTTGGGCGCCAAGCCGCCAAGTCTTTCTGGAAGCCCAAAGCCTGTTGAGATAATGGATTGGATCTCCGAGATGGAGATGGTATTTGAAAGTTGCGACTGTAGCAACAAACAGAAGACCGTCTTTGCGGTTAGACAACTGAAGACTAGAGTCTTGAGTTGGTGGAAGTTGTTGGCATATACTATGCCACGAGGAGAAGCCCTGAAAATGTCATGGGAGGAGTTCTTGGAGCAACTAAGGGTGCAGTATTGTTCAGAGATAGATCTGATTGATCTGAACAATGAGTTCCAAAACTTGAAGAAGGGAAAGATGAGCATAGACGACTATGCTACTGCATTTACTGAGAAAATGAAGTTGTTTCCGTACCTTGTGCCAACGAAACTCTCCAAGATAGAGAGGTTTGCTAATGGACTGCCTGCCAACTTTGGTCCGACAGTCAAGATGGCAACTACTCTGAAAATGGTTGTTTGTGCAGCTAAGAATGTGGAGGCCCAGCAGAAGGAAAAGGGTCTGGAAAGAATAGATGTTGGAGAAAAGAGGAAGTTCGATGGAACTTCAGGGTCCAACAAGAAAAACAAGTTCTCGAAGTCTGGTTCGAGGGGAAGTGGAGGTGAAGCGAAGTGGTGCGACAAATGTAAGAAGAAGCATCATGGAAGATGTGAGGTAGCGAACACATGCTACAAGTGTGGAAAGCCAGGACACTATGCCAATGAATGTACCCTCACTAAGAAAGTTTGCTATGGTTATGGTGAGGAGGGACACATGTCGAGGGACTGCCCGAAGAAGAAGGAGGCAGCTAGACCCAACATTCCACCAAAGCCAAAGGCGAGAGCATTCCAGATGACACTGGAAGCTACTAAAGATGAAGCTGATGTCGCTTCAGGTACCTTTCTCGTTAACGAATTGCCTGCCCAAATTTTATTTGATTCTGGAGCCAACTACTCCTTTATATCGCATGAATTTGGTAGAAAGCTACCTTTGCCTGTTGATAGACTAGATGATGCCTTATTAGTCGAAGTTGCTAGTGGCAAGTTTGTACCTGTTAGCCATCGTATGAAAAACATCTTAATTGATCTGAATGGGAATAAGTTCCACGAGGAGTTATTGCCTATAGAACTAAATGGTTTCGACATCGTGCTTGGAATGGATTGGCTTAGCGCCAATGATGCCGAAATTTTATGCAAGAAGAAAATAGTCAAAGTAAACCCACCTGGGAAAGATTCGTTTATGGTGTATGGGGACAAACGCAGAGTGAATTCTGGAATCATTTCATTGATGAAAGCCAGAAAATGTTTGACCAAGGGGTGTACATCATATCTAGCATTCGTGATTGATGCTAAGAAGGAAAAGAAGGTGATGCAGAATATTCCAGTTGTGTGTGATTATCCCGAAGTATTTCCCGAAGATCTTCCTTGATTACCGCCTGATCGACAAGTGGAATTCCGTATTGATTTGTTGCCAGGAACAACGCCAATTGCGAAAGCACCTTATCGATTAGCACCGACGGAGATGAAGGAGCTAATGATGCAACTTCAGGAGTTATTGGACAAAGGTTTCATTAGACCTAGTTCATCACCCTGGGGAGCTCCGGTGTTATTCGTAAAGAAGAAAGATGGAAGTATGAGAATGTTCATTGATTACAGAGAGCTGAACAAGGCAACAATAAAGAATAGATATCTGTTGCTGAGGATTGATGACCTGTTCGATCAATTGCAAGGTTCGAGCTATTTCTCGAAGATCGACCTAAGGTCAGGATATCATCAGCTGAAAGTAAGAGAGCAGGATATAGAGAAGACTGCATTCAGAACTAGATATGGACACTACGAGTTCTTGGTTATGTCATTTGGACTAACCAATGCTCCTGCAACATTCATGGATTTAATGAATAGGGTTTGTAATCTTTTCCTTGATAAATCCGTGATAGTGTTCATAGACGACATTCTGATTTACTCGAAAAGCCAAGAGGAGCATGGCAGACACTTGCAAGAAGTGTTAGAAGTCTGGAAGAAGGAGAAGCTGTATGCTAAGTTCTCCAAATGTGATTTTTGGATTCGTGAAGTCCAATTCTTGGGTCACGTGGTCAACCAAGAAGGGATAATGGTTGATCCAACGAAGATCGAAGCTGTGATGAAGTGGGAGCAACCGAAAAGTCCCACGGAGATTCGAAGCTTTTTAGGATTAGCCGGATACTACCGAAGGTTTATCCAAGGCTTTTCTTCGATTGCTAGTCCATTGTCAGCTTTGACCCACAAAGGAGCTACTTATGCTTGGAGTGATAAGCATAAAGAAGCATTCGAGAAGCTAAAGAAGAAACTATGCGAGGCACCGATATTTTCTCTACCCGATGGAGTTGAAGACTTCGCCGTTTATACCGATGCGTCTGGGGTTGGATTGGATTGTGTTTTGACCCAAAGAGAAAAGGTGATAGTATATGCGTCTCGACAGCTGAAAGAGCATGAAAAGAATTACCCAACTCATGATTTGGAGTTGGCAGCGGTAGTTTTTGCTCTGAAAATATGGAGGCATTACCTCTATAGCACAAAGTGCAAACTTTTTAATAATCATAAGAGTCTCCAATATCTCTTTAATCAGAAGGAATTGAATATGAGGCAACGACGCTGGCTGGAATTACTTAAAGACTATGACTGTGAGATACTTTACCACCCCGGTAAAGCTAATGTTGTTGCTGATGCTCTCAATCGGAAAGTCAATCTTGAAAGGAAAAGGCCAAGAGCGTTGAGAATTGAATTTGTCTCAACCATTTTGGAAAGTATAAAGAAATCTCAAAGCGAAGCTTCTGAGAAGAATGACCGAAAGGAGGAATGTTTGGGCAAAACGTTGGTGTTCGGTGTAAACAGTCATGGACTGAAGGTGTTCCAAGATCAGATTTGGATACCTAAGTCTAGAGGAATCAGATATCTTCTGATGGAAGAAGCTCACAAGACCATGTACTCGATTCATCCGGGTAGCACTAAAATGTATAGGGACCTGAAACCCTACTACTGGTGGCCGACGATGAAGCTTGATGTTGCAAAGTATGTGGTTGAGTGTGTGACTTGCGCGAGAGTAAAGACACAACATCAGAAACCGTATGGGAGTTTAGAACCTTTGTCTGTGCCAATGGGTAAGTGGGAAGACATTGCTATGGATTTTGTCACTAAACTGCCCAGAACAAAGAATGGTCACGACATGATTTGGGTGGTCGTTGATCGATTCACTAAGAGTGCGCATTTCATAGCGGCCAAGGAGAAATGGTCTATGGAGAAGCTTGCGAATTCTTACCTAAAGGAAATTATGAGGCTTCACGGTGTTCCGTTGACGATTGTATTGGATCGTGATAGTCGTTTCACCTCGCGATTTTGGAAAAGTCTACAAGAGGAATTGGGTACTAAGTTGTGTTTACGTACATTTTACCATCCGCAGACTGATGGTCAGAGCGAACGAACGATACAAACATTTGAAGATATGCTGAGAGCATGTACCTTGGAATTCCTAGGTAATTGGGATGAACATTTACCTTTGGTAGAATTTTCCTACAATAATAGTTTCCACTCGATTATTAAGATGGCACCTTATCAAGCTTTGTACGGGCAGAAGTGTCGTACGCCGTCTTGTTGGCTTGAGGCTGGGGAAAAGCAGTTTATGAGACCGGAGTTGGTTTATCAAACTGCTGAAAAGTTGAAAATAATTAGAGAAAGAATGTTAGCAGCTCAGGATCGTCAAAAGAGCTATGCTGACAAGAAGCGAAGACCGATGACTTTTGATGTTGGGGATTTGGTTTTGCTTAAAGTCTCGCCGTGGAAGGGACTTATAAGATTTGGTAAAAGGGGAAAGTTGAGTCCAAGGTTTATTGGACCGTTTAAAGTTCTTCAGAGGATTGGGAACCAAGCTTACAAGCTCGAACTACCAGAAGAACTGAATGGAATTCATAACACTTTTCATGTGTGTTATTTGAGGAACTTCACGGGAGAAGTTCCCGACATAATTCCAATTTCTGAATTGAGAATTAATGAGAACAAAAGGTTGATTGAGGAACTAGAGGAAATTGTTGACCGAAAGACTAAGAAATTGCGATGCAAGATGGTTGGGTTAGTGCTTGTCCGATGGAAACACACGAATGGGCCGAATCTCACCTGGGAGACGGAGAGTGACATGATGGGTCGCTATCCGCATTTGTTTGTTGATGTGTGATTCCGGGGACAGAATCATTCTAAGGTGGAGAGAATTGTAACGCCTGTGTTTCCAGGCTTGCCATTTTTAGCAATGTAATAGCCTAGGTTAACCTTTGTAACCCGTTTTGAAATAATAAGAATGTATTATTTGAGTATTATGTGTTTTGTGCTTAATTGCTTAATTATGTGGTCTGATTAATTAAGAATAAAAATAAGCGTCAAAAATTTAAGTGTAAAATGAACTTAATATCTTTGGTTAATGTTGTAGTAGTTGAAACGAGGTTTCCGAATATATATAGAACGCCCAAATCTGACTTCGTATGAGGAAGTTATGATTTATCGAAGTTTCGACTAAGCGGTATGCAACCTGAAATACTCGATTTGAGATCGAGCGGTTTTTAGCCGAAGCATTCTAAACGAGGATCGAAGGTCTCGTTGTTGGTATCGAAGCGATAAAAAGTTAGGCGAGAACGGACGTCAAACGAAGAAGTTATCAATTTATAACGAAAGTTTATGTCCCGGCCTATTAAAAATAAATAATAAAAATAAAGTCGAAATTAGCTGACGGAGTCTAAACGAAAGTTGTAGAGCGTAGTCTCACCTTGGCGTGGATATAAAGAACATCGAAAACGGAGTTCGTATGAAGAAGATATGAATTTCCGAAGTTTGATAAGTAAATTTTATTTATTTTTAATTGAAAAATCCGGCATTATCCGAAGGGGGAGTCACCAGTCCGATCCGACGTACGTCCCGTGGACTCCGAAGAGCGTCGACACTTCGGATGGTGCATGCAGTGACGACTTCGGAGGCCAGTACGCCGCGCGTACTCCGAGGCTCCAGCCTCCTATAAATAGGATGCGAGGGCAGCCGGCTATTTTGCTAATTTCTTCTCTTCTCTCTCCCGTTTTGCATCGTTTTGCGTGCCAGAAATACCCCGAAGGCCCGGTATTATACTCTAGCCCCGAGGCAAGTCCCGAGATCCCAAAGATCCCGAGAAGTGTGGTTCCCGAGCCGAAGCTCTGCCCGCGAGAAGTTCGATTTTTGTGAAGATCTTCCAGATCTGTTGAGGTTTACTACTTCTGCAAGTCGTAGTGCTGTCCGATCATCTTCTGATCAAGTGAGTGTATACTACCTTTCATAAACACGATAATAATACAAGTATGGTTTGAGTGTATAAATTATATTGTTGTTTATGTGTATAATTTTGTTGTTATAAGTATGAATGTATATTCATTCTCTTCTATCTCATAGATCTGATTTACTTTCTATGAAATACGTGTTATGTGGGTGTGCCTCATCTGTTATGTGGAATATGTATTGAATGGAAATGATATACAGGTTTTGAACTATGTATGAAAATATATATTTTTATCTACTAATATGTTGGGTAGGACATGGGTAGATAGTTGGTGTGTAATAAACAGATGAGTATGGATAACAACCACAGACTCTTTCTAGACAGTCCAGTGGAACGCTAGCAGGTTCATAACCTGTAGGTGTTGTGAACGATGTGTTCACCGGTGTACTCTATCCCCCTCATGGTTGCCTTTAGGATATCTATTGTTGAGGAAACCCCTTAGCAATGATGTCCGTCCCGATGAAAATCCTAGATTAGGTCCCTTGAGATAGTTGTTATTTTAGGGACGTAAAGTGAGGATAACGGGAATGGGTAATCGGGATAGTGATTGGTTGGTGAAATTAAATATAATTTATTTATTGTGGGTTGAAAACCCTATATGCTCACCAGGCTCCCAAGCCTGACCCACTCAGTTTTATTTGTATTATAGGTAGTGGCGCGAGGGCATAAGATGGTTGAATCATCAAGTTGTTTTGTTTACAAGTCTGTATATGTATATATTTGTTGAATGACTTGTAATGTTATCGTTTATGCTTTATGGTCTGTATCGGAACATGACATCCCGAGTTTTGATTATATAATGAAAATGCATCTCTTGATGAAATGCTTTGATAAATATTATTTTATCATGTTTTGTTTTGGGAACAAATTCCGCAACTCTTTCAAATCAAAAGGATTTACTATGAAATTATTTAAAAGCATAAATGAAATCGGTCTTTTCTGGCCGAGATTTTGGGGATGTCATAGATTGAGAAGTCGAGGGTAGTCGACTTGTACGCCGAAGATAGTTCAGACACTGCACGTCATCGAGGTGAGTTACCATCCAGTAGAGGTGGGTCTAAGGCCACAATGCTGACCCACCATTAGGGGTATTTGGTGGATAATTGTCTCTGTGATAATTATCTTAGTGTGCTTATGTGATATGGTCATGAGATATGCCTGTATTATATGCAATGTGTATGTTAGTGGTAGTAGTAGGGAATAGTTTTTCCCTGACATTGGTCGTTTGGATCGAGGGGTAGGTCAGTACCCAGATATGCTTGAATGTATGATTAAATCTTGATATTGTATGATAGTAGTAGAGGGTGAAATAGTCCTTGGTTGCCGGTTGAAAGATACCGATGACAGATACCGGTTGAAAGATACCGATGGCGATTACCGGTTGAAAGATACTGATGACAGATACCGGTTGAAAGATACCGATGGCGGTTACCGGTTGAAAGATACCGATGATATGAAATAGTATGTGGTATGATGGGGGAACTCACTAAGCTTTGTGCTTATAGTTTTTGTTTGGTTTCAGGTACCTCTTCGTTGAAGAGGAAGGAGTCGGCGGTATAGCAGCACATCACACACACACACATTGTTTACACATTAGGTTTCTGGGATTGTACTATGATTTTCATTACTTCTGATGTCATGGGTTGGGACACAACATTATGATTTTGTAATGTGTTGTTTTATTGACAATGTTTTGGTAAAATGTTTTATAAAATATTAATTCAAAATGAAATTTTTGGTCTCGAAATTCGGGATGTTACATAGAATTTTTGATCTTCGCTCTACTACATGTTCCTTGTTTGGTTGTGGTTTTAGAGTAGGATCACTTATTCGAAGGTCTATTTGATCTTGGTTATATACAACTTGCATGCACTGCGTGCTTATAGGAGGACCCATTTTGGAACACTCTATAAGATTAAAAAACATTTTATTTATCTCATAAGATTCTTTAGAGATTCCCATTCTCACACAAACAACCTAGATAGATATAGCCACTAGACTACAATAACTAGCAAGATGAGACAAGGAAGAACAAGAGATGATTCATAAAGTGGATTCCGAGAAGGAACCAAACAAGGAGTCAGACTTTCCATCATGAAGTGACGGAGATCAGTGACAAAAACTCGAAGCATGAAATAGTAAGGAATCAACACACCTACGAAGAACAAGATCACCATAGGAGAGTCCAGAGACAAAAAATTCCCATAGGTGAAACCAGGGCAATCAAAACTAGGACAGAGAACATAGGAAACCACTCACGAGGTGTGTGATGTAGCAGAGTACCCTATACGTCACACTAATAACTAACCCACTGATATAACCTAGTGAGTTAGTGGTTACACTACTCATACTATGTGTTAGGCTTATTGACTCTTTCGTAACAATCAGTAACAGTAAACCAAGTCACAGAACATCACTAAGAAGGTGGTCACTATCAAAAAAATTCATAAGTCTATTTTACATAGACCTCTGTTATGAATTGCTTTCAAAAGTCAGAACATGATACACTCAGAACTAAGATAATTTCGATTCAAATAACACTCGACTTGTAACCATCACTAAAGACTTACCCTCGTTTCATCTTTCAAACCTTATGGTAGAAAGATGCCACCAAAGAAGTCGAATAGAAACAATAACAATACACCACCGCCGCCACAGTATGATTTCGTTGTCTTTCAGGATGCTGTAACAGCCGCAGTGGCAGCCACAATGACTCAAATCCATGCAAGTGGATCGGGTGGTGGTACTAACCACTCTAAATATGGGGAAAACCAAAGACACACAAGAGAGTTTTTGTACAAAGACTTCATGATTTGTGTACCCAAATCCTTCGATGGAAGTGGGGAGTCATCGCCCTAATGCAATGGTTCGAGAAAACAGAGTCGATTTTTGAGATATGCATATGCCCAGAAGGGAGCAAAATGAAGTTTGTTGTATGCACCTTCTCTGACAGAGTCCTTGCATGGTGGAATAACCATGTCAAGTCACTGACCCTACCTATTGCAAACGCAGTGGGTTGGGAAAATATAAAAGAGATAATGTTGGAAGAGTACTGCCCGAGGCGTGATGTCACAACTGGAATTTTGCTAGGAAATTCTATTCTCATTTAAATATCATCCATTGTAAAAGCATGTACTCTAAGTGAATATTATACTCTATGCTCATTCAAATACATCTCATATGTTCAAATAAGGGTTGGAAACCCTAGAAATCCCGGTATAAGGTCATTATGGACTAGGATTCTCTTATTGGGCCTAAGGGACCAATAAATCATCAATTCGACTAAATTGGTCCCAAGAAACCCTAATTGAGTTCTAATTGGATCCAATTCATCAATCTATAACATTTTGGGCCATTTGGGACTAGAATGATTCATTCTACCTCCAATGGGCCATGATGGGTCATAAATGATTTAATTAACCTTAATGAGCCATAAACCCATTCCTTTTACCATTTTGGGCCGTGAACCTTCTGAAGGGCCCAATAGGATGAAAAAATAATTTTTGGGCTTCATAAATCCGAACAAGACCAAAAATGGGCCAAATCACTTCATCCTCATCTCTCTTAAGCCCAATTCTCAGCCTACTATGCTTATTATACAAAAAAAAGGAAAAATAAGGAAATTTGTGCTTTAGACACCTCATGTTTGCATGGTGGTCTTCCATGCAAACATCACCTCACCATCTCTTTCTCTCTTCGCTTATTAACCTTGACCGAAACCCCCACCATACGACCTCCATTTCTCATTCAAACACTTCTAATACACTCTCAAGAAACTCCTCTTTCTTCCTCTAGATTTTTCGAGAGTTGTGGGTATTCTCAAGAGGTTTTTCACCAAGATCATCATCTTTGGTAAGTTCTCACTTGGATCCATGGTTTAGCTTCTTGATTTCTTAAAAAATCTCTTCTTAAACCACAACATTTCATGATTTGTATATCTTTGCTTCATAGAGTTCGAAAATCCTTCAAGGAGCTTGCTAGGGCTGAGATCTTCACTTCATTCGTCATCAAAACCGAATCCAAACCTCAATTTGAGTTCATACCCATTGTTTTTCGGTTTTACTTTGTTTTTGGGGGAGAAAACATGTTGCTATGTGTTAATCTATTTATTTGTGCATGTTTATGTGTGTTTTCTAAGTGTATATTGTGATTATGTAAATAACTTATAGATCTAGACAATACTTGGAAACTACAACACTTTATACAACTTACTATAAGGATACATGTGCTAAACATGTGAAGATTCTTAAAAAACTAAATAAAATCTTTAAAAATGGCCATTTTTGACAAATAACCAAAAAGATGAGACTTTCTTGGCATTTACGGTTTTATAAGGACTAAAGGAGTCATTTTTTATAAAAGAAATGGGTTTTTACGATATTTTGTGGATAAAGGGGCCAAAAACATAAATTTTTGCATAATGGGCCTTAAAAATGGGCTTTTCGGTTTTAGTGGGTCAAAGTTGTAAAAATTCCGATTTTCATTGATCAAATTTTTATTTTACACTAGTTTGAGGCTAAAATGTAAAACTTACGGATTTATGGATTGAAAATGCCACAATATTTGGATTTGGGCTAAAAATGAAAATCTTTCCAAAACATGGACCGAAAATGCCATTTTTATCAAAAATAGGTTGAAAATGTCAATTTTTATAAAATTGTGCCGAAAATAACATTATATATATATTTGGGCCAAAAATGTTAATTTCTATAAAAATGGGCCAAAAATAATATTTAATATATATTTGGGGTCATAAAAGTAAATTTCGTGATATTGAGCCTAATATATCCATTGCATATCCATTTGGTCCTTTGTAGCCTGTTTACATGTTTGTTGGGCCTAATATCGTTACAACATGTTAATTTGGGCCTTTGTGACCCATTAACATGCTTAATGGTCCTAGTCTATACGTCACATGCTTAGTGGGCCATAGTTGATCCCTTACATATCTGTTGGGCCTTATACATTCATATACTTATTTTCTAGGCTTTGCAAAATCTTAACTATATATAAGAAAACATTATACATAGCGTAATTCAATACTCGTGTGAAAACAATAAATGATCTAGTGAGAATTGTCGGTTGACACCTCTAGAGTGTATGATCGTAGCCTGTAGTTATAATCAGACTCTCATAGAGGGAGAGCGAAAGTTTGTGTATAGATCTATACAGGGTGACTCTCCACACCTGAGTTGTTCGCTACAGCTAGACTAGGCCAGTCTGGGGTGACAAACCTTACCGTAAATCGAACCGGTCCCTAAGAACGCCACGACAAGCGAACTCGTCATAAATCAAGTATACTTAAAATGGCTCTCTTAGAAATCGCCTCCAACGTAAACTTATAAAGTACCTATAAAATCTTGTGAATAAAAAAACATACATATACTGTCATTCGGTCTTGGTGTTGAGACCACAACACTTTTATAAACAGAAAATATTGGATTTTCTGCGGTATTAACCGTTAAACAATATCTTTTACGCACTACAGAAAATACAGAGTTTTATCTGGATTACATTTTTTACACATTCCAAATATAGAAAACACACATGAATTAATATTTGATCTTGACACATCACGTTCAAACCATTTTCAAAAAATATCAGATTTTCTAGTGTTTACAAACTATTCTAAACTTTTCATTCAAACATGCTTATGAACTCACCAAGATTATATATGTTGACATTTTTCAAAATAACTTGTATTCTTAGGGAATCGTTAAGAAGAAAGGTCAGCAGGAAATGGCGGAATTTGTTATATTTTGTTTTCAACATACATTAAATATTCTGAACATGTAATATTTTACTTGATGTAAACAATGCTAGTTTTATTTGATATGCATGATGATGATGTTGTCTTGTTTCGGTTATATACAATTGTGATGATAAGATGAAGTCACGCGCAAGCCCCCAGACGTTTCCACCATCTGGTTCGGGGGTGTGACAGATTGGTATCAGAGCATTGTTTATAGTGAACTGGGATATCTAATCATAGTTGATATGCAACTATAAATACAATGGTACCTAAACACTCTGAATAAAATGCATACCTAGGTATACATTAAAACATTAACACTAAAAGTCTCTAGAGGAAATGGAACACTGTGATTAAACCCGGACAGTTATGTAGTCATATTGGGGATAAATATAGCCCAATCGACTATATCTGTTCAAAATATGACCAACATGTGTTTGGGGGTAATCATGGAAGAAAGTTGACCTAGAAACATACCTCATATCCAAAACTTCTCAAGAATTCAAACACAAGTAATTAAAATACTATAGGAGTATTTTGGAAAATACTATATACATACATTACTTTTTTACATCTTACATCCCTCGTGCAGACTCTATGGCCGGATTTCATCATCCTGGAGATCCCTATTTCCCCAATCAGGGAAATGGTGGATGGTTAGCACCTGATGGAGAACCTGAGGAAGAATTAGAAGAAAAGCATGATGAGGAGCCCGTGGAAGGATCGGCAGAACCGGTGGTCGACTCGGACGAGGAGGAGGCAGAGGGCAGCGACACAAATGACTCTGACATGGGGTCCGAAGTCATCAATCCTCCATACATGGCCAGGGTGCCCCCATACCCGATAGGCCCCAATGGACCTACGTCCCCATGGGCACACGACATCTGGAAATTGAGTCGCCAACAAGGGATGCAATCCCCATTTGGTATGAACCGGGACTACTACAGCCTGAGTCACGGTGGACCCACCGATCGAGCCTTGCTTGTGATAGTAAGGAGGACTCGCGACATCGGGGAGCAGGTGAAGGTGACTGCTGGCCAAATGGTGGCCATGAGAGCTGCAATGGAGCGCATAGAGAGGATGACGCATGAGGTAGTCAGGGACTACCAGATGCGTCAGGCACCTTTAGAAGCCCGGCTTTGGGACGCTGAGTGCCACTTGGCTAGAATTTAGGGCACATCCACCTTATCGTCAGCACCACCAGAAAGATGCCTCAATTACCCAACAGTGGAAACAACGTAACACCGACCCCACCAAATATAAACTCAATTGCATTCTAAGCAGCAGTGTCTGTTGCGGTCACTGCAACACTTGCGCAGATCCGCAACGGAAACAACAGAGAAGGCAATGGACAGGGAACCAGAAGCATAAAGAAAGGAACATACCACGGAACCACACGAACCTGCACCTACAAGGACTTCACCAACGCCGAACCTCGAACCTTCATTGGAATAGGAGGCGTAATAGCCCTGAAATGATGGATTGAGAAGTTGGAATCTGTTTTTGAAATCTGCGGGTGTCTGGATGGGTGCAAGGTCAAGTTTATGGACTGCACAATCATTGAACAAGCTCTCTCCCCGTGGAATGGTCACGTAGAGGCCATGACCCTCCCGGTGGCGAATACGATGCCATGGGAAGAGCATAAGGAAATGTTGTTGGCTGAATATTGTCCAAGGGGTGAAATTCAGAAGATGGTGTTGCATAAGGTGTCTTAGTCCATAACTATTTCTGGTATGTACTTGACCCGGTTTGGCATGGTCCATTTGCGTAGCATGGCATCATGCATTTGGATAGACAAAATGAGAGGAATAACACTTAAGGTTTATTAATATAATATAAGTTCTAATATATTAATAATATTATTTAATTAGTATTGATCAAGAATTAATTAAGTGATCAAAAGGGGGCTAATTAAATATATGGTTTGATTGTGTAAATCATACATACTTGTATAGTGGACTAATGCTCCATGGATTATCAAGTTGGGCTAAAACCCATAGATGCTCCATGAATGCTCCATGGTGGTTATATAACCCATGGGTCATGGAAATGAAAGGTCATGACAATTAGGATTTACATGGTGTAACCCTAATTGTAACACACTATATAAGGATCAACAGGTTCACCAAAATCGGCCACTTAAGCAAGAGTGAGAGGGCATATCCGATTTCTAAGTGTGTGACATTTATCTCAAGTCATTCCAAAAGCATTTGGTGTTGTGTGAGACATTTGAGGCATCACACTTGGGATGCTAGGCTCTCAAGGTTTTCAAGGAGTCCAAACTACTACAAGGTATGTTTCTAGTTAACTTTTATGTTTAAAAGTTTCCCACGTATGCGAGATAGGATTATGAACCTTGGAAATCAATTTTGCATGTATCTTAGTCAAACATAGATCCAAGGTTTCTAGGGTTGCATGAACACCGTAGGAGTGTTAGAATGCTCTAAACCCTACAGTGGTATCAGAGACTACGCTTGTTTGTTTGATACTTGATGCAAAATAGTGAAAAAAGTCGAAATTCTTGTTGTCTGCACATGGGACTCGCCGAGTCCATAAGGGGACTCTACGAGTCCAAGCATATATGCAACCAACTCGACGGTTAGTTCATGCACTCGATGAGTTGGTCAGGAAGAGTGCAAATTTTCGATGGTGTAATCTAATCCATTTACAATGGCTAACATCAAAATTCCATGTTTATATGTGTTCATATGTTCTTGAAATTTTGATATGAATATTCATGTTCTTATGAGTTCTTGCAAGATCATAGAAATTATGTGCTATTGATTGGTAGTTAATTCATGATCATGTTGTGTTTTAGTGGAGTCCATAACTTGTCCTCAAGTTATGGATAACCGAAGTCACTTTGTATTAAATACACTAAACGAACACATAAGTTACAAAATGAAAAGTCTTCATTTTTAATAAACAATAACTCATAATTTATGAATTGAAAAGGTTTAGTAAAATTACAAAACTTGCCCTCAAGTTTTGGAACATGTAATGTCGTCTAGTAAACTTTAGCTCCAACCCCTAGAATTTTAAAAGTTAAAATTCATCCCTTATACTTTATAATATTATAAGTTAATATATATATATATATATATATATATATATATATATATATATATATATATATATATATATATATATATATATATATATATATATATATATATATATAATATCAAGTCGTTTTACCGTTAGTAGGCCTCATTCACGAAGCCGATCTATAAGGGGGATATAAGGTTGCTGCCTTTAAAATGGCAGCTTAATGGGTGTCTACTCTCACCCACCGTTTCCTTGATCGGTGGAGGTTCGTTAGCCGAACGGGTAGGACAATGACTTAAAAATTCTCATCAAAAGCATAATGATTATTATAAAGTAACTAAATGTTTTTATAAATTCCTAATCTTAGTTAGTTTAGGAAAAATGTGAATAAGGTGCTAACCCATGAAATTACACTTTGCACTTTGATTAAGTCGTTAGTGGAGCATGTGTGGTTAACTGGTACACTAACTTGGACTTAACAAGGTAGACAAAAGGGTGACTTAAGGTTTTTCATAGGTCGATGGAGCGCGTGTGGTTAACCGGCACATCGATTGAGTGAAAAACATTAAGGATACTAAGTGATGTGCATGGTTACTTCACACCTTGTTTTGTGATCCTCGGCATCCCAGTCACAAAACATGAAGGGCACACTCAAGATTGAAACACGCAGTTGAAAAGTTCAATGACTCTCAAAAGAATCTAGGAGTTTGTAAAAACCAATTAAAACCTAATAATGTATATTTCGTTTTTCGTGGTGGAAATTGGTGAATCGTCATTCACCTACCTTTCAAATATGTTATAGCTTAGATTACAACATCCCTCTTCTAAGTTATGATATATTGTGACTGATCCTAGCCTTAATATTGCATTTGGGTGTTTTATTAAGGACTATCCTTTCATCTAAACTAAACTTGTTTTCTTCTTTTCAGGTGTCAACCAACAATGCTGCTTCTGGCTCAAACCCTAATGGCTCCTTATCTCTCATGAAACTTTGTAAAAGAGTTTGAGGACAAGGAATATGTCCTCGACAAGGAGCATAAGGTACCCAAGCTGTTTGATTCTCCTGAGGAGGTCGCTGAGTATGAGGCACATGAAAGAGATGCTACCAAAGTGGCATGGATCATGTTGGGCACTATGACAGCCGAGCTCCAAAAGTATTATGAGGACTACTATCATTTTGAGATGCACCAGGATTTGATGGAACGCTACCATCAGAGTGCTTGTCAAGAGCAATATGAAATCATCTCCTCTATGATAACAACTCGGATGAAGGATGGTGAACCCATCACAGGCCATATGTAGAAAATGCAAAGCTATGTGGATCGTTTGCTGAAGCTAAATGTGAACTTCTTTGAGGAGTTAGCAATAGTATCGTGTTATGATCAATTCTGCATGACATACTACATGAACAACGAAGAGGTTACCCTCAGCAAGTTTCAAGGACTCCTAAACAACGTTGAAACATGTCTTAAATGTAAGTCGGTTGTTACCACTTCTACTCCTACTCCAAACTCCACCCCTGTCCTGGAAATCGAGAAAGGTAGAGGGAAAAAGAGGAAGATCCCTTCGAAGGGTACCAAGGGTAAGACCCTTGATGGATCCTCTTCAAGTGGAACCAAGAAAGGTTTCGTCACTCCTTCTTCCGACCCAAAAGAGGCTGAATGCTTCTATTGCCATGAAAAGTCGCATTGGAAACCGAACTGCCCAAAGTACCATCAAGATATAAAGGATGGGAAAGTGAAACCCACCCATGCATGTATTTACACAATATTGTCTAATAACTCACCCTATTCTAAATCTTGGTGTCTTTGATACTGGTTATGGAATTCACATATGTTCTGATTTGCAGGGACTAAGAAGAAGTGAGAATGTGGAGCATGGAAAGATAAATTTGATCATGGGGAATAGGAAAGCTTCACCTGTCACCAAGATTGGAGTTTATTATTTTTTCTTAAGTAGTGGGTTTACATTAGATTTGAATAAATGTTGTTATTCTCCTGAAATGTCAAGAAATATTATTTCCTTTCATGCTTTGTACAAACAAGGGTTTACCTTTTCTTTTGATAATGAAGTTGGTGGAATAAATGCTTTCTTTAATAATGTTCTTTATTTTAAAGCATTACCTTGTGATGGTGTGTTTGAAGTTGTGTTTGTTGTAGATAACCTAGGAAATAATGTGTTGTGTAATGATTCTTTTAATAATAATAACTTGGATAAAGCATCATTACGACATTGTCGTCTTGGACATGTAAGCAAGAAACGCATAGGCCAACTCCAAAAGGATGGAGTCTTGGAGTCATTTGACCTAAAGTCAGATGATAGTTGCGAATCATGCTTACTTGGAAATAAGAAAAAGTCACCCTTTATTGGTTCTTGTGCAAGGGGTGAAGGTTTGTTGGATCTAGTGCAGACAGATGTGTGTGGACCCTTCAAAACTGCCACAAGGGATGCTAATCGTTATTATGTGCCTTTTACAGATGATTATAGTAGCTTAGTACAGAGTTCCTCGACTATCTTAAAGAATGTGGGATTGTCTCACAATTGACACCGCCCAGGACACCACAGTTGAATGGTGTGGCTGAGAGGCGTAATCGAACCTTGTTAGATATGGTTCGTTCAATGATTAGTCGGGCTTCACTACCAATCTCATTCTGTGGGTATGCCTTAGAGACTGCCACCCATATCCTTAATCTAGTCCCTACAAAGAAAGTTGTCAAAACACCTCATGCGATGTGGACCGGAAAAGTTCCTAATCTAGACCACATCAAGATTTGGGGTTGTGAGGCTTTCGTGAGGCGTGAGACTCATGATAAGCTCAAACCTCGAAATGAGAGGTGTATTTTCATCGGCTACCCACAAAAATCCTTTGGTTACCTCTTCTACAGACCCAGTGAGAATGTGGTCTTTGTAGCAATGAGGGGTGTCTTGAGAGAGAGAGAGAGAGAGAGAGAGAGAGATAGTCCATAAGCCAAGGAAACAGTGGGAGGCAAACTGACCTTGAAGAAATTCAAGACTCAAGTGGTGAAGCATCTTCAAACCCTAGTAGTCAACCTTAGGAGGAAACTCTTGTTGATCCAATTGACAAGTGTGTACCTCTGAGGCATTCCACAAGGGTTAGGAATGCACCTGAGCACTACTATGGTTTCCATATTACTGCGGAAGGTGAGACACTTATCAGTGATGAGACACTAGTAAGTCTGGATGAACCTAACAGCTATGTAGAAGCCATGGCAGGCCCCGAGTATGCTAAATGGTAAGATGCAATGGACAGCGAGATACAGTCCATGTATGGCAATCAAGTTTGGAACTTGGTTGACAATGTACTAGGTCGTAAGACAGTTAGGTGCACATGGATCTTCAAGAAGGAGTCCGACATGGATGGAAATGTACACACTTATAAGGCGCGACTGGTTGGAAAGGTTTTTTCTCAAATTCGAGGAGTTGATTATGATGACCTTTATTAGATTAATGTCTAAGTCCATAACTATAATTGGTCAGACTTGAACCGAACAGGCATGGTCCATTTGGGTTGCATGGCATCATGCATTTGGATAGACGAAAATGAGAGAAATAACACCTAAGGTTTGTTAATAAATTATAAGCTCTAATATGTTAATCAGGTTATTTAATTAGTATTGATCAAGAATTAATTCGAAATTAATTAAGTGATCAAAAGGAGACTAATTAAATATATGGGTTGATTGTGTAAATCATTCATTCTTATATATGTGGGCTTGTGATCCAAGATTCCTTACGTTGGACTAAGTCCATGGGGTGACCCATGGATACCCCATGGAGGTTAAAATCCATGGAGCATATGGAATGGGTAAAGTTATGAATTACATGGTGTAACCCTAATAGCCACCATATAAAAGAATCTGATGGTTCAAGAAATCGGCCACTATGTATGACTGAAAGGGCTAGCCGATTTTGATGAAGTGTGGATTTCTCTGTAATCCATTCCAAGTGTATTTGGTGTTTTGTGAACCATTTGAGGTGTCACACTTGGGGCACTAGGCACTCAAGTTTCATGAAGACATTCTACATCAAAGAGGTATGTAATTCTAACTTAATATATTCATATTGATCAATGTTATTATGCTAGTTAGGATGAATACTTTGGAAAGTTCATATTTGCATGTATAATAGAGAAAACATAGATCCAAGGTATTTAGGGTTGAATGTACACTTAGGAGTGTTAGAATGCTCAAAACCCAAAGTGGTATCAAAGCCTATGCTTGTTTTCAATTATACTTGATGCAAATTGATGAAAAATGCTGAAAAAATCGATTTTCTGGCTTTCTGGGCACTGGACTCACTGAGTCCAAGGCAAAACTCACCCTACTCGTCGAGTAGGTTGATACACTCGATGAGTAGGAGCCCCAGACATCATACTTTCGAGTTTTTTTTTGGCTAGAAATGGACTAGGAACATTACCCTAAGCTGTTTTTGGACTTATAAACTTGTTTCTGATGTGGTAATGTTCATGCTAATCCAATCTCAAAGATAATTGTCAATAGATTCATGTTTTGTATTAGTTTAGTGATTAGGCTAATTACATGAAAAAGTTTGATTTGAATTATCTTGTTCTTATGAGTTGCTTAGATTAATAGAAAAGTTAATTGATTATGTGTTTTCAATCCATTTTAATCTAAGAGTTGATTCTAATATGTGCTTTTGTAACTTGCCCTCAAGTTATATGAAACATCACATTTAAGTTTCATAAAACTCATTAAAGTTGGCAATGGTTACAAAAAATGAAGAGTCTTGTCCTCAAGTTATGGTGGTTCAAGAGTCACTTCATTAAGTAAGAAAATGTGTAACCTTAATTACTTCCCTAAGTTACAAAATAAAGAAAAAGGTACGTTTTTTATTAGTTTAAAGTCTTCCATAACTTGTACTCAAGTTATGGAACTTGAAGAGTGTTTTATTTAAAACTACTTTAAACACATAAGTTATGGAATTAATTAGTTTTGAATAGTTTCAAAACTTGCCCTCAAGTTTTGGAATTTGAAAAGTTTTCACTTATGAATACTTTAATTCCAAGTTAGCCCTTAGAATTTTAAATGTTAAAATTCAACCCTTATACTTTATAATATTATAATTTAATAATACTTATTTATATGTATAAGAGCAAGTCAGTCTTACTATTAGTAGGCGTCATTCATGAAGCCGGTCTACAAGGGGGTATAGGGTTACTACCTATAAAATGACAGTTTAATGGGTGTCCACTCTCACCCACCGCTTCCTTGACTGGTGGAGGTTCGTTAGCCGAACGGGTAGGACAAGGACAAGAATTCCCCCTTCATTAAAAGTATTAATTATAAATACTATGTAACTAAACTCATATTAATACCCAATCTTAGTTACTTAGGAAAAATGTGAATAAGGTGCTAACCCATGAAATTACACTTTGCACTTTGTTTAAGCCGTTAGTGGTGCTTGTGTGGTTAACCGGCACACTAACCTGGACTTAAAAAGGTAGGCAAAGGGTAACTTAATATTTATCATAGTATCGGTGGAGCGTGTGTGGTTAACCGGCACATCGATTAAGGGATAAATATTAAGGGTGTTGGATTAATGTCTAAGTCCATAACTATAATTGGTGAGACTTGACCTGACCCGACATGGTCCATTTTGGTTGCATGACATCATGTATTTGGATAGACTATAATGAGAGAAATAACACTTAAGGTTTGTTAATATATTATAAGTTCTAATATATTAATAAGGTTATTTAATTAGTGTTGCTCAATAATTAATTTGGAATTAATTTAGTGATCAAAAGGAGACTAATTAAATATATGGGTTGATTGTGTAAATCATTCATTCTTATATATGTGGGCTTATGATCCAAGATTCCTTATGTTGGACTAAGTCCATGGGGTGACCCATGGATACTCCATGGAGGTTAAAATCCATGGAGCATAAGGAATGGGTAAAGTCATGAGTTACATGGTGTAACCCTAATAACTACCATATAAAAGAATCTCATGGCTCAAGAAATCATGCACTATGTGTGAGGGTGAGGACTAAACGATTTCAAGGAGTGTTCTACATTTCTCTCAAGGTTATTCCAAAAGCAATTGATGTTGTGTGAACCATTTGAGGTGTCACACTTGGGGCACTAGGCACTCAAGCATTACGAAGATAATCTACATCAAAGAGGTATGTATTCTATCTTGTTATATTCATTGTTTTATAACTTAGATTAGGATAATACCTTGGATGTTCATATTTGCATGTATAATAGAGAAAACATAGCTCCAAGGTATTTAGGGTTGCATGTACACTTAGGAGTGTTAGAATTCTCAAAACCCAACAGTGGTATCAGAGCCAGGTTTGTTTTCTTGTTATACTTGCAAAAGTAGCTGAAAAAATCGAGATTTGATGCTGTCAGCCCAGTAGACTCGCCGAGTCCATGAATGGACTTGCCGAGTCCAAGGGAAAATGAATCAAACTCGCCGAGTTGGTTCGTGCACTCGACGGGTAGGAGCCCCAGACAGCATAAATTCGACTTTTTTGGCTGGAATTGGACTAGGAACATTACCCTAAGATGTTTTTGGACTTATAAACTTGTTTTTGATGTGGTAATGTCCATGCTAATCCAATTTCAAAGATAATTGTCAATAGATTCATGTTTTGTATTGATGGGTTTTGAGCATTCTAACACTTCCTAAGTGTACATGCAACCCTAATAACCTTGGATCTATGTTTGTCTAATTATCATGCAAAGTTGAATTCCAAGGTTATATTCCTATCTAGCATACATGGGGAACAATTTTAACTTGAATCATAGATAGAATAACATACCTTGTTGTTGCTTGTGTTCTTTGAAACCTTGTGAGCCTAGCACCCCAAGTGTGATGCCTCAAATGCTTCACACAACACCAAATGCTCTTGGAAAGACTCTTGAGATAACACACACTTCTCAAAATCGGCCAAGCCCTCTTGTTTCTTATTAGTTCCGATTTTGGTGGAGAATGGGATCCTTATATAGTGTTGACACATCTAGGGTTACACCATGTAAACCCTAATGTGTCATGACTCTTCATTTTCATGACCCATGGGTTTGTAACTCCCATGGAGCATCCATGGAGCATCCTATGGGTAGAACCCAACTTGATAATCCATGGAGCCTCTTAGCCCACTATACAAGACATGGATGAACCCATATATTTAATTAGTTAACCTTTGATCACTTAATTAATTCCAAATTAATTCTTGATCAAACTAATCAAATAATATTATTAATATATTAGAACTTATAATATATTAATAATCTCCAAGTGTTATTTCTCTCATTTAGTCTAACCAATTGCATGGTGCCATGCAACCCAAATGGACCATGCCGGGTCGGGTCAAGTACAAGCCCGAAATAGTTATGGACTTAGACACCTTATCCAACAGTCTCCCACTTGGATAAGTCTAATAACTATATCTCTAGTACTTCAGGAACCGACCGGCAATCGTAGCTCTTTCAAGGTTTCTCGGAACTGAGAAGATGATAGTACGCCATTTAAGATAAGTGATCATATAATCCTCCGTTCTAGATATCAGCCGGACAAATACATGGAACAATGTCTTACTTATTGTCCAGCAGTTGTTTCCCGATTTCTGATTTGTTTGACATAGAACTTAATTGAACACATCAACTTAGTTCTGACCGGGCCCGGTACATGGGTCAAAACAAAATCATCGAGGGGCCCAGATATCAGCTTCTAACCCAAGAAGGAACAGATAAACTTCGACTCATATGTTTGTTCTACCACTCATTGAATTACACACAAAAGTACGTTTTATAACATCGAGTTACCAATGCGGTTTCGTACAGTCAATGCATAACCAACTTGTAAGTAACAAATCATATCTCTAGGTTTGAAGACTTATATGATATTACCGTCTCACGATCACTCGAGATAGAATTCCATGAAGTGATTCCAGTGAGCGTGGGTTGAGTCCAATGCTCAGAACTTATGAGCACTCATGATTGTTGTAGCCTTGTCCAACACCTTAGACCTCTACAACCCATCATGACAGTCTTGATTCATACCTACTTCCGACATATGACCGACTGTGGAGGTTTGAATAATATGTTACACCAAACAAAATTATTCTGGAAGTCAAAACATGCAAAAGAAATATAGTAAACGATTGACAAGAGATAGCAACACTTTACTCATAAATAAAACACCTTTTATTCATCATCAAATGTCAATTACACTTTACAAATTTCTGGGTTATCTAACTACTAAAACTTATATCATCCTTCAGCCCTATGCTCCGAGCATGCTGGAGATGCTTAACCCTACTCAGTCCCTTCGTGAGGGGATCTGCTGGGTTCTCATCCGATGATACCCTCTTTGCCACGAGGAGTCCTTCTTCGATCCGATGTCTAATGAAATGGTATTTTCTGTCGATGTGTCTGGATCTCCCATGATCCCTTGGTTCCTTGGCTAAGGCAACAGCACTTTCACTATCACAGAAAATTTCCATTGGCTCTTTAATAGCTGGTACAACTCCAAGGTCTCCAATGAAGTTCTTCAGCCATATCGCCTCTTTTGCTGCTTCGCTAGCTGCAATATACTCTGATTCACAAGTAGAATCAGCCACTGTCTCTTGCTTGGAACTCTTCCAAGAAATTGCTCCTCCATTTAGGGTAAAGACCCAGCCCGACTGAGAGCGGAAATTATCCCTATCAGTCTGGAAGCTAGCATCACTATACCCTACAACTCTCAAGTCATCATTTCCACCAAGGGTAAGGACCCAGTCCTTAGTCCTCCGTAGGTACTTGAGGATATTCTTTACCGCAGTCCAGTGTGCCTTGCCAGGGTTCGCCTGATACCTGCTAACCATGCTCAAGGCAAAAGCTACATCGGGTCGAGTACACGTCATAGCATACATGATCGATCCTACAGCCGAAGCGTAAGGTGTTCGACTCATTTCTGCTATCTCAGCCTCAGTGCTAGGGCTTTGTGTCTTACTCAATCTGGTGTTACTCTGGATGGGTAACTCTCCTTTCTTGGAATCCTGCATGCTGAATCGCTTCAGCACTTTATCCAAGTAGGTACTCTGACTAAGTCCAATTAGTCTTTTACTCCGATCTCTCAAGATTCTTATCCCTAGAATATAGGCAGCTTCACCAAGGTCCTTCATAGCAAAACACTTCCCAAGCCAGGACTTAACTTCCTGCAGGGTTGGAATGTCGTTTCCTATGAGTAGTATGTCATCCACATACAATACCAAGAAGCTAACTATACTCCCACTAGCCTTGACATACACACAAGATTCATCTTCACTCCTAGAAAAGCCAAATTCCTTGACCTTTTCATCAAAGCAAAGATTCCATCTGCGAGGTGCTTGCTTCAATCCATAAATGGATTTCTCAAGCTTACACACTCTATTTGGGTACTCGTTGCTGACAAAACCCTCTGGCTGACTCATGTAAACATCTTCAGCCAACTTCCCATTAAGGAAAGCGGTTTTGACATCCATCTGCCATATTTCATAATCATGAAACGCAGCTATGGCTAACAGAACCCGAATAGACTTAATCTTGGCTACTGGAGAAAAGGTCTCATCATAGTCCACTCCAGGAATTTGAGAGAAGCCCTTTGCAACCAGTCTAGCCTTATAAGTGTGTACTTTACCATCCATGTCGGTCTTCTTCTTGAAGACCCATTTGCACCCTACTGTCTTACGACCTGGTACATTCTCAACCAAGTTCCAAACTTGATTGTCATACATGGATTGTATCTCGCTATCCATAGCCTCTTTCCATTTAGCAGACTCGGGGCCTGCCATGGCTTCCTCGTAGCTGTTAGGGTCATCTTGACTTACTAGTGTTTCATCACTAATAAGTGTCTCACCTTCTGCAGTAATATGGAATCCATAGTAATGCTCAGGTGCACTCCTAACTCTCGTGGAACGTCTCAGAGGTACAGATTTGTCAATTTGCTCAACAGGAGTTTCCTCCTCAAGTTGAGGGCTAGAGTTTGAAGTTCCTTCACCGCTTGACTCTTGAATTTCTTCAAGATCAATTTGCCTCCCACTGTCTCCTTGGCTTATAAACTCTCTTTCTCGAAAGAATCCTCTTCTTGCTACAAAGACCACATTGTCACTAGGTCTGTAGAAGAGGTAACCAAAGGAATGCTGTGGGTAGCCGATGAAAATACACCTCTCGCTTCGAGGTTCGAGCTTATCATGAGTCTCGCGTCTCACGAAAGCCTCGCAACCCCAAATCTTGATGTGGTCTAGTTTAGGTACTTTACCAGTACACATCTCGTGAGGAGTTTTGGCAACTTTCTTTGTAGGGACTAGATTGAGGATATGGGCGGCAGTCTCTAAGGCATACCCCCAGAATGAGATTGGTAGCGTAGCTCGACTCATCATGGAACGAACCATATCCAATAAGGTTCGATTACGCCTCTCAGCCACCCCATTCAACTGTGGTGTCCTGGGAGGTGTCAATTGTGAGACTATCCCACATTCCCTTAGATAGTCGAGGAACTCTGAACTAAGATACTCACCACCACGATCGGATCGAAGCATCTTAATGTTCCTGCCCAATTGATTCTCGACTTCCTGTTTAAATTCCTTAAACCTCTCGAAAGTCTCTGACTTATGCTTGATCAAGTAGACATATCCATATCTACTATAATCATCAGTAAAAGTCAAATAATAACGATTAGCATCCCTTGTGGCATGTTTGAATGGTCCACACACATCCGTGTGTATAAGGTCCAACAAACCTTCACCCCTCTCACATGAACCTGTGAAGGGTGACTTTGTCATTTTTCCAAGTAAGCATGATTCGCAACTATCATCTGACTTTAGGTCAAACGACTCCAAGACTCCATCTTTTTGGAGTTGGCCTATGCGTTTCTTGCTTATATGTCCAAGACGACAATGCCATAATGATGCTTTATCCAAGTTATTATTAGTAGAATCAATACACAAAACATTATTTCCCAAGTTATCTACAACAGATACAGCTTCATACACACCATCACAAGGTAATGCTTTAAAATAAAAGACATTATTATAGAACACATCTATAGAACCAACTTCATTATTAAATGAAAAGGTAAACCCTTGTTTGTACAAAGCATGAAAGGAAATAATATTTCTTGCCATTCCTGGCGAATAACAACACTTATTCAAATCTAAACTAAACCCACTACTTAGCGATAAAGTATAAACTCCAATCTTGGTAACAGGTATAACTTTCCTATTCCCCATGATCAAGTTTATCCTTCCTTGCTCCACATCCTCACTTCTTCTTAGTCCCTGCAAGTCACAACAAATGTGAATACCACAACCGGTATCAAGGACCCAAGAATTAGAATGGTGTGAGTTATTAGAAATGATAGTGTAAATACCTGCATGGTTGGGTTTAACTTTCCCATCCTTCACATCTTGCTGGTATTTTGGGCAGTTCCGCTTCCAATGGGCTTTTTCATGGCAATAGAAGCATTCAGCCTCTTTTGGGTCAGAAGAAGGAGTAACGAAACCTTTCTTGGTTCCACTTGAAGAAGAGCCATCAAGGGTCCGAACCTTGGTACCCTTAGAAGAGCTCTTTCTCTTCCTCCCTCGACTTTTCCCGATTGCCAAAACCGGAGTAGAGTTTTGAGTAGGAGTGATAGCAACCGACTTCCCCTTAAGACCTGTTTCTGCGGTCTTGAGAAGTCCCTGAAGTTTGCTGAGAGTGACTTCTTCCTTGTTCATGTGATATGTCATGCGGAATTGATCATAGCACGATGGTAAGGAATGCAAAATAATATCTATTGCAAGATCCTCCGGGAAGTTCACATTAAGCTTCAGCAAACGATCCACATACCTTTGCATTTTCTGCATGTGGCTCGTGACGGATTCCCCGTCCTTCATCATGGTTGTTATCATGGAGCAGATGATTTCATACCTCTCTTGTCTTGCACTTTGATGGTATCTTTCCATCAAATCTTGGTGCATGTCATAAGGGTAGAAATCCTCATAAGACTTTTGGAGCTCCGCTGTCATCGTGGCCATCATGATGCAAGCCACTTTCGTAGCATCCCTTTCATGTGCCCGAAATTCAGCGATCTCCTGAGGAGTTGCAGTGGACTCATTAATCTCCTTAAGCTCCTTGTCAAGGACATATTCTTTGTCCTCGTAGCGGGTAATCATCCTGATGTTTCTGATCCACTCATTGAAGTTGGATCCATCAAAGGTGACTTTCCCACACAAGTTCATAAGGGAAAAGGAGCCATTAGGATTAGAGCCAGAAGCATTGTTGAAAGACATCTGAAGGAAGGAGGACAAGATTAGTTTAGATATAAGAGAGTCCTTAATAAAACACCCAAATGTAATATTAAGGCTAGGATCCAATCACAATATAATATAACTTAGAAGAGGTATGCCGTAATCTAAGCTATATCATATTTGAAAGGTAGGTGAATGACGATTCACCAATTTCCACCACGAAAACCGCAATATTTTAGTATTAGGTTTTGAATGGTTCTTAGAAATTCCTAGATTCTTTGAGATTCAATGAACTTTTCAAAGGCATGTTTCAATCTCGAGTGTGCCCTCCAGGTTTTGTGACTGGGATGCCGAGGATCACAAAACGAGGTGTGAAGTAACCATGCAAATCACTTGGTACCCTTAAAGTTTATCACTCAATCGATGTGCCGGTTAACCACACGCGCTCCATCGATACTATAATAAACCCTAAGTCACCCTTTACCTACCTTGTTAAGTCCAAGTTAGTGTGCCGGTTAACCACACACGCTCCACCAACGACTTAATCAAAGTGTAAAGTGTAATTTCATGGAATAGCACCTTATTCACATTTTTCCTAAAGTAACTAAGATTGGGAATTTAATAAAATATTTAGTTACTTTATAATATTCATCATACTTTGAATGAGAATTAACAAGTCCTTGTCTTACCCGTTCGGCTAACGACCCTCCACCGATCAAGCAAGCGGTGGGTGAGAGTGGACACCCATTAAGTCACCATTTTATAGGCAACAACCTTATACCCACCTTATAGACCGGCTTCGTGAATGAGGCGTACTAGCGGTAAGACGACTTTGTTCTTATACATATATATATATATATAATTATTAAATCATAATAATATAAGTATAAGGGTTGAATTTTAACTTTTAAAATTCTAGGGGTTGGAACTAAAGTTTTACTTAACTTTACTTGTTCCAAAACTTGAGGGCAAGTTTTGTAAACTTTCAAAACTTTTCATTTCTTGTAACTTATGAGTTTAATAGAGTAATAAAATGAGGACTTTTCATTTTTCTAACTCTTGTGTTCTTTTAATGGTTTTTTAATCCAAGGGACTTTTGGTTTTCCATAACTTGAGGACAAGTTATGGACTCCATTAAAACACATTATGATCATGAATTAATCTACCACATAGGTTACAAATAATTCCTATGATCATCTAAACATCATAAGAACAAGAACATGAATATGAACACTTTCAAGAATCAAAATCACATTTAATCTTTGTAATTTTGATAATTTGTTGTTGTAAATGAGTTAGAAAAGACATTACACCTTCTAAAATAAGTTTTCAAGTACCAAAACATTTTAGGGTAATGATTCTAATCCATTTCCAGCAACACAAGTCGAAATTCTGCACTCTGTCGACCCTACTCGCCGAGTGCATAAACCTACTCGCCGAGTAGGTTGAAGATACACATGAACTCGTCGAGTCCTCCCCATGGACTCGCCGAGTCCATCAGTCAGACAGCAAGATTTTCGACTTTCTTCAACTTTTAAGCACAAATAACAAACAAACAAGCCTAGGCTCTGATACCACTGATGGGTTTTGAGCATTCTAACACTTCCTAAGTGTACATGCAACCCTAATAACCTTGGATCTATGTTTGTCTAATTATCATGCAAAGTTGAATTCCAAGGTTATATTCCTATCTAGCATACATGGGGAACAATTTTAACTTGAATCATAGATAGAATAACATACCTTGTTGTTGCTTGTGTTCTTTGAAACCTTGTGAGCCTAGCACCCCAAGTGTGATGCCTCAAATGCTTCACACAACACCAAATGCTCTTGGAAAGACTCTTGAGATAACACACACTTCTCAAAATCGGCCAAGCCCTCTTGTTTCTTATTAGTTCCGATTTTGGTGGAGAATGGGATCCTTATATAGTGTTGACACATCTAGGGTTACACCATGTAAACCCTAATGTGTCATGACTCTTCATTTTCATGACCCATGGGTTTGTAACTCCCATGGAGCATCCATGGAGCATCCTATGGGTAGAACCCAACTTGATAATCCATGGAGCCTCTTAGCCCACTATACAAGACATGGATGAACCCATATATTTAATTAGTTAACCTTTGATCACTTAATTAATTCCAAATTAATTCTTGATCAAACTAATCAAATAATATTATTAATATATTAGAACTTATAATATATTAATAATCTCCAAGTGTTATTTCTCTCATTTAGTCTAACCAATTGCATGGTGCCATGCAACCCAAATGGACCATGTCGGGTCGGGTCAAGTACAAGCCCGAAATAGTTATGGACTTAGACACCTTATCCAACATGTATTAGTTTAAGGTTTAGACTAATTACATGAAAAAGTTTGATTTGAATTATCTTCTTCTTATGAGTTGCTTAGATTAATAGAAAAGTTGATTGATTATGTGTTTTCAATCCAAATTTATCTAAGAGTTGATTCTAAAATTTGTTTTTGTAACTTGTCCTCAAGTAAAATGAAAAGTCACTTTTAAGTTTCATAAAACTCATAAAAGTTGGCAAAGGTTACAAAATGAAGAGTCTTGTCTCATTGAATGGTTTTATGATTTCATAACTTGTCCTCAAGTTATGGAAGCTCAAGAGTCACTTCATTAAGTAATAAAATGTGTAACCTTAATTAATTCCATAAGTTATAAAATAAAGATAAGTTAATTCTTTTATTAGTTTAAAGTGTTCCATAACTTGTCCTCAATTTATGGAACTTGAAGAGTTTTTGGATTAAAACTACTTTAAACACATAAGTTATGGGATTAATTAGTTTTGAATAGTTTCAAAACTTCCCCTCAAGCTTTGGAATTTGAAGACTTTTCTCTTATGAATACTTTAATTCCATTTTAGCCCTTAGAATTTTAAAAAGTAAAAATTCAACCCTTATACTTTATAATGTTATAAGTTAATAATCTTTGTATATATATATATATATATATATATATATATATATATATATATATATGTATATATATATATATATATATATATATATATATATATATATATATATATATAAGAGTAAAGTTAGTCTTACCGTTACTAGGCCTCATTCACGAAGCCGGTCTATAAGGGGGGCATAAGGTTACTGCCTATAAAATGGCAGTTTAATGGGTGTCCACTGTCACCCACCGCTTCCTTGACCGGTGGAGGGTCGTTAGCCGAACGGGTAGGACAAGGACTAGAATCTCCCTTCATTAAAAGTATTAATGATAAATACTAAGTAACTAAACACTTAGAAATACCCAATCTTAGTTACTTAGGAAAATTTGAATAAGGTTCTAATCCATGAAATTACACTTTGCACTTTGTTTAAGTCGGTTAGTGGAGCGTGTGTGGTTAACCGGCACACTAACTCGTATTTAACAAGGTAGGCAAAGGGTAACTTAATGTTTATCATAGTATCGATGGAGTGTGTGTGGTTAACTGGCACATCGATTGAGGGGTAAACACTTACGGGTACCAAGTAATTTGCATGGTTACTTCACACCTTGTTTTTTGATCCTCGGCATCCCAGTCACAAAACCTGAAGGGCACACTCGAGATTGAAACATGCCATTGAACAGTTCAATGAATCTCAAAACATGTAGGAGTTTCAAATCCAATTAAAACCTAATAATACATTTCGTTTATCTTGGTGGAAATTGGTGAATCGTCATTCACCTACCTTCAAATATTTTATAGCTTGGATTTCGACATCCCTCTTCTAAGTTATAAAATAGTTTGTAGGGTCCTAGCCTTAATATTTCATATTGGGTGTTATATTAACGACTTTAAATCAACTATCTTGAATATCTCCGAAATGATGTCTGGTTTAGACATTTATGGTCTTCCCAAATCTCTTGAAACAAGCTTTCCTAAATGAAGATGATGTCCCATGCAAATCATACTTCTTTCACCTCCTCCATATATTTTCCCTAACCCACAAGTTCAAGGTCACTTAAGCCCTATTGGCAAGGCAAGGTCTAGGTGTGATCACATCCTTGAGATGTAGTCACATATTGACAAGCCGGGAGAGTTGGGTGTCAAAGTCTTGAGAACGTTGGTGGCCCAATCACTTTCTAAGTCATATATTGAGTTCCTTTGGGACTCCTATGAAACAGACTATGACAAGACCCTTAATGATCTTATTTATTTGCTAAGATCAACTTGCTAAAACTTTATGGACATTGACAATGATGACATTGGATATCTAGTATTGCTCTCTCTTCCCAGTGGAAGGGGACCGCCCATAGTCAACTCGGTTGACCAAATGGTAAAGAGAAAGGCTAAGTCTATGATAGTCCTACGTACCATTGCCAAAGGGTCCATATGTTAAGTTGCCATAGGAATGGGCATCAGTTGCAAAGCTGCCAAATTTATCTAAGGATGTTAAAGTCAATAAGTTTGACTCTACTTTAGCTAAAGTCCACTATCTAACTCTGCTAAGTTTCTATTATGAGATTCTTGATACATGATGTGACTGGGTCACATGATGATGTTTTAAGAATCAAAGAGAACTGAAGAAACTTAAAGAAAGAATATGTTGAATCTGATCGCGTAGATGGATTTCTATCGTATAGTTTAAAGATTGGATTCTTGAGCTACTTCTTAGGAGTTATGATATTTTTGCTTAGGAATAGACAACAACAAGTTTTCATATGGATTGTAAGGATAAGTTTTTGTTGCTTATAAGATTCCATTAAGTGCAAGAGTGGAAATATGAAGTTGATTCTTTCATTTGTGGTAGTATCTAAATTTACCAAATAAGGAAAGATTCTCATCACCCAATTTTCAGTTGGATAGAAACTTGGAATCATGCAAGTTGTAAAGCATCATGAATGAGAACTTTCAAGCATTGGAAAAAATTAAGACTAACTACTTGTTCGCATGGATGTGTGAGTCAAGTAACGGACTAAGGGATGAGTACACATTCTTGTGCACTTATTAAGTCCACCACAAAAGATCGATAAGACTATTCGTCATGATTTACTTAAGTTCAGTAAATATGCTTATACTTACAAGCTTAAGTGTAATTCTGAGACATTGGAAAAGGTTCCAATGTATGGCAGAGCGAATAAGAAGAATCAACTTAGGCAGAAAGATAAAAGTTTCTCGAATCTGAAAAGATAGGAGAGTACTTTAGTATAAGTTTTGTGATCATCTTAATGATTAAGAAACCATAGCACAATTAGCTCTCTAAGTAAATCTTAGTGCATTCTTATGACTAAGAAGAGGAACTTGAATTGTTGAAATGGTTAAATCAAGAATATGAGTCATACTTCGTTCCAATACAAGTCCTAGAGTCATACTCCAAGATTGTAATTTGAGTGACATGTCTTAAAGAAGGTTTAAAACACTTGTCAAATGAAAGAGTAAAAGTTTTCTACTCTTGTACATTTGAGATTGGTAAGTTGTGATGCTTTGGATCAAACAAAGACCAACTTAGGCCAATTGTGTGAAGTGTTTGTCTTGATTAGAATCCACACTATCTCTTGAATATCTGACAAGAGAGTCTTATATGTCAAGAGGACAGTGGGAGTCTTCAAGGTCTTGAAAGTCTCAAGAACTAATCAAGAATAAAACCTGAAGTTCTTCACTAGCACACGACTTGAGGTTTACCACCTATCGCGTTGACATATTCTGTGCCCATTCCAATTAAAGTTGGCTTTTCATATGAGTTCTTAGAGTTCTCAATTTGTTGCACAACAACTTGGAAGCAATGGTAGGCCCTTGAGCTGCCAGGTGGCAAGAAATTAAGATTGAGTTCAGTCCATATGAGTTTGGATTTGTCATTATCCTTGTCTTGTGACTATGGTTTTGACAATTCACATGGATAGTACCTCATACACCATGAAAATCCAGGTGTCATATGGTTTCTCTCCGATTCATGAAAATGATGGTGAGGAAGCACTTTCACTAAGTAGATTATAGCTTGATAGCAATTGCGATATTTGCATTCTCAAAGTCGTTAGTGGAGCGTGTGTGATTAACCGGCACACTAACCTGGACTTGTGAGAAGTGGAAAAAAGGTCTAACCATTATGATTATGGCATCCCTCTTCATAATTGTTTAGACACACAAGTGTGATATCTAAGGGAAGGTGTATGATTTTGATGAAGTTTTATCGAAACAATTTAGTATCAGAAATCTGAACTTTGGTAAGAAAGTCAGTTGATTTTTGAGTACATGTCAAAGCTAGTGGGAGCATAAGTGTTATGCTAATAATCATCATGTTAGTGGGAGCATGATAATTATGATAAGTATTGCAAGTTAGCAATGTTAATTATAGAAAACAAAAGGTTTCAATTGGGAATAAGTTGTTTTGCTATAATTAAGGGAGGTGAAATTATACTTCATCTCAAATCTAAAAGCTTATATTGAGGTTTTAATCATATTTAGTCAAGAATATATATATGAATGTTATGTTGGAATGGCTCAACATAAGAAAATTCTATATATGGGTCCATTATTTGCGTTCGAAAATTCAATTATGATTATGGCATCCCTTTTCATAATCTGAATTATGAGAACTTGGCAAATAGAAATGGAAATGTTATAGCAAAAGACCAGTTTAGTCTTTATGTGAGACATCATGAATCGTGTCCCATATGCTTCGGATATAAGATCAATTACATGTGTTATATTCATCCTTTCTAAAATTTTCCAAATGCCTAGGTCATTAAGAAGGGAAAAGGTCTAGAATTGGATATGACTAAAAGGATTAAACAATTGTTGAGGACAATCTAAGGTTTACCAAAGATTGGTTGCTCAAGGACAATTGGAAGTATAGTGATAATTCTGGAAGGACCATATTGACATAATCTGTAAAGAGGCAACTCTTGTTCAGAAGTGATAGTCAAAATGGAATATGGAAATGTTTCAAAGTTAAAAATTGTTCAACCTATGTAAGATTAGGAAAATTAATGCAGAAAGGATGTTTCCAAGGAGGTGATCTCCTTTGGAATACTCTGTAATGATTGTTGCCAAGTTTTTGTGAATTTGTGCATAATCATTACAAGAGGATCAATACATATAAGTTTAGAATCTAACAGATTTCAGTAAATGGCATGAATTTGGAATTCTTGCATTTGCCGTAAGGATTTGGGACTGTGAAAGAGGATCATTGGAGTTATGTTCAATTTATCTAATTCACAAAATGAAGATCATACACAAACATAGTATGCATACTTGGTGTGTGGCATGACTAGTGTTTAGAAAACATAGTGTACATGCTTGGAGCATGGGACTACTATTCTTTTAAATTCAAGAATAAAGTTGATAGCTAAAATAGTATACAATGAATAATGTGTAATCATATGGTGTAAATAAAAGGTGTTTTATTTATATTAATAGGTTTTGATACCATATTTGATTCAATTATTTTTGTGTTTCATTTTGCATGTTTTGACTTCCAGAATAAACTAGGTCATTATTCTGGATGACTAAGTTTTTCAAACCATCCACAGTCGGTCATGTGTTGGAAGTAGATATGAATCAAGAATGTCATGGGTTGGGTTTGTAGAGGTCTAAGTTGTTGGACAAGGTGGTGCTACAACACTCATGAGTGCTCATAAGTTCTGAGTATTGGATTCAACCCGCGCTCATTGGAATCACTTAATGGATTTTATCACAAGCGATCATGAGACGATAAAATCTTATATTCTTCAAACCTAGAGATATGAGTTGTTACTATGAGTTGGTTGTACATTGATTGCACGAAAATGCATTTGGTAACTCGGTGTTATAAAACGTGCCTTTTTGTATGATTCAACAAGTAGTAGAACAAGCCATATGAGTCGAGGTTTATCCATTCCTTTTACCTTCGGGATAAAAGCGATATCTGTGGGCCCCTCGATGATTTGATGATGATAAATGGAAGTGCTCGGCCGGACCAGGACTGATTTGATTTGTTCAATTAATCAATCGTCATAAATCGGAAATCGGGAAACAACAAATGGACAGAGAGAATGATTTATAATCCATGTCTCAGTCGATATGATATCTAGAATGGAGGAATATATGATCCCTTATCTAATGGACAAGTCATTGATAAAGGTTAGAGTTCGACAAAAGCTTTTGAGAGCTATGATTGCCAGTCGGTTCTTCAAGTCATACGCAATAATAGTTTTAGACTTATCCAAATGGGAGACTGTTGGATTAATGTCTAAGTCCATAACTATAATTGGTAAGACTTGACCCGACCCGACATGGTCCATTTGGGTTGCACGGCAACATGCATTTGGATAGACTATAATGAGAGAAATAACACTTAAGGTTTGTTCATATATTATAAGTTCTAATATATTAATAAGGTTATTTAATTAGTATTGATCAAGAATTAATTTGGAATTAATTAAGTGATCAAAAGGAGACTAATTAAATATATGGGTTGATTGTGTAAATCATTCATTCTTATATATGTTGGCTTATGATCTAAGATTCCTTATGTTGGACTAAGTGCATGGGGTGATCCATGGATACTCCATGGAGGTTAAAATCCATGGAGCATAAGGAATGGGTAAAGTCATGAGTTACATGGTGTAACCCTAATAGCCACCATATAAAAGAATCCCATGGCTCAAGAAATCAAGCACTATGTGTGAGGGTGAGGGCTAAACAATTTCAAGGAGTGTTCTACATTTCTCTCAAGGTTATTCCAAAAGAAATTGATGTTGTGTGAACCATTTTGTTGGATTAATGTCTAAGTCCATAACTATAATTGGAAAGACTTGACCCAACCCGGCATGGTCCATTTGGGTTGCATACCATCATGCACTTGGATAGACTATAATGAGAGAAATAAGACACTTATGGTTATTAATATATTATAAGTTCTAGTATATTAATAATAAGAATAATAGGACTATTTAATTAGTATTGATCAAGAATTAATCTAGGATTAATTAAGTGATCAAAAGAAGACTAATTAAATATATGGGTTGTTTGTGTAAATCATCCATACTTGTATAGTGGGCTAATGCTCCATGGATAATCAAGTTGGGCTAAAACCCATAGGATGGTCCATGGATGCTCCATGGTGTATTTGTACCCATGGATCATGGAAATGAAAGGGCATGTCAATTAGGGTTTACCTGGTGTAATCCTAACTATATAAGTATCTTATTCTTGACCAAAATCGGCCACTAGAGTGAGAGTAAGAAAGGGCTAGTCGATTTCATGAGTTGTAGAATTCTTTCAAGTTATTCTAAGTGTTTTGGTGATTGTGATTCCATTTGAGGCTTCCACACTATTGGGGCTAGGCACTCAAGCTTCATGAAGACTTTCTACATCAAAGAGGTATGTATTCTATCTTGTTACACTCATTGTTTTGTATGCTAGATTAGGATAGTACCTTGGAAGTTCTTATTTGCATGTATAATAGAGAAAACATAGATCCAAGGTATTTAGGGTTGCATGTACACTTAGGAGTGTTAGAATGCTCAAAACCCTACACATTTGAGGTGTCACACTTGGGGCACTAGGCACTCAAGCTTTATGAAGATAATCTACATCAAAGAGGTATGTATTCTATCTTATTATATTCATTATTTTATAGCTTAGATTAGGATAATACCTTGGATGTTCAAATTTGCATGTATAATAGAGAAAATGTAGATCCAAGGTATTTAGCATTGCATGTACACTTAGGAGTGTTAGAATGCTCAAAACCCAACAAAGGGTACCCAGTATATTTGCATGGTTACTTCACACCTTGTTTTTTGATCCTCGGCATCCCAGTCACAACACCTGAAGGGCACACTCGAGATTGAAACATGCCATTGAAAAGTTCAATGAATCTCAAAGATCTAGGAGTTTCAAAACAAATTAAAACCTAATAATACATTTCATTTATCTTGGTGGAAATTGGTGAATCGTCATTCACCTACCTTAAAATATTTTATAGCTTGGATTACGACATCCCTCTTCCAAGTTATAAAAGTATTGTGTTGGGTCCTAGCCTTAATATTTCATATTGGGTGTTATATTAAGGACTTTAAATCAACTATCTTGAATATCTCCCAAAAGATGTCTGGTTTAGACATCTATGATCTTCCCAAATCTCTAGAAACAAGCTTTCCTAAATGAAGATGATGTCCTATGGAAATCATACTTCTTTCACCTCCTCCAATTATTCTCCCTAACCCACAAGTTCTTCAAAAGTTTAAGGTCACTCAAGCCCTATTGGCAAGGAAAGGTCTAGGTGTGATCACATCTTGGAGATGTAGTCACATATTGACAAGCCAGGAGAGTTGGGTGTTAAAGTCTTGAGAAAGTTGGTGGCTCAACTACTTTCTAAGTCACATAGTGAGTTCCTTTAGCACTCCTATGAAAAAGATTATGACAAGACCCTTAATGATCTTATCTATTTTCTAAGATCAACTTCCTAAAACTTTTGGACATTGACAATAATGACATTGGATATCCAGTAAAGCTCTCTCTTCCTAATGGAAAGGGATCGACCATAGTCAACTTGGTTGACCAAATGGTAAAGAGAAAGGCTAAGTCTGTGATAGTCCCATGTTCCATTACCAAATCATCCATATCTTAAATTGCCAAAGGAATGGGAATTGGTTGCGAAGCTGCCAATTTACCTAAGGGTGTTAAGGTCAATAAGTTTGACTCTACTTCAGGTAAAGTCCACTATCTAACTCTGCTAAGTTTCTATTATGAGATTCTTGATACATGATGTGAATGGGTCACATGGTGATGTTTTAAGAATCAAAGAAAAGTGAAGAAACTTAAAGAAAGAATATGCTGAATCTGATCGCGTAGATGGATTTCTATCGCATAGGTTGAAGATCGGATTCTTGGGCTACTTCTTAGGGGTTATGAGATATTTCATAGAAATAGATAACAATAGGTTTTCATATGGATTGTAAAGATAAGTTTTTTCCACAAAGTTTTAAAATAAAACGAAATTTTTTATTTTATTTATTTTATGTATCCTTACAACGACGTTTGTGAAAAAATTGTTGCCTATAAGATTTCACTGATAGCAATATTGGAAAGTGAATTTAATTCTCTCATTTGTAGTAATGTCTAAATTTACCAAAGAACGAAAGATTCTCGTCACCCAAGGTTCAGTTGGATAGAGACTTGGAATCATGCAAGTTGTATAGCATGATGAATGAGAGCTTTCAAGCATTCGAAAAATTAAGACTAACTACTTGTTCACATGGATGTGTGAGTCAAGTGAAGGACTAAGGGATCGAGTACACATTCTTGTGCACTGATTAAGTCGACCACAAAAGTTCGATAAGACTATTCGTCATGATTTACTTAAGTTCATCAAATATGGTTATACTTACAAGTTTAAGTATAATTTTGAAACATTGGAAAAGTTTCAATGTAAGACAGAGCGAATAAGAAGAATCAACTTAGGCAGAAAGATAAAAGTTCTCAAATCTGAAAAGATGGCAGAGTACTTTAGTATTAGTTTTTATGACCATCTTAATGATTAAGAAACCATATCACAACTAGTTCTCTAAGGAAGAGGAATCTTGAATTGTTGAAATGGTTAAATCAAGAAGATGAGTCATACTTCGTTCCAATACAAGTCTTAGATTCATACTCCAAGATTGTAACTTGAGTGACATGTCTTAAAGAAAGTTTAAAACACTTATCAAATGTAAGAGTAAAAGTTTTCTACTGTTGTACATTTGAAATTGGTAAGTTGTGATGTTTTGGATAAAACAAAGACCAACTAAGGCCAATTGTGTGAAGTGTTTGTCTTGATTAGAATCCACACTAACTCTTGAATATCTGACAAGAAAGTCTTATATGTCAAGAGGACAGTGGGAGTCCTAAAGGTCTTGAAAGTCTCAAGAACTAATCAAGAATAAAACCTGAAGTTCTTCACTAGCACACGACTTGAGGTTCATAACCTATCGTGTTGACATATTTTCTGCCCATTCCAATTAAAGTTGGCTTTGCATATGAGTTCTTAGAGTTCTCAATTGGTTGCACAATAAATTGGAAGCAATGGCAGGCCCTTGAGCTGCCATGTGGCAAGAAATTAAGATTGAGTTCAGTCCATATGAGTTTGGATTTCTCATTATCCTTGTCTTGTGACTATGGTTTTGACAATTCATATAGACAAGAATACATACACCATTAAATCTAAGTGTCATAAGGTTTCTCTCCGATTCATGAAAATGATGCTGAGGAAACACTTTCACTAAGTAGATTTTAGCTAGATAGCAATTGTGATATTTGCATTCTCAAAGTTGTTAGTGGAGCGTGTGTGGTTTACCGGCACACTAACATGGACTTATGAGAAGTGGTAAAGGTCTAAACAGTCAAGACTATGATTACGGCATCCCTTTTCATAGTTCTTAAAATTGTTTAGACACACCTGTGAGTTATCTAAGATAAGGTGTATGATTATGATAAAGTTTTATCATAGAAATCTAGTATCAGAAATCTGAACTTTGGTAAGAAAGTCAATAAAGTATTCATTTCTAGAAGTCCAGCTGATTTCTAAGTACATGTTAAAACTTGTGGGAGCATAAGTGTTATGCTAATAATCATCATGTTAGTGGGAGCATGATAAATATGATAAGTATTGCAAGTTAGCAATGTTAATTATAGAAAACAAACAATTTCAATTGGGAAAGAGTTGTTTTGCTATAATTAAGGGAGAGGAAATTATACTTCATCTCAAATCTAAAAGCCTTTGAGGTTTTAATCGTATTTAGTCAAGGATATATATATGAATTTCATGCTGGAATGGCTCAACATAAGGAAATTCTGTATATGGGTCCATTATTTGCGTTCTAAAATTAGATTATGATTACGACATCCCTTTTCATAATCTGAATTATGAGAACTTGGCAAATAGAAATGGAAATGTTATAGCAAAAGACTGGTTTAGTCTTTATGTGAGACATCATGAATCATGTCCCATATGCTTCAGATATAGGATTGATTACATGTGCTATATTCATCCTTTCTAAAATTTTCCAAATTCCTGGGGCATTAAGAAGGGAAAAGGTCTAGAATTGGATATGACTAAAAGGATTAAACAATTGTCGAAGACAATCTAAGGTTTACCAAAGATTGGTTGCTCAAGGACATTTGGAAGTATAGTGATAATTCTGGAAGGACCATATTTACATAATCTGTAAGGAGGAAACTCTTGTTCAGAAGTGATAGTTAAAATGGAATCTGGAAATGTTTCAAAGTTAGAAATTATTCAATCTGTGTAAGATTAGGAAACTTAATGCAAGAAGGTTGTTTCCATGGAGCTGATCTTCCTTTGGAATGCTCTGTAATGGTTGTTGTCAAGCCTTTCTGACATTGTGCATAATCATTACAAGAGTATCAATGCATATAAGTTTAGAATCTAACAAATTTCAGTAAATGGCATGAATTTGGAATTCTAGCACATGCAGTAAGGATTTGGGACTGTGAAAAGAGGATCAGTAAAGTTATGTTCAGTTGATCTATTTCACAAAGTAAAGATCATAGACAATCATAGTATGCATACTTGGTGTGTGGCATGACCAGTGTTTAGAAAACATAGTGTACATGCTTGGAGCATGGGACGACTAGTGTTTTAATTCAAGTATAAAGTTGATAGATGAAACAGTATACAATGAATAATGTGTAATCATATGGTGATAAAAAAAGGTGTTTTATTTATGTTCATAGGTTGTTGATACCATATTGGATTCAATTATTATTGTGTTTCACTTTGCATGTTTTAACTTCCATAATAACTAGGTCATTGTTCTAGATGACTAAGTTATTGAAACCATCCACAATCGGTCATATGTTGGAAGTAGATATGAATTAAAACTGTCATGGGTTGGCTTGTAGAGGTCTAAGATGTTGGACAAAGAGCTACAACACTCATGAGTGCTCATAAGTTCTGAGTATTGGATTCAACCCGCCCTCATTGGAATCACTTCATGGATTTTATCACGAGTAATCATGAGACGATAATATCTTATATTCTTCAAACCTAGAGATATGAGTTGTTACTATGAGTTGGTTGTACATTGATTGCACGAAAACGCATTCGGTAACTCGGTTTTATAAAACGTGCCTTTGTAAGTAGTAGAACAAGCCATATGAGTCGAGGTTTATCCATTCCTTTTACCTTCGAGATAAAACCGATATATGTGGGCCCCTCGATGATTTGATGATGATAAATGGAAGTGCTCGGTCGGACCAGGACTGATTTGATTTGTTCAATTAGTCAGTCGTCATAAATCGGAAATCGGGAAACAACAAATGGACAATGAGAATGATTTATAATCCATGTCTCAGTCCATATGATATCTAGAATGGAGGAATATATGATTCCTTATCTAATGGAAAAGTCGTTGACAAAGGTCAGCGTTCATCTACAAGGTCAGAGTTCGACAAAAGCTTTTGAGAGTTACGATTTCCAGTCGGTTATTGAAGTCATACACAATAATAGTTTTAGAATTATCCAAGTGGGAGACTGTTGGATTAATGTCTAAGTCCATAACTATAATTGGTGAGACTTGACCCGACCCGGCATGGTCCATTTGGGTTGCATGGCATCATGCATTTGGATAGACTATAATGAGAGAAATAAAACTTATGGTTTGTTAATATATTATAAGTTCTGATATATTAATAAGGTTATTTAATTATTATAGATCAAGAATAAATTTGGAATTAATTATGTGATCAAAAGGAGACTAATTAAATATATGGGTTGATTGTGTAAATCATTAATTCTTATATATGTGGGCTTGTGATCCAAGATTCCTTATGTTGGACTAAGTCCATAGGGGTGACCCATGGATACTCCATGGAGGTTAAAATTTATGGAGCATATGGAATGGGTAAAGTTATGAGTTACATGGTGTAACCCTAATAGCCACCATATAAAAGAATCTCATAGCTCAAGAAATCGGCCACTATGTATGAGTGAAAGGGCTAGCCGATTTTGATGAAGTGTGGATTTCTCTCTAATCCATTCCAAGTGTATTTGGTGTTGTGTGAACCAATTGAGGTTTTACATTTGGGGCACTAGGCACTCAAGCTTCATGAGTACATTCTACATCAAAGAGGTATGTAATTCTAACTTAATATATTCATATGAATCAATGTTATTATGGTAGTTAGGATGAATACCTTGGAAAGTTCGTATTTGCATGTATAATAGAGAAAACATATATCCAAGGTATTTAGGGTTGCATGTACACTTAGGAGTGTTAGAATGCTCAAAACCCAACAACCTTTTCACTGGTAGCAAAGATTAAGTCGATTAGGGTCCTGTTAGCCATTGTTGCATTTCATGATTATGAAATATGGCAAATGGATGTGAAAATCGCCTTCCTTAATCGTAGTTTGGCTGAAGATGTTTACATGTGTCGTTCAGAGTGTTTTATCAGTACAAAATACCCTAATAGAGTGTGTAAGCTTGAGAAATCAATCTACGGATTGAAACAAGCACCTCGTAGATGGAATCTTTGTTTCGATGAGAAAGTCAAAGAGTTTGCTTTTCGAGGAGTAAATTTGAACCTTGTGTATATGTCAAGGCTAGTGGGAGTATCATTATCTTTTTGGTACTATATGTAGATGACATACTACTCATAGGAAATGACATCCCAACTATGCAGGAAGTTAAGTCTTGGCTTGGGAAATTTTTTGCTATGAAAGACCTGGGAGAAGCTGCCTATATTCTAGGGCTAAGGATTCTGAGAGACCGGAGTAAAAGACTAATTGGACTTAGTCAAAGTACTTACTTGGATAAGGTGTTGAAGAGGTTTCGCATGCAAGATTCCAAGAAAGGAGAGTTACCCATCCAGCGTAACACCAGATTGAGTAAGACTCAGAGCCCAAGTACCGAGGCTGAGATAGCAGAAATGAGTCGAGTACCCTATGCTTCTGCTGTAGGCTCGATCATGTATGCTATGAATTGTACTCGTCCTGATGTAGCCTTTGCTTTGAGCATGGTTAGCAGATATCAGGGGGATCCTAGAAAGGCTCACTGCACCGCGGTAAATAATATCCTCAAGTACCTGCGGAGGACTAAGGACTGGAGCCTTACCCTTGGTGGGAGTGAAGACTTGAGAGTTGTAGGGTATAATGATGCTAGCTTCTAGACTAATAGGGCTAATTTCCACTCTCAGTCAGGTTAGGTCTTTACCCTAAACAGAGGAGCAATTACTTAGAAAAGTTCCAATCAGGAGACAATGGCTGATTCAAATTGCGAATCAGATTATGTAGTGGCAAGAGAGGCAGCAAAGGAGGAAATATCGCTGAAGAACTTCAATGGAGACGTTGGAGTTGTACCAGCTATAAAGGAGCCTATGGAAATTTTTTGTGATAGTGAAAGTCCAGTTGCCTTAGCAAAAGAACCAAGGGATCATGGGAGATCCAGACACATCGACAGAAAATACCATTTCAATAGACATCGAATAGAAGGACTCATCGTGGCAAATAGGGTATCATTGGATGAGAACCCAACAGATCCCCTCATAAAGGGACTGGGTAGGGTTAAGTATCTCCAGCATGCGAGGCGCATAGGCTAAAGGATGATATTATTTTAAGTAGTTAGATAGCTCTAATATTTGTAAAGTGTAATTGGTATTTGATGATGAATAAAAGTTGTGCTTATTTATGAGTGAAGTGTTGCTATCTTTTGTCAATCGTTTACTATATTTCTTTTGCATGTTTTGAATTCCAGAATATTTATGCTATGTATTGCATATTATTCAAATTCTCCACAGTTGATCATATGTTGGAAGTACGTATGAATCAAGACTGTTATGAGTTGGTTGTAGAGGTCTAAGATGTTGGACATGGCTACAACACTCATGAGTGCTCATAAGTTCTGAGTATTGGATTCAACCCACACTCACTGGTATCACTTCATGGAATTTATCTTGAGTGATCGTGAGATGGTAATATCATATAAGTCTTCAAACCTAGAGATATGACTTGTTTCCTATGAGTTGGTTATGCATTAATCGTACTAAAACACATTGGTAACTCGATGTTATAAAACGTTCTTTTGTGTGTGATTCAACAAGTAGTAGCACAAGCATATAAGTCGAAGTTTATATGTTCCTTCTTGGATTAGATGCGATATCTGGGCCCCTCGGTGATTTTGGTTTGACCTATGTACCGGGCCCGGTCAGAACTAAATTGATGTGTTCAATTAAGTTCTTTGTCAAACAAATCGGAAATCGAGAAAGAAACTGCTGGATAATAAGTAAGACATTGTTCCATGTATTTGTCTGGCTGATATCTAGAACAGAGGATTATATGATCACTTATCTTAAATGGCGTATCATCATCATCTCAGTTCCGAGAGACCATGAAAGCGCTACGATTGCGGATCGGTTCCAGAAGTCATACTTGCAGTTATTGTTATTTGACTTATCCAAGTGGGAGACTATTGCATAAGGTGTCTAAGTCCATAACTATTTCTGGTATGTACTTGACCTAATTTGGCATTGTCCATTTAGGTAGCATGGCATCATGCATTTGGATATACTAAAATGAGAGAAATAACGCTTATGGTTTATTAATATATTATAAGTTCTAATATTGTAATAATATTATTTAATTAGCATTGATCAGGAATTAATTTAGAATTAATTAAGTGATCAAAAGGTGGCTAATTAAATATATGGGTTGATTGTGTAAATCGTCTACACTTGTATAGTGGGCTAATGCTCCATGGATTATCAAGTTTGGCTAAAACCCATCGGATGCTCCATGGATGGTCCATGGTGGTTATATAACCCATGGGTCATGGAAATGAAAGATAATGACAATTAGGGTTTACATGGTGTAACCCTAATTGTAACACACTATATAAGGATCAACATGTTCACCAAAATCGGCCACTTAAGCAAGAGTGAGAGGGCATAGCCTACTTCTAAGTGTGTGACATTTCTCTCAAGTCATTCCAAAAGCATTTGGTGTTGTGTGACACATTTGAGGCATCACACTTGGGGTGCTAGGATCTTATGGTTATCAAGGAATCCAAACTACTACAAGGTATGTTTTCTAGTTAACTTTTATATTCAAAAGTTCCCCATGTTTACTAGATAGGATTATGAACATTGGAAATCAATTTTGCATGTATCTTATGATGGGTTTTGAGCATTCTAACACTTCCTAAGTGTACATGTAACCCTAATAACCTTGGATCTATGTTTGTCTAATAATCATGCAAAGTTGTTTTCCAAGGTTATGAACCTATCTAGCATACATGGGGTACAATTTTCTTTGTATAAAAGATAGAACTACCTACCTTATTGTTGAAAGTGTTCCTTGAAACCTTGTGAGCCTAGCACCTCAAGTGTGATGCCTCAAATGCTTCACACAACACCAAATGCAAAGAATAAACTTGAGAGAATACTCTAACACGTGCAAAATCGGCCAAGCCCTCTTGTTTCTTTTTGTGTAACCGATTTTAGGGAGAGTTACATTGCTTATATAGTGTGTTGCATTAGGTAAACCCTAATGTTCCATGACTTTTCATTTCTTGATCCATGGGTTAACTCCATGGAGCATCTTATGGATGGAACCCAACTTGATAATCAATGGAGCCTCTTAGCCCACTATATAAGATATGGAAGATTTACATAATCTACCCATATATTTAATTAGTTATCTTTTGATCACTTAATTAATTCTTGATCAAAACTAATTAAATAATATTATTAATATATTAGAACTTATAGTATATTAATAAACCATATATGTTCTTTCTCTCATTTAGTTTATCCAATTGCATGGTGCATGCAACCCAAATGGACCATGCCGGGTCGGGTCAAGTACTTACCAGAAATAGTTATGGACTTAGACACCTTATCCAACATCTTAGTCAAACATAGATCCATGGTTTCTAGGGTTGCATGAACACCTTAGGAGTGTTAGAATGCTTAAAACCCTACAAATGGAACAAGAGTTGTGGAACCTCACGGTTCAAAACTCCAATATCGATGCATACATATCATGGTTTAGTGAGCTGTCTCTCTTATGTCCCGGAATGATCACATCTGAAGGGAAGAAGATGGAGAGGTTTATCTGGGGATCGACCACGCCAATCCAAGGGAATGTAATTGTAGCAAACCCTGAGATGTATGATAGTGCAAAGAGGCTAGCCAAGAAATTGTATGATCATGGCAACCAAAAGGGTGCCAAAACAGGAGTAGCGGAAGTTAAGAAAGAAGGTGAGAACAAAGCGGAAAAACAACAAGCGGAAGGGAAAATAGAATTCTGAATCATCAAAAAAACAACAAACTGTTATTGTCCATGATGCTACTCAAGCTACCACCACACCACATGCTCCAGCCTCATCCTCACTAAATAATCCCAAGCAATACTCAGGGACCCTACCTAAGTGCAGCAAATTCAATTTTCATCATCAAGGAGAATGTAGAGAGATGCCCTACCTAAGCTGCAACAGAAAGGGTCACACTGCAAGGTACTACATAACATATCTGCAACAAAACCAACAGTCAAACAACAACAACAACCACAACCACAACAACAACAACCATAGCAACAACAACAACACCATAATGATGGGGCCACTTACACCTGCTATGGGTATGGAGAAACCGGCCATTTCTGGCGCAACTGCCCCAAAGCAAACAATTAGGGGGCAGGAGCAGTAGGAAGAGTGTTGACAATGGGTCAGCGCAAAGCAGTGCAAGACCCTACAATTATTACTGGTACGTTCCTACTTAACGGCGCGTACGCATGCATCTTATTTGATAGTGGGGCGGAGCGAAGTTTCATTAGTAATAAATTCAAACACTTACTAAATCAACAACCCAGAAGCTCAATAAAGCCTTCATGGTGGAAATGGCTAATGGGAAAAGTGAAACAACCAAAGATATCTATGTAGGGTGCACATTAACACTAAACAATCACTCCTTTCAAATAGACTTGATGCTAGTAAATATTATGAGTTTTGATGTGATAATCGGCATGGATTGCTTGAGCCCCCACTATGCTGATATTATGTGTTGCGAGAAGGTCGTTCGCCTTCATCTAACCAATCACGAAACCCTAATAATCTATGGTGATAAAACTGGCGCCAACCTTCGCCTTATCTTGTGCATCAAGGCACAAAAGTGCCTACACAATAAGAACTACGCATTCCACGCTCATGTGGTGGATAAGATCAAAGAAGAAGTGAACATTCAAGACATTCCAGTAGCATGCAACTTCCCGGATGTCTTTCCATAAGACCTTCCGGGAATACCCCCAGAAAGACAGGTCAAATTCTGAATCGACCTAATCCTAGGACCTACTCCAATTGCCAAATCGCCCTATAGGTTGGCTCCCATAGAAATGCAAGAATTGTCAAGCCCACTAAGCAAATTGTTGAACAAGGGATTCATTCGACCAAGCTTCTCACCCCGGGGAGCTCCAATCTTGTTTTTCAAGAAAAAGGACGGATCCTTTAGAATGTGCATCGATTATAGGGAACCAAATAAGCTTACCATCAAAAATCGGTAACCACTTCCACAAATCGACGATCTATTCAACCAGCTTCAAGGAGCTAGTTATTTCTCAAAAGTAGATTTGAGATCTGGTTATCATCAACTCCGAGTTCGGGAAGAGGATATTCCCAAAACTGCTTTTCGAACACGATACGGTCATTACGAATTTGTTGTGATGCACTTCGGTGTAATAAATGCCCCCACTGCATTTATGGACCTCATGAATCGAATCAATCGACCATTCTTGGATAAATTCATGATTGTCTTCATCAACGATATTCTCATTTACTCTCGAAGCAACGAGGAGCATGGTCAACATATCCGTCAAATCTTGGAAACCCTAAGAGCTGAAAGACTTTATGCGAAGCTTTCCAAATGCGAATTCTGGATCCGCAGTGTAAATGTTTTGGGTCGTGTAGTCAGCAAGGAAGAGATTCACGTAGATCCTTCCAAGATAAAGGTCATTGAAGGTTGGGCTATCCCGAGAACCCCAACATAAATCCGTCAATTATTGGGTCTTGTAGGCTACTACTGGAGGTTTAAACAGAATTTCTCTAAGATAGCCAAAACCTTACCACATTGACACAAAAGGGTGTTTCTTTCGACTGGACAGAAAAGCAAGAAACCGCCTTCCAAACCCTGAAGCGAGATCTTTGTAGTGCACAAGTGTTATCCTTACCAGAGGGAATAGAAGATTTCATGGTCTACTGCGATACGTTGAACCAAGGGTTAGGATGTGTCCTCACGCAATGCGGAATGGTGATAGCTTACGCATCCATGCAGCTAAAGACACACGACGTAAATTACACCACTCATGATCTCGAGCTGGGAGCGGTGGTCTTCACCCTAAAGATGTGGAGGCTTTACCTCTATGGTACAAAGTGCACCATTTTCACCGACCACAAAAGCCTCCAGCACATTCTGAATCAGAAGGAATTAAATATGAAGCATCAAATATGGATTGCGCTGCTAAATGATTACGAGTGCGAGATTAAGTACCACCTAGGTAAGGCTAATGTGGTAGTCGATGACTTGAGCAGAAAAGAATATTCAGGTCACTGGGTGAAAACCTTAATCATAAAAATACAATCCCACCTGACCTTGCAAATCAAGGAAGCCCAAACATATGCACTTAATCTGGAGAACATCGCAAATGAAACGTTGCGTGGGATGGACAAGAACTTTTGAACTCAAGGAGGACGAAGCTTACTATTTCATGAACATAATTTGGATCCCTAAACTTTGGGGATTCAGAGGAATGATCATGAATGAATCCCACAAGACGTGATATTCCATCCATCTGGGTTCAGCTAATATGTACTTGGACATAAAGCAACATTATTAGTGGCCAAATATGAAGGTAGAGATTGCCACTTACGTGGGCAAGTGTCTCACTTGCACCAAGGTGAAAGTGGAATACCAAAATCCCTCAGGACTATTGCAACAGCCAGCGATACCCGAGTGGAAATGGGAAAGGATTACTATGGACTTCGTGACCAAATTACCAAAGACATCAGACGAATTGGATGCTATCCGGGTAATCATCGATAAGTTAACAAAATCCGCTCATTTCATGCCAATAAAAGCAAGTTACAAGATGGAAAGGTTAACGCGAATCTATATCAAGGAGATCGTAAGACTTCATGGCGTGCCAATGTCTATTATCTCAGATCGAGATAGTAGGTTTACCTCACGGTTTTGGGAGTCACTTCAGAGGGAAATGGGAACACAATTGGACATGAGCACTGCTTATCACCCTCAAACCGATGGCCAAAGTGAACGAACCATACAAACACTTGAGGACATGCAACGAGCCTTTATGATTGACTTCGGCAAGTAATGGGATACCCACCTTCCCTTAGTTGAATTCTCATACAACAACAGTTATCACACGAGCATCAAGGTTGATCTTTTTTAGGCTCTTTATGGTCATAAATGCAGATCGCCTCTATGCTGGGCTGAGGTGGGTGACACCCAACTAGCGAAAGGACAATCACTAGACAGCACTCTCATAGGGCCAGAGATCATTCAGGAAACGACTGAAAAGATAATCCAAATCAATGCCCGACTTCAAGCATCACGAGAACGACAAAAGAGCTATGCTGACAAACGGCGAAAACCTCTGGAATTCCAAGTCGGAGAACGGGCACTGACTCGCCGAGTCGGCCACTTAACACGTGACCAAGTCGCGACTCTACTCGCCGAGTCCACCCATGCACCCGCCGAGTCTATCTTTCCGATTTTACTCTTTTAGCCCTTCAACTTTACTCTTGCTATTTTGGGATGTTACAATTCTCCCCCACTTACATTAGGCTTCGTTCTCGAAGCCTACAACAACTCAACTCTCAACAATACTCCTGCCATGCACCACCTGGCATTAATCCAACCAGGTTTCTCAAAACACAACCATAGAACCAGAAACTCGTTTTCTCCTTCCTTACGGTGTCCTGACCACCGTCTCGAGCCGGGCACCGGCTGTACCCTCTGATAATCACACTCAATCAATCGCGAATTACCCATGATGCATCACTGCTCCAAATCTCAACAATCACTCGACCATATGGGCTAGAAAACCATGAACCAACGCATCCCCGATCCAAATCCCACTCTATCCATTCCATGTTGACGGAAGGACCCATCCTTCAATCTTAGAGCAACTCCCACGAGTTCTCCTCTTGCAATCACATACACATGCTGAACTAGCTCTAGCACCCTCAGGTTGGGAAAACCCGATACACTAATGATATCCTCAAACATCCCCCAGGATGAACCACTAATACATACCCAATACCCTGATCAGAATCACACTGACAGCCCAAGACTCTCTCCCTGCATCCCTTCCGAGCCTCTTGGCTCTACACCTACAGAATTCACTCCGCGACCTCAGCATACATCCCAAACCGGATGAGCTTCTATTCCACTGCCGCAAACACACTGCTCGACAACCATACTCGAATTACTCTAACCATAACTCTGCTCTGCCGCTTTCACTTTCGTGAACTTGCACTCCCTCTCGGAGTTACACACCTCTCTCTTTTCCTTACCAAGGAATCCACTTGGCCACATTGTCAATCCGACAGGTGTCACAGTGCTCGCCCAACGCTACACCACCCTTTTATAGCGTGTCCGCTATCCATGCAACACACATGCTATGAATCTACTCGCAAGGACTCTCGAGTCCATGCACCATCTCCACTAATCAAGATCACTACCTGGGGCCAGACCTTCTAATGCAATCACACTGAAACATACACAATCCATATCCTCGAACCGATCCAACAATACCTGCAGAGTCTTCAGCATGACTGGACCGCCTCACCAGGCCTTCAGCCAATTTGGACCACTCTGAGAACCTTCAGCCAATCTGGACCGCTCTTAGTGTCTTCAGTTTGGCTGGACCGTCCTCCGAGCCTTCGGCCTGACTGGTACGCCTACCGGCCTTCAGTCTATCCGGACCACTCAACTAGCACTCATCATTCCGAGCTATCACTCCCGGAAATCCTCCTATGCGTACTGTTCTAGCCCTTTAAGGGTTCCGAACTCTGCCTCCATCACAAATGCTCGATCCCGGCCTGCTCCCAGGCCCTCCACAATCAAATGCCCTAGGTCTGTATCTCGCCCCGCATGCCCGACACTTGCTCCTATCAGCCTATACTCTGGGCTGACAAAACACTGCTGAATCCCAACAGCTAAGCACCCTCAAATACTCATCGATCTCCCAGAGAATTCTCCAATTTTCCCCCACTTGTAGCACTGATTAACAACCATCAGTCGCCATGACCGACCTCCCAGAACAACTCTGCACAAAGAAAACACTTACATGCGGACTGCTTCCCACAAGCATAAACAACCTTAACAAGATCCCACATCAACACTAATTATCCCGCTCGAAAGAAATTCAATCTGCATCTAACCACTCCTCAGAAAGCAGATGCTACCCGGCCTTCAAACCAATGCCAGGTTCCCACTAATAACTCTCATGGATGATAACCAACGAAATTCCCAAAACAATAACCCATAACCAAACCACAACCCTCAAAATGACGAATACCGCATCGAAAACCAAACAAAATACCAGCACATAAACAATACACCACAATAATCACAAGATAACAAGATATCAAGAAAGAAACATACCCGTAGCTGCATCCGGCACTGCTCTGACCTCCTTTGCCGCAAGCTGATAAGCACGACCCTGAGCCCTTGGGGGCTCCGCTCCACCCTGACCTCCACCAGTGATCCTCAAAGTGGCCGGTGCTGGAGCCTGCACCGGTCCTGCAGCAAGCTGTGGACAGTTGACCCTCAAGTGTCCAATCTGATGACAATGATAACAGATCCTCAAATCCCGAACCGGCGCTGACTGCCGACAATCCCTGGCATAGTGCCCCTCCTTTCCGCACTTGCGGCATGCACCACCGGACCTACAAACTCCGGTGTGACCCCTCCCACACTTCCCATAAGTGTGGCTGCTCAGATCCCCCACTCTAACATCAACGGTCTTGAACCGTTTCAGCGTTGGCTGCAACTACACCGGAGCCTGCCTCAGCTCACGCAACTGCAACTCAATCTCTAACTCACGCCGCCTAGCGGCCTCCTGCAACTCCAACAAGGTCTCGCACCTCTGGGCAGACACAAACTGTCTGATGTCCCTCTTGAGCATGCTCAGATATCGAGACATCTGAGCCTGCTCCAAAGAAAACTCTGGGCAAAACATCGCCCTCTCAGTGAACATCCTGGTGATCTCATTCACCGACTCCGAACCCTGCTTCAACTCAAGGAACTCCCGAGCCAATCTCTCCCTCTCAACTTGCGGAACATAACGAGTACTGAACATCTCCCTGAACTGATCCCATGAAACCGCAGCCCTCTGTGCATCCGAAAATGACCCCGTGGTTAATCTCCACCAATCCTTCGCCCCGAGCCTCAACAGGTTCAGAGCACACCTCACCCTCTGATCAGCAGGGCATGAACACATGAAGAAACACCCCTCCACGTCTGATAACCAACTTATTGCAACAATTGGGTCCTGAACACCATCGAAGGTGGGAGGCTTCGTATTATCAAATTCCCGATACTGAAAGCCCCGACCAGCTCCTCCCCCTGCCGCAGCTACAGCCGTTGTAGCCGCCGCGGCATCCGTCTCTGCGAGAGCCGCATAACGCTCATTAAAATACTCAACCATGGCGGTCTTGATCGACCCAAACAACTCTGGCAACTCAGCCCGGAACAACTCAGCAATCTCATCACGCAGGATCTCACGAATCCTCGCATCCAACTCGCACGTGCTCATCTGACCGATAACCTCTGGCGGTACCGATCCGCCCGGAACTCTCTCTCCTGCTCCCGATCCTGATCCGGATCCACTCTCATCATGCCTCGGAATCTCCATACTGAAAAACATCACACAAAATCTCAGACTCTTCCCGCTATCCTGGGATCCAACTCTCTCTCAACCCAACCCTAGAGATCATGGTTTCCCTGATACGCGTATGGGTCCTGTGCTTTCAGTAGTACGGGCCCATACTACCTTCCACACCTATCCATATTTGTATGAAGTACTACCACAACACCCTAGAGAAACATGCATAACAACGCTCAACTCTCACCACTAGAGGAACACTAAAAATCTCCCATAAGGGACCCTAGGCTACAGGCATCACAAATCAGGCAACATTATCATGAAATCCTGAAGATCCCTAGCCTATTACTAGCATGCTGTTCTATCAACCTCAAAAACAAATAACATGCATGGTATTTTTGGGGTTACTTACTGGCTCCGGCTGATCGTACCTCTGCATCCTCCCTTACTCATTTTGAAAACCATTTTAAATACTCTTTTGAAAACTCTCCTCGATTTGAGACTGGAGTCAGATGAATGTTCCTCCAATTCACTCAAACCAAGGCTCTGATACCAACTTGTAACGACCGAAAAATACAACCAATTTTAAAATTTTCAAAAACAACTCGATTCCATTTAAATCTTTACAAAAAGGTTTTCAATACAAAACATTTAACGTATTCCCAGAATCACATTACTACAAAATCATGAGGAGCGGTACGATCACGCCTTCGCCTTGCCACGGTCTCCTGAAGAACCTGAAAAACATAAAACCACAACTGTAAGCCCGAAAGCTTAGTGAGATATCCCCAAAATACCAACCACATACACCATACACGCATAACATGCCACAACACATCAGATCACATAACAGCCATGCACTTCGGGTCTACTGTGTGACTGGTCCGCTGCACCGGCCTACAGTCCACTTGGTCCACCCTCTGAGTCTAGCCACATACATCGAGTCTGCAGTGTGATTGGCTCGCCCGCACCGGGCCTTCAATCCACCTGGTCCACTCTCCACATACATCGAGTCTGCAGTGTGATTGGTCCCCCCGCACCGGGCCTTCAATCCACCTGGTCCACTCTCTGAGTGTACAGTATGACTGGTCCGCCCACACCGGGCCTGCAGTCTGCCTGGTCCACTCTCCGAGCCTCGGCACGTCTGGTCCGCCCTCTTGGGGCCTACAGCCTATCCGGACTGCTCACTGGGCCTTCGGGACAACCGGTCCGCCCTGGGTATCTTGGCTTACAGCACAAAGCAGGACCCGCCTCAACCCAACTCCAATCCAAAAAACCATGTGCACATATACATACAATCATATAGAAATTCACAGCCAAAAAGCAGATCAAACAGATCACATAACATATCATCATCCTAACCAAGATACTGACCTAACAGGTCACTAGCATATCATCTCCCTATCTCTCAGGATACCGATCTCAATCAGGTCTCTAACATATACCATCCTAGCTCTCAGGATGCAAACATATCACAGCAACGACATAATAACAACTACCCGGATCTCAATCCGATAAGGGCCGGCCTTGGTGCCTTAGACCCTATTGATATAGTGAGGATAACTCACCTCGAAACTGCCGGCTGAAAGGATAAGATCCCGCTGCTCCAAGCTCCGACACGAACTCCTCCATTGAACACCAACACACTCAACTCAATAAATACCCTTAATTACCAAAATACCCCTGAAAGACAACTGGTCAACCTTTGGACAAGGTCAAAGTCAACCCCTGACTGACTCTACTCGCCGAGTCAACCCGATGACTCGCCGAGTCCCATACTCAGAACTTCCCTCAATCCGCGACCTAACTCGCCGAGTCACCTCGAGACTCGTCGAGTCCAACAACTCTGAGTCCACTCGCCCACAACTTACCGAGTCATCCCTTGACTCGCCGATTCTCGACTCAACCAGAAAATATTGGGACTCTTCGACAAGACTCACCGAGTCCAAGAACAGACTCGCTGAGTCTAAGGCTATCTTCAACCTACTCACCGAGTTGTTCATACAACTCGCCGAGTTCCAGGCCATCTTCATGCAACTCGCCGAGTTGTTCTTCCAACTCGTCGAGTTCCAGCTCATCTTCAAGCAACTTGTCGAGTCCACCCATGTGACTCGCCAAGTACCACCGGTCTGAATCCATACAGAAGCAATCCAGGCCATGCAATTGATCCAAAACATAGATCTAGCCTCCTACAACCCATCCATCACGTAAAGTGGCAAACTTTACGTGAATCCAAAGAGATCTATGCCTTTAACACTATAGGGCTAGGGTTTGGGACATGATAGCTTCACCACACAATTGAACACAGGGACTTTCAGACATTCCAACCCTTCTCCATTCCAGATCTGAGGTAGCAACCTCAGATCTAACCTCTAAACTCCAAAACACCAAAATATAAGCTCCCCACAAACCCCATAATGATGAATCCATAAGACTAACAACCCAAGGACGAGATATTACCTCAAAAGAACGCCCCAACTGCAATGGAACTCGAATCCAAGCAAAGCCCCTTGCTCCAAGCCTCTTCTTCTTCAAAATCTCTTCAACAACCACCTCTCCAAGCTCCAATTCACTCAACAATGGGGTTTCTCCACGAAATTAGGGTTTCTGGGACTCAAGGGGGGGATAAGGAGGCTGGGGAGGAAACATAATGTTCCTTATATAGGGCTCAACTTCCGGATTTAGGGTTTTCTCCATTCAGCGCCTACTCGTCGAGTCCAATACACTGACTCGCCGAGTCGGCCACTTAACACACGCCTAAGTCGCGACTCTACTCGCCGAGTCCACCCATGGACTCGCCGAGTCTATCTTTCCCATTTTACTCTTTTAGCCCTTCAACTTTACTCTTGCTATTCAGGGATGTTACACTTACATAAATTAATTATGTCTACCTCTTCTTCTTTAACCCTTACTAAAACTACCTCTAATAACAAAATTTCATAGTTCGATGAAAATAATTTTTCCTTGCGGAAATTAATGGTAATGATGGTTCTTGAAACTATGGACTACTTGATACGTAATATATATATATACTAGTTTTAATCCTAACTAATTTAGACAAACCAACACATGATAGGCAGTGTACCTAATCGAATAGTAGTTTAGTGCAAGTAAGTAAGTTGTCCAACATAGGGAACAATAATAATAATTACAACTACTACTAAAGTTAACTAATTTAAACAATAATTAAAAGGGGGTTTTTTCTCTAGTTTTACAAGACTAGAAACTTAAATGATCACTTAAACCCTTTAGAAAAGAATCAATTAATAACTAATTAAGGAACAAAAGAGGATTTGAATAAAGAATATTAAATAGACTTCCATTTAGATGTGATTCAGTAACTCCTATGGTTGATTTCATGGAAAGTGCAATGGATTAATGTGCCATTAACTACCGATTTCTAATGAAATTAGATTCATGTTCAGTGGATTAATCCTTTAGCAAACAAATCAGTTTAAACAGTGATTAATTGATTAAACTCATAAGTTTACTAGTATTAAGTTCAAACGATGCAAAACTTGTAATGGTGATTGTCACACCCCGAAACCGAAGGCGGAAACGTCTCGGGGCGGAGGTGACTTCATGGGAATATCATAACCAATGTACATAGTAAGCGAAGTAAAACACAAAACATTACATTACATAGATTTCATTACATCAGTTGAAAAGTAAAGTAGTACAAGTTTCATAGATACATAAGTTTAAAACAAAAGAAAGACGTGACTTCTATTCACTCCGTCTTCAGTAAAAGGACACGGGGTACCTGTCTAAGGAGAACCTGAGAATACAAGCAATTTAAAAATCAGCATAAAGCTGGTGAGTTCATAAGCGGTTTGTTTTTATGAAAATGTACGAGATTCCTTTTGTGTTTTCTGAAAAAGTTATGACCCAAGAAAAATCCCATATTTTCTTAACAGTAAAGTTTAGTTGTTCTGTTATGTTACAAGGTTCTGGTTATTAATTGTGATAACCCCAGGAAAATCCTATATTTTCCTAATGTGAAAGATGTGTACTGAAAAACTGATTAACCTTGTGAAGTGTGTGTTTGTTTACCAACCCAAAAATGTAATGTAAAAGATGTATGAGTGTCTTTCCCAGGAAAATCCCATATTTTCCTAAATGTTGGTTGTCAATTGTGAAAGATGCATTAGTTTTAACACGTATATAAAACTAATATTTACAAAGTAAATTAACTACTTTATCCATTATTACTATTAAATAAATCTCTGTTATCCTAATTGCGAGTTCCATAACCATACAATAGACTAAATATGGCAATAAGTAGTCCACATCACCTTATGACTTTCGTCACCCTTGAACCATTTCGGTTCGGCTGTAGCTAGCAGCCAGGTGCGGGGTAGTCAGCCCCGTATAGATCTATACACTCAAGTCACGCTCTCTAAACGCAGAGATTCTGGTTACGGGGTGGTCCTCCACTCGCGTATCTCTGTGTAGTGTTCACCGAGGACGTGTCTCCAATTATATAGGATTAACAATTTACAAGTAATAATGCTAAAAGTCTTATTCTATGTTCTTTAATGAAGACGATCCTCCACTCGCGTATCTCTATGGAGTGTTCACCGAGGACGAAACATATAAACTAATCTAATGCTTTTAACAAAAATATTATGATACAAATCACTTGTGAAATATATAATATAACATTATATAATTAGATATGAAATCGGTTTGTAACTGGTTCTGCAATTTAAACAGTTGATTAATACAGTTTCAATTGTTAAAAGCAAGTGAAATGTGAAACATTTCTAATGAAATAAAAACGTTTAAGTACAAGATATATTTGTACTTTTGCTTGTATTCCCCCACTGAAAACATTGAAAAACGATTGAAAAAGGGTAGGGGTATGAACTCACCGGACGCGGAATGTGACGACTAGGATGCTAAACGTCAAATCGAGGCTTGAATACGAGCGAGGTTCCTATGTAATATTAAATAATACACAAATATATCTAATTAGATTTAAATCACTAATTAGATACACTTAAACATTCCAAGATGCAAAAACACTTCAAATCGAGTGTTTGGAGTGACCCGGGTGACATCTAATGAAGTATAATGCTTGGATATGGAGTTTACTCTTCAAGAGTAAACTCCCAAAAGAGTTCACGACCCAAATGACCACTTCCGATGAGTTTATGGCCGTAAACTCATGGTGGGGGTTCTAAATTGCTAAATGGCCTTGCAACATTTTACGGGTGTTGCTAGGTTTGGTTCTAGGGCATTTGAAAGGGGCTAAATCAAATATATGGACTAATTGATGAGTTTACGACAGTAAACTAAGTGTTTACGGCCGTAAACTCTCACCCAAGGGGTGAGTTTAGGGCATCAAATGACCCATATTTAGGAGTTTATGGCCCTGGAACATATTCTTGGGGTGTTATGGACGTAAACTCTCAAATGGAGGGTTTTTGTTATGTTCAAGGTCCCCAAATAATTTTTGGTTGGTTCTAGGATTTATTCCAAGGCTTATGAGGTGTGTAAGTTGCATTTTGACACCCAAAAAGGAGTTTACTACCCATGTATATGAGTATACGGCCCAAGCATGTTCTTGGGCTGTAAACTCATGTTTACTCCTCAAATGTTGAGTTTAAGGTGTCCTAAGTCCAATCCAATAAGTCCTTAAGCCATATCTAAGCTCTAATTGTGATTTAGAAGGGTTTTAAGGCTCAAAATCCCCATTTACATGTTTTCACGGCCTAAGGCTGTTCCAGGGCTGTAAACACATGTTTATGGTCCTATTCCATGATTTGAACACGAAATTGAAGGCTAAGGATGTTATACTAGGAGCTAGGATGATTACCTTGGTGTTTTGAAGCTTAAAATGGATGATTTTTGGACCTAAGTCTTTGATTGAGGAGAGAGGTTAGAGAGAGAGTGAAAAGGCTCCAAATGAGTCTTAAATCACTTTAAATATGGCTTTAATTGGATACACGGTGGAATTCTACTCGATACCAACGTTAACCGATGGTTTGGGTCGCACCCGATTAAGTTGTCGTTACCCGATATGGTCAAAACTAAATTTTTTCTAATTACTAGTTTGGGACGTTTTCACAGGTTTCCAACATGTTTGGATACTTACAAGGTCAAAATAAAAGTTTTAACTTAATTGACCTAGTTCAAAGACGAGATCGAAACAATCCGCTTAAGACGAGTTTTATTAACGAAACGGTTACGACGAGGGAACAAAATTTCGGGTTGTTCCATTATCCCCCCGTTAGAGGGAATTTCGTCCGGAAATTGAAGAATTAAGATACAAGATTATGGACAAAGATGTGGATATATCTGCTACATCAAATCTTCCATGATCCCAAGTGATTTCAGGTCCTCGCATGCCATTCCAGCGAACCTTCACTATCGGGATACGACTTGGTTTCAAATGTTTGGTTACTTGGTCTAAGATCTTAGTTTGTTCGTCAAGGAAGTTTGGTTATATCATGGTTCTCGGTCACATTAGAATGGATTTCTATGGTTTTATCAAGCAGGTATTCATTAAGAATAGAGGCGCAAGGTATAGGCTGAACGCTGCTAAGCATTGAAGGTGCTTGGAGTTTAAAAGCTATGGAATCAATCCTAACGGGAATCTCGAAGGATCTATTTCAGCACGAGCTAAGATTTTCGTGCTTTCCAAAGTGTATCATGTCTTTCCAGGATGAGACCATTAACATGACATGATCTCCAGCCTGGAATTCCCAAGGTTTATGTCGTATATCCGCGTAACTCTTCTGTTGATCTAGTGAAGTTTTTCAATCGTTCTCGAGTCCGAATGATCTTCTCGATGGTCTCGCGGATGATTTCAGGAACAGTGAGGGTACTATCGGGGAATCGACTCTTGGCTAACCGTGTGAGTTCTATTTCGACCTAATACGAAGGAATCTGTACTTTTCACCGCAGAGGGTTCCATGTGGTGCAGTCTAGATATTGGTATGATAACTGTTCTTAAACAAGGGTTCGATCGAAGGTAAAGGGGTATCTGAAGTCGCTCGGTAGTTTATAACACATACTCCCAGTATGTTTTCCATGATCTGGTTAGCTCTCTCTCACTTTGTCCAATTATCTGAGGATGATAAGTTGTACTCATGTCTTGCTTGGTTTCGTGAGTTTTCTGGAGGGACTTGCCAAAACCTTGAGGTAATTCTGTTATCTCAACCAAAGATAAGGGACGTAGGTATACTATGCAGTCGGGCTACTTCATGGAGGTGAGTTCGCGCGTGAATTTTTATCATGAATGATTTTCTGATCGAAAGGAAGTGAGCGGATTTTTATCGAAGAATCGAGATTTTTCCCAAATGGCATCGTACTCACTCGGGAAAATTGGGTATCGTGATGGTGAAATCCCTGTTGGTTATTTACTAATTCATTTCGGGTATCTAGGCTGCTAGAATAGTCCCAAAGGTTTCTGGCTAAGCTTCTCAGTTCTGAGCAATTAAACGGGGGCAGGTGATCATTGTGTATCTCTTAGTCTAGCTGTCTAAATACATAGTCTAAACTCGGATTGGGCGTACTGCAAAGAAAAAACGAAGTCATCTGTCTCTTCTGGCAGGGACAGGATAGGTGTGATGCATAATTCTTACTTCAATGCTTGGAATGATGTATCTCGCTGTTCACTCCAATGAAAAGGGTACACCTTTCTGTGTTTGAGTGGTTAAGGGTTTGATTATTTCGGAAAAAATTTCTGGATGGGCTTGCAACAATAGTCGGCAAAACCCTAGAATTGACAGGTCTTCTATGGGTGTCTTCAGTGCCGACCAATTCATTATTGTTTCGGTCTTAGGAGGATCCACGCGTGTGTCTTCATCACCTACTACAGGACCGGAGGAAAATGATTTGACTGAAGGGTATTAATACAAACTCTTAGTGATCATATCGAGTCCTGAATGCTGCCTTTGAAACATCACTCCTATGAACTCATAACTGATGGTGTCTTGACCTAAGGTATATCTGTAGAAGTAGCTGGCTCCCTGAAATTATCGAAGAAGTCGTCTATTCTGGAAAGAGGATATCGGTTTTTGACGGTCAATTCATTAAGCTAACTGGATAACTCCTGCATCACTGCTGGAGCAAAACGATATGGAGGTTTGACTACGGGGTAGTTCCAGGGATTAAGTTGATACGAGATTCGGCTTGATGTTCGGGGGAAAATTCTCGGGATCTCTTCGGGAAGATATCAGGAATATTACAGTCTTCGCAGACGCTCTCGGGGCCTTTATCTTCTTGTTTCTCACCGATTACATGAACTAGGAATACCTGATACTTCTTTCGCAGAAACTTTCGAGCTTTAATGTAGGGAATGATGCGAAGATTTGGGCTAAGTTTGACACCATATGTCATGAGGGTCTGGTCAGAGGGAAGATTGAGACAAATAGCTTTTCATAACGAGGTATATCAACACAATCGAGGCTCAATCGATTCATACTAAAGATAACATCAAAGCTCTTTACTAAAACAGACATCAGGTCTATGAGGAAAGAATGATTACTTAAGGTAAGGATACAACTTAGGAAAGAGTCGTTAATGCCCTCATTCTCACCGGTAACTATCTTTATGGTCAATGGTTTGGTTATTAGACGAGGAATATGTTTAACAAGATAATTGAATGAATGACTAATAGAACTTTCTTGACACCAAATTCGAAAAGGATGCGAGTATAAGGATTGTCGAAAAGAAATGTACCAGTGACGTTGGGGGAATCAGCGGCTGTCTCTTCTTGCTTCATAACTAAAATCATCTCGGCGATGTTGACGTTTTTGGCGGTTACGGCTTTTGGGCAATTCCGCTTGAAATGCCCGATCTCTCCACAACTATAACAAGCACGTACGGTACTCGATCCGGAAGCTTGACCAAATATTTGAATTGGCGTTTTGCAGTTTCGAGCGAAGTGGCCCTTTATGCCACATTTGTTGCAAATCTTTTCAAAACACGGACCGGGGGTATAATGGTGATATTTGCACTTTTCGCACCAAGGGAGATTACCAGCATACCTAGTGGTAGGTGCTGGAGCTGTAGGCGCAACAACAGGAACAGTGGTAGTTTCTGAAGGGTTTTGAGCATTCTAACACTTCCTAAGTGTACATGCAACCCTAATAACCTTGGATCTATGTTTGTCTAATTATCATGCAAAGTTGAATTCCAAGGTTATATTCCTATCTAGCATACATGAGGAACAATTTTAACTTGAATCATAGATAGAATAACTTACCTTGTTGTTGCTTGTGTTCCTTGAAACCTTGTGAGCCTAGCACCCCAAGTGTGATGCCTCAAATGCTTCACACAACACCAAATGCTCTTGGAAAGACTCTTGAGATAACACACACTTCTCAAAATCGGCCAAGCCCTCTAGTTCCTTAGTAGTGCCGATTTTTGGTGGAGAATATGCTTCTTATATAGTGTTGACACATCTAGGGTTACACCATGTAAACCCTAATGTGTCATGACTCTTCATTTCCATGACCCATGGGTTTGTAACTCCCATGGAGCATCCATGGAGTATCCTATGGGTAGAGCCCAACTTGATAATCCATGGAGCCTCTTAGCCCACTATACAAGATATGGATGATTTACATAATCAACCCATATATTTAATTAGTTATCCTTTGATCACTTAATTACTTCCAAATTAATTCTTTGATCAACTAATCAAATAATATTATTAATATATTAGAACTTATAATATATTAATAATCTCCAAGTGTTATTTCTCTCATTTAGTCTATCCAATTGCATGGTGCCATGCAACCCAAATGGACCATGCCGGGTCGGGTCAAGTACAAGCCCGAAATAGTTATGGACTTAGACACCTTATCCAACAGTCTCCCACTTGGATAAGTCTAATAACTATATCTCTAGTACTTCAGGAACCGACCGGCAATCGTAGCTCTTTCAAGGTTTCTCGGAACTGAGAAGATGATAGTACGCCATTTAAGATAAGTGATCATATAATCCTCCGTTCTAGATATCAGCCGGACAAATACATGGAACATTGTCTTGCTTATTGTCCAGCATTTGTTTCCCGATTTCCGATTTGTTTGACATAGAACTTAATTGAACACATCAACTTAGTTCTGACCGGGCCCGGTACATGGGTCAAAACAAAATCATCGAGGGGCCCAGATATCAGCTTCTAATCTAAGAAGGAACAGATAAACTTCGACTCATATGTTTGTTCTACCACTTATTGAATTACACACAAAAGTACGTTTTATAACATCGAGTTACCAATGCGGTTTCGTACAGTCAATGCATAACCAACTCGTAAGTAACAAATCATATCTCTAGGTTTGAAGACTTATATGATATTACCGTCTCACGATCACTCGAGATAGAATTCCATGAAGTGATTCCAGTGAGCGTGGGTTGAGTCCAATGCTCAGAACTTATGAGCACTCATGATTGTTGTAGCCTTGTCCAAGACCTCTACAACCAAACATGACAGTCTTGATTCATATCTACTTCCAACATATGACCGACCGTGGAGGTTTGAATAATATGTTATACCAAACAAAATTATTCTGGAAGTCAAAACATGCAAAAGAAATATAGTAAACGATCGACAAGAGATAGCAACACTTTACTCATAAATAAAACTCCTTTTATTCATCATCTAATGTCAATTACACTTTACAAATTTCTGGGTTATCTAACTACTAAATCTAATATCATCCTTCAGCCCTATGCTCCGAGCATGCTGAAGATGCTTAACCCGAGTCAGTCCCTTCGTGAGGGGATCTGCTGGGTTCTCATCCGATGATACCCTCTTTGCCACGAGGAGTCCTTCTTCGATCCGATGTCTGATGAAATGGTATTTTCTGTCGATGTGTCTGGATCTCCCGTGATCCCTTGGTTCCTTAGCTAAGGCAACATCACTTTCACTATCACAGAAAATTTCCATTGGCTCTTTAATAGCTGGTACAACTCCAAGGTCTCCAATGAAGTTCTTCAGCCATATCGCTTCCTTTGCTGCTTCGCTAGTTGCAATATCCCGACTGAGAGCGGAAATTATCCCTATCAGTCTGGAAGCTAGCATCACTATACCCTACAACTCTCAAGTTATCACTCCCACCGAGGGTAAGAACCCAGTCCTTAGTCCTCCGTAGGTACTTGAGGATATTCTTTACCGCAGTCCAGTGTGCCTTGCCAGGGTTCGCCTGATACCTGCTAACCATGCTCAAGGCAAAAGCTACATCGGGTCGAGTACACGTCATAGCATACATGATCGATCCTACAGCCGAAGCGTAAGGTGTTCGACTCATTTCTGCTATCTCAGCCTCAGTGCTAGGGCTTTGTGTCTTACTCAATCTGGTGTTACTCTGGATGGGTAACTCTCCTTTCTTGGAATCCTGCATGCTGAATCTCTTCAGCACCTTATCCAAGTAGGTACTCTGACTAAGTCCAATTAGTCTTTTACTCCGATCTCTCAAGATTCTTATCCCTAGAATATAGGCAGCTTCACCAAGGTCCTTCATAGCGAAACACTTCCCAAGCCAGGACTTAACTTCCTGCAGGGTTGGAATGTCGTTTCCTATGAGTAGTATGTCATCCACATACAATACCAAAAAGCTAACTATACTCCCACTAGCCTTGACATACACACAAGATTCATCTTCACTCCTAGAAAAGCCAAATTCCTTGACCTTTTCATCAAAGCAAAGATTCCATCTGCGAGGTGCTTGCTTCAATCCATAAATGGATTTCTCAAGCTTACACACTCTATTAGGGTACTCGTTGCTGACAAAACCCTCTGGCTGACTCATGTAAACATCTTCAGCCATCTTTCCATTAAGGAAAGCGGTTTTGACATCCATCTGCCATATTTCATAGTCATGAAATGCAGCTATGGCTAACAGAACCCGAATAGACTTAATCTTGGCTACCGGAGAAAAGGTCTCATCATAATCCACTCCAGGAATTTGAGAGAAGCCCTTTGCAACCAGCCTTATAAGTGTGTACTTTACCATCCATGTCAGTCTTCTTCTTGAAGACCCATTTGCACCCTACTGTCTTACGACCTGGTACGTTTTCAACCAAGTTCCAAACTTGATTGTCATACATGGATTGTATCTCGCTATCCATAGCCTCTTTCCATTTAGCAGACTCGGGGCCTGCCATGGCTTCCTCGTAGCTGTTAGGCTCATCTTGACTTACTAGTGTCTCATCACTAATAAGTGTCTCACCTTCTGCAGTAATATGGAATCCATAGTAATGCTCAGGTGCACTCCTAACTCTCGTGGAACGTCTCAGAGGTACAGATTTGTCAATTTGCTCAATAGGAGTTTCCTCCTCAAGTTGAGGGCTAGAGTTTGAAGTTCCTTCACCGCTTGATTCTTGAATTTCTTCAAGATCAATTTGCCTCCCACTGTCTCCTTGGCTTATAAACTCTCTTTCTCGAAAGACTCCTCTTCTTGCTACAAAGACCACATTGTCACTAGGTCTGTAGAAGAGGTAACCAAAGGATCGCTGTGGGTAACCGATGAAAATACACCTCTCGCTTCGAGGTTCGAGCTTATCATGAGTCTCGCGTCTCACGAAAGCCTCGCAACCCCAAATCTTGATGTGGTCTAGTTTAGGTACTTTACCAGTCCACATCTCGTGAGGAGTTTTGGCAACTTTCTTTGTAGGGACTAGATTAAGAATATGGGCGGCAGTCTCTAAGGCATACCCCCAGAATGAGATTGGTAGCGAAGCTCGACTCATCATGGAACGAACCATGTCCAACAAGGTTCGATTACGCCTCTCAGCCACACCATTCAACTGTGGTGTCCTGGGAGGTGTCAATTGTGAGACTATCCCACATTCCCTTAGATAGTCGAGGAACTCTGAACTAAGATACTCACCACCACGATCGGATCGAAGCATCTTAATATTCCTGCCCAATTGATTCTCGACTTCCTGTTTAAATTCCTTAAACCTCTCGAAAGTCTCTGACTTATGCTTGATCAAGTAGACATATCCATATCTACTATAATCATCAGTAAAAGTCAAATAATAACGATTAGCATCGCTTGTGGCATGTTTGAATGGTCCACACACATCCGTGTGTATAAGGTCCAACAAACCTTCACCCCTCTCACACGAACCTGTGAAGGGTGACTTTGTCATTTTTCCAAGTAAGCATGATTCGCAACTATCATCTGACTTTAGGTCAAACGACTCCAAGACTCCATCCTTTTGGAGTTGGCCTATGCGTTTCTTGCTTATATGTCCAAGACGACAATGCCATAAAGATGCTTTATCCAAGTTATTATTAGTAGAATCAATACACAAAACATTATTTCCCAAGTTATCTACAACAGATACAGCTTCATACACACCATCACAAGGTAATGCTTTAAAATAAAAGACATTATTATAGAAAACATCTATAGAACCAACTTCATTATTAAATGAAAAGGTAAACCCTTGTTTGTACAAAGCATGAAAGGAAATAATATTTCTTGCCATTCCTGGCGAATAACAACACTTATTCAAATCTAAACTAAACCCACTACTTAGCGATAAAGTATAAACTCCAATCTTGGTAACAGGTATAGCTTTCCTATTCCCCATGATCAAGTTTATCCTTCCTTGCTCCACATCCTCACTTCTTCTTAGTCCCTGCAAGTCACAACAAATATGAATACCACAACCGGTATCAAGGACCCAAGATTTAGAATGGGGTGAGTTATTAGAAATGATAGTGTAAATACCTGCATGGTTGGGTTTAACTTTCCCATCCTTCACATCTTGCTGGTATTTTGGGCAGTTCCGCTTCCAATGAGCTTTTTCATGGCAATAGAAGCATTCAACCTCTTTTGGGTCAGAAGAAGGAGTAATGAAACCTTTCTTGGTTCCACTTGAAGAAGAGCCATCAAGGGTCCGAACCTTGGTACCCTTAGAAGAGCTCTTTCTCTTCCTCCCTCGACTTTTCCCGATTGCCAAAACCGGAGTAGTGTTTTGAGTAGGAGTGATAGCAACCGACTTCCCCTTAAGACCTGTTTCTGCGGTCTTGAGAAGTCCCTGAAGTTTGCTGAGGGTGACTTCTTCCTTGTTCATGTGATATGTCATGCGGAATTGATCATAGCACGATGGTAAGGAATGCAAAATAATATCTATTTCAAGATCCTCCGGGAAGTTCACATTAAGCTTCAGCAAACGATCCACATACCTTTGCATTTTCTGCATGTGGCTCGTGACGGATTCCCCGTCCTTCATCATGGTTGTTATCATGGAGCAGATGATTTCATACCTCTCTTGTCTTGCACTTTGATGGTATCTTTCCATCAAATCTTGGTGCATTTCATAAGGGTAGAAATCCTCATAAGACTTTTGGAGTTCCGCTGTCATCGTGGCCATCATGATGCAAGCCACTTTCGTAGCATCCCTTTCATGTGCCCGAAATTCAGCGATCTCCTGAGGAGTTGCAGTGGACTCATCAATCTCCTTAAGCTCCTTGTCAAGGACATATTCTTTGTCCTCGTAGCGGGTAATCATCCTGATGTTTCTGATCCACTCATTGAAGTTGGATCCATCAAAGGTGACTTTCCCACACAAGTTCATAAGGGTGAAGGAGCCATTAGGATTAGAGCCAGAAGCATTGTTGGAAGACATCTGAAGAGAAGAGAACAAGATTAGTTTAGATATAAGAGAGTCCTTAATAAAACACCCAAATGTAATATTAAGGCTAGGATCCAATCACAATATAATATAACTTAGAAGAGGTATGCCGTAATCTAAGCTATATCATATTTGAAAGGTAGGTGAATGACGATTCACCAATTTCCACCACGAAAACCGCAATATTTTAGTATTAGGTTTTTTTTTTTTTTTGAATGGTTCTTAGAAATTCCTAGATTCTTTGAGATTCAATGAACTTTTCAAAGGCATGTTTCAATCTCGAGTGTGCCCTCCAAGTTTTGTGACTGGGATACCGAGGATCACAAAGCGAGGTGTGAAGTAACCATGCAAATCACTTGGTACCCTTAAAGTTTATCACTCAATCGATGTGCCGGTTAACCACACACGCTCCATCGATACTATAATAAACCCTAAAGCACCCTTTACCTACGTTGTTAAGTCCAAGTTAGTGTGCCGGTTAACCACACACGCTCCACCAACGACTTAATCAAAGTGTAAAGTGTAATTTCATGGAATAGCACCTTATTCACATTTTTCTAAAGTAACTAAGATTGGGAATTTAATAAAACATTTAGTTAGTTTATAATATTCATCATACTTTGAATGAGAATTAATAAGTCCTTGTCTTACCCGTTCGGCTAACGACCCTCCACCGATCAAGCAAGCGGTGGGTGAGAGTGGACACCCATTAAGTCACCATTTTATAGGCAACAACCTTATACCCACCTTATAGACCGGTTTCGTGAATGAGGCGTACTAGCGGTAAGACGACTTTGTTCTTATACATATATATATAATTATTAAATCATAATAATATAAGTATAAGGGTTGAATTTTAACTTTTTAAAATTCTAAGGGTTGGAACTAAAGTTTTAACTTGACTTTACTTGTTCCAAAACTTGAGGGCAAGTTTTGTAAACTTTCAAAACTTTTCATTTCTTGTAACTTATGAGTTTAATAGAGTAATAAAATGAAGACTCTTCATTTTTCTAACTCTTATGTTCTTTTAATGGTTTTTAATCCAAGAGACTTTTGGTTTTCCATAACTTGAGGACAAGTTATGGACTCCATTAAAACACATTATGATCAAGAATTAAATTACCACATAGGTTACAAATAATTCCTATGATCATCTAAACATCATAAGAACAAGAATATGAATATGAACACTTTCAAGAATCAAAATCACATAAAACTTTGTAATTTTGATAACTAGTTGTTGTAAATGAATTAGCAAAAACATTACTCCATCTAAAACAAGTTTTCAAGTACCAAAACAGTTTAGAATAATGTTTCCAATCCATTTTCCAGCAACGAAAGTCGAAATTCCGTTTTTTTTTTTTTTTTTTTATAATTATTTTCGACTTTCTTCAACTTTTAAGCACAAATAACAAACAAACAAGCCTAGGCTCTGATACCACTGAAGGGTTTTGAGCATTCTAACACTTCCTAAGTGTACATGCAACCCTAATAACCTTGGATCTATGTTTGTCTAATTATCATGCAAAGTTGAATTCCAAGGTTATATTCCTATCTAGCATACATGGGGAACAATTTTAACTTGAATCATAGATAGAATAACTTACCTTGTTGTTGCTTGTGTTCCTTGAAACCTTGTGAGCCTAGCACCCCAAGTGTGATGCCTCAAATGCTTCACACAACACCAAATGCTCTTGGAAAGACTCTTGAGATAACACACACTTCTCAAAATCGGCCAAGCCCTCTAGTTCCTTAGTAGTGCCGATTTTTGGTGGAGAATATGCTTCTTATATAGTGTTGACACATCTAGGGTTACACCATGTAAACCCTAATGTGTCATGACTCTTCATTTCCATGACCCATGGGTTTGTAACTCCCATGGAGCATCCATGGAGTATCCTATGGGTAGAGCCCAACTTGATAATCCATGGAGCCTCTTAGCCCACTATACAAGATATGGATGATTTACATAATCAACCCATATATTTAATTAGTTATCCTTTGATCACTTAATTAATTCCAAATTAATTCTTTGATCAACTAATCAAATAATATTATTAATATATTAGAACTTATAATATATTAATAATCTCCAAGTGTTATTTCTCTCATATAGTCTATCCAATTGCATAGTGCCATGCAACCCAAATGGACCATGCCGGGTCGGGTCAAGTACAAGCCCGAAATAGTTATGGACTTAGACACCTTATCCAACAGTTTCAACTATAGGAACAACGGCAGAATTAGTGGCAACTTGGACTGCCATAGTTTCATGCCTCTTGGAGGGTCCTTGGGAGTTCTGACTCTTTCGCTTTTTCCAGAAAACTTTCTTCTTTCTCTGATTACTCTCATTTTGGTGTCCTTGATTATCTTCATGGTTTTTAGGGTACATGACACTTCCTGGACCACTGGACTGATGGGTTTTAGCCATAAGAACTTTCCTATGTGCGCATGCAAAACCCTAATGCTTGGATCTAAGCTTTCTAATTAAACATTCTTTGAATCCAAGACTTCTAATGACTATTTAGGAATAAGAACAATGATAAAACAGATCTAGAATCATACCTTTGAATTCCTTGTTGATCTTGTTGTGTTGGAGCTTCTAGAGTCACAATTGTCGATTTCCTTATGCCATAGGGTCTATTTATACTTGTAGACTCCTTAAAGGTTACAACCTAAACCCTAATTGGATAATCTTCTCTTAAGACTATCCAAATCCATTCCTTACATAACCCCTTGGACGATTTGAAGCTATCCTAGCTTCTAGAATCCGTCCAATACATATCTATATGGATTTACAGTCTAAAGTTTAACTATCAAACAATTGACAGTTTATACCCTCTTATTTAATTAATCTCTTTAAGTCACCAAATTAATTCCAATTAATTCTATGACATACATTAATCAAATATTATTATTCTTTATATTATTCTCATAATATATTAATAACATTTACTCTCTCTTAATAAATCATCCTATCAAGTTGCTATGGTGAAGGCAACCCAAAAGGACTATGCACAACCGGGTCAAATACTTGCCTAATATAGTTGCAGCGTTAGACACTATTCCAACAGTCTCCTACTTGGATAAGTCTAGTAACTATATGCACAAGTACAATTCGGTTTGCAATCGTAGCTCTCAAAGACGCTGTCAAACTCTGATCTAATCAATCTTGTCCTTTAGATAAGGGATCGTACGCTGTCAAACTCTGTTTGATATCATGCTAACAATCCTATGGAATGGTTAGTCAAGCATTTAGGTTTCTCGATCCCTAATTTATTTGACATAGAACTTAATTGAACACATCAATTCAGTTCTGACCGGGCCTGGCACATAAGTCAAATCAAATCATCGAGCGGCCGAGATATCGCTTTTACCTTCTTAGATAAAAGTTACAGATAAACTTCGACTTATATGCATTTACTTATTCATTAACCAACTATACACAACAATGCGTTTTATAACACCAAGTTACTGATGCGTTTTCGCATTATCAATGTACAATCAATTAATAAATAATAAACCATATATCTAGGTTTTAAGACTATATGATATTATCGTCTTGCGATCACCCCTTTTATATCATATTCCATAAGGTGATTCCAGCAAGCACGGCTCCAATGCTCAAAACCAGTTCATAAGCACTCATGAATGTTGCAGCAACCCTTTGCTATGTCTAACACCATTTAGACAATCTACACACCAATTCATGACAATCTTCATTCATATCTACTTCCAACATATGAACGATTGTGGACAATTTGAATAATTCGATTATTCCTAATAAACTCAATTATTCTGGAAGTCAAAACATGCAATGTGAAACAATAGTTAAACAATTAACATAAGATAGTAACATTACTCATAAATAAAACTCCTTTATTTAATCATCAAATGTTAATTACATTTATCTATTACACGTTTCTAATACTATCTAATCTATGCTAATATCATCCTTCAGCCCAATACTCCTAGCATGCTGCAAGTGCTTAACCCTACTCAATCCCTTCATAAGCGGATCTGCTGGGTTATCTTCTGATGATATCCTCATCACTACGAGTTGTCCTTCTTCTACACGATGTCTAATGAAGCTATATTTTCTGTCGATATGTCGTGATCTACCATGATCCCTCGGTTCCTTGGTCAAGGCAACCGCTCCTTCGTTATCACAGAAAATCTCGGCTCCTTTATGGCAGGTACAACTCCAAGATCACCGATGAAGTTCTTCAGCCATATTGCCTCCTTCGACGCTTCGCTCGCTGCAATGTGCTCTGATTCGCACGTTAAATCAGCTACGGTTTCCTGCTTGGAACTCTTCCATGTCACTGCTCCTCCATTCAGGGTAAAGACCCAGCCCGACTGCGAACGGTAGTTGTCCCTGTCGGTCTAAAAACTGGCGTCACTATACCCTCGCACCTTCAAGTCATCACCCCCTCCGAGGACTAAGAACCATTCCTTCGTCCTCCGAAGGTACTTAAGGATATTCTTCAACGCAATCCAATGTGCTCTGCCAGGATTCCCTTGATATCTGCTAACCATGCTCAAAGCGAAGGCTACATCAGGGCGAGTACAAGTCATAGCGTACATGATTGAGCCAACTGCGGAAGCGTATGGTACTCGGCTCATTTCTGCTATCTCAGCTTCGGTACTCGGACTTTGAGTCTTACTCAACTTGGCATTACTTTGTATCGGTAATTCTCCCTTCTTCGAGTTTTCCATACTAAAACGTTTTAGTACCTACTCTAAGTAAGTATTCTGACTAAGTCCAATTAGTCTCTTACTTCTTTCTCTTACTATCCTTATTCCCAAAATGTAAGAAGCCTCTCCGAGGTCCTTCATAGCGAAGCACTTCCCAAGCCAGGACTTAACCTCCTGCAGATTCGGGATGTCATTTCCTATGAGTAATATGTCATCGACATATAGAACGAAGAAGCTTACTATACTCCCACTGGCTTTGACATATACACATGATTCTGATGGGTTTTGAGCATTCTAACACTTCCTAAGTGTACATGCAACCCTAATAAACCTTGGATCTATGTTTGTCTAAGATACATGCAAATAATTATTTTTCCAAGGTTCATATCCTAACTAGCATGGCATGGGGAACATGAATCAAATAAAGCTAGTAGAAATACTTACCTTGTAGTTGTAGTTGATTCCTTGGAGTTTTAGAGCCTAGCACCAATAGTGTGGATGCCTCAAATGGAAATCACAAATCACCACAAACTTGGAACTTTGAGAGAATAGTCACTACTATCTTGAAATCGGCCCTCACCTCAACAAGTGTCAACTAGTATGATTTCAAGAGCCAAGACCTCCTTTATATAGTGTGGTGGATTAGGGTTACATCCATGTAAACCCTAATACCCATGTCTCTTCATTTCCATGAGATCCATGGGTTAAAGCTCCATGGAGTATCCATGGACTTCTTCCATGCAAGCCTAGCCCATTCCAAATAAGCATAAGCCCACACTATATAAATATAGAAGCCCATATTTAATTAGTAATATCTTTGATCACTAAATTAATCGTAGATTAATTATAGATCACTACTAATTAAATAATATGATCTTATATTAATATATTAGAACTTATAATATATTAATAAATCATAACTTGTACTATTCTCAAATATTATCCATAAATTATTCGGGTGAAGTGCAACTCAAATGGACCATGCCGGGTCGGGTCAAGTACATACCAAATATAGTTATGGGCTTAGACACTATATTCAACAGTCTCCCACTTGGATAAGTCTAGTAACTATATTTGCAAGTATAACTTCAGGAACCAATCAGCAATCGTAGCTCTTTAAACTTTGTTGAACTAGAACGTGCCATTTAGATAAGTGATCATATAATCCTCTGTTCTAGATATCAGCCGGACAAATACATGGAACATTGTCTTGCTTATTGTCCAGCATTTGTTTCCCGATTTCTGATTTGTTTGACATAGAACTCAACTAAACACATCAATTTAGTTCTGACCGGGCCCGTTACATAGGTCAAAACAAAATCATCGAGGGGCCCAAATATCAGCTTCTAATCCAAGAAGGAACAGATAAACTTCGACTCATATGTTTGTTCTACCACTCATTGAATTACACACAAAGGCACGTTTTATAACATCGAGTTACCAATGCGTTTTCGTACAATCAATGCATAACCAACTCGTAAGTAACAAATCATATCTCTAGGTTTGAAGACTTATATGATATTACCGTCTCACGATCACTCGAGATAAAATTCCATGAAGTGATTCCAGTGAGCGTGGGTTGAGTCCAATGCTCAGAACTTATGAGCACTCATGATTGTTGTAGCCATGTCCAACACCTTGGACCTCTGCAACCAAGCATGACAGTCTTGATTCATACCTACTTCCGACATATGACCGACTGTGGAGGTTTGAATAATATGATATACCAAACATAATTATTCTGGAAGTCAAAACATGCAAAACAAATATAGTAAACGATCGACAAGAGATAGCAACACTTTACTCATAAATAAAACACCTTTTATTCATCATCAAATGTCAATTACACTTTACAAATTTCATAATTTATCTAACTACTAAAACTTATATCATCCTTTAGCCCTATGCTCCGAGCATGCTGGAGATGCTTAACCCTACTCAGTCCCTTCGTGAGGGGATCTGCTGGGTTCTCATCCGATGATACCCTCTTCGCCACGAGGAGTCCTTCTTTGATTCGATGTTTGATAAAATGGTATTTTCTGTCGATGTGTCTGGATCTCCATTGGCTCTTTTATAGCTGGTACAACTCCAAGGTCTCCGATGAAGTTCTTTAGCCATATCGCCTCCTTTGCTGCCTCGCTTGCTGCTATATACTCTGATTCACAAGTGGAATCAGCCACTGTCTCCTGCTTGGAACTCTTCCAAGAAATTGCTCCTCCGTTTAAGGTAAAGACCCAACCCGACTGAGAGCGGAAATTATCCCTATCAGTCTGGAAGCTAGCATCACTATACCCTATAGCTCTCAAGTCATCACTCCCACCGAAGGTAAGGACCCAGCCTTAGTCCTTCGTAGGTACTTGAGGATATTCTTTACCGCAGTCCAGTGTTCCTTGCCAGGGTTCTCCTAATACCTGCTAACCATGCTCAAAGCAAAGGCTACATCAGGTCGAGTACACGTCATAGCATAAATGATCGATCCTACAGCTGAAGCATAAGGAAGTCGAGTCATTTCTGCTATCTCAGCCTGGTACTAGGGCTTTGTAACTTACTCAACCTGGCGTTACACTGAATGGGTAACTCACCTTTCTTGGAGTTATGCATGTTGAATCTTTTCAACACTTTGTCCAAGTAGGTACTTTGACTAAGTCCAATTAGTCTTTTACTCCTGTTTCTCAAAATCTTTATCCCTAAGATATAGGCAGCTTCACCAAGGTCCTTCATAGCGAAACACTTCCCAAGCCAGGACTTTACTTCCTGCAGGGTTGGGATGTCATTTCCTATGAGTAGTATGTCATCCACATACAGTACCAAAAAACTGACTATGCTCCCACTAGCCTTGATATAGACGCAAGATTCATCTTCACTCCTTGAAAAGCCAAATTCCTTGACTTTCTCATCAAAGCAAAGATTCCACCTGCGAGGTGCTTGCTTCAATCCATAAATGGATTTCTCAAGCTTACACACTCTATTAGGGTACTCGTTGCTGACAAAACCCTTTGGCTGACTCATGTAAACATCTTCAGCCAACTTTCCATTAAGGAAAGCGGTTTTGACATCCATTTGCCAAATTTCATAGTCATGAAATGCAGCTATGGCCAACAGAACCCGAATAGACTTAATCTTGGCTACTGGAGAAAAGGTCTCATCATAGTCCACTCCAGGAATTTGAGAGAAGCCCTTTGCAACCAGTCTAGCCTTATAAGTGTGTACATTACCATCCATGTCGGTCTTCTTCTTGAAGACCCATTTGCACCCTACAGTCTTACGACCAGGTACATTCTCAACCAAGTACCAAACTTGATTGTCATACATGGATTGTATCTCGCTATCCATGGCCTCTTTCCATTTAGCAGCCTCAGGGCCTGCCATGGCTTCCGTGTAGCTGTTAAGTTCATCCAGACCTACTAGTGTCTCATCACTAATAAGTGTCTCACCTTATGCAGTAATATGGAAGCCATAATAATGCTCATATGCATTCCTAACTCTCGTGGAACGCCTAAGAGGTACAGGCACATCAGCTGGCTCAACAGGAGTTTCCTCCTCAAGTTGAGGGCTAGTGTTTGAAGTTCCTTCACCGCTTGACTCTTGAATTTCTTCAAGATCAATTTGCCTCCCACTGTCTCCTTGGCTTATAAATTCTCTCTCTCGAAAACCTCCTCTTCTTGCTACAAAGACCACATTATCACTAGGTCTGTAGAAGTGGTAACCAAAGGATTGATGTGGGTAGCCGATGAAAATACACCTCTCGCTTCGAGGTTCGAGCTTATCATAAGTCTCGCGTCTCACGAAAGCCTCGCAACCCCAAATCTTGATGTGGTCTAGCTTAGGTACTTTACCAGTCCAAATCTCGTGAGCAGTTTTGGCAACTTTCTTTGTAGGGACTAGATTAAGAATATGGGCGGCAGTCTCTAAGGCATACCCCCAGAATGAGATTGGTAGCGTAGCTCGACTCATCATGGAACGAACCATATCTAACAAGGTTCGATTACGCCTCTCAACCACACCATTCAACTGTGGTGTCCTGGGAGGTGTCAATTGTGAGACAATCCCACATTCCTTAAGATAGTCGAGGAACTCTGAACTAAGATACTCACCTCCTCGATCAGATCGAAGCATCTTAATGTTCCTGCCCAATTGATTCTCTACTTGTTGTTTAAATTCCTTAAACCTCTCGAAAGTCTCTGACTTATGCTTGATTAAGTAGACATATCCATATCTACTGTAATCATCAGTAAAAGTCAAATAATAACGATTAGCATCCCTTGCGGCATGTTTGAATGGTCCACACACATCTGTGTGTACAAGGTCCAACAAACCTTCATCCCTCTCACATGAGCCTGTGAAGGGTGACTTTGTCATTTTTCCAAGTAAGCATGATTCGCAACTATCATCTGACTTTAGGTCAAACGACTCCAAGACTCCATCCTTTTGGAGTTGGCCTATGCGTTTCTAGCTTATATGTCCAAGACGACAATGCCATAATGATGCTTTATACAAGTTACTATGATTAGTAGAATCAATACACAAAACATTATTTCCTAAGTTATCTACAACAGATACAGCTTCATACACACCATCACAAGGTAATGCTTTAAAATAAAAAACATTATTATAGAAAACATCAATAGAACCAACTTCATTATTAAATGAAAAGGTAAACCCTTGTTTGTACAACGCATGAAAGAAAATAATATTTCTTTCCATTCCTGGCGAATAACAACATTTATTCAAATCTAAATTAAACCCACTACTTAGCGATAAAGTATAAACTCCAATCTTGGTGACAGGTGAAGCTTTCCTATTCCCCATGATCAAGTTTATTCTTCCTTGCTCCACATTCTCACTTCTTCTTAGTCCCTGCAAGTCACAACAAATATGAATACCACAACCGGTATCAAGGACCCAAGATTTAGAATGGGGTGAGATATTAGAAATGATAGTGTAAATACCTGCATGGTTGGGTTTGACTTTCCCATCCTTCACATCCTGCTGGTACTTTGGGCAGTTCCGCTTCCAATGAGACTTTTCATGGCAATAGAAGCATTCAGCCTCTTTTGGGTCAGAAGAAGGAGTGATGAAACCTTTCTTGGTTCCACTTGAAGAAGAGCCATCAAGGGTCCGAGCTTTGGTACCCTTCGAGGATCTCTTTCTCTTCCTCCATCGACTTTTCCCAATTGCCAAAACCGGAGTTGAGTTTGGAGTAGGAGTGATAGCAACCGACTTCCCCTTAAGACCAGATTCTGCGGTCTTGAGAAGTCCCTGAAGTTTGCTAGGTGTGACCTCTTCCTTATTCATGTGATATGTCATGCGGAATTGATCATAGCACAATGGTAAGGAGTGCAAAATGATATCTATTGCAAGATCCTCAGGGAAGTTCACATTAAGCTTCAGCAAACGATCCACATATCTTTGCATTTTCTGCATGTGGCTCGTGACGGATTCCCCGTCCTTCATCATGGTTGTTATCATGGAGAAGATGATTTCATACCTCTCTTGTCTTGCACTTTGATGGTATCTTTCCAACAAATCTTGGTGCATTTCATAAGGGTAGAAATCCTCATAAGACTTTTGGAGTTCCGCTGTCATCATGGCCATCATGATGCAAGCCACTTTCGTAGCATCCCTTTCATGTGCCCGAAAGTCAGCGATCTCCTGAGGAGTTGCAGTGGTCTCATCAATTTCCTTAAGCTCCTTGTCAAGGACATATTCTTTGTCCTCGTAGCGGGTAATTATCCTGATGTTTCTGATCCACTCATTGAAGTTGGATCCATCAATGGTGACTTTCCCACACAAGTTCATAAGGGTAAAGGAGACATTAGGATTAGAGCCAGAAGCAGCATTGTTTGAAGACATCTGAAAAGAAGAGAACAAGATTAGTTTAGATATATGAGAGTCCTTAATAAAACTCCCAAATGTAATATTAAGGCTAGGATCCAATCACAATATAATATAACTTAGAAGAGGTATGTCGTAATCTAAGCTATACCATATTTGAAAGGTAGGTGAATGACGATTCACCAATTTCCACCACGCAAACCGAAATGTTTAAATATTAGGTTTTTGATTAGTTCTTAGAAATTCCTAGATTCTTTGAGATTCAATGAACTTTTCAAAGGCATGTTTCAATCTCGAGTGTGCCCTCCAAGTTTTGTGACTGGGATGCCGAGGATCACAAAACGAGGTGTGAAGTAACCATGCAAATCACTTGGTACCCTTAAGGTTTATCACTCAATCGATGTGCCGGTAAACCACACACCCTCCATCGATACTATAATAAACCCTAAGTCACCCTTTACCTACCTTGTTAAGTCCAAGTTAGTGTGCCGGTTAACCACACACGCTCCACCAACGACTTAAACAAAGTGTAAAGTGTAATTTCATGGATTAGCACCTTATTCACATTTTTCCTAAAGTAACTAAGATTGGGAATTTAATAAAACACTTAGTTACTTTATAATATTCGTCATACTTTTAATGAGAATTTATAAGTCCTTGTCTTACCCATTCGGCTAACGACCCTCCACCGGTCAAGCAAGCGGTGGGTGAGAGTGGACACCCATTAAGTTACCATTTTATAGGCAACAACCTTATACCCACCTTATAGACCGGCTTCGTGAATGAGGCGTACTAGCGGTAAGACGACTTTGCTCTTATACACACACACACACACACACACACACACATATATATATATATATATATATATATATATATATATATATATATACATAATTATTAAATCATAATAATATAAGTATAAGGGTTGAATTTTAACTTTTAAAATTCTAAGGGTTGGAACTAAAGTTTTAACTTGACTTTAATTGTTCAAAAACTTGAGGGCAAGTTTTGTAAACTTTCAGAACTTTTCATTTCTTGTAACTTATGAGTTTAATAGAGTAATAAAATGAAGACTCTTCATTTTTCTAACTCTTGTGTTCTTTTAATGGTTTTTAAATTCAAGTGACTTTTGGTTTTCCATAACTTGAGGACAAGTTATGGCTCCATTAAAACACATTATGATCAAGAATTAAACTACCACATAGGTTACAAATAATTCCTATGATCATCTAAACATCATAAGATCAAGAACATGAATATGAACACTTTCATGAATCAAAAATTACACATAAAACTTTGTAATTTTGATAACAAGTTGTTGTAAATGGATTAGCAAAGACATTACACCATCTAAAACAAGTTTTCAAGTACCAAAACAGTTTAGGGTAATGTTTCTAGTCCATTTTCGACTTTTTCAACTATTTTGCATCAAGTATCAAACAAACAAGCCTAGGCTCTGATACCACTGATGGGTTTTGAGCATTCTAACACTTCCTAAGTGTGCATGCAACCCTAATAAACCTTGGATCTATGTTTGTCTAAGATACATGCAAATAATTATTTTTCCAAGGTTCATATCCTAACTAGCATGGCATGGGGAACATGAATCAAATAAAGCTAGTAGAAATACTTACCTTGTAGTTGTAGTTGATTCCTTGGAGTTTTAGAGCCTAGCACCAATAGTGTGGATGCCTCAAATGGAAATCACAAATCACCACAAACTTGGAACTTTGAGAGAATAGTCACTACTATCTTGAAATCAGCCCTCACCTCAACAAGTGTCAACTAGTATCATTTCAAGAGCCAAGACCTCCTTTATATAGTGTGGTGGATTAGGGTTACATCCATGTAAACCCTAATACCCATGTCTCTTCATTTCCACGAGATCCATGGGTTAAAGCTCCATGGAGTATCCATGGACTTCTTCCATGCAAGCCTAGCCCATTCCAAATAAGCATAAGCCCACACTATATAAATATAGAAGCCCATATTTAATTAGTAATATCTTTGATCACTAAATTAATCCTAGATTAATTATAGATCACTACTAATTAAATAATATGATCTTATATTAATATATTAGAACTTATAATATATTAATAAATCATAACTTGTACTATTCTCAAATATTATCCATAAATTGTTCGGATGAAGTGCAACCCAAATGGACCATGCCGGGTCGGGTCAAGTACATACCATATATATTAATAAATCATAACTTGTACTATTCTCAAATATTATCCAACAGATTCATCTTCGCTTCGTACAAATCCAAACTCTTTGACTTTCTCATCGAAGCAAAGATTCCATCTGCAAGACGCTTGCTTAAGTCCATAAATGGACTTCTCAAGCTTACACACTCTATTCAGATGCTTCGGATCCACAAACCCCTCTGGCTGAGCCATGTAAACATCCTCAGCCAACTTTCCGTTAAGGAAAGCGGTCTTGACATCCATTTGCCAAATCTCATAATCATGAAATGCGGCAATCGCCAGCATCACTCTAATAGATTTAATCTTCGCAACTGGTGAGAAGGTCTCATCATAGTCAACTCCAGGAGTTTGAGTAAAGCCCTTCACGACCAATCGCGCTTTATATGTGTGCACGTTTCCATCCACGTCGGTCTTCTTCTTGAAGATCCATTTGCACCCAACGGTCTTACGTCCGGGCACATAATCAACCAAATTCCAAACTTGGTTGTCATACATGGATTGGATCTCGCTATCCATTGCCTCTTTCCATTTTGCAGACTCTGGGCCTGCCATGGCTTCCTTATAGCTATTAGGTTCATCAAGATTTATTAGTGTACCATCACTAATATACGTGTCCCCTTCGGTAGTAATATGAAAACCATAAAACTGGGGATGAACTCTAACTCTATCGGAACGTCTAAGAGGTAAGGACTCATCAATAGGTTCAACCGGAGTTTCCTCCTCGGGTTGATTGCCAGCGGTAGAGGTTCCTTCATCTATCGACTCTTGAATCTCTTCAAGCTCGATTTGCCTCCCACCGTCTCCTTGGCCTATGAGTTCTCGCTCTCAGAAAACTCATTTCCTCGCAACAAAGACAACATTTTCCTTCGGTCTATAGAAGAGATATCCAAAGGATGTATGCGGGTAGCCGATGAAAATACATCGCTCACTTCGAGGTTGGAGCTTGTCGTGAGTATCTCGTCTTACGAAAGCCTCGCAACCCCAAACCTTGATATGTGCCAACGAGGGAGCTTTCCCTGTCCACATCTCGTGAGGTGTTTTGGCAACCTTCTTAGTAGGGACTCGGTTAAGGATATGGGCGGCAGTCTCTAAGGCATACCCCCAAAAAGAGATAGGTAGTGAAGCACGACTCATCATAGAGCGAACCATATCCAATAAGGTTCGATTACGCCTTTCTGCCACACCATTCAACTGCGGTGTCCTAGGAGGCGTCAATTGCGAAACTATTCCACACTCCTTGAGATAATCATGGAATTCAAGACTTAGGTATTCTCCTCCTCGATCGGATCGAAGCATCTTGATTTTCCTGCCCAATTGATTCTCCACTTCATTCTTGAACTCTTTGAACTTTTCAAAGGTTTCTGACTTTTGCTTGATTAAATAAATATACCCATGTCTACTATAATCATCGGTAAAGGTCACGTAGAAGCGGTTCCCATCCTTCTTGGTTGATCTAAATGGTCCACATACATCGGTATATATTAGGTCCAATAGACCCTCACCCCTTTCACACGTACTCTTGAAGGGTGATTTAGTCATCTTTCCATGTAAACAAGACTCGCATGTGTCATCTTCCCTAAGGTCGAATGACTCCAACACTCCATCCTTTTGGAGTTGGGCTATGCATTTCTTGTTGACATGTCCAAGACGACAATGCCACAAGGATGCTTTATCCATACTAGTGGAAGAATTTATATTTAAAACATCATTTCCTAAGTTATCAACAATCATAACAGTTTCATAAATTCCATTACATGGTATAGCTTCAAAGTAAAAGACACCATTTGTAACAGCCCAAAATCTCAAGTATTGTTAAATTGCATTTTGGGGTGTTTTAAAGGGGAGACTCGGCGAGTTGGAGCCAGACTCGCCGAGTAGGGTCGCAGATTTGGTCGCGGATTCGCGACTGGACTCGACGAGTCCAGGTATGGACTCGGCGAGTCGACGCTGTTCAGCAGAAACCCTAACCGTTCAGGTTTGGGACGTATAAGAGGCACTCATTGGCCGTCATTGTTCAGTTTAGCCCTCTGGGAAGAACCCTAAATCGAGTGGGTGCATCTGGAGCAAAGTCTTAGGGCCATTGTTGATCTTGGAAGAATTGTTGTGCAAGGAAGAGAAGGGATTGGCTAAAGGAGCAGCAAGGGAGTCACTTTCTGAGGATTGGGGACACAGAGGATACATTATTCAGGTAAGAACTCGAATTATCCTCTGCTATGTTGATGTGTTATGGGATTAGGGTTTGTGAAACCCATTTGGTGAATCGATGGATTATTATGTTGTTATACAAAGGTTTCTACCCTAGTAATAGGATGATTAGAGGTCCAGAAGTCCCATGAGTGTGTATCTCGGGAAAAACGTATCTCAGGAAGCAGTTGGGTCGACTGCATGGCGTGGACTCGCCGAGTCGGATGATCAGACTCGGCGAGTAGCTTGAAGATTCACTGGGACTCGCCGAGTTGTTCTTCAGACTCGGCGAGTGGAGTCGGGGTGGCCCCGCGATTCTTCCAGGGGTGACTCGTCGAGTCAAATAGGATACTCGACGAGTAGAAGGGGAATCTTAGAGGATTGAAGGACGACCAGACTCGCCGAGTCGCCAGGGAACTCGCCGAGTCCAGTCGAGCTGACGATGGACTGTTGACCAGAGTTGACTGGTGTGACTTCTTAGGGTCAGTTAACGTGGAAGATAGAAGTATTAAATAAGGGATATATGATGAGACAGGGAGCTTGTAGCTCGGAGGATCAAGTGCAAGAGATCTCAGGAGTTGCTGTCTTCCAGTGTCCGCGAGGTGAGTCTTCTCACTATACTGTACCCGGAAGGGTTTGACTGTGTGACCGGAAGGTCGGATATGATATGTGATATGTATGCTATATGTGGTATGTTATATGTTATATGTGCTATGTATGTTATGGGCCGGAAGGCGAATATGTTATGGGCCGGAAGGCGAATATGTTATGGGCCGGAAGGCGATATGATGTGTGATGGACCGGAAGGTCGGCGTGGGTAAGGCCGGAAGGTTTACCCAGCAGGGACGGAAGTCCCCTGAGACACATGGACCGGAGGATGTGTGATGGACCGGAAGGTCGGCGTGGGTAAGGCCGGAAGGTTTACCCAGCAGGGACGGAAGTCCCCTGAGACACATGGACCGGAAGGTCGGGCCGGAAGGCGTATGTGCGTAAGGTATATTGGGGAACTCACTAAGCTTCGTGCTTACGTTGTTTATGTTATGTTGTTTCAGGTTCTTACAGTGACACGGGATGGCAACGGTTCGATTGTACACACCGAAGAAAGAGTTGTGTTTGGGAGGATCCTGGTCTTTTATTATAATGAAAATGAAACTATGATTTGTAATTCGAATGTGAATAAAGTTTTAAACAAGCGTTTTTAATATTAAATTGATTATTTAAATGAAAATTTTGTTTTTGGAAATCACGGTGTTACAAATTGGTATCAGAGCCAGGGCACGGGTCGATGTGTTCGACAGGGACGTCGAACCCTATAATGGGGGGTGAAAGTGGGTTAGATCTGATCCCACATCGGCTGGGAAGGAGAACTAAGCATTCCTTATAAGGGGTGTGGATACCTTCCCTATCACAACGCGTTTTAAAGCCGTGAGGGCAGCAGATCCCATAAGAACTCTGCAGTTAAGCGTGCTCGGGCGGGAGTAGTACCAGGATGGGTGACCCTCTGGGAAGTCCCTGTGCCGAGTGGCCCAAAGCGGACAATATTGTGATACGTGCCAGAGGGGGGTGTTACAAATGGTATCAGAGCCAGGTTTGAGGGATTCGGACGCGCCTACGGGTAAATCTGGACTCAAACCGAGGAAGTAAGAAAAAGTTTTCCAAATAAATGGTTTTCTAAAAGTGAATAAGAGTTCAAAGAGAAAGCAAGAAAGAGCAGTGTGTACAATCAGCCAGAGCCAAACGGTGATTTCCCAAAATACCCTTACTTTTGTATTATGAAATATCTATTATGCACTTTATGAGATATTATTGCATGCTAGAGACAGGCTAGGTATTTCACATCTTAGGACTAGAGTGGCCTGATTTGTGATGCCTTAGTCTAGGGTTTGCTGTTATAAGTGCGTTATGCTTTTGTGTGTATGTGATGAGTGAGAGTATCTAGTTAGAACGCACAAGGGATAAAGCTACGGGGTACAGAGGTACTTCCGAGGATGAACCGAGAAGGTGGAGCTACCACAGATGGGGAGTCCTATGTATGCTTCAATGCTCGAATGCTGCTTGCTTTGTGCTTTGTGGAGTTGTCGATGATGGGAGTTAGCTACTAAGTGAGTATGACGATACTCAAGAGGTAGAGGGCTGGCATCATTAGGAACTCTTCAGCAGCTGATAGCAAAGAAGTGGGAGGACGGCGGAAGGGACTAGGGAGTAAACCTAGCCAGATGAGTGCGCGGGTAGAGTAGAAGATTTCGCTGGAAAGCGAGCACGCGCGATGAGATTGGTGAAAGAGCAGGTTTATCAGCTACTTAGGAACTCTGGAATGGTCCGTGTGGAAAGTATGGGTAGATGTGGCAGGTAGTATGGGCCCGTACTACTGAAAGCAGAGGACCCATACTTCATACAGGGGGCATTCTAAAGGTCCTAAGGAACAGATTGAGGAGTGATGTTATGGTCAGGGCACCATACATCGGAACAGATTGAGATAGATGTTGTGGTTCGAGTGCTATACATGGGAGCAGGTTGAGGAAAGGTGCTATGGTTCAGGTACCATACACCGAAGCATGTTGAGGAGGGATGTCATGGGATGAGTACCATGGTTCGTAGTGGATGATGCTTGTGGCTATCTTGTTATCCGGTTATCGATCGGACGAGCACGAGCGAGCGGGATGCGAGGATTCGCGAGATCCTGCGTGATGAGGTTGCTGCATCGTTGCGGGCTGAGTCGCCAGAATTGTTGGGTCAATCAGGACCACTATGATTGAAGTAGTTTGATGAGCGATATGCGGCTTTCGCAGAGACGGCTGCCGCGGCGGTTACAGCGGCTGTAGCAACGGCAAAGAAAGGGGCTAGTCGGGGTTTTCAATATCGGGACTTCTATTATGCGAAGCCTCCCACATTCGATGGAGTTCAGGACTCGACTGTTTCTATGAGATGGTTATCAGACATGGAGGGGTGTTTCTCCACGAGTTTATGCCCTGCTGATCAGAGGGTGGGGTGTGCTCTGAATCTGTTGAGGCTCGAGGCGAAGGATTGGCGGAGATTGACCACGAGGTCATTTTCCGATGCGCAGAGGGCTGTGGTTTCATGGGATCAATTCAGAGGGATGTTCAGTACTCGCTATGTTCCGCGGGATGAAAAGGAGAAATTGGCTCGGAAGTTCCTTAAGCTGAAGCAGGATTTGGAGTCGGTGACTGAGAGCACCGGGATGTTTAATGAGAGGGCGATGTTTTGCCCTGAGTTCGCTTCGGAGCAGGCTTAGATGTCCCGATATCCGAGCATGCTCAAGGGGGGGGGGGGGGGATCGGAGCGGTCACACTTGTGGGAAGTGTGAGATAGATGGCACCGGAGCTTGTGGCCCAGTGGTGCATGCCGCAAGTGCGGAAAGGAGGGGCACTGTGCACGGGATAGTTGGCAGTCAGTGCCAATTCGGGATTTGAGGAGGACAGGATGAAGCGGAGCCCCAGAGGGCTCAGGGTTGTGTCTATCTGCGTGCGACAGAGGGAGACGGAGCAGTGCCGGAGACAGCTGCGGGTATGATGCTTTCATGATGTCTTAATTGTCTGGCATTGATTTGGCGTATTGTTTGAGCTGGTATCTTGCATGGATTTCGATGCGGTATTCGTTGTTTCGCGGGTCTGGCATGGATATGGATTGGTGCTTCAGGTTTTCGTTTTGGCATTCGTTATTCCCTGATGGTTGGGGTATGGTTATAATTGGTGTTTTAGTAGTCTTGTGCGGTTTTCGATGTGGTGTTCATCCTTTGGGCAGATTGTGAGTTGGTTATGGGTTATTGTCGAGGATTCCTTTTGGTTATCGTTCGTGGGGGTTGTTAGGGGAGACGCAGCACTGGGTTGGTTGTCGGGTAGCATCTACAGTCGGGGAGTGGATGATTGAAGGACTAGATTCTTGTGAGGGGGTTGATCAGGGTGGAGGTGTGTTTTGCTGAGGGTTGCTTGTGCTTGTGGGAAGCAGTCAGTGTGTAATTGTTCTGTTTGTATCGGATTGTTCTGTAAGGTCGTTAATGACGATCGGTGGCAGTTAGTCAGTGCTTTAGTGGGGGAGAATTGTAAAATTCTCCGGGAGATCGATGAGTATGTAAGGGTGCTTAGCGGTTGGAATTCAGCAGTGTTTGTTAGCGCAAAGTATAGGCCGACGAGAGCGAGTGTTGAGTATGCGGGGCGAAATACAGACCTAGGGCATTTGATTGTGGAGGCCTGAGAGGAGGTCGGGATCAAGCTTGAGTAGGTAATCGGAATTTTGCGATCAGAGTATTGGTACGTGATGGGTTGTACTGCATTAATCCCACGGGATTATGTTGTGCATGTTTTTAGAGCTGGAACCGGAAGGTTCCCAGAGTTAGAACCTGAGGGTTCGCAGAGTTTGGGTGTACGGACCCACAGAGATATAGCCTCGAGTGGCTAGCATGTGTTATGAGAGTCGGTCCAGTCATACTGGAGACTCTGTTGGTATTGCTGGATTAGTTTGAGATTTGCGGATCGCGTATGTTGCAGTGTGATTGCATTGGAAGGTCTGGCCCCGGGTTATTGATCTTGTTTAGCGGAGACAGTGATTTTGATGAGTGGAGTGAGTGCATGGGATTGAGAGCCCCTGCAATGAGAACCAGAGTATGTGAATAGCAGTTACGCAAAAAGGGTGGTGTCGCTTGGGGCGAACACCGTGGCACCGGTTGGAGTGGCATTATGTTCAAGAGAGTTCCGTGGAAAAGGAAAAGAGGAGGGTATGTAACTCCGAAGGGGGTGCAAGTTCACGAAAGTGAAAGCTGCAGAGCAGAGTTATGATTAGAGTATTTCGAGTATGGTTTTGAGCATCGTGTTCGCGGCAGTGGAGTAGGAACCCATCCGGTTGGGATGTCTGACGAGACTCAGAAAGGATGCAAGGGAGTAGAGAATCTTGAATTCTCAGTGTGATTCTGATCAGGGTATAGGACGGATATTAGTGGTTCGTCCTGGGAGATGTTCAAGGATATCATCAGTGTATCGGGTTTTTTTCAACCTGCGAGTGTTGGAACTAGTTCAGCATGTGTATGTGATGGCAAGAGGGAACTTGTGAGAGTTGATTTGAGAGGGAGAAAGGATCTTTCAGTCGGTTCGGAATGGACAAAGTGGGCTTTGGATCGGGGATCCGGTGGTTCATGGTTTCCTAACCCTTATTGGTCGAGTGATTGTTGGGATTTAGAGCAGAGTTGCATCTTGGGTAATTCTCGGTTACAGAGAGAGGTGGACAGTACAGAGATTGGGCTTTAGTTGACAAAGCAGACTCAGCAGGTTAAAGAGAGTTAGTGATCGTCTAGAGTTAACAGGAAAGTTATGCAGGCAGACGCCGTTACGAGCATGTGATTCAGGTCAGCGACTTCGTAGTTCTGGCGGGGTGCTTCGATTTAGGAAGAGGGGTAAATGGGGGGCCCTGGTATGTTGGGTCTTTTCGTGAAGGTACGAAGGTAGGAAGGGTGGTCTATCGTTTGGAGCTGTCAACGGAATTGGGGCGGATCCATGACACTGGTAGGTGTCGCAGTTGAAGAGGTGTATAGCGGATGAGTCAGCAGTGGTTCTTCTAGAGAACGATTAAGTGGATGCGAGCCTGTGTTACGTCGAGAGGCCAGTGGCCGTCGGAGATCGGAAGATCAAGGTTCTGAGGAACAAGGAGGTACCTCTGGTATTGGTTCAGTAGCGGCCTCGGGAGAGATCGGTAGTGTCTAGGGAAGCCGAAACGTGAGATGCAGGAGCAGCAGCCAGAGCTATTTTCAGGGTGAGACTTCGAGGGCGAAGTCTAATTCTAGTGGGGGAGAATTGTAACAGCCCAAAATCTCAAGTATTGTTAAATTGCATTTTGGGGTGTTTTAAAGGGGAGACTCGGCGAGTTGGAGCCAGAATCGCCGAGTAGGGTCGCAGATTTGGTCGCGGATTCGCGACTGGACTCGACGAGTCCAGGTATGGACTCGGCGAGTCGACGTTGTTCAGCAGAAACCCTAACCGTTCAGGTTTGGGACGTATAAGAGGCACTCATTGGCCGTCATTGTTCAGTTTAGCCCTCTGGGAAGAACCCTAAATCGAGTGGGTGCATCTGGAGCAAAGTCTTAGGGCCATTGTTGATCTTGGAAGAATTGTTGTGCAAGGAAGAGAAGGGATTGGCTAAAGGAGCAGCAAGGGAGTCACTTTCTGAGGATTGGGGACACAGAGGATACATTATTCAGGTAAGAACTCGAATTATCCTCTGCTATGTTGATGTGTTATGGGATTAGGGTTTGTGAAACCCATTTGGTGAATCGATGGATTATTATGTTGTTATACAAAGGTTTCTACCCTAGTAATAGGATGATTAGAGGTCCAGAAGTCCCATGAGTGTGTATCTCGGGAAAAACGTATCTCAGGAAGCAGTTGGGTCGACTGCATGGTGTGGACTCGCCGAGTCGGATGATCAGACTCGGCGAGTAGCTTAAAGATTCACTGGGACTCGCCGAGTTGTTCTTCAGACTCGGCGAGTGGAGTCAGGGTGGCCCCGCGATTCTTCCAGGGGTGACTCGTCGAGTCAAATAGGATACTCGACGAGTAGAAGGGGAATCTTAGAGGATTGAAGGACGACCAGACTCGCCGAGTCGCCAGGGAACTCGCCGAGTCCAGTCGAGCTGACGATGGACTGTTGACCAGAGTTGACTGGTGTGACTTCTTAGGGTCAGTTAACGTGGAAGATAGAAGTATTAAATAAGGGATATATGATGAGACAGGGAGCTTGTAGCTCGGAGGATCAAGTGCAAGAGATCTCAGGAGTTGTTGTCTTCTAGTGTCCGCGAGGTGAGTCTTCTCACTATACTGTAACCGGAAGGGTTTGACTGTGTGACCGGAAGGTCGGATATGATATGTGATATGTATGCTATATGTGGTATGTTATATGTTATATGTGCTATGTATGTTATGGGCCAGAAGGCGAATATGTTATGGGCCGGAAGGCGATATGATGTGTGATGGACCGGAAGGTCGGCGTGGGTAAGGCCGGAAGGTTTACCCAGCAGGGACGGAAGTCCCCTGAGACACATGGACCGAAGGATGTGTGATGGACCGGAAGGTCGGCGTGGGTAAGGCCGGAAGGTTTACCCAGCAGGGACGGAAGTCCCCTGAGACACATGGACCGGAAGGTCGGGCCGGAAGGCGTATGTGCGTAAGGTATATTGGGGAACTCACTAAGCTTCGTGCTTACGTTGTTTATGTTATGTTGTTTCAGGTTCTTACAGTGACACGGGATGGCAACGGTTCGATTGTACACACAGAAGAAAGAGTTGTGTTTGGGAGGATCCTGGTCTTTTATTATAATGAAAATGAAACTATGATTTGTAATTCGAATGTGAATAAAGTTTTAAACAAGCGTTTTTAATATTAAATTGATTATTTAAATGAAAATTTTGTTTTTGGAAATCACGGTGTTACACCATTTAGATAAGCCAAAATAGAACCATTCTTATTATTAAAAGAAAATCTAAAACCTTGTTTATATAAACCATGAAATGAAATGATGTTTCTAGCCATTTATGTCGAATAGCAACAATTGTTCAAATCTAAACATAACTTATTCCTAAGCAATAAAGAATACACTCCATTCTTGGTCACAGGCGACGATCTTCTGTTCCCCATGATTAGATTGATTCTTCCTTGCTCCACATCCCTACTTCTTCTTAGTCCCTGCACATTAGAACAAATGTGGTAAGCACAACCGGTATCAAGAACCCAAGAAATAGCATGATTAGAATCGTTAGATTTAATTGTATATATACCTGCGAAAGATGGCTTGATCTTTCCTTCCTTGATGGCTTGTAGGTACTCTGGGCAGCTTCTCTTCCAATGTCCTATCTTGTGGCAGTGGTGGTACTCTGCCTCTTTCGGGTTAGGGCAGGGCTTAGTGGGATCAACTTTGGTCCCACTAGAAGAGGCACCATCTCGGGCTTTAACCTTGCGATAGTTCTTAGACGAGGCCTTCCTCTTCTTTCCCTTTCCTTGACCAATAGCCAAGACAGGAGTAGCAGGTGGATTGGGAGTTGGTACAACAGACTTGTCTTTGAAGTTGCTCTCAGCGACCCTCAAGAGACCTTGGAGTTTGCATAGGGTGACCTCTTCTTTGTTCATGTGGTAGGTCATCCTAAATTGATTGTACATCGGAGGCAAAGAGTGAAGCACCATGTCGATCGCCAAGTCTTCCCCAAAGTCAACATTTAACTTGCAAAGGCGGTCGACATACCTTTGCATCTTTTGCAGGTGCACGGTAAGAGATTCTCCATGACCCATCTTAGCGGAAATCATGTTAGTGAAAATCTCATAACGCTCTTGTCTCGCGTTCTGGTGGTATCTCTCCAATAAGTCTTGATGCATCTCGTACGGGTACATGTCCTCGTAGGACTTTTGGAATTCGGAGTTCATGGTGGCTATCATGATGCAATGTACCTTCGTTGCATCTCACTCATGAGTTTCAAAAGCTTTAATTTCATCCAGAGTAGCGATTTCAGGGTTGATCTTCTCGAGTTTCTCATCGAGGACATACTCCTTATCCTCATAGCGAGCAGTGGTGCGAATGTATCTTATCCATTAGCTAAATTTCGTTCCATCGAAGGTGACCTTTTAGCAAAGGCTCATCAACGTGAAAGAACTAGCAACATCATTGTTTGCGTTCGACATCTACGAATAGAAAGGACAAAGATAGATTAGAATAAGAATCCCTAATTATCACCCAATAAGAAAAAATAGGGCTAGGATCCAACAATAACATTTACATATTAGAAAAGGGATGTTGTAATCCAACATGAAAATAAATTGAAGGTAAGTGAATGACGATTCACTAATTCTCCATTTCACAACCTAACTATTAGTCCTAAATGTATTGAGAATTCCTAGGTTCGGATGAGATTCATTGAAACTATTCAATGGCATGTTTAAATCTCGATATGCCCCTCTTGTTTGTGACTGGGATACCGAGGATGACAAAGCGGGTGTGAATTACCATGCAAATTCACATGGTGCCTTCATTGTAACGATCACCTATTCGATGTGCCGGTAAACCACACACGCTCCATCAAACTATGATAAACAATGAATCACCCTTTGCCACCTTTGCTTAGAACCAATTAGTGTGCCAGTAAACCACACACGCTCCACTAACTTCTTAGCAAGGGTGTAAAGTGTAATTTCATGGGATTGCATCAATTCACTTTTCCTAAAGTAACTAAGATTGGGAAATTTTAAAAAAAATGTGTAGTTACTTTGTATTACTTATTATACTTTTAATGAGAGGATGAGGTTGCCCTATCCTACCCGTTCGGCTAACGACCCTCCACCGATCAAGCAAGCGGTGGGTGTGAGTGTACACCCATTAAGCGCCATTTTATAGGCCGCAACCTTGTACCCACCTTATAGATCGGCTTCGTGAATGAGGCCTACTAACGGTAAGACTAGCATTTTAGTTATACATACATATATATATATATATATATATATATATATATATATATATATATATATTATTCTTGTAATATTATATTAGTATAGGGTTGTATTTTAAACCTTTTAAAATCTAGGGTTTGAAATTTAAGTTGTCTAAATTAAAACCTTTAATCACAAAATATAAATTTCAAAACTTGAGGACAAGTTTTAAACATTTAAAACATGGAGGATGAAATAACAAATAATTTCAATTAACAATTAATTTCCTAATTATCTATATTTGATTTATTTGAGATTTATTTGAAGATAATTATCAAAATAATTAATTAATTATCATATAAGGAAATTAAATACTTTATTAGATGATAAATATCTTTAATTAGATCAAGATTATAGTCATATATATCAAAAAATCGGATTAGGGTTGATCTAATATGATTAAGGTAAGTTTCCATAAGATAATCATGAAGAAATCCCGAATCTAGCCATTCCTGACGCTTGGACTCGCTGAGTGCACAAAGGCACTCGCCGAGTCCAATTTTGGAACTCGCCGAGTCCATGACTCAAAAACACAAAATCGAATTTTGCAGTTTAGTTTCAGACAATTAAGCAACAATTTAATGAAAACCAAGCTAGGCTCTGATACCATTGATGGGTTTTAGCAATAAGAACTTTCCTATGTGCGCATGCAAAACCCTAATGCTTGGATCTAGGCTTTCTAATTAAACATGCTTTGAATCCAAGACTTCTAATGACTATTTAGGAATAAGAACAATGATAAAATAGATCTAGAATCATACCTTTGAATTCCTTGTTGATCTTGTTGTCTTGGAGCTTCTAGAGTCACAATTTTCACTCCTCTAATGGCTTACAAACACCAAATAGCAAGGAGGATAATTTGGGAGAGAAGAGAGGGGAGGAATTCGGCTAGGGCTTCTCTACTTTAGGTTAGGTGTCAATTTCCTTATGCCATCGGGTCTATTTATACTTGTAGACTCCTTAAAGGTTAAAACCTAAACCCTAATTGGATAATCTTCTCTTAAGGCTATCCAAATCCATTCCTTAGATAACCCCTTGGACGATTTGAAGCTATCCTAGCTTCTAGAATCCGTCCAATACATATCTATATGGATTTACAGTCTAAAGTTTAACTATCAAACAATTGACAGTTTATACCCTCTTATTTAATTAATCTCTTTAAGTCACCAAATTAATTCCAATTAATTCTATGACTTATATTAATCAAATATTATTATTCTTTATATTATTCTCATAATATATTAATAATATTTACTCTCTCTTAATAAATCATCCTATCAATTTGCTATGGTGAAGGCAACCCAAAAGGACCATGCACAACCGGGTCAAATACTTGCCTAATATAGTTGCAGCCTTAGACACTATTCCAACATGGACTTGCCAGGGTTCAAAATCGTCATTGCAGCCGCCAATGCAGCGGTAACAGTTGTTTGAGTCAGGACGTAGTCGAGCGAATAAGAGTGTGACGGCGGAGAGTTGTTGTTCCTTGGGTTGGGTTCTTTCTTTGAAGACATTTCGATCTAAAATGATTACGGAAAAGAGGATGATAAGTCCTCTGAATTAAATCAAGAGATATGAAACAAGGAATGTCTCAATATGACAAACATGTAATTCTATTAAGCGATAAAGCAGGAATGAATTATCAAAGCAAACAACTATCGCTAAGGAATGATCGAAGGGCAATGCTTGAATGAGAATTCTCTACAACAAAGTTGGATCTAGAAATACTCCCATAGTATTTCATGATTCACCGCGACGACGACTCGTTGTTCACGGTATTTGGGTAAGTTTTAGGCATGCCGAACACCACAGTCACTCCCAAGCACATGTTGGTCGTGTCTCGAATGAATATAGTTGATCAGGCTATATTGATCCTAGACACGACTACATAACTGCCCAGGTTTAACTGCAGTATACAACACCCATTTACTTATGTTTTGTTCTACTTATAGATACGATTCTCGACGGTTAGGTATACTTGTATACTTTTTGAAAATACTTATATTTTGAGGTATACTTTTAGTTCAGAGCACTTAGGCCCCTTAGTGTTTATAGTCTTATACCATGTAAAGTTTGGTATACTTAGTTCACTATAAACAAGGGCTCTGATACCAATCTGTCACACCCCGAAACCGAAGGCGGAAACGTCTCGGGGCGGAGGGGACTTCATGGGAATATCATAACCAATGTACATAGTAAGCGAAGTAAAACACAAAACATTACAATACATAGATTTCATTACATCAGTTGAAAAGTAAAGTAGTACAAGTTTCATAGATACATAAGTTTAAAACAAAAGAAAGACGTGACTTCCATTCGCTCCGTCTTCAGCAAAAGGACGCGGTGTACCTGTCTAACGAGAACCTGAGAATACAAGCAGTTTAAAAATCAGCATAAAGCTGGTGAGTTCATAAGCGGTTTGTTTTTATGAAAATGTACGAGATTCCTTTTGTGTTTTCTGAAAAAGTTACGACCCAAAAAAAAATCCCATATTTTCTTAAAAGTAAAGTTTAGTTGTTCTGTTATGTTACACGGTTCTGGTTATGAATTGTGATTACCCCAGGAAAATCCTATATTTTCCTAATGTGAAAGATGTGTACTGAAAACCTGATTAACCTTGTGAAGTGTGTGTTTGGTTACCAACCCAAAAATGTAATGTAAAAGATGTATGAGTGTCTTTCCCAGGAAAATCCCATATTTTCCTAAATGTTGGTTGTCAATTGTGAAAGATGCATTAGTTTTAACACATATATAAAACTAATATTTACAAAGTAAATTAACTACTTTATCCATTATTACTATTAAATAAATCTCTGTTATCCTAATTGCGAGTTCCATAACCATATAATAGACTAGATATGGCAATAAGTAGTCCACATCACCTTATGACTTTCGTCACCCTTGAACCATTTCGGTTCGGCTGTAGCTAGGAGCCAGGTGTGGGGTAGTCAGCCCCGTATAGATCTATACACTCAAGTCACGCTCTCTAAACTCAGAGATTCTGGTTACGGGGGTGGTCCTCCACTCGCATATCTCTGTGGAGTGTTCACCGAGGACATGTCTCCAATTATATAGGATTAACAATTTACAAGTAATAATGCTAAAAGTCTTATTCTATGTTCTTTTATAAAGACGATCCTCCACTCGCGTATCTCTGTGGAGTGTTCACTGAGGACGAAACATATAAACTAATCTAATGCTTTTAAGAAACATATTATGATACAAATCACTTGTGAAATATATAATATAACATTATATAATTAGATATGAAATCGGTTTGTAACTGGTTCTGCAATTTAAACAGTTGATTAATACAGTTTCAATTGTTAAAAGCAAGTGAAATGTGAAACATTTCTAATGAAATAAAAACGTTTAAGTACAAGATATTCTTGTACTTTTGCTTGTATTCCCCCCTGAAAACAATGAAAAACCATTGAAAAAGGGTAGGGGTATGAACTCACCGGACGCGGAATGTGACGACTAGGATGCTAAACGTCAAATCGAGGCTTGAATACGAGCGAGGTTCCTATGTAATATTAAATAATACACAAATATATCTAATTAGATTTAAATCACTAATTAGATACACTTAAACATTCCAAGACGCGAAAACACTTCAAATCGAGTGTTTGGGGTGACCCGGGTGACATCTAATGATGTATAATGCTTGGATATGGAGTTTACTCTTCAAGAGTAAACTCCTAAAGGACTTCACGGCCCAAATGAATATTCCCCATGAGTTTGCGGCCGTAAACTCATGGTGGGGGTTCTAAATTGCTAAATGGCCTTGCAACATTTTAGGGGTGTTGCTAGGTTTGGTTCTAGGGCAATTGAAAGGGGCTAAATCAAATATATGGACTAGTTGATGAATTTACGGCAATAAACTAAGTGTTTACGGCCGTAAACACTCACCCACCTTTCTTAAGTGTTTTGAAGGCCTAAGATTTATCACAATTGATTCTTCTAAATTTTACAAGCCAAGGGGTGAGTTTAGGGCATCAAATGACCCATATTTAGGAGTTTACGGCCCTGGAACATATTCTTGGGGTGTTATGGCCGTAAACTCTCAAATGGAGGGTTTTTGTTATGTTCAAGGTCCCCAAATAATTTTTGGTTGGTTCTAGGATTTATTCCAAGGCTTATGAGGTGTGTAAGTTGCATTTTAACACCCAAAAAGGAGTTTACTACCCATGTATATGAGTTTACGGCCCAAGTGTGTTCTTGGGCAGTAAACTCATGTTTACTCCTCAAATGTTGAGTTTAAAGTGTCCTAAGTCCAATCCAATAAGTCCTTAAACCATATCTAAGCTCTAATTGTGGTTTAGAAGGGTCTTAAGGCTCAAAAACCCCATTTACATGTGTTCACGGCCTAAGGCTGTTCCAGGGCCATAAACACATGTTTATGGTACTATTCCATGATTTGAACACGAAAATGAAGGCTAAGGATGTTATACTAGGAGCTAGGATGATTACCTTGGTGTTTTGAAGCTTAAAATGGATGATTTTTGGACCTAAGTCTTTGATTGAGGAGAGAGGTTAGAGAGAGAGTGAAAAGGCTCCAAATGAGTCTTAAATCACTTTAAATATGGTTTGAACTGGATACACGGTGGAATTCTACTCGATACCGACGTTAACCGATGCTTTGGGTCGCGCCCGATTAAGTTGTCGTTACCCGATATGGTCAAAACTAAAATTTTTCTAATTACTAGTTTGGGACGTTTTCACATGTTTCCAACATGTTTGGATACTTACAAGGTCAAAATAAAAGTTCTAACTTAATTGAGCTAGTTCAAAGAGGAGATCGAAACAATCCGCTTAAGACAAGTTTTATTAACGAAACGGTTATGACGAGGGAACAAAATTTCGGGTTGTTACAGTGATTAATTCAATTAGTTGATTAAATTAACACATATATGGTCGGTTAACATATATAGATCACACATCAATTTACTTTTTTTCTTATTAATCCTAGGTTTAGTTCAAAATACTAGTCTTACAATTTTGATGGTTAGAAAACTATAAGATTCAAGAAATCAAGAAAGATGGTCATACATCTCAATTAACTTAGTAATTAATAGAAAAATAATTCGCATTAACATATAAGGTGCTTTTAACAAGCTTAGCATGATAAATAATCAAATCAACATAATCCAAAACCACAAAATCAACACATAGTTGTAAGATCCTCTACTCTAAACGAAAGTAGGGTTTTTAGGCCATGACTTCAGCAAATACAATCATAAATACGAAATTCAACATTGCAAACATGATGTAAACAAAGGAATTAGGTAAAGTAAAGATGAATTGCCTTAGATCTCTTCAAAGATAAGCTTCCAATCAAATTATGCACTCCAAATCACCTAAGGGATATTTCCGACCCCCAAAAATCGATAAAAACTTCCAGTATTCGTTAGGGTTTCGAAGAGAAATGATCCATAAATAGATTCTGAAACACCTCGTGGTTTTTGGATCAACACGTCGTGTTTATCATTGAAAATGCATATCCAGCACGACAAGGTCCATCATGAATCCTCAACACTGCACGTTGTGTTTCTTGTAAACACGTTGTAACCGTCTAATTTTCTTCTTCTTTTTGAAAATCCATGATCCTAGGTTTCATTCACTAATTCCACTTCCTTTTCCCTTCCGAGCATGTCTTAGCTGCTATAAAATAAATTTCCAACCAATTAAGTACCTTTTGTTCAATAAATGAAACAAATGCAACATAAGATATTAAGATAATGCATGAATTATATGACTAAATATGCACATATCAAAATACCCCACACTTGTCTTTTGCTTGCCCCCAAGCAAAACTGAAATTTAACATACCAATACCACACAAGACAATCCAAATTGAACCTAACCATTATGCCAAGACCACAACGTATGTATTTGTGTTTAAATTTTCTAAAGAACCTCCCTAATCCTAAATACTCACAATCTTCATAAACACTAGCCCACTTTTTTTGAACAATGCTCATTTATGCATCCCTCTGAATCCATCCCCCGAGATCTTCCTTAACCTGAAGGTATATTTGGTTAATCCCCCAAGCATATATATGGAAAAATAACCTAGAAAATAGCTATTCTTCATAATCTTCATAACTTGTAGATTCTTTCAAACTTTGCAACACCGTTGTTCTTTTTTTTAATAGCACTTATTTCACTCAAAACTAAAAATCCTAGAAAAACATATGATTAAGCAAGGGGATTTAACTTCAAACTTTATTGATTATAGGAATTAGTCTAATGTGCAATGACTACATAAGCTCTCATGGATACATTTCTGCTACACACTACTAAACATGTTGCGTCCGTCAAACTAAGTAGGGTCATGTTTTTGTTCCATGATTTTACTAAGATAAGGAGGCCACAAATACATTATAACATATGTTGGGTCAATTAAAAATTTAGGTTCGCAATGAATCATCCCACCCAACATTGAATCCTAATAATGAAAATTGCTTTTGATTTTACCTTAATTTCCTGAATTAACCTAGTAATATTTTTTTTCTTGATGATGCAGTTTTTCAAAAAAAAAAAAAATCATACTTCGATTCTAATAATGTAATCAACACCTTCCCCACACTTAATTCATGCAATGTCCCTATTGCATGTTATGAAAAATAAATAACAGTAAGTAAAAAGGGAGAAAAAGGAACAGACTCTCCTAGGATAGAAGTGGCGAGGTTGATTTTTCGTCTTTTTGTCTTGTTTAACTGACTATGGCATGGGAAAAGCTCATCCATGCATTGGTTGACATTTGTCTCGTGTGGTTGACATCTTGTAACACAAATGGAAAATATACTTTGGAATGGTCTTGGAATGGACTCAAGAAATCTGGAAAATGCATGCCTTGAGTAGGTGCAAATAATTGTCTTGAAAAGGTTGACTGATGCATAAACATGCCAAGTTTAGATGGAAAATATGTTGTGGTCTTTTATTGCTCAAATGCAAAATCGTACATTTTGGCCTGGACACACCGTGTTTACTTTATGACCATGGTGTGTTTGGCGATAATTTTGTGATTGGATTGCTTTCTACTTGACGACGATTCTTTGGTTAAAAAGGGTACCACTGCAGTACACCTTTCTAACTCTTCTATAAAATGCTTGCTTTCGGTAATTATGATCAACGGGTCAACATCTTCACTTACAATCTTCCTTTTTTCATCAAAAACTCCACCCCTCACTTAGTTCTTTTCATTGCTTTTAAATTTCTTTCACTTCTCAACCATAATTTTGCGAAAAGCAAAAGCAACAACCGTATAATAACATCAAAAAAAAGCTTAATTAAAATCTTACATTAATCCTACTTTACTATAACTTTAAATAAATTCAAACAAACACACATAAACACATAAAAATAAAAATAGTCTTCAAAAAACTTCAAAACATAAACCAAATAGAAAAGGATAATCAATCTTCACCTCCTCCTCCCGCTCCACTACCACCGGCTCCTCCTTGCATTTCCCCCCAGAATTATGTTGGGTTTTGAGCACTATAACACTCCTATGGTGCACATGCTATCGTAAATTCTTTGGATCTATGTTTTCTCTAATTATACATTCATTTTCAATTTTTCCAAAACATTCTCCCTATCTAGCATAAAATTGAAGCTATACAATATAAACTTGGTTTGGATGCTTACCTCTTGAGTAGCGTATAGTTCTTGACCTTTGAAAGCTTTAGCACCTCAAGTGTGATGCCTCTATTGGTTCACAAACACCAAAATTCAAAAGGAGGCTTTGGAGAATAAGTTGGTTATCTCCAAGAGATGGTGTAGCCGATTTTGGCTCTAGAAGGGTTATATTTAAAGTGTTGCACATGCTAGGGTTACACTTTGTAAACCCTAATAACCAACGACTTTCCACATTCTCATGCTCGATGGGTTTAACCTCCATAGACTATCCAAAGATTAGTTTAGCCCACCTACATTATCATGGATCATTGGCCCACAATACAAGAATGATTGATTTACATAATCAACCCCCTGTATTTAATTAGTCTCTTTTGATCACAAAATTAACTCCAAATTAATTCTTCATCAATACTAATTAAATAATATGGTTTCATATTAATATATTATACTTGTAATATATTAATAACCATAAACAACCTTATTCTCAAAATCCATCCTATCAAGTTGCACTGGTGAAGGCAACCCAAAAAGGACCATGCTACAATCGGGTCAAGTACATCCCAGTTATAGTTATGGGCTTAAACACCAAATCTAATAGTCTCCCACTTGGATAAGTCTAGTAACTATAACTGCCAATGTGCAAGATCCGACTTAGCAATTGTATGCTTTCAAAACTTGTTGTCAACTCTGACCCAGTCAGTGACACATCCTTTAGATAAGGGATCATATAATCCTTTGTTCTCAAGATATCAGCTGGACAAATATATGGAACAATGTGATACTTATTGTCCATGTGACATCCCTATTTTTCTCGGCCAGAAAATACCAATTTAGTGTATGCTTTTAATATAAAATCAGAGTACGTTTCCAAAAGATGTTGTGGAATATGTTCCTGAAACAAAATATAATAAAAGTTTATCAAAACATTTCTTAAAGAAATATATTTTCATTATATACCAAAACCTCGGGATGTCATGTTCTGATACATACCAAAAGCATAAACAGTACATTATAAGCCTTACAATATATATTTTCATCTATTGGCCTATAATCCAGAAATCCCTCTTCAACCTCCAAACTATGCTCTTGGTCCACTACCTATAATATAAAAATCTGAGTGGGTCAGGCTTGGGAGCCTGGTAAGCATATAAGGTTTTCAACACACAAATAATAATAAATGTATTAATTTCATCAACCAATAATAAATTTATTAATTTCATCTAACAATAATAACCCTGATTACCCGTTCCCGTTATCCTCACTTTAAGTCCCTGAACACCTTCCATAAGGGACCTAGTCTAAGGATTTTCATCGGGGTGACAAAACTGCTTTAGGGGGTTCCTCAGCAATTTATGTCAAATAAGGCAACCATGTGGGGGATGGAGTATACCATTGAACACTAAGTTCACAAACACCTACAGGTTGCGAGCCTGCTAGCATTCCACTAGACTGTCTAGAAAGGTCTGTGGTCGTCATTTATACTCCACTAGATGACTGAAACAATAAATATTTCGAGGCCTCTCATCATTTTAACACATCAAGTATTTCATCTACCCATGTTTTACCCAACATATTTGTAGATAAAAATACATATACACTTTAAAACTTGTATAAAATATTTATTCAACACCATCTCAAATAAGCAAACAATATAATTACACGTAACACGTATTTTATAGAAAATACTTCATATCTATGTGTAAGATAAAAGTGACTACACACTCGCCTGTTTTAATGAAAATTGGACAGCACCTCATTTTTTAAAACGATCGTTTCCAATAAAATCGTGATGTTTTCGTAAAAGCCGGGCTCTGCGCGGGTAGAGTTTCGACTTTAAAATATACTTTTCTCGGGGACTTCGGAGTTTTGGCACTTGCTTCGGGTGTCGGGGATGATATCGGGGCTTTGAGTGGTTAAAAGTAGGCTAAAATAGAGTAAAGAGTGAAATAGAATTGAGTTTATAAACAAAAACACGTTAGCCATCGGTTTCTATTTATAGTGGGGGCTGGCTCCCGAACCCAGCACGTTCCGATTAGTGGGTGGCTTCGGACATGTCAAGATGCGAGATGCGTGTCACTGTGCGTTCCCTTCGGATAAGCTTCGAAGTTTGTGCCCAGAACTTCAAAAATTCATGTATTTTGCATACGAGCTCCCTTTTTGACGTTCTTTATATCCACGCGTAGGTAAGACTATGCTCTACAACTTTTGTTTAGACTCCGTCAAATAATTTTGAATTTATTTTTAAAGTTATATTTTTAACAGGTCGTGATAGGAAAAGTCCGTTAAAAATTCATAACTTCTTCATCCGACGTCCGTTTCGTCTGTCTTTTTACCGTTGCACTAATATCAACGATATCTTCGATTCTCGTTTAGATTGTTGTGGCTAAAAATCACTCGATCTAAATTTCGAGTTTTGGGTTGCATACTGCTAAGTCGAAACTTAGAAAAATCATAACTTCCTCATACAAAGTCAGATTTAGGCGTTCTTTTTATGCACGCACTCGGTTTAACGAACACTACGACTTTCACTTACGTCGCTAAGGCTTAAAAGCACTTTATTGTAAATTCACTTTTTACGTCACACAGCGTTGTCCCTGTTTTGTCGCGAAACTTCGACAAGTCATAACTTCTTCGTTATAACTCGGATTTTGGTACTCTTTATATATCCGAAATCCTTGTCACGAACACTACAACATCCTTCATGGATATTGGGTTTATCTAACGTTTATTTTCGACGCTTATTTTATTCTTAACTTATTAAATCATTATAATTAAGTAAATAAGCACGTAATACTCAAATAGTACATCTTATTATTTCAAAACAAATTACAAAGGTTGACCTACACTATTACGTCATCAATAATGCCTAGCCTAGAAACACGGGCGTTATAATTCTCTCCCTCTTAGGATGATTCCATCCTCAGAATCACACATCAGCAAACTAATGCGAATAGCGACTCATCATGTCACTTTTTGTTTCCCAGGTGAGATTTGGCTCATTCGTATTTTCCATTGCACAAGCACTAAATCGACCATCTTGCATCGCAACTTCTTAGTCTTACGGTCAACGATTGCCTCCGGTTCTTCAATTAACCTCTTACTTTCATCCAACCTTAGTTTAGAAATTGGAATGATGTCGGGAACTTCTCCTATGAATTTTCTCAAATAACACATGTGGAAGGTGTTATGAATACCTTCTAGTTCTTCTGGTAATTCTAGCTTGTAAGCTTGATTCCCTATCCTCTAAAGAGTTTTAAACGGTCCAATAAACCTTAGACTCAACTTTCCTCTTTTACCAAATCTTATAAGTCCCTTCCACGATTAGAATTTAAGTAAAACCGAACCTCCAACTTCGAATGTTATTGGTTTTCTTTTCTTGTCAGCATAGCTCTTTTGATGATCTTGAGCCGCTAATATCCTTTCCCTAATCACTTTCAACTTTTCAGCAGTCTGATGGACTATTTCAGATCCCATAAACTACTTTTCCCTAGCTTCCAGCCAACACAACAAAGTTCGACACTTTTCTCCATACAAAGCTTGGTAAGGTGCCATCTTGATGCTTTAGTGCAAGCTATTATTATAGGAAAATTCTACCAGAGGTAAATTTTCATCCCAATTACCTTGGAATTCCAAGGTACATGCTCTTAGCATAACCTTCAACATATAAATCGTTCGTTCGCTCTGACCATCGGTTTGCGGATGGTAAGTTGTACTTAAACATAATTTCGTACCCATTTCCTCTTGTAAACTTCTCCAAAACCTCGACGTGAAACGAATATCATGGTCTAACACAATCGTCAAGGGAACACCATGAGCTTTTACTATCTCTTTCACGTAAACCTTTGCAAGCTTTTCCATAGACCATTTTTTGTGAATTGATCAACGACCACCCAAATCATGTTGTGACTGTTCTTTGTTCTGGGTAGTTTAGTTACAAAATCCATAGTGATGTCTTCCCATTTACCCATGGGTATAGATAAAGGTTCTAAACTCCCATACGGTTTCTGATGTTGTGCCTTAACCCACGCACATGTCACACACTCGGCCACATACTTTGCAACATCGAGCTTCATTGTCGGCCACCAGTAGTAGGGTTTCAAATACCTATAGATTTTTTTGTTATGGGGATGAATCGATTACACGGTCTTGTGAGCTACTTCCATCAGAATATCTCTTAATCCACCCATCTTAGGTACCCAAATTTTGTCTTGGAATACCTTCAACCCTTGGTTGTTTGTACCGAGCACTAACGTTTTTCCCAAACGTTCTTCTTTTCGGTCATTTTTCTCTGAAGCTTCCTCCTGAGCTTTCTTTATACTTTCCACAATTGTCGAGACAACTTCAATTCTCAACGCTCTTGGCCTTTTCTTTTCAAGGCTTACCAGGGTGGTAAAGTATCTCACAGTCATAGTCCGTGAGTAACTCTAGCCAGTGTCATTGCCTCGTGTTCAATTCCTTCTGATTAAAGAGATATTGAAGACTCTTATGATCAGTTAAACGTTTGCATTTTGTGTCATAGAGGTAATGCCTCCATATCTTTAGGGAAAATACTACCGCTGCCAACTCCAGATCATGAGTGGGGTAGTTGTTTTCATGATCTTTCAATTGTCGAGATACATATGCTATCACGTTTTATCTTTAAGTTAGAACATATCCCAACACGACTCCCGACGTGTTGCTATACACTACGAAGTCTTCAACTCCATCGGGTAGAGAAAGAATCGATCCCTGACATAATTTCTTATTTAGCTTCTCGAATGCTTCCTTATGCTTCTTACTCCAATAATAAGTAGCTCCCTTGTGGTTCAAAGGTGTCAATGGAGCAACTATCGAAGAAAAGCCTTGGATAAATCTTTGATAATATCCAGCTAACCCTAGAAAGCTTCGGATCTCCGTAGGACTCATTGGTTGTTCCCACTTTGATATAGCTTCAATCTTAGCTGGGTCAACCATAATCATTTCTTGGTTAACCATATGACCCAAAAATAGGACTTCTTGAATCCAAAAATCACATTTGGAGAACTTTGCATACTATTTCTCCTTCCTTAATACTTCTAAAACTTCTCGCAAGTGTCTTCCATGCTCCTCCTAGCTTTTCGAGTAAATCAGAATGTCATCTATGAACATTAGCACAGATTTATCTAGGAATGGTTTACAACCCCTGTTCATTAAATCGATGAAGGCCACTGGAGCATTCGTTAATCCAAATGACATAACCAAAAACTTGTAGTGTCCATATCTTGTTCTGAACGTAGTCTTCTCAATATCCTACTCTCTTACCTTTAGCTGGTGATATCCTAACCTAAGATCAATCTTCGAGAAATAGTTCGAACCTTGCAATTGATCAAAGATGTCATCAATTCTTGGCAACGAGTACTTGTTCTTTATTGTTACCTTTTTTAGTTCCATGTAATCTATACACATTCTCATGCTCCCATCTTTCTTCTTCACAAATAACACCGGAGCACCCTAGGGTGATGAACTAGGTCTAATAAAAACGTTTTCCAACAACTCCTGAAGTTGCATCATAAGCTCCTTCATCTCTGTCGGTGCTAATCGATATGGGGCTTTTGCTATTGCTGTCGTTCCTGGTAACAAGTCTATTCTAAACTCCACTTGTTAATCATGGGCAATCGAGGAAGATTCTCAGGAAAAACTTCCGAATAGTCACACACCACTGGTATACTTTGCATATCCTGTTTCTCTTTCTTAGCATCGATCACGAATGCCAAGTATGAAGTGCATCCTTTAGATAAACATTTTTTGGATTTCATTAGGGAAATTATTCCAGAATTTACTCTGCGGTTATTTTCGTATACCATAAATGACTCCTTTCCAGGCGGGTTTACCCTTACTATCTTTTTCTTACATAGTATTTCAACATCATTGGCGCTAAGCCAAACCATCCCTAGAACGATGTCGAAACCATTTAACTCGATGGGTAATAGCTTTTCTTTGAATTCATTTCCATTCAGGTCGATGACGATATTCCTAATATAATCGCTAACAGGTATGAATTTGCCACTAGCAACTTCTACAATTAGGGCATTATCTAGCTTTTCTATAGGCAATGCTAGTCTTTCACCAAATTTATGTGATATAAAGGAGAAATTCGCTCCAGAATCAAACAATAAATTGGCAGGCAATCCATTTACTAGAAAGGTACCTAATGTGACATCTATTACATCCTTTGTGGCTTCCATTTTCATTTGGAAAGCTCTGGCTTTTGGCTTTCATAGGAGATTTGGCTTTGCTACATCCTTCTTCTTCGGGCAATCCTTCAAAATATACCCTTCTTTGTGGCATCCATAGCACACCCTTTTAATGGTTGTGCACTTGCTGGCGTAGTACCCTGGCTTCCCACACTTAAAACAAGTGACCTCCTTATCATATTTCCCAAAGTTCTTTTTTTACATTTATCACACCATTCCGCTTCTCCTCTTCTTCCTCTCGAATCAGATTTCGAGAACTAATTTTTCTTATTGGACCTCGATGATCCATCAAACTTTCTTTTCTCACCAACCTCTGATCTCTCCTCATTCCTTTCTTTCAACTGGGTTTCCACATTTTTAGCTGCTCGGACTACTGTCTTCGGAGTAGTTGCCATCTGGACCGTTGGGCCAAATTCGGTTGGCAGTCCATTTGCGAACCTCTCAATTTTTTAGAGTTGGCACTAAGTATGGAAATAACATCATCTTTTCGGTAAACACAGTAGCATAGTCGTCTATGCTCATTTTCCCTTTCTTCAAGTTCTGAAATTCATTATTTACATCTATCAGATCTATCTTTGAGCAGTACTGCATCTTTAACTGCTCCAAGAACATTTCCCAAGACATTTTTAGGGCTTATCCATGTGGCATCATGTCTGCCAATAACTTCCACCAGCTTAAAACTTTGGTCTTGAGTTGTCTAACCTCAAAAACAGTTTTCTTCTTATCGCTACAGTTGCAACTTTCAAATACCATCTCCATTTCGGAGATCCAGGCCATAATCTCAACAGGCTTTGGGCTTCCAAAAAGACTTGGCGGTTTGGCGCCCAAGAAATTCTTATACATACGCCCATCTCTGTGGATTTCCCCCTCCGGGTTATTCCTCCTCACCACAATCGGTTCATTTTGACCAACATATCTACTATAATTTCGCTCCTCCGACTGACTGTCGTTTAGTTCAGGTTGTTCAACAGGCATTGAAAGTTCACTCCTATTGTTCAACAATAGTTGCCTCATTTCCTCCCTTTGTTCAACCATCATTGAATGAATCATGGCTTGTACTCCAGCCATGGTAATGGGTTTTGGTGCAGCTCCTGCTATCAGCACCTGTTCCACCACTTGGGGTTGAGGTTGTTGGTTTCTATTTGCATTTCCAGCTCCACTTCGGGTTCTCGCCATTTGATCTATATACCAAATTAGGCAAATTTAGATCTTTATTCACAATACACATTTAAGTTCTCCTTATTACTTTGAAACGTTTATATGCTAGTTCTAATATCGTAGTCGTACGATAAGAATCCTAAACACATAAGGTTTCCGGATCTGGTCGGCAACATAACAAAAATCCGAACAAATAAAGGCATATATGGTAAACATATAAAATTTAGCCCATAAAAGCATTTTAGACATCTCTCCTAAAATATAATAGTGCTCGTGTCTGAAATATGGTAGACACTCATCTCACCATCATCACTTAGAATTCTAAGTTTATGTCTAGAAATCCTACAAATTCCTAGTTCGCTTAAACTAATGCTCTGATACCAACTGTGACATCCCCATTTTTCTTGGCCAGAAAAGACCAATTATGTTTATGCTTTTAAAATAAAATCAGAGTACTTTTCCAAAAGATGTTGCAGAATTTGTTCCCGAAACAAAATATAATAAAAATTTCTCAAAACATTTTTTAAAGAAATATATTTTCATTATATAACAAAACCTGGGGATCTCACAGTCCAACAGTTTGTTTCCCGATTTCCGATTCATCTAAAATAGAACATAATTGAACACATCAATTTAGTTATGACCGGGCCTGACACATAGTCAAAACAGAATCATCGAGGGGTCCAAGATATCGCTTTTAATCCACTTAGCATAAAAGGGAACATATAAACTTCGACATTATTTTCTTGTACTAACTACTCATTAAATCATGCACAACGATATGTTTTATAACATCAAGTTACTGATGCGTTTTCGTATCATCAATGCACAACTAATTCATAGTCAACAAATCATATATCTAGGTTTGAAGACTTATATGATATTATCATCTCACGATCACTCGAGATAAATTCCATGAAGTGATTCAAGTGAGTGCGGGTTGATGTAATAGTCAAATCTTATTTTCAGAAGTACTGATGAATGGTGTAACAAACATGTTAGTATGCCTAAGTCCTTAGAAAAATCTACAAGCCAACTCATGACAGTCTTCTTTCATACCTACTTCCAAAGTATGATCGACTATGGATAGTTTGAATAAATCTTATTATTCTGGAAGTCAAAACATGTAAAATGAAGCAATAGTAAACGATTGACACAAGACAGTAACTTTACTTATAAATAAAACTCCTTTTGTTCATCATCAAATGTCAATTACAATTTAGGTATTACAAGTGTCGGTTTATCTAACCACTAAAACTAATATCGTTCTTTTGCCCAATGCCCCTCGCATGATGCAAGTGCTTAACCCAAGTCAGTCCTTTTGTAAGAAGATCTGCTAAGTTGTGCTCTGACGATATCCTCTTCATCACGAGGTGTCCTTCTTCTACTTGATGTCTTATGAAGTGGTATTGCATATCGATATGCCTGGATCTTCCATGATCTCTTGGTTCCTTGGTTAAGGAAACCGCCCCTTCATTATCGTAGAAAATTTCCACAGGCTGCTTCACTTGTTGATATGTACACTGATTCAAACATTGAATCAGCTACAATCTTCTGCGTAGAGCTTTTCCATGTCACTTCTCCTCTATTCAGGGCAAACACCCAGCCCGACTGAGAGCGGAAATTATCTCTGTCGGTTTGAAAGTTGGCGTCACTATACCCTGTCACTCTTAATTCATCGCTCCCATCAAGGGTAAGGACCCAGTCCTTAGTCCTCCACGGGTACTTGATAATGTTCTTAACCATAGACCAATGAGCTTTACTAGGGTTCCCTTGATATTTGCTGACCACGCTTAAATCAAAGGCCACATCAGGGCGAGTACAAGTCATAACATACATGATCGAACCAACTGCTGAAGCATATGGTATATGACTCATTTCTGCTATCTCATCCTTTGTACTCGGACTCTGAGTGTTACTTAGTTTGGTATTGCTTAGGATAGATAGGTTACCTTTCTTGGAGTTCTCTATGTTGAAACTCTTCAACACCTTGTCCAAGTTGGTACTTTGACTAAGTTCTATTAGTCTTCTACTTTTGTTTCTCAATATCCTTATCCCTAGGATATAGGAAGCTTCTCTGAGGTCCTTCATAGAGAAACACTTCCCAAGCCAGGACTTAACCTCCTGCAAGGTTGGGATGTCATTTCCTATGAGTAGTACGTCATCTACATAGAATACCTATATTTGTCTTATTTCCGGGCACCGGTTCTTCTTTTTAATAAAAACCTCTTTGTATTTTGCTTGAACTTCTCCTCTTTATCCTTCTTATACATCATATGGTAGGCATTCCTTTTCGGGTTTCCTCCAATTTTCATCATAGCGATCCCCACTTCAAAAACACACTTGATCCTTCCAATTTCCATTCTCATCAAGGATGTAATCCTTTGTTAGATGTGGACCGCTATAGTTATTGATGGGTTTTGTACACTACAACATCCTATGGTGTACATACAAGCCTAAATTCTTTTGATCTATGTTTTCTCTAATTATACATGTTATATTGTTTCCAAATCATAAAGCCTACAACTAGCATACAATTGACATAATCAACATAAAAGTGAGTTATAGAATTACCTATTTGTTGTAGCTTGTAGTTTTGGCCTTTAATAACTTAGCAACCCAAATGTGATTCCTCAAACGATTCACAACACACCCTTGAATAATTGGATGACTTGAGAGAGATTACTAGTCACACAAATCGGTTATGAACTCCAAGAACACTTGTAACCGATTTTTGCGATGGGGTTATATATATATATATATATATATATATATATATATATATATATAAACACACACACATATATATATATATATACATATATATATATATATATATATATATATATATATATATATGAATCCTAGAGTCATGGGTAAAGCCTAATCCATACACTTTGGGTTATGATCCATATTCCATGTTGGCTAACTCTTCATGGAAACTTACATCAGCTTAGCCTATCATGGATCAATAGCCCAAACCATATATATATATATATATATATATATATATATATATATATATATATATATATATATATATCATTGATTTACATAATCAATCCCCGTTAATTTAATTAGTCTCTTTTGACCACTGATCAATACTAATTAAATAGTATGATTTCATATTAATCTATTAGAACTTATAATATATTAATAAATCAGAAATAACGCCTTACTCAAACATCCATCCTGAAATTGTCCTGGTGATATGCAACCCAAAATAGACCATGCTACTCTCGGTTCAAGTACATACCAATTATAGTTATGCGCTTTGACAACTAATCCAATAGTCTCCCACTTGGATAATTCTAATAACTATTATTGGAAGTACGACTCTACAACCCGACTAGCAATCGTAGCGGTTAAAAGCCGTTGTCGAACTCAGACCTAGTCAATGACACATCTATTAGATAAGGGATCATATATTCCTCCATTATATAAGATATCATATGGACTGAGACATGGATTATAATCATTCTCTCTATCCATTTGTTGTTTCCCGATTTCCGATTTCTGACGACCGACTAATTGAAAAAATCAAATCAGTCCAGGCTTGGCCAAACACTTAGGGTGTCATCACTAAATCATCGAGGGGCCCACATATATCGCTTTTATCCCTCTAAGGCTAAAAGAAATGGATAAACTTTGGCTCAAATGCTAGCTTGTGCTTACTCATAAAATCACACACAACAATATGTTTTATAACACCAAGTTACTGGTGCGTTTACATAAGTCAATGTGCAACCGACTTGTAAATTACAACTCACATGTCTTGGTTTCAAGAATATAAGATATTATTGTCTCACAATCACTCGTGATAAAATCTATGAACTGATTCAGATGAGCGTGGGTTTAATCCAATACTCAACTCTTATTCCAGGAGTACTCATGAACATTGCAGCAAACTTGTGCGATGTTTAAGACACTTTAGACAATCTACAAACGGATTCATGATAGTCTTGCCTCAATACCAACTTCCAAAGTATGATCGATTGTGGATGGTTTGAATAACCTAGTTATTCGGGAAGTCAAAACATGCAATGAGAAACACAAGAATAATCGAATATAGTATGGTCTCAAAACTTATGAATATAAATAAAACACATTTTATTTAATCACCATATTGATTAGACATTATACATTGTATACTGTTTCGATTAATCAACTTAATACTTGAACTAAAACAACAATTATGCCATGCTCCAAGCATGCATACTATGTTTGCTTATGGTCCTTCCTTTGTGAAATATATCAACTGAAAGTATTTCAATGACATTCATTTCACAATCCTAAATGCTTATTGTAAATGTAAGAATACCAAATTCTTGCCATTCGCTATAATTTGTTATATTTTAAACTTATATGCAATGATCCTCTTGTAATGACTATGAAAAAATCACAGACTTGGCACCAGACACTTCAAAGTATTCTAGTGGAGAGCAATTCCATGGAAACGAATTCTCACATTCAAAGTACATTCCTTTGAACATCCTTCTTGCATTAATTTTCCTAATCTTACACACATTTAAAGATAAACTTCCACTTATGGAAACATTTCCATATTCCCATTTTGACAATCACTCTTGAACCAGAGTTACCTCTTCTTAGAGTATGTCAATATGGTCCTTTCTAAAATTTACAATATACTTCCAATTGTCCATAAACAACCAATCTTTGGTAAACCTCAGATTGTCCTTGAAAATTGATTAACCATTTTAGTCGTATCTCATTCAAGTCCTTTTTCCCTCTTAATGCCCTAGGCATTTGGAAACTTAGAACAAATTAATGTTATAGCACCTGTAATTAATCCTATACCCAAAGCATATGGAATACGATACATAATGTTCCACATAAAGACATGATACTTTACTAGTCTCTTGCTATAACATTTCCATATATAGAATTTCCTTATGTCAAATCTTTTCAACATAACATTCATATATATATCCTTTGAGTAAAATCGATTAAAATCTCAATCTAAGCTTTTAGATTTGAAATGAAGTATGAATTCCTCTCCCTTATATATAGCAAAACAACTTTTCAAATCCTACAACTTTGTGAATTGAAACTTTTCTTTTCTATAATGAATATTGCTAACTCGCAACTCTTAACGTATTAATTGTGCTCCCACTAGCATAATAATTACATTCTTATTAGCCTAAGACTTATGCTCCCACTAGCTTTGACATGTACCCATAATTCAGCTGGACTTATAGAAATCAATAATTATTGACTTTCTTACCAAAGTTCAGATTTCTGATATAATATGATTCGATAAGACTTTATCTAGGCTTCTCAAACTCATACACCTTTCCTTAGATAACTCACATGTGTGTCTAAACAATTTTAGAACTTATAGCAATAAGTCTCAAATGTTTAGACCTTTTCCATTTCTCACAATTCGAATTATGAAGAGGGATGTCGTAATCATAATCAAATTTGGGAAGGCAAATATCACAATTTCTATTTCCTTAAAATCTACTTAGTGAAAGCCTTTCCTCATAATCATTTTCATGAATTGGAGAGAAACCTTATGAGACTTAGGTTTTTATGGTGTATGTGTAACTATCCATTTAAACTTGTCAAAACCATAATCACAAGACAAGGTTAGTGACAAATCCAAACTCATATGGATTGAACTTGTTCAATCTTAATTTCTTGCCATCTGGCAACACAAGGGCCTATCATTTCTTCCAAGTTGTTATGCACAATTGAGAACTCATAGAACTCACATGCATAGTCAACTTTAACTGGAATAGGCACAGAAACAAGAGTATGTCAACATGATAGGTTATAAACCTCAACTCGTGTGCTAGTGATAAACAATTGGTTTACTCTTGATTAGTTCTTGAAACTCTTCAAGATCATTAAGACTCCCAGTGTCCTCTTGACATATAAGATTCTCTTGTTAAGGAAAATTCCTTGACAAACAAATATTCAAGAGTTAGTTTTGTTTCTTACCAAGACAAACACTTCACACAATTGACCTTAGTTGATCTTTGTTTTATCCAAAACATCACAACTTACCAATTTCAAATGTACAAGAGTAGAAAACATTGTACTCTACATTTGATAAGCGTTATAAACCTTTCTTAAGATTACATCACTCAAGGCTCAATCTTGGAGTTTGACTCTAAGATTTGATTTTGGAAGTATGATTCACCTTTTGACTTAACCATTTCAACAATTCACGATTCCTATTCTTCGCCATACAAATGCACTAAGATGTCCTTAGATGATCAATTGTGATATGGCTTCATAACCACTAAGATAATCATCAAACACGATACTCAAATACTATCCCTTCTTCTCAGATTGGAGAGACTTTTATCTTTCTTCCTGATTTGATTCTTCTTATTCATTCTACTATACATTGAAACTTTTCCAACAGTTCAGAATTACACTTATTCTTGTAAGCATAACCATATTTACTAAACTTTAATAAATAATAACGAATAGTCCTATCATTATTTGTGGTGGACCTGACTAGCGCACAACCATGTGTACACGATCCCCTAGTCCTTCACTTGACTCACATATACATATGAGCAAGGAATTAGTCTTAATTTCCCAAATATGAAGGTTCTCAATCATCACACAATACACGTTGCATGATTCCAAGTTTCTATCCAACTGAAACTTGGGCAATGAGAATATTTCCGTATTTGGTAAATTATGACACTACCACAAATGAAAGAATCAAATCAATTTTCCAATACTGCTACCAATGGAAACATATAAGCAACAATTTTCACAAATGTCATTGTAAGGAAACTTAAAATAAGATAAACAACTTTTCTTTCTTTATGAAAAATTTGCGGAAAACTTGTCCTTACAATGCAAATACAAGTGAAAACTATGTTGTTATCTATTCCTGAGGAATATATCATAACTCTTAAGCAGCAGCTCAAAATTCCGATCATCGAACCATGCGATCGAAATCCATCTCTTCGCAATTAGAATCAACTTACTCTTTCTTTAAGTTTCCTTTCATTCCTTTGATTCTACAAAACATCAAAATGTAATTACATTACCACTTGTATTAAGAATCTACAAATAGTAACTTAATAGAGTCAGATAATGGACTTACCTAAAGCAGAGTCAAAATTTTTGACTTTACCATCCTTATGGTCCTTCAGGTAGCTACGACGGCTTCACAACCAATGCCCCTTCTCTTGGCAATAGAAACATATGGACTCTTTGGGAATGGTACACATGAATATCTCAGACTTAGCCTTTCTCTTTACCATTTAGTCAATTGACTTGACCATGGCCAATCCCTTTCCATTGGGAAGCGAAAGCTTTTCTGGACTTCCAATGTTACCATTTTCAATGTCCATGGAAGATTGGGTAGTAGATCATCCAACTAAATTTTCTTTACCAGTGCGCCAAATCAGTGTTGATTCAGCAACAACAAGAAAACATGTAAGATCGATAAGGGTCATGTCGAAGATTGTCATATAGTAGTCCTTAAAGAACTCACTATATGACTCGGGGAGTGACTAAAGAACCCAGTCAACAGCCAGCTTCCTCAATACTTCGACACCCAACTCTCCTAACTTGTCTATATGTAACTTCATCTCCAAGACGTGAGCACATACATACTTTCCATCTTTGTGTTTACTTTCCAATAGGTCTTGAGTGACCTTGAACTTGTGGGTCAGGGAGAATTATTAGAGGAGGTGGGGGAATAGAAGTTCCACTACAGCACGAAGAAGGGACTAATCTTTCACCTCAATCATCTTGTGGAATATCATCTTTATGAAGAAAATTTTTTCCAAAAGGATGAAGAAGACCATAGTTTTAAGAACTAGACATCTATAAGGGAGAAATTCAAGTTTAGTTGATTTAAGTCCTTAATATAACACCCAACATTAAATATTAAGGCTAGGACCCAACACAATATTTTACAATTCAGAAGAGGGATGCCGTAATCCAAATGCAAAATATTTGAAGGTAGGTAAATGATGATTTACCAATTTCCACCTTGAAAAAAAAATTATTATAAAGTTTTAAATGAATTGAAATTCCTAGATCCGTTGATATTCATTGAACTTTTCAATGGCATGTTTAAATCTCAATTGTGCCCTTCAATTTTGTGACTAGGATACCGAGGATCACAAACAAGGTGTGAATTGTTGGATTAATGTCTAAGTCCATAACTATAATTGGTAAGACTTGACCCGACCCGGCATGGTCCATTTGGGTTGCATACCATCATGCACTTGGATAGACTATAATGAGAGAAATAAGACACTTATGGTTATTAATATATTATAAGTTCTAGTATATTAATAATAAGAATAATAAGATTATTTAATTAGTATTGATCAAGAATTAATCTAGGATTAATTAAGTGATCAAAAGAAGACTAATTAAATATATGGGTTGATTGTGTAAATCATCCATACTTGTATAGTGGGCTAATGCTCCATGGATAATCAAGTTGGGCTAAAACCCATAGGATGGTCCATGGATGCTCCATGGTGTATTTGTACCCATGGATCATGGAAATGAAAGGCCATGTCAATTAGGGTTTACATGGTGTAACCCTAACTATATAAGCATCTTATTCTTGACCAAAATCAGCCACTAGATTGTGAAGTGAAAGGGCTAGCCGATTTCATGAGTTGTAGAATTCTCTCAAGCTATTCTAAGTGTTTTGGTGATTGTGATTCCACTTGAGGCTTCCACACTATTGGGGCTAAGCTCTTAAAGCTTGAAGACATCAAGCTACATCAAAAGGTATGTATTCTATCTTGTTACATTCATTGATTTGTATGCTAGATTAGGATAATACCTTGGAAGTTCTTATTTGGATGTTTAATAGAGAAAACATAGATCCAAGGTATTTAGGGTTGCATGTACACTTAGGAGTGTTAGAATGCTCAAAACCCAACAGTGGTATCAGAGCCTAGGCTTGTTTTCTTGTTATACCTGCAATAGAAGCTGAAAAAAACGAATTTGGTGCTGTCTGATCATCAGACTCGGCAAGTCCATCAGGAGACTCGGCGAGTCCTTGCCTAAAAAGTGATCAAATCAATCCAACTCGCCGAGTTGGTTCATGCACTCGACGAGTTGGACCCCCAGACAGCATATTTTCGAGGTTTTTGGCTAGAAATGGACTAGGAACATTACCCTAAGTTGTTTTTGAACTTATAAACTTGTTTTTGATGTGGTAATGTTCATGCTAATCCATTTTCAAAGATAATTGTCAATAGATTCATGTTTTGTATTAGTTTAAGGTTTAGACTAATTACATGAAAAAGTTTGATTTGAATTATCTTGTACTTATGAGTTGCTTAGATTAATAGAAAAGTTAATTGAAATAGTTGTTTTCAATCCATTTTAATCTAAGAGTTGAGTATAAAATGTGTTTGTGTAACTTGTCCTCAAGTTACATGAAGAGTCACATTAAAGACTCATAAAACTCATAATAGTTGGCAATGGTTACAAAATGAAGAGTCTTGTGTCATTGAATAATTTTTTATGACTCCATAACTTGTCCTCAAGTTATGAAAGTTCAAGAGTCACTTCATTAAAGAAGAATATGTAACCATAATTAAATCCATAAGTTATAAAATAAAGAAAAAGTTAGTTCTTTTATTAGTTTAAAGTCTTCCATAACTTGTCCTCAAGTTATGGAACTTGAAGAGTTTTTGGATTAAAACTACTTTAAACACATAAGTTATGGAATTAATTAGTTTTGAATAGTTTCAAAAATTGCCCTCAAGTTTTGGAATTTGAAAAGTTTTCACTTATGAATACTTTAATTCCAAGTTAGCCCTTAGAATTTTAAAAGTTAAAATTCAACCCTTATACTTTATAATATTATAAGTTAATAATATATATATGTATAAGAGTAAAGTCAGTCTTACCGCTAGTACGCCTCATTCATGAAGTCGGTCTATAAGGTGGGTATAAGGTTGTTGCCTATAAAATGACAACTTAATGGGTGTCCACTCTCACCCACCGCTTGCTTGACTGGTGGAGGGTCGTTAGCCGAACGGGTTTGACAGGACTAGAATTCTCCCTTCATTAAGAGTATTAATGATAATACTAAGTAACTAAACTCTTAATAATACCCAATCTTAGTTACTTAGGAAAAATGTGAATAAGGTGCTAATCCATGAAATTACACTTTACACTTTGTCTAAGTCGTTAGTGGAGCGTGTGTGGTTAACCGGCACACTAACTTGGACTTAACAAGGTAGGTAAAGGGTGACTTAGTGTTTATCATAGTATCGATGGAGCGTGTGTGGTTAACCGGCACATCGATTGAGGGGTAAACACTTAAGGGTACCAAGTAATTTGCATGGTTACTTCACACCTTGTTTTGTGATCCTCGGCATCGCAGTCACAAAACCTGAAGGGCACACTCGAGATTGAAACATGCCTTTGAACAGTTCAATGAATCTCAAAGATCTAGGAGTTTCAAAACCAATTAAAACCTAATAATACATTTCGTTTATCTTGGTGGAAATTGGTGAATCGTCATTCACCTACCTTCAAATATTTTATAGCTTGGATTACGGCATACCTCTTCTAAGTTATAAAATAGTTTGTTGGGTCCTAGCCTTAATATTTCATATTGGGTGTCATATTAAGGACATTAAATCAACTATCTTGAATATCTCCCAAAAGTTGTCTGGTTTAGGCACCTATGATCTTCCCAAATCATTTGAAACAAGGTTTCCTAATGAAGATGATGTCCCATGGATATCATACTTATTTCTCCTCCTCCAATTATTCTCCCCAACCCACAAGTTCTTAAAAAAGTTTAAGGTTACTCAAGCCCAATTGGCAAGGCAAGGTCTAGGTGTGTTCACATCTTGGAGATGTAGTCACATACTGACAAGCCGGGAGAGTTGGGTGTCAAAGTCTTAAGAAAGTTGGTGGTTCAATCACTTTCTAAGTCACATAGTGAGTTCCTTTGGGACACCTATGAGACAGACTATGACAAGACCCTTAATGATCTTATCTATTTGTTAAGATCAACTTCCTTAAAACTTGATGGACATTGACAATAGTGACACAGGAAATCCTGGAAAGCATTCTCTTCCCAATGGAAAGGGATCGGCCATAGTCAACTCGGTTGACCAAATGGTAAAGAGAAAAGCTAAGTCTGTGATAGTCCTGTGTACCATTATCAAAGGGTCCATATGTTTATATTGCCAAAGGAAGGGGCATTGGTCACGAAGCTGCCAAATTTACCTAAGGATGTTAAAGTCAATAGGTTTGACTCTACTTCAGATAAAGTCCACTATCTAACTCTGTTAAGTTTCTATTCTGAGATTCTTGATACATGATGTGACTGGGTCACATGGTGATGTTTAAGAATCAAAGAAAAGTGAAGAAACTTAAAGAAAGAATATGTTGAATCTGATCGCGTAGATGGATTTTTATCGCATAGCTTGAAAGATCGGATTCTTGAGCTACTTCTTAGGAGTTCTGAGATATTGCTTAGGAATAGATAACAACAAGTTTTCATGTGGATTGTAAGGATAAGTTTTTCCGCAAATTTCTTTAAAATAAAAGGAAAATTTTGATTTTATTTATTTTAAAATATCCTTACAATGGCATTTGAGGAAAAATTGTTGCTTATAAGATTCCATTAACAGCAAGAGTGAAAATATGAAATTGATTCTTTCATTTGTGGTAATGTCTAAATTTACCAAATAAGGAAAGATTCTCATCAACCAAGTTTCATTTGGACCGGAACTTGGAATCATGCAAGTTGTATTGCATGATGAATGAGAACTTTCAAGTATTGGAAAAATTAAGACTAATTACTTGTTCACATGGATGTGTGAGTCAAGTAATGGACTAAGGGATCGAGTACACATTCTTGTGCACTGGTCAAGTCCACCACAAAAAGATTGATAAAACTGTTCGTCATAGTTTACTAAAGCTCAGTAAATATGATTATACTTACAAGCTTAAGTGTAACTTTGAGACATTGGAAAAAGGTTCCAATGTATGACAGAGCGAATAAGAAGAATCAACTTAGGCAGAAGGATAAAAGTTTCTCATATCTGAAAAGATGGGAGAGTACTTTAGTATCAATTTTGTGATCATCTTAATGATTAAGAAAACATAGCACAATTAGTTCTCTAAGGAAATCTTAGTGCATTCTTATGACTAAGAAGAGGAACTTGAATTGTTGAAGTGGTTAAATCAAGAAGATGAGTCATACTTCGTTCCAATACAAGTCTTAGAGTCATACTCCAAGATTGTAACTTGAGTGACATGTCTTAAAGAAGGTTTAAAACACTTGTCAAATGTAAGAGTAAAAGTTTTCTACTCTTGTACATTTGAAATTGGTAAGTTGTGATGTTTTGGATAAAACAAAGATCAACTTAGGCCAAATGTGTGAAGTGTTTGTCTTGATTAGAATCCACACTGTCTCTTGGATGTTTGACAAGGGAGTCTTATATGTCAAGAGGACAGTGGGAGTCTTAAAGGTCTTGAAAGTCTCAAGAACTAATCAAGAAGAGAACCTGAAGTTCTTCACTAGCACACGACTTGAGGTTTATAATCTATCGTGTTGACATATTCTGTGCCCATTCCAGTTAAAGTTGGCTTTGCATATGAGTTCTTAGAGTTCTCAATTGGTTGCATAACAACTTGGAAGCAAGGGCAGTCCCTTGAGCTGCCAGGTGGCAAGAAATTAAGATTGGGTTCAGTCCATATGAGTTTGGATCTGTCATTATCCTTGTCTTGTGACTATGGTTTTAACAATTCACATGGATAAGAACACATACACCATATAAATCTAAGTGTCATAAGGTTTCTCTCTGACTCATGAAAATGATGGTGAGGAAACACTTTCACTAAGTAGATTTTATCTAGATAGCAATTGTGATGTTTGCATTCTCAAAGTCGTTAGTGGAGCGCGTGTGGTTAACCGGCACACTAATATGGACTTGTGAGAAGTGGCAAAAAGGTCTAACCATTATGATTACGGCATACCTCTTCATAACTGTTTAGACACACAAGTGTGCTATCTAAGGGAAGGTGTATGATTTTTTTGATAAAGTTTTATCAAAACAATCTAGTATCAGAAATCTGAACTTCGGTAGAGAGTCAGCTAATTTCTAAGTACATGTCAAAGCTAGTGGGAGCATAAGTGTTATGCTAATAATCATCATGTTAGTGGGAGCATGATAATTATGATAAGTATTGCAAGTTAGCAATGTTAATTATAGAAAAACAAAAGTTTCAATTGGGAAAGAGTTGTTTTGCTATAATTAAAGGAGAGGAAATTATACTTCATCTCAAATCTATAAGCTTAGATCGTGAAGTTTTAATCATTTAGTCAAGGATATATATATGAATTTCATGTTGGAATGGCTCAACATAAGGAAATTCTGTATATGGGTCCATTATTTGCATTCTAAAATTCGATTATGATTACGGCATCCCTTTTCATAATCTGAATTATGAGAACTTGGCAAATTGAAATGGACATATTATAGCAAAAGACTGGTTTAGTCTTTATGTGAGACATCATGAATCGTGTCCCATATGCTTCAGATATAGGATCGATTACATGTGCTATATTCATCCATTCTAAAATTTTCCAAATGCCTGGGGCATTAAGAAGTGAAAAGGTTTAGAACTAGATATGACTAAAAGGATTAAACAATTGTCAATGACAATCTAAGGTTTACCAAAGATTGGTTGCTCAAGGACAGTTGGAAGTATAGTGATACTTCTGGTAGGACCATATTGACATAATCTGTAAGGAGGCAACTCTTGTTCAGAAGTGATAGTCAAAAATGGAATCTGGAAATGTTTCAAAGTTAGAATTTTTCAATCTGTGTAAGATTAAGGAAACTTAATGCAAGAAGGATGTTTCCAAGGAACTGATCTCCTTTGGAATGCTCTGTAATGTTTGTTGTCAAGTCTTTATGACTTTGTGCATAATCATTACAAGAGGACCAATGCATATAAGTTTAGAATCTAACAGATTTCAGTAAATGGCATGAATTTGGAATTCTTGCAATTGCGGTAAGGATTTGGGAGTGTGAAAAGAGAATCATTGAAGTAATGTTCAATTAATCTAGTTCACAAAGTAAAGATCATAGACAAACATAGTATGCATACTTGGTGCATGGCATGACTAGTGTTTAAGAAAACATAAGGTACATGCTTGGAGCATGGGACAGCTATTGTTTTAAATTCAAGAATAAAGTTGATAGCTGAAACAGTATACAATGAATAATGTGTAATCATATGGTGATAAATAAAAGGTGTTTTATTTATGTTCAAAGAGTTGATACCATATTGGATTCAATTATTATTGTGTTTCATTTTGCATGTTTTGACTTCCCGAATAAACTGGGTTATTCTTTCGGAATGACTAAGTTATTCAAACCATCCACAGTCGGTCATATGTTGGAAGTAGATATGAATTAAGACTGTCATGATGGGTTGTAGAGGTCTAAGGTGTTGGACAAGGCTACAACAATCATGAGTGCTCATAAGTTCTGAGTATTGGATTCAACCCGCGCTCATTGGAATCACTTCATGGATTTTATCATGAGTGATCATGAGACGATAATATCTTATATTCTTCAAACCTAGAGATATGAGTTGTTAGTATGAGTTGATAGTACATTGATTGCACGTAAACGCATACGGTAACTCGGTGTTATAAAATGTGCCTTTGTGTATGATTCAACAAGTAGTAGAACAAGCCATATGAGTCAAAGTTTATCCGTTCCTTTTACCTTCGGGATAAAAGCAATATTTGTGGGCCCCTCGATGATTTGATGATGACAAATGGAAGTGCTCGGCCGGGCCAGGACTGATTTGATTTGTTCAGTTAGTCAGTCGTCATAAATCGCAAATCGGGAAACAACAAATGGACAGAAAGAATGATTATAATCCATGTCTCAGTCCATATGCTATCTAGAATGGAGGAATATATGATCCCTTATCTAATGGACAAGTCATTGACAAAGGTCAGAGTTCATCTACAAGGTCAGAGTTCGACAGAAGCTTTTGAGAGCTACGATTGCCGGTTGGTTCCTGAAGTCATACGCATTAATAGTTTTAGACTTATCCAAGTGGGAGACTATTGGATTAATGTCTAAGTCCATAACTATAATTGGTAAGACTTGACCCGACCCGGCATGGTCCATTTGGGTTGCATACCATCATGCACTTGGATAGACTATAATGAGAGAAATAAGACACTTATGGTTATTAATATATTATAAGTTCTAGTATATTAATAATAAGAATAATAAGATTATTTAATTAGTATTGATCAAGAATTAATCTAGGATTAATTAAGTGATCAAAAGAAGACTAATTAAATATATGGGTTGATTGTGTAAATCATCCATACTTGTATAGTGGGCTAATGCTCCATGGATAATCAAGTTGGGCTAAAATCCATAGGATGGTCCATGGATGCTCCATGGTGTATTTGTACCCATGGATCATGGAAATGAAAGGCCATGTCAATTAGGGTTTACATGGTGTAACCCTAACTATATAAGCATCTTATTCTTGACCAAAATCGGCCACTAGATTGTGAAGTGAAAGGGCTAGCCGATTTCATGAGTTGTAGAATTCTCTCAAGCTATTGTAAGTGTTTTGGTGATTGTGATTCCACTTGAGGCTTCCACACTATTGGGGCTAAGCTCTTAAAGCTTAAAGACATCAAGCACCATCAAAAGGTATGTATTCTATCTTGTTACATTCATTGATTTGTATGCTAGATTAGGATAATACCTTGGAAGTTCTTATTTGCATGTTTAATAGAGAAAACATAGATCCAAGGTATTTAGGGTTGCATGTACACTTAGGAGTGTTAGAATGCTCAAAACCCAACATGAATAACCATGCAAATTAGCTTGGTACTCTCGATATCGTTTATCACCTAGTCAATATGTCGGTTAACCACACACTCTCCATTGATCTATGACAAACATCGAGCTACCCTTTGCCACCCTTGTTACTCCAAGTTAGTGTGCCAATTAACCACACACGCTCCACTAACGACTTGGCGAGGTGCAAATTGCAATTTCATGGGTAAGCACCAAATTCATATTTTTCCTAAGTAACTAAGATTGAGAATTTGTAAGTGTTTAGTTACTTGGTATTTTCATTATACTTTTAATGAGAATTAATGTCATATCCTACCCGTTCAGCTAACGACCCTCCACCAATCAAGGAAGTGGTGGGTGAGAGTGGACACCCATTAAACCAACATTTTATAGGCAGTAACCTTATACCCCCCTTAAAGACCAACTTCGTGAATGAGGCCTACTAACGGTAACACCGACTTGATTTATACATATACAATTTTTAAACTTTTAATATTATAACAATACAAGGGTGTATTTTAAACTTTTAAAATACTAGAAGGTTTAATCTATTAATAAATTATAATCATAATTTAATTAAACTTAAACCATGTCATTATGGAATTATTAATTCTATTTTAATTAAACATCTTAATTAATTTAATCAAGTCCATAAGGTGCAATTTGAACAACTCAAATACTTCAAGGTTCTAAATATAAAAAATTCAAAATTAAAAACTATTGAAACATGTTTTTGTATGTGACCATCAATGAAATTAGACGAACTATTTTTGTATTATCTAACAAATATTATCAGTTATTTCAGGTTGCACAAGTCCGTGATCAAAACGAAAAATACGAAAACATACGGATGACAGAAAACGCATAGACGAGAAAATTTAGCTATGCGACTAAACAATTTCAACTATATATATATATATATATATATACACACACACACACATATATATGCACATATATATGTACTATGTATATATATATATATATATATATATGTATGTATGTATGTTGTATGTTGAATGGTCAAACAAAAGAAAAGTCAACAATGCATGGAAATAAGAATCAAATGAAGACCCACGTTTTTATCCTAGCCCTACTACAACTTGCAGCCATTACTCTTTCACAACAACTCAAGTAGAAGAAGATATTTGTTTCATGTATATATGTATACGTGTGTATGTAATTTTTAGTGTGTACTCTTTTTCTTTGTAATACCTCCAGCTACATCTCTATACACAAAAAAACTCTCCCAACCAAGAACACCACTTCCCTCATCAAGTACAACTGTTGCAACTTCAACCTTCAAGAACAACCAAAACAACCTCGAAATACCTTCCAAACACTCTCCAAACACCCTTCAAATACCCTCCTTAAACCTCCTCCAAAAACCCTTTCAAATCACCACAACCATCACCACCTTGTTGTTTTTCACGATATAAGAATCTTCAAGTCAGAAACGAAGCAAACTAGGCTCAGTACAAGCACAAAAAGACTAGGGAGATTTTCACCACAAATTCTTCAGAACCTTAACTACATCTAGGAATTTTCATGGACGATTTTGACCAAGGGAAACCCCAAAGAGACGCGAGAGAGAATTGGCAATCCAGAGAGATTTCTATTTTCGAGTTCAGAATCTTCATGTCAGAAAACAAAAAACTGAGCACAACACAGCCAAAATTCTACTAGGGATATTTTCACCATCAATTATTCAGAAGCTTACCTAGATCTAAAAAATTTCGTGGACGATTTTGACCACGGGAAACCCCAAAGAGACACGAGAGAGTATTGGCTATCCAGAGAGATTTCCTTCGAAAATCTACATCCATCACCACCCAAAGCTCCTTCATCTTCACCATCTTTGATGCCTTACACCACCAAAATTACAACCTAATTCCACCTCCTAACAACCTCCAAATACCCACTCGAACCTCATCAAATCTCCTCAAAACACCCTATACCTGTATACAAATACATGACTCGTGTACTTTGCACTGTTTTGTAAACAACACATTTTACATGAAAATGAACTTTTTATTACTTATCAAATACCGGATTGATCTTTAAACAAATATCGACCAGTCGTTCCAAGAGTCCCAATATTGACTAGTCGTTCCAAAAGTCCAAATATCGACTAGTCGTTCCACGAGTCCAGTTCAGTCCCAATATCGACCGGTCATTCCAAGAGTCCAAATATCGACCAGTCCTTCCACGAGTCCAGTTCAGTCAATTTATTGACGAACCTACTGATACATATTAATATATTTATATATTTTATTATAGTTTTATGTCATTTAAATACTGTCATTTATATTATTTATAGCTTTACGTTATTTAAATACAGTCATTTATATTATTATAGCTTTCAGTTATTTATAGCTTTCATATTTATATTTATTCCAAAATTATTATTATTATTATTATATATATATATATATATATATATATATATATATATATATATATGTATGTATCTACATCTTATATCTTGAACTTATATATCTATCAAACAGTAACTGGTAACCGAGCCTTTTGTTGTAGTGATCAGATTTTTATATTTCCAACAATCGGTATCTGAGCTGATATAAAATAATATCTTCCAACAATTGGTATCAGAGCTTGTGTGATTTACCTTGAAATTTGTGTCGAAAAACTTTTGGTTATAACTGTTGGGCTGAAGTTCTGTTTTATGTTGCGTCTTTTAGGCTCGTAGATTAGCCTTTTATTCTCTGGTTTGGGCCTGTCCAACTGAGAGCCTTTTATGTATAGTATATAAGTTATCGCTTTCATGCATATTAGGTTAAGATTCAAGATTTCAGTTTGTACATTCAAGAGTTCTACGATATTGCTTTCTTGTAATCTCCCAATCCTTTACAGTTGATGTTCTTAATCGAGCTCTTCTAAGGATTTTATTTAATCATTCAACACGATTGATTCAAGCTGTTGTGTTCTTAATATTGTTCTCTGGTTTGCTATTATTATTGCGTTCTTGCTGTTTCTTATACTTATACTTGTTCAAGGTCTAATCGATCTTCATAGATTAAAAGTTGTTTTAATCCCATCAATTGGTATCAGAGCAGGAGACTGTGTAATCGATACACATCTTTTCTGTGAAAAAGATTTCCATTAGGGTTTTTCCGCAATCATTGATATTTATTGAGCCGTCGTCTTAATTGACATATCTTAGTATTTATTGTTTTGCCCTAATCTGCTTTATTACAAGTCTGATCTTTGAACAGGTTATTACGATCATAATGGACGCGACGCAATCAAACCCTATTAATATTTCCAACAGCATTGGTTCGACGACAAAGATTCCAATCTTATACACCCATGACTATGAAGTATGGGCACATCATTTTGAAGATTACGTGATTGGATCGGAGGACAATGGTTTTCTCATATGGGAAGCCATTATCAATGGACCGTTTTCTCATTCCGCGACATCCAGAGTTATTAAGACGCAAAAAGAATACAACGATCTGCTTAAGGACGTGACGAATATTGCGCAAGATGAAAAAGACAAATTCCAGTGCAATATTAAGGCACTAAGGTTGATCAGATTCGCCCTTCAGTCCGACACATTTAGACTGGTCAGCTCATGCACTACGGCGAAGGAAGTGTGGGATAGACTTCGCGAACTGTATTCCACAAACGAAGATCTTGAACATTCTATCCAAACTTTGCTTCTATCTGAGTTTGGAGAATTCAGGCAATGGGCTGAAGAAACTGTGACCCAGACGTTTGATCGCTTCAATCATCTTCTCAGCAAGATGATCAAACACGACATTGAAAGGAAGCTCATCGAATGGAGAGCAGTTGTTTCCACCGTCAAAGCCCATGAACAGTTTAAATCATACTCTTTGGCAAAACTGGTGGGTATTCTAAAGTCCCAAGAGAAGATTGTGGTTCAAGAGAAAAATGTTGTCTCCAGTCTTGGTTCGTTGGCCCTCCTATCTAAAAGTAAAGCTGTGATGGAGGATGAAGAGCTCAATTTAGAAGAATATGACCTCTCAACTGAGGATTATGCCATGATGGTATCCATGTTGGATAAATGTCTAAGTCCATAACTATATTTGGTAAGACTTGACCCGACCCGGCATGGTCCATTTGGGTTGCATACCATCATGCACTTGAATGAGAGAAATAAGACACTTATGGTTATTAATATATTATAAGTTCTAGTATATTAATAATAAGAATGATAAGATTATTTAATTAGTATTGATCAAGAATTAATCTAGGATTAATTAAGGGATCAAAAGAAGACTAATTAAATATATGGGTTGATTGTGTAAATCATCCATACTTGTATAGTGGGCTAATGCTCCATGGATAATCAAGTTGGGCTAAAACCCATAGGATGGTCCATGGATGCTCCATGGTGTATTTGTACCCATGGATCCAAGGAAATGGAAAGTCATGACAATTAGGGTTTGCCCTAATTGTCACACTATATAAAGATATTATTCTTGGCAAAATCGGCACTAGTGTGTGAAGTGAATGGGCTAGCCGATTTTGATGAGTGTAGAATTCTCTCAAGTCATTCCAAGTGTTTTGATGATTGTGATTCCATTTGAGGTGTCACACTTGGGGCACTAGGCACTCAAGCTTCATGAAGACTTCCTACACCAAAGAGGTATGTATTCTATCTTGCTAAAGTTATTGTTTTGTATGCTAGATTAGGATAATACCTTGGATGTTCATATTTGCATGTATAATAGAGAAAACATAGATCCAAGGTATTTAGGGTTGCATGTACACTTAGGAGTGTTAGAATGCTCAAAACCCAACAGTGGTATCAGAGCCTAGGCTTGTTTTCTTGTTATACCTGCAATAGAAGCTGAAAAAACGAATTTGGTGCTGTCTGGCCATCAGACTCGGCGAGTCCATCAGGAGACTCGACGAGTCCATGCCTAAAAAGTGATGAATTCGATCCAACTCGCCGAGTTGGTTCATGTACTCGACGAGTTGGACCCCCAGACAGCATATTTTCGAGTTTTTTGGCTAGAAATGGACTAGGAACATTACCCTAAGTTGTTTTTGAACTTATAAACTTATTTTTGATGGGGTAATGTTCATGCTAATCCATTTTCAAAGATAATTGTCAATAGATTCATGTTTTGTATTAGTTTAAGGTTTAGACTAATTACATGAAAAAGTTTGATTTGAATTATCTTGTTCTTATGAGTTGCTTAGATTAATAGAAATGTTGAGTGAAATAGTTGTTTTCAATCCATTTTAATCTAAGAGTTGAGTATAAAATGTGTTTGTGTAACTTGTCCTCAAGTTACATGAAGAGTCACATTAAAGACTCATAAAACTCATAAAAAATGGCAATGGTTACAAAATGAAGAGTCTTGTGTCATTGAATGTTTTTTTTATGACTCCATAACTTGTCCTCAAGTTATGGAAGTTCAAGAGTCACTTCATTAAAGGAAAATATGTAACCATAATTAAATCCATAAATTATAAAATAAAGAAAAAGTTAGTTCTTTTATTAGTTTAAAGTCTTCCATAACATGTCCTCAAGTTATGGAACTTGAAGAGTTTTTGGATTAAAACTACTTTAAACACATAAGTTATGGAATTAATTAGTTTTGAATAGTTTCAAAACTTGCCCTCAAGTTTTGGAATTTGAAAAGTTTTCAAGTATGAATACTTCAATTCCAAGTTAGCCCTTAGAATTTTAAAAGTTAAAATTCAACCCTTATACTTTATAATATTATAAGTTAATAATATATATATGTATAAGAGTAAAGTCAGTCTTACCGCTAGTACGCCTCATTCACGAAGCCGGTCTATAAGGTGGGTATAAGGTTGTTGCCTATAAAATGGCAACTTAATGGGTGTCCACTCTCACCCACCGCTTGCTTGACTGGTGGAGGGTCGTTAGCCGAACGGGTTTGACAAGACTAGAATTCTCTCTACATTAAAAGTATTAATGATAATACTAAGTAACTAAACTCTTAATAATACCCAATCTTAGTTACTTAGGAAAATGTGAATAAGGTGCTAATCCATGAAATTACACTTTACACTTTGTCAAAGTCGTTAGTGGAGCGTGTGTGGTTAACCGGCACACTAACTTGGACTTAACAAGGTAGGTAAAGGGTGACTTAATATTTATCATAGTATCGATGGAGCGTGTGTGGTTAATCGGCACATCGATTGAGGGGTAATTTATTAAGGGTACCAAGTGATTTGCATGGTTACTTCACACCTTGTTTTGTGATCCTCGGCATCCCAGTCACAAAACCTGAAGGGCACACTCGAGATTGAAACATGCCTTTGAAAAGTTCAATGAATCTCAAAGATCTAGGAGTTTCAAAACCAATTAAAACCTAATAATACATTTCGTTTATCTTGGTGGAAATTGGTGAATCGTCATTCACCTACCTTCAAATATTTTATAGCTTGGATTACGGCATACCTCTTCTAAGTTATAAAATAGTTTGTTGGGTCCTAGCCTTAATATTTCATATTGGGTGTCATATTAAGGACTTTAAATCAATTATCTTGAATATCTCCCAAAAGATGTCTGGTTTAGACACCTATGATCTTCCCAAATCTCTTGAAACAAGGTTTCCTAATAAAGATGATGTCCCATGGATATCATACTTCTTTCACCTCCTCCAATTATTCTCCCTAACCCACAAGTTCTTGAAAAAGTTTAAGGTCACTCAAGCCCTATTGGCAAGGCAAGGTCTAGGTGTGATCATATCTTGGAGATGTAGTCACATATTGACAAGCCGGGAGAGTTGGGTGTCAAAGTCTTGAGAAAGTTGGTGGTTCAACTACCTTCTAAGTCACATAGTGAGTTCTTTTGGAACACCTATGAAACAGACTATGACAAGACCCTTAATGATCTTATCTATTTGTTAAGATCAACTTCCTAAAAACTTTATGGACATTGACAATAGCGACACAGGAAATCCAGAAAAGCATTCTCTTCCCAATGGAAAGGGATCGGCCATAGTCAACTCGTTTGACCAAATGGTAAAGAGAAAAAGCTAAGTCTATGATAGTCTCGTGTACCATTATCAAAGGGTCCATATGTTTATATTGCCAAAGGAAGGGGCATTGGTTGCGAAGCTGCCAAATTTACCTAAGGATGTTAAAGTCAATAAGTTTGACTCTACTTCAGGTAAAGTCCACTATCTAACTCTGTGAAGTTTCTATTATGAGATTCTTGATACATGATGTGACTGGGTCACATGGTGATGTTTAAGAATCAAAGAAATGTGAAGAAACTTAAAGAAAGAATATGCTGAATCTGATGGCGTAGATGGATTTCTATCGCATAGTTTGAAAAAATCGGATTCTTGAGCTACTTCTTAGGAGTTATGAGATATTGCTTAAGGAATAGGTAACAACAAGTTTTCATATGGATTGTAAGGATAAGTTTTTCCGCAAAGTTTTTAAAATAAAAGGAAAATTTTGATTTTATTTATTTTTAAAATATCCTTACAATGGCATTTGAGGAAAAACTGTTGCTTATATGATTCCATCAATAGCAAGAGTGGAGATATGAAATTGATTCTTTCATTTGTGGTAATGTCTAAATTTACCAAATAAGGAAAGATTCTCATCACCCAAGTTTCAAGTGGACCGGAACTTGGAATCATGCAAGTTATATAGCATGATGAATGAGAACTTTCAAGTTTTGGAAAATTAAGACTAATTACTTGTTCACATGGATGTGTGAGTCAAGTAAAGGACTTAGGGATCGAGTACACATTCTTGTGCACTGATTAAGTCCACCACAAAAGAGCGAATAAGAAGAATCAAATTAGGCAGAAGGATAAAAGTTTCTCAAATCTGAAAAGATGGGAGAGTACTTTAGTATCAGCTTTTGTGATCATCTTAATGATTAAGAAACCATAGAACAATTAGTTCTCTAAGGAAATCTTAGTGCATTCTTATGACTAAGAAGAGGAATCTTGAATTGTTGAAGTGGTTAAATCAAGAAGATGAGTCATACTTCGTTCCAATACAAGTCTTAGAGTCATACTCCAAGATTGTAATTTGAGTGACATGTCTTAAAGAAGGTTTAAAACACTTGTCAAATGTAAGAGTAAAAGTTTTCTACTCTTGTACATTTGAGATTGGTAAGTTGTGATGTTTTGGATAAAACAAAGACCAACTTAGGCCAATTGTGTGAAGTGTTTATCTTGATTAGAATCCACACTGTCTCTTGGATGTTTGACAAGCGAGTCTTCTATGTCAAGAGGACAGTAGGAGTCTTAAAGGTCTTGAAAGTCTCAGGAACTAATCAAGAATAAAACCTGAATTTCTTCACTAGCACACGACTTGAGGTTTATAACCTGTCGTGTTGACATATTCTGTGCCCATTCCAGTTAAAGTTGGCTTTGCATATGAGTTCTTAGAGTTCTCAATTTGTTGCACAACAACTTGGAAGCAATAGCAGGCCCTTGAGCTGCCAGGTGGCAAGAAGTTAAGATTGAGTTCAATCCATATGGTTTTGGATTTGTCATTATCCTTGTCTTGTGACTATGATTTTGACCATTCACATGGATAAGAACACATACACCAGTAAATCTAAGTGTCATAAGGTTTCTCTCCGATTCATGAAAATGATGGTGAGGAAACACTTTCACTAAGTAGATTTTAGCTAGATAGCTATTGTGATATTTGCATTCTCAAAGTCGTTAGTGGAGCGCGTGTGGTTAACCGGCACACTAATATGGACTTGTGAGAAGTGGCAAAAAGGTCTAACCATTATGATTACGGCATACCTCTTCATAATTGTTTAGACTCACAAGTGTGCTATCTAAGGGAAGGTGTATGATTTTGATAAAGTTTTATCAAAACAATCTAGCATCAGAAATCTGAACTTTGGTAAGAAAGTCAATGGAGTATTGATTTCTAGAAGTCCAGGTGATTTCTGAGAACATGTCAAAGCTAGTGGGAGCATAAGTGTTATGCTAATAATCATCATGTTAGTGGGAGCATGATAATTATGATAAGTATTGCAAGTTAGCAATGTTAATTATAGAAAACAAAAGTTTCAATTGGGAAAAAGTTGTTTTGCTATAATTAAGGGAGAGGAAATTATACTTCATCTCAAATCTATAAGCTTAGATCGTGAGGTTTTAATCATTTAGTCAAGCATATATATGAATTTCATGGAAATTCTGTATATGGGTCCATTATTTGCGTTCTAAAATTCGATTATGATTACGGCATCCCTTTTCATAATCTGAATTATGAGAACTTGGCAAACAGAAATGGAAATGTTATAGCAAAAGACTGGTTTAGTCTTTATGCGAGACATCATGAATCGTGTCCCATATGCTTCGGATATAGGATCGATTACATGTGCTATATTCATCCGTTCTAAAATTTTCCAAATGCCTGGGGCGTTAAGAAGGGAAAAGGTTTAGAACTGGTTATGACTAAAAGGATTAAACAATTGTCGAGGACAATCTAAGGTTTACCAAAGATTGGTTGCTCAAGGACAGTTGGAAGTATAGTGATAATTCTGGAAGGACCATATTGACATAATCTGTAAGGAGGCAACTCTTGTTCAGAAGTGATAGTCAAAATGGAATCTGGAAATGTTTCAAAGTTAGAATTTTCAATCTGTGTAAGATTAAGGAAACTTAATGCAAGAAGGATGTTTCCAAGGAGATAATCCCCTTTGGAATACTCTGTAATGTTTGCTGTCAAGTCTTTATGACTTTGTGCATAATCATTACAAGAGGATCAATGCATATAAGTTTAGAATCTGACAGATTCCAGTAAATGGCATGAATTTGGAATTCTTGCATTTGCAGTAAGGATTTGGGAGTGTGAAAAGAGAATCATTGAAGTTATGTTCAATGGATCTAGTTCACAAAGTAAAGATCATAGACAAACATAGTATGCATACTTAGTGTGTGGCATGACTAGTGTTTAGAAAACATAGTGTACATGCTTGGAGCATGGGACAACTGTTGTTTTAAATTCAAGATTAAAGTTGATAGCTGAAACAGTATACAATGAATAATGTGTACTCATATGGTGAAAAATGAAAGGTGTTTTATTTATATTCATAAGTTCTGAGACCATATTGGATTCAATTATTCTTGTGTTTCATTTTGCATGTTTTGACTTCCCGAATAAACTAGGTTATTCTTTCGGAATGACTAAGTTATTCAAACTATCCACAGTCGGTCATATGTTGGAAGTAGATATGAATTAAGACTGTCATGATGGGTTGTAGAGGTCTAAGGTGTTGGACAAGGCTACAACAATCATGAGTGCTCATAAGTTCTGAGTATTGGATTCAACCCGTGCTCATTGGAATCACTTCATGGATTTTATCACGAGTGATCATGAGACGATAATATCTTATATTCTTCAAACCTAAAGATATGAGTTGTTACTATGAGTTGATAGTACATTGATTGCACGAAACCGCATTTGGTAACTCTGTGCTATAAAACGTGCCTTTGTGTATGATTCAACAAGTAGTAGAACAAGCCATATGAGTCGAAGTTTATCCATTCCTTTTACCTTCGGGATAAAAGCGATATCTGTGGGCCCCTCGATGATTTGATGATGACAAATGGAAGTGCTCGGCCGGGCCAGGACTGATTTGATTTGTTCAATTAGTCAGTCGTCATAAATCGGAAATCGGGAAACAACAAATGGACAGAGAGAATGATTATAATCCATGTCTCAGTCCATATGATATCTAGAATGGAGGAATATATGATCCCTTATCTAATGGACAAGTCACTGACAAAGGTCAGAGTTCATCTACAAGGTCAGAGTTCGACAGAAGCTTTTGAGAGCTACGATTGCCGGTTGGTTCCTGAAGTCATACGCAATAATAGTTTTAGACTTATCCAAGTGGGAGACTGTTGGATTAATGTCTAAGTCCATAACTATATTTGGTAAGACTTGACCCGACCCGGCATGGTCCATTTGGGTTGCATACCATCATGCACTTGAATGAGAGAAATAAGACACTTATGGTTATTAATATATTATAAGTTCTAGTATATTAATAATAAGAATGATAAGATTATTTAATTAGTATTGATCAAGAATTAATCTAGGATTAATTAAGGGATCAAAAGAAGACTAATTAAATATATGGGTTGATTGTGTAAATCATCCATACTTGTATAGTGGGCTAATGCTCCATGGATAATCAAGTTGGGCTAAAACCCATAGGATGGTCCATGGATGCTCCATGGTGTATTTGTACCCATGGATCCAAGGAAATGGAAAGTCATGACAATTAGGGTTTGCCCTAATTGTCACACTATATAAAGATATTATTCTTGGCAAAATCGGCACTAGTGTGTGAAGTGAATGGGCTAGCCGATTTTGATGAGTGTAGAATTCTCTCAAGTCATTCCAAGTGTTTTGATGATTGTGATTCCATTTGAGGTGTCACACTTGGGGCACTAGGCACTCAAGCTTCATGAAGACTTCCTACACCAAAGAGGTATGTATTCTATCTTGCTAAAGTTATTGTTTTGTATGCTAGATTAGGATAATACCTTGGATGTTCATATTTGCATGTATAATAGAGAAAACATAGATCCAAGGTATTTAGGGTTGCATGTACACTTAGGAGTGTTAGAATGCTCAAAACCCAACAATCCAATCCTAAGAGGTTCATAAAGAAGAGATTCCCCAACAACAAAAACCGAAACTGGCAGGGGAGTTACAGCTCTGAAAAGGCGAACAATGAACCGAAGGCTGAGGAGTCCAAGAAGGAACCGAAGGCAGATGGCGATTCTGGAGTAAGCTGTTTTTACTGTGGTGGCAAGAACCACTATGCTAAGGACTGTGTTCTTAAAAAGATGGCTGAAAAGGATGACGGAAAGGATGAGGAAGCCGTGCTGCAGAAGAGATTGGATGAGTTGAGAAAGAAAAAGTCTACCGCTAACCCTTCTATTAATACTCTTATTGTGCAGGGTTCGGTTAATGACGATGAGTTCGGTAGCACCGAAGTTTGGTCTACTGACTCAGAAGACGAAGAAGTGAGGAAGCCTACTCATGGAAAGGCTTATATGGCTAAGGAGGAAAGAAGTGGTGGAAAATGCTTCATGGTGTCAAGCGCATCTCAGATGAGGGGATACAATACCGCTGGAGGAAGCAATGGACCGAAGGTGCAGGAAGATATGTGCTTCACGGCCAAACCACTCAGCCAACAGTTCAATGAGCTTGAAGAACTGATAAAGAAGGTACAATCTGTTTTTATTTCATCTAAAGTACCATCATCCTCATATGAGAAAGAACTAAAAACTGTTAACACAAGAATTTCTCATTTAGATAGTAGCTTAACTCAAACTCGAGTCACCAATTCTAACCTGACTGATCAATTAAGCAGGGTGGCGTCGAAGAGTGAGGAGCGGCGTATGTGGATTGAGTTAAAAGAGTCGGAATTAATTAAACTCAAAGACGAAAACATTTATTTGCAGAGAGACAATTTGAAATTGTTAAAACAACGAAATTTTTTTTGTTTAATAGCTAAACGTTTATATTCCAATATTACTCAGCTTCACTTGGACTGTGAGATAGGCAAAAAGATCCACCGTATGATTTTACCATTCCTAGAATTTAAGGAGGATGAAATCGATGCCGAAGCTTACAATTGTAAGAGTGTGATTTCGTCTGATGACGTCAACCCAACTTATCAAATTGGACTGGACAAAATTGAGTCCTTCATTAAATCCAAAGACCATAAGGACATGCTCAAAAATCTTTTGGACGAAAATGACAGACTTAAACTGAGAACCGAAACCATACAAAAGTTTGACTCTCTAAATGCCAAAGTAAGCTCAGAAAATAAAATCGATGTTGAAAATGCATCTGAGCTTAACGAGGACAAAAACATAAGTGAAATTTCTGTAGAGGATACGGTTGACTGCTCAGAATTTGTTAAAAGCGAAACTAAAAACCACAAAAATCTTATTTCTGAAAATTCAGTGGAATTCGCTAGATTGTCCCAACAAAAGTCCCCAAAATTAGTAGAAAAAGCTGTTGTGTATCAAAAAGTCAGAACCACTCCGAATCAAGTATACAAAGTGACTGGAGTAACCGAACATCAAACAGCTGAACTCACGGCTATTGTTAACGAAGACAATGCTGATGGCTGTGATGAGTTCTTCTGGGAAGCTCCTATTGACAATGGAAACGAAACCGTTGGCCTATCTGAAAGAACCTCTTGGATGAAGAAAGGGAGATACATACCTGAACCCTTGAACAAGCCAGATAATTTCAGTGAACCAAGCACAAGTGGTACAAAAGATACTCCTCAAGAGGTTGATCGTTCAGCAAAAGAAGACATTCCTTCAACGCCAACAACTCGAAGTGAAACTTCATCAGATACTCCTTCCACTTCCTCAGGGCAAACTGAATCTTCTTCGAACATTCCCTCTGCACCCTCAGCTCAAAGAAAAACTCCTAAAGTTCAAAAGGAACCAGCAAAGGTGACATCAAAAGCGAAAGCGAACGTTCATCATCAACCTAAACAGATGAGGGATAAAAAGATAGAAAGGAACCTAAGATACAGGAAAAACCTTTCTGAAAGAAAACAATTCTGGCACTCCCAGAATGCATACTATTCACACAAAGACAAGAATCTGAAGTATGAAAACAATCCCGTAAGAAAGCCTGATAATTCCAACAACCGAAACCAAAGGTTCGGTTCGCAAGAAGATACCAACCGAAAGCCAAGGTTCGGTTCGCATGAAAATACCAACCGAAAGCAAAGGTTCGGTTCTGAAAAGGATTTCAACCGAAACCAAAGGTTCGGTTCCAAGAACAACTCCAACCGAACTCAGAGGTTCAGCTCTGAAGTCAGACGAGAACAAGACTCAAAGGTTAACCCCACCAACGATCAAAAGCCAAAGGGTCACCTAGAGTCATCAGCAAGGAAGACATCACCATCCAAATCCAAATCCTCTCTTCCTAATTCTTCTCGTTTATCTCCATCTTGCTCTAACGCTAATTCGGTTGATTCTCAAAAACCTCGTCCATCTGCTGAACAGAAGGGAAAGCAGAAGGTCGATGAATCCAAACCTGAGTCCAAAGCGAACAAACCCAATCCTAACAAAATAAAAGTATTCACCATTAAAAAGAAAGATGAAACAACTTTAATTAAAAGAACATATCTTGTTGACATCTCTCTAACTATTCCTGTTCCCATGAAAACCTCACATGGACCCAAGAAACTTTGGGTTCCTAAATCTGCTTAATTTTTGCAGGTTATAAGTGACGAGCAGTTTGACGAAGAATGGTACATCGACAGTGGCTGCTCGCGTCACATGACAGGAAGGAAAGAGGAACTCAGGGAATACAGATCTCTTGCAAATGGTGGCAACGTTAAGTTTGGAAATAACTCTTTCGGCACCATAAAGGGATATGGGATGATAACGAATGGTGATTTTACCATAAGGAAGGTGGCCTATGTGGAAGGACTTCAACACAACCTCATCAGTGTATCTCAGCTTGTTGGAGGTACAGGTCTCAAAGTTTCATTCGATGATGAAGGTTCTGAAATCATAGAGAAAAAGACAAAGAAAGTGATTCTGAAGTCAGAGCGAAAGGGTGAAATGTTTCCGCTGAACATGAAACCCATCAAAGGAAACCCAACAATATGTCTGCTATCAAAAGCTCAATCCGACGAAAGCTGGTTGTGGCACATAAGACTCTCTCATCTCAATTTCAAAGATATCAACCGACTTGTCACTGGAGGTCATGTTAGGGGTCTTCCATTGCTCAAGTTTGACAGAGAGCATTTATGTGCTGCATGTGAAATGGGAAAGCAGAGTCGTCAAAGTCACCCATCCATAATTAACACAAAAGTTGTTGAACCACTCGAACTGCTTCATATCGATTTGTGTGGTCCTTCATCTATTGAAAGCATCGGTGGTAGCAAGTACATTCTTGTTGTCGTTGATGACTTCTCTAGATTTACATGGGTGTTCTTTCTAAAGCTCAAATCTGAAGCGACTCAAAAGCTGAAAGTGTTTATCAAGCAAATTGAAGTCCAGCTCAAGAAGGTCGTTCGCAACATCAGGAGCGACAATGGTCTCGAATTCAAGAACAGGGAGTTTGAAGTGTTTCTTGCAGAAAAGGGAATTAGCCATAATTTCTCAGCTCCCTACACACCACAGCAGAATGGAATAGTCGAAAGACGAAACCGATCTCTGTGTGAAGCTGCCCGAACTATGTTAAGTTTCGCTTCCTTACCTCTTTATTTTTGGGCTGATGCTATTTCTGCTGCTTGTTATACACAAAACAGGTCATATCTCAACAAGCGATTCACGCTGACACCATATGAGATATTAAACAACAGGAAGCCCAATGTGAAATTTTTCCACGTTTTTGGCTCAAGGTGTTTCATCTTTAACTCTAAAGAACACCGCAACAAGTTTGATGTCAAAGCCGACGAGGGAATCTTTCTGGGTTACTCACTCACTTCAAAGGCGTACAGGGTCCTAAACAAATGATCAAGAAGGATTGAAGAGACATACTATGTGACCTTCGACGATAGTTATGTCAAGAAGCTACAGGCCATAGATGACACTGCCAGGGAAATCTTTCCTCAAACTGGTCAAGTCACAGTCTCAATCGCCAATATGTACGAGAATTTTCTGGATCTCTTTGACGAACCGGAAAAAGCTTCTCTCTCAGAAGCAGGTGCAGCCGACAACAAAATAGATCATATGAAGCAGATTGTCGAAGATGCTGCAAGAAGAATGCATGAAGGAGAATCGCCTACTGATGAATCTCCAACCAACAATGCTTCAGTCGAGGGGGAGCCATGTTCTCTTGTCGAGGGGGAGCCTAGCTCACAAGTCCAGGGGGAGCCAAGCTCTACTACTTCAACCGAAGGTCCTTCATCAAGCGAAGGTAACTCTCCAACCGAAGATGCCCCTCCAAACGAAGGTGCTTCAATGCCTGAAAATCCAGCACCACAAGAAACCCCTGAACCTCATGTTTGTCAAGACTCATCAATTGAGGGGGAGCATGATGATATGACGCTTGATTTTGATAGCCAATCTGAGCCTGAAGAGATGATCAACGCTGAACTAGATCCAACCTTCGATCCGAATTACCCTCCTCTTACAAAATGGACCAGAGATCATCCTATCTCTCAAGTAGTTGGTGATGTATCTGAAGAGGTTCTGACCCGATCTCAACTGAAGGCAAAACAGACATCCTTATTCTCAAAGGTTGAGTTTTGTATGTTTAACTCATTTGTATCAAAAGTTGAACCGAAGACAGTGAACACTGCCCTCGATCACTCTGATTGGGTTCAAGCAATGCAAGACGAACTAAACGAGTTTCAAAGGAACAAAGTCTGGCGCCTCATTCCAACTCCTCCGGATGCTTCAGTTGTTGGTCTCAAATGGGTTTTTAGAAACAAAATGGACAAGGAAGGTAATGTCATAAGGAACAAGGCTCGTCTGGTTGTCAAAGGATACTGTCAGGAGGAAGGGATAGATTACGAAGAGACGTTCGCTCCAGTAGCTAGGCTAGAATCGGTCAGAATATTTCTGGCCTATGCTGCTCACAAAACCTTTGAGGTCTTCCAAATGGACGTCAAGTGCGCATTTCTCAATGGAGAACTTGAAGAAACTGTGTATGTGGAGCAACCTCCTGGGTTCGTAAACGAAAAGTATCCAAATCATTGCTACATTCTGGATAAAGCTGTGTACGGCCTCAAACAAGCTCCGAGAGCCTGGTATGAAACGCTTACAAAATTTTTAAAGATGTCCAAATTCAAACAAGGTTCGGTTGACCCAACCTTCTTTCGCAAAAAGGAAGGTAACCACCTTATGATAGTTCAAATTTATGTCGATGACATCATCTTTGGCTCTACGAATCCCAGCTTAATAGCTGAATTCAGAAAGTTGATGGAGACTAAGTTTGAAATGAGCTCAATGGGTCCTATTAATTTTTTCCTTGGTTTAAATATAAGACAGGGACCCGAAGGCATCTTTATCAATCAGGAAGCTTACACAAAGACTCTCCTAGCAAAGTTTGGCATGATGGGAGACTCAAAAGTCAAAGTCCCAATGGCATTCGGCACCAAACTTACCCCTTCACTGGATAAACCGGCTGTCGACATCATGCTCTATCGTCAAATGATAGGCTCACTGATGTATCTAACTGCTAGCAGGCCTGATATCATATTTTCTGTAGGTTATTGTGCTCGATTTCAGGCTAATCCACGCGAACCTCACATGCTGGCAGTGAAGAACATCCTACGCTATCTCAAGCGAACCGCCTCCTTAGGTCTATGGTATCCATCCAACTCTGGCTTCTTCGTTCAAGCCTATTCTGATGCTGACCTTGGAGGATGTGGACTCGACCGCAAAAGCACAACTGGTGGCTGTCAATTTCTTGATGGGAAGTTGGTCAGCTGGCAATCCAAGAAACAAACATGTGTGTCGCTGTCTACTGCTGAAGCGGAATACATTGCCGCTGCATACTGCACATCACAAGTGATTTGGATCCAGAGTCAACTTCGAGACTATGGACTCAATATGAAGAAGATCCCTCTATATTGTGACTCTGAAAGTGCAATTAGGATCTGTCATAACCCGGTGCAACACTCTAAAACCAAACACATAGCACTGAGGTATCACTTCATCAAAGATCATGTGGAAGATGGAAATGTCGAAGTTCACTTCGTAAGAACCACTGATCAACTGGCTGACGTCTTCACCAAAGCTCTTCCAGAAGCATCATTCAATAAAATTTTGCAAAGGCTAGGTATGATGGAATCAGAGTCAGTTCCTCACACTACCTCTCGATCTCAAACGTAAGAAGCGAATCCAACCGAACGTTCGGGTTCGGTTCAACCATTTCACTCGCTCATTACTTCAAAGGTAGTTTCTCCTTGTTGTATATTTCTGGTGCAAAATTTGTTTTTCTTTATGTAAAAAGTTTTTTTTATTGCATATCTAAACTCCTTGGTTTCTTAAAAATTTTTCCAAAACCGAAACCTCCAGAAGGTTCGGGTTCGGTTTTTCAAAATTTTTTCTGAACCGAAACCAACCGAAGGTTCGGGTTCGGTTTCTCAAAATTTTTCTGAACCGAAACCAACCGAAGGTTCGGGTTTGGTTTTTCAAAATGTTCCTCAACCGAAACCAACCGAACGCTCGGGTTCGGTTTTTCCATTTTTTTTTTGCAAAGTTTTTTTTAATCGTATTTTTTTTTCTTTTCTTTTAACTCTTTTATAATTTTTTTTTTATATATCTTTTTTTTTTTACTTTTAATTTTTTTTCTCTCAATTTCAAAAAACTCCAAAAATATTTTAATTTTTTTGTGTGCTCCTTCGTTTATGGGGATATATTTCATGACTTACTTAAGTGTCCCTAGAAGCATGCTGCTGTATGTGTCCCAAGCCTCATGAGATTTTGAATAATAGCCTTCATGACCTGGTATACACAAACCTTGTCTTCCCAATAATGCTAACTCATTTATTCTAATCATGAGCTACCTCACTCTTTTCTCACATGAGTTCAGAGTCTCCTGCTTGGTCCTTATGTTCGCAGCAGAGGTACTATGTCTTCTTTCACCATCCCCATTATACTTCTCCATAACATTCGCATCATCACTGTAACCCTTGAGACTCTCAGCAACTACCACTGAGGTTTATGGTTACACAACATCTGTGTTTATGATCTTAGCATCGTGCCACTACGAGCTAAGTGAAACCCAAAACTCAACACCAACGAATTGACGGTGACCAATTAACTTGATCAAGTTTTCACCAATGAATTAACGAATGTACCTTCATGAAATCTCATTTTTTTGGCGTGGTTCCAATGAAATTGTTACACACCATGACATTTCTTCCCAAGGGATCCAGTTTTAAATTTTTATCTGAGATTTCATATTAATCCAAGCCACTACAAAATTAACTCAAACCTACTTGTTCAACAGACTACACTGGTCTCACAAGTACTTTGTTCACGTTCGTTCTTATATCAGGAATTGAATTGTTGAATCAAAGCGAAACCACCCTTAATTTGCCTTATTTAAAGAAGCCTTTCAACATTTATTGATAAATGTTTGATCGTAATTCAACGGGATTCCACACTAACACTTTGAGGTCTCTCTTGACCTTGAAGGAAGAGATTCGTGCCTGGGATCATCAGTTTCGTGTCATCATTGACATCACAGATTATCCTACACAGAGTTGCTTTATTTCTTTAATTTTTTTTACACTCTTTGCACGAAAATCCTAGATTTTCAAAAATTCCGTTACTAATTATTTTACAGGCTGGATAATTAATGGATGGTTCATAATGAAGTTGTGGTTACCAATAATTCACGTGGGCATTTTATTCAAAAGATGGCGTTTAAAAAGGGATAAGTTCAAAAGGTTGCTGACGGGGCGGGAGTTCAAAGGATAGAAATTCAAACGACGGTACAAAAGGAGGGCGCGTGAATTTGAAGTGGCCGCGCTTTTTCTGACACTATTGGACGCGTGTGCAGTATTGAAGCGTCATCCATCTGGCATTAATGGCGCGTGTGGAAATGGAAACGGTTCCTCTCTCTGAACTGGCGCTTATCGGGCGGCGTGATCCTAGGAATCTGACACTCTCTCTCCTACGTGATCATCGCACGTCCCAACTGTCACCAATCAGTCAATCAAAAACCCTTCCGTATTTCAATAAGAGATTTGAAACGATCTTTCTCTCTCCTGTCACCTACTATAAAAAGCCATCAACACCACCTTTTACCTCTTTACTGCCCCCATAATTCCCAAAGCAAAATTACTCCCAAAACTCTCTCCCGGTCATCTTCTTCTCCACACCTGCAACAATGGCTGAATCTTCATCCGTTCATGCCACTTCTCAAATTCTTCCCATCAGACCTCAACAATGCCTTGTCATTGATCTGAACCCACTAGCCTATGATCCCTACATGTCGCCGGTTATCGAATGCCTCAAGTACTCCCAGCTTGCTCCGGCATTGTCCAGAATTGAAACGGTGCCAATGGTGGCTCTATCTCAGGTCTATGCGACGGCCTACTACGACAAGGGCGTCGACAGGATATTTTTCGAAGTGGCAGAACACAAAACGTCGATTTCTCGTCCCCGCTTCTGCACCATGCTTGGGTTTGCTGCAGACCCATCGCGTATTAACCCGGAGACGATTCCGGTTGGAATGTTATACAGCATGTTCTACAACATGGGCTACATGGAAGTTCTTACCTCCGTCGCCAGGTTCAAGAAGTCATGCCTACCGCCCCTGTGGAATGGGTTATTTACAGTTCTCTTCAAGGGACTGTCTGAGAGGAGCTCAGGATCGGACGGGGCCAGTCGTCTTTTCCTGTCAATCATGTATAGGGTGTACAACGGGATCAACCTCGATTATGGGTTTGTCCTTTGGAAACAACTGATTCAGAGCCTTTCTTCCACTTCTCGACACTCTGAAGTGTCGCTGGCCCGGTTCTGGATCTTGATCACAAGATGGGCCATGGACAGGTTTGAGGTCCCAACTGCTGACGGTGCACCGATGTCTTCTGTTGGTATGTTCCATACCAAGAAGATCATCGTATCCGATGCATCGAAATTCTCCTTCATTGGCTCTATCCCGGAGTCGATGTATGGTAGTGTGCCATCAGACAGCAGTATGATCAAGGCGATCAAGGAGTTAGGGCCATCTGATCCGAGGGAACTGACACCGGACATGCTGCGATCAATTCATGATGCCGACAAACCGGTGGCCAGGGGTAAGAAGGCAGACAAGGGGAAGAAACCATCCAAAGCCCCAAAACCTTCTCCGAAGAAGCGCAAACAACCGAAGGCTGCTTCGTCACCACAACCGAAAAGGAGGAAGACCCAACAAAAGCGAAAGCTAGTCCTTCCCTCCTCATCAAGTGAATCCGAAGGTGAGAGTTCGGACTCTGAGGGATCACAAGGAGACGAATCTCCACAAAGAGGCAACACACCCCCTCGGTCCCCAACCCCGGAGATGGAACTTCACCAATCCCCAGTTCCTTCCCCTCCACCCACAATTCCTATTTCCATTCCCACCATAAACCCTACTATACCACCAACCTCATTCCCTATACCACCACCCATATTCACCACATCAACCGAAACACCACCTGTTACCGAAACCCCACCTGTAACTGAACCTCCACAAACCGAAACCCATACACCACCACCACCCGAAACTCATCCCCCACCCACTCAACCTGAACCAACTAAACCAATAACACCCCCAGCTTCACCACTACCTCAATCTCCAGAAGACGCCTCCGACAGCGATGATCAATACCTTGGTGGTGATCACATGAACTATGATTCGGTCTATTATAGTCCGTTTCAAGTTCAAAGTGATGAGGAGGATGATGCTCCAGTGACAAAGAAGCATCTTCGCGAGCTTAACGAGAAGGTTGCTCAACTTCTCGCCTCCTCTTCCAACCAGCAGTCCTCTTTATCTGAAGCCGCACTTCAGAAGATAGTTGATGCCTTCTCCAAGGCTCAACATGATTCAATGGCCTCAGCAACTGCTGCGATAGACGCCTCCACCCGAGCTTGTGAGGCTGCGACCGAAAAAGTTGATAAACTATTCCATGACGCTACAATCCTGCTGCAGTCTATGCAGGAAAGCGCCGAAGCCACCAAAACAACTCTGGAACCACTTGTTAATCAATTGGCCCAGTTTGTAAAGACGGAGTTATCCTCATTCGCTACCCTCAGACAAAACCTTAGCGACGACAACTCGGCACTCCGTGCCTCCATCGATGCCCGCTTGGCAAAGCTACAAGAGGATCTTGCGGCTGAAAATTCACTGATGGACGTCCTGGCGAGTAAGACTACTGCCCTCAAGGTCAAGAGCACCCAACTTTCCAACTCCGAACAACAATTGGAGGCTCTTCGATCCGAGAGGGAAATCATCAAGACGTGTGTTTCGGATGTCCACGCCGCTCTATCCAACATCCTGGAAGCACACGACCCCATCCTCAATCACTCAGTGAGGCGTACTCTCGCTGAGAAACTCTCTCCGGCCATGGACCTCTTGAGTAAAATTGAAGGCCTACCTAGTTTCGTGTCCATTCCGAAACAAGGGGGAGATGAGAAGAAAGGATCGAAACCCCCTCCTTCCTCCAAAGCTACTCACACAACCGAACCACCCCCAACTGGTTATGCCTCGGGTTCGGGTGTGAAGAACAAAGGCAAAAACATAGCAGAGGGAGGAGATGACGATGAAGATGAAGATGAAGACAAGGAGACTATTGCGGACATGTTAAAGAGAAAGAACAGTCGCAATACTGATGACGATGTCAGTCGTGTGGCACGTGAAGCTGAAGAAGCCGAACGTAAACAAAAAGAAGCCAACGATCTCCTTAAGAGCAGAAAGCTGCTCTTCCCTGCCTGGACCAGGGATCGTCTGATAAAAGAAGCCATAGAGACTCCAAGCATACTATGGCTCGAGCCGGTGATATCGTTCGACTGCAACAACTCGGTCGATTCGCAATTTGATATGCCGCTGACTCGAAAGACGTTCATCTTCCACGCCTTCTCCAACATTTTCGAAGTCCCGCATCCAAACGATGAGCTTGACAGGGAGCTCATTGACTTCTACCTGGAGGCCGATCGCCCTCAATACCTTACATGGAGCGCCCAGAAGATTGTCAATGTTTGGGTGATGAAGCCGTTTGCCGTGGGGAGATTCACAAATGTCAAGTTCAAGCTTATCCGAGGATCTGCAAGAACTGCTCACATGATCTCTCTGGCGGATCTGCCCAATCTGAACCCTCATGATTGGATAGTCTTGTACAACATCTTGCTGACAAACAAAGCCGAATATGGTCCCATCTTAGACCATGTCAAAAGGATGCTGGCATGCTATATCATGGAGGTGGCCCTAATGGATCAGGAGGTTGCCACAGTGTTTAAGAAGAAACCAAAAGTCAAGCCTGTGGGATCGGCCAGTGATCTAAACACGATGAAAATAGGCAAGATAGATTCGAGGCGAAACTCTGTGATGTTCACCAGAGCCGAAGGACAGAAATGTCTGTTCGCGTTAGCTGACAAGCACCTCTACACCACTACCTGCTTGGAACACGTCCTATCAATCGTCAAGCGGTGTAAGGACAATTCGGCTGATGACATCAAGTACTTTGAAGATATGATCAATTGGTACATCCGGTTTAGACAGACCATCCTTTCCATAACCAAGTGTCTGTTTAGTACCGTGAAGAAGAAGGTACCAGCTTCAGCCGCCGGCCCAAGTAAGAAGTGAAGGTCTCGCTCCAAATTGACGCAAAGGGGGAGATTGTTGGGCTGAAGTTCTGTTTTATGTTGCGTCTTTTGGGCTCGTAGATTAGCCTTTTATTCTCTGGTTTGGGCCTGTCCAACTGAGAGCCTTTTATGTATAGTATATAAGTTATCGCTTTCATGCATATTAGGTTAAGATTCAAGATTTCAGTTTGTACATTCAAGAGTTCTACGATATTGCTTTCTTGTAATCTCCCAATCCTTTACAGTTGATGTTCTTAATCGAGCTCTTCTAAGGATTTTATTTAATCATTCAACACGATTGATTCAAGCTGTTGTCTTCTTAATATTGTTCTCTGGTTTGCTATTATTATTGCGTTCTTGCTGTTTCTTATACTTATACTTGTTCAAGATCTAATCGATCTTCATAGATTAAAAGTTGTTTTAATCCCATCAATAACGTTTATAAACCTTCCACAAGCTTTTCTTTAAATATTTCATTTTAATATCACTTGTACAAAATATAAAAATCTGATCACTAAAACAAAAGGCTCGGTTACCAGCTACTGTGTGATAGATATATAAGTTTAAGATATAAGATGTAGATATATATAAAGAATAATAATTGTGGAATAAGTATAAATATGAAATCTATAAATGACTGAAAGCTATAATAATATAAATGACTGTATTTAAATGACGTAAAGCTATAAATAATATAAATGACGGTATTTAAATGACATAAATCTATAACAAAATATATAAATATATAAATATATATCAAGTAGGTTCGTCAATAAATTGACTGAACTAGACTCGTGGAACGACTAGTCGATATTTGGACTCTTGGAATGACCGGTCGATATTGGGACTGAACTGGACTCATGGAACGACTGGTCGATATTTGGACTCTTGAAACGATTGGTCGATATTTGTTCAAAGATCAATCTGGTATTTGATAATTAATAAAAAGTTCATTTTCATGTAAAATGGGTTGTTTGCAAAACAGTGCAAAGTACACGAGTCATGTATTTGTATACGGGTATAGGGTGTTTTGAGGAGATTTGATGAGGTTCGAGTGGATATTTGGAGGGTGTTAGGAGGTGGAATAAGGTTGTAATTTTGGTGGTGTAAGGCAACAAAGATAGTGAAGTTGAAGGAGCTTTGGGTGGTGATGGATGTAGATTTTCGGAGTAAATCTCTCTTGATAGCCAATACTCTCTCGCGTCTCGTTGGGGTTTCCCGTGGTCAAAATTGTCCACGAAAATTTTTAAATGTAGGTAAGGTTATGAAGAATTGATGGTGAAAATCTCTCTAATAGAATTTTGGCTATGTTGTGCCCAGTTTTTTGTTTTCTAACATGAAGATTCTGAACTTGAAAAAAGAAATCTCTCTGGATAGCGAATACTCTCTCGCGTCTCTTTGGGGTTTCCCTTAGTCAAAATCATCCACGAAAATTCCTAGATGTAGGTAAGGCTCTGAAGAATCTGTGGTGAAAATCTCCCTAGTCTTTTTGTGCTTGTACTGAGCCTAGTTTGCTTCGTTTCTGACTTGAAGATTCTGATGTCGTGAAAAACAGCAAGGTGGTGATGGTTGTGGTGATTTGAAAGGGTTTTTGGAGAAGGTTTAAGGAGGGTATTTGGAGGGTGTTTGGAGAGTATTTTGAGAGTGTTTGGAAGGTATTTGGAGGTTGTTTTAGTTGTTCATGAAGGTTCAAGTTTCAAGAGTTGTTTTTGTAGAGGGAGGAGGTGTTCTTGGTCGGGAGAGTTTTTTTTTTGTATGGAGATGTAGTTGAAGGTGTTACAAAGAAAAAGAACACACACTAAATATTACATACACACGTGTACATATATACATGAAACAAATATCTTCTTCTACTTGAGTTGTTGTGAAAGAGTAATGGCTGCAAGTTATAGTAGGGGTGTTGAACGGGTAATTTTTTCGGGTTTCGAGTAATTCGGGTTTTTCATGTTAGAAAAATTACCCGTTACCCTACCCAAACTAAATTCGGGTAATTCGGGCATCGGGTCGGGTTTGGGTAATTTGGGTATTACCCGAAATATATGATTTTTTTTTTTAATTTCACCTAAAAATAAATTTAATGAAATAAATAAGTCGTGCTTTATTAGTCTTGTTTATATAAACAAACGAGACATAAACGAAGTTACTCAAGCTTTGAACATTGAGATTTTCTACTCAATAATACATGAGATATCAAGTAATTTTTTAACGACTTAATCTAATCTAATAAGATGTTAAAAAAACAAATACCTAAAGATCTTAATTTAAAAGTTTAAAATGTTTAAGATAAATGTAGTCATATGTTTTGTCATGTTCTAAAGTTTCGTCAAGATAATGAGTTTGTTAGTTGTAATAAAAACTATAATCAAGAAAACAGTTAAATTTTAAAGAACGTGATGATATATAAAAATTACTTTTAATATTGCTAGTGTCGTATTGTCATAATAAATATATTTATGTTTTACAATAATGATAGTTAGTTTAAGCGTGATCAAATACCTGTTATATAGTAAAAGCTCTACAAAAAAAAAATTAAAATAATTTGGGTAATTCGGGTATACCCGAAACCCAAAAAATATACCCTTTACCCGACCCGAAAAAATTTCGGGTAACCCGATTACCCGGAAAAATTTACCCGATACCCGATTTACCCGACCCGTTTTACCCGATACCCGAAAAAATCGGGCGGGTAATTTGGGTATTGGGTATTTTCGACAGGGCTAAGTTATAGTAAGGGATAGGATAAAAACGTGGGTTTTCATTTGCTTCTCATTTGCATTGTTGACTTTTCTTTTGTTTGACTATTCGACACACAACATACATATATACATATATATACATAGTACATATATATATATATATATATATATATATATATATATATATATATATATATATATATATATATATATATATATTGAAGTTTCGTTTAGTTCCACAACTAAATTTTCTCGTCTATGTGTTTTCTGTCATTCGCATGTTTTCGTATTTTCCGTTTTGATCACGCGTTTATGCAACCTGAAATAACTGATAATATTTGTTAAATAATACAAAAATAGTTCGTCTTATTTCAGTGATGGTCACATACAAGGTCACATACAAAAACATTTTTCAACAGTTTTCCCCTATGTGATCATTGCTGAAATAAGGACATGTATGATATAATCATATTGACAGTTTTGAACTTTTGAAGATTCGAGATAAAAGATTTGTCAATAGATAAGATATATAAAACATAGTGATTGTTTTGAAAGTTTGTGACTTTGTTTAACATATCTTACGTAAAAGATTTTCAGAAATATGTTTCCGAATCAAAGTCTCGGGTTTGGTTATCAAAGGGTAGCCATATATGTATCTAAAGAAATTTCCTAAGATTTTATAGCATTATTAATGACGACAAGTGGTCCAACAGGTTGATTCAGATGAACACTGATAGGTATAGCTCACACTTGACTTGGGTGTTTAGTTGTTCTGGCAGCAGAACAAGTTAATGATCACTAAAAATGAGTGATATCTCTCTCCGATGACTCACACTCATATTGGAGGTGTTCAGCTATGTTTTCCTATAAAGTCACTTAGTCTCATTATTAGATAATCAATCACATAAGACTGGTTTCAGCATTACTCAGTGGGTTTCTTCATTCATGTCATTAACTTTCACTCTCTCTCTGTCAGGAAATACATGTAGAGGGGTTTAGCAATTTTCATAGTGCAGTTTGCAACTAAGAATCTTCAGTGATGAAGGCTATAGTATGCTGGGAAATTCAATGTTGTTGTAGCTTCTTCTTTGATGGTATTCTGTTTGTTGATCAATATCGATTTTTGTAAAAAGATATTTTGTTTTAGCATTTAGAATTTGCTATATTTGATAAAATTGGGTTTTTGAGAGTATCTGTCTTGCGGGATTAAGATATCTTCTTTTGTGAAAAATGGTGAAAAAACAGATCACGGAATCTTATGATGTTTGTTTTGAAATAACCAGTTGGTTGAAAAGTTTGTTTGAAAATACCAAATGTAGAATATTTTTGTTTTCTTTCGTATTTCTTCGGTGAATGATTTGGCCCTTTTTGTTGATTCATCTTTAACTTGATTCGTCTTTGACGATTGGATGCAGATAGATCTTTGTTTTTCTTTGATAAGTGATTGTTGAAGTCTTTTTCATTTCGTCTTTTCTTGTTGATGGATCACGAGATCTCAAGACTTCCATTTTGGTTGGCTTATATCTAGGTAGGGATTGGTGGCATAAAAGACAATTTGTCTAGTATGTAAGAAATGAATGTATTTTCCCTGGTCATTTTGATATCTAAGCAAAAATGAGACCATGACAAGGTATAATCGGATATACCTTATAAGCAATAGTGGCACACCTAAGCTCACAAGAAACGAATTCCACGGTGATATAGATTGATGAGGCACAAATTCTCACATGGGTTTTTATTTTCATCTGAACCTCCTAACCTTATGTCCCCTTTTTAAAATCATCAATAATGAAATATGATTGAAGGAAATAAAGTTATATACATTATGAAAAGTAGGAGATTTGAACCTTCACTCAAATTGAGAATCAATATGACTTAAAATCTTCATCGGGCATAAGCATCTGAAAATTATGTCAATAGACGATTAATCACAAAGTTCTATAAAAGCTTATTATGGCAATTCTTTTATTTTATTTTTGAAGATTTGTTTTTCTGAATGTTTTTGGAAATCTTGGTGATTTGAATGTTTTTGGTATTTTTAAAAAGAAAGCAATTTTCAAATGTTTAGGAATTTTCTTTTTGAATGAAAGTAAACACACTTTTGTACAAATGAAAAGTAAAAGTTTAAGGATGGATGTTATCTGGATTTAACATTCCTAGACGGCCTAGGAAGTATTGAAACTTTGTTTCATTGAGAACCTTAGTGAAGACATCGGCAATTTGATCTTCGGAGTTGATGAAGTGTATTTCGATATGACCCTTTTGAATATTGTCTTTGATATAGTGATATCGAATGTCGATGTGCTTTGTCATGGAATGGTGAACGAGACTGTGAGAAATGGCAATTGCACTAGTTGAGTCACAAAATATGGGAATTTGGGAGATTTTGAAGTCACAGTCACGTAGTTGATTTTGCATCCATATGACTTGTGAACAACAGATGGCGGCAGCGACGTATTCAGCTTTTGTTGTTGATGTGGACACACAAGTCTGTTTATTTGAAGTCCAACTCACTAGTCTACCTCCTAGGAATTGATAGCTACCATATGTACTCTTTCTATCTAACTTGCATCCTCCATAGTCTGAGTCGGTGAAAGCGTTCGGCTGAAAATCAGATTTAGCTTGATACCAAAGGGAGTGCCTTTAATGTATTTGAAGATGTGTTTCACAGCAACTACATGGGATTCCATAGGATTTGTCTGGTATCTAGCGCAGACACATGTATAAAACATGATGTCAGGTCTGATAACAATTGGTATCAGAGCTTGTGTGATTTACCTTGAAATTTTTGTCAAAAAACTATTGGTTATAGCGTTTATAATCCTTCCATAAGCTTTCGTTTAAATATTTCATTTTAATATCACTTGTTCAAAATCCTTTCAAATAAAAATTTCAAAAAAAAATGTCTTTGGAAAATTACTCCAACATGAACTCTGTCTCCATTGCAAATAGCTTAGGATCTGGTTCACGGGCACCCATACTTATTCCTGAAGAGTATAATTCGTGGGTTGGCCGTATGAATCTTCATCTTAATGCTATAAATGAAGATGTCTGGAAATGCGTAGAAGGAACATATATTACTCCAGAAAATATGGCTACTCTTGCTACAAATCAAGCCACTCAAACCGAAATCAAAAGAAAGTTGGAACTCCAAGCAAAAAAGGAACTTTTTTCAGGAATACTTTACAATATTCGAAGTCAAAAGGATAACATTATACTGTTAACCGCAAATCAAATTTGGTAGAATTTGAAAAATCGTTTTTGTGGAAATAAAAGAATTATTGGAAACAAAAGAACATCTGTTTTGAATGAATTCGATAATTTCAAAATGCTTTCATCAGAAACCATCCATGATGCTCATGATAGGTTCAATTTCATTATGGTTAAAATGAACAATTTGGGTATCAAAAAGACACAACACGAGATAAATCTCAAGTTTTTAAACAATGTTTTCGAAAGCTGGAAAATGGTTAAACTCATTATTCAGGGAAATTCATCTATTCATATTGAAACTTTGTACAATTTGTATGGAGAACTTCAATCCTATGAATCCTCGATTGACCCACAAACCACTGGAGCTTATGGAGGATCACTTGCTCTTGTGTCCACAACTTTAATCAAAACTTTAATCATTTTAATCAGGCTACATCTTTTCAAAACCAAGCCTTCCAGTCTGATTTGAATGATGAAGCAGACTATCAACAATTGTGTGCGTTGGTTGTAAACACAAATCTCCAAAGAATTCTCCCAAATCATGGTCAATCAAATTTTAGACCAAACTTTAAAAATAGACCTTCTTTTGGACAAAATAACTCAAGTTTTCAACCAAGACCATTTTTTGGAAAAAAACAACTCAGGTTTTCAACCTAGACCTTACTTTGGACAAAATTCTCAAAGACCTTCCTTCCATAATAACTCAAACCAAGGTTTTCAAAACCATTGATTTCAAAACGATCCCAACTTAGGTCATAATTACAATTTTGGATTCCAACAAAACCATTCTCAACCTTCCTAACAAACCCAAACTCAAGCACCTGAAAGAATTTCGATTAAGCGTCAAAAGGATGACAGTGATGAAGAAGTGATCATTTGTCACAATTGCAAAGGAACAAATCACTATGCCAGAGAATGTCGAGCTAAAAACAAAACCAAAATCAAAGACTCAGCATACTATGCTCAAAGAGCCGATGAATTGAAGAAATTGGAAAACCAAGAAAAGCAAAAAACAATTGATGGCAATCTGTGAACCAAGCGTGGAATACTGACCAACTTCTGATGAAGAAGTTGAACATGAACCAGCACAATCAAACATCTGCTTCGTAGCTGGTGTTGATATACCTTCAAGAGCTCCGAACGTCATAGAACATGTATGGTCTATGATCTCTGAACTTGGTTATTCCAAAACAATTTTTGAGTCCCACATAACCAAAATTGAGAAAAGTCTGGAAGCTGATCTCAAAACATACCATGACACAATGGTCAATTATGATATTTGTAAATCTGAGTTACAAACCTTGCAACTCAAATTTGGAGAAGCAACAAGAACAAAAATCAAATTGGAAAGAGACGTTAAAATAAAATCAGAAGATTATAATCACGTCTTGGAACAATTAAATCATACCCTAATTCAGAAAAGGGATTTCGAACTAAAAAATCAGTCAATTAATTCTTTTGAAATAAAAGATGTTTTAGAGATGGAAATCCTTCAGTTGAAACAAGACTTTCAAGAATGAACTTAAAAATACAATATTTCAAATGAAAAACTGGCTGATTCTTTAAAACAAATCAATTCCCATGAAATCGAGTATAAAAGACTGATAGGGAATATGGATTCTATCAAAGTTGCTAGAAAACTAAGTTATGATATTTTCACCAAGGCAAACACCTTAGGAACTGGCAAAATTGATACGAATTACAGACCAGGAATTGGAAGAGAATCTTTTGAAATGGAACAAGCAAAACAGAAAAACATGACGAATTGTGGAAACTTTGAATCCACTCTACCAGATCTTTTCACTTCTGTTAATGAGGAAGATTCAGATGACGAAATAGTTATCAAATGTAGCCCAGATGATACTGTTTTCACTGCTTCCAAAAACACTTTCAAAAGAGTTGTAAATTCTGAAACAGCCTCTGCTAGTTCTTTAACTCACCAAATCAAACATACCGACGGAACCGCTAAACATAAAAACCTTTTGAATGGAGAAAATTCCTCTTATGAGGATGGTAGTACTTCTGTACCAATTGCTTTTCCTACAATGAGTTCATCAATTGTTGGGAAAACTAGTCTGGGACAAAAATACTCCAAGAAACAACAAACAAGCAAAAAATCCATTCAAGTCACGAAAACCCCACTTATCAAGCCAAACGTTTTTGACAACCAACCACAGAAACCAGTTCAACCCTATGTTATACCTCAAAAACAGGTTTCCAAACAAAAACCTTTTGAAAACCACTTTCAAGATATTACTTTTAGTCATTCAAGAAACTTTCAAAAACCATCACGTCATAAAGTTTCAAACCATCATCATCAAAAATCTTTTCAAAACCGCATTCACATCCCAGATATGAAGAAAGCTTTTCAAACAAACCTTCACATCTACGATATCTTTCACCAAATAATAGATCTTATCAACCCACAGGTTTTCAAAAACAAATCACATTATGGGTAAACTTGATAAATCAAATCAAACCTCAACCATTCCATCCTCATGAACCAAACTCTTACAACAACGCGAAGTTAAATGCTAGAAAATCATTAAGCAAAGAACCCAAAATAACATTTGACAAACTAGGACCCATTCAGATTTGGGTACCTAAACTTTCTGTTTGATTGCAGGTACTTAATGCTGGAGAACCCAATGATGATACATGGTATATTGATAGTGGTTGCTCCAAGCATATGACATGAAACTGGAACTACCTACGTGACTTCAAACCTACACAAACCAATCAAGATGTTACCTTCGGCAACAACATGACATGAAATATCAAGGGTTATGGAAACATAACAAATGGTAATTTCACCATAAAGAAAGTTGCCTTTGTCGATGACCTGAACACAACCTCATTAGTGTTTCTCAACTATGTGATAACAATCTTGAAGTTTATTTCACCAAACAACAAAGCTTGATCATGGACGCCAAAACCAAAGATGTTATAGTTGATTTTGATCGTGACGGAAATATGTATCCACTTGAAATGGATCTTATCTATGGTAAACCAGATATATGTATGCTATCTAAAGCCCCAACAGATATTAGTTCGTTATGGCACCGCCGCCTTTCCCATCTAAACTTTGGGTACATCAACAAACTAATCACCGATGATCTTGTTCGAGGGCTACCACTTCTGAAGCTTGATAACGAAACCTTTTGTGTCGCATGTGAAAAAGGAAAACTTTCGAAATCCACTCACAAAAGCATCTCAGAATCTAGTGTATCCGAATCATTAGAATTGTTGCATATAGACCTTTGTGGCCCTGCAAAAACCCAAACCATATAAGGGAAGAAGTACATTCTCATTGTCGTTGATGGTTTCTCGTGCTTTACTTGGGTTTTTTCTTAAGACTAAAATCAGAAGCACCTGAAGAGATGATCAACTTCATCAAACAAATCGAGCTCAAACTCAAACGACCTGTTCGAAGAATCCGAAGTGATAATGGTTTAGAGTTCAAAAACAAGACTCTAGACTCATTTCTCAAAGACAAAGGAATTGAACATAACTTCTCAGCGCCATACACTCCACAACAGAATGGTGTTTTCGAAAGAAGGAACTGAACTCGATGTGAAGCTGCAAGATCAATGCTTATCTTCACTATTCTGCCACAATACTTCTGGGCAGAAGCAATAGCCACAACTTGCTACACTCAAAATCGTTCCTTAATCCATGAACATCTTCATAAAACACCATATGAAGTCACTAACAACCGAAAGCCAAACATCAAATTTTTCCATATTTTTGGTTGTCAATGCTTTGTAAAGAGCAATAAAGATCACCTTTCAAAACTTGAATCAAGGTCGGGCGAAGGATTTTCCTTGGTTACTCATTTTCCACAGCTATTTATCGAGTACTGAACAAACGTACCAGAGTAGTTGAAGAAAGTACCGATGTTCATTTCGGTGAATTTTATGTCAGGAAATTGGATCGTGAACATTTTGGTTCTAAAATGATTGAAAATATTTTCAAAATCCAATTCAACAAACACTTTCTCCTAACATAGACATTGAAATCGATCTTGATTTACTTTTTAAACAACCAAAAACCGCTTACAATTCTGAACTTCTAACTACTTCAATTGACCCTACAGGAACACCTAGTGAAGTTATTACACAAACAAACCAAAATGATACAGATCAATTTGAGGGGGAACCACCAACACATACTTACTCTTTGGAACAAACACCAAATCCTCCTTTGATCACCCAAGCCCCAAATATCCAAAACAATCTTGATGCATCATTTATGGGGGAACCTTCAAACCTATTCCAAGATGAAACACCCGGAGAAGAACAATGGAATACTGAAACTCCAATTATTATAGCGGAAGAGAACCGCTTAATAAAGTGGACCAGAAATCATCTAACAGACCAAATCATCGGAGATCCAAACTCAGGCATTCAGATTAGAGACGCATCCACAAATGAATGTTTATTTGGAGCCTTCTTATCCATGACTAAACCCAAAACCATACATTCTGCTATAAAATATCTAGACTGGGTAAAAGCTATGCAACAAGAGCTAGCAGAATTTGAAAGAAACGACGTATGGAATCTTGTTCCTACTCCACCCGATGTTACTGTTATAGGTTCAAGATGGGTATACAGAAACAAGACTGACGGTCAAGGAATCATTTGTAGAAAGAAGGCACGTCTTGAAGTCAAAGGATATTCACAACAAGAAGGAATCAACTACGATGAAACATATGCTCTAGTTGCCAAAATTGAAGCAATCTGCATCTTTCTTTCATATGCTGCATATAAGAATTTCAAAGTATTCCAAATGGACGTTAAATGTGCATTCTTACACGGAGAGATAGATCGCGAAGTATACATTCAACAACCACATAGTTTCGAAGATCCTAAATTTCCAGATCACAGCTTTAAATTGCAGACAGTTGTCTATGGCCTGAAAGAAGCACCCCGAGCTTGGTATGCTACGTTGTCAACCTTTCTCGAAGAATCAGGTTTTAAAAGAGGTTTAATCAATCAAACCCTCTTTCGTAATATCTTTAATAAACATCTGTTAATCATACAAATATATGTTGATGACATTATTTTCAGTTCTACTGATGAATCTTTAAGTGTTAAGTTTGCAGATTTAATGAAGAGCAAATTTGAAATAAGCATGATTGGGGAGATGACTAATTTTCTTGGACTTCAAATCAAACAGTCAACTGATGGCATTTTCATCAACCAAGAGAATTATGTCAAACTATTTAATTAATTTTTTAATTTATGAACCCAAGAGTTACACCTTTTAATTAAAAGAGTTTCTTAATTTGAGACTTTTCAAATACCAAAACTTGAGGGCAAGTTTTGTAACTCCTAAAAAACATTTGATTTCCATAAATTATGATTTTAATGTGTTTTTTATGGAAAAACTTTTCATGTTCCATAACTTTAGGACAAGTTATGGGGGACTTTAAAAACATTTAAGATCAAATATTTCAATTAACAAAATAATCAAATAATTTATCTATGATCAAGTTAAACTTATAAGTCAAGATAATTCATATCAACAAGAAATTAGCCTAATCATATAAACTAATACAAATCTTGAAATTTTGACAATTATCTTTTAATTGAATAAGCATGCTCATTACCATATCTATAAAAATCACATTTTATGAACTAAAACATTTTGTGGTAATGATCCTAATCTAAAACAGGCCAAAAAAAAACCTGACACTACAAGAAAAAAGGCCTTTTACGACGCTCATTGCGCGTCGTAAAACGCTCAGACGACGCGCAAATGCGCGTCAAGGAAGGCCCTGTCATAAAGAGAGACGACGCGCATTTACGACGCTCATTTACGACGCGCATTTACGACACGCAATGCGTATCAAGGAAGGCCCTGTCATAAAGGAAGACGACACGCATTCGCATGTCGTAACCTTACGACGCGCGTGTTAATGACACGCAGTGCGTATCAAGAAAGGCCATGTCATAAATGAAGATGACACACATTTTTGCGTATCATAATTTTAAATGTTTAAAAAAAATATTTTTAATAGATTTACTAATTTTCAAATTAAATTTGAATTTAATGCCTCATAATAGAAAATAAAATATCATATACAAAAAATATAATCCATTTCATAAAATTTAATGTCATATACAAATAATCATTCCAATAGTAAGTAAATGTAACACCTTGCCAATATTGCATAATATTTATTATTGAAAACAAAACATGTACAACATTAAAAGAAACCCTTGAATAAATTCTCCTTTGACAATCACCTTTGACAATTTTCTTTCTAAAAGAATAACCTGAATGCAAGAACTTTGAGAGGCTGCAAGGCACTAATATGTCAAATTTGTTTGTCTGCATGTTTTCAGCCAAATATAGGAAATTTCAGGAGTATGTATACATGTCATTTACATATATATATATATATATATATATATATATATATATATATATATATATTGACATAACATAAAGCATACATTGACATAACATAACTAATTCCAAACAATTCAAACATGACAAAGGGAAAACAAAGGTGGCATACCTGATGCATTCACCCTCATCTTACAAGAAACCCTGCATTTGCTTCAAGCATATCAGAAACCTTCATAAACTGAAGCACAAAATTATTCCATGTCTTTGTACACAATAAAGTCAAATTTCTGAAAATATCTGAAAAAAACTTTCTTGGACACAACAATTAATTGGCAGTGAGCAACTGATGCCTCCACCAGATCAGCCGCTAGTTCTACAAAACCTGTAGAGAAAAATTCACACGAATTGACCTTTTTCAGCATGATACAACAACACATATGGATATGAATCATGAAGCCAAACCAAGCCAAACCTTTTTCTGGATTCTCAAACTTGGCTAACCGTTGACCACAGCTAACAGCTAACACATATGGTGAAATGACTTATTTACCCCTTACAGACAGCTAAAACCAAGGCCATCACCTATTGTTAAAATGAACTTCTAACTGCAGAATATGTTAAAAAAACTCATAACATTCCTATACTCCCTTTTCATTTAAGGCTTGACTTGTAGTCAAACATCAATGAAGTTTCATTGTATAAGATAAGTTCTTAATACTAATTATCTAGTTTTACATCCTTAATTAAGTATTACCTTTTAATATCTCGGAAAATGGAGGTAAGATAGGAGGGTCTTGATTCTGCAACCAAAGAATAATTATCAAAACAAATTTTGAACAGTTGAAAAGTAATATAAAAAATAAATACAAAAGATGACTTTCTTTCAGTATTAAGCAATATAAAAAGAAAACCTATAGATGAGAAGCAACCAATAATATTATGGATAAAGAGTTAAGAGTTCGATCTTTTGAACTGTTAATATCATGTGCTTTTGCCCATGCTTTCATTTTCATAGATAGATTTTATCATTAGTAGTCGAAATATATTCTGTTTACATTGCTATAATCAGGTATCCATAATATAAATATCTTGCGAGTATTTTAATAGCAAATAAAATACATGTCTTTTTTCTAAAAACAAAATCTTCATGTTAAAGAATATCCTAATTATAGCAATGTAATTTCAAAGTACACTGCTATAATAACCATGACAACAAATGACCATGTCTATTACGTCGAGCATTTCCCATGGCATTTTTTATCCCAATTTATTATATATATATATATATATATATATATATATATATATATATATATATATATATATATATATATTTTAGTAACTTAAATTTTGATTTTCCATATAATAATTGCATTTCAATGATTGATTGTGGTTGTTTTTTTAGTTTATTCATTTTATATTTCATTATAGAATATCATCATTTTTTCATTAATTTACACATAAAGAATAAAACATTTTACATATAATTTGAATAAACTATTATTAAGAATGTCCCCCGTATCTTCAAAACATTTAACATATTAATTTGAATAAAATCATTATAAAGTTAAACACAAATCATATAAATGTGTTTATTAATAACTATTTTAAAAGAATTGATTAATGATTATGAATTTCAACTATCAACATTGTCTATTTTGACAACCGTGGTTTCCACGGGTTATAATCTAGTACAGAAATATAATAAAACAATTTTATTTCTTTAAAAGGGTATTCTGGTCATTCTTCTATCAAAAAAATATTATTTACAAAACAACATACTTTGAATGTTTCGTTCCATTCCAAACCAACCCAGCATGGTATACTGAATGGTAATGACCTACAACCATTAACGACTCCTTTTAAGGGTATTTTGGGCATCTTTTTCTTAAATAATATGGTTTACAAAGGAGGAAGCATACCTTCAAAATGCAAAAGGAAGAACGCATGGTAAAAGTTGACATCATCTCAGATTTAGAGATGACACCCAAATATTGATCCTCATCTACAGGATATCCCAAAACTAAAGCACCCAAAACAGAACAAGCAACAAGTTTAAAATTAAATTCAAAATACATTGCATAATATTCATATATTAACAGATTTTTACCTCATATTGGGCAAGGAACATACCAGATGTGAGCTGGGTTGTGAGTTCTTGAAAATGGTATATAATTTGCTCAATAAAAAAGGTCAATGTAAAGTTCAACTCTATTTGGATTTGTTGCATTTCGTATGGGCTCTGGTAAGAAATGACAGTAATTACACCAACTTATTCCCTCAAAAAAAGGTGGTTATCCAAATAAACATTTGGTCAAATGTCGGGATAACTGGCAAAAGAATATCTTATAAACTCTTAGCTTCTTGTTCCAAATGACTAGTACTCATCAACCCCATTGGTCCAGGCAAACCCTACATATTATACCACAACCAAGGGTTAATAATAATTAATAATATATAAAAGATAAGATAAAAAGTAATCAATAAAAAAATATCAACACTCGGAATCAATGATTCCACAGGTAAAAAAAACTTACATTGGAATCAGAACGCTGCAAAGGGCTTCTGGAATCAGCTCTACCATGGGAATAGGGTGATGATGTTGATGCTTTCTCATTTCCTCCTCCTTTAGGGCTTCTGCTTCTAGAAGGTGACCTACTCCTACGTGGAGGAGACCTGCTTCTGTGTAATCCATCAGTTTATTGACACATCACATGATAAGGGCATTCTAGTCTTTTCAACACTAGTACTTCTATGTAAGTAACAAACACATATAGAATAGTGAATAGTCCATCAGGTTCCTAATAAACATCAACTTTAAACAGACAAACAAAACTTTTTACGGATGCTATTTTTAATGATAAGGGCATTTACGTCTTTTTACCTTAGAACACATATTTAGCAATAATTTACTTATAAACATAATATTCAACAACATATTTCATTTAGAAGTACAATTGCAGCAATATATATTTCATTTATAAACAGAATTCCAGCAATATATTTTTATAAAGTCAGTTCCAGCAACATTTTTCATGATTCCATAATTCAAAATACCAAAATACACATATTGTAGAAGAGAAGAAGAGAAGAAAATCATGAAAAATACCAACATTTTTCATGATTCCATAATTCAAAATACCAAAATACAAATATTCACTATCTGATACATGAATACTAGCATTGCCATTGCCCAAAACCATTCTCAATAACTAATAGAATAACAGTAGAAGAGAAGAAGAGAAGAAAAGCAGAAATTGACAAGTGTATTAATGGAAGTCGATGAATCAAACCAATTGTCGGGCTATCTAGTAACTAATAGAATAACTTATATTCCATAACAGAGAACTGTAGAAGAGAAGAGAAGAAGAAAAACAGAAATCGATTTGATGTTACAGTGGAACATCTAATTGAAGAAGATGAAGTTTATTGTCACAGGGTCTGATTTAATAAGCAAACATGGTACTTGGTATCGAGGAATCAAACCAATTACTGAAGCGTTTTTTTTTTCTGAGTCGATACTTTTTGGAATCGTCATCATAGTTCCCGCTCAATCCCCCAATCGCCGACCCAATCGACGAAATCGCTGACCCAATCGACGAATTGTTGCAATCCAATTCGTCAGAAACGCGTCCCCATCATCGTACAAATTGATTGCTCGGATCGCGAATGAGCCGTACCTGAGGCCGTTTCGCATGGCGTTCGGATCGACACTGTACCCCGTTTGGGTACGAAACGTTCAAAACGTGGTATGTGACCACATGAGCGACTCATGTGACTATGGTCCTACTTCTGTAACGATCTTTGTCCCTTCCATAATACCTGTCCCTGCTACTGCTGCGACTTATCCTCCTGTAGCCCTTGTATTCATCTCTATACCTGGAACTACATTGGATAAACATCAACTCCAATACAAGGGTAGAATGGTCAAAACTACATTCTCATCATACCTTGGTCTAGGACTTCGGCTCCTTAATCCACCCTTCAGCTTTTCTACTGATTCTAGTATCCTTCCCTTGTGACTAAAACAAGAATAAAAGCAACCACATTAGTCTGCTTTACAGAGAGATATGAAGTCGAGACGAAAAGACGAGATTGACCCATCTGGTAATAAACGGACTCGGGAAGCTGAACAAAATGACCCGAGATTGACCCATCTAGTAACAACGCTATTGATGCCATTCCTTCCATTTTCGACTGTTCATCCTCCTTCCTCTACAACTACTTCTTCACCATCTTCTATTTTTTCTGTATTTAGACTTGAGAGTATAATTAGGGCTTTTTCTAATAATTTCAACATCGAGTGGGAGATATGGTGGTTCCAGTAGGTAGAAGTGAGGGAAGAAGTAAGCAGCAGTCAATGTCGGGAGGGGGAAGGAAGGAGCGTCCAGGGCAAGAGGGAAAGGAGAAAAAAAAGGAAGGCGGGATTTTTAATTTTTTCAGAATTTCATTTCCCCCTACTGTTAAAGGATGGAACGTGCGTTCCATTAAAAATTATAAAGCGACATCCTTAGACAACGCGCATTTTATTATAGGTGCCCTTCGTGTTTTTTTTAGACACTAATTTAAGGGCGCGCAATAATGCGTGTCTTCTATCCTTAAATTTTTTGAAGAGATGACATTTTTCTAATGTCACTCTCCTTTGCGTAACATAGATCAATGAGCGTCGTATTTTGCGCGTCGTAAAAGGCCTTTTTTCTTGTAGTGTGAAAATCTGCCATCATAAGCATCAACTCGTCGAGTGCATGAACATGACTCGCCGAGTTGACCTTATACTGAGTGTAATCATTGAGTCAGCCAGTGGACCCGACGAGTTCATCAGTTAGAGGCCAAAAAATCAATTTTTTCAACTTTGAAAATTAAGCCATGCATCAAATATAATAGAAAACAATCATAGGCTCTGATACCACTATTGGGTTTTGTATACTACAACATCCTATGGTGCACATACAACCCTAAATGCTTTGGATCTATGTTTTCTCTAAATATACATGCAATATTGTTTCCAAAGCATAAATCCTACAACTAGCATACAATTGACTAATCAACATAAAAGTGAGTTACAGAATTACCACTTTGTTTTAGTTTGTAGTTTTGGCCATTAAGAACTTCGCACCCCAAATGTGATGCCTCAAACAGTTCACAACACACCCTTGAACAATTGGATGAGTTGAGAGAGATTACTAATCACACAAGTCGGTTATGAACTCCAAGAACACTTGTTGTAACCGATTTTAGCCATGGGGTTATGCACATATATATATATATATATATATATATATATATATATATATATATAGATATATATATATATATATATATATATATATATATATATATATATATATATATATATATGAATCCAAGAGTCATGGGTAAACCCTAATCCATACACTTTGGGTTATGATCCATATTCTGTGTGGACTAACTCTTCATGGAAAATTACATAAGCTTAGCCCATCATGGATCAATAGCCTGAACCACATATATATATATATATATATATATATATATATATATATATATATATATATATATATATATATATATATATAAAATTGATTTACATAATCAGTCCCCGTTAATTTAATTAGTCTCTTTTGATCACCAAATTAGTTCCAAATTAATTTTTGATCAATACTAATTAAATAATATGATTTCATATTAAGATATTAGAACTTGTAATATATTAATAAATCATAAGTTACCTCTTACTCAAATATCCATCCTCAAATTGTCCTGGTGATATGCAACCCGAAATGGACCATGCTATTCTCGGGTCAAGTACATACCAATTATAGTTATGGGCATAGACACCTAATCCAATAGTTATCACATCCCACATGAATGGAATGGATGGATTAGTCCATCTTTGTCATCCTAAGATTCATGCTATCCAACTTGGCCATTACTGTTGGCATGTCATCAGAAGAGGCATTCATCGCCCCTATATTTGTGTTATTTTGAGGATTATGATATTCACTTGATTGTTTAGAGAATTCCTCGATCAAGCCATTCATTATAGCTGGTAATTTCTTCATGAGTGGTCCTTGGGAATCAAGGAGCTGCCTGGTTGTTACATTTACCCCATCATAGAAAATGGAGACCTAATGTTGCACATTAATGTTATTCTTAGGGCAATTTCTCAGTAAGCCCTTGATTCTCTCCCATGTGTCATAAAGTGATTCGCCTCCTAGTTGTTCAAAATTAGTAATGGTTTTCTTTAACTTTGTCGCTTTTGATGGTGGGAAAAATTGTTGTATGAACTCTTCACGCATCTTCGGCCATGTTGTTATTGATCCTGGAGGGAGTGCCTTCAACCAATCCTTCGCATATCTTTTGAATGTAACCAGTAGCATCCTTGGTAGCATGGTCTCGTGTGGCACATTTGGTACCAGCATCTGAAGGATAATGTCAAAGAAGGTGATCCAATCAAGAAACATGTTCATGAATTTGATGATGAGAGAAATGTCTTGTTGCTCGTGGTGTCAGAGCTCGTTCTGCTATCAAAAACTCTTTTCCATATGATATCTATGACTTCGTTCAAAATTGTCGATCAGCCAAGGAGATGATGAATACGTTGACCGTTGTCTATAAAGGCACTGATCAAGTAAAGGCTTTTAACAAAAACAATCTCAATTGTCGATATGCACATTTCTTTCAGCAAAAGAATGAGACGCTTGTTTAGGTCTTAAATCGCTTTAATATCTTGGTGAATGATATGCCTCATCTTAATATGTACAAAACTAGAAACTCCTAGGTTTTTAAGTTTCTTGACTCACTGAACGATAGTTAGGAACATCATTTACATGTTTTGAAGAACAGTGAAAAAATCACAACCATGGATATGGCTTCCTTATTTGGTAAACTTCATAATCATGAAGAAACAAATATCTTGAGAATGGAGATCATGCAAGATACTTACAAAGACATATCCATTGTTCTCTACTCGAAGAAGTCTCCTCAGAATAGCAACAATGACATCTTTGATGAAACTGATGGTGAAGCCATGATAGTTAATTGTTATATTAGCATAAATGATAAGTAAACCTCTGGACTCAAAAGGTTTCTACAAAGATCAGACTGAACAACATCCAAGGGTTTTGAAACCCGAAGAAAATTTGCTACTAAAAAGAAAGAAGGACTCAAGTGTTTTATTTGTGGTGGAGCTGATCACTTTGCTGGAGATTATAAGTCCAAAAGAGTTGCTACTAATGAAGATTATGAAACAAAATACAAGAAGTTATTGGCATCAATGAAGAGACAGAATATTGATGTAAAGATCTTAGTTGCCGATGTTGAGAATTGGGTAGATGACAAAGAATCATCTAATAAGGATGAAGGAATGGACATGTTTTTGATGGCTCACACTGATATTCTAGTCGCTAATAAAGAATGAAAAAGATCCAGTACTTTTGATGCTGATTTGGCCAAAGTTGTTATGGACTCAAAGCGACATGTTTAGGATTCCTTGTCTTTGTATCAGGTAAATTACTTCATCACTTACTCTGAAAAAGAACAATGATCATTTTTAACTATCTATGTCAGCATCTCTCAAAGGTTAATCAAGGAAAACACTCCCAGGTTAGAGATTGACATATTAATGGAAAGTTTGTCTGTCATTGAAAATACTCTTACTTTAACAAACACTAAAGTTACAAATCTATCTCTTACTAATATTGATCTTCATTCTAATAAAGATAGAGCAAAGATCCATGTTGGAAAACTTCATAGGTATTCTAAAGAGTTAGGCTCACTCTCATCATAAGTTAAATGAAATCATAGATTCCATAATACATGATCAGTGTAAAAAAACTGAAGGTTGTTGTATTGATGAAGCTGTCCATATTTATAAACAAATTAAAACTGAACAAAATTTTCCTTCCTCTCAAGATCTCAAAGAAGATTTTAAGTCTATTTTAGTCACTCATTCTTAAATCAATCTCTCATTGTTAAATACTACTCGACTAGCCTTGGTGGTGTCACTTTTTGCACTACCCATCTAACTGCCTTGGATCTTTCATGAGATAAAATCTCTAGATCGTTTAGATCTTTCACAGGTAAATCAATGAAGAACAAACAACTAAATCAATCAAGACGATGAACACAATATATAATCAATATAATGCTTATGATTCAAATGTAGTCACGCCTCAGCAGAGCTCGATTAAGAACTTCCACTATAGAAGCGAGCTAGGGTTTACAATACTATAATGAGAATTATAAAAGCGTTAAAACAAAGGATGCATGCATGCACCTTAAATACTAAAATCCTAGAATAAAATAATGCAAGGTTGGACAGGCCCAAACCGGTTACAAAACTGGGCTAAAAGGAACGAGCCCAAGACGCAACATCATGATCCCAACAATCTCCCTCTTTGTGTTAATTGGGGCGAGACCTTCACTTCGGTTTATTTACAGCAGCTCGCTTCACCACCTTGAACATGTTGGGTTTTGAGCATTCTAACACTTCCTAAGTGTACATGCAACCCTAAATACCTTGGATCTATGTTTTCTCTATTATACATGCAAATAAGAACTTCCAAGGTATTATCCTAATCTAGCATACAAAACAATAATGTAACAAGATAGAATACATACCTCTTGATGTAGAAAGTCTTCATGAAGCTTGAGTGCTTAGTGCCCCAAGTGTGACACCTCAAATGGAATCACAATCATCAAAACACTTAGAATGACTTGAGAGAATTCTACACTCACCAAAATCGGCTAGCCCTTTCTTGAATACTACTAGTGGCCGATTTTTCCTCAATAATAAGATGCTTATATAGTTACACAATTAGGGTAAACTCTTAATTGTCATGGCTTTCCATTTCCTTGGATCCATGGGTACAAATACACCATGGAGCATCCATGGACCATCCTATGGGTTTTAGCCCAACTTGATTATCCATGGAGCATTAGCCCACTATACAAGTATGGATGATTTACACAATCAACCCATATATTTAATTAGTCTTCTTTTGATCACTTAATTAATACTAGATTAATTCTTGATCAATACTAATTAAATAATCTCATTATTCTTATTATTAATATACTAGAACTTATAATATATTAATAACCATAAGTGTCTTATTTCTCTCATTATAGTCTATCCAAGTGCATGATGGTATGCAACCCAAATGGACCATGCCGGGTCGGGTCAAGTCTTACCAATTATAGTTATGGACTTAGACATTAATCCAACAGTCTCCCACTTGGATAAGTCTAAAACTATTATTGCGTATGACTTCAGGAACCAACCGGGAATCGTAGCTCTCAAAAGCTTCTGTCGAACTCTGACCTTGTCGATGAACTCTGACCTTTGTCAATGACTTGTCCATTAGATAAGGGATCATATATTCCTCCATTCTAGATATCATATGGACTGAGACATGGATTATAATCATTCTCTCTGTCCATTTGTTGTTTCCCGATTTCCGATTTATGACGACTGACTAATTGAACAAATCAAATCAGTCCTGGCCCGGCCGAGCACTTCCATTTGTCATCATCAAATCATCGAGGGGCCCACAAATATCGCTTTTATCCCGAAGGTAAAAGGAACGGATAAACTTCGACTCATATGGCTTGTTCTACTATTTGTTGAATCATACACAAAGGCACGTTTTATAGCACCGAGTTACCAAATGCGTTTTCGTGCTATCAATGTACTATCAACTCATAGTAACAACTCATATCTCTAGGTTTGAAGAATATATGATATTATCGTCTCATGATCACTCGTGATAAAATCCATGAAGTGATTCCAATGAGCGCGGGTTGAATCCAATACTCAGAACTTATGAGCACTCATGATTGTTGTAGCCTTGTCCAACACCTTAGACCTCTACAACCCATCATGACAGTCTTAATTTATATCTACTTCCAAAATATGACTGACTGTGGATGGTTTGAATAACTTAGTCATTCCGGAAGAATAACCCAGTTTATTCGGGAAGTCAAAACATGCAAAGTGAAACACAATAATAATTGAATCCAATATGGTATCAACCCTTTGAACATAAATAAAACACCTTTTATTTATCACCATATGATTAAACATTATTCATTGTACACTGTTTCAGCTATCAACTTTATTCTTGAATTTAAAACAATAGTTGTCCCATGCTCCAAGCATGTACACTATGTTTTTTTTTCAAAACACTAGTCATGCCACACACCAAGTATGCATACTATGTTTTTCTATGATCTTTACTTTGTGAACTAGATCAATTGAACATAACTTCAATGATTCTCTTTTCACACCCCCAAATCCTTACTGCAAATGCAAGAATTCCAAATTCATGCCATTTACTGAAATCTGTTAGATTCTAAACTTATATACATTGATCCTCTTGTAATGATTATGCACAAAGTCAGAAAGACTTGACAACAATCATTACAGAGTATTCCAAAGGAGATTAGCTCCTTGGAAACATCCTTCTTGCATTAAGTTTCCTAATCTTAAACAGATTGAAAATTCTAACTTTGAAACATTTCCAGATTCCATTTTGACTATCACTTCTGAACAAGAGTTGCCTCCTTACAGACTATGTCAATATGGTCCTTCCAGAATTATCACTATACTTCCAATTGTCCTTGAGCAACCAATCTTTGGTAAACCTTAGATTGTCCTCGACAATTGTTTAATCCTTTTAGTCATATCCAGTTCTAAACCTTTTCCCTTCTTAATTCCCCAGGCATTTGGAAAATTTTAGAACGGATGAATATAGCACATGTAATCGATCCTATATCCGAAGCATATGGGACACGATTCATGATGTCTTACATAAAGACTAAACCAGTCTTTTGCTATAATATTTCCATTTCAATTTGCCAAGTTCTCATAATTCAGATTATGAAAAGGGATGCCGTAATCATAATCGAATTTTAGAACGCAAATAATGGACCCATATACAAAATTTCCTTATGTTGAGCCATTCCAACATGAAATTCATATATATCCTTGACTAAATGATAAAAACCTCACGATCTAAGCTTATAGATTTGAGATGAAGCATAATTTCCTCTCCCTTAATTATAGCAAAACAACTTTTTCCCAATTGAAACTTTTGTTTTCTATAATTAACATTGCTAACTTGCAATACTTATCATAATTATCATGCTCCCACTAACATGATGATTATTAGCATAACACTTATGCTCCCACTAGCTTTGACATGTACTCAGAAATCAGCTGGACTTCTAGAAATCAATACTTCATTGACCAAAGTTCAGATTTCTGATGCTAGATTGTTTTGATAAAGTTGTATCAAAATCATACACCTTCCCTTAGATAGCACACTTGTGAGTCTAAACAATTATGAAGAGGTATGCCGTAATCATAATGGTTAGACCTTTTTGCCACTTCTCACAAGTCCAGGTTAGTGTGCCGGTTAACCACACGCGCTCCACTAACGACTTTGAGAATGCAAATATCACAATTGCTATCTAGATAAAATCTACTTAGTGAAAGTGTTTCCTCACCATCATTTTCATGAATCGGAGAGAAACCTTATGACACTTAGATTTATATGGTGTATGAGTTCCTACCCATATGAATTTTCAAACCATAATCACAAGACAAAGATAATGACAAATCCAAAACCATATGGATTAAACTCAATCTTAACTTCTTGCCACCTGGCAGCTCAAGGGCCTGCCATTGCTTCCAAGTTGTTATGCAACAAACTGAGAACTCTAAGAACTCATATGCAAAGCCAACTTTAACTGGAATGGGCACAGATATGTCAACACAATAGATTATAAACCTCAAATTGTGTGCTAGAGAAGAACTTTAGGTTTTATTCTTGATTAGTTCTTGAGACTTTCAAGACCTTTAAGACTCCCACTGTCCTCTTGACATATAAGACTCCCTTGTCAAACATCCAAGAGATAGTGCGGATTCTAGTCAAGAAAAACACTTTACCCAATTGGCCTAAGTTGGTCTTTGTTTTATCCAAAACATCACAACTTACCAATTTCAAATGTACAAGAGTAGAAAACTTTTACTCTTACATTTGAAAAGTGTTTTAAACCTTCTTTAAGACATGTCACTCAAATGACAATCTTGGAGTATGACTCTAAGACTTGTATTGGAACGAAGTATGACTCATCTTCTTGATTTAACCATTTCAACAATTCAAGTTCCTCTTCTTAGTCATAAGAATGCACTAAGATTTCCTTAGAGAACTAATTTTGATATGGTTTCTTAATCATTAAGATGATCACAAAACTGATACTAAAGTACTCTCCCATCTTTTCAGATTTGAGAAACTTTTATCCTTCTGCCTTATTTGATTCTTCTTATCGATCTTTAGTGGTGGACTTAATCAGTGCACAAGAATGTGTACTCGATCCCTAAGTCCTTTACTTGACTCACACATCCATGTGAACAAGTAATTAGTCTTAATTTTCCAAAACTTGAAAGTTCTCATTCATCATGCTATACAACTTGCATGATTCCAAGTTCCGGTCCAATTGAAACTTGGGTGATGAGAATCTTTCCTTATTTGGTAAATTTAGACATTACCACAAATGAAAGAATCAATTTCATACTTCCACTCTTGCTACTAATGGAATCTTATAAGCAACAAAAATTTCCACAGATGCCATTGTAAGGATATTTTAAAATAAATAAAATCAAAAATTTCCTTTTATTTTAAAACTTTGCGGAAAAACTATCCTTACAATCCATATGAAAACTTGTTGTTATCTATTCCTAAGCAATATCTCATAACTCCTAAGAAGTAGCTCAAGAATCCGATTTTTCAAACTATGCGATAGAAATCCATCTATGCGATCAGATTCAGCATATTCTTCCTTTAAGTTTCTTCACTTTCCTTTGATTCTTAAACCATCACCATGCGACCCGGTCACATCATGTATCAAGAATCTCAGAATAGAAACTTAACAGAGTTAGATAGTGGATTTTACCTGAAGTAGAGTCAAACTTATTGACTTTAACATCCTTAGGTAAATTTGGCAGCTTCGCAACCAATGCCCTTTCTTTGACAATACAAACATATGGACCCTTTGATAATGGTACACAGGACTATCACAGACTTAGTTTTTCTCTTTACCATTTGGTCAACCGAGTTGACTATAGCCGATCCCTTTCCATTGGGAAGAGAATGCTTTACTGGATATCCAATGTCATCATTGTCAATGTCCATAAAGTTTTAGGAAGTTGATCTTAACAAATAGATAAGATCATTAAGGGTCTTGTCATAGTCTTTTTCATAGGTGTTCCAAAAGAACTCACTATGTGACTTACAAAGTAGTTGAACCACCAACTTTCTCAAGACTTTGACACCCAACTCTCCCGGCTTGTCAATATGTGACTACATCTCCAAGATGTGACCACACCTAGACCTTGCCTTGCCTAATAGGGCCTGAGTGACCTTAAACTTTTCAAGAACTTGTGGGTTAGGGAGAATAATTTGAAGAGGTGAAGAAGTATGATATCCATGGGACATCATCTTCATTAGGAAACCTTGTTTCAAGAGATTTGGGAAGATCATAGGTGTCTAAACCAGACATCTTTTGGGAGATATTCAAGATAGTTGATTTAAAGTCCTTAATATGACACCCAATATGAAATATTAAGGCTAGGACCCAACAAACTATTTTATAACTTAGAAGAGGTATGCCGTAATCCAAGCTATAAAATATTTGAAGGTAGGTGAATGACGATTCACCAATTTCCACCAAGATAAACGAAATGTATTATTAGGTTTTAATTGGTTTTGAAACTCCTAGATCTTTGAGATTCATTGAACTTTTCAAAGGCATGTTTCAATCTCGAGTGTGCCCTTCAGGTTTTGTGACTGGGATGCCGAGGATCACAAAACAAGGTGTGAAGTAACCATGCAAATCACTTGGTACCCTTAATAAATTACCCCTCAATCGATGTGCCGGTTAACCACACACGCTCCATCGATACTATGATAAACATTAAGTCACCCTTTACCTACCTTGTTAAGTCCAAGTTAGTGTGCCGGTTAACCACACACGCTCCACTAACGACTTAGACAAAGTGTAAAGTGCAATTTCATGGATTAGCACCTTATTCACATTTTTCCTAAGTAACTAAGATTGGGTATTATTAAGAGTTTAGTTACTTAGTATTATCATTAATACTTTTAATGAAGGGAGAATTCTAGTCCTGTCAAACCCGTTCGGCTAACGACCCTCCACCAGTCAAGCAAGCGGTGGGTGAGAGTGGACACCCATTAAGTTGCCATTTTATAGGCAACAACCTTATACCCACCTTATAGACCGCCTTCGTGAATGAGGCGTACTAGCGGTAAGACTGACTTTACTCTTATACATATATATATTATTAACTTATAATATTATAAAGTATAAGGGTTGAATTTTAACTTTTAAAATTCTAAGGGCTAACTTGGAATTAAAGTATTCATAAGTGAAAACTTTACAAATTCCAAAACTTGAGGGCAAGTTTTGAAACTATTCAAAACTAATTAATTCCATAACTTATGTGTTTAAAGTAGTTTTAATCCAAAAACTCTTCAAGTTCCATAACTTGAGGACAAGTTATGGAAGACTTTAAACTAATAAAAGAATTAACTTTTCTTTATTTTATAACTTATGGAATTAATTAAGGTTACACTTTTTTTTTATTTTATTTTATTTTATTAAATGAAGAGACTCTTGGTCCTCCATAACTTGAGGACAAGTTATGGAGTCATAAAACCATTTAATTAGAACTAGACTCTTCATTTTGTAACCTTTGCCAATTTTTATGAGTTTTATGATTCTTAAATGTGACTTTTCATATAACTTGAGGACAAGTTACAAAAAACACATTTTTGAATCAATTCTTAGATTAATTTGGATTAAAACCAACTATCACATAATTTTCATCATTAATCCAAATTCACTCATAAAACAAGATAACACAAAAAACTTTTGGTGATCCATAACTTATTCTTAAGTTATGTAATCCTTTAAAACATTAACACCAAATTTTGTAACTCCAAAAAAACTTTGAATCAATTTTTTTTTTTAAAACCTTTTCAAATCCATAACTTATGGAGGTTTCAAAAAAAATAAAACTTTTTAGATCAAACTTTTAAAACTAATAAAATAATCATATTATTTTATCTTTTATTAAATTTGACCTAATTCAACTCATAAAGCAAATTATTCAAATTTTACAAATAATTAGTTTTTCACAAGAACAAGTAATTATCTTAAAATTTGACAAACTTCATGGTTTTTTTTTTCCAACTTTGAAAATAAAATATTTGCATCAATATAACAGAAAACAACCCGTGGCTCTGATACCACTGTTGGGTTTTGAGCATTCTAACACTTCCTAAGTGTACATGCAACCCTAAATACCTTGGATCTATGTTTTCTCTATTATACATGCAAATAAGAACTTCCAAGGTATTATCCTAATCTAGCATACAAAACAATAATGTAACAAGATAGAATACATACCTCTTGATGTAGAAAGTCTTCATGAAGCTTGAGTGCTTAGTGCCCCAAGTGTGACACCTCAAATGGAATCACAATCATCAAAACACTTAGAATGACTTGAGAGAATTCTACACTCACCAAAATCATCTAGCCCTTTCTTGAATACTACTAGTGGCCGATTTTTCCTCAATAATAAGATGCTTATATAGTTACACAATTAGGGTAAACTCTTAATTGTCATGGCTTTCCATTTCCTTGGATCCATGGGTACAAATACACCATGGAGCATCCATGGACCATCCTATGGGTTTTAGCCCAACTTGATTATCCATGGAGCATTAGCCCACTATACAAGTATGGATGATTTACACAATCAACCCATATATTTAATTAGTCTTCTTTTGATCACTTAATTAATCCTAGATTAATTCTTGATCAATACTAATTAAATAATCTCATTATTCTTATTATTAATATACTAGAACTTATAATATATTAATAACCATAAGTGTCTTATTTCTCTCATTATAGTCTATCCAAGTGCATGATGGTATGCAACCCAAATGGACCATGCCGGGTCGGGTCAAGTCTTACCAATTATAGTTATGGACTTAGACATTAATCCAACAGAACAGACATGGAATTACAGCAAGAAGAACATGGTGAAAGTGGATATACCATCTTATCATATCTGTGAAGAACTTCTTATCGCTTTCACACATTCTGCTTACATCTGTGAATAATTCCCAGAACATACTCCAAGCACGAAGTAGTAAAGAGATGTTTATCAGTCAGAGCGAACAAGCACTTGTTACCATCCTGCTTGGTGAACATTACAGAGATTAACACTATATCAATCTTTCCTATTTTCATTTTGTTGACATCACTTACAGAACCAATAGGCAAAATGGTAGGCTTCTTCCTAAACCGAAGCGATCTCTTGATCCATCTTAGCTACCTCCAGAATGTAGTAGACTAGAAATCTTTTCAGATGATCGATTATTGGCTCATACTCAACTAGGTTGGAGAGTAGAATGTTGTGTAGAACAATCAAATCATGAGGATTGACATTGGGCAGATCAGCAAGGGAGAAGGTATGCTCAGACATGGTCGAACCTCTGGTAACCTTGAACTTGACGTTGATATATTTCCCTGCTACTTGAGGCTTAAGGACCCGGACTGCGATAATTTTCTGAGCGCTCCAAGTGAGATATTGAGGTTGAGCAATCTCCAAATAATAGTCAATTAGCTCACGATCAACCTTCGGGTCTGGATGTGGGACTTCTCTAATAGGAAGAAAGTAGTGAAACACAAACGCCTTTCAGGTGATAGGCATATCAAGCTGAGAGTCCTTTGTGTTTTCACAATCCAAAGACACTACTAGCTCAAGCCAATGAGTGCTAGGGGATTCGATGGCTTCTTTGATCAGCTTCTCCATAGTCCAAAAGGGAAAGAGGGTTTTCTTGCTTTCTAGGAGATCATGAACCTCCTTTAGTCTTCTTTCCTTCTCTTCAACTTCCTTTACAATCTTGTCATTGAGATCAATTTTCCTTTCCCTTGCCTTTCGCTTCAAAGCTTCAGCGATTGTCACCTCTTCCTCATCACTGCCATCCACAATACCGTTGACTTTAATCTTAAAGCACGAACCCGAAGCATGCTGAGTCTTCTGTTGTCCTGGCTGGCAACTAGGAGGAGGTTGAGACTTAGGAGGAGGTTGAGACAAAGATGTTAGTCCTTCTCCCCCTTGTTTCGGAGGTACCATAGTCTCTGAAACACCTTCAATACGACGCAACATCCTAAGGGCAAGACGAAATTTGTCATCAAGATGGCGTCGAACTGAGATTGTTAGGATAGGGTAGTGAGCCTCCAGGACGTTAGATAATATTGCGTGTACGTTTGAGACACAGCTTTTGATGACAGCCCTTTTAGAGCGAAGTTGATTCACCTCGTTGTTCGCCTGAGAAAGTTGGAGATTTTTGGTTTTTAGCTAAGTAGTCTTGAGAGCAAGTTCATCCATGAGTGAGTTCTCCATGGCTAGATCCACTTGAAGCTTTGTGAAATGTTCATTGAGAGAGGATAAAAGGGCAGCATTATCCTTTTGAATATCTTGGTGAAGAGTGGCAAATTTTTGCTTCTCAGCAGCATATACTTCTTCGAGTCTGGTAATTGAGGTAGTCACTATAGAAGCATTCAACTCAGCTACTCCCTGTAATGACTCAATAAAAATATTAGCGTGTTGAATTAGTTTATCGACTTTTTTGGTCGCATCTGTACACACTTTGGTTGAGGCGGTAATAGCTACTGTGGCGTTAGAAATGGAAGCATCATGAGCCTTGACAAAGCTGTCAAGCATGGTCTGAATGGTAGCTTCAGAATAGGGATGGTGAGAGGCACAAGAGGATATGAGAGTGTCGAGTTTGGCATTGTGACAACCCTATATTTTTCCAAAAGCATTGTAACGCTCAAAAGTCAAATACAACGAAATTAACCTAAAAAATAAAGGCGTTTATTTATCTAAGTTGTGTTGCATCAAATATTAGATATCATGCCAAGGTTTCCAAAAACATAAAGAACGCTCAAAACCGGGTTATATTGAAGAAATTATAACCACTCGTATATTTACGACACGCCGTTAAAACATTATTTGACGTAAAAAGTAAAATCTCAATAAAATGCATTTTAGCCTTAAGTATCTAAACAAAAGTCGTAGATCTCGATGAAAGGTGAGCGTGCATAAAAAGATCGCCCAAATTGGACTTCGTATGAAGAAGTTACGAATTTCCTAAGTTTCGTAACAGTAGTAGAGGGCTAAAAACTCAAATTGAAGATTGAGTGTTATTTAGCAATCGCCACCTAAACGGAAGTTGAAGATCTCCACTGTAGTAATAAAACGATAAAAAGACAAACGAAAACCGACGTCGAATAAAGAAACTATGAAATTTTAACGGACTTTAGGAGGCCCGGCCTATTAAAATTATATCATAAAAAATAAAGTCAAAACTAGCCGACGGAGTCTAAATGAAAGTTGTAGAGCATAATCTCACCTACGCGTGGATATAAAGAACGCGAAAAACGGAGCTCGTACGCGAAAGTTACAGAATTTAGAAAACGGAAGCCAGATTTACGCCCCGCGTAATATGGGAGTACGCCCCACATACTAGGCCCAGCGTCGAGTCCCATCGGCTGCCCCCTCTACGCTTAGCTAGACCCGAGTCGTAAGCCATGATGGATTATTACACCCCGCGTACTACGTACGCCCGACATACTTCGGAGGTACGCGCCGCGTACGAGGAGTTTCCAGCCTATAAATAGAGAGGTTGAGCTTCGAGTTTTTGCACACCATTCTCATTTCCTCAGTCATTCTCCCGTACTTCTAAGATCCAGAGACCATTCCATCACCTCGGTTTCCGCACTCGAGCCCCCGATGATAGATCTACGCTGTAGAGATTCCCGAGAGCCTGAAGATGCAACTTTCCGCGGTCGAAACTCTGCTCAACTCTAGCCTCTCTCTTCAAACTTAACGAGTGAGTTCATACCCCTACTTTACAATCCTTTTTACTTTTTTTTTGGGGGGGGGGGGGGAATACAAGTACATTACAAGTCAAAGTATCGTTTTATAAACATAATTATAATGTCTATCTTATAGGGTATTGATACAAACATCTTTATGTTTAAAGGGCTATTATATCACCAAGTTGTTCTTACTAAATGGAAACATACTTTTTGAGAAACTATAATGAGTACAGTTATCAAGTTATTCATACATTTTACATATACATCTTGACAAATGAAATACTTTCAAAAGAAGTAAAGTCTTTATTATCGTAAATCTGTTTATACCAAGTAATGTGAGACATTCAAACTTCAACGTACTCGTATGTATGCATTTCAAGTCCTGTATTATATACCATAATCTCTTGGAGAGAGAGCATGATACTTGTGTATAGATCTATACGGGATTGACAACCCCGCACCTAAACTATTAGCGATAGTTAGACCGGCAGGTCTGGGGTGACAAATGTCATAACACTACAACACCTGAAGAATGTTGTTACAGCCCGTCAATGTCAATAGTATGGTTATAAAACTCACATAAAAGTATAAAAACAAGTTTGATTTACGAGATTCATATTTGCATTCAGTTTTCTACATCATTTTGGCACAAAGTTATCATTATTATTCAAGTATGGAACACACTAACACACACCAACTCTGGAAACTTTTCAAACCATTTATAGAAAATATTGGATTTTCTGAAAACCCCGTTCATTGATTTACTACTAAAAGGACATACTTTTCGATGTGAAACACTTATGAACCCACCAACTTAATTGTTGACACTCTTTCAAAACCACTTGTATTTCTCAGGGAATCAGTAATACAGGTAACTAACAGCTTTTGGAGGAGGAACACTAAGGATGTTTTATTATTGAACATTTATCATCATATTGTAATGTTCTTTTGCTAATATGTATAACGCAACAATATACGTTTTCATTATATATATGATGGTTGTGTTACTTTCTTTACAATATTCAATTGTTGTGATACTACGTGAAGTCATCCACCCCCGAATGTTTCCGCCATTCTGGTTTGGGGGTGTGACAGATTGGTATCAGAGCATTGTTTATAGTGAACTAAGTATATTGAACCACATAAGATATACAAACTATAAATGCAAAGGGGACCAAAAAAAAACCCTCTGACAAAACATTTTCATGAACAATAATATACTTCCTTTTAAAGATATACATTTTATTAGCATGCATTAATCTCGTATCATAACAAGTTTTCTAAAAAGTATTAAGGCAAGTTATGACACTACGATTGAGCCTCGGGGTATGTAATCAGGTCGAGAATAAATATAGTCTGATCAACTATATTTATCCTGGATTTGACCAACGTACGTCGAGGAATGGTCATAGTGGATAACAAGCCAAAAACTTACCAAATACAAATTATTTTAGATTCGCCAATTTGAAATACTATAGGAGTATTGTTAATAATAGTTGTACAATAAAATATTTGTGCTCCGTAAAAATATAGTTAAAAATAGTAAGTCGTTAAATAGAAATTTCTTGTCATATAAAATTCTCATACCTCTATCCTAGTACAGATAAATGGCCGGATTCCATTTACCAGGAGATCCCTACTACCCAAACCAAGGCAACGGCGGTTGGATAGAAGAAGACCCGGAGGAAGACCCAGAGGAAATCGAAGAAGAGGTCGAGGAAGAACCCAAAAGGGTTATCGAAGAAGAATTCGAAGTCGAAGTCGGAGAGGAATTCGAAGTCGATGAAGAGATCGAGGAAATTTCTAGCGGAACAGACTCCGAGCCGGAAGTAATCGACCCCCCCCCATCCCTCATCCTCCCGTAATCAGACCATATCAACCGGGGCCCATCCCCATCTAGGGAAGCCACCTCTACTATTGGAGCCGTCAGCAAGGTGTACGCCCTCCTTTCGGCATGTGCCGAGATTTTTACAATGTCAGTGGGGGAGGCTCAGCTGATCGAGCACTTCCTGTCGTCGTGAACGCTATAGCTAACCAGAACTACCAGGCGGACCAGCAAGCAGTTAAAGTTCGCGAGATCAATGCTGCTACCCAAGGTACGCCGCTGACATCCACCGTTTGGAAGGACTACATGAGAATACCCAAATCTACATGGGGAGACTTCAGAACCAAATGATAACAGCTCTGGCAAAAATAAGAGAGATGCAGGAACAACAAGCAGATCTCGAGAGGCAACTGATGGGAGTCAAACGGTCGGATGCCGAATCTAGCTCCAAACTCCGCAAGTAGAGCTTGTTCGAGCCCCAACAATTTTGTTATAAAATAGGATTTTGGATAAAAGTTTTTCTTTTCGCTTATTTCCTTTTGTAACTATAGTCGGAGACCTCTAGGTAGGTCAAATTTTCCAAGCAAGACATGTAACACACCACGGGTGTGACCAATATATATATATATATATATATATATATATATATATATATATATATATATATATATATATATATATATATATATATATATATTAATATGAAGTACTTCTTTATAATACCTCTCGGAAACTTATGGGTTAACTAAAAATTTCTATGCCAGCCTTGAAACCATAAACTAAGGTCAAAACAAATTACAAATTACAACTAACACACTATTGTCCAAACATTAGAAACTTATAGTATTCATTCTTATTTTCTCTACCAGAACATGCCTCCTCATAGATCAACACGCAGAAACTCAACTTCAACACCACCTCCACCACCTCCTCCAATTATGGACGCCGTTATGTTCCAGATTGCTATAACCGCTGTTGTACCCGCATCAATGGCTCAAATGAGCAACAACGGATCGGGAGGAGGAACAAACAGCTTTACAAATGGCCAAGGTCAAGGCCGTTCAGGGGTATGCACTTACAAAGACTTCACCAACGGAAAACCTATTCCCTTTTACAGGACTGGGGGAGTATTGGCTCTATCTCAATGGATAGAGAAAACGGAAGCTGTATTCGAAATCTACGCATGCCCTAAAGAAAGCAAAGTAAAGTTTGCCGCTTTTACTTTCTCTGAATGCACCCTGACGTGGTGGAACGGCCACGTCCAGACACTAACCCTGGTGGTGGCGAACTCCATGGGTTGGGAAAACCTGAAACGAATGCTCCTTCGAGAATACTGCCCAAGAGGCGAGATTCAGAAGCTTGAACAGGAACTGTGGAACCTTTCGATGGTAGGTTCGGACATAGCAAGTTACACCAACAGGTTTAGTGACTTAATAACACTTTGCCCAGGAATGTTAACCCTAGAAAGCCAAAAGGTCAAGAGATACATCTGGGGACTATCACCCCAACTTCGAGGAAGTGTGTTAGCTTCCAAACCCTTGACCTTCGCCAGCGCCAAGGAACTAGTGCAATCCCTTGTTGATCATGGTGTCTGTCAAGGAGTCGCGGCTATCATGGCTGAACCAACCAAAGGGAACAGCAAGAATGAGATCAATGACAACAACAACAACAACAACAACAAGAAATTCTGGGACAAAAGAAAGGGGAAAACTTCGCAAGAACCTTCAAAGAAACAAATGGTTGCGGTTCATGCTGCTACTACCCCCACCACAACTCCTGCTACCCCTACGCCAACAAAACCATATGTGGGAAATCTGCCCAAGTGCAGCAAGTGCAACTACCATCACCACGGTATTTGTCGCGAGATGCACTGCAAGAACTGTGACAGGAAAGGGCACTCAGCCCGTATCTGTAAAGCACCGGCACAGCCAATCACTCAAGTTTCTGGTACTGGAGTAAGCCAGGCGTGTTATGGGTGCGGAGAGACTGGACACTTCAGGAGGAATTGTCCCAAGGAAAGGAATGCTGGCGGTGTGGGGAGAGTGCTGGCAATAGGACAGAATGAAGCAATAGCAGACCCCACGGTGGTTACGGGTACGTTCCTACTCAACAACACTTATGCATGCATACTCTTTGACTGTGGTGCGGAGAGAAGTTTTGTGAGTCATAAATTCAAACACCTACTTAGTCAAAAACCCCAACCACTCAATAAAATATTCACTGTAGAAATGGTAAACGGTAAAACAGAAAACAAAAGCGATTTGTACGTAGGATGCACACTAAATTTAAACGAGTACTTGTTTCGAGTCGATCTTATGCCCATCTCCATAAGAAGTTTCGATGTCATCATCGGTATGGACTGGTTGAGCCTTCACCATGCCGATATACTTTGTCACGAAAGGGCCGTTCGCCTAAATCTGCCAAACGGCAAAACCCTTGTCATTTATGGTGACAAACCTAGTTCAAGTTTACAGATCATCTCTTTTGTTAAGGCACAAAAATATCTTCGTAAGGAATACCATGCCTTTCTAGCCCACGTAGTAGACCAGAAACAAGAACCAAAGAACATTAAAGACATTCTGGAAGTCTGCAACTTCCCAGATATTTTCCCAGAAGATCTTCCAGGAATTCCACCAGAACGCCAAGTTGAGTTCAGAATCGACTTAATCCCCGGAGCTACCCCAATAGCAAAGTCGCCTTACCGTTTAGCCCCAGCCGAGATGCAGGAACTATCCAGTCAATTAAACGAGCTGCTGAGCAAGGGATTCATCAGACCGAGCTTCTCACCATGGGGAGCACCAGTCCTATTCATGAAAAAGAAGGACGGATCCTTTCGCATGTGCATCAATTATCGGGAACTAAACAAACTCACGATCAAGAACTGATATCCCTTACCACGCATAGACGATCTATTCGACCAACTACAGGGAGCAAGCTACTTCTCAAGGATCGATGTAAGATCTGGTTATCACCAACTGCGAGTACTGGAAGGAGACATCCCCAAAACGGCTTTTCGAACACGTTATGGTCACTACGAATTTGTGGTAATGCCCTTCGGATTGACAAATGCTCCAGCAGTGTTCATGGACTTGATGAACCAAGTATGTCGTCCCTTCCTGGATAAATTCGTGATCGTGTTCATAGATGATATACTCATCTATTCAAGAAGCCAGGAAGAACACAGCCAACATCTCCGAGAAGTACTGGAAACATTAAGGGCAGAGAAACTTTACGCAAAATTTTCCAAGTGCGAATTTTGGATTCGGGAAGTGGATTTCCTAGGACATGTTGTAAGCAAAGAAGGAATACACGTGGACCCTTCCAAGATAATGGCAATAGATAGTTGGACTACTCCAAGGATCCCTACAGAAATCCGGCAAGGTATTACCGAAGATTCATACCGAACTTTTCAAAGATTGCCAAGCCACTTACCACCCTAACCCAAAAAAATGTGACCTTCGACTGGGGGGAAAAACAAGACAGCGCATTTTAGAGACTAAAGCGAGCCTTATGTAGTGCGCAATCCTAACCCTGCCAGAGGGAACGGAGGACTTCGTGGTCTATTATGATGCATCAAACCAAGGACTTGGGTATGTCTTAATGCAAAGAGGGAAGGTCATCGCCTACGCCTCAAGGCAACTAAAGACGCACGAAGTAAACTACACAACGCATGATCTTGAGCTAGGAGCAGTCGTCTTCGCTCTGAAGATATGGAGGCACTACCTTTACGGCACAAAATGTACAATCTTCACCGATCATAAAAGCCTCCAACATATCCTCAACCAGAAGGAACTCAACATGAGACAAAGACGATGGGTAGAACTACTAAGTGATTACGAATGCGAAATTCGATATCACCCCGGAAAGGCTAATGTAGTGGCTGATGCACTCAGTCGGAAGGAGTACTCAGGTCGCCGAGTGAAGTCCCTAACTATGACGATCCATTCACACCTGTTCACACAAATCAAGGAAGCCCAAATAGAAGCCTTGAAATCCGAAAATATGACAGGAGAAGCCCTAAGGGGAATGGATAAGAACCTTGAGACCAAGAGCGACGAAGTTCGTTATTTCATGGATCGAATTTGGATACCGAAGTTTGGTGGATTCAGAGAAATCGTTATAGACGAAGCCCATAAAACACGATACTCCATACATCCCGGCTCCGATAAGATGTATCTCGACCTCAAGAAGTTGTACTGGTGGCAAAACATGAAAGCCGAAATTGCTACCTACGTGAGCAAATGCCTGACATGTGCCAAAGTCAAGGTGGAATACCAGAAGCCTTCGGGTTTATTACAACAACCAGAAATACCCAAATGGAAGTGGGAGCGGATAACCATGGATTTCATAACAAAATTACCCAAAACAACAAGCGGACTCGACACCATTTGGGTAATTGTCGACATGTTAACTAAGTCAGCGCATTTCCTACCGATCAAAGAGAAGGATAAATTGGAGAAGTTAACAAGGACATACCTCAGAGAAATTGTATGACTGCATGGTGTGCCCATATCCATTATCTCGGACCAAGATAGTAGATTCACCTCAAGGTTCTGGCAGTCGCTACAAAAAGCTTTGGGGACGAGACTAGACATGAGTACCGCTTATCACCCACAAACCAACGGCCAGAGCGAGAGAACCATACAAACCCTAGAAGACATGCTGAGAGCTTGCGTGATCGATTTTGGCAAAGCATGGGACACACATCTACCCTTGGTCGAGTTCTCGTACAACAATAGCTACCACACCAGTATCAAAGCTGCCCCGTTCGAAGCCCTCTACGGCCGCAAATGCAGGTCACGTTTGTGCTGGGCCGAAGTGGGGGACACACAACTAGCAAAAGGACAAGAAACAGACAACACGCTCACTGGACCAGAAATCATAAGGGAAACTACGGAGAAGATTGTCCAGATTCGGGAACGTCTAAAAGCATCAAGGGACAGACAAAAGAGTTACGCAGATAAAAGACGGAAACCCTTGGAATTCCAGGTCGGAGATCGAGTCCTACTAAAAGTCTCGCCCTGGAAGGGGTTAATACGCTTCGGGAAGCGCATAATACTAAACCCAAGATACATCGGACCCTTCGAGATCCTTTCCAGGATCGGTCCAGTGGCCTACAAACTTAGATTACCTCAGGAGCTCCACAACATACACCCTACCTTTCACGTATCAAACCTAAAGAAGTGCTTGTCCGATGAGACCCTGGTCATCCCTCTAGACGAAATCGCAATAAATGAAAAACTCCAATTTGTAGAGGAACCAGTAGAGATCATGGATCGGGAAATAAAAAGGACTAAACAAAGCCGCATACCTATTGTAAAGGTCCGCTGGAACGCCAAGCGAGGACCTGAATACACCTGGGAACGCGAGGATCAGATGAAACAGAAATACCCGCATCTTTTTCCTAACCTGTAAACTTTATATTATATTAAATTTCGGGACGAAATTCCCTTAACGGGGGGATGATGTGACAACCCTATATTTTTCCAAAAGCATTGTAACGCTCAAAAGTCAAATACAACGAAATTAACCTCAAAAATAAAGGCGTTTATTTATCTAAGTTGTGTTGCATCAAATATTAGATATCATGACAAGGTTTCCAAAAACATAAAGAACGCTCAAAACCGGGTTATATTGAAGAAATTATAACCACTCGTATATTTACGACACGCCGTTAAAACATTATTTGACGTAAAAAGTAAAATCTTAATAAAATGCATTTTAGCCTTAAGTATCTAAACAAAAGTCGTAGATCTCGATGAAAGGTGAGCGTGCATAAAAAGATCGCCCAAATTGGAATTCGTATGAAGAAGTTACGAATTTCCTAAGTTTCGTAATAGTAGTAGAGGGCTAAAAACTCAAATTGAAGATTGAGTGTTATTTAGCTATCGCCACCTAAACGGAAGTTGAAGATCTCCACAGTAGTAATAAAACGATAAAAAGACAAACGAAAACCGACGTCGAATAAAGAAACTATGAAATTTTAACGGACTTTAGGAGGCCCGGCCTATTAAAATTATATCATAAAAAATAAAGTCAAAACTAGCCGACGGAGTCTAAATGAAAGTTGTAGAGCATAATCTCACCTACGCGTGGATATAAAGAACGCGAAGAACAGAGCTCGTACGCGAAAGTTACGGAATTTAGAAAACGGAAGCCAGAATTACGCCCCGCGTAATATGGGAGTATGCCCCGCGTACTAGGCCCAGAGTCGAGTCCCATCGGCTTCCCCCTCTACGCTTAGCTAGACCCGAGTTGTAAGCCATGACACATTATTACGCCCCGCGTAACCGAGGTACGCCCCGCGTACTGCGTACGCCCAGCGTACTGCGTACGCCCAGCGTACTTCGGAGGTACGCGCCGCGTACGAGGAGTTTCCAGCCCATAAATAGAGAGGTTGAGCTTCGAGTTTTTGCACACCATTCTCATTTCCTCAGTCATTCTCCCATACTTCTAAGCTCCAGAGACCATTCCATCACCTCGGTTTCCGCACTCGAGCCCCCGACGAAAGATCTACGCTGCAGAGATTCCCGAGAGCCCGAAGACGCAGCTTTCCGCGGTCGAAACTCTGCTCAACTCTAGCCTCTCTCTTCAAACTTAACGAGTGAGTTCATACCCCTACTTTTCAATTCTTTTCACTTTTTTTTTTGGGGGGGGGGGGAATACAAGTACATTACAAGTCAAAGTATCGTTTTATAAACATAATTATAATGTCTATCTTATAGGGTATTGATACAAACATCTTTATGTTTAAAGGGCTATTATATCACCAAGTTGTTCTTACTAAATGGAAACATACTTTTTGAGAAACTATAATGAGTATAGTTATCAAGTTATTCATACATTTTACATATACATCTTGACAAATGAAATACTTTCAAAAGAAGTAAAGTCTTTATTATCGTAAATATGTTTATACCAAGTAATGTGAGACATTCAAACTTCAACGTACTCGTGTGTATGCATTTCAAGCCCTGTATTATATACCATAATCTCTTGGAGAGAGAGCGTGATACTTGTGTATAGATCTATACGGGATTGACAACCCCGCACCTAAACTATTAGCGATAGTTAGACCGGAAGGTCTGGGGTGACAAATGTCATAACACTACAACACGCGAAGAATGTTGTTACAGACCGTCAGTGTCAATAGTATGGTTATAAAACTCACATAAAAGTATAAAAACAAGTTTGATTTACGAGATTCATATATGCATTCAGTTTTCTACATCATTTTGGCACAAAGTTATCATTATTATTCAAGTATGGAACACACTAACACACACCAACTCTGGAAACTTTACAAACCATTTATAGAAAATATTGGATTTTCTGAAAACCCCGTTCATTGATTTACTACTAAAAGGACATACTTTTTGATGTGAAACACTTATGAACTCACCAACTTAATTGTTGACACTCTTTCAAAACCACTTGTATTTCTCAGGGAATCAGTAATACAGGTAACTACCAGCTTTTGGAGGAGGAACACTAAGGATGTTTTATTATTGAACATTTATCATCATATTGTAATATTCTTTTGCTAATCTGTATAACGCAACAATATACGTTTTCATTATATATATGATGGTTGTGTTACTTTCTTTACAATATTCAATTGTTGTGATACTACGTGAAGTCATCCACCCCCGAATGTTTCCGCCATTCTGGTTTGGGGGTGTGACAGGCATTCAGCTCTTTGATGTGCTTTTTGGTAATAGGAGCATCATCATTTTCATCACTCTATACCCGGTAGGGGCTGTAGTAGAAAGAATCAAATTCCATGTCTTCACCACCAAGGATAGTATTGGTTTCGGTTGTAGCTGTGGGAGATAGTGGTTTGGTTGTCTCAGGGATTGAAGACCGAACCCCCGTATCAAAAAATAAAGGAGTGGGAATAGGAATGGTAGAGGTGGGTTGTGATGTGATAACTGGGAAGGTTGTTGGTAAGGTAATAAGAATACAAGCAGGTTGAGAAGAACATATTGGGCAGCGAACGGGTACCTCGGGTATGGGTGACCTAGGTGGAGTATCACCACGAACTGAAATCTCCTCATCAGAGCTTTCGCTCTCAGATGCGGTAGGAGAAGGTTATTTATTGCTAGTCGGAAGATACTCAGAGTCTGAGTCGCTGGAAGATTGAAGGATAAGCTTCCGGCCTCGCTTTTTGGTTTTCTTCTGCTTAGGCTGGGAAGGAGCTGCCTTTTCTGACTTTCGCTTCCTTAGAGTTTGCCCCTTAGTTTCTTTGATAACCCTCACTTCCTTCTGTTTTTCTTGTTTCTTTCCCCTCTTTGTCGGCTTGTATGCTTCCTCTATTGAGCAAATCATAGCAGGTGCAAGTTCCTTTGGACCCGAAGAAGGAAGATTCGTGTACTCTTGAATGAGTAGGCTCGCCTCAGATACACAAGCATACATGGATGCCGGAATGGATCCAATGAACGAAAATTTTGATGGATCGGTGACAATAATCTTTGTGGTATGGAAAGTTGCGATGGAGGAGAGAAGAGAGTCTGCCATGATTGGAACATGAAAACAATCCATCGTCCACTTCGTGACAATCGACCAGAACCTGCCACACGAGACTTCAGAATGGCGAGAGGAGGAACTTAAGCTCTGAACAATCTGCTGCCATAGGATTGAACCGTAATCAAGATGTACCCCATTGTACAACCCATAAAGGATAGTCATGAATGATTTACTCGCCCCATCTGATCCAACACTGCGTTTTGAAAGACCTTTGAACAAGAGATAGAAGAGGCCGTTCAACTGTGGGGGAAGACAGGATTTCTGAATTTCGTCATACTGGTTAGGGTTTCAGTATACCCCATGTTGTAGAACATTTAGAACAATTGACCAGTGGTGATGGAATTAGGGTTTACCATAGTGGGTTCATGAGCAAGACCTAGCAGTGAGCAGAATCGATTTTTGGAAATCCAAGTCTTCTCGTTGTGAACGTCGAAGTGGGTTCGTTCTGCAACTTTATCATAGTGGGCAGTTGAGTAGATATGAGAAAGATAGGACATGGGAACTACTTCCACCTTTGTGAGAGCATTGACAAGAGGAGAATATTTGAGGCATTCCACAACCTGCAACATGTAGGGTTCATAGGTAAACGGTGTGAGGTCAACCAAGAGGTTTTGTTGAGGCTTGATGGTCAGAAGAGTGGAACGAACAGAAGTATCTTGAATAGAAGAGGATTCTGCCATGGATGAAGCTTGAGAAGAAGATGATGAACAGTGAAAGAAATCGTCGTTTGCTTTTAGAAAAATTGAGGGCGATAAAAGAGTAAAGTTGATTGGAAGACGCCCATTTATACGTGAGAGTAGGAGAGAGAAAAATCTGCCTGAAATCTTGTCTTTTGTGAAATGATTCCTGATGCAATGGGGATTAGACAGTTGGCAACCCCGATGATGAAGCAGGAGAGAGAAAAACGTTTCACTTTTACACACCTTTCCATACATATCACCTTTTTAAATCGACGAAACTTTTGGATAACCACTGACTCATCTGTTGTGCTTTATCTGAAATGTCACCAACATAAAAAACTTGAACCTTTATCAATCTAATTATGTCGTTTGAGAACTACCAGGTCACTTTTAGAGCCCAAGCTATACAAAAAATAGCTTATACAAACTAGAACCAGAATTTTGGAAAATCAAAGATTATTGTGCATAGAGTGTGAATGATAAAGAAATAAATCGAACTTTGTGGGATATTGTGATGTCAATTAGGACATGAAACAGTGGATCCCAGGCACAAATCTCTTCCTTTCAAGTCAAGAGAGACTTCAAAGTGTTTGTAAGGTTTCCCGTTAAAATACGATCAAGTGCCTTTTAAGAAGCAATGAAAGGCATCTTTTATATATAAGGCTTGTAAGGGTGGCTTTTGCTTCAATTCAAGTTCCGGTTCTTGATATAAGACTGAAAGAGAATGAAGTACTTGTGAGACCAATGTGGCGTATTGAACAAGTAGGTTTGACATGTATTCAATGACTTGTTGAAAATAAGAAATCTCAAAAAAAAAAAAAAAGCTGCATCCTTGGGGAAGAAAAAGTCTTGGTGATAGACAATTTCAAAAGGATCGCTCAAAATAAAAAGAGATTTCATTGGTGAAATCTAGAACATAGTAATTGTTCACCGTCAATGCATTATGGGTAGTGAATTGTGGGTTTCACTTAGTACGTAGTGACACAAGACTATGATCATAAACACAGAGTTTTGTGTAACCATAAACCTCAGTGGTAGGTACTGACTGTCTCAAGGGTTACATGAACGATATGAAGTAAGATGGAGAAAAATGATGTAGGTGGTTTAAGAAGCGAATGTACCTCTGTTATAAAAGTAGGACCAAGCGGAAAACTCTAAACTCAATATGAGAAGAGTAAGATAACTCACGATTAGAGTGAAAGTAACAGCCTAATTGGGAAAACATGATTTGTATATATCACTTTATTAAGGATTCACTCAAAATTTTTAGAGGCTTTGGTCATCATGCAGCAGCATGCATCTAGGGACACTTAACTATTCTATAGAAAAGACTTTATACCTGCTTCAGCTTCATTATCGAGGGTAACTTTTAGACAAAGAAAAACATGAGAAAAGAGAAACAAAAAGAAAAATATTTTTGTATTTTGTGAAAAATTTCTAAAGAAAGAGAAATAAGAACAAAAGGAAAATTATTTTTGGTTTTTATGAAAATAAAAAAAAATGAAAAGAAAAACATAAAAATGAATAGGTAAAAGAATGTACAAAAGAATATAACCAAAATTCCTTTTAATGAAGCGAATTGAGTTCAATAGGACCGAACCCGAAATAGACCAAGCGTTCGGTTCATTTCGGTTCTCGGGTGAATCGAACCCAAAATAGACTGAGCGCTCGCTCTATTTCGCTTCCACCTTTTAATGAAACGAAGGCGATTTTGGTACTAATTCAGCTTCCATCATTCCAAGGCCTTGTGGGATCTTATTGAAACTTGCATCAGGTATGGCCTTAGTAAAGATATCTGCCAATTGATTAGTGGTTCTGATGAAATGAATTTCTACGTTACCATGTTTCACATGATCTTTGATGAAGTGATACTGCAGTGCGATGTGCTTTGTCTTTGAGTGTTGCACTGGGTTATGACAAATCCTAATTGCACTTTCTGAGTCGTAATATAGTGGGATTTTCTTCATGTTCAGCCAATAATCTTTAAGTTGACTTTGTATCCAAACGACCTGAGATGTGCATGATGTTGTAGCTATGTATTCTGCTTCAGCTGTGGAGAGAGAAACACAGGTTTGTTTCTTTGATTTCTGACTTACTAATTTGCCATCCAGAAATTGGCATCCTCCAGTAGTGCTTTTACGATCCAATCCACAACCCCCTAGGTCAGCGTCTGAGAATGCTTGGACAAAAAATCCTAAGTTGGATGGATACCATAGACTAAGAGAGGAGGTTCGCTTCAGATAGCGAAAGATGTTCTTCATTACCAGCATGTGAGGTTCGCGTGGGTTAGATTGGAGTCGGGCACAACAGCAGACTGAGAACATGATGCCTGGCCTGCTGGTTGTGAGATATATCAGTGACCCAATCATCTGACGATAAAGCGTCATGTCAGCAACTGGTTTCTCCAACGTTGGTGTAATCTTAGTTCCAAATGTCATTGGAACTTTCACCATTAAGTCTCCCATCATGCCAAACTTGGCAAGCAATGTCTTTGTGTATGCCTCCTGATTGATAAAAATGCCTTCAGGTCCTTGTCTAATATTCAAGCCAAGGAAAAAGTTAACCGGACCCATTGAGCTCATCTTAAATTTAGTTTCCATCAACTTCCTGAATTCAGCTATTAGGCTAGGATTCATTGAGCCAAAGATGATGTCATCATCATAAATTTGGACCATCATAACGTGGTTACCTTCTTTCTTTCGAAAGAATGTTGGGTTAACCGTACCTTGTTTAAATTTAGACATTTTCAAGAATCGAGTAAGGGTTTCATACCATGCTCTGGGAGCCTGCTTCAGGCCATATACTGCTTTGTCCAGAATATAGCAGTGATCTGGATACTTCTCGTTCACAAAGTCTGGTGGTTGCTCTACGTACACCATTTCTTCAAGTTCTCCATTGAGAAAGGCACACTTCACGTCCATTTGATAGACTTCAAAATTCTTGTGTGCAGCGTAAGCAAGAAAGATTCGAACCAAATCTAATCTTGCAACTGGAGCGAAGGTCTCTTCATAATCTATACCTTCTTCTTGACAATATCCTTTCACAACGAACTGGGCCTTGTTGCGAATCACATTCCCTTCCTTGTCCATCTTATTCCTGAATACCCATTTGAGACCGACAACCGAAGCATCCTTTGAAGTTGGAATTAGTCGCCATACTTTGTTTCTTTCAAACTCGTTAAGCTCATTTTGCATGGCTTGAAACCAATCAAAATGATCAAGAGCCGTATTCACCGTCTTCGGTTCAACTTTGGAGACAAAAGAGTTAAACATACAAAACTATACTTGAGAGAATAGTGCAGCTTGCTTCGCTTTCAGTTGTGATCGAGTTAAGACCTTTTCAGAAGATTCTCCAATGATTTGACTTTAAGGATGATCTTTCGTCCATTTAATAAGAGGAGGGTAATTTGGATCACAAGAGGGATCCAGTTCTTCATTAATTTCTTCTTCAAGTTCTGATTGTGTATCATCATCATTAGCATTTGTATTCTCCCCATCGAATGATGACATGAGTTCAATTTCACGATCAGAACTCTCCCCTTCGTTTGGACTTTCGGTTAAACTGGATGATGATGATGATGATGGATTCTCCCCCTGGAATGATGAATCTTGATTATTTGGAAGAGACGAACCCTCCCCTGGATATAAGGACTATCACCGGAAGGTTCGCTTGAGTCTGGCTTTTCAGTTGCCTTCAGTTGTTCATCTTCTGTCTTCTTTGTTGTGTCGTGAATAATTTGCTTCAGATTGTTGACTTGGTTATCTATAGCTTTGGATTCAGAATCAATGGCCTTCTCTGGTTCATCGAAAAGTAGCATGTAATGCTCGAAAAGATTTGAAGTCAGCAATGTAACTTGACCGGACATGATGGGTTTTGTGACATCCCCATTTTCACGGCCAAAAAAAACCGATTTTGCTTATGCTTTATAAAAATCAGAGTACTTCTTTTAATAAAAATGTTGCGGAATTTGTTCCCAGAAAAACGCGATAAATACGTTATTAAAAACATTTTCGAAGGAACGTATTTTATTCATTTTAAAACGTTTGGGATGTCGTCGTTAATACAGAAACATAAGCATAAACGGAACTTACACTTATTTACACTAGTGATCTACATCTCTTTAATCTCTCAGTGTAATGTGACTTCGTATCAACACCTGTGATATAAATAAACTTAGTGGGTCAGGATGGGAACCTGGTGAGTAGATAGAGTTTTCAACCCACAATAATATAATTATTATGTTTAAACAATCAAACAATCAACCCAATTACCCATCCCCATTATCTTCTTTACTCTTAAGGATTTAACCTAAGAGTCATCTATCCTGCATTCGTTTATTCTGAATTCCCTTACTTCCAGGGTTATAGGACAAGCACTAAATCCATAGCTGCTAATGTTCGTTCGTAAAGCACTAATTCCATAGCTGCTATAGTCTACTCATCAGGTACTAAATCCATAGCTACCAGTGTTTATCTAATAGGTACTAAGTCCATAGCTACCAATTCTCAACAGGTACTAAATCCATAGCTACCGGTGTTTGTCCAATAGGCATTAAGTCCATAGCTGCCGATGTTTATTAGGCACTAAGTCCATAGCTGCCAATGCTTACTCACATCATCTTTTATCTCTCATCATTCATCTACCCATGTCATGCCCAATATATTCGTATATATAACATACGTATATAGTTTAAATCCTTTAAAACATGTATAAAACGTTCATCCAGCATAGACATCAAGTATTTAGATAATATGGACACATAGCACGTAGTTTATATAAAATACTTCATAGCTATGTGTAATATGAAAGGGACTATGCACTCACTTGATTATGTGGTGACTCAACACTCGGACAATGCTACGATACTCTGATAACAATTTTCCTTCGATAAAACCTAGTATCAATACCACTACGTTTTAGTCTAATATTCACCACGACTAATTAATAGTCTAGCTATTATTACTATTATATAAGCGTTAAAGGATACTTATATAGCCCATAATAATAGCCCAAGTACTTATTATAAGGTCCTAATAGCAATACTATATTGAAACATAAGTTATACTAAAGATAGGATAGGTACAGCTCACTTACAGTGGGTTTTCTCGAAAACCGGGCTTCGCTGGAGCAGCGTTCCTGAGCCGAAAGGCTCTTTTCTCGGAGCCGTCGTGCGCTTCGGGGCTTCCGCCTTGTGCTAAGGAGTTACCCTAGGCTTTGGGGGGTTAGGGAGGCTTAGAGAGAGAGAGAGAGAGAGAGAGTTTAGAGAGAGAAAGATAAAGGGTGAGGTGTGAGAAATGAAAGAAACCCGGCACTTCTATTTATAGGGTGAAATCCTAACGAACTCTCCAAGTAGGAGGACCTACTCGCCGAGTCGGTGCCACATGTCATCATCTGATGGCTTTCCTTGGAGAGAAAGCAATGGCTGTGATCGCGCCACGTCACCCAATATCGTGTATCAACCTTCAAACTTAAAAAAATCATAACTCTCGCATACGAGGTTCGTTTTCGACGTTATTTTTTTCAACGCGTAGGTAAAATCAAGATCTACAACTTTCGCTTAGACTCCGTTGGCTAATTCTCGACCGATCTCAAATTTAACAGTAGGAGGCGTTTAGACTGTTAAATGACCGTGAAGAATTCGTAACTCCTTCATACGAACTCCGTTTTCGTCCATATTTTTACCGTTGAGTTCCTATTAATGAGATCTTAAACTCTCATTTAGGTCGCGTAAGCCAAAAACCGCTCGAACTAAAATTCGAGTTTCGGGTCGTGCACTGCTAAGCCGAATCTTAGAAAAATCATAACTTTCTCATACGAAGTCAGATTTGGGCGTTCTTTTTATGGATTTTCTCGGTTTGACATACTCTACAACTTTGGTTTAGATCACTAAGGCTAAAAAGTCGTCTATCTTAAATTCACTATTTACGTCTCCCGGTGTCGTGCCGGTTTTGCCCTTAAACTTCGACGGGCCATAACTCCTTCGTTATAACTCGGATTTCGGCGTTCTTGATATGTATGAAAACCTTGAGACATATTATACAACTTGGCTAAGACTATTTATTATAAATAATCTCTTGACGAAAAGTCGTTTTCGACACTTATTGCCTCTAAATTGACTAGCTCGGATCTACGGGCGTTACAATTATCTCCCCTTAGGATGATTACGTCCCGGAATCATCAACGAAACAGGGCTCACATGATGACCCCATATGTTATCTCTTCATACTAAGTAATAACTGTAACTTTGATGTTTCTTCGAATGAGTATCTAACTCTAAGAGTTCCTGACCATAGGCAGTGCCTGATCTAGGGCCCGCTCTCTATCTCATGTTAGACTTCCAATCACGACCTTCGTGTCACAACCTCATTCTTTATCAGAGACTCATTCTTCTTCTTCTTCTTCTTAACAAACTTAGGATAAGTTAATTTGATTACTACAACTGACCGATGTGTCATATTCTAATGACTTATCATCGTATGTAGCAACGCTTAGACTCAGGTCTCTTAGAGTCAAATTCCGAAATGGAATATGCCTTCCTTCATGGTCTAATGTGATATAATCACATTTTAACATGTAGCATTTCTAGCTACCAACTTCTTTTACAACGAGCACGATACTTCTATTGATCGCTTTGATTTCAATTGTTTGGTTTAAGTCGGACGCTACATCAAACTTGGTTCTCTGAAGCTCCTAACCTACTCATCGTTGTCAGACTCAATGTGATATGACCACTAGGGTCGGGGTAACAACAATCTTCTTAGTCATTACCGAAACAATGGTAACGACATACTTGAATAAAACGAAATCAATTACTAGCTTCTTGGTAACCTTGTGACTCTCCCTGATCCAAGTGTGAGTCATGTGCTTCCAGTAGTATAGGCCTCTACTACCATTCACACCTACTCATACTCGTCCCAAGTATCGTCTCGCAGTTTTCCAAGTCACCATACAAGAACATCACATAACAATTTAACACACCAGATAACAAAACGAAGATTTTATTATTTCTTGAAACTATTACATAGGTGTTCAAGTTCACCTTGGACTATGCCTCTAATGGGCTACATCATATGATATTATGGCTACTGCATAACTTGATCTTCGGGTATGAAGTCCTCATCCTTGATTCCTCGCTTGGTTTTCTGCTTCGTCGAGGATCATGTGAAATGCCCTTGGCCTTGGTGGCATTTCTGGTCTTGCTGCTTTATTTTTCCTTGGACAGTCTCTGGACATGTGCTCCTTGCCTCCACATCCGTAGCCTACTTTATCATTATGTGTGCAGTCCTTGGAATAGTGACCAGTGCTCCCGCACTTGTAACAAGTCACTTCTTTGTTACACTTCCCACAATGCTTCTTCTTGCATTTATCACACCATCTCGCTTCACCTCCATCTCCTCCTCCAAGCTTTGGGAATTTTCTTTCCTTGTTGGACCTTGAAGATCCTTCAAACTTCCGCTTCTCTCCTGCCTTATCTTTTTCTAGACCCTTTTCTCTTATCTGTGCCTCTACGTTCTTAGTTGCCCTAACAGTTGTTTTAAAGGTAGTTGCCATTTTGACCATTGGGCCAAAGTCAGTGGGCAGTCCGTTAGCAAACCTATCAATCTTGGAGAGTTTAGTAGGCACCAAGTAGGGGAATAGCTTCATCCTCTCGGTGAATGCGGTGGCATACTCATCAACACTCATCTTCCCTTTCTTCAGGTTCTTAAACTCGTTGTTTAGGTCTATCAGATCTATCTCCGAGCAGTACTGTATTTTCAACTGTTCCAAGAACTCTTCCCATGACATCCTTAAGGCTTCTCCTCGTGGCAGCGTATCTGCCAATAGCTTCCACCAGCTCAAGACTCCAGTTTTCAGTTGTCTTACGGCGAAGACAGTCTGCTGTTTCTCGCTATACTCGCAGCTCTCAATCACCATTTCCATCTCGGAGATCCAATCCATAATATCAACAGGCTTTGGGCTTCCTGAGAGACTTGGTGGTTTTGCACCCAAGAAATTCTTGTACATGCGCCCATCCTTGTTGTTTCTCCTCTCCGGGCCATCCCTATTTGACATCCTCCTCATTTCTTCCCTTTGTTCAGCTAGCACAGCCCGAATCATGGCTTGAACTCCATCCATGGTGACTGGCTCAGGTGCAACTTCTTTTACAACAGGTATTTGCTGAACCACTGGGGGTTGGTTCCTATTCTCATTTGCATTCGCGTTTCCACTACGGGTCCTTGCCATCTTGATCTATACACCGAATAAGGTGAATCTAGATCTTTATTTAGGATTGACGTTTAAATCATCCTTATCACTCCGAAACGTTTAAATGCTAGTTCTAATATCGTAGTTAAACGCTTAGAATCCTAAACACATAAGGTTTCCAGATCCGGTCGGCATCAGACCATACATCCGAATAAATAACAACATATAAGGCATAAAACATTTAGCACATAAAAGCATTTTCGGCATAATTCCTAAAATAAGCTAGTACTCACACCTCACAATCATCGCCTAGCATTCTATGTTTAAGTCTAGAAATAAATCCATATTCCTAGTTCGCTTAAATTAATGCTCTGATACCAACTGTGACATCCCCATTTTCACGGCCATAAAAACTGATTTTGTTTATGTTTTATAAAAATCAGAGTACTTCTTTTAATAAAAATGTTGCGGAATTTGTTCCCAGAAAAACACGATAAATACGTTATTCAAAACATTTTCGAAGGAATGTATTTTATTTATTTTAAAACGTTTTGGATGTCATCGTTAATACAAAAACATAAGCATAAATGAAACCTACATTTATTTACACTAGTGATCTATATCTCTTTAATCTCTCAGTGTAATGTGACTTCGTATCAACACTTGTGATATAAATAAAGTGAGTGGGCCAGGTTGGGAAACCTGGTGAGTACATAGGGTTTTCAACCCACAATAATATAATTATTATGTTTAAACAATCAAACAATCAACCCAATTACCCATCCCCATTATCTTCTTTACTCTTAAGGATTTAACCTAAGAGTCATCTATCCTGCATTCGTTTATTCCGAATTCCCTTACTTCCAGGGTTATAGGACAGGCACTAAATCCATAGCTACCAATGTTCGTTCGTAAAGCACTAATTCCATAGCTGCTATAGTCTACTCATCGGATACTAAATCCATAGCTACCAATGTTTATCTAATTGGTACTAAGTCCATAGCTACCAATTCCTAACAGGTACTAAATCCATAGCTACCGGTGTTTGTCCAATAGGCACTAACTCCATAGCTACCGATGTTTATTAGGCACTAAGTCCATAGCTGCCAATGTTTACTCACATCATCTTTTATCTCTCATCATTCATCTACCCATGTGATGCCCAACATATTCGTATATATATATCATACGTATATAGTTTAAATCCTTTAAAACATGTATAAAACGTTCATCCAGCATAGACAACAAATATTCAAATAATATGGACACATAGCACGTAGTTTATATAAAATACTTCATATCTATGTTTAAGATGAAAGGGACTATGCACTCACATGATTATGTGGTGACTCAGCACTCGGACAACGCTTCGATACTCTTAAAACAATTTTCCTTCAATAAAACCTAGTATCAATACCACGAGGGTTTAGTCTAATATTCACCGCGACTAATTAATAGTCTAGCTATTATTACTATTATATAAGCGTTAAACGATACTTATATAACCCATAATAATAGCCCAAGTACTTATTACAAGGTCCTAATAGCAATACTATATTGAAACATAAGTTATACTAAAGATAGGATAGGTTCAGCTCACTTACAGCAGGTTTTCTCGAAAACCGGGCTTTGCTGGAGCAGCGTTCCTGAGCCGAAAGGCTCTTTTCTCGAAGTCGTCGGGCGCTCCGGGGCTTCCGCCTCGTGCTAGGGAGTTACCCTAGGCTTTGGGGGGTTAGGGAGGCTTAGAGAGAGAGTTTAGAGAGAGAAAGTTGAAGGGTGAGGTGTGAGAAATGAGAGAAACCCGACACTTCCATTTATAGGGTGAAATCCTAACGAACTCGCCGAGTTGGTGCCACGTGTCATCATCTGATGGCTTTCCTTGGAGAGAAAGCAATGGCTGTGATCGCGCCACGTCACCCAATATCTCATATCAGCCTTCAAACATAGAAAAATCATAACTCTCGCATACGAGCTCTGTTTTCAATGTTCTTTTTTTCAACGAGTAGGTAAAATCAATATCTACAACTTTCGTTTAGACTCCGTTGCCTAATTCTCGACCGATATCAAATTTAACAGTAAGAGGCGTTTAGACTGTTAAATGACCGCGAACAATTCATAACTCCTTTATACGAACTCCGTTTTCGTCCATATTTTTACCGTGCAGTTCCTATTAATGAGATCTTCAACTCTCATTTAGGTCGCGTAAGCCAAAAACCGCTTGAACTAAAATTCGAGTTTCGGGTCGTGCATTGCTAAGCTGAATCTTAAAAAAATCATAACTTCCTCATACGAAGTCAGATTTGGGCGTTCTTTTTATGGATTTTCTCGGTTTGACATACTCTAAAACTTTGGTTTAGATCACTAAGGCTAAAAAGTCCTCTATCTTAAATTCATTATTTACGTCTCCCGGTGTCGTGCCGGTTTTGCCGTAAAACTTCGACGGGCGATAACTCCTTCATTATAACTCGGATTTCGGCGTTATTTATATGTACGAAAACCTTGAGACATATTCTACAATTTCGTTAAGACTATTTATTATAAATAATCTCTTGAAGAAAAGTCGTTTTCGACACTTATTGCCTATAAATTGACTAGCCCGGATCTACGGGCGTTACAGGTTTGAGCCATAAGAACATTCCTATGTGCACATACAAACCCTGATGCTTGGATCTAGGTTTATCTAATTGAACATGCAATGTATCGAAGACTTTGATTGATAGATCTAGTGTAAACATTCAAATCATAACATATGAAATCAGATCTAAAGGAATACCTTGATTTGCTTGCTTGAATCTTCTTGTCCTTGGAGATTAGAGTCACAATTGTCACTCCTCTAATGGCTTACAAACACCAACTAGCAAGAGGATGATAAGAGAGAGAGAGAGAGAGAGAGGAGGATGAGAAATCGACCAGGGTTACTCCAATAACAAGGGTCCAAATTTCCGAAACCCTCTGGGTCTATTTACACTAGTGAGATCCTAGGGTTTCACCCTTAAAACACTAATTGGATAACTTAGGTCCTAAGCAATCCAATGATCCCTATGGACTAGGCCTAGGACGATTTCTAGGTTCTTCCAAACCCTAAAATCGTCCACCCTCTTATCCTTAAGGATTCATAGCCCAAAATATAACTATCACATTCCTAATTAATTTATGACTTATATTAATCAAATAACAATATTATTATTACTTATATTATTCTCATAATATATTAATAATATTTCTTCGCTCATTATAAATCATCCTGTCAAGTTGCTATGGTGAAGGCAACCCAAAAGGACCATGCACAACCAGGTCAAATACTTGCCAAATATAGTTACACCCTTAGACACTATTCCAATAGTCTCCCACTTGGATAAGTCTAGTAAATATATATACAAGCACAATCCGATTTGCAATCGTAGCTCTCAACGACGCTGTGAAACTCTGATCTTATCAATCCTGTCCTTTAGATAAGGGATCGTATAGTATTCTGTTAAGATATTATGCGAACAATTCTATGTAACCAATTATCCAGCAGTTGGTTTCTCGATCTCAGATTTATTCGACATAGAACTTAATCGAACACATCAATATAGTTTTCACCTATAGTGACATAAGAACATGGTTTGGCATGCGGAATTAAAGATTGCACAATGAACATGGTAATTTGGGTGTTTAAGAGACGTATTGATTGTATATGGTGTTACACAAAAATGATCTAGATCTAGACTACCTAAATAACACACACTTACACACTCACTTTTACATCTCTCAAGCACACCTCTACAACTGGTATGAACCTACTATTTATAGAGGTGTTTACATGTCTCTCTCTCACTCTCTATCACTCATGTGTCACAAGGCTAATACTCCACATGCAAGTGGGTTTTACAAAAGTCAAACATTACAAAGTCATTCATGGAAAACTTTGTACCCTAACATTCTCCCCCTCAAAGTTAGGAATGAATGACCCACTTCAAATCTTCCAAAGTCGAGCACTACGCGGTTTGAGCCTTAAAGGTGACACATGTTGAAACGAACTTCAATCTTCAATTCTTCCATGATCCTTCAATTTGGGCTCTAGGATGTGAGACAATACAATCCGACCAACAACGAATGATTAAGAGTATTCCAAACTCCAAATAATCACCCTATAGTTACACATAAAAACACACCCCAAAAATCATCAATAATTCCAAACCCATTTCGAATACATCACTTTCGAACTTCCAATTCCATCATCTCGTAGGCTTCAAAACTTCAAGATCACTTCGGTCTTTAAATCCGCGTAATATGAAAAATTCAAGTTCGAATTTCCATATAAAACTTCTCCCCCTTTCTATAATCAAAATTTGATTATAAAACTCCAAGGAAAAAAAACGTGCTCTATTCGGAATTGTTCATGTCAAAACTCCCCTTAACATGTGGCATAAACTTTGTGCTTCAATCCGGAAAATCCAAAAAATAATCAATTTTTATTTTGGTTCACGGATTGCCTTTGACAAAATTTCTCAAAACTGGGTAGAAATTGTCAATTTCAAAATTCTGCAGTGACCCGTTGCGCAAAAAACAGCCAAATATGTGAAACACACTCCCATTTGCGAAACTGGGTAGAATGTGTAAATTCGCACAATCTTCATGGACCAGATTTGAAAATATTCCAATTTCTCAAAGTTTTACCCCAAATGCGAAACTGGGTAACATTTGCCATCTTGCGAAGACTGCAGGGATGTGAAATGAAGATTCTGCATTTTTTTCATTTTATGATCCCATTTTCGAAGTTGGACCAATTGTGTCATTTCGTGAAAATATAAGGGGCTAAATTCGAAACTATTTGCTTTCATCCCCAATTCATATTTTACAGTGAAATACTTCGCATTTTCCAGATTCTTCGCACATCTACAAACCATGAATACTTTGCATCTTTAACCCATCTAACCAAATGCAAACTGAATTTCAATCTTAATCACCTTTGCATCTTTAACCCAATTAACCAAATGCGAACTCATCTTTGAAACCCAGATGCGAACTCGATTTTGATCTCATATGCGAACCGTTCTTGACCTCAAATGCGAACTCAATAGAAATCAATTAAAAAAAATTTATTATTCGCATTTCAACAATCGAACTTGCGAACTCAATTTATCGAAAAGTATTCAAGATGCGAATATGAACTTTGTTCGACATCACAACTAATTGATAAAATCGTCAATATCAAAGCCTTCCCAATCGATCCAAAATCCCAAAAACATATTCAATCCCCAGCAGATCAAAATCAACTGCTCTCGTTTTGAACCTAGATGTCGAAATTAACATGGATTCTAACTTTGAATCCAATCGATTTCAATCATCTCTCTTTCCAAATCGACTTCCAGATACATCCGATCATTCGCATAAGACTCATACAAACTGGATCTTACTTAAGATTTTTGGGCTAAAACGTGTTTGATGAACAAATGCGAAATTAATTTTGGGCTCAAACCGAGATCATGAACAGTAAGTATATTAAATTGATTGGGCTCAAATCGACAATCAATTGTAATATAAGAATTTTGGGCTCACATCATAAACGATGAACAGTAGATTTCGGTAAAATGAGATTTGATCTAATATCAGAGATTTGATCAAAAAAAAATTGGATCACAACAAATGAGTTTTTCAAAGAAAAATTTGATCCAATCAGTCAAACGATCACAAATCAAAAACGCAACGCACGAATCAAATATTACGAGAGATCATAGAGAGAGACTCACCAAAATTGTTCAAGTTGCGACAAAAATTGCCAAACCGAGAATCGTTCTTCAAAAATCACCTTGATCTTGAAGACCCGTTCTGATACCAATTGTAGTGACATAAGAACATGGTTTGGCATGCGGAATTAAAGATTGCACAATGAGCATGGTGATTTGGGTGTTTAAGAGATGTATTGATTGTATATGGTGTTACACAAAAATGATCTAGATCTAGACTACATAAATAACACACACTTACACACTCACTTTTACATCTCTCAAGCACACCTCTACAAGTGGTATGAACCCACTATTTATAGAGGTGTTTACATGTCTCTCTCTCACTCCCTATCTTTCATGTGTCACAAGGCTAATACTCCACATGCAAGTGAGTTTTACAAAAGTCAAACATTACAAAGTCATTCATGGAAAACTTTGCACCCTAACATGACAGGGCCCGGCACATAAGTCAAATCAAATCATCGAGCGGCCGAGATATCGCTTTTACCCTCTTAGGATAAAAGTAACAGATAAACTTCGACTTATATGCATTTACTTATTCACCAATCAATTATACACAACAATGCGTTTTATAACATCAATTTACTGATGTGGTTTCGCATTATCAATGTACAACCAGTTAACAAATAACAAACCATATATCTAATTTTTAAGACCATATGATATTATCGTCTTGCGATCACGCTTTTTATCACATTCCATAAGGTGATTCCAGCAAGCGCGGGTTTGTTCCATTGCTCAAAACTAGTTCATAAGCACTCATGAACATTACAGCAAACCTTTGCTATGTCTAATACCATTTAGACAATCTACATACCAATTCATGACAATCTTCATTCATATCTACTTCCAATATATAACGATTGTGGACCATTCGAATAATTCGATTATTCTTAATAACTCAATTATTCAGGAAGTCAAAACATGCAAAGTGAAACAATAGTTAAACAATTAACATATGACAGTAACTTTACTCATAAATAATACTCCTTTATTTAATCATCAAATGTCAATTACATTTATCTATTACAAGTTTCTAAAACTATCTAATCTAAACTAATATCATCCTTCAGTCCAATACTCCTAGCATGCAGGCAAATGCTTAACCCTACTCAGTCCCTTCGTAAGCGGATAAGCTGGGTTATCTTCTGATGATATCCTCTTAACCACGAGGTGTCCTTCTTCTACTCGATGTCTAATAAAGTGATATTTTCTGTCGATATGACGAGATCTACCATGATCCCTTGGTTCCTTCGTTAAGGCAAGCGCTCCTTCATTATCACAAAAAATTTCCATAGGCTCCATTATGGCAAGTACAACTCCAAGATCACCGATGAAGTTCTTCAACCATATTGCCTCCTTCGACGCTTCGCTCGCTGCAATGTACTCTGATTCGCACATTGAATCAGCTACAGTTTCCTGCTTGGAACTTTTCCAAGTTACTACTCCTCCATTAAGGGTAAAGACCCAACCCCAATGGGAACGGTAGTTGTCCCTGTCGGTCTGGAAGCTGGCGTCACTATACACTCACACCTTTAAGTCGTCACTCCCCCCCGAGGACTAAAACCCATTCCTTGGTCCTCTGAAGGTACTTAAGTATATTCTTGACCGCAATCCAATGGGCTCTGCCAGGTTCCCTTGATATCTACTGACCATGCTCACAGCAAAGGCTACATCAGCGCGAGTACAAGTCATAGCATACATGATTGAGCCAACTGTAGAAGCATATGGTACTCGACTCATTTCTGCTATCTCCGCTTTGGTACTCGGACTTTGAGTCTTACTCAATTTGGCGTTACTTTGTATCGGTAATTCTCACTTCTTCGAATTCTCCATACTAAAACGTTTCAGTACTTTATCTACGTAATTGTTCTGACTAAGTCCAATTAGTCTCTTACTTCGTTCTCTCACTATCCTTATTCCCAAAATATAGGAAGCCTCTCCGAGGTCCTTCATAGCGAAGCACTTCCCGAGCCAGGACTTAACCTCCTGTAGTGTCAGGACGTCGTTTCCTATGAGTAGTATGACATCGACATACAAAATGAGGAAGCTAACTATACTCCCACTGGCTTTGACATATACACATGATTCATCTTCGCTTCGTACAAATCCAAACTCTTTGACTTTCTCATCGAAGTAGAGATTCCATCTGCGAGACGCTTGCTTAAGCCCATAAATGGACTTCTCAAGCTTGCACACTCTATTGGGATGCTTCGTATCAACAAAACCCTATGGCTGAGCCATGTAAACATCCTCAGCCAACTTCCCATTAAGGAAAACGGTTTTGACATCCATCTGCTATATCTCATAATCATGAAATGCAGCAATGGATAACATTACCCTAATAGATTTTATTTCCGCAACTGGTGAGAAGGTCTCATCATAGTCAACTCCGGGAGTTTGAGTAAACCCTTCGCAACCAATCGCGCCTTATATGTGTGTACATTTCCATCCACGTCGGTGTTCTTCTTGAAGATCCATTTGGACCGAACGTTCTTACCTCCGGGCACATTATCAACCAACTTCCAAACTTGGTTGTCATACCCGGATTGAATCTCGCTGTCCATTGCCTCTTTCCATTTTGCAGACTTCGGGCCTGCCATGGCTTCATTATAGCTATTAGGTTCATCTAAATTTATTAGTGTACCATCACTAATGTACGTTTCCCCTTTGGTAGTAATATGAAAACCATAAAACTGGGGTTGAACTCTAACTCTTTCGGAACGTCTAAGAGGTAAGGACTCGTCAATCGGTTCAACCGGAGTTTCCTCCTCGGGTTGAGTGCCAGCGGTGGAGGTTCCTTCATCACTCGATTCTTGAATCTCTTCAAGCTCGATCTGCCTCCCACTGTCTCCTTGGCTTATGAGTTCTCGCTCTCGGAAAACCCCTCTTCTTGCAACGAAGAAAACATTGCCATTCGTTCTATAGAAGAGATATCCAAAGGATTTTTGTGGGTAGCCGATGAAAATAGATCGATCAGTACGAGGTTCGAGCTTGTCGTGAGTACCTCGTCTTATGAAAGCCTCGCAACCCCAAAGCTTGATATGTGCCAACGAGGGATCTTTCCCCGTCCACATGTCGTGAGGTGTTTTGGCAACCTTCTTTGTAAGGATCCGGTTAAGGATATGGGCGGCAGTCTCTATGGCATACCCCCAGAATGAGATAAGTAGTGAAGCACGACTCATCATAGAACGAACCATGTCCAACAAGGTTCGATTACGCCTTTCTACCACACCATTCAATTGCGATGTCCTAGGTGGCGTCAATTGCGAAACTATTCCGCATTCTTTGAGATAGCCGTGGAATTCAAGACTTAGGTACTCTCTTCCTCGATCGGATCGAAGCATCTTGATTTTCCTGCCCAATTAATTCTCCACTTCATGTTTGAATTCTTTGAACTTTTCAAACGTTTCAAACTTGTGTTTGATTAAGTAAATATACCCATATCTACTATAATCATCGGTGAAAGTCACATAGAAGCGGTCCACATGCTTTGTGGTTGATCTAAAGGGTCCACATACATCGGTATGTATGAGATCCAATAAACCCTCACCCCTCTCACATGTACTAGTGAAGGGTGACTTGGTCATCTTTCCAAGCAAACAAGACTCACACGTGTCATCTTCCCTAAGGTCGAATGACTCCAACACTCCATCCTTTTGGAGTTGGGCTATGTGCTTCTTGTTGACATGTCCAAGACGACAATGCCACAAACATGCTTTATCCATACTATTGGAAGAATCCATGCATAAAACACCATTTCCTAGGATATCTACAGTCATAACAAATTCCTAAATTCCATTACAAGGCATTACTTCAAAATAGATAAACATAAATCGAACCATTCTCATTATTAAAAGAAAATCTAAATCCATGTCTAAACAAACCATGAAATGAAATGATGTTTCTTGCCATATCCGGCGAGTAGCAACAATTATTCAAATCTAAACTTAATCCATTACTAAGCACTAAAGAATGTGACAACCCGAAATTTCCATTTAGTATGAACAATAACTATTCAATAGAAGCTAGTCTAGTTTCAGTGATTTTCAGACTTTTCCGAATAAGTTTGAGTACATTAAGGCTTACGTTTAAGGAGATATCAGGAGAGCGGTGTTGGATTAATGTCTAAGTCCATAACTATAATTGCTAAGACTTGACCCGACCCGGCATGGTCCATTTGGGTTGCATACCATCATGCACTTGAATGAGAGAAATAAGACACTTATGGTTATTAATATATTATAAGTTCTAGTATATTAATAATAAGAATGATAAGATTATTTAATTAGTATTGATCAAGAATTAATCTAGGATTAATTAAGTCATCAAAAGAAGACTAATTAAATATATGGGTTGATTGTGTAAATCATCCATACTTGTATAGTGGGCTAATGCTCCATGGATAATCAAGTTGGGCTAAAACCCATAGGATGGTCCATGGATGCTCCATGGTGTATTTGTACCCATGGATCCAAGGAAATGGAAAGTCATGACAATTAGGGTTTGCCCTAATTGTAACACTATATAAGCATCATATTATTCACTAAAATCGGCACTAGTGAGTGTACTAGAAGGGCTAGCCGATTTCATGAAGTGTGGGTTTTCTCTCAAGTCATTCCAAGTGTTTTGATGATTGTGATTCCATTTGAGGTGTCACACTTGGGGCACTAAGCACTCAAGCTTCATGAAGACTTTCTTCTCCAAAGAGGTATGTATACTATCTTGCTATAGTTATTGTTTTGTATGCTAGATTAGGATAATACCTTGGAAGTTCTTATTTGCATGTATAATAGAGAAAACATAGATCCAAGGTATTTAGGGTTGCATGTACACTTAGGAGTGTTAGAATGCTCAAAACCCAACAGTGGTATCAGAGCCTAGGCTTGTTTTCTTGTTATACCTGCAATAGAAGCTGAAAAAACAAATCTGGTGCTGTCTGGCCATCAGACTCGGCGAGTCCATCAGGAGACTCGACGAGTCCATGCCTAAAAAGTGATGAATTCGATCCAACTCGCCGAGTTTGTTCATGCACTCGACGAGTTGGACCCCCAGACAGCATATTTTCGAGTTTTTTGGCTAGAAATGGACTAGGAACATTACCCTAAGTTGTTTTTGATCTTATAAACTTGTTTTTGATGTGGTAATGTTCATGCTAATCCATTTTCAAAGATAATTGTCAATAGATTCATGTTTTGTATTAGTTTAAGGTTTAGACTAATTACATGAAAAAGTTTGATTTGAATTATCTTGTTCTTATGAGTTGCTTAGATTAATAGAAATGTTGAGTGAAATAGTTGTTTTCAATCCATTTTAATCTAAGAGTTGAGTATAAAATGTGTTTGTGTAACTTGTCCTCAAGTTACATGAAGAGTCACATTAAAGACTCATAAAACTCATAATAGTTGGCAATGGTTACAAAATGAAGAGTCTTGTGTCATTGAATAACTTTTTATGACTCCATAACTTGTCCTCAAGTTATGGAAGTTCAAGAGTCACTTCATTAAAGAAAATATGTAACCATAATTAAATCCATAAGTTATAAAATAAAGAAAAAGTTAGTTCTTTTATTAGTTTAAAGTCTTCCATAACTTGTCCTCAAGTTATGGAACTTGAAGAGTTTTTTGGATTAAAAACTACTTTAAACTCATAAGTTATGGAATTAATTAGTTTTGAATAGTTTCAAAACTTGCCCTCAAGTTTTGGAATTGGAAAAGTTTTCAAGTATGAATACTTTAATTCCAAGTTAGCCCTTAGAATTTTAAAAGTTAAAATTCAACCCTTATACTTTATAATATTATAAGTTAATAATATATATATGTATAAGAGTAAAGTCAGTCTTACCGCTAGTACGCCTCATTCACGAAGCCGGTCTATAAGGTGGGTATAAGGTTGTTGCCTATAAAATGGCAACTTAATGGGTGTCCACTCTCACCCACCGCTTGCTTGACTGGTGGAGGGTCGTTAGCCGAACGGGTTTGACAGGACTAGAATTCTCCCTTCATTAAAAGTATTAATGAAAAATACTAAGTAACTAAACTCTTAATAATACCCAATCTTAGTTACTTAGGAAAAATGTGAATAAGGTGCTAATCCATGAAATTACACTTTACACTTTGTCTAAGTCGTTAGTGGAGCGTGTGTGGTTAACCGGCACACTAACTTGGACTTAACAAGGTAGGTAAAGGGTGACTTAATATTTATCATAGTATCGATGGAGCGTGTGTGGTTAACCGGCACATCGATTGAGGGGTAATTTATTAAGGGTACCAAGTGATTTGCATGGTTACTTCACACCTTGTTTTGTGATCCTCGGCATCCCAGTCACAAAACCTGAAGGGCACACTCGAGATTGAAACATGCCTTTGAAAAGTTCAATGAATCTCAAAGATCTAGGAGTTTCAAAACCAATTAAAACCTAATAATACATTTCGTTTATCTTGGTGGAAATTGGTGAATCGTCATTCACCTACCTTCAAATATTTTATAGCTTGGATTACGGCATACCTCTTCTAAGTTATAAAATAGTTTGTTGGGTCCTAGCCTTAATATTTCATATTGGGTGTCATATTAAGGACTTAAGATCAACTATCTTGAATATCTCCCAAAAGATGTCTGGTTTAGACACCTATGATCTTCCCAAATCTCTTGAAACAAGGTTTCCTAATGAAGATGATGTCCCATGGATATCATACTTCTTCACCTCTTCAAATTATTCTCCCTAACCCACAAGTTCTTGAAAAGTTTAAGGTCACTCAAGCCCTATTGGCAAGGCAAGGTCTAGGTGTGATCACATCTTGGAGATGTAGTCACATATTGACAAGCCGGGAGAGTTGGGTGTCAAAGTCTTGAGAAAGTTGGTGGTTCAATCACTTTCTAAGTCACATAGTGAGTTCCTTTGGGACACCTATGAAACAGACTATGACAAGACCCTTAATGATCTTATCTATTTGCTAAGATCAACTTCCTAAAACTTTATGGACATTGACAATGATGACATTGGATATCCAGTAAAGCATTTTCTTCCCAATGGAAAGGGATCGGCCATAGTCAACTCGGTTGACCAAATGGTAAAGAGAAAAGCTAAGTCTGTGATAGTCTCGTGTACCATTATCAAAGGGTCCATATGTTTGTATTGCCAAAGAAAGGGGCATTGGTTGCAAAGCTGCCAAAATTTACCTAAGGATGTTAAAGTCAATAAGTTTGACTCTACTTCAGGTAAAGTCCACTATCTAACTCTGTTAAGTTTCTATTCTGAGATTCTTGATACATGATGTGACTGGGTCACATGGTGATGTTTTAAGAATCAAAGAAAAGGTGAAGAAACTTAAAGAAAGAATATGCTGAATCTGATGGCGTAGATGGATTTCTATCGCATAGTTTAAAGATCGAATTCTTGAGCTACTTCTTAGGAGTTATGATATATTGCTTAGGAATAGATAACAACAAGTTTTCATATGGATTGTAAGGATAAGTTTTCCGCAAAGTTTTAGAAATAAAAGATAAATTTTGATTTTATTTTAAAATATCCTTACAATGGCATTTGAGGAAAATTGTTGCTTATAAGATTCCATTAATAGCAAGAGTGGAAATATGAAATTGATTCTTTCATTTGTGGTAATGTCTAAATTTACCAAATAAGGAAAGATTCTCATCACCCAAGTTTCAATTGGAACGGAACTTGGAATCATGCAAGTTGTATAGCATGATGAATGAGAACTTTCAAGTATTTGAAAAATTAAGACTAATTACTTGTTCACATGGATGTGTGAGTCAAGTAAAGGACTAAGGGATCGAGTACACATTCTTGTGCACTGATTTAGTCCACCACAAAAGTTTGATAAGACTATTCGTCATAGTTTACTAAAGCTCAGTAAATATGATTATACTTACAAGCTTAAGTGTAACTCTGAGACATTGGAAAAGGTTTCAATGTATGGCAGAGCGAATAAGAAGAATCAAATTAGGCAGAAGGATAAAAGTTTCTCAAATCTGAAAAGATGGGAGAGGACTTTAGTATCTGTTTTGTGATCATCTTAACGATTAAGAAACCATAGCACAATTAGTTCTCTAAGGAAATCTTAGTGCATTCTTATGACTAAGAAGAGGGATCTTGAATTGTTGAAGTGGTTAAATCAAGAAGATGAGTCATACTTCGTTCCAATACAAGTCTTAGAGTCATACTCCAAGATTGTAACTTGAGTGACATGTCTTAAAGAAGGTTTAAAACACTTGTCAAATGTAAGAGTAAAAGTTTTCTACTCTTGTACATTTAAAATTGGTAAGTTGTGATGTTTTGGATAAAACAAAGACCAACTTAGGCCAATTGTGTGAAGTGTTTGTCTTGATTAGAATCCGCACTATCTCTTGGATATTTGACAAGGGAGTCTTATAGGTCAAGAGGACAGTGGGAGTCTTAAAGGTCTTGAAAGTCTCAAGAACTAATCAAGAGTAAAACCTGAAGTTCTTCACTAGCACACGACTTGAGGTTTATAACCTATCGTGTTGACATAGTCTGTGCCCATTCCAGTTAAAGTTGGTTTTGCATATGAGTTCTTAGAGATCTCAATTTGTTGCACAACAACTTGGAAGCAATGGCAGGCCCTTGAGCTGCCAGGTGGCAAGAAGTTAAGATTGAGTTCAATCCATATGAGTTTGGATTTGTCATTATCCTTGTCTTGTGACTATGGTTTTTGACAATTCACATGGATAAGAACACATACACCAGTAAATCTAAGTGTCATAAGGTTTCTCTCCGATTCATGAAAATGATGGTGAGGAAACACTTTCACTAAGTAGATTTTAGCTAGATAGCAATTGTGATATTTGCATTCTCAAAGTCGTTAGTGGAGCGCGTGTGGTTAACCGGCACACTAACCTGGACTTGTGAGAAGTGGCAAAAAGGTCTAACCATTATGATTACGGCATACCTCTTCATAATTGTTTAGACTCACAAGTGTGCTATCTAAGGGAAGGTGTATGATTTTGATAAAGTTTTATCAAAACAATCTAGCATCAGAAATCTGAACTGTGGTAAGAAAGTCAATGAAGTATTGATTTCTAGAAGTCCAGGTGATTTCTGAGAACATGTCAAAGCTAGTGGGAGCATAAGTGTTATGCTAATAATCATCATGTTAGTGGGAGCATGATAATTATGTTAAGTATTGCAAGCTAGCAATGTTAATTATAGAAAACAAAAGTTTCAATTGGGAAAAAGTTGTTTTGCTATAATTAAGGGAGAGGAAATTATACTTCATCTCAAATCTATAAGCTTAGATCATGAGGTTTTAATCATTTAGTCAAGGATATATATATGAATTTCATGTTGGAATGGCTCAACATAAGGAAATTCTGTATATGAGTCCATTATTTGCGTTCTAAAATTCGATTATGATTACGGCATCCCTTTTTCATAATCTGAATTATGAGAACTTGGCAAATTGAAATGGAAATATTATAGCAAAAGACTGGTTTAGTCTTTATGTAAGACATCATGAATCGTGTCCCATATGCTTCGGATATAGGATCGATTACATGTGCTATATTCATCCGTTCTAAAATTTTCCAAATGCCTGGGGCATTAAGAAGGGAAAAGGTTTAGAACTGGATATGACTAAAAGGATTAAACAATTGTCGAGGACAATCTAAGGTTTACCAAAGATTGGTTGCTCAAGGACAATTGGAAGTATAGTGATAATTCTGGAAGGACCATACTGACATAGTCTGTAAGGAGGCAACTCTTGTTCAGAAGTGATAGTCAAAATGGAATCTGGAAATGTTTCAAAGTTAGAGTTTTTTCAATCTGTGTAAGATTAAGGAAACTTAATGCAAGAAGGATGTTTCCAAGGAGATGATCTCCTTTGGAATGCTCTGTAATGTTTGTTGTCAAGTCTTTATGACTTTGTGCATAATCATTACGAGAGGATCAATGCATATAAGTTTAGAATCTAACAGATTTCAGTAAATGGCATGAATTTGGAATTCTTGCATTTGCAGTAAGGATTTGGGAGTGTGAAAAGAGAATCATTGAAGTTATGTTCAATGGATCTAGTTCACAAAGTAAAGATCATAGACAAACATAGTATGCATACTTAGTGTGTGGCATGACTAGTGTTTAGAAAACATAGTGTACATGCTTGGAGCATGGGACAACTATTGTTTTAAATTCAAGATTAAAGTTGATAGCTGAAACAATATACAATGAATAATGTGTAATCATATGGTGATAAATAAAAGGTGTTTTATTTATGTTCAAAGTGTTGATACCATATTGGATTCAATTATTATTGTGTTTCATTTTGCATGTTTTGACTTCCCGAATAAACTGGGTTATTCTTCCGGAATGACTAAGTTATTCAAACCATCCACAGTCGGTCATATGTTGGAAGTAGATATGAATTAAGACTGTCATGATGGGTTGTAGAGGTCTAAGGTGTTGGACAAGGCTACAACAATCATGAGTGCTCATAAGTTCTGAGTATTGGATTCAACCCGCGCTCATTGGAATCACTTCATGGATTTTATCACGAGTGATCATGAGACGATAATATCTTATATTCTTTAAACCTAGAGATATGAGTTGTTACTATGAGTTGGTTGTACATTGATTGCACGAAAACGCATTTGGTAACTCGGTGCTATAAAACGTGCTTTTGTGTATGATTCAACAAGTAGTAGAACAAGCCATATGAGTCGAAGTTTATCCATTCCTTTTACCTTCGGGATAAAAGCGATATCTGTGGGCCCCTCGATGATTTGATGATGACAAATGGAAGTGCTCGGCCGGGCCAGGACTGATTTGATTTGTTCAATTAGTCAGTTGTCATAAATCGGAAATCGGGAAACAACAAATGGACAGAGAGAATGATTATAATCCATGTCTCAGTCCATATGATATCTAGAATGGAGGAATATATGATCCCTTATCTAATGGACAAGTCATTGACAAAGGTCAGAGTTCATCGACAAGGTCAGAGTTCGACAGAAGCTTTTGAGAGCTACGATTGCCGGTTGGTTCCTGAAGTCATACGCAATAATAGTTTTAGACTTATCCAAGTGGGAGACTGTTGGATTAATGTCTAAGTCCATAACTATAATTGGTAAGACTTGACCCGACCCGGCATGGTCCATTTGGGTTGCATACCATCATGCACTTGAATGAGAGAAATAAGACACTTATGGTTATTAATATATTATAAGTTCTAGTATATTAATAATAAGAATGATAAGATTATTTAATTAGTATTGATCAAGAATTAATCTAGGATTAATTAAGTCATCAAAAGAAGACTAATTAAATATATGGGTTGATTGTGTAAATCATCCATACTTGTATAGTGGGCTAATGCTCCATGGATAATCAAGTTGGGCTAAAACCCATAGGATGGTCCATGGATGCTCCATGGTGTATTTGTACCCATGGATCCAAGGAAATGGAAAGTCATGACAATTAGGGTTTGCCCTAATTGTAACACTCTATAAGCATCATATTATTCACTAAAATCGGCACTAGTGAGTGTACTAGAAGGGCTAGCCGATTTCATGAAGTGTGGGTTTTCTCTCAAGTCATTCCAAGTGTTTTGATGATTGTGATTCCATTTGAGGTGTCACACTTGGGGCACTAAGCACTCAAGCTTCATGAAGACTTTCTTCTCCAAAGAGGTATGTATACTATCTTGCTATAGTTATTGTTTTGTATGCTAGATTAGGATAATACCTTGGAAGTTCTTATTTGCATGTATAATAGAGAAAACATAGATCCAAGGTATTTAGGGTTGCATGTACACTTAGGAGTGTTAGAATGCTCAAAACCCAACAAGCGGATGCTCCTGGGTTTGTGAAACTTGAGCATTCCAAAACTTCATAATGTTAGAGTCCAATTCCAGAATAAAGTATTTTCTGCTAAAATATTTCAGGACTATAAATAGAATTCTGAACTAAATTATTCATTATTCACATTTCCAACTAGAGAAAAGCCATTTTCTCTCTCACGGATCTTCGGGTTTTTATCCCAAATCGTGAGTCTACTTTCCTAGATGTGTTTTAATACTTGTTATATGCTTAATAACATTGTTTACATGTCTAAAATGAGAGATCCGGGAGTTTACCGCCCAAGAACGTTCTTGGGGAGTAAACTCCAAAACAAGGCCTAAAAGCTACGTAGTCCCATTTCTATGTTAGGTAACTAGTTAAGGACATTATGTATGATCTTTTAAGGCTAGAACACAATCAAGAACACTTAGCTTTTGGAGTTTACGGCCCAAGAGTTTCTTGGACCGTAAACACCATTTTTCAAGGGCTTAAAGTGCCCTAAACACCCCTTAAGGCTTTAGACATTAACCCTCTATTACTTGTAGCTTGAATGGGGAGTAAAACACATCAAAATCATCCCTAAAAGGGAGTTTACGGCCAAGAAATACTCTTGGGCCGTAAACTCCAAGTAAAGGCACCAAAGTGTGCCTAAGGTCCCCTTTAGCTTTAAACAAAAGTCTAGGATTTATCCTTTGTGTGCAAGAGGCTTAAAAGAATTAAAACACCCACCCCATAGGAGTTTACGGCCATAAACTATAGGGGATATGGTCTTTAGGCCGTAAACTCCTCAAAGGAGCACTCTAAGGCCCTAAACTACCTAAAGGATTAAAGCACCAATGCTAGGCTTATTCTAGAATTCATTTAACACTTCAAAACACCCAAAACCACCAAGTCAAGAGTTCACGGCCGTAAACTCAAGGGTTTACAACTGTAAACTCCAAAAGTGGGGTTTGTTGGGTGGTACACTCATATACAAGGTCATTTGGTACATTAAACCCCTTTAGCCTTGTCCCGTAGCAACTTAGATGCAACCATTAGGACCTATAACACTTATACAAAGTGTTTACATGTTCCTAAGTGTCCCAACTTATTTCATTAAGTTATTATTTGGCTAATTAGTTATATATATGCTTATTATATGATAACTAGGCTCGTGCATGTGAACAAGTCTCCGTTTGCCACCTAGCACGGTATCCGACACTACAATCCAAACCACTCACCACAAGTGAGTTCATACCCCTTTAAATTAACCTTTGAAATGCTTTAAATGTTTTAAATACTTTATGGAAGGAATACAAGTTCAATGCTTATAGTTATTGAAACCAATCACATGCGATTGCATTAATCACATGTGATTAATAACTAGAAAACGAATGATTTTATCACTGTTCAAACTGTTTATCAAACTGCTTTACTTTGAAATGTTTTACAAACTCTTTTACTTACCAAATACTTTGATTTAAACTTTGTTATACTTCTTATAAATTGCATGCCCATATATGTATATATATATATATATATATATATATATATATATATATATATATATATATATATATATATATATATATATATAAGCAATGTTTAAAGGGCTTAGGAAGGCCATCTGTCCTATTTCCTTTTTCTCGATTTGGATGTGGTCTGGTGGGATTTCGGGTGACCATCCGAAGGTCGTTTCAATATTAGTTATATATCAATTATACATATATAGACATAAAAGTACTTCCATATTCATGCGTACTATACACATTACTAGTAAGTTACCATCGGGGTAATACAAGATCATACTACTACAACTGTTAGATCAATGAGTCAGTTCATTCATGAGTCTATACATTACATTACTACTAGAACATATACAACTATACTAGGAGGAGAACATATACAACTATACTAGAGGAAGAACACATACAACTACACTAGAATGGTTCATTCCATTACATATACTAGAATACGTTGATTATTGTGATTTAAATCGGAGCATGACTTAAATGTCATGACTCGAGTTGTGACCAGAGTCTCTTGGAGGGAGAGCATGAGTTTGTGTATAGATCTATACTGGATTGACAATCCTACACCTCGCTGCTAGCTACAGTGGGACCGACAGTTCTGAGGGTGCCAAACGTCATTTTGTTATTATGACCATTCATTATGTCGTTATTACTAGTCGATAGTATGGTGCAATTTATCACATAATGCCTTAATATAAAATCCGGTTAAGGTAGTTAGTACAACAGTAGTTCCTATAATACAAAACTATAGTACTACAAAGATTTACCCGTTACATATTTTTAGTGATAACCTCACTTAAACATTAATGTACAAACTATATTTGTTAAATGATAGTTACACTTGGGAAATTACACACTTTTACAACAATCGAGCATACAAAACAGTTAAGCCTTGGTAGAAGGCTACTTTAATAGAAAATATAGGTTTTTTTGAGAGATTCAAACTTTTACAAACACTTACATACATTTTTACAATCTTATACTTGAGACACGTTCAAACGTTTTGACAACAAACATCGACACTAAAATACTTATGAACTCGCCAGCTTAATGCTGATAGACTCTTTCAAAATAACTTGTAGTCTCAGGTCATCTGTAGACAGGTATCGATGCCAGCTTTTGAGAAGATGGAGCGCATTCAAGACTCATCTCATTATTTTGATTTACATTATATTTTTGGTGTCTAGAACTATACAGAACACACTTGTATTAAAATTATATATTTAATGCAATGGATGATGTTGTTTGCTTATTTACATTTACTGTGTTGTGATACTTTACATGACGTCCTCCGCCCCAGAATGTTTCCGCCGTTCTTGGTTTTGGGGTGTGATAGATTGGTATCAGAGCATTGTTTATAGTGAATCAAGTATATCAACCCATAAAAAATATACTAAACTATAAACCCATTTGGGATTAAAGCACTCTGACCTAGAGTCTATACTTTAAATATTAAAATATTTAATTAAGTATACTAGTCTGCATTCATACTAAAATCAGTGTCACAATGACAAGAACAAAAGTATTACAATTGTTAAATATCACAAGTGAGCTCAGGGATGTATGGTCAGTCCTGGGAATGGCATAGCCTGATCAACTATGCTGGTCCTAGGAGTGATTAGCATATGCCCTAGAATAGTTGTGATGTGTTAACAAGTCTAAAAACTTACCAACATTACCACAAGAAGATCAGTAGAACTTAAACTTAAAATACTATAGGTGTATTTTGTACTACTAGTTACATGTATACTATATTCTTATACCTCTCTTCTCGTGTAGATTTAAATGGCTGGATTCCATCACGGCGACCCGTACTTTCCAAATGAAGGCAATGTTGGGTGGATCGAAGAAGAGCCCGAAGATGAGCATCCAATCCCTTTGGATGATCACTTTGCAGAAGGATTTTCTGACGGATCCGACTCCGAGCCTGAAGTCAACAACCTACCGCTAGTAGGTCATGCCCCGAACAACAACCCCTGACCAGCTTTTCCAGGTCCTACTCCTATGTGGGCAACCAACTTGAATCGCTGGAGTGATGAACAGGGTCAGCCCTTACCATACTTTGGGGACCGAAGCTTTTACAACGTCAGTGAAGGTGGATCTGCTGACCGAGCTATGCCCGTCATTATCCGCAGGGTAGCTCGTAATGTTGAACAAGGTCGAGCAGCCATCGACCGGGTCATGGAGATTGATGCCAACTCAGGTGTCAACACAGTCCGCATCCGCCGTCTTGAAGAAGACATGGAACGGACCCGGAGAACCAATGAAACCCTACAGCAACAGCTGGCTGCCTCGCGAGCTGAAGTCTTGGAACTTCGAGCCCGTCAGAGGGCTCAGGAGCGACACCTTCACGAGGTGTTTCGTCAAGTATCTGACCTCAGGGCTTGCCCGAGAAATTCCCATCGCCGTTAGATGATGTCTAGTACATCTCTGTCTTTTGGTTAAGGAATAGCCTTTAACATCTGTGCTCTAAGTAGCACTTGTCTGTAAAATATTCCTAACTTTCAGTACTCTAATTAGGAATCTAAGAACTGTCAAACTTTTCTGTATGGTATGATGTAAGACCTACTGATAGGTCGATCTTCCCTGAACTTATTACATCAGTAATACCAGTATTATTGACATTTATCGAATCTGTGGGAAAAATCTGTACATTTGTGTTTCCTACTAATATTCTTTGTTGTGATCTCAAACACTCATTCAACTGTTGGGCTATGGTTAGTTAGTCCATGTGTCACTCTCACGTTGCTTACAAATTGATTCTTACCATTTTTCTTATCTTTATAAACTTATAGCTGAAGGATGCCTCCTCGCAAATCTCCCAGGAATAACCCTACACCTCCACCACCTCCTCCGCCTCCGGTCATCGATACTACAGCCCTGAATGCTGCCGTAGCTGCAGCAGTGGCAACTGCCATGGCTCAGTATCACTCATCTGATGCCAGCAGAGGTGGAACCCCTGTGCAATCAATCCCGGTTGAAACCCCTGTGCGCTCGAGAGAGTGCACCTACAAGGATTTCAGCAATTGCAAACCGAAGCCTTTCTATGGCACCGGTGGAGTCATTGCCCTCTCGCAATGGTTTGAGAAGACTGAATCAGTCTTCGAAATATGTTCATGCCCTGCTGCATGCAAAGTCAAATATGCCGCATGCACCATTGAAGGAAAGGCCCTGACATGGTGGAACGGCCATGTTAAGGCACTAACCCTCGTCATAGCCAACGACATGGGCTGGGAAACGATGAAAGACCTCATGATTGAGGAATACTGACCAAGGGGCGAAATCCAGAAATTAGAACCGGAGCTTTGGAGCCTGACCATGAAGGGCACCGACGTGGTCGCTTATACCGCTCGATTCAGCCAACTGGTGGCCCTCTGTCCTAGTATGGTTCCCACTGAAGGGAAAAGATCGAAAGGTACATATGGGGGCTAGTGCCTCCGTATCAAGGGAATGTTCTATCATCAAACCCTGCTACCTTCGACAGTGCCAAACGATTGGCACAACGACTCATTGACCATGGAGTCAAACCCCCTGCAACCACAACAAACCTAGCCTTCTCAGAACCCTCCAAACCCGCTGACACAAAGCGGAAACTCTAGGACGAGAAGAAGAAACAGTGAGCTGCCAAAAGGCAGCAAATTGTGGCAGTACATAGCGCGGTGACCCCTGCTGCTGCTACTGCTCCGGTGAAGCAGTATGCTGGAAGTTTGCCTAAGTGCAACAAATGCAACTTCCACCACAACGGCCCCTGCCGTGAAATGCAGTGCTCTAACTGCAACAGGAAAGGACACACCGTCCGTTTCTGTAAGTTCCCGTCACAACCGATCAACCAAGTCCCTGGCTCTGGCGCGAGCCCGACCTGCTATGGATGTGGCGAAGCAGGCCACTTTAAGAGGGACTGCCCCAAAGCAAAGAATGCTGGTGGAGCGGGGAGGGTACTAGCTATAGGCCACGGGGAAGCAGTTGCTGACCCGACAGTGGTGACTGGTATGTTCCTCCTCGATAACTCCTATGCATGTATTCTGTTTGATAGTGGAGCAGAGCGAAGCTTCGTAAACCATAAATTTGCTCGCATGCTTAAACAACCACCACACGCACTCAAAGAACAATTCACAGTAGAAATGGCTAATGGAAAAACTGAACGTACGAATAGCATATACTTAGGTTGTACCCTAACTCTAGATAACCATTCATTCCCAATCGACCTTATGTCGGTCTCAATTAAAAGTTTCGACGTTATCATCGGCATTGATTGGTTAAGTCTTCATCGCGCCGACATCATGTGCTTCGAGAAAGAAGTCCGTCTAAACCTCCCATCTAACGAAATACTTATAGTCTACAACGACAAACCTGGTGCAAATCTTCGTATTATATCAAGTATTCAAGCACAGAAATATCTCCGTAAAGAATACCATGCATTCCTTGCTCACGTTGTCGACACGAGCCTCGAAATGATAGAACTAAAGAACATCCCAGTGGTGAGCGACTTCCCCGAAATTTTCCCAGAAGAGCTACCTGGATTACCTCCGCAACGACAAGTCGAGTTCAGAATTGACTTAGTTCCAGGAGCTACCCCAGTAGCCAAGTCGCCCAACCGCTTAACACCAGCTGAGATGCAGGAACTCTCTGGTCAACTTAACGAACTGCTCAGCAAGGGCTTTATAAGGCCGAGTTTCTCACCTTGAGGAGCACTGGTCTTGTTCGTTAAGAAGAAAGATGGATCATTCCGTATATGTATTGACTACAGAGAACTCAACAAACTGACGGTCAAGAATCGTTACCCTTTGCCTCGTATAGACGATCTATTTGACCAACTGCAAGGGGCGAACTATTTTTCCAAAATTGATCTGAGATCCGGATATCATCAGTTACGAGTACTAGAGGAGGATGTGCCGAAAATAGCCTTCCGAACTGGTTACGGACACTACGAGTTCGTGGTGATGCCATTCGGATTGACCAATGCGCCCGCAGTCTTCATGGATCTGATGAATAGAGTATGCCGACCTTACTTGGATCAGTTCGTCATCGTTTTCATTAACGACATCCTGATCTACTGCCGAAGTAAGGAAGAGCATGGCAATCACCTGCGACAAGTTCTAGGGACATTACGAAAGGAGAAACTTTATGCGAAGTTCTCGAAATATGAATTTTGGATCCGAAGAGTCGAATTCTTAGGACACGTGGTAAGCGAAGAGGGAATCCACGTGGACCCATCCAAAATTAAAGCCATTGAGAACTGGTCAGCACCCAAGATGCCTACAGAAATTCGTCAATTTCTAGGTCTCGCTGGCTACTACCACAGATTCATTCAGAAATTCTCCCGAATAGCGAAACCTCTTACAACCCTGACCCAGAAAGGCGTGGCCTTTGACTGGGAAGAGAAACAAGAGAGAGCGTTCCAAACGCTCAAACGAGCCTTGTGCACCGCGCCAATACTATCCCTCCCCGAAGGGATAGAACACTTTGTAGTCTATTGCGATGCATAAAATCAAGGGCTCGGGTGTGTTCTGATGCAGCGAGGTAAGGTCATCGCCTACGCCTCGAGACAGTTGAAGACACACGAAGTTAACTACACGACCCACGATCTTGAATTGGGAGTAGTAGTGTTTGCTCTGATGATCTGGAGACATTACTTGTACGGAACGAAAAGCACTATCTTTACCGACCACAAGAGTTTACAACACATTTTCGATCAGAAGGAGCTCAACATGAGACAACGACGGTGGGTCGAGCTACTCAGTGACTATGAATGCGGTATTCGTTATCATCCGGGTAAAGCCAATGTAGTAGCAGACGCCCTAAGTCGAAAGGAATATTCTGGTCACAAAGTCAAGTCATTGTTAATAACCATCCATTCACACTTGTCTAAGCAAATTCAGGCGGCTCAACTAGAAGCCATGAAACCTGAAAATGTGACGGGTGAATCCCTTAGAGGAATGGACAAAAATTTAGAAGCCAAGGGTGATGGAGCCTTATATTTCATGAACCGGATTTGGACATCGAAACACGGTGGTTTCCGAGATTTGGTCATGACCGAGGCGCACAACACTCGGTATTCCGTCCACCCAGGTTCAGATAAGATGTATTTGGATCTTAAAAAGCTATATTGGTGGCCTAATATGAAAGCAGAGATTGCTACCTTCGTAAGTAAATGCCTTACTTGCGCAAAGGTTAAGGTCGAGTACCAGAAGCCCTCTGGGTTACTGCAACAACCAGAGATTCCAGAATGGAAGTGGGAGCGGATCACTATGGATTTCATAACCAAGTTGCCCAAGACAACGGGTGGACTTGATACCATATGGGTCATCGTCGATAGATTGACCAAGTCTGCACACTTCCTGCCTATTAAAGAAACTGACAAGATGGAGAAACTTACGAGAACATACATTAGGGAAATCGTACGGCTTCATGGTGTACCGATGTCCATTATCTCCGATAGAGATAGTAGGTTCACCTCAAGATTCTGGCAATCACTACAACATTCTTTAGGAACAAGGCTGGACATGAGCACAGCCTACCATCCACAGACAGACGGACAGAGTGAGAGGACCATCCAAACACTAGAAGATATGTTGCGAGCCTGCGTGATTGACTTTGGGAAGGCATGTGATACTCATTTACCCTTGTTGAGTTTTCCTATAATAACAGTTATCACACGAGCATCAAGGTTGCTCCATTTGAAGCTCTCTACGGCCGAAAGTGCAGATCTCCTCAGTGCTGGGCTGAGGTGGGTGATACCCAATTAGCCAGGGGGCAAGCTTCCGACAGTACTCTCACAGGTCCGGAGATCATTCGGGAAACGACAGAGAAAATCGTTCAGATCCGTGAACGATTAAAAGCCTCTAGAGACCGACAGAAGAGCTACGCTGATAAACAAAGAAAACCTTTCGAATTTCAGGTGGGAGACCGAGTCCTTCTTAAAGTCTCACCCTGGAAGGGATTGATACGCTTCGGAAAGCGTGGGAAGCTTAATCCGAGGTACATAGGGCCTTTCGAGATTCTTGCAAGAGTCGGCCCCGTAGCTTACAAACTTGACCTACCCGACGCACTTCGTAACGTACATTCTACATTCCACGTATCTAACTTGAAAAAGTGTCTATCCGACGAGACTCTTGTTATCCCACTCGACGAGATCGAGATCAATGAGAGCCTCAACTTCGTGGAAGAACCTGTAGAGGTCATGGACCGTGAGGTCAAGCAGACAAAGCAAAGTCGTATCCCTATCGTGAAGGTTCGCTGGAACGCCAAGCGACGACTGGAATTCACTTGGGAACGCGAGAATCAGATGAAACTGAAATACCCTCGTCTTTTCGCTTAATTGTTTGTAACTACTTATTTGCTTAAATTCTAATTTCGGGACAAAATTCCTTCTAACGGGGGGATGATGTGACAACCCGAAATTTCCATTTAGTATGAACAATATCTATTCAATAGAAGCTAGTCCAGTTTCAGTGATTTTCAGACTTTTCCGAATAATTTTGTGTACATTAAGGCTTACGTATAAGGAGATATCAGGAGAGTGGATGCTCCTGGGTTTTTGAAACTTGAGCATTCCAAAACTTTATAATGTTTGAGTCCAATTCCAGAATAAAATATTTTCTGCCAAAATATTTCAGGACTATAAATAGAATTATGAACTAAATTATTCATTATTCACATTTCCAACTAGAGAAAAGCCATTTTCTCTCTCACGGATCATCGGGTTTTTATCCCAAATCATGAGTCTACTTTCCTAGATGTGTTTTAATACTTGTTATATGCTTAATAACATTGTTTACATGTCTAAAATGAGAGATCCGGGAGTTTACCGCCCAAGAATGTTCTTGGGGAGTAAACTCCAAAACAAGGCCTAAAAGCTACCTAGTCCCATTTCTATGTTAGGTAACTAGTTAAGGACATTATGTATGATCTTTTAAGGCTAGAACACAATCAAGAACACTTAACTTTTGGAGTTTACGGCCCAAGAGTTTCTTGGACCGTAAACACCATTTTTCAAGGGCTTAAAGTGCCCTAAACACCCCTTAAGGCTTTAGACATTAACCCTCTATTACTTGTAGCTTTAATGGGGAGTAAAACACATCAAAATCATCCCTAAAAGGGAGTTTACAGCCAAGAGATACTCTTGGGCCGTAAACTCCAAGTAAAGGCACCAAAGTGTGCCTAAGGTCCCCTTTAGCTTTAAACAAAAGTCTAGGATTTATCCTTTGTGTGCAAGAGGCATAAAAGAATTAAAACACCCACCCCATAGGAGTTTACGGCCATAAACTCTAGGGGATATGGTATTTAGGCCGTAAACTCCTCAAAGGAGCACTCTAAGGCCCTAAACTACCTAAAGGATTAAAGTACCAATGCTAGGCTTATTCTAGAATTCATTTAACACTTCAAAACACCCAAAACCACCAAGTCAAGAGTTTACGGACGTAAACTCAAGGGTTTACGACCATAAACTCCAAAGGTGGGGTTTGTTGGGTGGTAAACTCATATACAAGGTCATTTGGTACATTAAACCCCTTTAGCCTTGTTCCGTAGCAACTTAGATGCAACCATTAGGACCTATAACACTTATACAAAGTGTTTACATGTTCCTAAGTGTCCCAAATTATTTCATTAAGTTATTATTTGGCTAATTAGTTATATATATATATGCTTATTATATGATAACTAGGCTCGTGCGTGTGAACAAGTCTCCGTTTGCCACCTAGCATGGTATCCGACACTACAATCCAAACCACTCACCGCAAGTGAGTTCATACCCCTTTAAATTAACCGTTGAAATTCTTTAAATGATTTAAATACTTTATGGGGGAATACAAGTTCAATGCTTATAGTTATTGAAACCAATCACATGTGATTGCATTAATCACATGTGATTAATAACTAGAAAACCAATGATTTTATCACTGTTCAAACTGTTTATCAAACTGCTTTACTTTGAAATGTTTTACAAACTCTTTTACTTACCAAATAATTTTATTTAAACTTTGTCATAATTCTTATAAATTGCATGCCCATATATATATAGATATATAAGCAATGTTTAAAGGGCTTAGGAAGGCCATCCACCCTATTTCCTTTTTCTCGATTTGGATGTGGTCTGTTGGGATTTCGGGTGACCATCCGAAGGTCGTTTCAATATTAGTTATATATCAATTATACATATATAGACATAAAAGTACTTCCATATTCATGCGTACTATACACATTACTAGTAAGTTACCATCGGGGTAATACAGGATCATACTACTACAACTGTTAGATCAATGAGTCAGTTCATTCATGAGTCTATACATTACATTACTACTAGAACATATACAACTATACTAGGAGGAGAACATATACAACTATACTAGAGGAAGAACACATACAACTACACTAGAACGGTTCATTCCATTACATATACTAGAATACGTTGATTCTTGTGATTTAAATCGGAGCATGACTTAAATGTCATGACTCGAGTTGTGACCAGAGTCTCTTGGAGGGAGAGCGTGAGTTTGCGTATAGATCTATACTGGATTGACAATCCTACACCTCGCTGCTAGCTATAGTGGGACCGGCTGGTCTGAGGGTGCCAAACGTCATTTCGTTATTACGACCATTCATTATGTCGTTGTTACTAGTCGATAGTATGGTGCAATTTATCACAGAATGCCTTAATATAAAATCCGGTTTAAGGTAGTTAGTACAGCAGTAGTTCCTATAATACAAAACTACAGTACTACAAAGATTTTCCCATTACATATTTTTAGTGATAACCTCACTTAAACATTAATTTACAAAATATATTTGTTAAATGATAGTTACACTTGGGAAATTACACACTGTTACAACAAACAAGCATACAAAACAGTTAAGCCTTGGTAGAAGGCTACTTTAATAGAAAATATAGGTTTTTCTGAGAGATTCAAACTTTTACAAACACTTACATACATTTTACAAACTTATACTTGAGACACGTTCAAACGTTTTGACAACAAACATCGACACTAAAATACTTATGAACTCACCAGCTTAATGCCGATAGACTCTTTCAAAATAACTTGTATTCTTAGGTCATCAGTAGACAGGTACCGATGCCAGCTTTTGAGAAGATGGAGCTCATTCAAGACTCATCTCATTATTTTGATTTACATTATATTTTTGGTGTTTAGAACTATACATAACACACTTGTATTAAAATTATATATTTAATGCAATGGATGATGTTGTTTGCTTATTTACATTTACTGTGTTGTGATACTTTACATGACGTCCTCCTCCCCAGAACGTTTCCTCCGTTCTTGGTTTTGGGGTGTGACAAAGAATACACTCCAATCTTGGTGATAGGCAACGATATTCTATTCCCCATGATTAGATTTATTCTTCCACGCTCCACATCCCTATTTCTTCTTAGTCCCTGCATTCAGAACAAATGTGGTAACCACACCCGGTATCAAGGACCCAAGAAATAGCATGAGATGAATTATTAAATTTAATTGTGTAAATACATGCGAAAGACGGCTTGATCTTTCCTTCCCTGATGGCTTGTAGATATTTTGGGCAGCTTCTCTTCCAATGCCCTATTTTGTGGCAATGGTGGCACTCTGCCTCCTTCGGGTTAGGGTTGGGTTTAGCAGGATCAAATTTGGTCCCACTAGAAGAGGAACCATCTCGGGACTTTCCCTTGCGGTGACTCTTTGACAGAGTCTTCCTCTTCTTGCCCTTTCCCTGCCCAATAGCTAAAATAGGAGCATCAGGTGGATTGGGAGTGGGTGCAACAGACTTGTCCTTGAGGTTGCTCTCAGCAACCCTTAGGAGACCTTGGAGTTTGCTTAGGGTGACCTCTTCCTTGTTCATGTGGTAGGTCATCCTAAATTGGTTGTAACACAGAGGCAAGGAATGAAGTACCATGTCGATCGCCAAATCTTCACCAAAGTCGACATTCAACTTGCGAAGACGATCGACATACCTTTGCATCTTTTGGAAGTGCACGATTAGAGAATCTTCATGTGCCATTTTAGCAGAGATCATGTTAGTGAAAATCTCATAACGTTCCTGCCTCGCGTTTTTATGGTATCTCTCCAATAAGTCTTGATGCATCTCGTAAGGATACATGTCCTCATAGGACTTTTGGAATTCGACGTTCATTGTGGCTATCATGATGAAATGAACCTTCGTTGCATCACGTTCATGAGTTTCAAAAGCAGTCATTTCAGCCGGAGTAGCGATTTCTGGATTGATCTTCTCGAGCTTCTCGTCAAGGACATACTCCTTGTCCTCGTAGCGAGCAATCGTGCGAATGTATCTTATCCATTCGCTAAAGTTCGTTCCATCGAAAGTCACTTTTTGGCAAAGGCTCATTAGCGTGAATGAGCTAGCAACAGCGTTGTTCGTGTTCGACATCTACAAATAGAAAGGACAAAGTTTGATTAGAATTGAATCCCTAATTATCACCCAATCTGAAAAATTAGGGCTAGGATCCAACAACATTATTTACACATTAGAAAAGGGATGGCATAATCCAACATGAAAACAATTTGAAGGTAAGTGAATGACGATTCATTAATTCTCCACCATGAAAACATAACCTTAAGTTCTGAATGTATTGAGAATTCCTAGGTTTCGATGAGATTCATTGAACTTTTCAATGGCATGTTTAAATCTCGATATGCCCCTCTCGTTTGTGACAGGGATGTCGAGGATCACAAAGTGGGTGTGAATAACCATGCAAATCTACACGGTGCCTTCATTGTTACAATCACCTATTCGATGTGCCGGTAAACCACACACGCTCCACTGAACTATGATAAACAATGAATCACCCTTTGCCACCTTTGCTTAGAACCAATTAGTATGCCAGTAAACCACACACGCTCCACTAACTTCTTAGCAAGGGTGCAAAGTGTAATTTCATGGGTTTGCATCAATTCACTTTTCCTAAAGTAACTAGGATTGGGAATTTGAAAAACATGTAGTTACTTTGTATTTGATATTATACTTTTAATGAGGAGATAGGGTTGCCCTATCCTACCTGTTTGGTTAACGACCCTCCACCGATCAAGCAAGCGGTGGGTGTGAGTGTACACCCATTAAGCGCCATTTTATAGGCCGCAACCTTATACCAACCTTATAGACCGGCTTCGTGAATGAGGTCTACTAACGGTAAGACTAGCATTTTAATTATATATATATATATATATATATATATATATATATATATATATTAGTCTTGTAATATTATATTAGTTTAGGGTTGAATTTTAAACTTGTAAAATTCAAGGGTTTGAAATTTAAATTGTCTAAATTAAACTTTTAATCACAAAACATAAATTTCAAAACTTGAGGACAAGTTTTAAACTTTTAAAAACATAAGGGATCAAATACCAAATAATTTAAATTAACCATTTTATCTCATAATTATCCATATTTGATTTATTTAAATGTTTCTTGCAAAACAATTCACCAATTTAATTAAAATAATCAATTAGTATCATATAAGGAAATTATTATTCAATTAATTCGTAAATATCTTTTGTTAGGTTAAGGATATACTCACATATATGTTTAAAATCGGATTTTATTGACCCATGAAGATTAAGGCAAGTTTCCATAAGAAAAACAGCAAGAAATCCCGAAACTAGCTCCTTCTGACACTCGAACTCGCCAAGTACCACAATGGACTCGCCAAGTTGAGGCCTACTCGCCGAGTACACTGTGCTACTCACCGAGTTCATCAGGCAGAAGGAAAAAAACAATTTTTTCAATCAACAAGCAATCAACCAATGCATCAACTCAATAGAAACCAATCAAGGCTCTGATACCACTGATGGATTTGAGCCATAAGAACATTCCTATGTGCACATACAAATCCTAATGCTTGGATCTAGGTTTCTCTAATTGAACATGCAATGTATCCAAGACTTTGATTGATAGATCTAGTGTAAACATTCAAATCATAACATATGAAGTCAGATTTAAAGGAATACCTTGAGTTGCTTGCTTGAATCTTCTTGTCCTTGGAGCTTAGAGTCACAATTGTCACTCCTCTAATGGTTTACAAACACCAACTAGCAAGAGGATGATAAGAGAGAGAGAGAGAGAGAGGAGGGTGAGAAATCGGCCAGGGTTACTCCAATAACAAGGGTCCAGATTTCCTCAACCCTATGGGTCTATTTATATTAGTGAGCTCCTAGGGTTTCACCCTTAAAACCCTAATTAGATAACTTAGGCCCTAAGCAATCCAATGATCCCTATGGACTAGGCCTTGGACGATTTCTAGGTTCTTCCAAACACTAAAATCATCCACCCTCTTATCCTTAAGGATTCATAGCCCAAAATATAATTATCACACATTTGACAGTTTATGCCCTTTTATTCAATTAATCTCTTTAAGTCACCAAATTAATTCCTAATTAATTTATGACTTATATTAATCAAATAAAAATATTATTATTACTTATATTATTCTCATAATATATTAATAATATTTCTTCTCTCATTATAAATCATCATGTCAAGTTGTTATGGTGAAGGCAACCCAAAAGGGCCATGCACAACCAGGTCAAATACTTGCCAAATATAGTTACAGCCTTAGACACTATTCCAACAGGACTTTGGAAAGATTTCTTGCATAACGTCTTATGTTGCCTTTAACTTCTTGACATAGTTATCATCAAAAGTTACATAGTATGTTTCTTCAATCTTCTTTGAATGTTTATTCAGAACTCTACACGCCTTTGAGTACAAGGAGTAGTCCAAAAAGATCCCTTCATCGGCCTTAGCATCAAACTTGTTTTGAACCGAACACATGAAAGAACTTCACATTAGGCTTTTGGTTGTTCAAGATCTCATGAGGAGTGATTGAGAAGCGCTTGTTCATATACGATCTATTCTGCGTGTAGCAAGCAGCAGCAATAGCATCAGCCCAAAAATACAATGGTAAGGAAGCGAAGTTCAACATAGTTCAGGCAACTTCACACAAGGAACGATTTCGCCTTTCAATGATTCCATTCTGTTGTGGAGTATATGGAGCAGAAAAATTGTGAGTTGTTCCCTTCTCAGCTAGAAAGTCTTCAAAATCCTTGTTCTTGAATCCAAGCCATTGTCGCTTCTCACATTACGAACCACTTTTCGCAGTTGAACCTCTACTTGCTTTATAAAGAGTTTGAGCTTGGGAGTGGCCTCTGATTTTTGCTTCAAGAAAAATACTCTTGTGAAACGAGAAAATCGTCTATGATAACAAGTATATACTTGTTTTCCACCAATGCTTTCGATAGAGGAAGGAACACATAGATCGATATGTAGTAGCTCTAGTGGTTCTATCACCTTTGTGTTGATAATTGAAGGATAACTTTGTCGACTTTGCTTTCCCATTTCACAAGCTGCACATAGATGTTCTTTGTCAAATTGAGAACTGGAAGACCTCGAACGTGATCTCCAAGCACCAGCTTGTTAATATCTTTGAAATTGAGATGTGAGAGCCTTCATTGCCATAACAAGCTTTCGTCTGAGTGTGCCTTCGTTAGCAGGCAAACAACTGGTTTCCCTCGAATTGGATTGAGATTTATAGGGTACATTTCTCCCTTTCGCTTCGACTTCAGTAGAATATTATTTGACTTCTTGTCGACAATTTCTGAGCCATCGTCAAAAAGTAGACCTTCAATCTGGTGCCAACCACCAATTGTGAGACACTAATGAGGTTGTGTTGCAACCCTTCAACGTATGCAACCTTTCTGATCAAGAAGTCACTGTTTGTAATCGTAGCATATCCTTTGTTTGTTCCAAATGAATTATTTCCATATTTCACCGTTCCACCATCCTTGAGAGACTGGAACTCCCTTAGTTCTTCCCTTCTTCCTATCATGTGACACGAGCAACCACTGTCAATGTACCATTCTTCGTCGAACTGCTCGTCACAAATAACCTGCAAAATATCAAGCAAAATTAGGAACCTAAAGTTTCTTGAGTCCTTGTGAGCCTTTTACCGGACAAGGAATAGTAAGAGAAACATCAACTAGATAAGTTCGTTTTATAAGTGTTGTTTCATCTTTTCTTTTTATGGTAAAAACTTTGATTTTATTTGACTTGGACTCATTTGATTTAGACGTAGGATTTGTGGTTTTGATGTCTGCATGCTTTTGGGTCTCTTTTGGGCGTCTATCGTCTTCTGGAAGGAACTTTCCTTCCCCTTTTGAATCTTTAAATGAGTGAGAAAGAGAATGATAATGAGAATGAGAATGACAATAAGAATGAGAAGAAGCAGGTTTAGAAGCAAGATTAGATCGCTGATTATTTCTCTTCCTTGGTTGAGAATGAAAACAGTCTTCCTTTCGGTTCTTCTTACAAGTGGATTTGGAACCGAACCCATCCTTTCGGTTGCTTACATGTTGAGGACCGAAACCTTCCTTTCGGGTGCTTACATGTTGAGGACCGAAACCTTCCTTTCAGTTGTTATTGCCACGTCTACCGAAGTTACCCATTCGTTCTGTTTTATTTTGTGGACCAAAGGTACCATTTCGGTTATTGGTCACCTGATGCCCGAAACTCTCCTTTCGGTTGTTGAGAATTTGTGAACCGAACCTTTGCCCTTGGTTGTTTTCATGGTTGTAGCCGAAATCTTTGTTTCGGTTGTTCTTGCCACGAAGGGAGACTGCTTTCGGTTGGCTCTTGGTTATCCTTGTGACTTATTTGTCTTTTCATACCTAACGTAATGACAATTCTGGGATCGCCAAAACTGTTTTCTTTCTAAGAGATTGTTCTTGTATCTCAGGTTACGTTGGTGCTTTTGTTCTGACACCTGTTTTGGTTTTCGTGAATATTGGCCTTTTTATTTGGTACTTGAGCATGACTTTCGCTCTTTGACGAACATGTCTCACTAGGTGCCATCACTGGTTCGCCTGAAGATGTTTTGGTACCACTTGTACTTGGCACATCCTATCGTCTGGGTTCATTAAATGGTTCTGTTACATACCTACTCTTCACTCTCCATGATGTTTTCTGAGATAGACCTTCTGTTTCATCGGCGTTATCCACCGGTGCTGACCAGAAAAACTCATCACACCCATTGGCATTATCTTCTTCTACCAATGTTGTTAGTTCGGCCGTCTGTTGTGGTGTAATTCCTTGAACTGTGAAAACTTGATTTGGAGTGGTTTGAACCTTTCAATATACAACAACTTTTTCTTTGAGGACTTTAGTCTTGTCTATCGATGAGCGAGCGAACTCAACAAAGTTTTTAGAAATGAGATTTTTACTTGTTTCGGGTTCGCTCTTGACCAATTCAGAACAGTCCACCACATCCTCTACAGAGATTTCACTCATGTCATCATCCTCATTAAGTTCAGATGCATTTTCAACATCAATTTTATTTTCTGAACTTAATTTGGCATTCAACGAGTCAAATTTATGTACAGTTTCGGTTCTTAATTTCAGTTTATCATTTTCATCCAATAGATTTTTTACCATGTCGTTATGGTCTTTTGACTTATGTAGGACTCTATTTTTTCAAGACCAATTTTGTATGCAGGAGATATTTCATCAGAAGATACAACATTTTCACAGTTGTAAGCTTCGGCATCGACTTCATCCTAATCAACTCAAGGAAGGGTAAAATCATGTGATTTATCTTCTTTCCTATTTCACAATCGAGATGTAACTGAGTGATATTAAAATATAATCTCTTAGGAATCAAACAAAAAACATTTCATTGTTTTAAAAGCTTAAAATTGTCTCGTTGCAAATAGTTTGATTCATCCCTACACCTAATTAGTTCCTTCTCCTTCTCCTCAATCCAAATTCTCCTCTCCTCACTCTTCGACGATACCCTGCTAATTTGACCAGTCAGGTTAGAGTTTGTGACACGAGTGTGGCTAAGACTACTACTTAAACTAGAAATTTTAGATTTTAGTCCATTTAGTTCCTTTTCATATTTAGTAATAGGAATTTTTAGAGAAATGAGAATATTTTGTACCTTCTTGATCAACTCATGACATTTGTTGATCTGTGCACTAACAGGTTTCGCAGCAAAACATCTGTCCTCTCGCTCCTTCTCATCATTCAGTCCACCATCTGTTGTGTATCCTTGCATCTGTGACACACCATCCGTCACCATGAAACATCTTCCCTCAACCTTTTCTTCTTTCACCAGTAGAGCCTTGCCATGAGTGGGCTTTCTTACTTCTTCCTCCTTTAAATCTGTGGACCACACCTGCACTCCACCAAATTCGCCATTATCATCTGTATCCTACACAAGTAAAGCATTCATGGTGTTATTATTAGCTGCTGATTTCTTTTTCTTGATCTCATTCAATCGTCTCAGGAGGTTTGCTTCCTTATTGTCTTCATCAACTCTTTCAGACTTCTTCTTCAGCATGCAGTCTTTGGCAAAGTAATTATTGCCTCCACAATAATGGCAATGAAAACCTGAGTCACCACCAATCTTCGTTTCGTTCTTAGATTCTTCAAACTTTGAACCCATCTTCGGTTCCTCTTTCAATTTTTCGGAACTATAATTTCCCATCCAGTTTTCGTTCTTGTTGGCGGGGAACTTCCTTTTGATAAACTATCTTGGATTGGAAACCATCAGAGCATACTCTTCTCCAGTTAGATCATAGTCAACAAGATCTAATTATTCTTCTTCTTCAACGACACTTTTCCCTTTGGAAATAAGAGCTAACAAACCCAAGCTGGAAACTGTTGGACAAGGTGTCTAAGTCCATAACTATTTCTGGTAAGTACTCGACCCGACCCAGCATGGTCCATTTGGGTTGCATGACACCATGCAATTGGATAGAATAAATGAGAGAAATAACACTTGGAGATTATTAATATATTATAAGTTCTAATATATTAATAATATTATTAGATTAGTTTGATCAAGAATTAATTAAGTGATCAAAAGATAACTAATTAAATATATGGGTTGATTATGTAAATCATCCATATCTTGTATAGTGGACTAAGAGGCTCCATGGATTATCAAGTTGGGTTCGACCCATAGGATGCTCCATGGGAGTTACGAACCCATGGGTCATGGAAATGAAGAGTCATGACACATTATGGTTTACATGGTGTAACCCTAGATGTGTCAACACTATATAAGAGTCCCATTCTCCACCAAAATCGGCTACATACATATGAAACAAGAGGGCTAGGCTGATTTTAAGAAGTGTGTGTTCTGTCAAAAGTATTTACAAGAGCATTTGGTGTGGTGTGAAGCATTTGAGGCATCACACTTGGGGTGCTAGGCTCACAAGTTTTAAAGGAACATAAGCAACAACAAGGTAAGTTATTCTATCTTTCAATCATGTTAAAAATTGTTCCCCATGTATGCTAGATAGGAATATAACCTTGGAATTCAACTTTGCATGGTAATTAGACAAACATAGATCCAAGGTCATTAGGGTTGCATGTACACTTAGGAAGTGTTAGAATGCTTAAAACCCATCAGTGGTATTAGAGCCTTGTTTGTTTGTTTGTTATTTGTGCTAAATTGTTGAAAAAAGTCGATTTTTGCAATACGTCTGATGAAATCGCCGAGTCCATGGGGGGGGGGGGGGGGCTCGCCGAGTTCATGTGTATCTTCATCCTACTCGCCGAGTAGGTTCGTGCACTCGATGAGTAGGAGCTTCAGAATGCATATTTTCGACTTTTGTTGCTAGAAATGGACTATAAGCATTACCCTAAACTGTTTTGGTACTTGAAAACTTGTTTTAGATGGTGTAATGTTCTTGCTAATCCATTTACAATGACAATTATTAAAATTACATAGTTTTAAGTGTAATTTTTGATTCATGAAAGTGTTTATATTCATGTTCTTGATCTTATGATGTTTAGATGATCATAGGAATTGTTTGTAACCGCTGTGGTAGATTAATTCTTGATCTTTATGTGTTTTAATGGAGTCCATAACTTGTGCTCAAGTTATGGAAAACCAAAAGTCACCTTGCTTTAAAACCATTAAAAGAACACATGGGTTATAAAAATGAAGAGTCTTCATTTTTAATACCCTAATTAACTCATAAGTTACAAGAAATGAAAAGTTTTAAAAGTTTACAAAACTTGCCCTCAAGTTCTGGAACAAGTAATGTCTTGATTAAAACTTTAGTTCCAACCCTTAGAATTTTAAAAGTTAAAATTCAACCCTTTTACTTATAATATTATAAGTTAATAATATATATATATATATATATATATATATATATATATATATATATATATATATATATATATATATATATATATATATAATATCAAAGTCGTCTTACCGCTAGTACGCCTCATTCACGAAGCCAATCTATAAGGTGGGTATAAGGTTGTTGCCTATAGAATGGCAACTTAATGGGTGTCCACTCTCACCCACCGCTTGCTTGACTGGTGGAGGGTCGTTAGCCGAACGGGTAGGACAAGGACTTATAAATTCTCATTAAAAGTATGATGGATATTATAAAGTAACTAAATGCTTTTATGAAATTCCCAATCTTAGTTACTTTAGGAAAAATGTGAATAAAGTGCTAATCCATGAAATTACACTTTACACTTTGTCTAAGTCGTTAGTGGAGCGTGTGTGGTTAACCGGCACACTAACTTGGACTTACCAAGGTAGGTAAAGGGTGACTTAAGGTTTATCATAGTATCCATGGAGCGTGTGTGGTTTACCGGCACATCGATTGAGTGATAAACTTTAAGAGTGCCAAGTGATTTGCATGGTTACTTCACACCTGGTTTTGTGATCCTCGGTATCCCAGTCACAAAACTTGGAGGGCACACTCGAGATTGAAACATGCCTTTGAAAAGTTCATTGAATCTCAAAAGAATCTAGGAATTTCTAAGAAACCAATCAAAAACCTAATATTTAATATTTCGGTTTTCGTGGTGGAAATTGGTGAATCGTCATTCACCTACCTTTCAAATATGTTATAGCTTGGATTACGGCATACCTCTTCTAAGTTATAATATATTGTGATTGGATCCTAACCTTAATATTACATTTGGGTGTTTTATTAAGGACTCTCTTAATATCTTAACTAATCTTGTCCTCTTCCTTCAGATGTCTTCAAACAATGCTGCTTCTGGCTCTAATCCCAATGGCTCCTTTACACTTATGAACTTGTGTGGGAAAGTCGCTTTTGATGGATCCAACTTCAATGAATGGATCAGAAACATCAGGATGATTATCCGCTACGAGGACAAAGAATATGTCCTCGACAAGGATCTTAAGGAGATTGATGAGACCACTACAACTCCCCAGGAGATCGCTGACTTCCAGGCACATGAAAGGGATGCTACCAAAGTGGCATGCATCATGATGGCCATGATGATAGCGGAACTCAAAAAGTCCTATGAGGACTTCTAACCTTTTGAAATGCACCAAGATTTGATGGAAAGATACCATCAAAGTGCACGACAAGAGAGGTATGAAATCCTCTACTCCATGATAACAACCATGATGAAGGACGGGGAATCCATCACGAGCCACATGCAGAAAATGCAAAGGTATGTGGATCGGTTGCTAAATCTTAATGTGAACTTCCCTGAGCAGCTTGCAATAGATATCATTTTGCACTCCTTACCATCGTGCTATGATCAATTCTGCATGACATATCATATGAAAAAGGAAGATGTCACACTCAGCAAACTTCAGGGTCTTCTCTAGACCGCAGAAACAGGTCTTAAGGGGAAGCCGGTTGTTAACACTCCTACTACAAACTCCACTCCAGTTTTGGCAAGGCTAGGACCCTTGATGGCTCTTCTTCAAATGGAACCAAGAAAGTTTTTGTCACTCCTTCTTCTGACCCAAAAGAGGATGAATGCTTCTATTGCCATGAAAAATCACATTGGAAGCGAAACTGCCCAAAATACCAGCAAGATGTGAAGGATGGGAAAGTTAAACCCAACCATGCAGGTATTTACACTATCTTATCTAATAACTTACCCCATTCTAACTCTTGGGTCCTTGATACTGGTTGTGGTATTCATATCTGTTCTGATTTGCAGGGACTAAGAAGAAGTGAGAATGTGGAGCAAGGAAGAATAAACTTAATCATGGGGAATAGGAAAGCTTTACATGTCACCAAGATTGGAGTTTTTACTTTATCGCTAAGTAGTGGGTTTAGTTTAGATTTGAATAAGTGTTGTTATTTGCCAGAAATGGCAAGAAATATTATTTCCCTTCATGCATTGTATAAACAAGGTTTCACCTTTTCATTTGATAATGAAGTTGGTTCGATTAATGCTTTCTTTAATAATGTTCTTTATTTTAAAGCATTACCTTATGATGGTGTGTATGAAATAGTATATGTGGTTGATAACTTAGGAAATAATGTATTGTGTATTGATTCTATTAATAATAACTTGGATAAAGCATCATTATGGCATTGTCGTCTTGGACATATAAGCAAGTAACACATAGGCCAACTCTAAAAGGATAGAGTCTTGGAGTCATTTGACCTAAAGTGAGATGATAGTTGCGAATCATGCTTACTTGGAAAAATGACAAAGTCACCCTTCACAGGTTCTTGTGAGAGGGGTGAAGGTTTGTTGGATCTTGTACACACGGATGTGTGTGGGCCATTCAAACATGCCACAAGGGATGCTAATCGTTATTATTTGACTTTTACTGATGATTAAAGTAGATATGGATATGTCTACTTAATCAAGCATAAGTCAGAGACTTTCGAAAAGTTTAAGGAATTTAAACAGGAAGTTGAGAATCAATTGGGCAGGAACATTAAGATGCTTCGATCCGATCGAGGTGGTGAGTATCCTAGTTCAGTGTTCCTCGACTATCTTAGGGAATGTGGGATTGTCTCACAATTGACACCTCCCAGGACACCGCAGTTGAATGGTGTGGCTGAGAGGTGTAATCGAACCTTGTTGGATATGGTTCATTCCATGATGAGTCGAGCTTCGCTACCAATCTCATTCTGGGGGTATGCCTTAGAGACTGTCGCCCATATCCTTAATCTAGTCCCTACAAAGAAAGTTGCCAAAACTCCTCATGAGATGTGGACTGGTAAAGTACCCAAACTAGACCACATCAAGATTTGGGGTTGCGAGGCTTTCGTGAGACGCGAGACTCATGATCAGCTAGAACCTCAAAGCGAGAGGTGTATTTTCATCGGCTAACCAAAACAATCCTTTGGTAACCTCTTCCACAGACCTAGTGAAAATGTGGTCTTTGTATCTAGGATGGCTTTCTTTAGAGAGAGAGAGAGTTCATAAGCCAAGGAAACGTTGGGAGGCAAGTTGATCTTGAAGAAATTCAAGATTCAGGCGGTGAAGGAACTTCAAACCCTAGCACTCAACTTGAGGAGGAAACTCCTGTTGAGACAATCGACAAGTGTGTACCTCTGAGGCGTTCCACAAGGGTTAGGAATGTACCTGAGCATTACTATAGATTCCATATTACTGCAGAAGGTGATACACTTATCAGTGATGAGACACTGATAGGTCTGGATGAACCTAGCAGTTACGCGGAAGCCATGGCAGGCCCTGAGTCAACCGAAGTGGAAAGAGGCAATGGACAGCGAGATACAGTTCATGTATGACAATCAAGTTTGTAACTTGGTTGAGAATGTACCAAGTCGTAAGACAGTAGGGTGCAAATGCATCTTCAAGAAGAAGAACGACATGGATGGTAAAGTACACACTTATAAGGCACAACTGGTTGCAAAGGGTTTCTCACAAACTCCAGGAGTTGATTATGATGAGACCTTTTCTCTAGTGGCCAAGATTAAGTCTATTAGGGTTCTGTTAGCCATAGCTGCATTTCATGACTATGAAATATGGCAAATAGATGTCAAAACCGCTTTCCTTAATGGAAAGTTAGCTGAAGATGTTTACATGAGTCAGCTAGAAGTTTTTGTCAGCAACGAGTACCCTAATAGAGTGTGTAAGCTTGAGAAATCCATTTATGGATTAAAGCAAGCACCTCGCAGATGGAATCTTTGCTTTGATGAGAAAGTCAAGGAATTTGGCTTTTCTATATGAAGGACCTAGGAGAAGTGTTTCTCTATGAAGGACCTAGGAGAAGCTGCCTATATTCTAGGGATAATGATCTTGAGAGACCGGAGTAAAAGACTAATTGGACTTAGTCAGAGTACCTACTTGGATAAGGTGTTGAAGAGATTCAACATGCAGGATTCCAAGAAAGGAGAGTTACCCATCCAGAGTAATGCCAGATTGAGTAAGACACAAAGCCCTAGAACTAAGGCTGAGATAGCATAAATGAGTCAAATACCTTATGCTTCGGCTGTAGGATCAATCATGTATGCTATGACGTGTACTCGAACTGATGTAGCCTTTGCCCTGAGCATGGTTAGCAGGTATCAGGGGAACCCTGGCAAGGCACACTGTACTGCGGTAAAGAATATCCTCAAGTACCTACGGAGGACTAAGGACTAGGTCCTTACCCTCGATGGGAGTGATGACTTGAGAGTTGTAGGGTATAGTGATGCTAGCTTTCAGACTGATAGGGATAATTTCCGCTCTCAGTCAGGCTGGGTCATTACCCTAAACGGAGGAGCAATTTCTTGGAAGAGTTCCAAGCAAGAGACAGTGGCTGATTCAACTTGTGAATCAGAGTATATTGCAGCTAGCGAGGCAGCAAAGCAGGCGATATGGCTGAAGAACTTCATGTTGGATTAATGTCTAAGTCCATAACTATAATTGGTAAGACTTGACCCGACCCGGCATGGTCCATTTGGGTTGCATACCATCATGCACTTGAATGAGAGAAATAAGACACTTATGGTTATTAATATATTATAAGTTCTAGTATATTAATAATAAGAATAATAAGATTATTTAATTAGTATTGATCAAGAATTAATCTAGGATTAATTAAGTGATCAAAAGAAGACTAATTAAATATATGGGTTGATTGTGTAAATCATCCATACTTGTATAGTGGGCTAATGCTCCATGGATAATCAAGTTGGGCTAAAACCCATAGGATGGTCCATGGATGCTCCGTGGTGTATTTGTACCCATGGATCCAAGGAAATGGAAAGCCATGACAATTAAGAGTTTACCCTAATTGTGTAACTATATAAGCATCTTATTATTGAGGAAAAATCGGCCACTAGAGATAGTGAAGAAAGGGCTAGCCGATTTTGAAGAGTGTAGAATTCTCTCAAGTCATTCCAAGTGTTTTGATTATTGTGATTCCATTTGAGGTGTCACACTTGGGGCACTAGGCACTCAAGCTACATGAAGATTGTCTACACCAAAGAGGTATGTATTCTATCTTGCTATAGTTATTGTTTTGTATGCTAGATTAGAATAATACCTTGGAAGTTCTTATTTGCATGTATAATAGAGAAAACATAGATCCAAGGTATTTAGGGTTGCATGTACACTTAGGAAGTGTTAGAATGCTCAAAACCCAACAGTGGTATCAGAGCCACGGGTTGTTTTCTGTTATATTGATGCAAATATTTTATTTTCAAAGTTGAAAAAAAAAGAAAAAAAAACATGAAGTTTGTCAAATTTTACGATAATTACTTGTTCTTGTGAAAAACTAATTAGTTGTAAAATTTGAATAATTTGCTTTATGAGTTGAATTAGGTCAAATTTAATAAAAGATAAAATAATATGATTATTTTATTAGTTTTAAAAGTTTGATCTAAAGAGTTTTATTTTTTGAAACCTCCATAAGTTATGGATATGAAAAGGTTTTAAAAAAAAAATTGATTCAAAGTTTTCTTGGAGTTACAAAATTTGGTGTTAATGTTTTAAAGGATTACATAACTTAAGAATAAGTTATGGATCACCAAAAGTTTTTTGTGTTAGCTTGTTTTATGAGTGAATTTAGATTAATGAATAAAATTATGTGATAGTTGGTTTTAATCCAAATTAATCTAAGAATTGATTCTAAAATGTGTTTTTGTAACTTGTCCTCAAGTTATATGAAAAGTCACATTTAAGAATCATAAAACTCATAAAAACTGGCAAAGGTTACAAAAATGAAGAGTCTAGTTCAAATTAAATGGTTTTATGACTCCATAACTTGTCCTCAAGTTATGGAGGACCAAGAGTCTTTTCATTTAATAAAATAAAAAAAAATAAAAAAAAAGGTGTAACCTTAATTAATTTCATAAGTTATAAAATAAAGAAAAGTTAATTCTTTTATTAGTTTAAAGTCTTCCATAACTTGTCCTCAAGTTATGGAACTTGAAGAGTTTTTGGATTAAAACTACTTTAAACACATAAGTTATGGAATTAATTAGTTTTGAATAGTTTCAAAACTTGCCCTCAAGTTTTGGAATTTGTAAAGTTTTCACTTATGAATACTTTAATTCCAAGTTAGCCCTTAGAATTTTAAAAGTTAAAATTCAACCCTTATACTTTATAATATTATAAGTTAATAATATATATATGTATAAGAGTAAAGTCAGTCTTACCGCTAGTACGCCTCATTCACGAAGCCGGTCTATAAGGTGGGTATAAGGTTGTTGCCTATAAAATGGCAACTTAATGGGTGTCCACTCTCACCCACCGCTTGCTTGACTGGTGGAGGGTCGTTAGCCGAACGGGTTTGACAGGACTAGAATTCTCCCTTCATTAAAAGTATTAATGAAAAATACTAAGTAACTAAACTCTTAATAATACCCAATCTTAGTTACTTAGGAAAAATGTGAATAAGGTGCTAATCCATGAAATTACACTTTACACTTTGTCTAAGTCGTTAGTGGAGCATGTGTGGTTAACCGGCACACTAACTTGGACTTAACAAGGTAGGTAAAGGGTGACTTAATATTTATCATAGTATCGATGGAGCGTGTGTGGTTAACCGGCACATCGATTGAGGGGTAATTTATTAAGGGTACCAAGTGATGTGCATGGTTACTTCACACCTTGTTTTGTGATCCTCGGCATCCCAGTCACAAAACCTGAAGGGCACACTCGAGATTGAAACATGCCTTTGAAAAGTTCAATGAATCTCAAAGATCTAGGAGTTTCAAAACCAATTAAAACCTAATAATACATTTCGTTTATCTTGGTGGAAATTGGTGAATCATCATTCACCTACCTTCAAATATTTTATAGCTTGGATTACGGCATACCTCTTCTAAGTTATAAAATAGTTTGTTGGGTCCTAGCCTTAATATTTCATATTGGGTGTCATATTAAGGACTTAAGATCAACTATCTTGAATATCTCCCAAAAGATGTCTGGTTTAGACACTTATGATCTTCCCAAATCTCTTGAAACAAGGTTTCCTAATGAAGATGATGTCCCATGGATATCATACTTCTTTCTCCTCCTCCAATTATTCTCCCTAACCCACAAGTTCTTGAAAAGTTTAAGGTCACTCAAGCCCTATTGGCAAGGCAAGGTCTAGGTGTGAGCACATCTTGGAGATGTAGTCACATATTGACAAGCCGGGTGAGTTGGGTGTCAAAGTCTTGAGAAAGTTGGTGGTTCAATCACTTTCTAAGTCACATAGTGAGTTCCTTTGGGACACCTATGAAACAGACTATGACAAGACCCTTAATGATCTTATCTATTTGTTAAGATCAACTTCCTTAATACTTGATGGACATTGACAATAGTGACACAGGAAATCCAGTAAAGCATTCTCTTCCCAATGGAAAGGGATCGGCCATAGTCAATTCGGTTGACCAAATGGTAAAGAGAAAAGCTAAATCTGTGATAGTCCTGTGTGTCTTTATCAAAGGGTCCATATGTTTATATTTCCAAAGAAAGGGGCATTGGTTGCGAAGCTGCCAAAATTTACCTAAGGATGTTAAAGTCAATAAGTTTGACTCTACTTCAGGTAAAGTCCACTATCTAATTCTGTTAAGTTTCTATTCTGAGATTCTTGATACATGATGTGACTGGGTCACATGGTGATGTTTTAAGAATGAAAGAAAAGTGAAGAAACTTAAAGAAAGAATATGCTGAATCTGATGGCGTAGATGGATTTCTATCGCGTAGTTTGAAGATCGGATTCTTGAGCTACTTCTTAGGAGTTATGAGATATTGCTTAAGGAATAGATAAGAACAAGTTTTCATATGGATTGTAAGGATAAGTTTTTCCGCAAAGTTTTAAAATAAAAGAAAATTTTTGATTTTATTTATTTTAAAATATCCTTACAATGGCTTTTGAGGAAAAATTGTTGCTTATATGATTCCATTAAGAGCAAGAGTGGAAATATGAAATTGATTCTTTCATTTGTGGTAATGTCTAGATTTACCAAATAAGGAAAGATTCTCATCACCCAAGTTTCAATTGGACCGGAACTTGGAATCATGCAAGTTGTATAGCATGATGAATGAGAACTTTCAAGTTTTGGAAAATTAAGACTAATTACTTGTTCACATGGATGTGTGAGTCAAGTAAAGGACTTAGGGATCGAGTACACATTCTTGTGCACTGATTAAGTCCACCACTAAAGATCGATAAGAAGAATCAAATAAGGCAGAAGGATAAAAGTTTCTCAAATCTGAAAAGATGGGAGAGTACTTTAGTATCAGTTTTGTGATCATCTTAATGATTAAGAAACCATATCACAATTAGTTCTCTAAGGAAATCTTAGTGCATTCTTATGACTAAGAAGAGGAACTTGAATTGTTGAAATGGTTAAATCAAGAAGATGAGTCATACTTCGTTCCAATACAAGTCTTAGAGTCATACTCCAAGATTGTCATTTGAGTGACATGTCTTAAAGAAGGTTTAAAACACTTGTCAAATGTAAGAGTAAAAGTTTTCTACTCTTGTACATTTGAAATTGGTAAGTTGTGATGTTTTGGATAAAACAAAGACCAACTTAGGCCAATTGGGTAAAGTGTTTTTCTTGATTAGAATCCGCACTATCTCTTGGATGTTTGACAAGGGAGTCTTATATGTCAAGAGGACAGTGGGAGTCTTAAAGGTCTTGAAAGTCTCAAGAACTAATCAAGAATAAAACCTAAAGTTCTTCTCTAGCACACAATTTGAGGTTTATAATCTATTGTGTTGACATATTCTGTGCCCATTCCAGTTAAAGTTGGTTTTGCATAGGAGTTCTTAGAGTTCTCAATTTGTTGCACAACAACTTGGAAGCAATGGCAGGCCCTTGAGCTGCCAGGTGGCAAGAAGTTAAGATTGAGTTCGGTCCATATGAGTTTGGATTTGTCATTATCTTTGTCTTGTGATTATGGTTTTGACAATTCACATGGATAAGAACACATACACCATATAAATCTAAGTGTCATAAGGTTTCTCTCCGATTCATGAAAATGATGGTGAGGAAACACTTTCACTAAGTAGATTTTATCTAGATAGCAATTGTGATATTTGCATTCTCAAAGTCGTTAGTGGAGCGCGTGTGGTTAACCGGCACACTAACCTGGACTTGTGAGAAGTGGCAAAAAGGTCTAACCATTATGATTACGGCATACCTCTTCATAATTGTTTAGACTCACAAGTGTGCTATCTAAGGGAAGGTGTATGATTTTGATACAACTTTATCAAAACAATCTAGCATCAGAAATCTGAACTTTGGTAAGAAAGTCAATGAAGTATTGATTTCTAGAAGTCCAGCTGATTTCTGAGTACATGTCAAAGCTAGTGGGAGCATAAGTGTTATGCTAATAATCATCATGTTAGTGGGAGCATGATAATTATGATAAGTATTGCAAGTTAGCAATGTTAATTATAGAAAACAAAAGTTTCAATTGGGAAAGAGTTGTTTTGCTATAATTAAGGGAGAGGAAATTATACTTCATCTCAAATCTATAAGCTTAGATCGTGAGGTTTTAATCATTTAGTCAAGGATATATATGAATTTCATGTTGGAATGGCTCAACATAAGGAAATTCTGTATACGGGTCCATTAGTTGCGTTCTAAAATTCGATTATGATTACGGCATCCCTTTTCATAATCTGAAATATGAGAACTTGGCAAATAGAAATGGAAATGTTATAGCAAAAGACTGGTTTAGTCTTTATGTGAGACATCATGAATCGTGTCCCATATGCTTCGGATATAGGATCGATTACATGTGCTATATTCATCCTTTCTAAAAATTTTCCAAATGCCTAGGGCATTAAGAAGGGAAAAAGGTTTAGAACTGGATATGACTAAAAGGATTAAACAATTGTCGAGAACAATCTAAGGTTTACCAAAGATTGGTTGCTCAAGGACAGTTGGAAGTATAGTGATAATTCTAGAAGGACCATATTGACATAATCTGTAAGGAGGCAACTCTTGTTCAGAAGTGATAGTCAAAATGGAATCTGGAAATGTTTCAAAGTTAGAATTTTCAATCTGTTTAAGATTAGGAAACTTAATGCAAGAAGGATGTTTCCAAGGAGTTGATCTCCTTTGGAATACTCTGTAATGATTTTTGGCAAGTCTTTCTGACTTTGTGCATAATCGTTACAAGAGGATCAATGCATATAAGTTTAGAATCTAACAGATTTCAGTAAATGGCATGAATTTGGAATTCTTGCATTTGCAGTAAGGATTTGGGAGTATGAAAAGAGAATCATTGAAGTTATGTTCAATTGATCTAGTTCACAAAGTAAATATCATAGACAAACATAGTATGCATACTTGGTGTGTGGCATGACTAGTGTTTAAGAAAACATAGTGTACATGCTTGGAGCATGGGACAACTATTGTTTTAAATTCAAGAATAAAGTTGATAGCTGAAACAGTATACAATGAATAATGTGTAATCATATGGTGATAAATAAAAGGTGTTTTATTTATGTTCAAAGGGTTGATACCATATTAGATTCAATTATTATTGTGTTTCACTTTGCATGTTTTGACTTCCCGAATAAACTAGGTTATTCTTCCGGAATGACTAAGTTATTCAAACCATCCACAGTCGGTCATATTTTGGAAGTAGATATGCATTAAGACTGTCATGATGGGTTGTAGAGGTCTAAGGTGTTGGACAAGGCTACAACAATCATGAGTGCTCATAAGTTCTGAGTATTGGATTCAACCCGCGCTCATTGGAATCACTTCATGGATTTTATCACGAGTGATCATGAGACGATAATATCTTATATTCTTCAAACCTAGAGATATGAGTTGTTACTATGAGTTGATAGTACATTGATTGCACGAAACCGCATTTGGTAACTCTGTGCTATAAAACGTGCCTTTGTGTATGATTCAACAAGTAGTAGAACAAGCCATATGAGTCGAAGTTTATCCGTTCCTTTTACCTTCGGGATAAAAGCGATATCTGTGGGCCCCTCGATGATTTGATGATGACAAATGGAAGTGCTCGGCCGGGCCAGGACTGATTTGATTTGTTCAATTAGTCAGTCGTCATAAATCGGAAATCGGGAAACAACAAATGGACAGAGAGAATGATTATAATCCATGTCTCAGTCCATATGATATCTAGAATGGAGGAATATATGATCCCTTATCTAATGGACAAGTCATTGACAAAGGTCAGAGTTCATCGACAAGGTCAGAGTTCGACAGAAGCTTTTGAGAGCTACGATTGCCGGTTGGTTCCTGAAGTCATACGCAATAATAGTTTTAGACTTATCCAAGTGGGAGACTGTTGGATTAATGTCTAAGTCCATAACTATAATTGGTAAGACTTGACCCGACCCGGCATGGTCCATTTGGGTTGCATACCATCATGCACTTGAATGAGAGAAATAAGACACTTATGGTTATTAATATATTATAAGTTCTAGTATATTAATAATAAGAATAATAAGATTATTTAATTAGTATTGATCAAGAATTAATCTAGGATTAATTAAGTGATCAAAAGAAGACTAATTAAATATATGGGTTGATTGTGTAAATCATCCATACTTGTATAGTGGGCTAATGCTCCATGGATAATCAAGTTGGGCTAAAACCCATAGGATGGTCCATGGATGCTCCGTGGTGTATTTGTACCCATGGATCCAAGGAAATGGAAAGCCATGACAATTAAGAGTTTACCCTAATTGTGTAACTATATAAGCATCTTATTATTGAGGAAAAATCGGCCACTAGAGATAGTGAAGAAAGGGCTAGCCGATTTTGAAGAGTGTAGAATTCTCTCAAGTCATTCCAAGTGTTTTGATTATTGTGATTCCATTTGAGGTGTCACACTTGGGGCACTAGGCACTCAAGCTACATGAAGATTGTCTACACCAAAGAGGTATGTATTCTATCTTGCTATAGTTATTGTTTTGTATGCTAGATTAGAATAATACCTTGGAAGTTCTTATTTGCATGTATAATAGAGAAAACATAGATCCAAGGTATTTAGGGTTGCATGTACACTTAGGAAGTGTTAGAATGCTCAAAACCCAACACTTCATTGGAGACCTTGGAGTTGTACCAGCTATTAAAGAGCCAATGGAAATTTTTTGTGATAGTGAAAGCGATGTTGCCTTAGCCAAGGAACCAAGGGATCACGAGAGATCCAGACACATCGACAGACAAAACCATTTTATCAGACATCGAATAGAAGAAGGACTCCTCGTGGCAAAGAGGGTATCATCGGATGAGAATCCAGCAGATCCCCTCACGAAGGGACTGACTCAGGTTAAGCATCTCCAGAATGCTTGGAGCATAGGGCTGAAGGATGATATTAGATTTAGTAGTTAGATAACCTAGAAATTTGTAAAGTGTAATTGACATTAGATGATGAATAAAAGGTGTTTTATTTATGAGTAAAGTGTTGCTATCTCTTGTCAATCGTTTACTATATTTCTTTTGCATGTTTTGACTTCCAGAATAATTATGTTTGGTATATCATATTATTCAAACATCCACAGTCGGTCATATGTCGGAAGTAGGTATGAATCAATACTGTCATGATTGCTTGCAGAGGTCTAAGGTGTTGGACATGGCTACAACAATCATGAGTGCTCATAAGCTCTAGGCATTGGACTCAACCCACGCTCACTGGAATCACTTCATGGAGTTTATCTCGAGTGATCGTGAGACGGTAATATCATATAAGTCTTCAAACCTAGAGATATGATTTGTTACTTACGAGTTGGTTATGCATTGATTATACGAAAACGCATTGGTAACTCGATGTTATAAAACGTGCCTTTGTGTATAATTCAATGAGTGGTAGAACAAACATATGAGTCGAAGTTTATCTGTTCCTTCTTGGATTATATGATCACTTATCTTAAATGGCGTATCAACATCTTCTTAGTTCCGAGAGACCTTGAAAGAGCTACGATTGCCGATCGGTTCCTGAAGTACTGTAGTAATAGTTATTAGACTTATCCAAGTGGGAGACTATTGGACAAGGTGTCTAAGTCCATAACTATTTCTGGTAAGTACTTGAGCCGACCCGACATGGTCCATTTGGGTTGCGTGGCACCATGCAATTGGATAGACTAAATGAGAGAAATAACACTTAGAGATTATTAATATATTATAAGTTCTAATATATTAATAATATTATTTGATTAGTTTGATCAAGAATTAATTAAGTGATCAAAAGATAACTAATTAAATATATGGGTTGATTATGTAAATCATCCATATCTTGTACAGTGGACTAAGAGGCTCAATGGATTATCAAGTTGGGTTCCACCCATTGGATGCTCCATGGGAGTTACAAACCCATGGGTCATGGAAATGAAGAGTCATGACACATTAGGGTTTACATGGTGTAACCCTAGATGTGTCAACACTATATAAGATTCCCATTCTCCACCAAAATCGGCTACACACATATGAAACAAGAGGGCTAGGACGATTTTAAGAAATGTGTGTTCTCTCAAAAGTCTTTCCAAGAGCATTTGGTGTTGTGTGAAGCATTTGAGGCATCACACTTGCGGTGCTAGGCTCACAAGGTTTCAAGGAACATAAGCAACAACAAGGTAAGTTATTTTATCTTTCATTCAATTTAAAAATTGTTCCCCATGTATGCTAGATAGGAATATAACCTTGGAATTCAACTTTTCGTGGTAATTAGACAAACATAGATCCAAGGTTATTAGGGTTGTATGTACACTTAGGAAGTGTTAGAATTCTTAAAACACATCAGAAACCATATTCGTTTCCTTTGACACCGCACTTTCATGGGACTTTAGTATTCCCACCAGCTTCGCCAGAGAATAGGATTTGAATTGTCCGTGTGCCTTCAATGTAGACATAACTACCATCCATTCGGGTCTAAGACCATTCATGAAGGAACCTTCTGCTCAATAACCTTCCTTTCGATCCCATGCTTTATCATCTTGCTGAGAAGATGATTAAATCGATCAAAAGACTGAATAAGTTTCTCTTTGGGCTTCTATGTGAAATCACCAAATTCAAAAAGTAACAAAGTTTGAATCGAATGTTCCAAATTTTCATCAGTAGAATACAATTCCTTTAACCTGTCCCATATCTCTTTCGCTGTAGCACATGAACTCACCAATCGAAACATGTTTGATTGTAAAGCAAACCTAATCATTCTGAAGGCTTTAATGTTGCATTGAAACTTTTGTTTCTCGTCTTGAGGAATGTCTTTCACATCATTCACGAGCTGATTGTACTCCTTTTGAGTTTTGACAATTTTTGAAGTGCTTGAGTGAGCAAACGGACCAACTGTGATTGCTTACCAGATCAAATACCCATTATCTTCTGAACCGATTACATAATCTTCGAAGTGGTGCATCCAGACTTCATAATCTTGAGTATATAGGATTGGAATCCTTTTTGTTTATCCAATACTATTAGAGATATTAATTGGATTGGATTGTGAATCATCCATAGACATTGTGATGATGTTTGATCGATAACCTGTTTAAGATCAGACTTGTAATTTATCCTTAGGGAAAGATCAACAATTAATGAGATATGCCAATGAGGAATGACGGCTCAATTAATATCAATCAATGTGGAAAACCCTAATAACTTCTTCAACAGAAGAGATGTGTATGAATTACACAGCCTCCTGCTCTGATACCAATTGATGAGATAAAATCTCTAGATTGTTTAGATCTTTCACAGGTAAATCAATGAAGAACAAAAACTAAATCAAACAAGACGATGAACACAATATAGAATCAATATAATGCTTATGATTCAAACGTAGTCACGCCTCAGCAGAGCTCGATTAAGAACTTCCACTGTAAAGGCGAGCTAGGGTTTACAATACTATAATGAGAATTATAAAAGCGTTAAAAACAAAGGATGCATGCATGCACCTTAAATACAAAAACCCTAGAATAAAATAATGCACGGTTGGACAGGCCCAAACCGGTTACAAAACTAGGCTAAAAGGAACAAGCCCAAGACGTAACATCATGATCCCAACAATCTTACCATTAAAAATGTTGCATTTACCATTAAAAATCCTCCATGATTACAATCCAAATAAAGGATGGTGAACCTATCACGGGCCACATGCAGAAAATGCAAAGGTTAGTGGACCGTCTGCTGAAGTTGAATGTGAACTTCCCCGAGGAGTTGGCTATTCATATCATACTGCACTCCTTACCTTCTTGTTATGATCCATTCCGAATGACCTATCATATGAACAAGGAGGAGGTCACACTCAGCAAACTTTAAGGAATTTTGAGGACCACCAAAAGTGGTCTTAAAAGTAAACCGGTCGTTACCACTCCTACTCCTACCATCGCCCCTGTTTTGGCTATCGGGCAAGGTAGAGGGAAGTAGAGGAAGATCCCTTTGAAGGGTACCAAGGGAAAGTCTCTTGATGACTCCTCTTCAAGTAGAACCGAAGGTGGTTCTGTCACTCCTTCTACCAACCCTAAAGAGGCTGAATGGTTCTATTTCCATGAAAAGGCACATTGGAAGCAAAACTGTCCAAAGTATTTGCAAGATGTTAACGGTGGGAAAGTAAAACCCAACTATGCAGGCATTTGCACTATGTTGTCGAATAACTCACCTTATTCCAATTCTTGGGTCGTTGATACAGGTTGTTGTATTCACATATGTTCTAATTTGTTGGGACTAACAAGAAGTGAGAATGTGGAGCATGGGAAGATAAACTTAATTATGGGGAATAGGAAAGCTTCACTTGTCACCAAGATTGGGGTTTATTCTTTGTTGCTAAGTAGTGGGTTAACATTATATTTGAATAAATGTTGTTACTCGTCTGAAATGGTAAGAAATATTATTTCTTTTCATGGTATGTACAAACAAGGATTTACTTTTTCATTTGATAACGATTGTGGTGGTATTAATGCTTTCTATAATAATGTTCTTTATTTTAAAGAAATACCTTGTGATGGTGTAAATGAAATGGTGTCGGTAGTAGATAACCTAGGAAATAATGTGTTGTGTATCGATTCTTCCACTAGCTTGGATAAAGCATCATTATGGCATTGTCGTCTTCGACATATGAGCAAGAAACGCATAGGCCAACTCCAAAAGGATGGAGTCTTGGATTCATTTGACCTAAAGTCGGATGATATTTGTGAATCTTGTTTACTTGGAAAAATGACAAAGTCACCCTTCACTGGTATCTGTGCTAGGGGTGAAGGTTTGTTGGATCTTGTACACATAGATGTGTGTGGACCGTTCAGAACCACCACAAGGGATGATAACCACTTCTATGTGACTTTTAATGATCATTACAGCAGATATGGTTATGTCTACTTAATCAAGCATAAGTCAGAATCCTTTGAAAAGTTCAAAGATTTTAAACAGGAAGTGGAGAATCAGCAGGGCAAGAACATTAAGATGCTTCGATTCGATCGAGGTGGAGAGTATCTTAGTATAGAGTCCCTTTTAAGAAATGTGGGATTGTCTCACAATTGACACCTCCCAGAACACCACAGATTAATGGTGTGGCTGAGAGGCGTAACCGAACCTTGTTGGACATGGTTTGTTCCTTGATGAGTTCAGCTTCGCTACCAATCTCATTTTAGGGGTATGCCTTAGAGACTGCCGCCCATATTCTTAATCTTGTCCCTACCAAAAAGGTTGCCAAAACACTTCACGAGATGTGGACTAGGAAAGTTCCCAATTTGGACCACATCAAGATTTGGGGTTGCGAGGCTTTCATGAGGTATGAGAATCATGATAAGCTTGAACCTCGAAGTGAGCATTGTACTTTCATCGGCTACCCACAGAAATCCTTTGGTTACCTCTTCTATAGACCCAATGATAATATGGTCTTCATAGCAAGGATAGGAGTCTTTTGCGAGAGAGAGTTCATAAGCCAAGGAAAAATTGGGAGGAAAATTGACCTTGAAGAAATTAAAGAGTCAAGTGGTGAAGGAACCTCAAAGCCTAGCAATCAACCTGAGGAGAAAACTCTTGTTAATCTAACTGACGAGTCTATACCTCTAAGGCATTCCAAGATAGTTAGGAACGCACATGAGAATTATTATGGTTTCGATATTACTGTGGAAGGTGATACATTTATCAATGATAGCACAATGGTAAGTTTGGATGAACCTAACAGCTACATGGAATCCATGGTAGGTCCTGACGCTGCTAAATGGAAAGAGGAAATGGACAACGAGATACAGTCCATGTATGACGATCAAGTTTGGAACTTGGTTGAAAATTTACCAGGTCGTAAGACAGCCGGGTCCAAATGGATCTTCAAGAAGAAGACTGACATGGATGGGAATGTACACACTTATAAGGTGTGACTGGTTGCAAAGGGCTTTTCTCAAACTCTGGGAGTTGTCTATGATGAGACCTTTTCACCAGTAGCAAAGATTAAGTCTATTAGGGTTATGCTAGCCATTGCTACATTTCATGATTATGAAATATGGCAAATGGTTGTCAAAACCGCTTTCCTTAAGGGAAAGTTGGCTGAGGATGTTTACATGAGTCATCCAGAGGGTTTTGTCAGTACAGAGTACCCTAATAGAGTGTGTAAGCTTGAGAAATCTATCTATGGATTGAAACAAGCACCTCGCAGATGGAATCTTTGTTTTGATGAGAAAGTCAAAGAGTTTGGTTTTTCAAGGAGTGGAGATGAGTCATGTGTATATGTCAAGGCTAATGGGAGTATAGTTAGCTTTTGGTATTGTATATGGATGACATACTACTTATAGGAAATGACATCCCAACTCTACAGGAAGTGAAGTCCTGGCTTGGGAAGTTTTTCGCTATGAAGGAACTTGGAGGAGCTGCCTATATCCTAGGGATAAGGATTTTGAGAGACAGGAGTAAGAGACTAATTAGACTTCGTCAGAGTACCTACTTGGATAAGGTGTTGAATAGGTTCGGCATGCAGGATTCCAAGAAAGGAGAATTACCGATCTAGAGCAACGCCAGATTGAGTAAGATTCAGAGCCCGAATACAGAGGCTGAGATAGATGAGATTAGTCGAGTTTCGTATGCTTCCGCTATTGGCTTGGTGATGTATGTTATTACTTGTACTCATTCTGATGTGGCCTTTGCTTTGAGCATGGTTAGCAGATATCAGGGGAACCCCGGCAAGGCTCACTGGATTGCGGTAAAGAACATTCTCAAGTACCTACGGAGGACTAAGGACTGGTTCCTTACCCTTAGTAGGAGTGATGACTTGAGAGTACTAGGGTATAGTGATGCTAGCTTCCAGCCTGATAGGGATAATTTTTTCTCTCAGTCAGTGTGACAACCCGCAATTTCTATCTTGTACAACCATTCAATTCAATCAAAGTCAGACTTGTTTTTGCTATCATTTAGCACTTTTTAGAGTCAGTTTGAGTGTTCTAAGCATAGTACATTCAAGGATCAGGTGTTAGAAAGTATTTGCTTGAGGCCATTATGCCTTAATCAAGCTTTAAACCCCATCATATGGAGTTTACGGCCACACCACCATGAGTTTACATGTGGGGCTACACTCATGCTATATACATGAGATTTCATCACTTTTTCTCATTTCTCTTCCATTCCAAGTCTAAGAACCCGATTTCTCTCTCAAGTATTATAAGATCTTCATCTTGATCTTCCAAAAATTTAAGAGTTCTTTCCATTTGATTAGTTGATACAACGCTTTAACTAATACAAACCTTTGATTTCATCCACGAAATCATCTATTTTGCTTAGATCTTCAAGAAACACCAAGAACACACACTAGAGTTTTTAGACTTTAAACACCCTTTCAAGCTTCTATATCATAAGTACTCTCTCCTTAGCTTGTTGTATACATGAAATACTTACAGAACACTTAGAAAACATCCATTTGAAAAGAACCAAGCGAGTTTACGTCCAAGATCATCTCCCTTGGCCGTAAACCCTTAAAATGGTGCCATATTAACCTTAAACTCTTCTAGGAGCTAAGCTTGTGAACTAGAACACATCTTGGAAGACCATTAGACCTTAACACACACCTTGTTACAAAATACCATGAGTTTATGACCGTAAACTGCTAGGGCCGTAAACCCATGGGCCGAGAACTCATGGGAATCTTACCATTTGGTCCATAAACTCCAATGTGAAGCCCTACACCCCTTATATACAACCCTATGTGGTGTAACACTTCATTAAAAGTGTTTCCGAGTCCCTAAGGTTGCTCCATTTGTAACAGCCCGGATTCCCAGGTATTATTCATTTATTTATTTTGATGATTTGTGAGGAGACTTGGCGAGTTGGAGCCTAGACTCGCCGAGTATGATCGCGGATTTGGACACGGGTTCGCGTCCGCACTCGGCGATTCCATGCTGTTTAATGAAACCCTAATTTCCCTGCCTTGAGCCCTATTTAATGGACCTTATACCCCTTCATTGCGGCTACCTTCGACCTTGAGAGCACCAGAGCAGCTGAGAGTCCTTGTAAGTGAGATAAGAGGCCATTATTCACCATTTTTGTGTGTATTTTCAAGAAAGGAAGAGGAAGGTCAAGCTAGGAGAGATGGGGAGCTTGGATCTACTCCCATTTCGGCAGAGGAAGCTATTTGAGGTAACATTCAGAGCTTATTCTCGTGTTTTTCTTGATATGGTCAAATCTAGGGTTTCTTCATGCCTTGTTTGCCTTGTAATTGAAGTGTGAGAGGTCCCATGGGGAAATGGTACCTAGATCTGGACCCTAGTAGGTCCAGAGAGTCCCAAATGCCTTGCTTTATGCCTTTCCTTTTCAGTTGGAGACTTAGGTTACCATTTTAGATGTCATTTCATCAAAAAAAGCCTTGTAGGCGTTGCATGGTAGCCAAGATTGTGATTTTACGTGATGAATGTGCTTGGGAGGGCTAGATCTATGAGTTGTTGGAGCGGATCTGATCTCAGAAGCGAGATTGAGTTGATGCATGGCATGGACTTGCCGAGTCTAAAGAACAGACTCGGCGAGTAGCATGAAGATTGTCCTTAACCACTTAGCGAGTGGTCTTGCCGAGTTAAGAGGTTGACTCAGTGAGTCAGGGAGAGTTAGAGAGGGTTGACAGATGGACCGAGTCGAGCTGGAACTCGCCGAGTTGTTCTTGAGACTCGGCGAGTTGAGTCGTGGTGGCCCCATGATTCATTCCAGGTGGAACTCGTCGAATCAGGGAAGTACTCGACGTGTCAAAAGAGGATCCTAGTGAGTCTGTGAACACGTATAGACTCGCCGAGTCCCTTTAGTGCACTCGTCGAGTCCGGTCAAAGTTGACCATTGACCGTTGACCTGAGTTGACAGTGTTGACTTGATAGGGGTAGTCAACCTTATTTGAGAAAGTGTTAATTATAGATATATTGTGTTATAGGAGGATTATAGCTCGGAGGATCGAGTGCGAGTGATTTCCGAGATTTGCAAGTTATCGAGACACGCGAGGTGAGTCTTCTCACTATACTTTACCTTGAGTAGGTAATCAGAGTTATGTGACTGTGGAAAGGCGCCGGCTTGATCTGTACACACACATGGGATTTTCATATATGTGAGTTTGGGATTTTTGTAAACTTTGATGTTTTATGAAAATTAAATGAAAATGTTTTTATATTATGCGAAAAATTATATTGAAATTCACGGTGTTACAAGTTGGTATCAGAGCCTTGGTTTGAGGGATTCGAGTACACCTTCGGGCATATTTGAACTCAAACTGAGGATTTGAGAAGTATTTTCAAAAAGAGTAAAAGATTTTTGGAAATCGCAGAGCAGAGTTGTGTGTACGATCAGTCCGCGCCCGAACGGTGATTTCCCAAAATACCCTCATATTATGTGATATTAATATAGATATGATGTATTCTCATGCTAGAGTAGGCTAGGTACTCCTATTAGGACTAGAGTGGCCTGATTTGTAATGCCTTAGCCTAGGGAGAGGTGAGCTGCTATGAGGTGCTTGAGAGTGAGTAGGTAGCATCGAGGGGCTAATGAGAGATCTGTTAGAGAGTGGATTATGCATGATAGAGTACTTGGAATTTGGGATCCGAAGAGGAGGACTTGGGGTGTATTCTGATATGGTGCGGACAGTAGTATTGGGCCCATACTAGTGAAAGCACCGGTGTCACACCCCGAAAACCAAAGGCGGAAACGTTCCCGGGGTTGACTCCACGTTGAGTATCAAATCCAATGTACATAGTAATCACAGTAAATAACCATTACATTACATATATATGAAAGTTTACATTTGGTTCAAAAGTAAATTGTACAAAAGTTATACATATATTATATGAACAAAAGAGACGAGTCTTCGGAGCATTCCGTCTTCATCAAAAGATATCGTCGGGTACCTGTCTAACTTGGACCTGAGAATACAAGCAGTTTGAAAATCAGCATAAAGCTGGTGAGTTCATAAGCAGTTTTATTTTATGAAAATGTATCTGTTTCCTTTAGTTTTCTGAAAAAGTTTGATATCCAAGAAAATCCCATATTTTCTTATGTAAAGTAGTTAAGTTATCTTTCGTTACAGTTCTGTTACAAGTTATAAGTTAACCCCAGGAAAATCCCATATTTTCCTAAATACAAGATTAACATGCTGAACCAGTTATAAGATAATTCGATAAAGACCATGGGATCACTGTCCCGAAAATAGATATAAGATAGCTTGATAAACCATGGGATAACTATCCCGAAACTAGATATATGATAAATTGATAAAATCATCGGATTATCATCCCGTATAAGATTTAGTTTCAAACCATGGGATTACCATCCCGAACGAGATATAGACACAAGATCATGGGATTATCATCCCGAACGAGATATAGACATAAAACCATGGGATTACCATCCCGAACGAGTTATAGATACAAGACCATGGGATTATCATCCCGAACAAGATATAGATTCTAAACAAAATCCTAGCTGTGAATAAGTTTATATTAATACGTATTGTGAGTCGGGTAACCATGCTGATATGACAACGAGACCTCCTTGACGTTAGTCAGACGTCGAATGATATCCAGAATTTGTCACCCCAGTCGTGCCCGCCTAACTGTAGCTAGCAGTTAAGGTGTGGGATTGTCAATCCCGAATAGATCTATTCACAAATTCCTCGCTCTCCCTCCAGGAGACTCTGGTTACACTTCCGGAGAGGATTTACTTGATCATCCATAAAGGGTAGTGACTATCTCACAAGCTAGTATTAAACTATTCACAGGATTCTCATACGATAACAGACATACAAAGATTTTAAGACATGATACAGTGAAAATGGTTACATACTATGAAATTATCTTGCAAAACATTCAAATGATACGGAGATAAACTAAATCAGACATAGTTTATCTAATAACTTTATACAGATATCAGTACATGATATAAAGAGAAACATAGAACCCCAAATTATTCCCATAATAATTTGATTAGTTTGATTATTTTCTTAACTAAAATCCATTTAGTTGTAATTGATAAATCATTCCTTATGCTCAACATATTACATAAGGAGTAAAAGAGTTTATAAATTTGCCAGATAAATTTTGAAACATATTAATGTTATAATTCGAAAACAGTTATAGTTTTGCTTGTATTCCCCCCCTGAAAACATTGAAAAACACGGAAAAAGGCGTAGGGGTATGAACTCACCGGACGAGAAATGTGTCGATTTGAACGCTAAGAGTTGATCCGGGGCTTGTAAATACACGAGGTTCCTAATTATAATGTAAAGATACACATTTGTATCTAATTAGGATTTAGTTTATTTATATGTTAGGGACACTTGCTTCAAGTCGCGAAAACACTCCGATACAAGTGTTTGGAGGGACCCGGGTGGCGTTTAGGGACACATATAACTAGGATAATGATTTGGGACATCAAAGGAACACTCCTTAAGGAGTTTACGGCCACAAGGCCCTCTACCCATGAGTTTACGGCCGTAAACTCATGGTGGGGTGAGTTATGGCACAAAATGACTTCTAACACTTAGGGGATAATTTCTAGACTTGGTTTAAGGACTTGGAATGATTTCAAAGCATCAAATAGACCCTCTTATGGGAGTTTACGGCCTAGCATGGCTTCCTGGCCGTAAACTCCTATTTTTCCATGAAAATGGTGTTAAATGGTTCCAAAACAAATCACATGTGATTAATAGAATTATTCCAAGGCCTAACTTAAGTTTGTATGGGACATTTGAGGGTTTTATGGAGTTTACGGACCATGAGACCCCTCTCATGGCCGTAAACTCTTCTATAGGGTGCTATAAGGTGTTTCAAGGTCTAAAACTTGCATAGAAGGGCTTCTAAAATTCATCTAAAGGCTTTAGGGGTGTTTAGTTAGCATTCTAACACCATGAACCATGGAGTTTACGGCCCAAGAACAAGCCTTGGCCGTAAACTCTTAGAAATCCCATAAATAATGTGTTTAAGGCCCTTAAACTATTTTTGGTTGGTCCTATGATTTATTCCAAGGCTTTTGGTGGTGTTGGATGGCTTTCTAACACCTTAGAATTGAATTTATGCCAAGTTTTGAGGAGTTTACGGCCCAAGCACATGCCTTGGCCGTAAACTCACCTAAATCCCCCAAAAATCATGTTTCAAGTGTCCAAATGCTAAAACCAATGTTCTATAATTCATATCTAAGCCATACTAGTGATTTGGAAGGGTTTAAGGGCATGAAAAACCCCATTTACATGAGTTTACGGCCCAAGCTTATGCCTTGGCCGTAAACTCCTTCAAATGACTCAAAATCAAAGTTTTAAATGTTCTAAGTCCATATCTTGAAGTCCCTTAGCCATATCTAAAGTCCAAATGAGTTTAGGAAGGAGTTTAAGGGCTTAAAACCCTTCAAATTGGAGTTTACGACCTAGGCAGCCTCCTGGGCCGTAAACTCACATATGATGTCCTATTTCATGATTAAATGTCGAATTTGGAAGCCAAATATGCTATAGATTAAGGCTAGGAAGGTACCTTAAGGATTTGAGGCCTTAAAATTGAGTTTTGGACCCTTAATCTTTGGATTTAGGAGAGAGGTTAGAGAGAGAGTAGAGAGAGAAGAAAAAAGCTTCAAATGAGAGGTTAAACACTTTTATATAGTTCCTAAAACTTGGACACAGTGGAATTCTACCCGATATCGGCCTTAAACGAAGCTCTAGGTCGCACCCGATTGAGTTTCCGTCACCCGACGAAGGTATTTCTAAAACTTATGAAATAAATGTTTTGGGAAAAATTCATGAGTTCCTAAATGATTTGGACCCTCATTGAATGTTAATAAACATATAATTTTAGTTAACTAAACCCAAAAACGATATCGGGACATTTCGATCTCCGACGAGTTATACGGGTAGAATGGGTTTTCGGCGATGAACAACTTCGGGTTGTTACAACCGGATCGGTGTACAACCCAAGTAAGAATCTTTGGAATACCAAAGATCAAGGAGGGATGAGTTGTCAAGCGTGAGTATGCTCGAATGGATTCTAATTTATCGTATGTTGTATTTCAGTGGTAGATCATGGTGAGGACACATCTGATGCCTGAGAGCAGTGAGACCAGTGATGAGGAGATCCGCCAGATCATCCACGAGGAGGTGGCTGCGGCCATCAGGGCAAAGATACCAGAGATGTTCGGGTCTATTATGACCACGCTGATTGAGACCTTTGATGAGCGTTATGCCGCTCTTTCTGAGGCTGCTGTTGTAGCGGCCACCGCAGCTATTGCTGCCGCGAGGCCACAGGGTGGTGATGCGTTGCTGTTCCGAGAGTTCAGCAACACAAAACCGCCAGAGTTTGATGGGACCCAGGACCCAGTGGCGGCTATGAGATGGATTTATGACATGGAGGGGTGTTTCTTCACTTGCTCAACTCCTGATCATTTGAAGGTTCGGTTCACGCTGAACCAGCTTCGCTTGGGAGCGAAGGACTGGTGGAAGTTTGTGACGGCGCACTTTACGCCTGCTGAGCTTGCGGTAGTGACCTGGGAAAGGTTCACTGCCATGTTCCGAGATGAGTACGTTCCCCAGGTGGAGAGAAAGCGTTTGGCCTAGGAGTTTCTGACCCTCAAGCAGGGTACTGAGTCTGTTACGGCGATTACCAGGATGTTCCATGAGAGGGCGATGTTCTGCCCTGATCACGTGTCCACTGAGCAAGCACGTATGAGCCGATATCTGAGTATTTTGAGGAGAGACATTCGGGAGTTCGCGGAGAACTCCTCGTACCGTACATTTGCTGAGCTTCAGGAAAATGCCCGAAAGAGGGAGATTGAGCTAGAGACTCAGGCCAGGGAGGAGGCGGAGTCTCAGGGGAGGGATTGGCGACCGGCGCAGTCTCAGCCGGCAGCCAAGCGGGCCAAGCCCGCTGATACCAAACCAGGGAGCCAGAAGGGCCGCACTTGTGGAAAGTGCGGCAAGGGTCATGATGGAGTCTGTAGAGCGGGATCTTGCTACAAGTGTGGCAAGGAGGGGCATATGGCCAAGGACTGTCCTAAGGGGTTTGCGGTGTCCGCAATTGCGAGGATCATCTCAGGGAGCACCTCAGGGATCTGCCCCTGCCGCCATCATAGCTACCGAGAGTTGGCCAGTGAAGGTCGAGGCGCTGAGGGCACGAGGGAGAGCTTTTCAGCTGACCGCGGAGCAGGTCCGCGCAACACCCAATGTCGTTGCTGGTATGTATTCTTTCGTGTATTTATTTTGATGTTGAGATATTATGCTTATATTATGTTATGCGTAGGTACTTTTCTTGTGAATTATGTACCTGCGTTGGTGTTATTTAACTCGGGTGCGAGTCGGTATTTTGTATCTTTGGCTTTTAGTCAGCATATCAGTGTTAGTCGTGAGGCGTTGAGTCGGCCTCTAAGAGTTTCCATAGCTGATGAGAGGGTGATATATGCCACGGAGGTTCTCCGAGGGTGCGTAGTCGAGATTTTCAGTGTTGAGTTCCCGATTGATCTGGTTCCTATTGCGATGGGTGATGTCTGTGTCATTGTGGGCATGGACTGGTTGAGCAGATTCGGTGCAGTTATCGACTGGGAGCGACAGCTGGTGACCATACGAGACCCTAGTGGGGGAGTTCTTTCGGTGTACGGCGAGGGTACACGTTCAGGATCGACGTTTTGTTCGGCTGCTAGGGCGAGGCAGTGTCTACAGCAGGGCTGTAAGGGTTTTATGGCGTATGTGATAGATACGCGGGTGGATTCCGAGAGACCGAAATCAGTTGAGGAGGTTCCGGTAGTGTGTGAGTTCCCGGATGTATTTCCCGAGGAGTTGCCGGGTGTGCCTCCTGTGAGGCAAGTGGAGTTCAGTATCGATTTGGTTCCGGGGGACTCGCCTATCGCTAAGGTGCCTTATCGCCTTGCACCTCCGGAGATGCAAGAGTTATCCTCGCAACTTCAGGAGCTGCTGGGGAAGGGGTTTATTCGGCCGAGCAGCTCGCCGTGGGGAGCGCCTATCCTATTCGTCAAGAAGAAGGATGGTTCACACCGGGTGTGCATTGATTACCGGGAGTTGAACAAGCTGACGGTCAAGAACCGTTACCCGTTTCCGAGGATCGACGATTTGTTCGATCAGTTGTAGGGTGCATCTTGGTTCTCCAAGATCAATTTGAGGTCTAGATATCATCAGGTGAGGGTGCGAGATGAGGACGTCTAGAAGACAGCGTTCAGGATGCGTTATGGGTAGTACGAGTTTGTGGTGATGCCTTTTGGGCTCACCAATGCCCCGGCAGTGTTCATGGAACTCATGAACCGAGTGTGCAGGCCGATGCTGGATCGGTCGGTGATTGTATTATCGATGACATTCTGGTATATTCGAGATCTAGAGAGCAACATGAGGAGCATTCGAGAGAGGTTCTCGGAGTTCTGAGATCGGAGAGGCTTTATGCCAAATTCTCCAAGTGTGATTTCTGGTTGCGGGAGGTCCAGTGCTTAGGACATCTCGTTAATCAGAAAGGGATATTGGTCGTCCCGGCCAAGGTTGAGGCGGTGATGAGTTGGGAGGTGCTGAGGTCACCCTCCGAGATCAGGAGTTTCCTAGGGTTGCCAGGGTATTATCGGAGACTTATCAAGGATTTCTCTAAGATCGTAGTGCCACTCACCAGATTGACCCAGAAGGGTGTTGCTTTTTCATGGGGCCCCGAGCAGCAGGCCTCTTTTGAGACACTTCACCAAAGGTTATGCGAAGCCCCGGTGTTAGCCCTCCCGGAAGGGATGGAGGATTTTGTGGTATACTGTGACGCATCGATTTTGGGGTTGGGGGTGGTGCTGATGCAGAGGGGGCATGTGATAGCATATTCATCGAGGCAGCTGAAGCCTCATGAGATGAGATACCACACCCATGATCTAGAGTTGGGGACAATGGTGTTCGCTCTCAAGATTTGGCATCACTACCTGTATGGGGTTCGGTGTTCGATATACACGGACCATAAGAGTTTGAAATATTTGATGGAGCAGCCCAACCTAAACATGCGTCAGAGGAGGTGGTTGGATGTGGTCAAGGATTATGATTGTGAGATCCTGTACCACCCAGGCAAGGCTAATGTTGTAGCCGATGCATTGAGCCGCAGGGCGGAGAGCACCCCGCTGCGGGATATATATTTGAGATTGACCGTGATAGCTCCAGTGTTGGACGCCATTCGTGGGGCACAGGTTGAGGCTGTGCAACCTGAGATGCAGAAGAAAGAACGGGTTATTGGTTTGGTTTCAGAGTTCGTTACCGATGGTCGGGGGCTTATGACATTTCAGGGGCGTATCTGGGTGCCGTTTGTGGGAGGAACGCGTACCATTTTGATGGAAGAGGCTCATCGGTCAAAATTTTCAATCCATCCCGGGGCCACTAAGATGTATTTGGACCTGAGAAAGGAGTATTGGTGGCCCTGTATGAAAAGGGATGTTGCTTGGTTTGTTGAGAGGTGCTTGATCTGCCGTAGGGTTAAGGCCGAGCACCAGAGGCCGCATGATAAGTTGCAGCCATTGGAGGTTCCCGAATGGAAGTGGGAATAGATCACCATGGATTTCATCACCAAATTGCCAAGGACTGCCAGAGGAGTTGATGCAATTCGGGTGATTGTGGACAGGTTGACGAAGAGCGCTCATTTTCTTGCTATCAGTGAGAGTTCTTCAGCAGAGAAATTGGCAGAGGTGTATGTGAGGGAAGTGGTATCTCGGCATGGGGTGCCGATCTCGATTGTTTCAGACTGTGATGTGCGATTCACTTCCAGATTCTGGAAGAAGTTTCATGAGGAGTTGGGTACTAGACTGCATTTTAGTACCGCATATCATCCCCAGACAGACGGTCAGAGTGAGCGGACGATTCAGACGCTTGAGGACATGCTTCGGGCATATGTGTTGGATTTCGGGGGTAGCTGGGATGCATATTTGCCTTTGGCAGAGTTTTCCTACAACAACAACCATCATTCGAGCATTGGTATGCCGCCCTTTGAGCTGTTGTATGGGAGGAGGTGTCGGACCCCCATTTGTTGGGGAGAGGTTGGACAGCAGGTGATGGGCAGTACAGAGATCGTGCTTCAGACGACAGAGCAGATCCAGCAGGTCAGACAGAGGTTGTTGACCGCTCAGAGTCGTCAGAAGAGTTATGCAGACAGACGTCGGTCCGAGCTTTAGTTTCAGGTCGGCGACCTTGTTCTCCTAAAGGTCTCTCCTTGGAAAGGAGTGATTCGATTCAGGAAAAGGGGCAAGTTGGGGCCCCGATATATTGGTCCTTTCCGAGTGATCGCGAGGTTAGGTCGGGTGGCCTATCGTTTGGATTTGCCAGTAGAGTTGGGGCAGATTCACGACACTTTTCATGTGTTGCAGCTAAGGAAGTGTATAGCTGATGAGTCGGCAGTGGTTCTATTAGAGGATATTCAGGTGGATGTGAGCCTGAATTATGCTGAGAGACCAGTGGCCATCAGTGATCGGAAAATCAAGGTTCTGAGGAACAAGGAGGTACCCCTGGTTTTGATTCAGTGGCAGCATCGGAAGGGGTCCGAGATGACTTGGGAACTGGAGCGTGAGATGCGTGAGCAACATCCAGAGTTATTTGCAGAGCGAGACTTCGAGGGCGAAGTCTAGTTCTAGAGGGGGAGAATTGTAATAGCCCGGATTCCCAGGTATTATTCACTTATTTATTTTGATGATTTGTGACGAGACTCAGCGAGTTGGAGCCTAGACTCACCGAGTATGATCGCAGATTTGGACGCGGGTTCGCGTCCGGACTCGGCGAGTCCACACTGTTTAATGAAACCTTAATATCCTGTCCTTGAGCCCTATTTAAAGGACCTTATACCCCTTCATTGCGGCTACCTTCGACCTTGAGAGCACCAGAGCAGCTGAGAGTCCTTGTGAGTGAGATAAGAGGCCATTATTCACCATTTTTGTGTGTATTTGCAAGAAAGGAAGAGGAAGGTCAAGCTAGGAGAGTTGGGGAGCTTAGATCTACTTGTTGGATTAATGTCTAAGTCCATAACTATAATTGGTAAGACTTAACCCGACCCGGCATGGTCCATTTGGGTTGCATACCATCATGCACTTGGATAGACTATAATGAGAGAAATAAGACACTTATGGTTATTAATATATTATAAGTTCTAGTATATTAATAATAAGAATAATAAGATTATTTAATTAGTATTGATCAAGAATTAATCTAGGATTAATTAAGTGATCAAAAGAAGACTAATTAAATATATGGGTTGATTGTGTAAATCATCCATACTTGTATAGTGGGCTAATGCTCCATGGATAATCAAGTTGGGCTAAAACCCATAGGATGGTCCATGGATGCTCCATGGTGTATTTGTACCCATGGATCATGGAAAATGAAAGGCCATGTCAATTAGGGTTTACATGGTGTAACCCTAACTATATAAGCATCTTATTCTTGACCAAAATTGGCGACTAGTATGAAGTAAGAAAGGGCTAGCCGATTTCATGAGTTGTAGAATTCTCTCAAGTTATTCTAAGTGTTTTGGTGATTGTGATTCCATTTGAGGTGTCACACTTGGGGCACTAGGCACTCAAGCTTCATGAAGACTTTCTACACCAAAGAGGTATGTATTCTATCTTGCTATAGTCATTGTTTTGTATGCTAGATTAGGATAATACCTTGGAAGTTCTTATTTGCATGTATAATAGAGAAAACATAGATCCAAGGTATTTAGGGTTGCATGTACACTTAGGAGTGTTAGAATGCTCAAAACCCAACAGTGGTATCAGAGCCTAGGCTTGTTTTCTTGTTATACCTGCAATAGAAGCTGAAAAAACGAATCTGGTGCTGTCTGATCATCAGACTCGGCGAGTCCATCAGAGGACTCGGCGAGTCCATGCCTAAAATGTGATCAATTCGATCCAACTCGCCGAGTTGGTTCATGCACTCGACGAGTTGGACCCCCAGACAGCATATTTTCGAGTTTTTTGGCTAGAAATGGACTATGAACATTACCCTAAGTTGTTTTTGAACTTATAAACTTGTTTTTTTGATGTGGTAATGTTCATGCTAATCCATTTTCAAAGATAATTGTCAATAGATTCATGTTTTGTATTAGTTTAAGGTTTAGACTAATTACATGAAAGAGTTTGATTTGAATTATCTTGTTCTTATGAGTTGCTTAGATTAATAGAAAAGTAAATTGAAATAGTTGTTTTCAATCCATTTTAATCTAAGAGTTGAGTATAAAATGTGTTTGTGTTACTTGTCCTCAAGTTACATGAAGAGTCACATTAAAGACTCATAAAATTCATAAAAGTTGGCAATGGTTACAAAATGAAGAGTCTTGTGTCATTGAATAATTTTTTATGACTCCATAACTTGTCCTCAAGTTATGGAAGTTCAAGAGTCACTTCATTAAAGAAAAATATGTAACCATAATTAAATCCATAAGTTATAAAATAAAGAAAAAGTTAGTTCTTTTATTAGTTTAAAGTCTTCCATAACTTGTCCTCAAGTTATGGAACTTGAAGAGTTTTTGGATTAAAACTACTTTAAACACATAAGTTATGGAATTAATTAGTTTTGAATAGTTTCAAAACTTGCCCTCAAGTTTTGGAATTTGAAAAGTTTTCCTTATGAATACTTTAATTCCAAGTTAGCCCTTAGAATTTTAAAAGTTAAAATTCAACCCTTATACTTTATAATATTATAAGTTAATAATATATATATATATATATATATATATATATATATATATATATATATATATATATATGTATGTATAAGAGTAAAGTCAGTCTTACCGCTAGTACGCCTCATTCACGAAGCCGGTCTATAAGGTGGGTATAAGGTTGTTGCCTATAAAATAGCAACTTAATGGGTGTCCACTCTCACCCACCACTTGCTTGACTGGTGGAGGGTCGTTAGCCGAACGGGTTTGACAGTACTATAATTCTCCCGTCATTAAAAGTATTAATGATAAATACTAAGTAACTAAACTCTTAATAATACCCAATCTTAGTCACTTAGGAAAAATGTGAATAAGGTGCTAATCCATGAAATTACACTTTGCACTTTGTTTAAGTCGGTTAGTGGAGCGTGTGTGGTTAACCGGCACACTAACGCGTATTTAACAAGGTAGGCAAAGGGTAACTTAATGTTTATCATAGTATCGATGGACCGTGTGTGGTTAACCGGCACATCGATTGAGGGGTAATTTATTAAGGATACCAAGTGATTTGCATGGTTACTTCACACCTTGTTTTGTGATCCTCGGCATCCCAGTCACAAAACCTAAAGGGCACACTCGAGATTGAAACATGCCTTTGAAAAGTTCAATGAATCTCAAAGATCTAGGAGTTTCAAAACCAATTAAAACCTAATAATACATTTCGTTTATCTTGGTGGAAATTGGTGAATCGTCATTCACCTACCTTCAAATATTTTATAGCTTGGATTACGGCATACCTCTTCTAAGTTATAAAATAGTTTGTTGGGTCCTAGCCTTAATATTTCATATTGGGTGTCATATTAAGGACTTTAAATCAACTATCTTGAATATCTCCCAAAAGATGTCTGGTTTAGACACCTATGATCTTCCCAAATCTCTTGAAACAAGCTTTCCTAATGAAGATGATGTCCCATGGATATCATACTTCTTTCTCCTCTTCCAACTAATCTCCCTAACCGACAAGTTCTTGAAAAGTATAAGGTCACTCAAGCCCTATTGGCAAGGCAAGGTCTAGGTGTGAACACATCTTGGAGATGTAGTCACATATTGACAAGCCGGGAGAGTTGGGTGTCAAAGTCTTGAGAAAGTTGGTGGTTCAATCACTTTCTAAGTCACATAGTGAGTTCCTTTGGGACACCTATGAAACAGACTATGACAAGACCCTTAATGATCTTATCTATTTGCTAAGATCAACTTCCTGAAACTTGATGGACATTGACAATAGTGACACAGGAAATCCAGAAAAGCATTCTCTTCCCAATGGAAAGGGATCGGCCATAGTCAACTCGGTTGACCAAATGGTAAAGAGAAAAGCTAAGTCTGTGATAGTCTCGTGTACCATTATCAAAGGGTCCATATGTTTATATTGCCAAAGGAAGGGGCATTGGTTGCGAAACTGCCAAATTTACCTAAGGATGTTAAAGTCAATAAGTGTGACACTACTTCAGGTAAATTCCACTATCTAACTCTGTTAAGTTTCTATTCTGAGATTCTTGATACATGATGTGACTGGGTCACATGGTGATGTTTTAAGAATCAAAGAAAAGTGAAGAAACTTAAAGAAGGAATATGCTGAATCTGATCGCATAGATGGGTTTCTATCGCATAGTTTGAAGATCGGATTCTTGAGCTACTTCTTAGGAGTTATGAGATATTGCTTAGGAATAGATAACAACAAGTTTTCATTTGGATTGTAAGGACAAGTTATTCCGCAAAGTTTTTAAAATAAAAGGAAAATTTTTGATTTTATTTATTTTAAAATATCCTTACAATGGCATCTGTGGAAATTTTTGTTGCTTATAAGATTCCATTAATAGCAAGAGTGGAAGTATGAAATTGATTCTTTCATTTGTGGTAATGTCTAAATTTACCAAATAAGGAAAGATTCTCATCACCCAAGTTTCAATTGGACCGGAACTTGGAATCATGCAAGTTGTATAGCATGATGAATGAGAATCTTCAAGTATTGGAAAATTAAGACTAATTACTTGTTCACATGGATGTGTGAGTCAAGTGAAGGACTAAGGGATCGAGTACAGATTCTTGTGCACTGATTAAGTCCACCACAAAAGATTGATAAAACTATTCGTCATAGTTTACTAAAGCTCAGTAAATATGATTATACTTACAAGCTTAAGTGTAACTCTGAGACATTGGAAAATGTTCCAATGTATGGCAGAGCGAATAAGAAGAATCAAATTAGGCAGAAAAGATAAAAGTTTCTCAAATCTGAAAAAATGGGAGAGTAATTTAGTATCAGTTTTTGTGATCATCTTAATGATTAAGAAACCATAGCACAATTAGTTCTCTAAGGAAATCTTAGTGCATTCTTATGACTAAGAAGAGGAACTTGAATTGTTAAAGTGGTTAAATCAAGATGATGAGTCATACTTCGTTCCAATACAAGTCTTAGAGTCATACTCCAAGATTGTAACTTGAGTGACATGTCTTAAAGAAGGTTTAAAACACTTGTCAAATGTAAGAGTAAAAGTTTTCTACTCTTGTACATTTGAAATTGGTAAGTTGTGATGTTTTGCATAAAACAAAGATCAACTTAGGCCAAATGTGTGAAGTGTTTGTCTTGATTAGAATCCACACTATCTCTTGGATATTTGACAAGGGAGTCTTATAGGTCAAGAGGACAGTGGGAGTCTTAAAGGTCTTGAAAGTCTCAAGAACTAATCAAGAATAGAACCTGAAGTTCTTCACTAGCACACGACTTGAGGTTTATAACCTATCATGTTGACATATTCTGTGCCCATTCCAGTTAAAGTTGGCTTTGCATATGAGTTCTTAGAGTTCTCAATTGGTTGCACAACAACTTTGAAGCAATGGCAGGCCCTTGAGCTGCCAGGTGGCAAGAAATTAAGATTGAGTTCAATCCATATGGTTTGGGATATTTCATTATCTGTGTCTTGTGATTATGGTTTTGACAAATTCACATGGATAAGAACACATACACCATTAAAAATCTAAGTGTCATAAGGTTTCTCTCCGATTCATGAAAATGATGGTGAGGAAACACTTTCACTAAGTAGATTTTAGCTAGATAGCAATTGTGATATTTGCATTCTCAAAGTCGTTAGTGGAGCGTGTGTGGTTTACCGGCACACTAACCTGGACTTGTGAGAAATGGCAAAAAGGTCTAACCATTATGATTACGGCATACCTCTTCATAATTATTTAGACACACAAGTGTGCTATCTAAGGGAAGGTGTATGATTTTGATAATGTTTTATCAAAACAATCTAGCATCAGAAATCTGAACTTTGGTAAGAAAGTCAATGAAGTATTGATTTCTAGAAGTCCAGGTGATTTCTGAGAACATGTCAAAGCTAGTGGGAGCATAAGTGTTATGCTAATAATCATCATGTTAGTGGGAGCATGATAATTATGATAAATATTGCAAGTTAGCAATGTTAATTATAGAAAACAAAAGGTTTCAATTGGGAAAAGTTGTTTTGCTATAATTAAGGGAGAGGAAATTATACTTCATCTCAAATCTATAAGCTTAGATCGTGAGGTTTTAATCATTTAGCCAAGGATATATATATGAATTTCATGTTGGAATGGCTCAACATAAGGAAATTCTGTATATGGGTCCATTATTTGCGTTCTAAAATTCGGTTATGATTACGGCATCCCTTTTCATAATCTAAATTATGAGAACTTGGCAAATTGAAATGGACATATTATAGCAAAAGACTGAGACTGGTTTAGTCTTTATGTGAGACATCATGAATCGTGTCCCATATGCTTCGGATATAGGATCGATTAAATGTGCTATAATCATCCCTTCTAAAATTTTCCAAATGCCTGGGGCATTAAGAAGGGAAAAGATTTAGAACTGGATATGACTAAAAGGATTAAACAATTGTCGTGGACAATCTAAGGTTTACCAAAGATTGGTTGCTCAAGGACAGTTGGAAGTATAGTGATAATTCTGGAAGGACCATATTGACATAGTCTGTAAGGAGGCAACTCTTGGTCAGAAGTGATAGTCAGAAATGGAATCTGGAAATGTTTCAAAGTTAGAAATTTCAATCCGTGTAAGATTAAGGAAACTTAATGCAAGAAGGATATTTCCAAGGAGTTGATCTCCTTTGGAATACTCTGTAATGATTGTTACCAAGTCTTTGTGAGTTTGTGCATAATCGTTACAAGAGTATCAATGCATATAAGTTTAGAATCTAACAGATTTCAGTAAATGGCATGAATTTGGAATTCTTGCATTTGCAGTAAGGATTTGGGAGTGTGAAAAGAGAATCATTGAAGTTATGCTCAATTGATCTAGTTCACAAAGTAAAGATCATAGACAAACATAGTATGCATACTTGGTGTGTGGCATGACTAGTGTTTAAGAAAAACATAGTGTACATGCTTGGAGCATGGGACAACTATTGTTTTAAATTCAAGAATAAAGTTGATAGCTGAAACAGTGAATAATGTGTAATCATATGGTGATAAATAAAAGGTGTTTTATTTATGTTCAAAGGGTTATTACCATATTGGATTCAATTATTATTGTGTCTCATTTTGCATGTTTTGACTTCCCGAATAAACTGGGTTATTCTTCCAGAATGACTAAGTTATTTAAACCATCCACAGTCGGTCATATGTTGGAAGTAGATATGAATTAAGACTGTCATGATGGGTTGTAGAGGTCTAAGGTGTTGGACAAGGCTACAACAATCATGAGTGCTCATAAGTTCTGAGTATTGGATTCAACCCGCGCTCATTGGAATCACTTCATGGATTTTATCATGAGTGATCATGAGACGATAATATCTTATATTCTTCAAACCTAGAGATATGAGTTGTTACTATGAGTTGATAGTACATTGATTGCACGTAAACGCATACGGTAACTCGGTGTTATAAAACGTGCCTTTGTGTATGATTCAACAAGTAGTAGAACAAGCCATATGAGTCAAAGTTTATCCGTTCCTTTTACCTTCGAGATAAAAGCGATATCTGTGGGCCCCTCGATGATTTGATGATGACAAATGGAAGTGCTCGGCTGGGCCAGGACTGATTTGATTTGTTCAATTAGACAGTCGTCATAAATCGAAAATCGGGAAACAACAAATGGACAAAGAGAATGATTATAATCCATGTCTCAGTCCATATGATATCTAGAATGGAGGAATATATGATCTCTTCTCTAATGGACAAGTCATTGACAAAGGTCAGAGTTCATCTACAAGGTCAGAGTTCGACAGAAGCTTTTGAGAGCTACGATTGCCAGTTGGTTTCTGAAGTCATACGCAATAATAGTTTTAGACTTATCCAAGTGGGAGACTATTGGATTAATGTCTAAGTCCATAACTATAATTGGTAAGACTTGTCCCGACCCGGCATGGTCCATTTGGGTTGCATACCATCATGCACTTGGATAGACTATAATGAGAGAAATAAGACACTTATGGTTATTAATATATTATAAGTTCTAGTATATTAATAATAAGAATAATAAGATTATTTAATTAGTATTGATCAAGAATTAATCTAGGATTAATTAAGTGATCAAAAGAAGACTAATTAAATATATGGGTTGATTGTGTAAATCATCCATACTTGTATAGTGGGCTAATGCTCCATGGATAATCAAGTTGGGCTAAAACCCATAGGATGGTCCATGGATGCTCCATGGTGTATTTGTACCCATGGATCATGGAAAATGAAAGGCCATGTCAATTAGGGTTTACATGGTGTAACCCTAACTATATAAGCATCTTATTCTTGACCAAAATCGGCGACTAGTATGAAGTAAGAAAGGGCTAGCCGATTTCATGAGTTGTAGAATTCTCTCAAGTTATTCTAAGTGTTTTGGTGATTGTGATTCCATTTGAGGTGTCACACTTGGGGCACTAGGCACTCAAGCTTCATGAAGACTTTCTACACCAAAGAGGTATGTATTCTATTTTGCTATAGTCATTGTTTTGTATGCTAGATTAGGATAATACCTTGGAAGTTCTTATTTGCATGTATAATAGAGAAAACATAGATCCAAGGTATTTAGGGTTGCATGTACACTTAGGAGTGTTAGAATGCTCAAAACCCAACACTACTCCCATTTCGGGAGAGGAAGCTATTTGAGGTAACATTCAGAGCTTATTCTTGTGTCTTTCTTGATATGGTCAAATCTAGGGTTTCTTCATGCCTTGTTTGCCTTGTAATTGAAGTGTGAGAGGTCCCATGGGGAAATGGTACCTAGATCTGGACCCTAGTAGGCCCGGAGAGTCCCAAATGCCTTGCTTTATGCCTTTCCTTTTCAGTTGGAGACTTAGGTTACCATTTTAGATGTCATTTCATCAAAAGAAGCCTTGTAGGCGTTGCATGGTAGCCAAGATTGTGACTTTACGTGATGAAAGTGCTTGGGAGGGCTAGATCTATGAGTTGTTGGAGCGGATCTAACCTCAGAAGTGAGATTGAGTTGATGCATGGCATGGACTCTCTAAGTTTGAAGAACAGACTCGGCGCGTAGCATGAAGATTGTCCTTAACCACTTAGCGAGTGGTCTTGCCGAGTTAAGAGGTTGACTCAGTGAGTCAGGGAGAGCTAGAGAGGGTTGACAGATGGACCGAGTCAAGCTGGAACTCGCCGAGTTGTTCTTGAGACTCGGCGAGTTGAGTCGTGGTGGTCCCACGATTCATGCCAGGTGGAACTCGTCGAGTCAGGGAAGTACTCGACATGTCAAAAGTGGATCCTAGGGAGTCTGTGAACACGTATAGATTCGCCGAGTCGCTTTAGTGCACTCGTCGAGTCCAGTCAAAGTTGACCATTGACCGTTGACCTGAGTTGACAGTGTTGACTTTATAGGGGTAGTCAACCTTAGTTGAGAAAGTGTTAATCAGGGATATATTGTGTTATAGGAGGATTATAGCTCAGAGGATCGAGCGCGAGTGATTTCCGGGATTTGCGAGTTATCGAGACACGCGAGGTGAGTCTTCTCACTATACTTTACCTTGAGTAGGTAATCAGAGTTATGTCACAGTGTATTTGTATGCTATATGTATGTTATGTGTTATACTGCATTATTTCTATGTGATTTATGCTGTGAATGTTTATAGAGCTGGAACCGGAAGGTTCCCAGAGTTAGAACCTTTGGCTTCACAGAGTAGGGTCTACGGACCCACAGAGTTATAGCCTCGAGTGGCTAATATGTGTTATGTGCGGTATTTTGGGGAACTCACTAAGCTTTGTGCTTACAGTGTTTGTGTTGTTTGTTTCAGGTACTAGTGATGACCGTGGGAAGGCGTCGGCTTGATTTGTACACACACATGGGATTTTCATGATATGTGATTTTGGGATTTTTGTATGATATGGATTAGAGTTCTAAACTTTGATGTTTTATGAAAATTAAATGAAAATGTTTTTATATTATGCGAAAAATTATTTTGAAATTCACGATGTTACACCATTTCATGATTAGATGCTACAAACATTAATTAGATACACATATGTGTCAATATATGCTAAATAGGATCCGTGTGTGCTCAAGCCTTCACTTGACACGTAGCATCCTTATCGATCTTACATTCGAGTTACTCACTACAGGTGAGTTCATACCCCTTAACTTATCTTTTAAATGATTTTAAATGCTTTTAAGGGGGGGGGGATACCAGTAGAAAACATATTAGTTATATAATCAATCACATGTGATTTATAATTGTATTTCAAACAAAGGATTTCATATACTTCAAACTGTGTTTCAAACAAAGGATTTGTTATACTTTAAATTGTATTATCACACAAACTGTTTTTAAATCGTTTTATAAACTGACATCAAGTCATTAATATTTATTGTTAAACTCTTCAAATGTATTAACAAACCTTCTTTTAAACTTATATATTGTCAAAAGCATGTCTATATATGTATAGTTATATAAGTAATGTTTAAAGGACTTAGGACTGATATCTCGCTTTATTTCCTTTTCCTTGTTTGGATGTGGCCTTAGGGTATCGGTTATTTGTCCGAATGTCGTCTAAATATTATTTATATATTATGTATACATATGTAGATACAAAAGTACTAACAATCAGTTCAGTACCATTCGGCAGCAAAGGTATACAATCATTCATTCAACTACAGAAATCACTAGTAATCTATAATAGGTATAGTTTAGGAGAGCACTATCACTATAATAGAGAATACTATAACAGAGAATACTAGACAGACAATACTTTAACAGAAATTACTAGACAGAGAATACTATACATAGAATACTATTACTATATCAAGTATACTATAACAAGATTCAAGATAACATAATGTGAGATACTACTTCATGACACAGCAACCATTTTGTTGTGTCACATTTTGTAACTAGAATCTCCTAGAGGGAGAGCATGAGTTTGCGTATAGATCTATACCGGATTGACTATCCTACACCTTGTTGTTCGCTACAGTGGGACTTGCAAGTCTACGGGTGCCAAATGTCATATCTTCCGAAGTCTCTCATCGTCGTGTTATAGTCGGTTTATGTCATACCCCGCTAAAGTGGAAACACAAAGTGTGGCAGTATAAATGGTTTCATAGCAAAAGTTAAAAGACAACACCAACCACAGTATTAAAAATCATTACAAATTTACAATGGGTTTGAACAAATTTTAAATGAAATTACAATGTAAATTGAAATACAACACATGCGAATGCTCCTAATAGTGAAGTGTCTCTAAGTGCCACTTACTCGATGATTCCTGAAAAAGCATGTAAAATGAGCCTCAACTATAAAAATAGTTGGTGAGTACTCACAGATAAAATAATAATAATAATAATAATAATAATAATAATAATAATAATAATAATAATAATAATAATAATAATATTGGTTTCATGAATCGAAATCAAAGTTTTGATAAAAGTTTCCATAAATAGAAATATATTGCAAAAATGAGTATTAAGTTTGCATAAACAAAGTTCATTGTTGTAATGAGAAACAAAGTTCATTGCTATAATTAATAAACAAATTTATTGCCATAATAAATAACAAGGTTGTATGTGTATGAGCAAACAATGAGTCCCAACCAAGCCTATGACTGATGCCTTATCAAGATATATGCTTATCGTTCCATAGATTATATGGTATCATGCACTCCAACAATCGGGCGAGTGAGGAATTGTCCGTTCCTAATAGCGCTATCCATAATGACCATTTTCTCAAAGAGTTAATGGTTGGAGAAAAGTGTAAGGGAAGGGACTTAAGACGATAAGTTCTCATGTTTCGTGTTGCATAGACATACATAAAGAGATATAGCAAAATATAGCAATCAAGTTTGATACAAATCAATTTAAATACAACGAACAATAAATAGTTTTTTGGACATGCTTTTCCACCCCAAAACATAAAAACCGAAAATAGGGGGAGTGCGTGAATACTCACAATATGCATTGAGATGATGCAAATGGTGCCTTCAACTACGATCCAATTGTACCACTATCGATTCCTACACGATGTTACACACTAATGAGTCTCTAATAGAAAGCTAGCATTAGTATATTTGCTACTACAATAGAATTATGCAAATATAGTGTCAAAATTAAATATTGATAAGTTACAAACATTTTTCTGAAATAGTGAAGTTTTATAACTTATGTGATTAAGACAATTTTGGATATTAATTTTCCAGAATTTTTGTAGTAACAATTGAGGGTATTTCAACACATTTAAAAGTGTTTTAAGCTCCTAAAAAGCAAAAATATTATCAAACAGTTTCAAAAAATTCTCTGTCACAACCCAAAACCAAGAACAGCGGAAACGCTCAGGGCTGGAGGACGTCATGTGAAGTATCATAACAGTGTAAAGTAGTAACCAAGTAAAAACATCATCCATTGCATTAAAAGTAAAGTTTTAATACATGTAATAAGACACCAAAATATGTAATCAAAATAAAAGAAGAGTCTTGTACGTGCTCTGTCTTCTCAAAACCTGGTCATCGTACCTATCTACTGGTGACCTGAGAATACAAGTTATTTTGAAAACGAGTATCAGCATAAAGCTGGTGAATTCATAAGTATTTAAGTGTCATTACCCTGTTTTGGAAAGTTGTTATGAATGCCATGTAAATCTTTAAATGAAACATTTGATATGAGTATGAAAACTCTTGAAAATCCCATATTTTCTATTAGTATAAGAGTAGCCTTCTACCAAGACCCGAATGTTTTGGAAGTAGTCTTCTACCAAGACTTGTATGTTTTACTGTAACAAAGATGGTTTTTCCCGCGAGGACTACTATTTAACAATATATAGTCTACCTCGTCGTTTATGTGAATGTATCACAAAGTAAAAGTAATAGGGAAAATATCGCCATAAAAGTATTATCCTTTTGCATTAGGATAAACACGACATCGCGACTGCCGAAACGTATTGCCTTGAATATCCGTAGATGTTCATTTTCCTTTGTAGCAAACAACAGGTTTGAGGAATGGTTAGTCCCATAAAGGTACCCCTAGTATAAGTATTAACCGTAGGCATCTGTAGATGTTCATTACCTCTGTTGCTAACTGGTGGGTGTCAGAATGGTTAGTCCTGTATTCTATCCTTTTGTACTAGGATAGACAGAACTAAACTACATGTATGATATGTAATAGTATCTAGGTACAAGTATCCATGTAAGTGTATCCATGTAAGTGTGTCTCTTTATATAGCATTTAGTATAGACTCATGAATGAACTGACTCTGGCATAATTCCTTGTAATAGGAATAATGTTTTGTATCTCCTAACTATCCCTATAATAGTTTACTGGAAGGTAATTGATGTCCAAGAAGGTTTATACACCCTTGCTACACAAGAGTGTGGGAAAACTGAATGAAGGATGAAAACTATCATATCAATGCATATATATAAGAACATAAGTATATAGGCATAGTTTTAAATCAAGAAGATGAAAATGGTATTGTTAGACATTTAAGAGTTTTGAACAATAAATAACAATGACTTGATGTCATTTTTAATAAACATTTCAAAAGTAATACATTTGATAACAAAGTCTTTTTATGATAGCAAACCATTTCATGCATCACATTTTGAAGTATGTGAAATCAGCTGAATGAAAACACAGTTATATATCACATGTGATTGATTCATTAACATGCTATTTTCTACTTGTATCCCCCCCCCCATTAAAGAATTTAAAATCATTTAAAACATTGATTAAGGGGTACGAACTCACCTGTAGATGGTGGTTTGGATGAACTAAATGATGTAGGATAGCTAGGTGACAAATGAAGACGTGTTCACACCAAATGATCCTAGTTAACATATAATCACACATATGTATCCAATTAGACTTTAAACCACTAATTGAGAAAGTTAAGACATGCAAAGGCATGTAAAACACTTTATATAAGTGCTACAAGTCATAAGGATTGCATCTAAGTGCTAAAGGATCTTGCTATTGTGTTTGGGGTCCAAGGGTAAACTCCTTTGGAGTTTACGGTTTTCATGACCATTACCTAATGAGTTTACGGTCATAAACTCAAGGGTTTATGGTCGTAAACTCCTCACTTTTTGACCATAAGTTGTTTTCAGGTTTTACAAGTCCTTTGAAGCGTTTCTACTTGATGGTTAGGCCTTTGGAATAGATTAGGGCATCATTACACTCCATTGAGGAGTTTACGGCCCCAAGGCCATTTACTTTTGGGTTTACTACCGTAAAACCATATGGAAAGTGGTATTTTCATGTTTTCAAGTCCTAAGCACTTCAAGGTAATAGTCTAGGTTAGATTCTAGGCATAAGGAAGAAATAAGGGCCACTTATACTCACTTTGGGGTGTTTATGGTTTTGGGAGCTTCCCAAACCGTAAACACATATAAATGAGAGATTTATGTGCTTTTCATATGGTAAACACATCAAGAAGGATCTAGACAGGTCCTTAAGGCATTGTGAAGGACTAAGGCACCCTAAGTCACCCTTTGGCACCTTACTTGGTGTTTACGCTTTTGGGAGCTTCCCAAAACCGTCAACACCTTGTTCTTGGTGTTCTTGGGACATTTCCTTGATGTAAAGATGTATAACAAGCTTAATAAGACTCTAGGATAGAGGTACTTACTATATGGAAGCTTGAAATGAGCTAAAAGTCCAAGAACACTAATGTGTGTTCTTGGTGTTCTTGGTGTTCTTGGTGTTTTGGAAATCTAATCAAAACATGAAATTTGATGGATTAAAAGATGTATAATCACTAGTTGTTATGATCTAACAACAAATCAAGCCAAGAAGTACTTAAGTTTTCAGGAAATCGGGTGAAAGACGGAATGGTAGTTGAGAGTGTTTGGAGTTTACTCTTGAGATTGCAAGTAAGAAATGAGGTATTTTGGGGAGTAAACTCATGCTTAAGGCATGAGTTTACGGTTTTTGGAGGGATTTACGGCCGAAACATAAAAGTTTGGTCGTGAATCTCTTAACTACGTGGTACTTGCGGTTTGGGAATTTCAAGACTCAAGACGGCATTTTCTTTCACCCGTTCGTTTAAATATTAATTATTTAAATAATCAAACGAACTTTAAATTTTCTAAAAACAAATAAAAGTGAACTTGACTTATAATTTGAAATGATTGACTTTAGGGTTTTACTGAATGAAGATTTCAGGTTGTCACATTCTCAAACTTTGCATTTTGATTATAAACACAGTAGAGGTCTTCCATAAATTTTCCTTTGAATGTTTTATATGATTAACTATTTTTCCAAAATGTTAAGCCTTCATAACAATATTAATTCGTGAAAAATAGAATCCAAAAGATATAAATTCCCTAACTTTTTATGATACTTTTATTAGACATAATTAAGATGGGAAAAATATAAAAATGGATTTCGAAATAGTTTAACCCAATTTCATGATTTTTGTGCATTTATTCTAATAAAAATCGAAATAAATAGACAAAAGTTTCCAAAATTGCCCAAACATTTTTTTATTACTTTTATTAAGCATTCTTAAGCTTGGAAAATATACAAATGGATTTATAAACTCTTTAACCCGATTTTATGATTTTCGTTCATTTATTCAAATAAAAGTTGAAATAAATAGAAAACGGTTTCCAAAATTGCCCAAACTTTTTATAACACTGTTATTATACATTTAGAAACTTTGAAAATTTGAAAAGATATTTTTCAATTAGTCTTTCTATTTTTATTTGTTTATCCTCTTAAACAATCATTAATTGGAGAATAATTATTAAACAGTTAAAGTAAATTACCAAATTTTTTGTAAACTTTATTTATAGTGTAAATAATTTGGGAAAAATCCCAATCGTGATTTCTATATAGTGTAATCTGATTTTGTGGATTTAAATGTATTTAATCTTAGAAAATAGGAGAAAAATAGTATACTGAATATAAAAATTGTCAAAATTTTTATTTACTGTTCTAATCTATTTTAAGGTCTTCGGGTAAATTTCCATGAATTTTGGATGAGTAGAAATATTTTTCCCATTATTAGTCCATTATAGATACAAAAATCGGTGAAAATAGGTTAAGAGCTACGAAAATTATTATATAGACTTTTGAAATTCCATAAAGTGGTTTTATGATTTATTTGGATTAAAAAAAAAAGGAAATTCAAAGCCACAACAAATAGTAACAAAAATCGATGAAACTCACTGATATGTTATCATTCATTTTAGGAGTCATCCAAGCATTTACCTATGATTTATAGACCTCAGAAAATATTTTATATAAATTTTTGCCCTATGTTCTTGGAATAATTATAATAATTCGAGAAAAATGAATTATTTTGTGAAAATTTGTAGAAAATCTCATTCTGTTGGTGGAATACAGGGAAAAATCGGATTTGATCAGAGAACTTGTTTTAGATATTTATTTGGAAATAAATCCTTTATAAACCCATTTGAAAGCTTTTTAACAACATACTTTGATGATCAAGCCTCTAAGCTTGAAGATCATCACATGCATATTGGTTTTTGGGTTAAATACTACCTCCAACATCATAAAAATCGTGGTTATGAACATATGATTCATAATCCACCCATAGAATGGTGTAGAAGAAGAAGAAGAAAGTGCAAGAAAACATAAAGTTATGAAGGAAAAAGTGAAGGGAGAATGAAGGCTTTGTGATTACCTCAAGAACAACACTTGATGATGAAAGTTTTGAGTGTTATGAGGTTATATTTTCTGGAAAATTTCATGGTTTAGAGGGTGGAGAAGGGAGAGAATGAAGTTGGTAATTGAGAGTGTGAGATAGTGAATTGTGAAAGAGAAGGAAGAGTGTAAGAGTTGTTTACATGATTTCTACTTTGGAAAGAGATATAGTGGGAGTGAGAGAATGAATTTTAGGGGATGAAATAGGGTTTACCTCTCTTCAATTTTTATAAAGTTCATATATTTTATAAAATTATAAAATTTTTATAAAATATTCACCTTAACCTATATATCATTCATAAAACCTTGATTTTTGCCTTATAAATTAAGGGTAATTGGTAATGACCTAAAATTTATTTCCTTGGTTATATTTTTCTAATTTTAATTATTTTTACTTGATATTTTAAGGTTCATGATTATTTTAAATGAATTTTAGAGGTCAAATTTTATAAATTTAGGTTTTTAGGGCATTTAGGGTTTTTGAGAGTTTGTAAATCTTTGGATATCAAAATAAATAGAATATTTGAGACATAAAATTATCTTATGGTATTATAACTCTTTTATAGTTATAAATAATGTTTGTAACTTATTTAATCGGTTTATTGGCATTCTATGTAGTGATTTTGAGATTCAAGCGAAATTGAGGAATCAAGTATACTAGCCCTAGTTTTCAACTTTAACTTAAGCTCCTACGAGACTCGGGCCTAATTTATACCACTAGGTCAAGTGCATGATGTGTGTATATGATTCATGAAAAGGTGTTCGAGTCAAAGAGTGACTCGAATATGGATAGTCACTATAGTTAAGTAGTTGTAGAATTCACATATCAATGTGAAATCTAAGTACACTGTCCATCGTTTCTAATTGTTTCCAATTTTATAGTAGGTTATAACTTAGTTTATAGTTACTAAGTCTAGTTTGTTCCGTGCCTACACGTACAACTAAGTTTATCAAATTTAGATCCGACTCGAATTTTGAGGGTTGTCACAGTTTAGTATGGTAACAACCTCATCACATTTTACCTTATATAAGCCTTTTTGGTTTAAGGTAGTTATCACTACAGTGTTTATTACATATAATACTATACTTCACACACACACAGTTTCCCATTGCATTCACATTGTGATCTTATCACATAAAGGGTAATGTAAAACTATATTTTGGTAATGATAGTCATATTTGGGAAAACACTCACTTTTACAAAGAAACAAACATACGAAACAGTCGGGTCTTGGTAGAAGAATACTTTTTATACTAGTAGAAAATATAGGATTTTCTAGGAGTTTTCAAACATATACAAACATTTACAATGAACATTTACAAACACTTTCAGTAAACTTATACAAACATTGACACTAAATACTTATGAACTCACCAACTTAAATGATGATCTACGCTTTCAAAATAACTTGTATTCTCTGGTAATCAGTAGACAGGTAAGTCGACCAAATTTTGAAAAGACGGAGCATGTTCAAGACTCGTCTTTTATTTTGATTATTCATTTTGGTGTCTTTCTACTTTCAAAGAACACACTTGTATTAAATTATACTATTAATGCAATGGATGATGTTGTTGCTTGTTTACTACTTTGCATTGTTATGATACTGTACATGACGTCCTCCGCCCCCGAACGTTTCCGCCGTTCCGGTTTTGGGGTGTGACAGACTGGTATCAGAGCATTGTTTATAGTGAATCGAGTATATCAACCCATAAAATATATACAAACTATAAACATGTCGGGATTAAGATACTCTGACCAAGAGTTTATACTTTTTAAGTTATGAAATACTTAACTAAAAGTATACATAATTACATACCTACATACTTACTATTAAACAGTGTCATACTAGAACATAACAAAAGTAATTAGATGTTGGATACTACAATCAAACCTGGGCAGTTATGTAATCATATATCGGATCAATATAGCTTGATCAACTTGATTCGTTTGAGATATGGTGAACGTGTGTTTGGGAGTGATAGTGGTGTTGCGACATGCCTAAAACTTACCAAACTATAGATATACATCCTCATATACAGAAGAACATGAGAACAAAACATAAAGTAAAATACTATAGGAGTATTTTAGGCATTATTCATCCAAAGAACAAGAGTTCATGAAAACCAAAGACTTTTTCTGATAAGTTCTATGAGTACTAAGTGCAAACATTACGGTTATATATAATTAGGATTCATAGACTAAGAATATGTGGTCTAAGCTTTATTTCCTTTTCCTTGTTTGGATGTGGACTTAGAGTAGGATCATTTATTCGAAGGACTATACGACTCAAGTAGTATATAATTGGTATGCACTATGTTCTCATAGAAGGAACGAGTAAGAGTCATAATAGGATAAGTAGTAAGTTTCTCTTATAGAAACTTTTTATTTATTTATCGCTTTATTTTCGAATTGTTACATAAATTCCTTACCTTTATTTCTCGTCTAGATAAATGGCTGGATTTCATTTCCCTGGCGATCCATACATCTCAAACCAAGGCAATGTTGGATGGCTAGAGGCAGAGCTGGAAGAGGATCATCCAATCCCTTTGGATGATGACCTCGAAAAAGACTTCTCCGAAGGTTCTGACTCCGAACCTGAAGTCAACAACCTACCTCAATGTGATCAACTCCCAAACCACAACCACCGACCAGCATTTCAAGGTCCCACACCCTTGTGGGCGACAAACTTGAACCGATGGAGTCACGAACAGGGTCAACCTTTACCCTTCAATGGAGACCAAAGTTTTTACAATCTAAATGAGGGAGGCTCAGCTGACCGAGTCCTGCCCTCTATGGTCCGCAGGATTGCTCGAAATGATGAGCACGGTCGGGCAGCCATCGACCGAGTTAGGGAAGTTGATGCCAATTCGGGCATTAACAAAGTCCACATTCGCCATCTCGAAGAGGCTATGGAAGGGACTAGGAGAGCCAATAGGGCTCTGCAGCAGCAGCTAGCTGCATCCCGAGCAGAAGTCATAGAACTTTGAGTGCGTCAAAGGGCACATGAGCGACGTATTCAAGTCGTAGTGCATCAACTGGCAGAACTAAGGGTTCGCCCGAGGAGTACCCGCCGCCGGTAGAAGATGTTGGGCTCGTCTTTTCTTTTGGGTTAAGGAATAGCTTTCTTATCTATGCTCTATGAAGCACTTTTCTTGTAAAATATTCTTGTCTTTCAAGTGCTATAACTAGACTTCGTTTCTGTCAAAAATTTTCTACTTCTAATATGATGTAAGACCTACTCTTAGGTCAATTTTTCACAATCTTATTACATCCTTAATATCAATGATATTGGCAGTCAACTAATCTTCTGTGGAAATCTTTGTTTAAATACTTTCATTCTTCTAATTCTAGAACTCTATGGAACTTATACTCTCATTTAGTTGTTGAACTATGGCGATTTAGTTCATGAGACTCATTCATTAACTTCACTATTAAATTCTTATTATTGTTCTCATCTTTTAAACTTATAGTTGAAAGATGCCTCCTCTCAAGTCAACAAGGCGTAATCCTCCGAGTATTCCAACTCAAACACCACCTCCTCCAAAATTCAATGCGGCAGGTTTTAATGTTACGGTGGTTGCGGCTGTTACGACAGCCATGGCTCAACACACTAGCAACCAAGGTACTAGTTGAGGTGGAACAGTCGTTCATTCCACTCATAGTGATGTCTTTGTGCGCTCACGAGAGTGCTCTTTTAAAGACTTCACTAACTGTAAACCCCGAGTCTTCAATGGAATCGGCGGAATCATTGCTCTGTCGCAATTATTCGAAATGACAGAATCAATCTTTGAGATCTGTTCCTATACTGAAGGAAGCAAAGTTAAATTTATTGCATGCACCTTCGGTGATAGAGCCCTGACATGGTGGAATAGCTATGTCAAGTCACTAAATCTAATAGTGGCAAATGTTATGGGTTGGGAAGCTCTTAAAGGGCTTATGATAGAAGAATACTGCCCGAGGGCGAGGTTCAGAAATTAGAACAAGAACTCATGAGTCTAACCATGAAGGGCTCCAACATAGTGGCTTACAGTGCCAGATTCAGTGATCTGGTAGCACTATGTCCCAATATGGTTCCCACTGAAGAGAAGAAGATCGAGAGGTACATTTGGGGGCTGGTGCCTCCATTTCAGGGGAATGTCTGAAGGATTTTGAGCATTCTAACAATTCCTAAGTGTACATGCAACCCTAATAACCTTGGATCTATGTTTTTCTAATTATAATGCAAAGTTGAATTCCAAGCTTATATTCCTATCTAGCATACATGGGGAACATTTTTTAACTTGAATGAAAGATAGAATAACTTACCTTGTTGTTGATTATGATCCTTGAAACCTTGTGAGCCTAGCACCCCAAGTGTGATGCCTCAAATTCTTCACACAACACCAAATGCAAAGGAGTAAACCTTTTGAGAGAATACACAATTGAAAAATTGGCCTAGCCCTCACTTGTTCTTGTGTAGCCGATTTTGGTGGAGAATGGGTTCCTTATATAGTGTTGACACATCTAGGGTTACACCATGTAAACCCTAATGTGTCATGACTCTTCATTTCCATGACCCATGGGTTTGTAACTCCCATGGAGCATCTTATGGGTTTAACCCAACTTGATAATCCATGGAGCCTCTTAGCCCACTATACAAGTTATGGACGATTTACATAATCAACTCATATATTTAATTAGTTATCTTTTGATCACATAATTAATTCTAAATTAGTTCTTGATCAAACTAATTATAAAATACTATTAATATATTAGAACTTATAATATATTAATAAACCACAAGTGTTATTTCTCTCATTTAGTCTATCCAATTGCATTGTGCCATGAATCCCAAACGGACCATGCCGGGTCGTGTCAAGTACATACCAGAAATAGTTATGCACTTAGACACCTTATCCAACAGTCTCCTACTTGGATAAGTCTAATAACTATAACTTCAAATATGACTTCAGTAACCGATTGGGAATCGTAGCTCTTTCAAGGTCTCTCGAAACTGAGAAGATGATGATACGCCATTTAAGATAAGAGATCATATAATCCTCCATTCTAGATATCAGCCGGACAAATACATGGAACAATGTCTTACTTATTGTCCAACTGTTTTTTTCCCGATTTCCGATTTGTTTGACACAGAACTTAATTGAACACATCAACTTAGTTTTGACCGGGCCCGGTACATAGGTCAAAACAAAATCATTGAGGGGCCCAGATATCAGCTTCTAGTCCAAGAAGGAACAGATAAACTTCGACTCATATGTTTGTTCTACTACTCATTGAATTATACACAAATGCACGTTTTATAACATCGAGTTACCAATGCGTTTACGTACAATCAATGCATAAGCAACTCATAAGTAACAAATCATATCTCTAGGTTTGAAGACTTATATGATATTACCATCTCACGATCACTCGAGATGAATTCCATGAAGTGATTCCAGTGAGTGTGGGTTGAGTCCAATGCTCAAAACTTATGAGCACTCATGAGTGTTGTAGCCATGTCCAACAACTTAGACCTCTACAACCAATCATGACAGTCATGATTCATACCTACTTCTGACATATGACCAATTGTGGAGGTTCAAATAATATGATATACCAAACATAATTATAAGGGAATCACCTTCCGCGGTAATATGGAATCCATAGTAATGCTCAGGTGCATTCCTAACCCTTGTGGAACGCCTCAGAGGTACAAACATGTCAATTGGCTCAAAAGGAGTTTCCTCCTCAAGTTGAGTGCTAGGGTTTGAAGTTCCTTCACCACTTGACTCCTGAATTTCTTCAAGGTCAACTTGCCTTCCACTATTTCCTTGGCTTATGAACTCTCTCTATCGAAAGACAGCCCTTCTTGCTACAAAAACCAGATTTTCATTGGGTCTGTAGAAGAGGTAACAAAAGGATTGTTATGGGTAGCCGATGAAAATACACCTCTCACTTCGAGGTTCGAGCTTATCATGAGTCTCACGCCTCACGAAAGCCTCACAACCCCAAATCTTAATGTGGTCTAGATTAGGAACTTTTTCGGTCCACATCGCATGAGGTGTTTTGGCAAATTTCTTTGTAGGGACTCGATTAAGGATATGGGTGGTAGTCAATAAGCATACCCCCAAAATGAGATTAGTAGCGAAGCTCGACTCATCATGGAACGAACCATATCCAACAAGGTTCGATTACGCCTCTCGGCTACACCATTCAATTGCGGTGTCTTGGGAGGTGTCAATTGTGAGACAACCCCACATTCCCTAAGATAGTCAACGAACTCTAAACTAAGATACTCACCACCTCGATCAGATCGAAGCATCTTAATGTTCCTACCCAATTGATTTTCGACTTCCTGTTTAAATTCTTTAAACCTTTTGAAAGTCTCTAACTTATGCTTGATTAAGTAGACATATCCATATCTATTGTAATCATCAGTAAAAGTCAAATAATAACGATTACCATCCCTTGTGGCATGTTTGAAGGGTCCACACACATCCGTGTGTACAAGATCCAACAAACCTTCACCCCTCTCACAAGAACCTATGAAGGGTGACTTTATCATTTTTCCAAGTAAGCATGATTCGCAACTATCATCTGACTTTAGGTCAAATGACTCCAAGACTCCATCCTTTTGGAGTTGGCCTATGCGTTTCTTGCTTATATGTCAAAGACGACAATGCCATAATGACGCTTTATCCAAGTTATTATCATTAACAGAATCAATACATAAAATATTATTTCCTAAGTTATCAACCACAGATACAGTTTCATACACACCATCACAAGGTAATGCTTTAAAATAAAGAACATTATTAAAGAAAGCATTAATCGAACCAACTTCATTATCAAATGAAAAGGTGAAACCTTGTTTATACAATGCATGAAAGGAAATAATGTTTCTTTCCATTTCTGCAACACTTATTCAAATCTAAACTAAACCCACTACTTAGCGATAAAGTATAAACTCCAATCTTGGTGACAAGTAAAGTTTTCATATTCCCCATGATTAAGTTTATTCTTCCATGCTCCACATTCTCACTTCTTCTTAGTCCCTACAAATCAGAACATATATGAATACCGCAACCGGTATCAAGGACCCAAGAGTTAGAATGGGGTGAGTTATTAGATAAGATAGTGTAAATACCTGCATGATTGGGCTTAACTTTCCCATCCTTTACATCTTGCTGGTATTTTGGGCAGTTTCGCTTCCAATGTGACTTTTTGTGGCAATAAAAGCATTCAGCCTCTTTTGGGTCAGAAGAAGGAGTGATGAAACCTTTCTTGGTTCCACCCGAAGAAGAGATATCAAGGGTCCTAGCCTTGGTACCCTTCGAAGAGCTCTTCCTCTTCTTTCCTCGACCTTTCCCGAGTGCCAAAACCAGGGCGGAGTTTGGAGTAGGAGTGTTAACAACCGGCTTACCCCTAAGACCCATTTCTGCGGTCTTGAGGAGTCCCTGAAGTTTGCTGAGAGTGACCTCTTCCTTATTCATGTGATATATCATGCGGAATTGATCATAGCACGATGGTAAGAAGTGAAAAATGATATCTATTGCAAGCTTCTCAGGGAAGTTCACATTAAGCTTTAGCAAATGATCCACATACCTTTGCATTTTCTGCATGTGGCTCATGACGGATTCCCCGTCCTTCATCATGGTTGTTATCATGGAGAAAATGATTTCATACCTCTCTTGTCGTGCACTATGATGGTATCTTTCCATCAGATCTTGGTGCATTTCAAAAGGGTAGAAATCCTCAGAGGACTTTTGGAGTTCCGCTGTCATGGTGGCCAACATGATGCATGCCACTTTTGTAGCATCCCTTTCATGTGCCTGGAAGTCAGCGATCTCCTGGGGAGTTGTAGTGGTCTTAGCAATCTCCTTAAGCTCCTTATCGAGGACATATTCTTTGTCCTTGTAGCGGGTAATCATCCTGATGTTTCTGATCCATTCATTGAAGTTGGATCCATCAAAAGTGACTTTCTCACACAAGTTCATAAGGGTTAAGGAGCCATTAGGATTTGATCCAGAAGCAGCGTTGTTTGAAGACATCTGAAAGAAGAGAACAAGATTAGTTTAGATACTAAGAGAGTCCTTAATAAAACACCTAAATGTAATATTAAGGTTAGGATCCAATCACAATATATTATAACTTAGAAGAGGTATGCCGTAATCCAAGCTATAACATATTTGAAAGGCAGGTGAATGACGATTCACCAATTTCCACCATGAAAAACGAAATATAATTATTAGGTTTTTAATTGGTTATTAGAAATTCCTAGATTCTTTGAGATTCATTGAACTTTTCAATTGCATGTTTCAATCTCGAGTGTGCCCTCCAAGTTTTGTGACTGGGATACCAAGGATCACAAAACGAGGTGTGAAGTAACCATGCAAATCACTTAGTACCCTTAAAGTTTATCACTTAATCGATATGCTGGTAAACCACACACGCTCCACTAATACTATGATAAACCTTAAGTCACCCTTCACCTACCTTGTTAAGTCCAAGTTAGTGTGCCAGTTAACCACACACGCTTCACCAACGACTTAAACAAAGTGTAAAGTGTAATTTTAGGGATTAGCACCTTATTCACATTTTTCCTAAAGTAACTAAGCTTGGGAATTTAATAAAAGCATTTAGTTACTTTATAATATTCATCATACTTTTAATGAGAATTTATAAGTCCTTGTCTTACCCGTTCGGTTAATGACCCTCCACCGATCAAGGAAGCGGTGGGTGAGAGTGGACACCTATTAAGTTTCCATTTTATAGGCAACAACCTTATACCCCCCTTATAGACCGGCTTCGTGAATGAGGCGTACTAGCGGTAAGAAGACTTGATATTATATATATATATATATATATATATATATATATATATATATATATATATATATATATATATATATATATATATATATATATATATATTTATATTATTAACTTATAATATTATAAAGTATAAGGGTTGAATTTTATCTTTTAAAATTCTAAGGGTTGGAACTAAAGTTTTTAATCAAGACTTTACTTGTTCCAAAACTTGAGGGAAAGTTTTGTAAACTTTCAAAACTTTTCATTTCTTATAACTTATGAGTTAATTGAGTAATAAAAATGAAGACTCTTCATTTTTTATAACTCTTGTGTTCTTTTAATGACTTTAATAAAAGTGTGACTTTTGGTTTTCCATAACTTGAGGACAAGTTATGGACTCCATTAAAACACATTATGATCATGAATTAAACTACCATGAAGGTTACAAGCAATTCCTATGATCATCTAATCTTCATAAGTTCAAGAACATGAATATGAACATTTTCAAGAATCAAAAATTACACTTAAAAACTTGTAATTTTGATAATTGCCATTGTAAATGGATTAGCATAAACATTACACCATCTAAAATAAGTTTTTCATGTACCAAAATAATTTATGGTAATGTTTCTAGTCCATTTCCAGCAACAAATGTCGAATTTCTGAAAAATGCAGCCTCTACTCATCGAGTGCAAGAACAGACTCAAGGAGTAGCTTGCATTTGTTCATGGACTCGGCGAGTTCATACGAGCAGAAAACAGAAAAATGATTTTTTCAAGCAGTTTGCAGAACAAATCAACAAACAAGCCTAGGCTCTGATACCACTGAAGGGTTTTGAATATTCTAACACATCCTAAGTGTGAATGCAACCCTAATAACCTTGGATCTATGTTTTTCTAATTATAATGCAAAGTTGAATTCCAAGCTTATATTCCTATCTAGCATACATGGGGAACATTTTTTAACTTGAATGAAAGATAGAATAACTTACCTTGTTGTTGATTATGATCCTTGAAACCTTGTGAGCCTAGCACCCCAAGTGTGATGCCTCAAATGCTTCACACAACACCAAATGCAAAGGAGTAAACCTTTTGAGAGAATACACAATTGAAAAAACGTCCTAGCCCTCACTTGTTCTTGTGTAGCCAATTTTGGTGGAGAATGGGTTCCTTATATTCTGTTGACACATCTAGGGTTACACCATGTAAACCCTAATGTTTCATGACTATTCATTTCCATGACCCATGGGTTTGTAACTCCCACGGAGCATCCATGGAGCATCCTATGGGTTTAACCCAACTTGATAATCCATGGAGCCTCTTAGTCCACTCTACAAGTTATGGATGATTTACATAATCAACCCATATATTTAATTAGTTATCTTTTGATCACTTAATTAATTCTAAATTAATTCTTGATCAAACTAATTAAATAATACTATTAATATATTAGAACTTATAATATATTAATAAACCATAAGTGTTATTTCTCTCATTTAGTCTATCCAATTGCATGGTGTCATGCAACCCATATGGACCATGTCGGGTCGGGTTAAGTACATACCAGAAATAGTTATGGACTTAGACACCTTATCCAACAATGTCCTAACTTCAAACCCCACTACCTTCGACAGTGCCAAGCGATTGGCACAGTGACTCATTGATCACAGAGTCCCTACCCCAACAACGACAACAACACTGGCTATCTCAGAACCCTCTAAAGCCGCCGACAACAAGTGGAAGTTCTGGGATAACAAGAAGGGCAAATCGGTGCAGAACTCTGCCAAGAAGCATCACGTTGTGGTTGTTCATGTCGCGATTGCACCTGCTACTACTACGCCGAGGAAGCAGTATACGAGGAATTTGCCCAAGTGCAACAAATGCACGTTCCATCATAATGGTGCATGTCGGGAAATGCAGTGCCCTAACTGCAATAGGAAAGGGCACACTACGCGATTCTGCAAGGCTCCGGCGAGGCCAATAAACCAAGTCCCCGCCATTGTTGTGGGCCAGGCTTGCTACGGTTGTGGTGAGGTTGGTCATTTCAAGAGAGACTTTCGAAAGGTAGGAAATGTTGGCGGAGTGGGAAGATTTATGGCGATAGGCCACGAGGAAACCGTAGTTGATCCTATAGTAGTTACTGATACGTTTCTCCTCGATAGTTCATATACTTGCATACTATTTGATAGTGGAGCGTACAGGAGTTTCGTGAACTAGAAATTTGCTCACTTACTTAAACAAAAACCACGTGCACTAAAGGAATCATTCACTATAGAAATGAAAAACGAGAAAACGTAAAGCACTAACTGTATATACATAGGTTGTACTTTAAATCCAGATGTTCATTCTTTCCTAATTGACCTCATGCCGGTCTCAATTAAAAGTTTCAACGTCATAATCGGCATGGATTGGTTGAGTCTTCTTCGCGCCGACATCATGTGCTTTAAGAAAGCAGTTCGACTTAACATCCTTAACAACGAATCACTAGTTATCTATGACGAAAAATCGAGTACGAACCTTCACATCATTTCCCGACATCTTTCCAGAAGAACTACCAGGATTACTACCACAACGTCAAGTCGAGTTTCGAATTGACTTATTTCCAGGGGCTACCCCAGTAGCCAAATCGCCGTATCATCTAGATCCAACAAAGATGCAGGAACTTTCCAGTCAGCTTAACAAACTTCTCAGGAAGGGATTCATTAGGCCAAGTTTCTCACCATGGGGAGCACTGGTCCTGTTCGTGAAGAGATCATTTCGTATGTGCATCGACTACAGAGAGCTGCACAAACTTACCATCAAGAATCGTTATCCTCGACCCCGCATTGATGACTTATTTGATCAACTTCAAGGAGCGAGATACTTCTCGAAGATGGATCTAAGATCCGGGTATCACCAGTTATGAGTGCTAGAGGAGGATGTCCCCAAGACAGCCTTCCGGACTCATTATGGACACTACGAGTTTGTAGTGAGGCCGTTCAGATTAACCATCACACCAGTTTTATTCATGGATCTAATGAATAAGGTGTGCCGTCCTTACTTGGATCAGTTCATCATTTTCTTCATTGATGACATACTTATCTACTCTCAAAGTAAGGAGGAGCATAGTCAACACCTATGGAGAATCTTAGAAACATTACGATCGGAGAAGCTCTATGCGAAGTTCTGTAAGTGCGAGTTTTGGATTTGAAGAGTCGAATTGTTGGGCCACGTTGTTAGTGAAAATGGATTCATGTGGAACCTTCCAAAATCAAGGTCATTGAGAACTGGTCAGTACCGAAGACACCTACAGAAATTCGACAATTTATGGGTCTCGTTAGCTACTATCACAGGTTCATACATAACATCTCTAGCATCGCTAAACCGCTTACTACACTGACCCAGAAAGGCGTGGCCTTTGACTGGGAAGAGAAAAAAAAGAAGGCGTTCCAAACTATGAAACAAGCCTTGTGCACCGCACCGATATTATCCGTCCCAAAAGCGATAGAAGATTTCATTGTGTATTGCAATGCATCCAACCAAGGGCTTGGTTGTGTTCTTATGCAAAGAGGAAAGGTCATTGCCTATGCCTCCTGTTAGCTTAAGACACACAAAGTCAACTATATAACAGACGATCTTGAGTTAGGAGCAGTGGTATTTGCTCTGAAGATTTGGAGACACTACATGTATGGTACAAAGAGCACTATCTTCACAGACCACAAGAGCCTTCAACATATATTCAATCAGAAGGAGTTCAATATGAGACAACGGCGGTGGGTCAAGCTACTCAATGACTATGAATGCAAATTTCGTTATCATCCCGGTAAAGCCAATGTGGTAGCTGAAGCCCTAAGTGGGAAAGAATACTCTGGTCGGAGAATCAAATCATTGACTATGACTATCCATTCACACTTGTCCACACAAATTAAGGAGGCTCAACTAGAAGCCTTGAAACCTGAAAATATGGCAAGTGAATCCTTGAGAGGGATGGATAAAAACATGGAAATCAACGGTGGAGGAGCCTTATATCTCATGGATCGTATCTGGACACCGAAACACGGTGGTTTCAGAGATCTGGTCATGACTGAAGCGCATAACACTAGATATTCCGTCCACCTAGGTTCAGATAAGATGTATCTGGATCTTAAGAAACTATACTGGTGGCCTAACATGAAAGCAGATATTGCTACCTTCGTGAGTAAATGTCTTACTTACACAAAGGTTAAGGTCGAGTACAAGAAACCCTCAGGATTACTACAGCAACCGAAGATACCAGAGTGGAAATGGGAGCGGATTACTATGGATTTCATAATTAAGTTGCCCAAGACAACGGGTGGACTTGATACCATTTGGGTCATCGCCAATAGATTGACCAAATCCATGCATTTCCTACCAATCAAAGGGACTGAAAAAATGGAGAAGCTAACAAGAACTTACATTAGGGAAATCGTACGACAGCATGGTGTTCCTATATCCATTATCTATGATAGAGATAGTAGATTCACTTCAAGGTTCTGGCAGTCGCTACAAAGTTCCCTAGGAACTAGGCTTGAAATGAGTACAACCTATCACCCGCAAACGGACGGGCAAAGTGAGAGAATGATACAAACTTTGGAAGATATGTTGACAGCCTGCATGATTGACTTTGGAAAGGCATGGGATACTCATTTAACCCTTGTCGAATTTTTCCTACAATAACAGTTGTCACACGAGGATAAAGGCTGCTCCATTTGAAGCCTGATATGGCTGTAAGTTTAGATCCCGTCTGTGTTGGGCTGAGGTGGGTGACACACGGTTAGCTAAAAGACAAATTCCTGACAGCACTCTCACAGATCCGGAAATCATACGGGAAATGACAAAGAAGATCGTTCAGATTCATGAACGATTGAAAGCCTCTAGAGACCGATAGAAAAGCTATGCTGACAAAAGAAGGAAACCTTTGGAATTCCAGGTGGGAGACTGTTTTCTTCTGAAAATATCACCCTGGAAGGGCTCGATACACTTCGGTAAGCGTGGAAAGCTAAATCCAAGCAAGATACATAGGGCCTTTTGAGATTCTCGCTAGAATCGTCCCTGTAGCTTACAAACTCAATCTACCGCGTGAACTCAGTAACGTACATTCTACTTTCCATGTATCGACCTTGAAAAAGTGTCTGTCCGACGAGACTCTTGTAATCCCGCTCGACGAGATTGAGATCAACGAGAGCCTCGCCTTCATGGAAGAACCGGTAGAAATAATGGACCGAGAGGTCAAGCAAATGAAGCAAAGCCGTATCTCGATAGTGAAGGTTCGCTGGAATGCCAAGCGAGGACCTGGATTCACTTGGGAGTGTAAGGATCAGATGAAACTGAATATCCTCATCTTTTTACATATTTATTTGTAACTACTTATTTGCTTAAACTCCAATTTCAAGACGAAATTCTCTCTAACGGGGGGATGATGTGACAACCAGAAATTTCTATCTTGTACAACCATTCAATTCAATCAAAGTCAGACTTGTTTCTACTATCATTTAGCACTATTTAGAGTCTGTTTGAGTGTTCTAAGCATAGTACATTCAAGGATCGGGTGTTAGAAAGTATCTGCTTGAGGCCATTATGCCTTAATCAAGCTTTAAACCCCATCATATGGAGTTTACGGCTACACCACTATGAGTTTACATGTGGGGCATAAACTCATGCTATATACATGAGATTTCATCACTTTTTCTCACTTCTCTTCCATTCCAAGTCTAAGAACCCGATTTCTGTCTCAAGTATTATAAGATCTTCATCTTGATCTTCCAAAAATGTAAGAATTCTTTCCATTTTATTAGTTGATACAATGCTTTAACTAGTACAACCCTTTGATTTCATCCACGAAATCATCTATTTTGCTTAGATCTTCAAGAAACACCAAGAACACACACTAGAGTTATTAGACCTTAAGCACCCTTTCAAGCTTCTATATCGTAAGTACTCTCTCCTTAGCTTGTTATATACATGAAATACTTATAGAACACTTAGAAAACATCAAATTGACAAGAACAAATGGAGTTTATGGCCAAGATCATCTCCCTTGGCCGTAAACCCTTAAAATGGTGCCATATTGTGTCATAACTAGAAATTTTGGTGCCTTGTAACTACAACACTTATAACAACTATGAATCAATAACATGAAAGCATGCATGAAGCTTATTCTATAACAACAAAACTTCATCAAATACTTCATTCTAGCACTACAAATGGTCAGCAAAGAATTGGAAACCTTTGAAATTCCAATTTGAGTTCACTTTGGACTAGGATTTACTTATTGGGCCTAATGGACTAATAAACTTCCAAATTATCAATCTTGAATCTAGAACTCTCTAATGGGCCCTAAATGGACCCATATACATGAAACATGATATGTTGGGCCTTAATGGGTCACAACCAAATTAATTTAGCCCTAATAGGTCATAAAAATTATACTTTGATTTACCTGGGTCAAGCATCATCTAAGTGAGTCATAATATGGGCTAAACACTCAAAAGCCCAAATTTTCACTTTTCTCTCTCCAATCTCGGCCCAAGCCCACAAAGAAAGAAAGAGTTGACTTTGTGTGTGCCAACTCATTTTTATCTAGTGGACTTCCATGCATACTCTCATACTTCCATGCACTATTTCATCAACCTTCTCTCTTCTCTCCTGTCTTTCTTCCACTCGGCCGAACCCAAACACACACACACACTTCACTCAAACTCTCTCAAAAGAAACTCTCTCCACTCCTCTCCAAATTTTCGAGATCTAGGAAGATTTCAAGGAGATTTTTCCCACAAACACATCATCTAAGGTAAGTTGATGTTAAATCCATGATCTAGCTACTTCATTTCATCCAAAAATCTCTTCTAAATCCATTCAATCTTGTGATCTTGCACCTTAGAAGCATCTAAGTTCGAGATCCTCCAAGAAGACTTGCTAGGATTGAAATTTCTTCTTCTAGTCTTCTTCAAAACCGAAACTACAACTCAAGGTGAGCTTTATACCCCTCTTTTTTCGGTTTTCATATGTTTTATGGGGTAGAATACAAGAAAATCTGTAGATCTATATGTATATGTATGCTATGTGTGATTTTATGCATGTATGTGTGTGATTTTATGTGTTTTGTGATGAAAATGCAACCCAAAGGGGTATTAACTTGAGATCTATAACATGAGAAAGAAAACAAACATAATCTAAGTTATTTTAGACTAATCTAGTCAAGAAAAATAGCTTATAAGGTTATGAGGAACATATTCTAACATAAAACCCATTTTAGGTCTTAAATTGTCAAAAATACAAAACTTGCGTTAAAAACTGTAAATTCATGGTTTCTTGAGGGTCAAAGGAGTCAATAAAGTTTCTACAATCAATTTTCTAAATATTAGAATTTTCAAAGGACTTGAAATGCAAAAACTTAGCTTATTGGGCTAAATTTGGGCTTTTCGACCCAATAAGCCCATAATTGCGAAATTTTGAAGTTTTAAGGGGCTGAATTGTAACATTCTGCAAAAAAGGGGATAAGAAGTAAAATAAAAGTATTTCAAAGGTCAAAAATTATTTTCATTTTCAAAAAGGATCAAAAATGTAAACTTTTTATATTTTGGGCCAAAACTGTAAAAGTTGCGAAATAAGGGGTTCTAACCGAGAAACTCCATTTTGGTAGGGCTAAAGTTGTTTACAAAATAAATTTTGGGTTAAAATGTCTTGTCAACAAGTTTATGATACAAAAGTGTCAAGAAAAATGTTTTAAGGACTAAAAATGAAATTTTTTATATAAAGGACTAAAAGTGTTATTTTTATAAAAGAAATGTAGTGAAAAGGTAAAAATCTTACTTTTAAACAAATTAATTCATTAAGACAAAATACAAGATACCCGACTAGCGATAAAACGGACAAGGGGCAGGAAGTTCGAACAATGGGATCAATCAAGGACGGACCAAAACATGCTCCTATAAGGATTTCACAAATGCCAAGCCACGAACCTTTAATGGCACGGGTGGTGTGATAGCCCTGAAAAGGTGGATTGAGAAGGTGGAATCTGTGTTCGAAATATGTGAATGCCCCGAGGAATTGAAAGTGAAGTTTGTCGCATGCACCTTTGTCGACCAGGCTCTCACCTGGTGGAATGGACATATAGAGGCCATGACTCTCCCTGTAGCCACCTCGATGCCATGGACGGAGCTGAAGGAAATGTTGATGGCTAAGTACTGCTCGTTGTGAAATTCTGAAGATGGAGCAAGAGTTGTGGGATCTCACCACCCAAAACTCTGATAAAGATGCATACATATCAAAGTTTAGCGAGCTATCATTATTGTGCACTGGCATGATTACGTCTGAAGGAAAGAAAATCAAACGATTCATCTGGGGATTGACCTCCCCGATCCAAGAAAATGTGATCGTTGACAAACCTGAAACGTTTGACAGCGCCAAGAGATTGGCCAAGAATCTGTACGACCATAACAACAAAAAGGGCGAGAAGCCAATGGAAATTGAGGGCAACAAAGAGAATGACAACAAGAAAGGAAATAACAACAAGAGAAAAGGGCGACAAGGCTCGGAATCGACAAAGAAGCAACAAACGGTGACGGTCAATGCTGCAACCACTCAAGTACCATTCACACCACATGCTCCAGCCTCAGCTAATCCAAGTGCTCCTAGGCAGTATGTTGGGAATCTCCCAAAGTGCAACAAGTGCAACTACCACCATAACGGCGAATGCAGGGAAATGCATTGCACCAGTTGCAATCGGAAGGGTCACACTGCAAAGTATTGCAGGACCTATCCTCCCTAGAATCAACCACAAGGAAACAACAACAACAACAGCAACCGCAACAACAACAACAACAACACCAACACCAAAAACAGCAGGAATAACACGGGATCAAGCCCCACTTGCTACGGATGTGGAAGGACAGGGCATATCCATCGGAATTGCCCCAACACGAACAACTCTGAGAATGCAGGAACAGGAAGGGTGCTAGCTATGGGTCAGGGAGAAGCGGTTCAGGATCCCACTATTGTTACTGGTACGTTTCTCCTAAACCCCACTTATGCTTGCATCCTATTTGACACCGGAGCAGAACGGAGTTTTGTGAGCAATAAATTCAAACACTTGTTAAATAAACAACCCCAGAAGCTTGATGAAACCTTCACGGTGGAAATGGTTAATGGGAAGATAGAATCCAATGGGGAAATCTATATCGGATGTACCCTAGCCTTAAATCACCACGTCTCTCAAATAAACTTAATGGTTGTTTCCATTAGGAGTTTCGATGTGATTATTGGCATGGATTGGTTATGCCCCCACCATGCTGAAATTATGTGTCACGAGAAGGCCGTTCGCCTTCCTAGTTGTTTATGGGGAACAAACCCAGCACGAACCTTCGTCTTATCTCGTGCATTAAGGCGTAGAAGCACCTACGAAAGAAGGACTTAACATTCCTAGCTCACATAGTAGACAAATCCAAGAAAGATGTCAACATTCAAGACATCCCAGTAGCTTGTGAATTCCCAGATGTTTTTCTTGATGATCTTCCGGGGATACCCCTAGAAAGACAAGTCGAGTTTCGAATCGACCTTGTACCAAGAGCTACCCCCATCGCCAAATCGCCCTACAGATTGGCTGCTGGGGAGATGCAAGAGTTTTCCAGTCAACTCAGTGAGCTTTTGGATAAAGGATTCATCCAACCTAGTTTCTCACCTTGGGGAGCCCCAGTTCTCTTTGTCAAGAAGAAAGACGGTACATTCAGGATATGTATCGACTATAGAGAACTTAACAAGCTTATTGTCAAAAACTGATATCCACTTCCACGAATCGACGACCTATTCGATCAACTCCAAGGAGCTAGTCACTTCTGAAAGATAGATCTGCGATCTGGATACAACCAACTCAAGGTCCGGGAGGACGATATTCAAAAAACCGCCTTCCGAACTCGTTACGGACATTATGAATTTTTCGTAATGCCCTTCGGTCTAACGAATGCTCCTGCCGCATTCATGGACCCAATGAATCAAATTTGCCGACCTTTTCTTGATAATTTTGTAATCGTTTTCATCAATGATATCCTAGTATATTCCCGAAGCGAAGAAGAACACGGCCAACACCTTCGACAAATCATGGAAACCCTACGAACCGAAAAGTTGTAAGCAAAACTCTCCAAATGTGAGTTTTGGCTTCGAAGCGTGAACTTTCTTGGGACATGTTGTTAGCCAGGAAGGAATTCATGTGGATCCTTCTAAAATCCAAGCTATCGAAGGATGGGCAATCCCAACAACACCCACAAAAATTCGCCAGTTTCTGGGTCTCGCAGGCTATTACAGGAGATTCATCCAGAACTTCTCTAGGACGGCCAAACTGCTTACTATGCTTATGCAAAAGGGTGTACCCTTCGTATGGATGGACAAGTAGGAGCTGCATTTTGATCTTTGAAGCAAGCACTCTTCAGTGCGTCGGTGCTATCACTACCCGAAGGAACGGATGACTTTATAGTATACTGCGATGCGTCAAATTAGGGTTTAGGTTGTGTACTCATGCAGCGTGGAAAGGTGATAGCTTACGCGTCCCGGCAGCTAAAGTCGCACGAAGTGAATTATATGACCCACGATCTGGAGCTGGGAGCAGTGGTGTTCGCTTTGAAGATTTGGAGACACTACCTGTACGTTACCAAGTGCACTATCTTCACTGACCACAAGAGTCTTCAGCACATCTTGAATAAAAAGGAGCTAAACATGAGGCAACGAAGATGGGTCGAACTGCTAAACAACTACGAGTGCGAAGTCAAGTATCATCCAGGCAAGGCTAACGTAGTAGCCGATGCCTTGAGTCGGAAAGAATACTCAAGTCATCGTGTAAAAACTCTCTCGATAACCATCCAATCCCACCTGACCTCGCAAATCAGAATGACCTAGTCAGATGACATGAAGGCGGAAAACAAGACAAGTGAAGTGCTGTGTGGAATGGAGAAGAACTTGGATGTGAAGGAAGATGGAGCCTACTACTTCATGAACCACATATGGGTCCCTAAACTTAGGGGATTCAAAGAGGTAGTCATGAACGAGGCTCACAAGATGCAATACTCCATCCATCCGGGTTTAGACAAAATGTACTTGGATGTTAAGCAACATTATTGGTGGCCAAATATGAAGGCGGAGATTGCCACTTATGTAAGTATGTGCCTCACTTGTCCTAAAGTAAAAGTGGAATATTAGAAGCCCTCTAGATTACTACAGTAGCCAGTAATTCCCGAGTGGAAATGGGAAAGGATTACCATGGATTTTGTGACCAAACTACCCAAGTCGACAGACGGTTTGGACACGATATGGGTAATAGTTGACAGACTAATGAAATTTTCCCATTTCCTACCAATAAAAAAATCCTACAAGATGGAGCGCCTGACAAGAATCTGCATCAAGGAAATCGTGAGACTCCACGGAGTACCGGTATCTATTATCTCAGATAGAGATAGTAGATTTACCTCACGCTTTTGGCAATCGCTTCAGAAAGCTATGGGAACACAACTCGATATGAGCACTGCCTACCACCCATAGACGGATGGCCAAAGCGAGCGAACCATCCAAACGCTAGAAGATATGCTTTGCGCGTGCGTAATAGACTTTGGAAAATCGTGGCATACCCAGTTGCCTTTGATCGAGTTCTCATATAACAACAGTTATCACTCGAGTATCAAAGTTGCTCCTTTCAAAGCATTATACAGGCGTAAATGTAGATCACCGTTGTGCTAGGCTGAGGTAGGAGACACCCAGTTAGCGAGATGGCAAACGCCAAACAACGCCTTAACGCGACCGGAAATCATACGCCAGAAGACCGGGAAGATAATTCAGATCAGAGCACGGCTGCAATCGTCACGAGACAGACTGAAGAGCTACGCCGATAAACGACGAAAGCCCTTGGAATTCGAAGTCGGAGATAGGGTGTTACTAAAAGTCTCTCCTTGGAAAGGAGTGATTCGTTTTGGGAAGCGGGGCAAACTGAACCCTCGATACATTGGACCCTTCGAGATTCTTGCCCGGATCGGTCCAGTGGCTTATAGATTGCAACTACCCGCCGAGCTCAGCAGTGTACACCATGTGTTCCACGTCTCCAATTTGAAGAAGTGCTTATCTGACGAGACTCTCATCATTCCATTAGAGGAAATCGAAATCAATGAGAACCTTCTGTTCATCGAAGAGTCGGTTGAAATCATGGACCGAGAGGTAAAGCGTACCAAGCAGAGCCACATTCTAATTGTGAAAGTTCGATGGAACGCGAGACGCAGACCAGAATTCACATGGGAACGCAAAGATCAAATGAAGCAGAAGTACCCTCATCTATTCTCGCATTCTCAAATCTAGCTTTGAAAAGAATTTCGGGACGAAATTCCCTCTAACTGGGGGATGATGTCACAACTAGAAATTTTGTGCCTTATAACTACAACACTTATAACAACTATGAATCAATAACATGAAAGCATGCATGATGCATATTCTATAAGAACAAAACTTCATCAAATACTTCATTCTAGCCCTACAAATGGTCAACAAAGAATTGGAAACCTTTGAAATTCCAATTTGAGTTCACTTTGGACTAGGATTTACTTATTGGGCCTAATGGACTAATAAACTTCCAAATTATCCATCTTGAATCTAGAACTCTCTAATGGGCCCTAAATGGACCCATATACATGAAACATGATATATTGGGCCTTAATGGGTCACAACCAAATTAATTTAGCCCTAATAGGTCATAAAAATTATACTTTGATTTATTTGGGTCAAGCATCATCTAAGTGAGTCATAATATGGGCTAAACAGTCAAAAGCCCAAATTTTCTCTTTTCCCTCTCCAATCTCGACCCAAGCCCACAAAGAAAGAAAGAGTTGACTTTGTGTGTGCCAACTCATTTTTATCTAGTGGACTTCCATGCATACTCTCATACTTCCATGCACTATTTCATCAACCTTCTCTCTTCTCTCCTGTCTTTCTTCCTCTTGGCCAAACCCAAACACACACACACACACACACTTCACTCAAACTCTCTCAAAAGAAATTCTCTCCACTCCTCTCCAAATTTTTGAGATCTAGGAAGCTTTCAAGGAGATTTTTCCCACAAACACATCATCTAAGGTAAGTTGATGTTAAATCCATGATCTAGCTACTTCATTTCATCCAAAAATCTCTTCTAAATCCATTCAATCTTGTGATCTTGCTCCTTAGAAGCATCTATGGTCGAGATCCTCCAAGAAGACTTGCTAGGATCGAAATTTCTTCTTCGAGTCTTCTTCAAAACCGAAACTACAACTCTAAGTGAGCTTCATACCCCTCTTTTTTTCGTTTTTCATATGTTTTATGGGGGAGAATACAAGAAAATGTGTAGATTTATGTGTATGTGTATGCTATGTGTGATTTTATGCACGCATGTGTGTGATTTTATATGTTTTTGTGATGAAAATGCAACCAAAAGGGGTATTAACTCGAGATCTATGACATGAGAAAGGAAACAAACATAATCTAAGTTATTTTACACTAATCTAGTCAAGAAAAATACCTTATAAGGTTATGAGGAACATATTCTAACATAAAAACCATTTTAGGTGTTAAATTGTCAAAAATACAAAACTTGGGTTAAAAACTGTAAATTCATGGTTTCTTGAGGGTTAAAGGAGTCAAAAAAGTTTCTATAATAAATTTTATAAATATTATAATTTTCAAAGGACTTGAAACGCAAAAATTTAGCTTATTGGGCTAAATTTGGGCTTTTCGGCCCAATAAGCCCATAATTGCAAAATTTTGAAGTTTTAAGGGGCTGAATTGTAACATTCTGCAAAACAGGGGATAAGAAGTAAAACAAAAGTATTTCAAAGGTTAAAAATTCTTTTCAATTTCAAAAAGGATAAAAAATGTAAACGTTTTATATTTTGGGCCAAAACTTTAAAAGTTGTGAAATAAGGTTCTGTAACGACCAAAAATTTCAATCAATTTAAAATTTTCGAAAACAACTCGATTCCATTCAAGTTATTACAAAAAGGTTTTCAATACAATTTATTTTAAGTATTCCCAGAATCTCATCACAAAATAAACACGAGGATCGGTACGATCACGCCTTCGCCTTGCTACGGTCTCCTGAAAAACCTGAAAAACATAAAACCACAACTGTAAGCCTGAAAGCTTAGCGAGATATCCCCAAAATACCAACCACATATATCATACACGCATAACATGCCATAACATATCCGATCACAGAATAGCCATGCACTTCGGGTCAACTGTGTGACTGGTCCGCCACACCGACCAACAGTCCACCTGGTCCACCCTCCGAGTCTAGCCACATACATCGAGTCTACAGTGTGATTGGTCCGCCCTCACCGGGACGTCAATCCACCTGGTCCACTCTTTGAGTCTACAGTATGACTGGTCCGCCCGCACTGGACCTTTAGTCGGCCTGGTCCACTCTCCGAGCCTCTGCACGTCTGGTCCGCCCTCTTGGGGCCTACAACCTATCCGGACCGCTCGCTGGGCCTTCGGGACAACCGGTCCACCCTGGGTATCTTGGCCTACAGCACAAAGCAGGACCCGCATCAACCCAACACCAATCCAAACAACCACGTGCACATAAACATACAATCATATGCATTCATAGTCAACAAACCGATCAAACAGATCACATAGCATAACATCATCCTAACCAGGATATCGACCTAACAGGTCACTAGCATAGCATCACCCTACATCTCAGAATACCGATCTCAATCAGGTCTCTAACACATACCATCCTAGTTACCAGGATGCAACATATCAAAGAAATAACATACAAGAAATACCCGGATCTCAATCCAATAAAGGGCCAACCTTGGTGCCTTAGACCCTGTTGATATATTGAGGATAACTTACCTCGAAACTGCCGACTGAACAGATAACCCAAGCTGCTCCGATCACTGATACGATCTCCACCACTGGACAACCACCAAGGCACTGAACTCAAAACAATAACCAACAATTACCAAAATGCCCCTGGAAACCATTGGTTAAACCCATGGTCAAAGTCAACCCCTAACTGACTCTACTCGCCGAGTCAACCCGATGACTTGCCGAGTCCCTATGCTCAGAATTTTCCCCAATCCGTGACTCAACTCGCCGAGTCACCCCGAGACTCGCCGAGTTCAACAACTCTGAGTCCACTCACACATAACACACCGAGTCATCCCTTGACTCACCGATTCACGGCTCAACCAGAAAAGATTGGGGCTCTTCGACAAGACTCGCCGAGTCCAAGAACAGACTCGTCGAGTCTAAGACTATCTTCAACCTACTCGCCGAGTTGTTCTTCCAACTCGTCGAGTTCCAGGGCATCTCCATCCAACTCGCCGAGTTGTTCTTCCAACTCGTCGAGTTCCAGCGTATCTTCAAGCAACTTGCCGAGTCCACCCATGTGACTCGCCGAGTACCACCGGGTCTGAATCCATACAGAGGCTTTCCAAGCCATGCAGATGGTCCAAACCATAGATCTACCTTTCCTAAGGCCATCCATCACGTAAAGTGGCAAACTTTATGTGAATCTAAGGAGATCTAGGCCTTTTCACTCTAGGGCTAGGGTTTGGGACAAAATAGCTCCTTCAATCACTCATAAACTGGGACTTTTATGCATTCTAGCCCTTCTCCATTCCAGATCTGAGGTAGCAACCTCAGATCTAACCTCTAAACTCCAAAACACCAAAAGATATGATCTCTCACACCCCCAAAATGATGAATCTAGAAAAGAGCAGCTCAAACAATGAAATGATACCTCAAAAGGAAGCTCCCAGGGAAGATTAACCCGAATCCTTGCAAAGCCCTTTGATCCAAGCCTCTTCTCCTTCAAGATTTCTTCAACCACCACCTCTCCAAGCCTCCAAATGCACTTTGATCCTCTCACACACAACAACTAGGGTTTCAGGACTTAACAGAGAGTAGAGAGGCTGGGGGAAAGGATGTTATGTTCTTTATATAGGGCTCATCCTCCGGATTTGGGGTTTTCTCCATTCAGCGCCTACTCGTCGAGTCCATCCTACTGACTCGCCGAGTCGGCCACTTAACACGCGACCAAGTCGCGACTCTACTCGCCGAGTCCACCCATGGACTCGCCGAGTTCCCCTTATTTACTCTTTTAGCCCTTCAACTTTACTCTTGCTTTTTTAGGATGTTACAGGTTCTAACCGAGAAACTCCATTTTGGAAGGGCTAAAGCTGTTTACAAAATAAATTTTGGGTTAAAATGTCTTTTCAACAAGTTTATGATACAAAAGTGTCAAGAAAAATGTTTTTAGGACTAAAAATGAAATTCTTTTATATAAAGGACTAAAAGCGTTATTTTTATAAAAGAAAGTTAGTGAAAAGGTAAAAATCATACTTTTAAACAAATTAATTCATTAAGTCAAAATACAAGATACCAACTAGCGATAAAACAGAAAACGAATACACCTTCAATACCAAATATCGTTATAAACAATTTGATTCGGTCTCGAATCAATACAACACAACAAGCATCAAATTAAAAACACTTCAATAGATACATGATGACTACAATGAGTAAATCTATAAACATTGGGCTTATGAGTTTCAAATCATGCTTGTTGGGCCTTGCAAGCCCACCAACATGATCTTTGGGCCCAAAGGGATAACGCTTATATGTTATTTGGCCTTCAATCACCCAATATTTTATAAAAGGACTTTCAATAGCTTTTATGTGCTAGTGGCCCAAAGTGTCCCGTTAGAAAAGCTAGTAAGGTCACAGTAATCAAGTGCGAGTTGGACCATCGTGTCTTTCGCATCCACGACAGCCTAAGGTACTTACGATAGTAGTGGGACATAATACTCCCCTTCTCTTCGTTTGTTAAGGCTTACGAGAAATCAAAGTATACATAAAGTAGGATGGTATATAATATGGATTAATCAATATTCATTTGTTAAGACAATATAAGAATCAGTAATCACGAATACATTTCAACATTGGAAACCATCGGGTTTTCCGGGGAATTCAATACTACTCGTTCAAAACCTTATAACTATATTACAAAATACCCATCATATATATATATATATATATATATATATATATATATATATATATATATATATATATATATATATATATATATATATATATATTTGACCGGATTTAAGCCCGTCGAAATATTTTAAATAATATTCGTCAAGCGAACCAAAATTAAGGAGGTATAATTCTAAAATTTGTCGTGTTTAACAGTAGTCGTGAAAAACCCCATTCGCGGTTGGTGTCGGGTGAACCCCCAACTAGGCCATAAACTCCACCCTATATAAGGGTTGAGTGCGTTTCATCCCCACCTTTTTCCCACCTTAGACACTTTCTCTCTCTACTTTCTCTCTCTACAAATCGGGTTTTGGTCAAAAATCGCCCCTTCGAGCTTCAAATCGGTAAGTTAACCTTCCTAGCTTGCTGTTTATCTCATCTAGCTTGCAAATTCGGGGCTTAAACATCCAAAAACCCCCCCAAGAACAAGTGTTTATGGTCTTGGGAGCATCCCAAAACCGTAAACACCTTGAAAGAGGGTATTGGTGCCCAAAAACCCTTCCAAACCACTTCTAATGCTTAGCAATGACTTAGAGGCTTGCATGAAAGGACTTAGAACACCAAAATCGTAACAAACGGGGAGTAAACATGAGTTTACGGTTTAAGAACATCCTTAGACCGTAAACTCATCTTCAAGGACCATAAACACCTTTGTGAGTGTTAAACTACCCCTCAAACACCTCTAAAAGCATCCATAAGTGCCTAAAGCCTTGTAATCCATCATTTGATGCACCAAAACACATGATTCATGGACTAACATGAGTTTACTGCCATAAACTCATGTGTTTAAGGTAGTAAACTCCCCAAGAACACCTTCATAGACCGTAAACACCTTTCCAAGGTGTTTAAGTGCCTTTAACACCTTCCTATGGTCATATAAGTGACTAGAACCTCACGTGCATGAGGTAGAACCACCAAACAACAAAAGAAATGGACAAACATGAGTTTATGACCATAAAATCATGTTTTTACAGCCGTAAAATCCTCAAGGAGTGGTCAATGGACCGTAAACTCCCTATGGTGTCCATTCGGAGCTCCAATCACTTCCTTAGCCCTTGATTCGACTCTAGCATGATTCTATGAGTTAGATAAGACCTTTAAACATCCCATGACACCACTACCATGAATTTATGGTCATAAATTCATGGGGGAAGTGGTCTTGAAACCGTAAACACCCATAAGGGACTTTAGTTGAAGAGTAAACTCCAATGTGAGTCCATACACACCTTCTATACAACCCTTGGTACTTCTAGCACTTGTAGCAAAGTGTTTTTATGTAGTAAGACATCCTTACTTGCTTAATTAGTTATTAAATGAATAATTAGATACTTAAATGTATCATTACATGTTAAATAGGATTCGCGTGTGTGGTCAAGTCCTCACTTGACACTTAGCATCCTATACTGTCCATTCATCCGAAACGCCAACAACAGGTGAGTTCATACCCCCTGAATTAACCTTTTAAATGTTTTTACATGCTTTTATGGGGGGAATACAAGTTAAAACATGCCAATTATCATTTCAATCATATGTGATTAATAACCCACATGCACAAGGATTTATCACACTTCCATTTGTTTTAGCAAGTATAATACTATAAATGGTTTTCCAAAACGTCTTTACTCGTTTAAATCTTTTCTCAAATTATCTCTCTTGCTGTATGTTTTTACTTCTAAACCAGTTACAACAGTGTTTTAAACAAATGTTTTCTTTACTTATATTGTGTTATCAAATTATATTCAAAACGTGTCTATGAACGGTTTTCAAAGCTTGTTTTACATAATGATATCAAGTCGTAACTTCTTATTTTTTTTAGGTTTTCCAAAGATTATACCAGAGTTTACTTTTATACTTCTAGACTTCTACTTCGTTAAATGCATGCCTGTACTTGTATAGTTATATAAATAATGTTTAAAGGGCTTAGGAAGGCTAATTCTCCCTATTTCCTTTTCATCGTTTGGATGTGGTCTGGTGGGTATCGGATATTCGTCCGAAGGTCGTTTAATCATTAATTATATATCATGTATACATGTATAGACATAAACGTTTACACCGGCCAGTTCATTTCCCTTGGGTAGCAAGGGCATCCTTCCATTCATCATTCATAGATCATGGACACTAGTAACTATTATAGGAATAGTTAGGAGGTTGTATTCACTCTTTCTAGTACAAGAATTCCACAGGAGTCAGTTCATACACGAGTCTATATCATTTCTCCAGCGCCTCTAATAGAATTCAGAATACGAGATGCATCTTCAAGACACGGATCTCCCCGTCATCGAGTTGGGAACCAGAGTCTCCTGTAGGGAGAGCGGGAATTGTGTGTATAGATCTATATGGGACTGACACTCCCGAACCCTGACTGGTAGCTACAGTCCATGGCCTACCAAGCCAAGGGGTGACAAATGTCATATTTATTCCGACGCTTGCAGGGCGTCAAGTACTCTAGTGTCAATCAGTATGGTTACTAGTATCTCCATGTTTACCTTATAATTCATGGCCTTGAGGTAATGAGAATCTAACATTGTATTCTTGAAACAACCCACTTAGGGCTTTCCCTTTGTTTTAGACCTTGCTAGCTATATCGTTCATTTGATACTGTATGGGGTCTGTGTTTCTTTGTTTTAGACCTTGCTAGCCGTATCGTACATTTGATACCGTCTGGGGTCTGTGTTTCCTCTTGTTAGATTGAGCCAGGCATATCATTTATTCGATACTCTCCTGGAGTCTATGATTTCTTTTGCCTTAGTTAGCAGTATTTCTGCTGAGGTATATGTTATTTTCCCCTAGTATTCTACTAGTGACATTCTCCTACTCTCTTTAAAGTCAAATACCGTATTTTGGTAATGATAGTGTTTAAGGGAAAATTACTTTTACAACACATCTATATCGAGTCTTGGTAGAAGACTACTGTTATTTAGAAAATATAGGATTTTCTAGAAAGGACGCTAATACACTGTAGATTCTAAACTACTACTTTTCATAAACTTATTTTGAATAAAATGATTTCTTACATAAATGACTCTAAATACTTATGAACTCACCAGCATTTATAAAAAGGTTGATACTCGCTTTCAAAATAACTTGTATTCTCAGGTCAGCAATAGACAGGTACATCCCAGGAGCTTTTGTTGAGGACAATTAGTACCAAGCCGCAACTATATTAGTTTATGCATTACTTTGATGTTTTTATGCAATGTAAACTATGTAAAATTATTACTATTAATGTAATGATTGTTGTACTTTGATTACTATACTGCATATGTTGTGATACTTGACATGACGTCATCCACCCCAGAACGTTTCCGCCGTTCCGGTTTTGGGGTCTGACATATATATATATGTATATATATATATATATATATATATATATATATATATATATATATATATATATATATATATATTTAAAATCATTCATGCATCAACTTATGGATCTTCACACTTTGATAAACAAAAGTCTTTTCAGAAAATATCGGATTTTCTGGGTTTCACAAAATACACAAATCATTTTATCACAACATTGCTTATGAACTCACCAACATTTCATATGTTGACATTTTTCCAAAATAACTTGTGTTCTCAGGTAATAGGTAAGCGGAAGAGTTATAAGAAGTAATGTTAGATGTTATGTTGTTAAATGTACTCAAACTATTTTGGTTATGAATGTGTAGTATTAAAACAATGTACTTGATGTGAACAATTCCAGTTGTAATATATTGATGCATGGTGACGCTTATGTTATGATTCATGTATATTCAATGTGATGATATTCAATTAAAGTCACGCGAGCCCTCAGACGTTTCTGCCATCTGCTTCAGGGGTGTGACATATTGACCTTAAACTCTTCTAGGAGCTAAGCTTATGAACTAGAACACTTCTTGGAAGACCAATACACCTTAACACACACCTTGTTACAAAATACCATGAGTATACGACCATAAACTCATAGGGTCGTAAACCCATGAGCCGTGAACTCATGGGAGTCTTACCATTTGGTCCATAAACTCCAATGTGAGGCCCTACACCCCTTATATACAACCCTATGTGGTGTAACACTTCATTACAAGTGTTTCCTAGTCCCTAAGGTTTTTCCATTTCATGATTAGATGTTATAAACACTAATTAGATACACATATGTGTCATTATATGCTAAATACGATCCGTTTGTGATCAAGCCTTCACTTGACACTTAGCATTCTTATCGATTTTACATTCGAGTTACTCAATACAGGTGAGTTCATACCCCTTAACTTATCTTTTAAATGATTTTGAATGCTTTTGTGGGGGGAGGGGGGGGAGGGAATACCAATAGAAAATATATTAGTTATATAATCAATCACATGTGATTTATAATTGTGTCTCAAACAAAGGATTTCATATACTTCAAACTGTGTTTCAAACAAAGGATTTCATATACTTCAAACTGTGTTTCAAACAAAGGATTTCTTGTACTTTAAACTGTATTATCAAACAAACTGTTTTTAAATCGTTTTATAAACTGACATCAAATCATTAATATTTATTTTTAAACTCTTCAAATGTATTAACAAACCTTCTTTTAAACTTATATATTGTCAAAAGCATGTCTATATATGTATAGTTATATAAGTAATGTTTAAAGGACTTAGGACTAATAACTCTCTTTATTTCCTTTTCCTTGTTTGGATGTGGCCTTAGGGTATCGGTTATTTGTCCGAATGTCGTCTAAATATTATTTATATATTACGTATACATATGTAGATATAAAAGTACTATTAATCAGTTCAGTACCTTTGGGTAGCAAAGGTATACAATCATTCATTCAACTACAGAAATCACTAGTAAACTATAATATGTATAATTTAGGAGAGAACTATCACTATAACAGAGAATACTATAACAAAGAATACTAGACAGAGAATACTATAATAGAGAATTCTATAAAAGAGAATACTAGACAGAGAATACTATACAGAGAATACTATACATAGAATACTATTACTATATCAAGTATACTATAACAAGATTCAAGATAACATAATGTGAGATACTACTTCATGAAACAACAACCATCTTGTTGTGTCATGTTTTGTAACCAGAATCTCCTGGAGGGAGAGCGTGAGTTTGCGTATAGATTTATATTGGATTGACTATCCTACACCTTGTTGTTCGCTACACTGGGACTTACAAGTCTACGGGTGCCAAATGTCATTTCTTCCGACGTCTCTCATCGTCGTGTTATACTCGGTTTCGTATGGTAACAACCTTATCATATTTTACCTTATATAAGGCTTTCTGGTTTAAGGTAGTTATTACTACAGTGTTTATTACATATAATACTGAACTACACACATAGTTTACCATTGCATTCAAATTGTGATCTTCTCACATAAAGGGTAATGTAAAACTATATTTTGGTAATGATAGTCATGTTTGGGAAAAACATTCACTTTTACAAAGAAACAAACATACGAAACAGTCGGGTATTGGTAGAAGACTACTTTTTATACTAGTAGAAAATATAGGATTTTCTAGGAGTTTTCAAACATATACAAACATTTACAAGGAACATTTACAAACACTTTCAGTAAACTTATACAAACATTGACACTAAATACTTATGAACTCACCAGCTTAAATGTTCATCTACGCTTTCAAAATAACTTGTATTCTCAGGTCATCAGTAGACAGGTACAACCGACAAGATTTTGAGAAGACGGAGCATTTTGGTGTCTTACTACTTTCAAAGAACACACTTGTATTAAATTATACTATTAATGCAATGGATGATGTTGTTGCTTGTTTACTACATTGCATTGTTATGATACTGTACATGACGTCCTCCGCCCCTGAATGTTTATGTCGTTCCGGTTTTGGGAGTGATAGTCAGGCTGGGTAGTTACCTTAAACAGAGGAGCAATTACTTGGAAAACTTCCAAGCAGTAGATAGTGGTTGATTCAACTTGTGAATTAGAGTACATAGCAGCAAGTGAGGCAGCAACGGAGGCAATATGGTTGAAGAACTTCATTGGAGACCTTGGAGTAGTACCAGCTATAAAGGAGCTAATGGGGATTTTCTGTGATAGTGAAAGTGCAGTTGCCTTAGCCAAGGAATCAAGGGATCACGGGAGATCTAGACACACTGACAAAAACATACCATTTGCTTAGGCATCGAATAGAATAAGGACTCCTCGTGGCAAAGAGGGTATCATCAGATGAGAACCCAGCTAATCCCCTCATGAAGGGACTGGGTAGTGTTAAACATCTTCAGCATGCGAGGCACATTGGGCTAAAGGATGATATTAGTTTTAGAAATTAGATAGCTTTTAAAAATTGTAAAGTGTAATTGACATCTGATGAAAAATAAAAGTTGTTATTTATTTATAAGTAAAGTGTTGCTATCTTCTGTTAATCGTTTACTATCATTTCATTTTTGCATGTTTTGACTTCCGGAATAATTATGTTATGGTATATCATATTATTCAAACCATCCACAGTCAAATATACTTTGGAAGTAGGTAATGAGACAAGATTGTCATGAAGGGTCTGCAGTTTGTCCGGGACAAAGGGGTTGTAGTGTTCATGAGTACTTATGGAATAGTGATTCGAGTATTGGATTCAACCCACGCTCACTTGCATCACTTCATGGAATTTATCTTAAGTGATCATGAGGCGGTAATATCATATAAGTCTTCAAAGCTAGAGATATGAGTTGTTGACTATGAGTTGGTTATACATTGATTGTACGAAAACGCATTGGTAACTCGATGTTATAAAATGTGTCTTTGTGTATGATTCAACAAGTAGTAGAACAAGCATATGAGTCGAAGTTTATCCGTTCCTTTTAGTCCTTGGAGGATTAAAAGCGATATTTGGGCCTCTCGATGATTTTGTTTTGACCTATGTATCAGGCCCGGTCTGAACTAAATTGATGTGTTCGGTTATGTTCTATGTCAAACAAATCGGAAATCGGGAAAAATTGTTGGGCAATAAGTACGACATTGTTCAATGTATTTATCTGGCTGATATCTTGAGAGCAGAGGATTATATGATCACTTATCTTAAATGCCACATCATCTTAGTTCCACGAGACTTTGAAAGAGTTATGATTATTGATATGTTCCTGAAGTCATACATGTAGTTATAGTTATTAGACTTATCCAATTGGGAGACTGTTAAATAGGGTGTCTAAGTCCATAACTCTTTCTGGTATGTACTTGACCCGGTTGGCATGGTCCATTTGGGTTGCATGGCATCATGATAATTGGATAGACAAAATGAGAAGGACACTTATGATTTGTTAATATATTATAAGTTATAATATATTAATATGAAATCATATTATTTAATTAGTATTGATCAAGAATTAATTTGGAATTAATTTTGTGATCAAAAGGAGACTAATTAGATATATGGGGTTGATTGTGTAAATTATCCATTCTTATATAGTGGGCTAATTATCCATGGTTTATTGAATTAGGGCTAAAACCCATAGGGTTCTCCATGGATGGTCCATGGAGGTTAAAACCCATGGATCATGGAGGAAATGAAAAGTCATGTCAATTAGGGTTTACATGGTGTAACCTTACTTGTGACACACTATATAGAGACCCCATGGGCTACCAAAATCGGTACTAAGGGAAGAACAAGAGGGCTATCCGATTTTGAGTGATAGTGTACTTCTCTCTAAGTCATTCCAAGAGTTGTGGTGTTGTGTGAAACATTTAAGGCATCACATTTGGGGTGCTAGGCTCACAAAGTTCTTAAGGAATCTAAGCAACAAGAAAGGTATGTTCTTCTACTAGCTTTTACGTTTCAAGTTCCCCATGCCATGCTAGTTAGGTTAAGAACCTTGGAAAAATAAAATTTACATGTATCTTAGTAAAACATAGATCCAAGGTTTTTAGGGTTGCATGTACACCATAGGAGTGTTAAAATGCTCAAAACCCTTCAACTCAAACATGCACGTCCACATACAATCATGATCCCATATATGATATGACTTCTTTAATAACAAAAAATATATAAGTTTTATTTTATATATTATTAAAAAATGAATATTGTGTTCTAAAAATGATTATTGTTGCGAATCTATATGTAAATTATTATGATTATAAATAAGGTAATTTTGGTAAACATGAATACACTTTTATTTTTATTAATTTAAAATTATTAAAGATTTTTCTTCTAGGGAACTAACATTCATATAATAATAATCTCTATATCTTTTGATTAAAATATTTTATATTAAAAACTAAAAATAACTTTTTTCCAACCTAATTTACATATTTAATTCCCTCCCATTCCAATTTTGAGACATTCGGTTTCCCCTAAACCCCATAAGATCGATTTAATCCCAAAATTTATAAAGTGTTAAACCTAATCTATTCTTATTCATCTCCATCGCATGCACAGAAGATACCACTAACCCCCGTTTTCACGGTGAGGACATCGTCGCACCTTCAACCAACAATCATATTCAAGATTTCGGTTGTTGGTGATGGATCGATGCTAACATTCAACCATCATGGTTTTTTAGTATGAATTGGTATACTTTAATTATCTCTCAATTCCATGCTAGAGACATCGACATTAGGGTATGAACTATATGAATATTCAGTTAGACTGGGAATCATATAACCATATTAGGCCAAGGGAAATCAAGATGATGCAGAAATTGATAATTTCCAATCGAGGCCATCATTTTCCTTCACCATCTCTGGTTGTTGATCGTGTTGTTGTTGCCCTATGTCGTCGTCGTTATTATCGACTGTCATGTCCTACCATGTATGCCTCTATTTGGTACCAATGATTTTTATTTTTCTTATTAGATTATCATTTTGACTAATTCTCCATTCATACATCTCACCCACTAAAAGACACCTCTTATCCCCTTTCCATGACGACGACATCGTCAACCCTTTAATCATCAGTCAGATTCAACATTGTGACTTCTCCTTGAAGACTTATGTCACTGGCTTCCATCTAGACATGTAAGTAAGTTAATAACTGATATATATATATATATATATATATATGATTCTTAGCTTCTTGGTTTTTTTATTTGTAGATGAGGGAAGCGGGCTGATGTCTATTGGATTTTTCAAGTCTTGAATGATATTTTGGATTATTGATTGAATTTTAATAGTGTTCTTATGATGGTGACATCTTTTATGAAAGCTTTATGTAATTTGACCTTTTTACCCCTTTCGGGTATCTTATTCGATGGCACCCCTTGATGTTATGAAGTTATTTCCCTGTTATGCTGCTATTTGGCGTTTGTTGTCATTTGATAGTTTTAAATGCTTTACCTTATCGAATGATTGTTTTACTATTGGTTGCCTTTTCCATGCTAACTTTGATGGTTTTGGGCATGATGGTGCTTATTGTTGTTGTAAGCTTAGTTGTCCTCGCTGCTAGAAATGAAGTGTTTGGGTATTATTTACTTTTTGTTTTGATAATTTAAACTTTTTACTTTTTACCCCAAAAGTTGTGGTTGGTGTAAATTGTAACTATAGTTTAGATTTTACATATATTACTTGCGGAACAAATCACAATTCCGGGTTTCTGAAGGCCTGTGATGCTGATGTTTATGAGTCAGGTAATTGTCATTCACTTTTGGTAAACTTTATTCAATAAAAAATTCTAATGTTGGGTTTCTTGTTTTTTACTTGTGTTTTTGTAGCACTTGAAATGTTGCATGCTTATGGATTTAACTTAATGCAGAAATTTGATTAACTTTAGTCTGCCTGATTAACATGAACTAATTTTTATTAACATGCATGTTATGTTTATGCAAGTAAGGTGTTTGATTAATCAGCTCAAAGAATCTGACTTACATGTATATATATATATATATATATATATATATATATATATATATATATATATATATATATATATATATATATATATATATATATATATATATATATCTTGCTGCCAGGTACCTTGATTTCCATAAATTTTATTTCTTTGGAAGAATTGGAGGATTACCGTAAATTTTGTTGCGTACCTTGATTTTGGTCACATCTTTCTTATCTTAAATTTTTTATATATTTTTTTAAGGCCCTAAAGAACTTTAGTTATGACAGGTTCAACCATCCAAGAACTTGTAAAGCCATCTTCTTTCCTGATATGACTTGCAAATATTGTTTGTGTGATGATTTAAGAATTTTTTATCAAAAAAATTAATTGATTGTAATATAAGAACAATATAAATGGATCATGACTCCACTTGACCAATTTATTTTTAAAATTTTACCTCTAATTAAGATATTTTTATTATAAAATATATCAAATGTGCTATTTATCTATTTTTTTAATTGATCTGACCTAGATGGTTAGAGGATCTTCCTAAGCATGGAATATGTGGATTTGTTGATCAATGTGTGCATTATAACTTATGTATGCCAAAAGAAGTGCAACATACTTGGACAAGCACACCATGTATGTTTTTTAATACCCTAACCTTTTGTTCATTGCATGAATCAAAGGCATAAACAACAAAAGTTAATGACAATATTCGTTTTCTACTTATTAAACTTGGCTTACATGCTAGACATGTTGGGATGGCGAATATCAGTTTCGATACTAAACTGCACTACGTAAACAATGGGATTTGGGAGGTTATGTAGTTTTCAAAAGTTGGACGGTTTTAAAAAAATGCATTGCAGATTTTTAAGAAAGTACATTGTGATATAAAAAGCAAAGTATCGGGTAATATAAAAAGCAAAGTATATTTCTTTTTCATGTACAAAATTACCAAAAAAATGAAAAATATGTTGCCAAAAATTTCACTTTTGTGATGTTTTCTATATGTTTTTCCAAGGAAGTTTTAAAATATTAAATTACTAATTGAGTTAACTTGTATTTTCAATGATTTCCTATTCTAAGTTTATTCGTAGTTTGTAGAGAACTTTGCATCATATGTTTTAACACTTAATTTTATTGCTACAGGAACCACAAGTAACTTTAGATTAAGACAACCAAGTCTAAGAAGGGAAAAAAGTTCAACAACACTACATGAGATAATAAAGCAAACAAGGAGCAATGTTATTAAGAAAGCATTGTAGAAGTTCTCATTCTTGGTTTAATATTTCCCTAAACTTTTTCTCTTTTGATTTATCTAGATTTTAACTTGGTTATTACTTTTTGGTGAACTATTAACAGGAAAATTTATGTATGAATTTTATATTTTTATTAATAAAATATTCTTTTTATTACATTTTATTGTATATTTCTATTTTTTGCGTTTGATAATAATAGGTGGTTATTATATGTATTTATATTTGTGCCTAAATGTGTTAAAAAACTTGCAATAGTAAAAAAAAATTCCTAAAACTAACCAAATGTCATGGCCAGAATAAATAATTTTGATGAAAGGCTAAACAATAGCAACATTTTAGATTAATTGATGTGGTTCAATAATAGTCAATGTAAAAAAAACAAATGTGTCTAGAAAAAGTTGATGTCATACTTATTGGACAAAATGCATGATTACAACAACATTTTTGTCATGTTCAGATAATATTTATGTGTCAAAATAAAAAAACGACATGTTAATATACAAATAATGTGACAATATGGAAGACAATAGTCATGTTCATCAAAATTGTGTGTGTTTAAATAATTGCATATGGTTGTAGTACAAACAATAGTCACGGTTCATAATGTTTGCATATCTAAATGATAAAAAAGCTTATACTAATAATCAATTCTTGTAGTAATAAATTGAATATTAGTCACAAACACAAATACTATTGTGTCTATAAATCAATTACAATTATTTTTAATTGATTTTCTATGTCGAAGTGATATAAAAAGTCATAGTTACGACCTTTTATATGTCTGAATGATAACATTGGCATGATAAGTAATATAAATAAGGTCGTAAGTTAATATTAAATACATAATTTTAATAAATATGTGGCTTATAGTACTTATGTTCATGTTTCACTTAATTGTATGTCTCTATACAATATAAAATAGTTACAAAATTGTTTTATGGCTAATTATAAGCAAATCGCCACTTATAAAATTAACTAAATGTGACCATTTAGCGAACATGGTCATGTTCACCGTAAATACATGTTCGCAAAAGATCCCCAATAGTCTTAATAAACTTTAAACTGTGTCACAATTTATCAGTAAAACACCACATTGAAACAACATTCATGTCGTAAGTTGGTGATATACAGTTACTACAGTTACTAAATAAGTGTATCCACTGATGGTTTAATGCCAAAATATTGGATAAAATGATTGATTATAGCAACAAAATTTCCTACCCAATAGCCACACTGTTATAATACGACATATTTTGTTCATATCATACAGACACTAAATTTTAAAGTGACCATAAGACGCATTTGATGGCATCACCTTCCGTCACACTTTCAGTGAAAAAACAAAAAGTCACTATACGCATATGGTCACACTTTTATGGTGTCTCCGTAGGTCATTTTTCTACTAGTGTGATTACTTCTCAAATGGTGCCCTCTTAGATATGAAAGGGAGCAAGAACCCTAATCGCAATGGCACCTCCCTCTATTCTGTACAGATATGTTCCCACACCAAATGCTATCAAAGCTACTGGAACTCTTAATACTCCTATTATCATCATGTCCAACAATGGTGTAGTCTCTACTAAAATCCATAAAAAAATATATATGAAACACAAGGGATCTGAAGACTTTGTGGCCTATCTTACATCATGTCCACTGTGACAACCCGAAATTTCCATTCGGTCAAACCCTAAAAGTCAACCACTTCGTATCTTTTTTTTATGAAATATAAAGTTCGTTTAATTATTTTAATATTATTTTTAAACAAACGGGTGATAGAAAGTGTCGTCTCGGGTTTTGAATTTTAAAAACCACAAACACTTCACGTATTAGAAACACCCGACCAAATTTTTATATTTTGGGTTGAGAAATCACCCAAAACCGTAAACTCATACCTATGTATGAGTTTACTCCCCATGAAGTTAGTCATTTGTGTTTACTCCCTAAATGTTAAAAGAGTAAACTCCAAATATTCTCTCAAATACGATCCATGATTTAATTCCAAATCTTCAATCTTGTAAGTGTTCTAACCTTTTTTAGTTAGTAAAACACTTAATCTAGTGTTTATACATCTAATCATCCAACCATATTTGTATTTCAACTAGATTTTCAAAACACCAAGAACACACACTAAGTGTTCTTAGCATTTTTAGCTCAAATCAAGTCTTCTAATAGTAAGTGCTTTTATCCTTGAGTGATTTTAAGCTAGTATTACATTTCAATATCAAGGAAATATATCAAGAACACATGGATATATGTGTTCACGGTCCAAGGAGATGCTTGGACCGTAAACACCATAATGTGCACCAAAGTGTGCCTAAGTCCTAATCTAAGCCCTAGTTTGATGTTTAAGCCTTCCATGAATTGATTAAACCTTCCTTTGATGTATCTAAGCCTTGAAAAACACCAAAATCCAACATTTATAGGTGTTAACGGTTTGGGGATCTCCCAAAACCGTAAACACCCTAAAGTGGGTTTAAATTGGTCATTTTCCTTCCATAGGCTTAGAAACTAGCACATACACTTACCTAACTGTGTTAGGGACTTGAAAACATGGAAATACACTTCTCCATAAGGCTTTACGGTAGTAAACCCACAGGAAAATGCCATTAGGCCGTAAACTCCTCAAAGGAGGTGTTTTGTTGCCCTAGTCCCTTCCAAAGGCCAAACCACTTAGTAGAATTGCTTCAAAAGGCTTGCTAAACCACCAAACAACACCTAGTCATTAGGACTAGAGTTTACGACTGTAAACTCTAGAGTTTACTGCCGTAAACTCTTTGAGTCATGTCCACCAAAACCGTAAACTCCAAAGAAGTTTACCCTTGAACCCTAAGCACCCTAGCTTTGCTTTGCTAACACTTCGATGCAATCCTTGTGATCATTAACACTTGAAACAAAGTGTTTTCATGTTCTAGGGTGTCCCAAATTAATTTGTTAGTTATAAATTGGCTAATTAGTTATATATATGTTCATTATATGATAACTAGGCTCGTGCGTGTGTACAAGTCTTCATTTGTCACCTAGCACCGTACCCGACACTTCAATCCAATCCACTCACCACAAGTGAGTTCATACCCCTTTAATTAACCTTTGAAATACTTTTAAATATTTTAAATGCATTTATGGGGGAGAATACAAGTTGAATATTTATAGTTATTACATCAATCACATGTGGTTAATAACTACAAAACCAATGATTTTATTACTGTTCAAGCTGTTTTACTTCAAACTGCTTTACAAACTCTTTTACTTATCTAATACTTTTACTTAAACTTTGTTACACTTATTATAAGTTGCATGCCCGTATATGTATAGTTATATAAGCAATGTTTAAAAGGCTTAGGAAGGCCGTCCGCCCTGTTTCCTTTTCCTCGATTGGATGTGGTCTGGTGGGATATCGGGTAGTCGTCCGAAGGTCGTTTCAATATTGATTATATATCATGTGTACATATATAGACATAAAAGTGCTTCCATATTCATGCGTACTAGTTACATCATTAGTAAGCTACCATCAGGGTAGCACAGGATCATACTTATACTATTGCTAGATCAATGAGTCAGTTCATTCATGAGTCAACACTTATTTACTATGAGAACATATACAACTATACTAGAGGAAGAACATATACAAATATAATAGAGGAAGAACATATACAACTATACTAGAGGAAGAACATACACAACTATACTAGAGGAAGAACATATATAACTATACTAGAAAGAGAAGATATACAACTATATTAGAAAGAGAACATATACAACTATACTAGAAAGAGAACATATACAACTAAACTAGAAAGAGTACATATACAACTATACTAGAGGAAGAACATATACAACTATACTAGAGGAAGAACATATACAACTATACTAGGAAGAGAACATATACAACTATACTAGAAAGAGAACATATACAACGATACTAGAACGAGTAACAATACTTTACATATACATATATACATTGATAGAATTGTGAACCACTGTATCGGAGCATGCCTTAAATGTGATGGCCCGAGTTGTAGCCAGAGTCTCTTGGAGGGAGAGCGTGAGTTTGCGTATAGATCTATACTGGATTGACTATCCTACACCTTGCTACTAGCTACAGCCGGACTTGCAGGTCTGCGGATGCCAAACGTCATTTCTTTTTACGACCTACATTTGTCGTTGTTTATCCAGTCGATAGTATGGTACAATTAATCACATGATACCTTAATATAAATCCGGTTTAAGGTAGTTAGTACAACAGTAGTTCCTATAATACAACACTATAGTACTACAGTAATTTATCCTTTATATACATTTGGTGATCTTTTCACTTAAACATTAATGTACAAACTATATTTTGTTAATGATAGTTACACTTGGGAACTTACACACTTTTACAACAAACGAACATACGGAATAGTTAAGCCTTGGTAGAAGGCTACTTTGATAGAAAATATAGGTTTTTCTAGGAGATTCAAACTTTTACAAACACTTACAAACATTTACATACCTTTTACAAACTCATACTTAAAAACATGTTCAAACGTTTTGATCACAAACACCGACACTAAAATACTTATGAACTCACCAACTTAATGCTGATAAACTCTTTCAAAATAACTTGTATTCTCAGGTCGACAGTAGACAGGTACTGAGGCCAGCTTTTGAGAAGATGGAGCGCATACAAGACTCATCTTATTATTTTGATTTACTTTTTGTTGTCTATAACCGTACAGAACACACTTGTATTAAAATTATATATTTAATGCAATGGATGATGTTGCTAACTTATTTACTGTTATATTGTGTTGTGATACTTTACATGACGTCCTCCGCCCCAGAACATTTCCGCCGTTCTTGGTTTTGGGGTGTGACATATTGGTATCAGAGCATTGTTTATAGTGAATTGAGTATATCAACCCATAAAAGATATACTAACTATAAACCCAATTGGGTTTAAAACACACTGACCAAGAGCCTATACTTTAAATATTAAAATATTTAATTAAGTATACTTGTCTGCATTCATACTAAAATCAGTGTCACAATGACAAGAACAAAAGTATTGCGATTGTTAAATATCACAAGTGAGCTCGGGGATGTATGGTCAGTCCTGGGAATGGCATAGCCTGATCAACTATGCTGGTCCGAGGAGTGATTAACATATGCCCTAGAATGGTTGTGATATGTTAACAAGTCTAAAAACTTACCAACAATACCACAAGGAGATCAGTAGAACCTAAACTTAAAATACTATAGGTGTGTCTTATGCTACTACCTGCTACTTATATACTATATTCTCATACCTCTCTTCTCGTGTAGATTAAATGGCTGGATTCCATCATGGCGACCCGTACTTTCCCAACGAAGGCAATGCTGGGTGGATCGAAGAAGAGCCCGAAGATGAGCATCCAATCCCTTTGGATGATCACCTCGCAGAAGGCTTTTCTGATGGATCTGACTCTGAGCCTGAAGTCAACAACCTACCGCCAGTAGGTTAAGCCCCGAACAACAACCCCTGACCAGCTTTTCTAGGTCCCACTCCCTTGTGGGCAACATACTTGAATCGCTGGAGTGATGAACAGGGTCAACCCTTACCATACTTTGGGGACCGAATCTTTTACAACGTCAGCGAAGGTGGTTCTGCTGACCGAGCTCTGCCTATCATTATCCGCAGGATAACTCGTAATGTTGAGCAAGGTCGAGCAACCATCGACCGGGTCATTGAGATTGATGCCAACTTTGGTGTCAACACAGTCCGCATCCGCCGTCTTGAAGAAGACATGGAATGGACCAGGAGGACCAATGAAACCCTGCAGCAACAGTTGGCTGCCTCCCGAGCCGAAGTCATGGAACTTCGAGCCCGTCAGAGGGCTCAGGAGCGACGCCTTCAGGAAATGTTTTGTCAAGTGACAGACCTCAGGGTTCGCCCGAGGAATTCCCATCGTTGTTAGAAGATGTCTAGTACATCTTTGTCTTTTGGTTAAGGAATAGCCTTTAATATATGTGCTCTAAGTAGCACTGGTTTGTAAAATATTCCTAACTTTCAGTACTCTAATTAGGAATCTAGGAACTGTCAAACTTTTCCATATGGTATGATGCAAGACCTACTGTTAGGTCGATTTTCCCTGAATTTATTGCATCAGTAATACCAGTATTTTAGACAGTTATCTAATTTTTGGGAAAAATCTATATGCTTTTGTTTTCCTACTAATATTCTTTCTTGCGATCTCAAACACTCATTCAACGGTTGGGCTATGATTAGTTAGTCCATGTGTCACTCTCACCTCACTTACAATTGATTCTTACCACTTTGTGTATCTTTATAAACTTATAGCTGAAAGATGCCTCCTCGCAAATCTCCCAGGAATAACCATGCACCTCCACCTCCTCCTCCTCCGGTTATCGATACTGCAGCCCTGAATGCTGCTGTAGCTGCCGTAGTGGCAACTGCCATGGCACAGTATCACTCTACTGATGCCAGCAGAGGTGGAACCCCTGTTAACTCGATTCCTGTTGAAACCCCTGTGTGCTCGAGAGAGTGCTCCTACAAGGATTTCACCAACTGTAAGCCGATCTCCTTCCATGGCACCGGCGGAGTCATTGCCCTCTCGCAATGGTTCGAGAAGACAAAATCAGTCTTCGAAATTTGTTCATGCCCTGCTGCGAGCAAAGTCAAATATGCCACATGCACCTTTGAAGGAAAAGCCCTGACGTGGTGGAACGCCCACGTTAAAGCGCTAACTCTCGTAGTGGTGAGTGACATGGGTTGGTAAACCATGAAGGACCTCATGACTGAGGAATACTGCCCGAGGGGTGAAATCCAGAAGTTGGAGTAGGAACTTTGGAGCCTAACCATGAAGGGCACCAACGTAGTCGCTTATATCGCCAGATTCAGCGAACTGGTGGCCCTCTGCCCTAATATGGTTCCCACTGAAGGGAAAAAGATCGAGAGGTATATATGGGGGCTAGTGCCTCCGTATCAGGGGAATGTCCTATCATCAAACCCCGCTACCTTTGACAGTGCCAAGCGACTGGCACAGCGATTCATTGACCATGGAGTCAAAACCCCTGCCACAACAACCACCCTAGCCATCCTGGAACCCTCCAAACCCGCTAACACTAAGCGGAAGTTCTGGGAGGAGAAGAAGAAACAGCGAGCTGCCAAAAAGCAGCGAATTGTGGCAGTGCATGCCGCAACAACCCCTGCTGCTGCTACTGCTCCGGTGGGACAGTATGCTGGAAATTTGCCTAAGTGCGGCAAATGCAATTACCACCACAACGGCCCCTGCCGTGAAATGCAGTGCTCTAACTGCAACAGGAAAGGACACACAGTCCGTTTCTGTAAATCTCCGGTGAGGCCGATCGCCCAAGTCCCCAGCTCTGGCGCGAGCCCGACCTGCTATGGATGTGGTGAAGCAGGCCACTATAAGAGGGACTGCCCCAAAGCGAAGAATGCTGGTGGAGCAGGAAGGGTACTAGCAATAGGCCATGGGGAAGCAGTTACTGACCCGACAGTGGTGACTGGTACGTTCCTCCTCGATAACTCCTATGCATGCATTCTGTTTGATAGTGGAGCGGAGTGAAGCTTCGTGAACCATAAATTTGCTCGCATGCTTAAACGACAACCTCACACACTTAAAGAAAAATTCACAGTAGAAATGGCTAATGGAAAAACAAAAAGCACGAATAGCATATACTTAGGATGTACCCTAACTCTAGATAACCATTCATTTCCAATCGACCTTATGTCGGTCTCAATAAAAAAGCTTCGACGTTATCATCGGCATGGATTGGTTAAGCCTTCATCGCGCCGACATCATGTGCTACGAGAAAGCAGTCCGTCTAAACCTCCCGTCTAACAAAACTCTTATCGTCTACGGCGACAAAACCGGTGCGAGTCTTCGTATTATATCAAGTATTCAAGCATAGAAGTATCTACGTAAATAATACCACGCATTCCTTGCTCACGTCGTCGATACGAGCCTCGAAACGAAAGAACTAAAGAACATTCTTGCAGTGAGCGACTTTCCTGACATCTTCCCAGAAGAGCTACCAGGATTACCTCCGCAACGATAGGTCGAGTTCAGAATCGACTTAGTCCCAGGAGCTACCCCAGTAGCCAAGTCGCCCTACCGATTAGCTCCAGCAGAGATGCAGGAACTATCTGGCCAACTTAACGAACTGCTCAGCAAGGGCTTTATAAGACCAAGTTTCTCGCCTTGGGGAGCACCGTTCTTATTCGTTAAGAAGAAAGACGGATCATTATGTATGTGTATCGACCTACAGAGAACTCAACAAACTAACGGTCAACAATCGTTACCCTCTGCCACGCATAGACGATTTATTTGACCAACTGCAAGGGGCGAACTGCTTTTACAAAATTAATCTAAGATCTGGATATCAACAGTTACGAGCGCTAGAGGAGGATGTTCCAAAGACATCCTTCCGAACTCGTTACAGACACTACGAGTTCGTGGTGATGCCATTCGGATTGAACAATGCGCCAGCAGTTTTCATGGATCTGATGAATAGAGTATGTCGACCTTACTTGGATCAGTTCGTCATTGTATTCATCGATGACATCCTGATCTACTCCCGAAGTAAGGAAGAGCATGGCGATCATCTGCGACAAGTTCTAGAAACCTTACAAACGGAGAAGCTCTATGCGAAGTTCTCTAAATGTGAATTTTGGATCCGAAGAGTCGAATTCTTATGACACGTGGTAAGCGAAGAGGGAAGCCACGTGGACCCATCCAAAATTAAGGCCATTGAGAACTAGTCAACACCGAAGACGCCTACAGAAATTTGTCAATTTCTAGGTCTCACTGGCTACGACCGCAGGTTCATACAGAACTTCTCCCGAATAGCGAAACCTCTTACAACGCTGACCTAGAAAGGCGTGGCCTTTGACCGGGAAGAGAAACAGGAGAAAGTGTTCCAAACGGTCAAACGAGCTTTGTGCACCGCACCCATACTATCCCTCCCCAAAGGAATAAAAGACTTCATAGTCTATTGCGATGCATCGAATCAGGGGCTCGGGTGTGTTCTGATGCAGCGAGGTAAGGTCATCGCCTACGCCTCGAGACAGCTGAAAACACACGAAGTTAACTACACGACCCACAATCTTGAGCTAGGAACAGTTGTGTTTGCTCTGAAGATCTGGAGACAGTACTTGTACGGAACGAAAAGCACTATCTTTACCGACCACAAGAGTTTACAACACATATTCGATCAGAAGGAGCTCAACATGAGACAACGACGGTGGGTCGAGCTACTCAGTGACTACGAATGAGAAATTCGTTATCATCCGGCTAAAGCCAACGTAGTAGCAGACGCCCTGAGTCGGAAGGAATATTCTGGTCGAAGAGTCAAATCGTTAACAATGACTATCCATTCACACTTGTCTAAGAAAATTCAGGCGGCCCAGCTTGAAGCCATGAAACCTGAAAACATGACGAGTGAATCCCTGAGAAAATGGATATAAATTTAGAAGCCAAAGATGGCGGAGCCTTATATTTCATGAACCGGATCTGGACACCGAAGCACGGCGGTTTCCGAGACTTAGTCATGACTGAGGCGCACAACACTCGGTATTCCGTCAACCCAGGTTCAAATAAGATGTATCTGGATCTTAAAAAGTTATACTGGTGGCCTAATATGAAAGCAGAGATTGCTACCTTCGTAAGTAAATGCCTTACTTGCGCAAAGGTTAAGGTCAGGTACCAAAAGCCCTCCAGTTTACTACAACAACCAGAGATTCCATAATGGAAGTGGGAGCGGATCACTATGGATTTCATAACCAAGTTTCCCAAGACAATGGGTGGACTTGATACCATATGGGTCATCGTCGATAGATTGACCAAGTCTGCACACTTCCTGCCTATCAAAGAAACAGACAAGATGGAGAAGCTTACGAGAACATACATTAGGGAAATCGTACGGCTACATGGTGTACTTATATCCATTATCTCCGATAGAGATAGTAGGTTCACCTCAAGATTCTGGCAATCGCTACAACATTCCCTGGGAACAAGACTGGACATGAGTACAGCCTACCATCCACAGACCGACGGACAAAGTGAGAGGACCATCCAAACACTGGAAGATATGTTCAGAGCCTGTGTGATCGACTTTGGAAAGGCATGGGATACTCATTTACTCCTTGTCGAGTTTTCCTACAATAACAGTTAACACATGAGCATCAAGGCTGCTCCATTTGAAGCCCTCTATGGCCGAAAGTGCAGATCCCCTCTATGTTGGCGGAAGTGGGTGATACCCAATTAGCTAGGGGGCAAGTTTCTGACATTACTCTCATAGGCCCGGAAATCATTCGGGAAACGACAGAGAAGATCGTTCAAATCTGTGAACGATTGAAAGCCTCTAGAGACCGACAGAAGAGCTACGTTGATAAGCGAAGGAAACCTTTGGAATTTCAGGTGGGAGACCGAGTCCTTCTCAAAGTCTCACCCTGGAAGGGCTTGATACGCTTCAGTAAGCATGGGAATCTTAATCCGAGGTATATAGGGCCTTTCGAGATTCTCGCAAGAATCGGCCCTGTAGCTTACAAACTCAATCTGCCCGACGAACTTCGTAACATACATTCAACATTCCACGTATCTAACTTGAAAAAGTGTTTGTCCGACGAGACTCTTGTAATCCCACTCGACGAGATCGAGATCAACGAGAGCCTCAACTTCGTGGAAGAACCAGTAGAGATCATGGACCGAGGAGTCAAGCGGACGAAGCAAAGCCGTATCCCAATTGTGAAGGTTCGTTGGAACGCTAAGCAAGGACCGGAATTCACTTGGGAGCGTGAGGATCAGATGAAACTGAAATACCCTCATCTTTTTGCTTAGTTATTTGTAACTACTTTATTTGTTTAGACTTTAATTTCGGGACGAAATTCCCTTAACAGGGGGATGATGTGACAACCCGAAATTTCCATTCGGTCAAACCCTAAAAGTCAACCACTTCGTATCTTAAGTTAATGTAATTATTTCTTATTTTTAAGAAATATAAAGTTCGTTTAATTATTTTAATATTATTTTTAAACAAACGGGTGATAGAAAGTGTCGTCTCGGGTTTTGAATTTTAAAAACCACAAACACTTCGCGTATTAGAAACACCCGACCAAACTTTTATGTTTTGGGTTGAGAAATCACCCAAAACCGTAAACTCATACCTATTTATGAGTTTACTCCCCATGAAGTTAGTCATTTGTGTTTACTCCCTAAATGTCAAAAGAGTAAACTCCAAATATTCTCTCAAATACCATCCAAGATTTAATTCCAAATCTTCAATCTTGTAAGTGTTCTAACCTTTTTAAGTTAGTAAAACACTTAATCTAGTGTTTATGCATCTAATCATCCAACCATATTTGTATTTCCACTAGATTTTCAAAACACCAAGAACACACACTAAGTGTTCTTGGCATTTTTAGCTCAAATAGAGCCTTCTAATAGTAAGTGCTTTCATCCTAGAGTGATTTTAAGCTAGTTTTACATTTGAATATCAAGGAAATATGTCAAGAACACATGGATATAGGTGTTCATGGTCCAAGGAGATGCTTGGACCGTAAACACCATAAAGTGCACCAAAGTGTTCCTAAGTCCTAATCTAAGCCCTAGTTTGATGTTTAAGCCTTCCATGAATTGATTAAACCTTCCTTTGATGTATCTAAGCCTTGAAAAAACACCAAAATCCAACATTTATAGGTGTTTACGGTTTGGGGATCTCCCAAAACCGTAAACACCCTAAAGTGGGTTTAAATTGATCATTTTCCTTCCATAGGCTTAGAAACTAGCACATACACTTACCTAATTGTGTTCGGGACTTGAAAACATGGCAATACACTTCTCCATAAGGGTTTATGGTAGTAAACCCAAAGGAAAATTCAATTAGGCCATAAACTCCTCAAAGGAGGTGTTTTGTTGCCCTAGTCCCTTCCAAAGGCCAAACCACTTAGTAGAATTGCTTCAAAAGGCTTGCTAAACCACCAAACAACACCTAGTCATTAGGACTAGAGTTTACGACCGTAAACTCTAGAGTTTACTGCCGTAAACTCTTTGAGTCATGTCCACGAAAACCATAAACTCCAAAGGAGTTTACCCTTGAACCCTAAACACCCTAGCTTTGCTTTGCTAACACTTGGATGCAATCCTTGTGATCATTAACACTTGAAACAAAGTGTTTTCATGTTCTAGGGTGTCCCAACTTAATTTGTTAGTTATAAATTGGCTAATTACTTATATATATATGTTCATTATATGATAACTAGGCTCGTGCGTGTGTACAAGTCTTCATTTGTCACCTAGCACCGTACCCGACACTTTAATCCAATCCACTCACCACAAGTGAGTTCATACCCCTTTAATTAACCTTTGAAATACTTTTAAGTATTTTAAATGCTTTTATGGGGGGGGGGAATACAAGTTGAATATTTATAGTTATTACATCAATCACATGTGATTAATAAATACAAAACCGATGATTGTATTACTGTTCAAACTGTTTTACTTCAAAATGCTTTACAAACTCTTTTACTTATCAAATACTTTTACTTAAAGTTTGTTACACTTATTATAAATTGCATGCCCGTATATGTATAGCTATATAAACAACGTTTAAAAGGCTTAGGAAGGCCGTTCGCCCTGTTTCCTTTTCCTCGATTTGGATGTGGTCTGCTGGGATATCGGGTAGTCGTCCGAAGGTCGTTTCAATATTGATTATATATCATGTGTACATATATAGACATAAAAGTGCTTCCATATTCATGCGTACTACTTACATCATTAGTAAGCTACCATCGGGGTAGCACAGGATCATACTTATACTATTGCTAGATCAATGAGTCAGTTCATTCATGAGTCAACACTTATTTACTATGAGAACATATATAACTATACTAGAGGAAGAACATATACAACTATACTAGTGGAAGAACATATACAACTATACTAGAAAGAGAACATATACAACTATACTAGAAAGAGAACATATACAACGATACTAGAACGAGTAACAATACTTTACATATACATATATACATTGACAGGATTGTGAACCACTGTATCGGAGCATGCCTTAAATGTCATGGCCCGAGTTGTAGCCAGAGTCTCTCGGAGGGAGAGCGTGAGTTTGCATATAGATCTATATTGGATTGACTATCCTACACCTTGCTGTTAGCTACAGCCGGACCTGTAGGTCTGCGGGTGACAAACGTCAATTCGTTTTACGACCTACATTTGTCGTTGTTTATCCGGTCAATATTATGGTACAATTAATCACATGATACCTTAATATAAATCCGGTTTAAGGTAGTTAGTAAAACAGTAGTTCCTATAATACAACACTACAGTACTACAGTAATTTACCCTTTATATACATTTAGTGATCTTTTCACTTAAACATTAATCTACAAACTATATTTTGTTAATGATAGTTACACTTGGGAAATTACACACTTTTACAACAAACGAACATACGAAACAGTTAAGCCTTGGTAGAAGGCTACTTTAATAGAAAATATAGGTTTTTCTAGGAGATTCAAACTTTTACAAACACTTACAAACATTTACATACCTTTTACAAATTCATACTTAAAACCATGTTCAAACGTTTTGATAACAAACACCGACACTAAAATACTTATGAACTCACCAGCTTAATGCTGATAAACTCTTTCAAAATAACTTGTATTCTCAGGTCGACAGTAGACAGGTACCGAGGCCAGCTTTTGAGAAGATGGAGTGCATACAAGACTTATCTTATTATTTTGATTTACTTTTTGGTGTCTATAACCGTACAGAACACACTTGTATTAAAATTATATATTTAATGCAATGGATGATGTTGTTTGCTTATTTACTGTTATATTGTGTTGTGATACTTTACATGACGTCCTCCGCCCTAGAAGATTTCCGCCGTTCTTGGTATTGGGGTGTGACACATTAGTATCAGAGCGAACGAACGATTCAAACATTAGAGGATATGCTGAGAGCATGTACCCTAGAATTCCAAGGTAACTGGGATGAACACTTACCTCTAGTAGAATTCTCCTATAATAACAGTTTCCACTCGAACATCAAGATGGCACCTTATCACGCTTTGTATGGGGAGAAGTGTCGAACGCCATCATGCTGGCTGGAAGCTGGGGAAAAGCAGTTTATGGGACCTGAAATAGTCCATCAGACTGCTGAAAAGTTGAGAGTGATAAGGGAAAGGATGTTAGCTGCTCAAGATCGACAAAAGAGTTATGCTGACAAGAAAAGACAACCAATATCCTTCGATGTTGGTGATTCGGTTTTACTTAAAGTCTCGCCGTGGAAGGGACTTATAAGATTTGGTAAGAGATGGAAGTTGAGTCCAAGGTTTATTGGACCATTTAAAGTTCTTCAGAAGATCGGGAATCAAGCTTACAAGCTAGAGTTACCGGAAGAACTAGAGGGTATTCATAACACCTTTCATTTGTGTTATTTGAGAAAGTTCACAGGAGATGTGCCCGACATAATTCCGATTTCTGAGTTAAGGTTGGATGAAAACAAGAGGTTGATCGAGGAACCTGAGGCAATCGTTGACCGTAAGACTATGAAGTTGCGACGCAATATGGTCGATTTAGTGCTTGTGCGTTGGAAACATACGAATGGACCAAATCTCACTTGGGAAACGGAGAGTGACATGATAAGTCAGTACCCGCAGTTGTTTGGTGATATGTGATTCCGGGGACGGAATCATCCTAAGGGGGAGAGAATTGTAACACTTGTGTTTCTATCCTAGGAATTTATATTGAGTTGATAGTCTAGGTTAACCTTTGTAACTCATTTTGAAGAAATGAAAAGGAATTATGTGAATATTATATGAATTATCTGTTTTATGCTTAATTATTAGGGCTTAATTAATTAAGAATAAAAATAAGCGTCAAAATTAAAGTGTGAGATAAGCCCGATATCTTTACATAAAGTTCTAGTGGCCGAAACAAGGATTTCGAGGATATAAAGAATACCAAAATCCGAGTTATAACGAACAGTTATGACCTGTCGAAGTTTCGCGACAAAACCGGCACGGTGCTGAATGTCATAAAAATTGAGTTTTCGATAAACTACTTTTTAGCCTTAGTAATCTAAACGAGAGTCGTAGTATTCGTTAAGCCGAGAAGTTCGATAAAAAGAACGCCCAAATTTGACTTCGTATGAGGAAGTAATGATTTTTCGAAGTTTCAGCTTAGCAGTAGACAGCTAAAAACTCGAATTTTAGATCGAGCAATTTTTGGCCGACACAACCTAAATGAGAATTGAAGGTCTCGTCATTAGGAGCACAACGGTAAAAAGTCTGACGAAAAAGGACGTCGGATGAAGAAGTTATGAATGTTTAACGGATTTCCTGTCCCGGTCTGTTAAAAATAATAATATAAAATTTAAAGTCAAAATTAGCCAACGATGTCTAAACGGAAGCTGTAGAGCATAATTTTAGCTACACGTGGATATAAAGAACGTCAAAAACGGAGCTCGTATGCGAAAGTTATGGATTTTATAAGTTTTGGCGTGAAAATAGAGAAAATTCGCATAGTCACGAGTTGCCACGTCACCCTCGCTGAAAAAGTGCCTCGTGTCCTGCTGACTCACCAAGCTGCTGAGTCACCAACCTGCTGAGTCACCGAGCTGCTAAGTCATCCGAAGCTGTGGCACATCCGAGGAGCGACGTGTGTGCAGCCTAGTCCGAGCCTCGCAATGCCTGCCGCGTGTCCGACCTTCGCACCAACTGTCCCCCTTCCTTCCTGCTTCGGGTCCAAACCTCGGACCTAGACTCCGGTCCACTTAGAAGCTGCCAGCGAGCCCTCGCAGGTGCGACCCATGTGCGAGCCATGCGCAGCCACGTGCGAGATACCTCCTTTGCGAGCTTCGGATCTGCGACGCGTGTCTTCCTCCTGACCATGCGATCAGAAGCCTCGCCCCTATAAATAGAAGGGTGCGAGACCTCCCGGGTAACTTTGAAAATTTGTCAATTTTAACCCCTAAACCCATATTTTCTTCATCTTAACATCCCGCAAAGCCCCGGTATCGATTGTTAAGCCCGGAATACTCCACGAAGTGCCCGAGAAGCCCAGAAAATTTATCTTTTCGGTTTCGAAGCCCGACTTTTGCAAAGCCCGGTTTCTCAATAAAGCTCTCGGTTTTATTAAAAACGATCGTTTTAGGAAACGAATTGTTGCCCGATTATCATCAAATCATGTGAGTGTGTAGTTACTTTCAATTTACACATGGATATGAAGTATTTACCTTGAAATACATGTTATGAGTAAATATGTTAATTGTTTAATTGAGGTGACTGTTGAATTGATGTTTTATACAAGTCTTAAAAGTGTATATGCTTTTTATCTACAAAATATGTTGGGTAGAACATGGGTAGATGAAATAGTTGATGTGTGTTAAAAAGGTGAGAGGCCTCGATGTTGTTGTTGTTGTAGTCATCTAGCGGAGTATAGATGACGACCACAGACTTTTCTAGACAGTCCAGTGGAACACTAGCTGGTTCCCAACTTGTAGGTGTTGATGAATTAAATGTTCATTGGCGTACTCCATCCCCCTCATGGTTTCCTTTAGGACATGTATGGCTAAGGAAACCCCTTAGCAGTAGTGTCCATCCCGATGATAATCCTTAGGCTAGGTCCCTTGTGATAGGTGTTTAGGGACGTAAAGTGAGGACAACGGGAATAGGTAATCAGGGTTATTGTTGATTGGTGAACTTAATAAGTATATTATTATTGTGGGTTGAAAACCCTATATGCTCACCAGGCTCCCAAGCCTGACCCACTCAGTTTTATGATTACAGGTAGTGGACCCCGAGCATAGTTGGAGGACGATGAGAGATTTTTGGATTATAGGCCAGTAGTTGTAAATAACTATTGAAAGGCTTATAATGTCTTGTTTATGCTTTTGATCTGTATCGGAACATGACATCCCGAGGTTTTGATATGAAATGAAACTATACATTTCTTAAAGAAGGTTTTGATAAACTTTTATCATGTTTTTTTTTGGGAACAAATTTCGCAACATCTTTTAAAAAGATTTCTCTGATTTTATTTTAAAACGCATAAATTAAATCGGTCTTTTCTGGCCGAGAAATATGGGAATGTCACAGTTGGTATCAGAGCATTAGTTTAAGCGAACTAAGAAATTGTAGAATTTCTAGACTTGAACTTAGAATGCTAAGTGACGATTGTGAGATGAGTGTCTACCATATTTTAGACACGAGCACTAGTTTATTTTAGGGAAGATGCCTAAAATGCCCTTATGTGCTAAATGTTATATGTTTTCCATGTGTGCCATTATTTGTTCGGATCTATGGTCTGTTGCCGACTGGGTCTGGAAACCTTATGTGTGTAGGATTCTAAGCGTATGAATACGAGATTCGAATTAACATGTAAACGTTTCGGAGTGATAAGGGAATTGACATGTCTAACAAGAATAAAGACCTAAATTCACCTTATTCGGTATATAGATTTTAAGGGCAAGAACTCGGAGTGGAGCTGGAAATGTAAACAGAAACCAACAACCTCAACCCCAAGTAGTGGAACTGGTGCCTATTGTAGGAGCTGCACCCGAACCCATCACCATGGATGGAGTACGAACTATGATTCAGACCATGTTAGCTGAACAGAGGGAGGAATTGAGGCAAATGTTGCTAAACGACAAGGATGAACCTTCAGTTCCTGTTGAACAACGTGAACTAAATGACGATCGATCTGAAGAAGGGAACAACAGTAGATCAGTTGGTCATAGTGAACCGCTTGTGGTTGGGAGGAATAACCACGAGGGTAGGATGGAGAGAAATGGGTGCAAGTATAAGGACTTTATGACTTGCAAGCCATCGACCTTCAATGGAAAAGAAGATCCTGTCGGAGTAATGGACTGGATCTCGGAAATGGAGTTGTCTTTCATGACTTGTGATTGCCAAGGCAAGATACAAACTACCTTTGCAGTACGTCAGTTCAGGGGTAGTGTTGCTCGTTGGTGGAGCACTTTGGGGAAAACCCTAAGCCCTAATGAGCCACTACAATTAACTTGGGCAGAGTTCTTAGTGCACTTCAAGCGCAAGTACTACTCGGCCCAAAACATACTTGAGTTAGAAAACCAATTTCTAACGTTGTAGAAGGGGAGTATGACTGTTGAAGAATATACAAATAACTTCAAAGACAAAATGGAGTTTGCTTTGCGTATTGTCCCAGATGAGTTGGCAAAAATTGACAGGTACGCAAAGGGACTACCATGGGAGTACACGGTGCCAGTACGTCAGGCACTTACTTTGGAGGCAGTTATCTGGGCTGCCAAGTCTATTGAAGATATGATCAAAGGGAGAGCCGCCAGCAAGGTTGAAGTTGGCGAAAAGAGAAAGTTTGAAGGAACTTCAGGTTCCAATAAAAAGAACAAATTCTCGAAGACTGGTTCGAGAAAATTTGGAGGAGGAGCCAAAGCCAAGTGGTGTGACAAGTGTAAGAAGAAACATGTTGGGAAGTGCAACGTGGAAGCCACTTGTTACAAATGTGGAAAGCCTAAGCATTATGCCAATGAATGCACCTTCAATAAGAACGTATGTTTTGGGTGCAATGAAGAAGGGCATATTTTGAGGGACTGCCCGAAGAAGAAGGACGTAGCAAAACCCAATCTACCACCAAAGCCAAAGGCGAGAGCCTTTCAGATGACACTCGAAGCTGCGAAAGAAGAAGCCGATGTTGCTTCAGGTACCTTTCTCGTAAACGAATTGCCTGCCCAAATTTTGTTTGGTTCTACAGCCAATTACTCCTTTATATCGCATTAATTTGGTAGAAAGCTAGCTTTGCCTGTAGATATGCTAATTAATGCTATAATAGTCGAGATTGCTAGTGGCAAGTTTCTACCTGTTAGCCATCATATGAAAAACATCCTCATTGACTTGGATGGGAATAAGTTACAAGTGGAATTATTGCCTATCGAGTTAAATGGATTCAACATAGTTTTAGGAATGGATTGGCTTAGTGCCAACGATGTAGAAATACTATGTAGAAAGAAGATAGTAAAAGTAAACCTGCCAGGGAAAGAGTCGTTTATGGTGGATGGAGACAAACGCAGAGTAAATTCTGGAATCATTTCCCTAATGAAAGCCAGAAAGTGTTTGGCCAAGGGATGTACATCATACCTAGCATTTGTTATCGATGCTTAGCTGGAAAAGAAGGAGGTGTAGGATATTCTGGTGGTGTGTGAGTATCCGGAAGTCTTTCCCGGAGATCTTCCCGAATTGCCCCCTGATCGACAAGTAGAATTTCGTATCGACTTGTTACCAGGAACGACGTCGATAGCAAAAGCACCTTATCGATTAGCGCCAACGGAAATGAAAGAACTTATGACACAATTTCAGGAGTTAATGGACAAAGGTTTCATTCGACCTAGCTCATCACCCTAGGGAGCCCCTGTGTTATTTGTAAAGAAGAAAGATGGAAGCATGAGAATGTGCATCGATTACAGAGAACTAAACAAAGTGACGATAAAGAACAAGTACTCGTTGCCAAGGATCGATGACTTGTTCGACCAGTTGCAGGGTTCGAGCTATTTCTTGAAGATCGATCTTAGGTCGGGATACCATCAACTAAAGGTGAGAGAGCAGGATGTCGAAAAGACTGCGTTTAGAACGAGATATGGACACTATGAATTTTTAGTTATGTCGTTCGGACTAACCAATGCCCCAACAACTTTCATGGATTTGATGAATAGGGTTTGTAAACCATTCTTAGATAAATCTGTGATAGTATTCATAGACGATATCTTGATTTATTCAAAAAGCAAGCAGGAACATGAAAAGCATCTACGTGAAGTGCTAGAAGTCCTGAAAAAGGAGAAGTCGTATGTAAATTTCTCTAAATGTGAATTTTGGATTCAAGAAGTCCAATTTTTAGGTCATGTGGTTAACCAAGAAGGAATAATGGTTGACCCAGCAAAGATTGAAGCTGTAATGAAGTGGGAACAACCAAAAAGTCCTACGGAGATTCGAAGCTTTTTAGGATTAGTTGGATATTATTGAAGGTTTATCCAAGGCTTTTCTTCGATTGCTACTCCATTAACAGCTTTGACCCACAAAGGAGCTACTTATGCTTGGAATGAGAAGCATAAGGAACCCTTTGAGAAGTTGAAGAAGAGATTGTGTGAAGCACCGATTCTTTCATTGCCTGAAGGAGTTGATGACTTTGCAGTTTATAGCGATGCATCTGGAGTTGGGTTAGGTTGTGTTCTGACCCAAAGGGATAAAGTGATCGCGTATGAATCGAGGCAATTGAAGGAGCATGAAAAGAACTACCCCACTCACGATTTGGAGTTACCAGCGGTAGTATTCGCCCTAAAGATATGGAGGCATTATCTTAATGGCACAAAGTGTAAACTTTTCACTGATCATAAGAGTCTCCAATATCTCTTTAATCAGAAGGAATTGAACATGAGGCAATGACGCTGGCTAGAGTTACTCAAGGACTACGACTGTGAGATAATTTACCACCCTGGTAAAGCAAATGTTGTTGTTGATGCTCTCAGTCAGAAGGTAAACCTTGAAAAGAAAAGGCCAAGAGCGTTGAGAATTGAAGTTGTCTCGACAATTGTGGAAAGTATAAAGAAAGCTCAAGAGGAAGCTTTAGAGAAAAGTGACCGAAAGGAAGAACGTTTGGGCAAAACGTTAGTGTTCGGTACAAACAACCAAGGGTTGAAGGTTTTCCAAGGTACGATTTGGGTACCTAAGACGGGCGGAGTAAGATATATTCTGATGGAAGAAGCTCACAAGACCATGTACTCGATTCATCCCGGCAGTACAAAAATGTATAGGGATTTAAAACCCTATTATTGGTGGCCGACAATGAAGCTCGATGTTGCTAAGTATGTGGCCGAGTGTGTAACTTTTGCTAGGGTTAAGGCACAACATTAGAAACCATATGGGAGTTTAGAACCTTTACCCGTACCCATGGGTAAATGGGAAGATATCACCATGGATTTTGTGAGTAAACTACCCAGAACAAGGAACGGTCACAACATGATTTGGGTAGTCGTTGATCGCTTCACTAAGAGTGCGCATTTCATAGCAGCCAAAGAGAAATGATCTATGGATAAACTTGCGAATTCTTACATGAAGGAAATTGTGAGGCTTCACGGTGTTCCGCTAACGATTGTATCCGATCGTGACAGCCGTTTTACCTCAAGGTTTTGCAGGAGTCTATAAGAGGAATTGGGAACTAAGTTGTGTTTGAGTACAGCTTACCATCCGCAAACTGATGGTCAGAGCGAACGAACAATTCAAACATTAGAGGATATGTTGAGAGCATGTACCCTAGAATTCAAAGGTAACTGGGATGAACACTTACCTCTAGTAGAATTCTCCTATAATAATAGTTTCCACTCGAACATCAAGATGGCACCTTATCACGCTTTGTATGGGGAGAAGTGTCGAACGCCATCATGCTGGCTGGAAGCTGGGGAAAAGTAGTTTATGGGACCTGAAATAGTCCATCAGACTGCTGAAAAGTTGAGAGTGATAAGGGAAAGGATGTTAGCTGCTCAAGATCGACAAAAGAGTTATGCTGACAAGAAAAGACAACCAATATCCTTCGATGTTGGTGATTCGGTTTTACTTAAAGTCTCGCCGTGGAAGGGACTTATAAGATTTGGTAAGAGATGGAAGTTGAGTCCAAGGTTTATTGGACCATTTAAAGTTCTTCAGAGGATCGGGAATCAAGCTTACAAGCTAGAGTTACCGGAAGAACTAGAGGGTATTCATAACACCTTTCATGTGTGTTATTTGAGAAAGTTCACAGGAGATGTGCCCGACATAATTCCGATTTCTGAGTTAAGGTTGGATGAAAACAAGAGGTTGATCGAGGAACCTGAGGCAATCGTTGACCGTAAGACTATGAAGTTGCGATGCAATATGGTCGATTTAGTGCTTGTGCGTTGGAAACATATGAATGGACCAAATCTCACTTGGGAAACGGAGAGTGACATGATGAGTTGCTACCCGCAGTTGTTTGGTGATATGTGATTCCGGGGACGGAATCATCCTAAGGGGGAGAGAATTGTAACACTTGTGTTTCTATCCTAGGCATTTATATTGAGTTGATAGTCTAGGTTAACCTTTGTAACTCATTTTGAAGAAATGAAAAGGAATTATGTGAATATTATATGAATTATGTGTTTTATGCTTAATTATTAGGGCTTAATTAATTAAGAATAAAAATAAGCGTCAAAATTAAAGTGTGAGATAAGCCCAATATCTTTACATAAAGTTCTAGTGGCCGAAACAAGGATTTCGAGGATATAAAGAATACCAAAATCCGAGTTATAACGAACAGTTATGACCTGTCGAAATTTCGCGACAAAACCGCCACGGTGCTGAATGTCATAAAAATTGAGTTTTCGATAAACTACTTTTTAGCCTTAGTAATCCAAATGCGAGTCGTAGTATTTGTTAAACCGAGAAGTTCGATAAAAAGAACGCCAAAATCTGACTTCGTATGAGGAAGTAATGATTTTTCGAAGTTTCAGCTTAGCAGTAGACAGCTAAAAACTCGAATTTTAGATCGAGCAATTTTTAGCCGACACAACCTAAATGAGAGTTGAAGGTCTCGTCATTAGGAGCACAACGGTAAAAAGTCTGACAAAAACGGACGTCGGATGAAGAAGTTATGAATTTTTAACGGATTTCCTGTCCCGATCTGTTAAAAATAATAATATAAAATATAAAGTCCAAATTAGCCAACAAAGTATAAATGGAAGCTAGAGAGCGTAATTTTAGCTACACGTGGATATAAAGAACGTCAAAAACGGAGCTCGTATGTGAAAGTTGTGGATTTTATAAGTTTTGGCGTGAAAATCGAGAAAAATCGCATAGTCACGAGTTGCCACGTCACCCTCGCTGAAAAAGTGCCACGTGTCCTGCTGACTCACCAAGCTGCTGAGTCACCAACCTGCTGAGTCGAGCTGTTGAGTCATCCGAAGCCGTGCCACATCCGAGGAGCGACGTGTGTGCAGCCTAGTCCGAGCCTCGCAATGCCTGCCGCGTGTCCGACCTTCGTACCAGCTGTCCCCCTTCCCTCCTGCTTCGGGTCTAAACCTCGGACCTAGACTCCGGTCCACCTAGAAGCTGCCAGCGAGCCCTCACAGGTGCGACCCATGTGCGAGCCATGCGCAGCCACATGCAAGATACCTCCTCTGCGAGCTTCGGATCTGCGACGCGTGTCTTCCTCCTGACCATCCGATCAGAAGCCTCGCCCCTATAAATAGAAAGGTGCGAGACCTCCCTGGTAACTTTGAAATTTTATCAATTTTAACCCCTAAACCCATATTTTCTTCATCTTAACTTCCTGCAAAGCCCCAGTATCGATTGTAAAGCCCGAAATACTCCACGAAGTGCCCGAGAAGCCCAGAAAATTTATCTTTTTAGTTTCGAAGCCCGAGTTTTGCAAAGCCCGGTTTCTCAATAAAACTCCCAGTTTTATTAAAAACGATCATTTTAGGAAACGAATTGCTGCCCGATTATATGCTTTTTATACATAGATATGAAGTATTTACCTTGAAATACGTGTTATGTGTAAATATGTTAATTGTTTAATTGAGGTGACTGTTTAATTGATGTTTTATACAAGTTTTAAACTGTATATGCTTTTTATCTACAAAATATGTTGGGTAGAACATGGGTAGATGAAATTGTTGATGTGTGTTAAAAAGGTGAGAGGCCTCGATGTTGTTGTTTTTGTTCATCTAGCGGAGTATAGATGACGACCACAAACTTTTCTAGACAGTCCAGTGGAACACTAGCAGGTTTGCAACTTGTAGGTGTTGATGAATTAAATGTTCATTGGCGTACTCCATCCCCCTCATGGTTGCCTTTAGGACATGTATGGCTGAGGAAACCCCTTAGCAGTAGTGTCCATCCCGATGATAATCCTTAGGCTAGGTCCCTTGTGATAGGTGTTTAGGGACGTAAAGTGAGGACAACGGGAATGGGTAATCAGGGTTATTGTTGATTGGCGAACTTAATAAGTATATTATTATTGTGGGTTGAAAACCCTATATGCTCACCAGGCTCCCAAGCCTGACCCACTCAGTTTTATGATTACAGGTAGTGGACCCCGAGCATAGTTGGAGGATGATGAGTGATTTTTGGATTATAGGCCAGTAGTTGTAAATAACTGTTGAAAGGCTTATAATGTCTTGTTTATGCTTTTGATCTGTATCGGAACATGACATCCCGAGGTTTTGATATGAAATGAATCTATACATATCTTAAAGAAGGTTTTGATAAACTTTTATCATGTTTTGTTTTGGGAACAAATTCCGCAACATCTTTTAAAAAGATTTCTCTGATTTTATTTTAAAAAGCATAAATTAAATCGGTCTTTTCTGGCCTAGAAATATGGGAATGCACAACATGAATGTGAATTCTACTATATCTCTACTTGTAAGGATGCTGAAGTAATAGTTGGCACAATCAATGATGGGAAGCATACCATTTTAATGTGTGCAATGGATATTCGAAGAGCTCTACAACTTCCAATTTGTGATGAATTCTTTCCTCTTCCTACTATGGATGAATGTCGTACTATTCTAGGAAATTTGGTCTATGACTTTAACAAGCAAAAGAACTACAATTTTCATCAACAACATCTTCCTGCTGCATGGAAATTTGTCACTCGCGTTCTCGGAAAATGTCTCACTCAAAAAGTTAGGAGCCTTGATCTAATGAATTCTTTTTAACAACGTATTATTTTCTCTATCATCAAGAATATGCAGCTTGATTTTGCTCAAATGATATTTGATCAAGTTGTTGAAAATATTAAAGAGAGTAAAAGATCCTCTCACGTTCCATACTGTGACATCCCCAATTTCACGGCCAAAAAAGACCGATTTGTTTATGCTTCGTTTCTAAAATCAGAGTAATCTTTTTAAAGAAAAAAGTTACGGAATTTGTTCCCAAAACAAAATATGATAAGAATCTATCAAAACTTTTCTTGAGGAAATTTATTTTCATTAAATAACAAAATCTCGGGATGTCATGTTCCAATACAGACCAAAAGCATAAACAGTACAATACAAACCTTACAACAGTTATTTATAACTACTGGTCTATAATCCAAAATCTCTTGTCAAGTCATCCGACTTATACTCTTGTGCCATTACCAGTAATACAAAGAAAAACTGAGTGGGTCAGGCTTGGAAGCCTGGTGAGCATATAGGTTTTTCAACACACAATGTTATATCATATAAGTATATATATTAGAACTCACAAACTAATACAATTTCACCATACAAAACAACTCTTATCCCACCCCATCGATCCTCACAATGACACGATCTAATCTATTGTATCAAAATTTACCTCTTTACCTGATCCCTGCTCTCGGATCTAAAACTAACCTCTTGATCTGATCCATACTCCTGGATCTAAAATTAATCTTCTGATCTAATCCATACACCCGGATCTAAAACTGTGCCTAATCCATACTCCTAGACTAGGGACAATTAACTATGTCTTAATCCATACTCCCAGATTAATAACAAGTTTATCTCGTTTATTGATAGTATCGTTTTGGAGACCCCTCTCGCAATACGTGTCAATGGGTTTTTAGAGTACACCGATGAACATCAAGTTCACAACACCTACAAGTTGCGAGCCTGCTAATGTTCCACTAGTCTGTCAAGAATAGTCTGTGGTTGTCATCCATACTCTGCTGAATGATGGGGGCCATCGTTTGGGTAAAGGTTTCACTCATTTTTCACCTGTCACCCTCACCTTAAGATTTATATCACCCTTTTATCTCATTATCCAACTCATATTTTATCACACACCAACTATCTCATCAACCCCTATTCTACCCAACATCTTTGTCGATATAAAATACATATACAATTTAACTCATTTAAAAACTATATAAAACATCCATTCCACACTCATTTCGAATAAACAACAATATATAAACACATAGCACGTTTTTCATAGCAAATACTTCATATTTATGTGTTAGAAGAAAGTGACAGCACATTCACTCATAACATAGATATAATACGTTCAACCAATACTTGTATTTAAATCATGTTGATGAAAGGGACTATACACTCACTTGATAAGACGATGATCGGACAACACCTCGTCTATTAAAATAATATTCTTCGCTGAAACCGGGATGCTTTCTCCAAAATCGGGCTTCACGCGGGGAGAGTTTTGGCTCGAAAACTATTTTTCTCGGGATCTTCGGGGCTTCAGGACATGCTTCGGGTGTCGGGATTTATACCAGGGCTTTGGGGGTAAAACTTGCAATATTGAAGAAAGTAGAAGAGACTAGAGAAGAATTTGAGCAACCAAATTCGGTTGGGGTCGAGTTCTATTTATAGGGCTGAACCCTTGTGTTACGCTTGGCGTAACTCGCAAGTACACGAGGTGTAATGCCTCTTTCATTCGTACGCTGGGCGTACCAAGCCTTACGTTGGGTGTAGTTCGGATAAGACTGCTATGTGGCAAGCTTTGGGTGGTGCTACTCAACTCTTTCTCGGACCACACAAGGCCGAAGTACGATGGGCATACTCAAAGGTTACGCAGGGCGTACCCTTCGGATCATATGGGTGAGTCACGGATTCGGATATTATCCGAATAAATAATTTTATTTATATATTTTAATTATTTAAAAACTTCAGAAAATCATATCTTCCTCATACGAGCTCCATTTTCGACGTTCTTTTTATCCAACCGTAGTCGGGAACGTACTCTACAACTTTCGTTTAGACTACGCCGGCTAACTCTGACTTTATTTTAAATATTATATTTTTAACAGGCCGGGACAAGAAATGTTCGTTAAAAATTAATAACTCCTTCATCTGACGTCCGTTTCCGTCTGTATTTTTACCGTTGGACTACTATCGACGAGATCTTCGATTCTCGTTTAGATTGTTTCGGCCATAAACCACTCGATCTCATATTCGAACTTTGGGTTGCATACCGCTAAGTCGAAACTTTTGAAAAATCTAACTTCCTCATACAAAGTCAGATTTAGACGTTCTTTGTATGTGTGCTCTCGGTTTAACGTATTCTACGACTTTTATTTAGATCGCTAAGGCTAAATTCGCTCTAACGTAAATTCACTATTTACGTCGCGCTGTGTCATGTCGATTCTGTCGCGAAACTTCGACAGGTCATAACTCCTTCGTTGTAACTCGAATTCCGATGTTATTTATATGCACGGAAACCTTGTGACATATACTACAACTTGATTAAGATTATTTATTCTAAACACTCTTCTATCAGAAAGTCATTTTTTACGCTTATCGTCTCTAAATTGACTAGCCCGGATCTACGGGCGTTACACATACCCTACACGATTTGCTCTCATACTAAAATACATTGGTACTGGTTATGGTGATACTCAAGTTATAGACTGGATTCATTCCTTCACCTCCTCCAAATTGTTCAATCAAGACATTGATGATGAACATTATAAAAGGTATGCAGTAATGGATTAACACTCCATATAAGTGTGAGAAAATGCCATATGTTGCATCTGTTGTCCTCTTAGAAGATGAAATAATGGGGGATGAGACCCACTCAGTGTCAAACCAACACACTAAAAAAGATTGTTGTGTGGGTACCCTTGCAAACGTTGCACGACTAAGACTCTACCCTAGCAAACAATGTTGGAATGCTATTGGTTCTTTTTCTCCCGACACCACCCCACTACTCAAGATTCTCTTGGTCCCCTCCACACCTCACATGATTCAAATTTGGCGAAGTATCTTCAAGCTTCAAATGTAGATAGTCCAAGCCCAAAATAAGAATCCAATACCCATCTTCATAAGTCCACTTCATCCAAGTCTTCAACTTTTTAAGCCCAAAACTCCTTTGATGGACCCGTAAAGCCCAATGACACCTCTAAAGCCTACAAAGCCCGTCTACAAGCAAATCCAGAACTGCAACAAGCTCCAACACCCTGCAAAATACCTCATGCAAAATAGAAAGTACCCGACACGATCCATGATATAGAAAATAAAGAATAGACAATGCAATACTAATAAAAATAGCTAAAAATTCTAAAATAAACTATAAAAAAGAAGGAAATAAAATAAGCTTTCAGTTAACCCTAAAGAGTCCATATGTTTCTATTGCCAATTAAATGGACATTGATTGCAAAGTTGCCCAACGTACTTGAAAGATCTTAGAGATAGTAAATCCAAGTTGTTTGGCTCTGCTTCAAGAACATTCATAGACTCTTAATAAATGATGTGATGATTACATTTGATTGTATTACAGGAGCTAAGAGAAAGAAGCAAGCTTGAGCAAGGTGAGATAAATTTCATCATGAGAAATGGACTGTGGTCACATGGTTTAAAAATTAGAATTTGGAGCTACTATTAAGGAGTTGGGATAATTTAATAGATTGCTATTACTCTTCGGAGTTTCTAGAAACATAGTTTTCATTTTATGAGTTGTAACGACAAGTTCCAATTTTTCGTTTATTTTCAATAAAGTGAAATTTTGGTTTATTTGGGTGCCTTACTTATATTTCCATGTAATGGCATTTATGAAAGTGTTGGTTACATTTCTAATATTAGAAATATTAATTGTGGATTATTCTTATGATATAACTTGTGGTAATTGTCATATTTGACCAAGTGAAAAGAAATCTCAACACCAACTGAACAGATACTTGGTGTTATACAATTCGCATTGTATAGTGTATGAGAATCTTGTTCTTTGGAAAATTATGACTAGTTCACTTATCACCTATTCATGTAAGTCAAGTGAAGGACTAATGGATCTAGTACATGTTGATATGGACTATACAGATCCACCATAAAGGAAGATAACTCTATTTGTCATGATTTACTGATGTTTCAGTAAATATGGTTGTGTTTATAAGATTAAGCATAATTCTGATACTTTGAAAAGATTCAAAGACTAGACGAACGAATAAGAAGAATCTATTAGGTAGAAAGATAAAATTTTCTCCAATCTGAAAGGAAAGGAGAGTACTTTAGTATCTTGTTTTGTGATCATCTTAATGATTGTGGAACTATGTCACAATTGACTCCTCGAAGAACATCTTAGTACAACTATATGACTAAGAAGAGGAATAGAAAGTTGGTGAAATACTTAAATCAAGAGATGAATGATACTTCGTTTCCAATCAAGTTTTTGAGTCATACTCTAGTACCTACAAATCGTATCTTGAAACCCATATCAAACTAAGAAGGTTGAAAAAAACCTCAAATATGTGGAGTAAAATGTTTTCATACTCTCGCACATTTAGAATTAGGAGTTGTGATGTTCTTCATTAATAGAGAAACAAAAGATAAACTAAGACCTAATATATGAAGTGTTTCCTTGTCGAGAATCCACACTAACTTTTGAATATTTGTTTTATTCATCAAGGACTGTTCCTTGAGAAAAAAAAAACTCATATGTCAAGAAGTCAGTGAGAGTCTTATTGATCTTGAGAGTTTTAGGAGTCAGATGATAATAAACCTTTTATTCATCACTAGCACACGGCCTGAGGATTGATAACATATCGTGTTAAGTTGAAACATTCTTTTTTCTATGGACCTTCCAGTTAAGGTTGTGGTACTTATGAGTTATATAGTTCTCATTTGACTGCAAAAAGCAAAGTTTAGTCCATGAAATGAAAGCTAAATTTGAATTTGGTTCTGTCCTAAACCTTATCTTATGATTGTAGGTTGGAACTGATATATCCACATGGATGGGAATGTATACACCATAAAATCTAGGTGGCAAAGTCTTCACTCTAATTCATAAGATTGATTATGAGGAAACACATTCCACTAGTAGGTTTTAAAGATCAACATGGTTTATGGTTGTGTTAATTGCATTCTCAAATTCATAATGTGATTACGGCATCCCTCGTCATATTTAGAATTGAGAGAAATGGCAAGGAATTGTTTGAACTTTCAAACTTATAATTATAAGTTGTGAAAAGGGTTTAAACGGACACATATGCTATCTAATGAAGGTGTATAAGCTTAATAAGTCTAGTTAGAGACTTATCGAAGCATCGTATAACATAAAGATGTAATTCAGTAAGAAAGTCAATAGTATTGATTTCTAGAAGTCCATTTGATTTCTGGAACATGTCAAAGTTAGTGGGAGCATAACTATTATGCTAGTATTACATGTTGACAATACTATTCATAGGGAACTAAAAATTTACAATTTGCAAATTGCATAGTTTGGGAATTGTTTCGCTACAATAGGATTAAGAAGGAAGAGGACACTCGTACTTTGCTTCGAATCTAAAGGTTTAGATTTCATAGTTTAATAGAACTTAGTCATGAACACATATGAATATCATGTTAAAATGGTTCAACATAGGAAACTCAATGTATGGAAATATTATAGTAAGAGACAAAACATACATTAGATCCTTGTATAAGACATAACCGAGCCCCATATGCTTCGAATATAGGATTGATTATATATGCTATAATATTCACTTATTCTAATTTTTCAAATGCACAGAGCATTATGAGAGAAAAGAACTAAAAATTTCTTGTGTGACTAGAGTTGTTAAAAACTGTCAAGAACATTTTGAGCTTTACTTAAGATTAGTTGCTTGTGGACAATAAGAAGTATGGCATTAATTAGGACATACTATATTGACATGATTCTGGATTGAGATGATTCTTGATCAGAATCGATGGTCATATGGGAATATGGAAATGTTTCCATAATGGGAGTTGATGTGACATCCCTAATTTTACGGCCATAAAAGACCAATTTGTTTATGCTTTATTTGAGAATCAGAATATCTTTTTGAAATAATATGTTGCGGAATTTGTTCCCAAAATATGATAAAGATATTATCGAAGCATTTCTGAAGAAATTTATTTTAATTATATTAAAAACATTGGAATGTTATTTTCAATACAATACATACGCATAAACAGAAATAGTACAGGCCATACAACATCTATTATTCTAATACCCTATAATCCATTGATCTCTCATCATATCATCACTCATGTGCTCTATTGCCACTACCTATAATACAAGAAACTGAGTGGGTCAAGATTGGGATCCTGGTGAGCAAATAAGGTTTTCAACCCATAATAATTAAGTTCATTAATTTCATCAAATCATTCAACCCGATTACCCGTTCCCGTTATCCTCACTTTCTGTCCCAAAAGCATCTAATTTAAGGGACCTAGCCTAAGGATTATCATCAGGATGGACAACACTACTTATGGGATTCCTCAACAAGATATGTCAAAAAGGCAACCATGAGGTGGATGGAGTATACCTGGTGAACACGTAGTTCAAAAACACCTACATGTTATAAGCATGCTAGCGTTCCACTGGACTATCTAGAACAACTCGTGGTCGTCATCTATACTCCGCTAGATACTAAATCAGACTAAACATCGAGGCCTCTCATCATTTATTTCATCATCTATATCATCTACCCATCATAATTATAGGCATAAAATACATCTACAGTTTAAATCAAATAAAACATGTATATTTTGTTCATCCAATATAAATATCAAGAACACAGATAATATGCACACATAGCATGTAATTTATATTAAATACTTCATATCAATGTGTAAGATGAAAGTAACTATGCACTCACTTGTTATAGTGATGACTCAAAATTTGGGCAGTGCTTCGCTTCTAACAATTTTCTTTCCCTTCGATGAAACCTAGTATTATCATTACTAGATCTTACTCTAATATTTATTGCGACTAATTATTAGTCTATATTTATCATTAACTCAAAGTCTACTTTCATGATCTATCAAGTAAGGATCAGCCAAGCAGGACAGTTGGGACCATTTCGGCATATAGCTTTTCTGAAATCCAACAACCAAGCCAACGTGACCATTCTAGACACCTCTCCCGTAAGTTGATCAATCAGTATAACGACTTTGAATAACCAATAAATCTTGCTTAGAGGTTCATAATAACGATAATGAACTTAAACATAAGTTATACATAAAGTAGGGTAAACATAACTCACTTACAAGGGGGTTCAGTAAGGAACCGTGCTCTGCTCGGGCAGAACTTTTGAGCCGAAAGCTCTTCTACTCAGATCCTTTTGGCACTCTGGGACTCGCTTCTAACACCAAGGAGGTGCTATGGAAGGAAAAGGGGCTATGGGTGTTTGAAAGAGAGCATGGGATAAGAATGGTGTGAAGAAAATGAGGGAGAAATGGGTTCTATTTATAGGTTGGCGGAGGGTCAAATGTTGGGTGTTCCCTAGAAAAACGTTGGGAATTCATGGCCAGGTATCATCATTTGGTACAAATTCATGGTGAGGAAGCAGTGGTTGAGATCTCACCACGTGTCATCTCCGGATTAAACTGAAAATTTAATTATCTTCTAAAATCTGTAACTTTCACATACGAGCTTCGCTTTTGATGTTATTGATATCTACGCATGGGTAGCAATGTGATCTACAACTTTTGTTTAGACTCATTCGAATAATTTTGACATTATTTTTAAAGTTATATTTTAATAGGCTTAGACAGATAAAGTCTGTTAAAAATTCATAACTTTGTCATCCGACATTCGTTTTCGTATGTATTTATATCTTTGAACTCCTATTAACAAGATCTTCAATTCTCGTTTAGGTTGTGTTGGCTAAAAATCGATTGATATAGAATTAGATTTTCGGGTTGCACACTGCCATGCCAAATCTTAAAATAATAATAACTTCCTCTAACGAAGTCAGATTTGGACGTTCTCTATATGCATGCTCTCGGTTTAATGTATACTACGACTTTCCTTTAGATCGGTATGGATAAAAAGTATTTTATAACAAACTCAGTTTTTATGATACACAACGTCGTGCTGATCTTGTCGCAAAACTTCGACAGATCATAACTTCTTCGTTATTAGTCGGATTTCAGTGTTCCTTATATCCCCAAAATCCTTGTTACTACTACTTCAAATTTCTTCATATATATTAGGTCAAATCTTCATTCTAGTTTTGATGTATATTTTTATTATTATTTTATTATATTGTTATAAGCACGTATTTTGCACATAAATCACATAATACTCAAATAAGTCCTCTTCATTACTTCAAAATAGGTTATAATTGTTGACACTAACTATTACATCATCATACTAATTTTAGCCAGAAACACAGGCGTTACAGTTGATTACTAAGTCTACATGTGAATTTGAAACTTTAATGCAAGAAAATTGTTCAAGGAATGTACCTTGAATTACAACCTTCATTACCTTGGAATTCTTTCTAGTAACAAAGTTTCAATGGAATATTTTGTAATATCGTTGGCTCATGATCTATGACTTAGAAGCTTCGACATCACAAAAAATCAATGCATGTAAGGTTGGAATTCCAATACATTTTAGACAATGACAAGAATTTTGAATTGTGAAATGAGCATCTTGGAATAGTGTTCAGTCGATCTTTTCACAAAGGAAGGACCACAGAGAGGCATAGTATGCATGTTCATAACATGGCATGACTCATGTTTAATTCAAGTGCTTAATTGATTACTCAAAACATCATACAATGAATAAAGTCTTAATTATTATGGTGATTAAATAAAAAGAATTTTTTTATATTCAATAATTTTGAGACCATAGTTAATTAGTTTATCATTGTGTTTCACTTTGCATGTTTTACTTCCTAAATAATTTGAACATTCAAAATTCCACAGTCATTCATACTTTTGGAAGTAGGTAGCGAAATAAGACTTTCATGAATTGAATTGTAGATTGTCTATGGGTATTAGCCATTGCAATAAGATTGCTACAATGTTCATGAGTACTTAGAAAGTTGGGATTTTAAGTATTGGATAAACCCACGCTCAGAGAATTACTTCATAGATTTTATCACGAGTAATTCTGACATGATAATATCTTATATTCTTACAACTAAGATATATAAGTTGTAATTTACAAGTCGATTGTACATTGGTATTGCAAAAACGCATCAGTAAACCCACGCTCAGAGAATTACTTCAGGGATTTTATCATGAGTAATTATGAGATGATAATATCTTATATTCTTATTACTAAGATATATGAGTTGTAATTTACAAGTCGGTTGTACATTGGTATGGCAAAAACACATCGGTAACTTGATGTTATAAAACGTAGCGTCATGTGCGATTTGGTGAGTAAAAGATGCAAGCATATGAGTCAAAGTTTATTCATTGCTTTTTCCCTACCGGGAAAAGAGATATATTTGGGTCCCTCAATGATTTGATGTCAGCATCTGAAGTGCTTGGCCAAGCTTGGACTAAATTGATGTGTTCAATTAGTAGTTTTGTTTCAGTCGTCATAAATCGGGAAATTGATAAAAAGAATTTTGGACAACGAGATTAATTTCAATCCATATCTCGTGTCCATACAATATCTTGTAGAACGAATGTGAAATTGATCACTTATTTTATGTGACAACCCGAAATTTCCATTATGTACAAACAATATCACTTCAACAGAAGTTATAGCAGTCACAGTTAATTTTCAGACTTTTCGTGTAAGTTTGAGTAATTCAGGGTTTACACTTCAGGAGATATCAGGAGAGTGGATGCACTAGGGTTTTGTGCAACACTGTTATTCCAACACTCTGTTATATGAGATATCATTTCAGGAATAAAAATATTTTCTGCCAAAAATATCTCAGGACTATAAATAGAATTTTGAACCAAATTCATTCATTATTCGCATTTCCAACTAGAGAAAAGTCATTTTCTCTCTCACGGATCTTCGGGTTTTTATCCCAAATCGTGAGTACCTCTCTCTAGTAGTGTTAGAATGCTTATTATGTGTTCATAACATAGATTACATAGATAAATCACTAGATTTAGGAGTTTACTCCCCAAGGTGTTCTTGGGTGGCAAACTCTCGAAACCAAGCCTAGACCGACCCTTGTGTTATGCTACTGCCTTAGACTCATTTGTATGCGTATTAGGGACAAGAGAACAACCAAGAATCACCCAAGTTTGGTAGTTCACGGCCCAAGAGTATCTTAGGCCGTAAACTCCAAAATCATGCACAAAAGGGTGCTTTTAAGGCACCTAAAGCATTGGACATTTACTAGAAATTGTTCCCAATTAAATCAAGGACCAAAAACACATCAAAATCACCTCCCAAAGTGAGTTTACGGCCAAGACATGGTTCTTGGGCCGTAAACATGAAAGAAGGGCACCAAAGTGTGCCTAATGCCTTCATATGCTTTAGGTAAAAGTCTAGAACCTATCCTACATATGCAAGAGACTTGAAAGCAACAAAAACACCATTCCAAGGGAGTTTACGGCCGTAAACTCCAAAGGAAATGGCCTTAGGGCCGTAAACTCCTCTAAGGAGTGTTTCTAGGCCTTAAACCCTTCCAAGAATTTAACCACCAAGTTGGAATAATTCTAGGAATCATTTGGAACTTCAAAACACACAATACCCCCATGGTTGGGAGTTTACGGCCGTAAACTCCATGTGTGATGATATATGGAGAGTAAACTCATATATAGGGTCCTTTGGAACCCTAAACCCAAGTACCTTGTCCCACAATAGCTTAAATGCAATCCTTAGGGCTTAAAGCACTTATATAAAGTGTTTATTATATTCTAGGATGTCTTAACATTATCAATTAGTAATTTAAGTCTAATTTAGTGCATATATGTGTGATTATATGTTCATTAGGATCGTAGTGTGTGTACAAGTCCTCACTTGACACCTAACAATCCTACACCGTCCAGTTCATCTAAACTACCAACTACAGGTGAGTTCATACCCCTTAATCAATGTTTTAAATGATTTTAAATGCTTTAATGAGGGGGAATACAAGTAGAAAGCAGTATGTTATTAAATCAATCTTATGTATTTTATAACTGTGTTTTCACTCAGTAGATTTCACAAATTTCAAAAGGTGACACATGAAATGGTTTTCTATCTTAAAATACCTTGATAACAAAAGTATTAGTTTTGAAATGTTTATTAAAATGACATCAAGTCACTCTTAATTATTCTTCAAAACTCCTAGATATCTTGCAAAACCATTATTTTTACCTTCTTGAGCAAAACTACACTTATACGCATATGTTCGTATATATGTATTGATGTTATAGTTTCCATCCTTCATTCAGTTTCCCATACCCTGGTGTATTGAGGGTGCATAAAGATACTTGAACAATCAATTACTTTCCAGTTAATTATCATAGGGATAGTTAGATAAAACAAAACATTATTCCTATTACAAGGAATCACACAAGACTCAGTTCATTCATGAGTCTATACCAGTACCTTACATGATACATGAGTACAATTACCTAGGATTACATGATACAAGAGTACGTTTACATAGCTACATTTATCTGAATACGCTTACATGAATACCATACATGAATACTGTTACTTAGATACATTATCCTGTATTCACTTACCTGGATACTCGTACCTAGAGTTATTAGGAAGATTTATTCGTACCTTCTGTGTAAATTTTCCTGCCTATCCATGTTCAATGGGATGTCTATACCTGACTAACCATTCCGGCACCCAGCTGTTAGCAACATTGGGTGATGAACATCTACGGATGTCTAAGGTTGTTTTTGATATTAGGAGTCAGTTACGGAACTAACCATTCCTCCATCCACTGTTGCAACAGAGGATGAGATGAAAATCTTCGGATGATTATTAGGTTAACGCTGTTATGGGACTAACCCTCCCTCCACCCTGCTGCCGCTACAGAGGGTGAGGGAACAATCTTCGGATGTTCATAGGGTATACCTTTCGCTTCGGCGATGTCGTGTTAATCCTAGTCACCCAGGGATAACACTTACATGATTATGCTTTTTCCTGTTTACTTTATTTTGTGATATATTCACAAAAACGATGAGTTAGACTAAGTACTTTTAGTACTAGTCAATAGAAAGGAAAAACTATAATTTTACTTACAGAACATTAGCGTCTTGGTAGAAGACTATCATATCATTTTCCTATTTTACTTTATTTTGTGATATATTCACATAAACGATGAGTTAGACTAAGTACTTTTAGTACTAGTCGATAGAAAGGAAAACCTATCATTTTACTTACAGAACATTAGGGTCTTGGTAGAAGACTATCATATCATTTACCTATTTTACTTTATTTTATGATATATTCACATAAACGACGAGTTAGACTAAGTACTCTCAGTACTAGTCAATAGAAAGGAAAACCTATCATTTTACTTACAGAACATTAGGGTCTTGGTAGAAGACTATCATATCATTTTCCTATTTTACTTTATTTTGTGATATATTCACATAAACGACGAGTTAGACTAAGTACTCTCAGTACTAGTCAATAGAAAGGAAAACCTATCATTTTACTTATAGAACATTAGCGTCTTGGTAGAAGACTATCATATCATTTTTCTATTTTACTTTATTTTGTGATAAATTCACATAAACGATGAGTTAGACTAAGTACTCTTAGTACTAGTCAATGGAAAGGAAAACCTATCATTTTACTTTGTCATAACAAAACATTCGGGTCTTGGTAGAAGACCACATTTCATACTTATATCAACTGTTCTATTTAAGGATTTATACGACTTTCTTAACAGCATTCCAAAACAGGACAATAACACATAAATATTTATGAATTCACCAACTTTAAAGTTGATACTCGCTTTCAAAATAACTTGTATTCTCAGGTCATCAGTTAGACAGGTCCGATGGCCATGTTTTTGAGAAGATGGAGCACAGACAAGACTCGCCTTATTTTGATTATTCAATTTATTGTCGTACATTATGAAAGAAGACACATGTATTAAAACTTTACTTTTAATGCAATGGATGATGTTGTTTCTTGTTTACTACTTTACACTGTTATGATACTTCACATGACGTCCTCCACCCCGGAACGTTTCCGTCGTTCTTGGTTTTAAGGTGTGACAGATTGGTATCAGAGCATTGTTTATAGTGAATTATGTATATCAACCCATAAAAGATATACTAACTATAAATACATAGGGATTAAAACACTCTGTCTAAGAGAATATACTTTTAAATAATAAAATATTTAACAAAGTATACGTGCCTGCATTCATACTAAAATCAGTGTCACAATGACAAGAACAAAAGTATTACGATTGTTGAATATCACAGGTAAGCTCGGGGATGTATGGTCAGTCTTGGGAGTGGCATAGCCTGATCAACTATGCTGTTCCGAGGAGTGATTAGCACATGCCCAAGAATGGTTGTGATATGGCAACAAATCTAAAAACTTACCAACATTACCACAATGAGAACTTTATAACAGAACCTAAGTCTAAAATACCATAGGGATGTTTTGTGTTACTATAAGTACTATATACTTGAGAACTAAAATGGAATCTTCATTCCTAAGTTGATAATTGCTAAGTGGATATGCTAAAGTTATATGTAACTAGGATGTTATATACTTAGAATCAGTGAAATTTTTGCTTTACCCCTATTCCTTGTGAATTTGGAGTTGAGGTCACTTATTCGAAGGCCTATCCTGTGTTGATTACATATAACTTGTATGCACTTTACAAATAGCGATGGAACTAATGAAGATTTCCTATAGAATTATCTAGATAGTTCGTCTAATAATTAGTTTCTTACCCCAAATTCTCGCGTAGATAACATGGCTGGATTCCATCCCCACGACAACCTGTTCCTTCCGAACGCGGTTATTGTTGGATGGTTAGGAGAAAAACCAGTTAATGATCATCCAATCCCTCTGAACGATCACCATGCTGAAGACCTTTCAAACGATGCCATCTCCAAACCCGAGGTTGAAAACCTACTCCAGGCAGCTCCCTTTCCGATTCCTAACCCTCGTCCGGCTTTTCATGGCCCGACGCCTGAGTGGGTGGAATGTTTGGAAACATGGAGCCAAGGACAAGATCAGCCCCATGCCATTTAATGGTGACCGAAGCTTCTATGACCTTAGCAATGGGGGCTCAGCAGACAGAATCATGCCAATTCTGATCCGAAGAGTTGCCCGAAACGCAATTCAGGGCAGGACAGCTCTACAACGTATCGCAGAAGTTGATACAAATGGAGGAATGTATATGCTTCGCACCAGTCGCCTTGAACATGCTCGTGAGAGGTCTAAGAGAGACCATGAAACCCTACTGCAAGCACTGGCTGAATCACGAGCCGAAGTCATGGAACTTCGGGTACGCTAGAGAGTGTACGAAAGACACCTACTTGATGTGGAACGCCAACTGGCTGAACTGAGAGTTCACCAGAGGGATGACCGTCGCTAGTAGTAGATACTTTACTTTATTTTTCCTTGTTAGAAAGGAACATCTTACTGCCTATGCCCGATGTGGTATTTTCTATGAAACTATCTTGTACTGTAAGTACCTTAGTTAGGCCCATTATGCTGTCAAGAACTATCTTCTCTGGATATGATGTAAGACCTTTTACAAGGTCATTTTCCTGAACTTGTACGTCATGAATATCAAAGATATTAACACTCGGCTAACCTCTGAGTTATTCTTTATTCAAATACTCTTATCATACGTTCATTAGAGTCTATTTGAAACATGCTCTAGTCAAGTCATTGGACTATAGCCATCTAACTCCGGAGACATCCCCAAGTCTCTGGTAATAGGTTGGATCATGTTATTCACCAACCAACGATACCTCGACTAGAACGACAAACATCCTGAGACCGTTGTAAGAACTTACTTCCGAACTTTACTAGGAGTGAATCATAGGGATGTAGGTCAAACCATCGTGAACATACTTCCATTTCGTACTAGGACTGCATCATAGGGATGTAGGTCGAACCTTAGGGAACATACTTCTATTCTTTACATAAGCAATCGGAATACGTCTAGGGTCAACCATTTTCGCTCACAAATTCATTTTTCTTTCGGTGTAACAGAATCATGAATCCCAAGAAAAACGATCAGCCTATCTGTAACAGCCCAAAATCTCAAGTATTGTTAAATTGCATTTTGGGGTGTTTTAAAGGGGAGACTCGGCGAGTTGGAGCCAGACTCGCCGAGTAGGGTCGCAGATTTGGTCGCGGGTTCGCGACTGGACTCGACGAGTCCAGGTATGGACTCGGCGAGTCGACGCTGTTCAGCGGAAACCCTAGCCGTTTCGTATTGGGTCGTATATAAGGGTTGTTATGTCGTCATTTCACGTCTTTTGGCCGATTGTGGAGAACCCTAAACGACTGTGGCATCTAGAGCAAGCTTGAAGGCCATTATTGACTTTGAAGGAATTGTGGTGCAAGAAGAGGAAGGATTTTGGCCAAAGGAAGAGCAAGGGGATCGAGCTCTGAGGTTTGGGGACACAGAAAGTATGTTTTCAGGTAATGTTTCGGATCATTCCTGTTATTTTGATGTGTACACGAATTTAGGGTTTATGAAACCCATTTGGTGATTTGATGGATTATTATGTTGTTACACAAAAGTTTATACCCTGGTAATAGGATGATTAGAGGTCCAGAAGTTCCATGAGTGTGTATTTCGGGAAAATATGTATCTCAGGAAGCAGTTTGATCGACTGCATGGCGTGGACTCGCCGAGTCGGATGATCAGACTCGGCGAGTAGCTTGAAGATTTACTGGGACTCGCCGAGTTGTTCTTCAGACTCGGCGAGTGGAGTCGGGGTGGCCCCGCGATTCTTCCAGGTGTGACTCGTCGAGTCAAAGAGGATACTCGACGAGTACAAGGGGAATCTTAGAGGATTGAAGGACGACCAGACTCGCCGAGTCGCCAGGGAACTCGCCGAGTCCAGTCGAGCTGACAATGGACTGTTGACCAGAGTTGACCTGTGTGTAACGTTGTAGGGTCAGTTAGCGTGGGAGATAGAAGTATTAAAAAGAGATATATGATGAGACAGGGAGCTTGTAGCTCGGGGGATCAAGTGCAAGAGATTTCAGGAGTTGCTATCTTCCAGTGTCCGCGAGGTGAGTCCTCTCACTACACTGTACCCGGAAGGGTTTGACTGTGTGACCGGAAGGTCGGATATGATATGTGATATGTATGCTATATGTGGTATGTTATATGTTATATGTGCTATGTATGTTATGGGCCGGAAGGCGAATATGTTATGGGCCGGAAGGCGATATGATGTGTGATGGACCGGAAGGTCGGCGTGGGTAAGGCCGGAAGGTTTACCCAGCAGGGACGGAAGTCCCCTGAGACACATGGACCGGAAGGTCGGGCCGGAAGGCAATGTTATGTGGATCGAAAGATCCGGGCCGGAAGGCAATGTTATGTGGACCGAAAGGTCCGGGCCGGAAGGCGTATGTGCGTAAGGTATATTGGGGAACTCACTAAGCTTCGTGCTTACGTTGTTTATGTTATGTTGTTTCAGGTTCTTACGGTAACGCGGGATGGCAACGGTTCGATTGTACACACCGAAGAAAGAGTTGTGTTTTGGAGGATCCTGGTCTTCTATTATAATGAAAATGAAACTATGTTTTGTAATTCGAATGTGAATAAGATTTTAAACAAGTGTTTTTTTAATATTTAAATGAAAATTTTGTTTTGGAAATCACGCTGTTACAAATTGGTATCAGAGCCTTGGTTTGAGGGATTCGGACGCACCTACGGGTAAATCTGGACTCAAACTGAGGAAGTAAGAAAAAGTTTTCCAAATAAATGGTTTTCTAAAAGTGAATAAGAGTTCAAAGAGAAAGCAAGAAAGAGCAGTGTGTACAATCAGCCAGAGCCAAACGGTGATTTCCCAAAATACCCTTACTTTTGTATTATGAAATATCGATTATGCACTTTATGAGACATTATTGCATGCTAGAGACAGGCTAGGTATTTCACATCTTAGGACTAGAGTGGCCTGATTTGTGATGCCTTAGTCTAGGGTTTGCTGTTATTTGTGCGTTATGCTTTTGTGTGTATGTGATGAGTGAGGGTATCTAGTTAGAACGCACAAGGGGTAAAGCTACGGGGTACAGAGGTACTTCCGAGGATGAGCCGAGAAGGTGGAGCTACCACAGATGGGGAGTCCTATGTATGCTTCAATGCTCGAATGCTGCTTGCTTTGTGCTTTGTGGAGTTATCGATGATGGGAGTCAGCTACCAAGTGAGTATGACGATACTCAGGAGGTAGAGGGCTGGCATCATTAGGAACTCTTCAGCAGCTGATAGCAAAGAAGTGGGAGGACAGCGGAAGGGACTAGGGAGTAAACCTAGCCAGATGAGTGCGCTGGTAGAGTAGAGGACTTCGCTGGAAAGCGAGCACGCGCGATGAGATGGGGTGAAAGAGCAGGTTTATCAGCTACTTAGGAACTCTGGGATGGTCCGTGTGGAAAGTATGGGTAGATGTGGCAGGTAGTATGGGCCCGTACTACTGAAAGCAGAGGACCCATACTTGATGCAGGGGGCATTCTGAAGGTCCTAAGGAACAGATTGAGGAGTGATGTTATGGTTCGAATACCATACATCGGAGCGGATACAGAGTGATGTTATGGTCAGGGCACCATACATCGGAACAGTTTGAGATAGATGTTGTGGTTCGAGTGCTATACATTGGAGCAGATTGAGGAGTGGTGCTATGGTTCAGGTACCATACACCGAAGCATGTTGAGGAGGGATGTCATGGGATGAGTACCATGGTTCGTAGTGGATGATGCTTGTGGCTATCTTGTTATCCGGTTATCGATCGGACGAGCGCGAGCGAGCGGGATGCGAGGATTCGCGAGATCCGGCGTGATGAGGTTGCTGCATTGTTGCGGGCTGAGTCGCCAGAATTGGTTGGGTCGATCAGGACCACTCTGATTGAAGTAGTTTGATGAGCGATATGCGGCTTTCGCAGAGACGGCTGCCGCGGCGGTTACAGCGGCTGTAGCAACGGCAAAGAGAGGGGCTAGTCGGGGTTTTCAGTATCGGGACTTCTATTATGCGAAGCCTCCCACATTCGATGGAGTTCACGACTCGATTGTTGCTATGAGATGGTTATCAGACATGGAGGGGTGTTTCTCCACGAGTTTATGCCCTGCTGATCAGAGGGTGGGGTGTGCTCTGAACCTATTGAGGCTCGGGGCGAAGGATTGGTGGAGATTGACCACGAGGTCATTTTCCGATGCGCAGAGGGCCGCGGTTTCATGGGATCAATTCAGAGGGATGTTCAGTACTCGCTATGTTCCGCGGGATGAAAAGGAGAAATTGGCTCGGAAGTTCCTTAAGCTGAAGTAGGACTTGGAGTCGGTGACTGAGAGCACCGGGATGTTTATTGAGAGGGCGATGTTTTGCCCTGAGTTCGCTTCGGAGCAGGCTCAGATGTCCCGATATCCGAGTATGCTCAAGGGGGGGGTATCAGACAGTTCGTGTCTGCGCAGAGGCGCGAGACCGTATTGGTATCGCAGGAGGCCGCCATGTGGCGTGAGGTAGAAGTTGAGTTGCAGTTGTGTGAGATGAGGCAGGCCCCGATGCAGTCGCAGTCGGTGCCGAAACGGTCCATGACCGTAGACGCTAGAATGGGGGATCGGAGCGGTCACACTTGTGGGAAGTGTGAGAGAGATGGCACCGGAGCTTGTTGGCCCAATGGTGCATGCCGCGAGTGCGGAAAGGAGGGGCATGGTGCACGGAATTGTCGGCAGTCAGTGCCAATTCGGGATTCCAGGATTTGTTATCAGTGTCGGCAGGTTGGACATTTGAGGGTCAACTGTCCACAGCTTTTTGCAGGATCGGTGCAGGCTCTAGCACCGGCCACCTTGAGGAGTTCAGGAGGAGGACAGGATGGAGTAGAGTCCAAGGGCTCAGGGTTGTGCTTATCGGATTGCGGTAGAGGGAGACGGAGCAGTGCCGGAGGCAGCTGCGGGTATGATGCTGTCTTGATGTCTTGATTAGCTTGCGTTGTTTGTGGCGTATTGTTTGTGCTGGTAGTGTGGATTTCGATGCGGTATTCGTTGTTTCACGGGTTTGGCATGGTTATGGATTGGTGCTTCAGGTTTTCGCTTTGGCATTCGTCATTCCCTGATGGTTGGGTATGGTTATAATTGGCGTTTTAGTGTCAGTAGTCTTGTGCGGTTTTCGATGTGGTGTTCATCCTTTGGGCAGATTGTGAGTTTGGTTATGGGTTATTGTCGAGGATTCCTTTGGTTATCGTTCGTGGGGGTTGATAGTGGAGATGCGACACTGGGTTGATTGTCGGGTAGCATCTACAGTCGGGGAGTGGATGATTGAAAGATCGGATTCTTTTGAGCGGATTGGTCAGGGAGGAGATGTGTTTTGCTGAGGGTTGCTTACGCTTGTGGGAAGCAGTCAGTGGGTAAATGTTCTCCTTGTGCAGGATGGTTCTGAAAGGTCGTTGGTGACGATCGGTGGCAGTTAGTCAGTGCTTTAGTGGGGGAGAATTGTAAAATTCTCCGGGAGATCGATGAGTATGTAAGGGTGCTTAGCTGTTGGGATTCAGCAGTGTTGTCAGCGCAAAGTATAGGCCGACGAGAGCGAGTGTTGAGTATGCGGGGCGAGATACAGACCTAGGGCATTTGATTGTGGAGGCCTGAGAGGAGGTCGGGATCAAGCTTGAGTAAGTAATCGGAATTTTGCGATCAGAGTATTGGTACGTATGAGGTACGTGATGGGTTGTACTGCATTAATCCCACGGGATTATGTTGTGCATGTTTCTAGAGTTGGAACCGGAAGGTTCCCAGAGTTAGAACCTGAGGGTTCGCAGAGTTTGGGTGTACGGACCCACAGAGATATAGCCTCGAGTGGCTAGTATGTGTTATGAGAGTCGGTCCAGTCATACTGGAGACTCTGTTGGTATTGCTGGATTAGTTTGAGATTTGCGGATCGCGTATGTTGCAGTGTGATTGCATTGGAAGGTCTGGCCCCGGGTTATTGATCTTGATTAGCGGAGGCAGTGATTTTGATGAGTGGAGAGAGTGCATGGGATTGAGAGCCCCTGCAATGAGAACCAGAGTATGTGAATAGCAGTTACGCAAAAAGGGTGGTGTCGCTTGGGGCGAGCACCGTGGCACCGGTTGGAGTGGCGTTATGTTCAAGAGAGTTCCGTGGAAAAGGAAAAGAGGAGGGTATGTAACTCCGAAGGGGGTGCAAGTTCACGAAAGTGAAAGCTGCAGAGCAGAGTTATGGTTAGAGTATTTCGAGTATGATCTTGAGCATCGCGTTTGCGGCAGTGAAGTAGGAACCCATCCGGGTTGGGGTGACGGACGAGACTCAGAAGGGAAGCAAGGGAATAGAGAATCTTGAATTCTCAGTGTGATTCTGATCAGGGTATAGGACGGATATTAGTGGTTCGTCTTGGGAGATGTTCAAGGATATCATCAGTGTATCGGGTTTTTCAACCTGCGAATGTTGGGACTAGTCAGTATGTGTATGTGATGGCAAGAGGGATCTTGTGAGAATTGATCTGAGAGGGAGAATAGATCTCTCAGTCGGTCCGGAATGGGCAAAGTGGGCTTTGGATCGGGGATTCGGTGGTTCAGGGTTTCCTAACCCTTATGGATTGAGTGATCGTTGAGATTTGGAGCAGAGTGCATCTTGGGTAATTTCTGATTACAGAGAGTGATGAGCAGTTCAGAGTTCGTACTTTAGTTGGCAAAGCAGACTCAGCAGGTTAAAGAGAGTTAGTGATCGTCTAGAGTTAACAGGAAAGTTATGCAGGCAGACGCCGTTACGAGTATGTGATTCAGGTCAGCGACTTCGTATTTTTGATGGGGTGCTTCGATTTAGGAAGAGGGGTAAATGGGGGGCCCCGGTATGTTGGGTCTTTTCGTGAAGGTGCGAAGGTAGGAAGGGTGGCCTATCGTTTGGAGCTGTCAACGGAATTGGGACGGATCCATGACACTGGTATGTGTCGCAGTTGAAGAGGTGTATAGCGGATGAGTCAGCAGTGGTTCTACTAGAGAACGATTAGGTGGATGCGAGCCTGTGTTACGTCGAGAGGCCAGTGGCCGTCGGAGATCGGAAGATCAAGGTTTTGAGGAACAAGGAGGTACCTCTGGTATTGGTTCAGTAGCGACCTCGGAAGATATCGGAAGTGTTTAGGGAAGCCGAAACGTGTGATGCGGGAGCAGCATCCAGAACTATTTTCAGAGTGAGACTTCGAGGGCGAAGTCTAATTCTAGTGGGGGAGAGTTGTAACAGCCCAAAATCTCAAGTATTGTTAAATTGCATTTTGGGGTGTTTTAAAGGGGAGACTCGGCGAGTTGGAGCCAGACTCGCCGAGTAGGGTCGCAGATTTGGTCGCGGGTTCGCGACTGGACTCGACGAGTCCAGGTATGGACTCGGCGAGTCGACGCTGTTCAGCGGAAACCCTAGCCGTTTCGTATTGGGTCGTATATAAGGGTTGTTATGTCGTCATTTCACGTATTTTGGCCGATTGTGGAGAACCCTAAACGACTGTGGCATCTAGAGCAAGCTTGAAGGCCATTATTGACTTTGAAGGAATTGTGGTGCAAGAAGAGGAAGGATTTTGGCCAAAGGAAGAGCAAGGGGATCGAGCTCTGAGGTTTGGGGACACAGAAAGTATGTTTTCAGGTAATGTTTCGGATCATTCCTGTTATTTTGATGTGTACACGAATTTAGGGTTTATGAAACCCATTTGGTGATTTGATGGATTATTATGTTGTTACACAAAAGTTTATACCCTGGTAATAGGATGATTAGAGGTCCAGAAGTTCCATGAGTGTGTATTTCGGGAAAATATGTATCTCAGGAAGCAGTTTGATCGACTGCATGGCGTGGACTCGCCGAGTCGGATGATCAGACTCGGCGAGTAGCTTGAAGATTCACTGGGACTCGCCGAGTTGTTCTTCAGACTCGGCGAGTGGAGTTGGGGTGGCCCCGCGATTCTTCCAGGTGTGACTCGTCGAGTCAAAGAGGATACTCGACGAGTACAAGGGGAATCTTAGAGGATTGAAGGACGACCAGACTCGCCGAGTCGCCAGGGAACTCGCCGAGTCCAGTCGAGCTGACAATGGACTGTTGACCAGAGTTGACCTGTGTGTAACGTTGTAGGGTCAGTTAGCGTGGGAGATAGAAGTATTAAAAAGAGATATATGATGAGACAGGGAGCTTGTAGCTCGGGGGATCAAGTGCAAGAGATTTCAGGAGTTGCTATCTTCCAGTGTCCGCGAGGTGAGTCCTCTCACTACACTGTACCCGGAAGGGTTTGACTGTGTGACCGGAAGGTCGGATATGATATGTGATATGTATGCTATATGTGGTATGTTATATGTTATATGTGCTATGTATGTTATGGGCCGGAAGGCGAATATGTTATGGGCCGGAAGGCGATATGATGTGTGATGGACCGGAAGGTCGGCGTGGGTAAGGCCGGAAGGTTTACCCAGCAGGGACGGAAGTCCCCTGAGACACATGGACCGGAAGGTCGGGCCGGAAGGCAATGTTATGTGGATCGAAAGATCTGGGCCGGAAGGCAATGTTATGTGGACCGAAAGGTCCGGGCCGGAAGGCGTATGTGCGTAAGGTATATTGGGGAACTCACTCAGCTTCGTGCTTACGTTGTTTATGTTATGTTGTTTCAGGTTCTTACGGTAACGCGGGATGGCAACGGTTCGATTGTACACACCGAAGAAAGAGTTGTGTTTTGGAGGATCCTGGTCTTCTATTATAATGAAAATGAAACTATGTTTTGTAATTCGAATGTGAATAAGATTTTAAACAAGTGTTTTTTTAATATTTAAATGAAAATTTTGTTTTGGAAATCACGGTGTTACACTATCAACCAACCACCAACTCTTCAGATTGATGCAGCTACCTTTCAAGCTGCAGTCTCGGCTGCCGTGTTAGCCATTTTGAACCATCTGAACGCTAACAACGCAAGTGTTAGCGGGATTGTTAACAACTATTCCCATCCAAGTAACAATCCAGTACCTCAGCAAGCAACAAACTACCACGATACCCCCGAGTCCTAAGACCAAGAATATCAAACAAAAGTCTTGGACTAACTCTAAGGACAAGTCGCTTCGAAGGGCGAATAGGAAACAACCACCAGTAACAACCTTCACAGCTACGACATCAGTACCTCCTACTACCATTCCTTCGGGCGTCCCAATAGTTCCTAAACCAGCCAAGCTTTATGCTGGAAATCTCCCAAAATGCATTAAATGCAGTTTTCACCACCATGGACTTTGTAGGGAGATGTAGTGCTCACACTGCAAGAGGAAGGGGCATACACCCCGTTACTGCAAGACTCCAACAGCTCAGGATGCTCAAGTGCCAAACACCAGTGGGAACCAGGTTTGCTACGGTTGTGGCAAAGTAGGTCACTACAAAAGGAACTGCCCAGGGGTAGCAATTGCTGGCACAGACGAAAGTCTACTACCAAACGCCGCCGCAGGAGAGTCTACTCCGGACCCACGTTAATGTGATTTAGGCGTTTCGTTGTAATAGATTTATGAACCATCCCAAAACTAGTGCAACCAGAGTCTTATCTTTTGCGGGATCCTGTCCGTTTAGGGATGCTCGTGCTGTGTATACTTGTCTTTTGTAGTATACCTTGTTCGCGGCAACAATCTTGTAGTAAATCCTAAGTTCAGTAACTCTGTTAATGGTTGCACTGTTGTGTTTTGTCTGTAACACCTTATGTTCAATCCTAATGTCTTTAGTTTCCATATGTTTCTGACTTTATCATGTGACTCGAGTAAATTCGATCCTCGCAATACCAGCTTCATAAATACATCTATTTCTCAGAAATCGTCTTTTAGCGAAGCCGTCATATCAGAACACCGAAGTACTCATACAAGGAGTACCTTATAGTTCTTTTCCTTTCCAAAGGAATCCCCACAGTATTACTCGTACAGTACGTCAAGTGCAATTCCAGGATTCATACGGTTGATCTATCACTGAAGAAGGTATACAAGAGAGTGTTATATAATCAATGTTCTCAATGTTTAGAATTGATGATTCCACTTTAACTTCTTTTCCCTCGATGGGATGCGCGATTAAGGAAGAATCAGTTATTCGACTACCTTTTCAGTCTTAATTATATGCGACTCGTATACACGAAATTGTGATCATTGAATCACGTATGAATTCTAGTATGAACTTCAGGACGGAGACTGTCCAGGAGTACGAGTAATTGCATTGGCATAAGAACAAACCTAGAACCAGGTATGACTCTTATAACCAGATCGCCTTCAGTCTAAACACCTACGGAAGATACAAGAACAACCCGGACAACACAACGAACTACTCAAAAACAGAATTAGAAGACCAATCTTTTCACCCTTGAGAACTCCGGTCTTATTATTACCAGAAGTCGACGAAGTGTATCTTATGTACCTCGACGACCGGAGACTTTATTAAGATTTCCTTTAGAAATCGTTGTCTCTACCTCGCCAAGACGAACTGATTGAGCACCCACAGGGAAAGTATTACTTTCAGAAATGGACCTGAGATCCGAATATCACAAGTTCGAGTGTTAGGGAAGGATGTCCTAAAGACTACCCTCCGAACTCGATACAGACACTTCGAGTCCGTAGTGATACCCCTCGGATAGGACCAATATGTCCATAGTATTCATGAGCTAAATGAGTGGAGTACGCCTTTCTTACTGGGATCAGTTCGTCATTTCTCCAAGTAATGACTTACTTATCTACCCTCGTAGTAAGAAAGAACCCATAGAAACATTACCCTCGGAGATACTTTTCGCAAAGTTCTCTAATCAAGAGTTTTGGAATTTAGAGCCAAATTTCCTGAGACACATTATTAGTGTTGTGGAAATTCTTGAGTACTCTGTCAAATTATCCAAAACCGTTGGGAATTTGTCGGCACCGTAGTCACCGACGGAAAATACACCAAATTCTAGGTCTTACAGACCTACTACCATAGTTCATTCGGAACTCCCCATAAATTTCAGAAACCCTTTCGACTTTGACCCAGCAAGGGATGGCCCTTGACTGGGAAGTAAGCGAGAGAAAGAACCTTTGGAATTCCAAGTGAGAGACCAAATTCGTTAGGAAACCTCACTCTAGGAACAGCTTAATACGCTTCGTAAATCGTGGAAAGCTAAAATCCAATATAGTTAGTACCTCCGAGATTCTTACCAGAATCGGTCCTGCATTTCACAAACTAGACCTACTCTGTGAACTCAGTAACGTACATTTTCCCCTTGCGTCTCGAACTTGAAATAGTATTCTTCCATTAGGACTTTCATAATCCCTCTCGAAGAGATCGAGATTTACGTGATCCTTGCCTTCGTATTAGAACCGTAGTGACCCTCTACCGAAAGGTCAAGCAGACGAAGCAACGTCATCGCCCGTTAGTGAAGGTTCGTTGGGATACCAACCGAGAACCCGAATTCACTTAGGAGTACGAGAACCAATCGATTAGGAAGTTCACATAACAACTCGATCATTCGTACATACTTACTTGCTTAAATTCTAATTTCGGGACGAAATTCCTTCTAACGGGGGGATGATGTGACAACCCGAAATTTCCATTCTGTACAAACAATATCACTTCAACAGAAGTTATAGCAGTCACAGTTAATTTTCAGACTTTTCGTGTAAGTTTGAGTAATTCAAGGTTTACACTTCAGGAGATATCAGGAGAGTGGATGCACTAGGGTTTTGTGCAACATTGTTATTCCAACACTCTGTTATATGAGATATCATTTCAGGAATAAAAATATTTTCTACCTAAAATATCTCAGGACTATAAATAGAATTCTGAACCAAATTCATTAATTATTCACATTTCCAACTAGAGAAAAACCATTTTCTCTCTCACGGATCTTCGGTTTTTATCCCAAATCATGAGTACATCTCTCTAGTAGTGTTAGAATGCTTATTATGTGTTCATAACATAGATTACATAGATAAAACACTAGATTTAGGAGTTTACTCCCCAAGGTGTTCTTGGGCGGTAAACTCCCGAAACTAAGCCTAGACCGACCCTTGTATTATGCTACTGCCTTAGACTCATTTGTATGCGTATTAGGGACAAGAAAACAACCAAGAATCACCCAAGTTTGGGAGTTCACGACCCAAGAGTATCTTAGGCCGTAAACTCCAAAATCACCCAAGTTTGGGAGTTCACGACCCAAGAGTATCTTAGGCCGTAAACTCCTAGATATCTTTCAAAACCATTATTTTTACCTTCTTGAGCAAAACTACACTTATACGCATACGTTCTTATATATGTATTGATGTTATAGTTTCCATCCTTCGTTAAGTTTCCCACACCCTGGTGTATCGAGGGTGCATAAATCTACTTGAACAATCAATTACTTTCCAGTTAATTATCATAGGGATAGTTAGATAAAACAAAACATTATTCCTATTACAAGGAATCACACAAGAGTCAGTTCATTCACAAGTCTATACCAGTACCTTACATGATACACGAGTACAATTACCTAGGATTACATGATACATGAGTACGTTTACATAGCTACATTTATCTGAATACGCTTACATAAATACCATACATGAGTATTGTTACTTAGATACATTATCCTGTATTCACTTACATGGATACTCGTACCTAGAGTTATTAGGAAAATTTATTCGTTCCTTCTGTGTAAATTTTCCTGCCTATCCCTGTTCAATGGGATGTCTATATGAGACTAACCATTCCGGCACCCAGCTGTTAGCAACACTGGGTGATGAACATCTACGGATGTCTAAGGTTGTTTCTGATATTAGGAGTCGGTTACAGAACTAACCATTCCTCCATCCACTGTTGCAACAGAGGATGAGATGAAAATCTTCGGATGATTATTAGGTTAACGTTGTTATGGGACTAACCCTCCCTCCACCCTGCTGCCGCTACAGAGGGTGAGGGGACAATCTTCGGATGTTCATAGGGTATACCTTTCGCTTCGGCGATGTCATGTTAATCCTGGTCACCCAGGGATAACACTTACATGATTATGCTTTTTCGTGTTTACTTTATTTTGTGATATATTCACAAAAACGATGAGTTAGACTAAGTACTTTTAGTACTAGTCAATAGAAAAGAAAAACTATAATTTTACTTACAGAACATTAGGGTCTTGGTAGAAGACTATCATATCATTTTCCTATTTTACTTTATTTTGTGATATATTCACATAAACGATGAGTTAGACAAAGTACTCTCAATACTAGTCAATAGAAAGGAAAACATATCATTTTACTTACAGAATATTAGGGTCTTGGTAGAAGACTATCATATCATTTTCCTATTTTACTTTATTTCTTGATATATTCACATAAACAACGAGTTAGACTAAGTACTCTCAGTACTAGTCAATAGAAAGGAAAACCTATCATTTTACTTATAGAACATTAGGGTCTTGGTAGAAGACTATCATATCATTTTCCTATTTTACTTTATTTTGTGATATATTCACATAAACGATGAGTTAGACTAACTACTCTCAGTACTAGTCAATAGATAGGAAAACCTATCATTTTACTTTGTCATAACAAAACATTCGGGTCTTGGTAGAAGACCACATTTCATACTTATATCAACTGTTCTATTTAAGGATTTATACGACATTCTTCCAAAACAGGACAATAACACATAAATACTTATGAATTCACCAGCTTTAAAGTTGATACTCACTTTCAAAATAACTTGTATTCTCAGGTCATCAGTTAGATAGGTACGATGGCTATGTTTTTGAGAAGATGGAGCACAGACAAGACTCGCCTTATTTTGATTATTCATTTTATTGTCGTGCATTATGAAAGAACACACATGTATTAAAACTTTACTTTTAATGCAATGGATGATGTTGTTGCTTGTTTACTACTTTACACTGTTATGATACTTCACATGACATCCTCCACCCCGGAACGTTTCCTCCGTTCTTGGTTTTGGGGTGTGACATTTTAGGACACGTAACTGACTAGTGCAGAGTTCGACATCAACTTTTGGAAGCTACAATTTGCTGATTGACTCAGAAGTTATACTGGTAATTATAGTTATAGACTTATCCAAGTGAAAGACTGTTAGATTAGGTGTCTAAGCCCATTACTATAATTGGCATATACTTAAATTGATAGTAGCATGGTCCTTTTGGATTGCCTTCATACCTAGTAATTGAATAGGATAACTATTTAGAGAGAGGGACTGATTTATTAATTTATTAAATGATTAATAAATTAATTAGAAATCAAAAGAAATGATTTGTTAATATATTATGAAAATAATATATTAATTAGAAATAGTACTATTTAATTAAGAACTAACCATAAATTAATTAGATTCATTTTGGGGTTAATTAGATTAACTAAAAGTTGGAATGACCTAAGCTGTACTTGTTCAAAGAACAAAACGGTTCCAGAACCTTCCCATGAGAGGTGGATGGTTTTTGGCAGTGTTGTAAAAATCCCGATTAGGTCCCGGTTGATCTCACATTAATCCCGAGGCGCTGCCCGACCAATTAAAGGGCGTCTAACGATTAATCCCTGTATATAAAATGACTTAAATAGTATAAAACGATGAAATTTTAATACTTTGAAGAAATTCTATGTCAATAGAAACCATTTGAGGAATGATTAATGTTTTATTAATCATACTAGCCTATTTTATTAAGATATTAGTGGTATTTACGAACTTTTTTATAATATTAGTCTTATTTAATTTTTGAAAATTTAACGAGTTAGCAATTAATGGTCCCCGATTTATCCCCGCCTAGCCAATTAATCCCTTAAGCCCTATCCACCGACTAGCTAACGTCGAGCGTTTTTTACCATCGTGGTTTTTAGAGTGATTCTACGATTTCTAAAATATCCCTTCGGGATAATTAGGAAACCAGATAATTACCTTATTTAAAATATTATTATTTTAATCAAGTAAGGGTTATCTAGGGTTTATTAGTCAGTTATAAATAGGTTTCATACCCTCTAAATTTTGGCCACTTGACTCCTCAAGAGTATAATCAAAATTTTGTCACTTTTATCCTTTCTCTTCAAGTTTCCTTGGTTGCTAGGGTTTAGGTTTGAACCATTAGAGGCACGACACTTCTGGTGCTTGCTTCCAAGAGTATTTTAATAAAGATAGATTCGCTTGTTTCCTACAATAATAAAAAAGGTATGTAATTCTTAACTTGTTTTTCAATTTCAAAAATACCTAGGGTTCATAGGTTTCTTGTTGTTTAGTAGAATGTTACTTCAACAGTGTTATGACATATATCTAGTAGGTTGCATGTACCCTTAAGTGTTAAGGATTTATCCGTGTTAATGCTTGTAAAACACATCAGTTGTTAGCTCTTATACAATAAATCTTATAATAAGTTGGTATAAATATTGTTTCTTTTGAATTATATGATAATGTAGACATCTTTTAATATTCTATAGTCCCAACTGTCTTAATGGTCTCTACCTACGGGCTACTCATGAATAAAATTAAATATAGTATATGGCTTAATTATATTTACATTTTTTGTTATGATTAATTAATATTAAAACGTTTATTTGCTTAAGATTTTAATTTCTATCATTGTAATTATTTAAAATATCAACCATTGTTTTTGCTTTTAAATGTAACAATATAATTTTTATATATAATGTTACTTTTAACTATTGTTGTTGTAAGTTATTTAAAATAATGTATTTGAAAACTCTTAATTATTTTAATTTGGTTTCAGAAATTTAACTTTTTCAAAATTTATTTGATGAACATATTTAGTTTCTTTGATTGTAATTATTTAAAACAACAAAAATTGTTTTTGTTTTTAAAGATGATATTATAATTTTTTATATAATATTATTTTTAACTATTCTTATTGTAAGTTATTTTTAAGCTACTTATTTGAAAATTTTTAATGATTATAAAAAATAATTTCATGGTTTTTTTTTTAATTTAGGATTACAATTTTGGTTTAACACTGTAAATTATAACTTTTAACTATTTAAAAAATAGTCATTCGGTTTTTTTCAAGTTTAACTAAAATTTTGATTTAAGTTGGTCGATTAACGTTAGATTAAAATTAATAATTTAACTATTTTTGCATAAAATCATAAATTATACAAAAGTTATGACTTTAAAATAACAATTGCTCACATACGACAACATATCTAAACTAATAACTTAGTTATAACATGTTAAGAAGTTAAAGTCATACTTTTATAAATAAAAGTAAATATGATATTTTAATACTGGAGTTTAGTTAATTTATGATTATAATTTAGTTTTTGCATTCATTTAACATTATTAACCAATCTATAATAATTATTAAAAAGTAATTGAAAAGTAATAGAGGTTTCAAATGCAAAAAAAAAATGTCTCTTTTATAAGTATGCAAGGTGTATTCCCGCTCGTTACACAGTAAAACAAATATATGGTTAAAATATGATGAAATTTATAACTTTATCTATGGTTTTTGATCATTTTTTTATGTATAGGCCTATTAAAATTTGAACCTACGACCCTAGAATTTTGGACCTGATCATGGAACATATTATGTCGGTTTTCAATATTCCAAAATTGCTCCTAAAATTGTCGATATTGGGGTTCTAATTTTTTATTACGGATTAAATTGATTGACTATTATAACATATGAAAAAATAATTAACCATATAAATAATTGATAACGGTAATACAATGAATTAAAGGGAAAATTTAAATTATAAAAAAAATATGTTTATAATTGATGTCAAAATATTTTCTAATAGATTGTAACCAGACTAATAATAATTATAAAACCCAAAATGTGTTTTAGCCCTCATATGTGATTAGAAAACATAAGCAAAAAAAAACATGAAACGATTTGTATTTTACAAGGGTCTCGTGCCATTGTGTTTTTCATTAGCATAACATAAAATTAGAGGTACAAATTGCAATGGCTAAGTCTTATTTCACTTTTAGTTACCTTACAGTTAAATTATAAACATCTCGTTTAAAAAGATGATGAATGATTAAACCATTTATTATCAAATAATAACATGTAATGATATATCAACAACTCAAACTTACCATTTTTATGGAATATAACAAAATCAATTTTAATAAGCTTCATCAACTACATAATTGTCATCTATAGGACCATTTCTATGTAAGCGATTGTGAACATCCAACACAACATGAAGACCTATAAAATTAAATTCCGACATGCACTCTATTACATCATCATAGAAATTACACCCAATGAATCTTTATAAAAGTCTAGTTATACAAATTGAAATGGAATAAACATTAACATACACCATCTTGCAAACTCCATTATAATTTATACGACATAGACCATTGGGTTTAGACTTTAGATGGTTAGTTACATAGCTTCCTTTTGGGACCCTGCTGAACATGATTATAAATTTCATGAAAAGAAAATGCAAAACTTTAAAATAAACTGAACCACCAAAATTTTAAAATCAAGAAGCATACACTACGCTAGTTATATCCATTCTTGTTTTGTATTGTTGTGAAGTAGTCTTTTTGATGATGTGAATCTAGAGGAAATGATTAGAGCATCTTCATATATAATATTTTTCATTCCAACCAATATCATAATTATACAGTATAAATTCGGATAATAAGAAAAAAGAAAATGAAACAATATTTATTACAATAAACTTTTGAATTTCTTTCTCATCGTCATTTTCCTCTTTATTAATAGTTATACTCTCCATCGAAAATATTTTAACCACTCACACAACTCTTTAAATCATCCTAATAAAAATCTACCATTATGAACTATATATATCTCAATGTTAATCAATTGGTGTCATAAGAATCATTATGTATCATAAGTTAAAAAACTATTGAGTGTAGTTGGTAATTAGATGCTAGTGAAAAGCTATGTGGGTTTTAATAGATATTATGAAAGCATTATTATAAAGAAATATGATAGGACATGGAAGTTTCAAATAATTGAGGTGATAGAAAAAATGTCTCCTTTATAAGTAAAGTATGACAAGACGAATATTTGTGAGTTGCGTAGAATACAACTATATATTTGAAATCTTTAGAAATATATGTTTTTTTAAATATATCAATATAGTTGTCGTTAGCTGTTATATAATACATCTTATAATAAGTTTGTATAAACGTTATTGATTTTGAATAATAAGATAATGTAGACATCTTTTAAAATTCTATAATCTCAATTGTCTCAATGGACTCTATCTGTAGGTTACTCATGAATAAAATTAAATATAATATATGGTTTAATGATATTTATAGTTGTTGTTATGATTAATTAGTTTTAAAAATTTTATTTGCTTAACATTTTAATTTCTATCATTGTAATTATTTAATACATCAAACATAGGTAACAATATAATTTTTGTATATAATATTACTTTTAACTATTGTTGTTGTAAGTTATTTAAAATAACGTATTTGAAATTCTTAATTATTTTAATTTAGTTTCAGAAATTTAACTTTTTTAAAATGTATTTGATGAATATTGTTAGTTTCGTTGATTGTAATTATTTAAAACAACAAACATTGTTTTTGTTTTTAAAGATAAAATTATAATTTTTTTATATAATATTACTTATAACTATTCATATTGTAAGTTATTTTGAAGCTAATTATTTGAAATTTCTTAATGATTATAAAAGATAGTTTAATATTTTTTTTGTAAATTTAGGATTATAATTTAGGTTTAACACTATAATTTATAACTTATAATTTTTTATAAAATAGTCTCAATTTTTTTCAAGTTTAACTGAAATTTTGATTTACGTTAATCATTTATTATTATATTTGAAATTAATAATTTAACGTTTTTGCAAAAAATCATAAATTATATAATAGTTGTGACTTTAAAATGACAACTGTGCACATACGATAACATAGTTAAACTAATAAGTTAACTATAATATGTTAAAACGTTAGACTCATAATTTTATAAATAGAAATAAAATATGCTATTTTAATATTGTAGTTTAGTTAACTAATGATTAGAATTTAGTTTTTATATTAGTTTAACATTGTTAACCAATTTATAATGATTATTAAAAAGAAATTTAAAAGTCATGAAGGTTTCAAATGCATGTGGTATAAATAAATATGTCTCTTTTGTAAGTATATATAGATAGATATAGATGTTATCATCATGCTTCATTTGATATCTATTTTGAATCTCACATAGATTCAAGTACACTACAAGAAATGTGTTTAATATTGGCGACGGTATTAGCGACAACAAAGGCATTATTGGCGACATTTTAAATATGTCGTCGGTAATGCCTTTGTCGCCACAAATACCGTCGCTGGTATTGATAAAAACACTACAAATAAAATTATATTTAGTGGAATTTTTATTTAGTGCCATTATATTATGGTTTTAGTGGCACATGTTTATTTTTGCCACTGTTTCATTGAAAATTCAAAAAAATATCATCTCGCGCCTCTAACTCCCTCCTGATTCCCCGAATATTAAAAGTTTTATGCTTTAACCTTTCATACCCCTATATACGTTTGCCTTGAGTGTTATTGTACCACTCTCCAATCCTTACATATGATGACCCTAATTAAACGATGCAATCCCATCGTACCGGTACAAACTTATCATCAATCAAACACAAGATTCATGGTGGTGATACAAGTTTACGATCAGAACTACACAACTTCCCGGGACCAACGATGCAACCCTGCATTATACCGTCGCACGCTTCACGATGGCTACAAATTTACGAAACTTTTATCTCGTTTGGTGGAAAACAAATCATAGAAAGGTATTGTATTTCTACTTGTTCATTAACTCATTCCTTTTAGAAATAGATGCGTTTTGTAGCAGTTAGACAACATTATCTCTTGCTTCTTGCTTATCTCGACCTTTCTCATTTGCAAGCTAAATCGTGTCCTCATCTTAAGTATAAATTAAGTTTAACCTAATATTTTATTATATTTTTAAAGTATTCGAATCTAATCTTTGTATTCAATTGCCTTCACTTTTATTCCACTGATATGGATATAATAGGTTTAGTTTTTGTTAAATTTAAGCCTTTAATATTCGTGTTTGTCGATGGATATTTGATATGGTTTTTATTTTATATCTCATTGTTACTTATCGAATTTGCTTAATTAGCTTTACTTTCTACTACCTAATTGATGGGTTTTTGAGCATTAATGTGGTTTTTCTCGTTTTATTTAATTTGAGTACAATGTATCCGACTTCAAATTTGCAAAACTTTGAGAAGATTGAGAATTACAAATTTAAGCTTATAGTTGTGTTAGAGCTTTTTCAACTAGCCTTGAGAATTCATGCGTAAACAAGCTTGAATCCAAAAAAGTCTTATTAGTACTAAATGCATATGAAAATGACTAGGATTCGAGCCTAAACAAGTTGTAACCCTTTTGATATGTATTTCATCCTTTCTCTTATGCTTTAATAGTTTAAATTGTTATCCTAGTAGTATAAATCAACTTTGTGGCGTTGTATGGTTCTTGTCGGATGCTCCATTAACAACTTCTTATCTTAATTTTTTATGTTTTTTTAATTCCCATGGGATCACAATCGCAACAATTTGTTCTCAACAGCTTTAAGATCTTTAGATAAGAAGGAAACAACAAGCAAGATCAAAAAACTTGTAAGCGTGGCCCAATAAAGCACTACAACCACAAAAGAAAACTCCTTAGAGTGGGTTAAAAGTGATCAGAAAAAATTACTTCAAATTTTTTATTGCATTGGTGATTTGGACAAAACAATAAAGTAACTTCTTAATTATATTATAATAAAATTCTTGAAGCTCTTTTTTTTTCTTAATTATATTATAATAAAATTCTTGAAGCTCTTTTTTTTCTCTAGGTTCTAACATTAATTGAAATGTATTATGTAGATGTAGATTCTATACAAAATGCATATAGATGAAAGAAAGACACACCAATGCATTTCTTGGGTATGGTCCAGACGATTCTCACTTTGTTATTGAAATCGCATATAGTAAAAAAAATCATCTTCAAGCTACTTTTTATCCAATTTGTTAAATTTATATTGTTTTTTTTTATCTAATTTGTAAACTTTGGGCTTTTGGTAAGGAGATCTTATGTAAAGGAGAAAACCGTGAAATACAAGGTAATATATTTGGTAAATTTAACTACAATTCATATTTTTACTTATTTTTAGAAGTTTATATACTTTTATATTAACTTTTCTATTAAAATCTGCTTTTTTTTAGGAAACATTATTTGTGCACAAGGACTTGTCTAATGGAGGGTTGCATGAGCTTGCTAAAGAACTTGAACAAGAAGGTACAACATAGACCTTAACAAATATGTGTATAAATGTTGTTTTTTAATAAAACATGGAACACTTGAGAAAATGAAGTTCCACTTGTTAATATATGTTAATATGTTAATGCAATACTTACTTTTTTCACCATATCTCTTTAAGGTTAAAAATGTAATTTTATCTCCTTGCAGGTGTTATACTATTATCTGGACCAAGAGTGAATGGTTTGGTTAATTTTACCAAGGCAAATACATTACATTATGAGTATAACTCCAAGGCTTACTCAATTTAAGTAGTTGCATTATTTGCGAGGTCAATCAAGGCTTGTACAATTTATGTATTTACATTATTTTAGAGGTCAATCAAATTTTGTTTTTCTTCCCTTACAATTACTTAGTTCAATAGTATTATATTTTTAGTATTAGCACAGTATTTAGACTTATTATATCTTTTTGAAGAGATTTGTGCTTTAAATATTGAAACTATTGCTGTTAGAAAAGTTTGAATTGAAGTAGTTATATTATGATTACCATTTATTACCTTAATTGTCATATTATTATTTTATTTTCCATTTAAACTTCAAAAAATTGGCCTAAATATATTAATATAATTCTTTTCTGTAAAAAAAAGTGCTATTAAAAATATGAAAAATATATTTATTTTAACAGTTAAATAGTGGCATAAAAATAATGCCACTAAACCCAACAAGTGATTTAGTGACATAGTAGAAAAGTGTCACTAAAACTCAATAAGGTTGCAGCGACACAACCAAAAAGTGCCACTAAAGGCCGTTAGTGGCAGTGTTTTTAGTGGTACTTTTTTTTGTGTCGCTGATTGTCGAGAGGGTTTTTAGTGGCACTTTTTCTGTGCCACTAAATGTCATTTTATTTTTAGTGAAAAAAACCTCGATCCATGTCAAATGTCCAGGCTTCACCACAGTCGTCGATTTTAATTCCAATCCAACGGCTAAGTGATGCACATCGTACAAGATTATTACCGGCGATAGAAATAATGGTGACACCGTCGCCGCTAATATCCTAAAAATGTTAACCACAAAACTTCCCTCAATTTACCATCGAGTATCGCCACTATTGCTCCCTGTCGCCGCTATTACCGTCGTCGGTAATAGCTTAAGTCAACTTCATCCATCTGTCGACGTTGTGCTTTCTCACTATCACTCCCACTTCTCTTCTCCATCGATTACGACTCCACTTCGAAACTTTGGAAAGCTTAAGTTCGTTCACCTGCCGATTACCACCTCTGATTGACAGGAGCACCACCGAGGTTTTTATACCGAGGATTTTGAGGCGTTTACTGGCGATTAGGTGTGTTATCGGCGACCCTGTGACCACAAAACCGTCGATGGTAAGTAATTTATCGTCCCTCATATTGGTTTTTCTCATTTGAAGTGTGTCCACTGTATAATATTTTTTTGTGATCCAGAAATCCACAAATAGCCATTGTTGTTGTTGCTCTAGCGAGGCCACAGCCATTGCAGATTTTTCCGGCAAAAACACCACCATAGGTGCTTGTGATTTCATTTTCAGGTTAGTGATTCTCTTTAGTATGCAAATAGATGGTATTTGGTATGCAAACAGATGGAAATTGAGCTAAATCAGATGGTATGAAAACTTTTATGAGCTAAAATAATTATAGAATTATTTTGGTCATATTCAAGATTATAATAAGAAATCTAACGATTATTGCATAAATTTGTTAGTATGCAAACATACGGTATTTTGTATGCAAAATTCTTTAATCCAAAAGTTTATTGTTGATAAGTACATTTTGTTTATGTTTATGTATATTTGGTACGCAATCATGTATGTGTGTATAAATGTATACATATGTGTATATGTATGTATTGTATATATGTGTATATGTATGATGAATATATGTGTATTTATATACAATCAAAAATTTATGTATGTATAATGTATGCATATGTGTATTTATATATATATATATATATATATATATATATATATATATATATATATATATATATATATAGGTATGATGGACATATTTGTAATAGTAGGATGCTATAAATTGTAATGTCACTTAATGGAATAATTAAAGAATAAAAAGTAGGATGCTATAATTCATTTGTTCATGTAAAGTATAATGTATAATTGAAACTTTATTTGGATTCCTAGTTTATGCGTATTTGTAATAGAAATTGTATCGGTATATCTTATAATTTCACCAAGAAATGGTGTCGATATGGATCTTGTTTTTCTACACCATGGCTACTGTTATGGGTCGTGGACATGGCGGTGATGGAGCTAAGGAGCAACCTTTCCCAGGCGGCAGAAGTGTTGGTCATCATGAGCAGGATGGTAAGTCTTATTATGAATTTTTATTTACTATTTTTTTCAGTTAATATAAAACACAATTTCTAATAATTTTTAATTATATTTGTAGTTGTGCCACATAGGAGAGTCTGAGGAAAAGCGAAAAACATTAAGCTCGAAAGAGCTCTTACGGAATAAGGGCAAACCTATTGACATGGACTACGATAGGGATATGACATATGATCCTGTAGGAAAGCTAAAGGACATGTTTTCACGCGAAGTTGGGAAAATAATGTGGTAGATGGTTCCTTTTGATAAATGGACTTGGAAAAAAGTTTCCCCTATGATAAAGGATACAGTAAAACATCATTTAGGGGTAAATTATTTATATAAGAATATTTATATGGTTAATTATGACTAGTTTTTACTTGGCTAACCTTTCTTTGTAGACAAAGTTTGATTTGGATGGGATGTCCCAGGATCCAGACGTTGCTATGCTATTATAGAGTTTTGAAGGTGCCTTGTTAAAAGGTTATCGAGACAGTAAAGCTAATGCAAAAGAATATTTTTTGGAATTTGGAGGGTATGAGGATATCCCGAGAACATTAGCCAAGCCCTCACATGATATGGAGGTCAATAATTGGAGGAAAGCAGTTGAGTATTTTCAAACGGCTGAACACAGAGCTGCTTTAGAAAGGAATAAAAAATTCGTGAACCGTAGGGGGTCTGGTTCGTATAGCAGTACTTGCTATAGAAGGTAACGTATGATATTTGTAATTATTTATTTAAAATATAATCTAATTTTTAATGTTAAACATAATCTAAAGATAGTGGAAACGTTTCGCAAGGCTCATATCGATAGGAATGGTGTATTTGTTAGTGTCAAGACAGAAAACAATATGTAAGTATTTAATTATAGTTTTATCATATAATTAAGTATTTATTTCTACTTAATTGTAATCACTTTTGGAAAACACAGAATTGATTAGTGGAAGAGCTCTTAGAACAAACGTAAGGGCCAGAATGTGAAAGAGAGTTAACACCTGCTCAAGAAAGAGCTACTTTCAAGAGAGTATTGGGTGAACAACGTGGCCATGTTAGCGGCATCGACCGAAAACCTTTTATTATCCTGTAGTTTGCACATACATAGCAGCCACCACCACAGTCAATACAGTTATCACAGGTAAAACAAGACTATTTAATTTCAATAAGTATATGTTGATTTGGTAATTAAGGTTTGTGGTGATTATTTGCTAAAATCTTTGGGAATTGGTTTTTTGTCCCAAGTGCAAGAAATAGTAATGTACTTTGGTTTTCTGTCCCTAGTTCAAAAATAGCAATGTACTTTGGCATCAATAAATGCATGTTGATTTGGTAATCGTGTTTATAATCGTGTGTATGTTTTAATTTCAAGAAATAGCAATTTACTTTCGTTTTTATCCCTAGTTTAAGAATACCAATGTACTTTGGCATAAATAAATGTATGTTGATTTGGTTTGATAATATAACTTATAAGTTTATATATGTTGTTATTTAATATGTAGTTAGAAAGTCATCGGACAATGCTCAACGACCCAACATGTAGGGGTGAGATTTACGCGTTTTTTCAATCGGGAAAAGATCAATGAGGAAACGACGGGAGCGAAGGTAATGGTTTGCCGGATAATTAGTTTGTGTTTTGTATGTTAGACTTGTCGTGACACTTTGGTACTTGTTTGTTATAATTATAAAACTTTGGTTGTTTATTTTGTGTCACAACTAACAAATTTAGGGTCGAGATTTTATTCATGTACAAACAATTTCTCTATGTAACCTTATTGCATTATATATATATATATATATATATATATATATATATATATATATATATATATCCATTTTCGTAAAAAACCTTTAGAAGACCAAATAGGTCAAATGCATCACACATAAATCAAAAATGGACCTTGGCTTAAAAGCTATCGGCCCAAATAACCCTAGGCCAAAAACCCTTTTATTGGGCCATGCCAAACCCGAGAATCCATACCCATCCCAAAAACCGAAAACCCTTTGAGGATGGAGGGTGTTTTCGGCCACCCTAGAACCGAAAACCCCTCTCTTGGGCTAATGAAATCAGTTTTGGGTGCAAGACCCAAGAGTTGACCCAACTCATGCCACCTCAATGCTTTACTTCTGTTTAACCACCAAATAACCATACCATGCACACCTTTGTACACCATACTTCTATGAAAGGCACTTTACACTTCATTATCCTATATGCATCCACACTACACACCCTTAAACCCTCCAAACATCCATGATTCAATTTTTTCCCCTATATATACCATGGCCGAAAGGCCCTTTTCCCACACACAAAAGACTAAGTTTCTTCCACTTCTCTATCTCTCACTCGAAAACAAGCTAGAGGCTCCAATGATTTTTCATCATCTTCAAATTTTCGAGCTCTAGGTAAGTTCTTTCATGAACTTCTAGCTTTTCTATGTGATTTTATGTAGATTTCACCATATTTACCCACATTTTTCATGTGTTAAATCCCTAGAACACCAACCTTTCCAACAAACCTTTCAAAGTTTATCACCTTCATCCTAGGCTCGACATCTTCATCATCCTCCTTCCTACAACCCATGAAAACAACCAAGGTGAGTTCATACCCCTTCATTTTCGGGTTTTTCTAAGTTTTTTTTTTGGGAGGGGGGGATACAAACAAACAAATCTTATTTGGATGATCTAAAGGCTTTGCAAACTAAAAATACACGATATGTCACTAAAACATATCTAAGCTTAAAAATCAGCTTTCTACAGAAAAGTTGGGGTCTGTTTAACGACTATTTTGCCCTACTTAAATTTCATATATTTCAAAAATGTTCAATATGCAAATAGTTCAGGTCTATACCTTTTTAAAAGACTACTTGCACGCATTCATATGATTTTTCTACTATTTATGGTGATTTTTACAAAACTGTCTATAAAAAATGTTCAATATGCAAATAGTTCAGGTCTATACCTTTTACAAATCTGTTAATGCTTTAGTAAGACATTCACTTCACCGTACCTACCTAGCGTACACTTTAAGTCTGACATTATAATCAGAGTATCCTAGAGGGAGAGCGAGATAGTTGTGTACAGATCTATACGGGATTGAAAATCTCACACCTGAGCTGTTTGCTACAGCTAGACGGGCCAGTCTAGGGTGACAAATATCTTACTGATTCCGACGCCTGAAAAACGTCATACAGGCATAACAGTCACATTAAGCATGGTTATAATAACTCAGTTGGGGATTAACAATACTATCTTGATTTATGAAAAGCTTACATTTCACCGTTTTTATCAAGATATAAAATTGCATACTACTTTTCAGTACACTATTGGTTACATTTCTAGTCTTAGGGTTTTTAAGACTACAGTTTCTCAAACATCATAAAATATTGGATTTTCTGGGAACATACATTTTACAATTACAAGTAAAAGAAACAAAGGTCATGCATACATATGTTTTTAGTCTTTGGTGTAAGACTTACAATTCATTTTTATAGAAAATATTGGATTTTCTGGAGATATACAAACCATTTTTAAACAAAGCAGTTACAAATCTTTTCATACAAATATGTTTATGAACTCACCAGCATTCATTGTTGACATTTATGTAAGTTTGTGTTCTCAATGTATGCTGCTTGGGTTGCTATGTTTCATTTATATTCAACTGTTATGATACTATAAAATGACGTCATCCGCCCTCGGACGTTTTCGCCGTCCTGGTTCGGGGGTGTGACATTTTGGTATGAACTTAATTATATATAATGTCGTTACACTATTTGGTAGCTAATCTGATATTACCGGTGACAGGATGATTTACCAGCGACAAAGATTATTAGCGGCGACAAGTGTTATTACCGGCGACATTTTGATCAATAGCGACGGGGCAGTAACAACGACTTTTTACCGGCGACGTGTCGCTGCTATTACCTTTACTGGCAATTGTGATAGTCTTTACCGGCGACTTTTGTCGCCGCTATTACCCTTTTTTCTTGTAGCGGTATCAAAATATATTTCAACTTCATGTTTATATATCAAGACTTGAGGTTAGCTAACAATTCGATTAAGGTTTCGGTTTAAAACCAAAACCGAACTGAAGAAACCCAAGTACCCTGGAAAAAAAAATTAGGCTACCCAAAAAAAACTTAGGATACCCTTACTTTCATTCTGCCTCCGCCACTACTAATATATATATATATATATATATATATATATATATATATATATATATATATATATATATATATATATATATATATATATATATATATATATATATATATATATGGGAAAAGTGAATATACCCTTAAGGGTATATAAGCTTTGGTACCCAAACTCACCATACTACATCGTTTTGTATCATATATAGACATTGTAATTGTCCAATATTCTTATAATTCAACTTTTAAATTGAATTACTTCAAAGATTTTTATAAATTTCATTTTTATCTTCCTCTTATATAATTGTCATTTTCAACAATAATATATATAGTCTAGTAAGTGTTCGACAAAAAGATGTGATGTAAAAAGAAGATAATAGTAAAAATTTAAAAATATTGAATATAAATCAAGTTAAGGATTGAAGTTTAACAATATTATAATGAATATATCAAACAAATAGACGTATTACTATGAGTTTGGGTACCTAAGCATATATACCTTAAGGGTATATTCACTTTTATATATATATATATATATATATATATATATATATATATATATATATATATATATATATATATATATATATATATATATATATATATATAACTTTAATAGAGAAAAGATTAAATAGATTCTTTGCAATTTGCTTTGTTTGACAAGTTTGATGAGATAATATAAAATGTTATTTCATATCATCACCAATGAGAGTCTGCCTGTCTGAGATCCTTAGACAGTATGCATGTGTAGATAAATGAAAGTTGCACGATTTATTAATCTATTGCTAAAAAGTTACTTAAACAAACAAAGCAAGCTCTGCATGTTTACAATCTGTGCAGGATAACTAATCTTCAATTAAGATCACATGATGATGCTCGGTATAGTAAGCACAACATGCGTTGGCTTGTGCCCATCCAGCCATGTGTCCATCAATATCTTTTATTCCAAATTACGTAAACAAATAAGAGCGCATATTCACATGGACAGCACGACGGAATGATGGTTAAATGATACTCTTCATCCTGCGAGTTCTAGTTTAGTTGATTCAATTTGACACATTAAATTTATAAAAGACATTTTAAAATTAAATTATCCTTATTTTATTAGTTATGAAGTGCGAGTTGACCCTAGAAAGAGGCCTGATTGCGGTAAGTAGCCAATCGTTGGAAGTATTTAATAAGAGGTTGTAGTCCAAAATCAAAGAAGAAACAAGAGAAAACAAGACAAGAAGGAGAGCTTTTTTCTTTAATTATTTCTTACAGGGGAACACATATAGGAAGTAGAAGGAATGGGTCAAAAAAGATGGGGAGATGTGTGGAGACATGTTTTTGTGATGGTAGTTGTATTAGTATATCTCATTGGTGGTGCAACAGGAGCAGCGCCAAAGAAGCCAGTAGCAGTGCCCTTCGGAAGGAACTATATTCCCACCTGGGCATTCGACCACATTAAGTACTTCAATGGTGGTTCTAACATCCAGCTCACACTTGATAACTACACTGGGACTGGCTTTCAATCCAAGGGTTCCTACCTCTTCGGCCACTTTAATATGCAAATAAAAATGGTTCCTGGAGATTCCGCTGGCACTGTCACTGCCTTTTATGTAACTCTCTCTCTCTCTCTCTCTCTCTCTCTCTCTCTCTCTCTCTCTCTCTCTCTCTCTCTCTCTCTCTCTCCATATATATATATATATATATATATATATATATATATATATATATATATATATATATATATATATATATATATATATATATATATATATATATATATATATATATATATATATATATATATATATATATAATGGGAGGATGGATTGGAATTTGCAGTTGTCATCACAAAACTCGGAGCATGATGAGATAGACTTTGAGTTCTTAGGGAACAGGACAGGGGAGCCTTACATCCTACAAACAAATGTATTCACAGGGGGTGAGGGAAACAGGGAACAACGTATCTATCTATGGTTTGATCCTACCAAAGCTTTTCACTCTTATTCAGTCTTGTGGAATCTCCATCAGATAGTGTAAGTAGTACACGTTGATAACATTTGTAAAACGTTGTTACATAGCTAGACCCTATAATTGATTTTATTGCTGCATGCATCAGGTTTTTTGTTGATGACGTTCCGATTAGGGTGTTCAAGAATAGTAAAAAATTGGGAGTCAGATTCCCTTTCAATCAACCTATGAAGATATATTCAAGCCTATGGAATGCAGATGATTGGGCAACGAGAGGTGGACTGGAGAAAACTGACTGGACTAAAGGCCCATTCGTGGCTGACTATAAGAACTTCCATATTGATGGTTGTCAATCCTCGGTGGATGCCAAGTTCTGCGCAACCCGAGGCAAACACTGGTGGGACCAAAAGCAATATCAAGATCTTGATGATTATCAGTGGCGTCGTCTCCGTTGGGTTCGGAGAAAATTCACCATTTACAACTACTGTACTGATCGCAAACGTTTTCCCACAATGCCACGTGAATGCAAAATTGATCGTGATGTCTAAATATATTCAGTTACATGTTTTTCTATAGTATAAGCATCCCAAAAACCAAATGAATAAAGGATGATATATGTTCTCAAAATTAAGTACTTCATATATATTCGATATATTTTTTTATTATTCATGCATCTATATACATCAAAATTTGTTAAAACTTATATATATATATATATATATATATATATATATATATATATATATATATATATATATATATATAAGTAAGTTCAATTGAAAAAAATAAAAAAACTAAAAAAAAGTTGAAAATTTGGGAATTATTCACAACTCATCATTTATTTTTGCCGCAAAACCATTAATCAGACCAACGGAAAGAGAAAAAAAATACGCATATATTTTGAAACAAAACTTATTTCCTTAAACTATTTAATCGTTATCTTCATATATACAAAAAAAAAACACTGTTTTTTTTCATGTTTTTAATTTTTAATGAGTTAATTTCATCGAAAAATGATTTTAAATATATTAAAATTTATAATTTTTTATTCTTTGTAAATAGCATCAATATTGATATAATTTTAAGATAAAATAACAAATTTTTTTTAAGTTTCAGTTCTCGTTATTCGCTTATGAATAAAAAATATGTTTAATTTTTTTTACAATTTAAGTATCATTCATATAAGAATATAACATGTAATAAATTTTTTATAATTTACATATGCTCTCGTCAAATGTTATATTCATATATGAATAAAACGTGTATTAGGTTTACTCTAAAGTTATATTCATATATGAATAATATGTTTATTAAAATTTTGTTATAGTTTATTTTGTTATTCGAATAAATAGTTTAAATTTTCAAAATACTTTGTCTTTTATTTACATATTATTTATTCATATATAAATAACAAATAAACTGTAACAAAAGATTTATACATGATTTATTCATATATGAATATATTATATAACTAGCACTAATACATGTTTTATTCATGTATAAATATAACATGTGATGAAAGATGATGTTAAAAAAATATCTTTTAGGGTTTTATCAGGCCGATAGTCAAGGCACCATATCGGTTAGCTCCTCCCGATATGTAGGAGTTATCTACGCAGCTGCAAGAGCTGCTAGACAAGGGTTTTATCAAGCCGAACAGTCCACCATGGGGAGCCTCAATCCTGTTTGTGAAGAAGAAGGACGGGTCACATCGCATGTGCATAGACTATTAGGAGCTGAACAAGGTAACAGTGAAGAACTGTTACCCACTTCTGAGGATAGATAATTTGTTTGATCAGCTTCAGGGAGCATCTTGGTTCTCCAAGATTGATCTGCGGTCAGGGTATCACCAGATGCGAGTCAGGGATAATGATGTGCAGAAGACAGCCTTTAGGACTCGCTATGATCATTATGAGTTTGTGGTAATGCCGTTTGGGCTCACTAATGCTCCAGCCGCGTTCATAGAGCTCATGAACCGTGTGTGCAGACCGATGTTGGATCGGTCTGTAATAGTCTTCATTGATGACATCTTGGTTTACTCCAATACTCAAGAGCAGCACGAGGAGCACCTAAGAGAGGTGTTGGAGACACTGATGAGAGAGAGAGAGAGAGAGAGAGAGAGAGAGACTTTTTGCGAAGTTCTTTAAGTGTGAGTTATGTTTGCGCGAGGTGCAGTTCCTTGGGCATCTCGTCAACCAGAAGGGTATTCTGGTCAATCCGGCCAAGATAGAGGTCGTGATGCAGTGGGAGATTCCAAGGTCTCCAACTAAGATTTGGAGTTTCCTGGGTCTGGCAGGGTATTACAAGAGATTTATACATGACTTCTCCAAGATTGCAGTTTCATTAACCCGACTGACCAAGAAGTCGTTGGTTTTTCGTTAGGGACCTGAGCAACAGGCAGCTTTAAGACGCTCAGGTAGCGGTTGTGCGAAGCACCGATTCTCACTCTGCCAAAGGGTTCAGATGACTTCGTACCATTTAAACAGACCACAAGATGTAACATCCGACATTCAGGTATATTATTGTGTGTTTAAATTTTGAGGTTTATGGAGTGACTCGACGAGTTGTGAGTCCAAATCGTTGAGTAGAGTCGAGTTGTCCATGTGGGATTAATGAATGGACTCGAAGAGTCAGAGATCCGACTCGCCGAGTAGGTGTTGGGCAGAGAAACCCTAATTTCTCGGGGTTGGGGCCTATATAAGGGAACTTATGCCCCCATTTCTGCCTCACCAGCTGCCTACCCTTCTGTGTGAAACCCTAAACGTTTGTAGTGAGCTATGAGAGTCTTAGAAGCTAAACTTGGAGTAAATTAGTGCATCATTTGAGGAGGATAGAAACTTACCCAACAAGGAAGAAAGAGAATCGGTTGGATCTAGTGCATCTTCATGCAAGGGCTTCAGTGGGAGGTAAAAGCTTGCACATTTCTCATTTATTTGCCTTGATCTCATTATTATGGAAGATTAGGGTTTCTTCCACCTTTTGTTGGGACTTCGAGCATATAGAGCTATCATGGGGTTTAGACCTCAGATCTGGACCTTCTGAGGTCCCTAGAGTCCAAAGGTCCCAACTTTATTCATCCACATGAGGGTTATTGTGCTTAACACCTTGTGAGAGCATGTTTTGGTATGTTGGAGCAAAACTACCATACATGGACGTAAAGATCGAAGCTTTATGTGAAAACTGAGTTTTGAGATGCTAGATCTAGTGTTTGGAGTGGTAGATCTACTTTGAATCGTCTGAATGAGAAATGAGTTTGAATGGACTCCCTGAGTCGATGAGCCGACTCGACAAGTCGGTGAGGGTTTGTCCCGATGAGCTTGATCATGTGATAACTCGGCAAGTTAGGTGTCAACTCGACGAGCTGAGTTGGACCTTCATGAGACTTCTGAGGAAACGAGTGGACTCGAGTTTGACTTCTGTTGACTTAGGGTTTGGTCAAACATGAGTAATGGAAACCATGTAGGGGTAAAATGGTCTTTTATCCACTTCCAGAGTTAGAGAGAGAAAGAATACCCTTTGGTTATTAGAGTCGTGAAAAGAGTATTAATTAGAGATATTCATCCTTTGTGTTAGGCGGAGGCTAGTTTGAGATTCGAGTATGAGGTTATTTGCTTGCTTCCTTGTGAGGTGAGTCTTCTCACTATACTTACCATGAGTGGTACATTTATGTGACTGAGATGTCTTAGTGTTATACTAAATATTGTGATATCTTGCATTATGTCTATGTGATTTATGATGTGTATTATTATGTGCTTACTAGTTAGGACCAGAGGGTCCACCCGAGTTCTGGGACTGGAGGGCCCCACTGAGACACATTGACCGGAGGGTTTTATTGTGTTATAGCCTAGAGTGGCTAATCGGATATGTGTGGTATTTTCGGGAACTCACTAAGCTTCGTGCTTACCATGTTATGTGTTATGTGTTTTCTCAAGATCACGGGAAGGCACCGGCTTGATTGTACACACCAGTGAAAGAATTATGTTTTGAGTATCCTGGATTTTAAGCAAGCAATTATGGAGTTGCGATTTGTAAATTAAATAAATGAGATTTTGCGAAATGTGTTATGAGAATTATATGATTTTAAATGAATTTTTTGTTTGAAAATTTACAGTGTTACACAAGAGTTTGAGGTACCTTATGGATCAGTCGAATTTGAACATGAGGCAGCGTCGGTGGTTAGATGTGGTAAAGGGTTATGATTGTGAGATCCTTTACCACCCGAGCAAGGCGAATATGGTGATCGGCGCTCTAAGTTGCAAGGCGGTAGCGGCTCCGATTAGAGATTTATTCTTGAGGATGATGATGATCACTCCACTGTTGGAGCATATTATTGAGGCGCAGGTTGAGGGCCTGAAGGAAGAGCGCCAGAAGTTTGAGGGGATTATGGGCTGAGTGGCCTCATTTGATTATGACATTCGAGGGTTGTTGACCCTGCATGGGTGGGTTTGGGTTTCGTACTAGGGCAGAGTATGGCAGGTTTTGATGGATGTGGCCTATAAGTCGAGCTTCACCATCCATCCCGGGGCAACGAAGATGTATAGATATCTTCGACCCGATTATTGGTGGCCCTGCATGAAGCGGGACGTAGCATGGTATGTGGAGAGGTGCTTGACCTGCAGGAAGGTCAAAGCCGAGCACCAGAGGCTCACAGTAAGATGCAGCTGTTAGACATCCCCGTGTGGAAGTGGGAGGACATTACTATGGATTTCATCACTAAGCTTCCCAGGATCGCACGTGGGATTGATTCAATATGGTTCATCGTGGATTGGTTGACCAAGAGCACTCACTTTATCCCAATCCAGGAGAGCATATCGGCCGAGAAGTTGGTCGAGATTTATGTGCAAGAAGTAGTGGCGCGACATGGAGTGCCTGTCTCGATGGTATCAGACCCGGTTGTCCGTTTCACTTCCAAATTATGGAAGTAGTTTCACGAGGAGATGGGTACTTGTCTCCACTTCAGCATCGCTTTCCACCCTCAGACAGATGGACAAAGCGAGAGGACAATACAGACTCTCGAGGACATTCTTCGAGTGTGTGTTTTGGATTTCGGTGGAAGTTGGGATATGTATCTTCCGTTAGCGGAATTTTCGTATAACAACAGTTACCACGCCAGTATAGACCGGCCTCCCTTCGAGATGCTCTACGGGAGGAAGTGTAGGACCCCAATCTGTTGGGGTGAGGTCGGTCAGAGGGTCATGGGGAGTCCAGAGGTAGTACTCAAGACCACAGAGCGGATCCAGCAGATCCGGAGCAGGCTCCAAACTGCTCAAAATCGGCAAAAGAGTTACGCCGACAAGCGGCGTTCATACTTAGAATTTTAGGTGGGCGATATGGTACTCCTGAAGGTGTAACCCTGGAAGGGTGTTATCAGGTTTCGGAAGTGGGGCAAGTTGGGCCCTAAGTTTATTGGCCCTTTCAAAGTCGTTGCCCAGGTGGGCAGGGTAGCGTATCGATTAGATCTTCCCGCTGAGCTTAGCCAGATTCAAAGCACTTTCCATGTTTCTCAGTTGTGGAAGTGCTTAGTGGATGATTCAGCAGTGGTACCCCCATGCGGATATTCATGTTGATGACAGCCTTGATGGGTTTTGAGCATTCTAACAATCCTATGGTGTACATGCAACCCTAGAAACCTTGGATCTATGTTTTATCTATGATACATGCAAAATTTATTTTCCAAGGTTCTTAACCTATCTAGCATACAAGGGAACTTTTAATCATAAAAGATAGTAAGAAAACATACCTTGTAGTGATTTGGATTCCTTGAAAACCTTGTGAGCCTAGCACCCCAAGTATGACGCCTCAAATGTCTCACACAACACCAAATGCACTTGGAATAAACCTTGAGAGAAATGTCACACACTTAGAATCGCCTATGCCCTCTATCTTGCATCTAGTAACCGATTTTGGTGAAGTTCATATCCTTTATATAGTGTGTTACAATTAGGGTTACACTATGTAAACCCTAATGTGACATGAATCTTCATTTCCATAACCCATGGGTTTGTAACTCCCATGGAGCATCCTATGGACCTTAGCCCAACATGATAATCCATGGAGCATCTAGCCCACTATACAAGTATGGATGATTTACACAATCATCCCATATATTTAATTAGTCTCCTTTTGATCACTTAATTAATTCTAGATTAATTCTTGATAAATACTAATTAAATAATATTATTATTAATATATTAGAACTTATAATATATTAATAAACCATAAGTTTTATTTCTCTCATTTTAGTTTATCAAAATGCATGATGCCATGTGATATTGCCATATTTATACTTATTTTTAGGCAATATTTAAATACATTTTTATTAATAAATTGGTAATATGTTTAGAATAATGATACTTATAATTTTAAATTGTTATTTTCAGTCAATATAAAGGATTTTCGAAGAGAGGGACCAAAAGTGCCAAAATGTGGAACATGGGAGTCTTGAAAGACAAGAAAATAATAAATTCACGATAAACACTTAATTCACGACGTGGCGATGAAGCCCATGACGTGGCACGGGTGTTCCAGAAGATAGACATCGCGACGCGGAGGATTTCCTTGAAGGATACGGATTGCTTGAAGCCCACGACGTGGCACATTTGGCCACGACGTGGCGCGGGTTTTTGAGGATTATATAAGTCCTCCTGATTATTACGAAAGGGAGAAGCTTTTGGCAGAAGAAAAGAGTTCCAGGAGACGATTAAGAGCGAAAGAAAGATTCAGGAAGAGGGTTTTCAACACCAAAAGGAGTAAAGGTTTATATTTTAGTTAAATAAGAACATGTCTTTCATTATTTTTAGCTGTGTTGGTTTAGTTGCTATGATGAGCAGCTGAATCTAGCTACTCTTGTTTAGCTAGATGAAGCTTTAAACTTATGAATAGTTATATGCTTATGGATTAAGTTTAGCTGGTAAAAATTGCTTGTGTTCGATTTGTATAACCTAGCATGTTATTATTTGTTTATCTAATTGCTTGATTGCATGTTCTGTGTAGCTTAGTGACCATTAAACTGCATGAACCTATTTACCTAATAATTTAGTGAACATTGAATTGTTAGAGCTAGGATTGACCAATCTTAGTTAGTAATTAGACTAAATAAAGCTTAGCTGTGCTAGAGAACGTGTATTGTGATCATAATTACGTTTATACACAAATCTTACATAGCATATTTACATTCATAATTAGTTATGTGTTTAATTATGTGTGAACATACATGGTTTGACATGAATTAGTTAATTATTGGTAAGTTAGAACTAAATTACTAATACAACTAAAAACCAACTTAATAATCCGTAATCATTAGCTAGCCATAAGGGAGAAGTGGATTCAAACTAAATAAGAGTGTGTTTTTATTTATTTAATTCGATTTAAGTTCATCTGATATTGTAAAACCAGATAAAAACCCTTTTAAACTTGTTAATAAATTAGGTTAATTTAATAGTAAGTAAATTAATTAGAACACCGTTCCCTGTGATCAACACCCGACTTACCCAAGCTATACTGTAATCTGACTAGGTACACTGTCTATAAGTTCATAGTTAGTTAAGTTTGTTAGGTTATAAATATTAGAATTAGTGAGTACTTTTGTGCACATCAAGTTTTTGGCGCCGTTGCTGGGGAACGGCTTAGTTTTTAGCTCATTTATTTGCATTAAATTAATCGATCCTTCTTGGGGAGTAAAAACCCACAAAAAGTTAATTTTTCAGCAAAATAATTTTTCTGTTATTCACAGAGTCCACGACGTGGCACTACTTTGGCCACGACGTGAACAGTTAAAAACTAGATTTTTTTAGTTTGAAGTTCGTTTTTCTTATTTTAGTTCAGTTTTACGTTTTTAGTATAGCAAGTTGCAGGAGTTCATGACCAGAAGCTCAAACACACACTTGGTGCCACCACTTGAAGACCCCGAGTCTGCACTTCACAAGAAAAAGATGCCCTTGAAAGAATTGAAGTCAGCTTTTTCTAGGAAGTCGGGAAAGAAGACAGGAGAGTCAAGTTCATCAGCGAAGCACAAGAGCAATCTTGAGCATTTGGATCATACACCCGTCCAGACCGAGTCCGAAAGCGATACCGAGCCAGAATTTGAAGAACACACGAGCGAACCCGAGAACGAGCCAAGGAACGAGATGGCAGCGATTGAAGAAATGTCCATGGGAGCTTACAAGAAGCGGGTCTGAGAAGATATGGGTCTCGGTTTAGTCCAACCCGCAATACCTACCACTGCCACATTCGAGCTGAAGGGACACATATTGACCACGCTGAAGGACATCCCATTTTTCGGGAAAGATCATGAGGATGCTTTTAAGCATCTAGATGAAGTCAACGACATTGCAGATTACTTCAATGTCCCAAATATCAGCAGAAATACAGTCTTGCTTAGGATGCTTCCCATCACCTTCAAAGGAGCTGCTAGGGAGTGGTTGAAAGCACTCCCACCGGGTACAATCACCACTTGGGCTCAAATGCGTGAGAAATTCCTGGACCAGTTTTGCCCGCCATCCAAGATAGCCAAACTCAAGAAGGCAATAGCCAACTTTGAGAAACAGCCGGGGGAGTCACTATACGAAGCATGGGAGCGGTACAAGGGCTTGCTCAGAAATTGCCCTCAACATGACCTAAATATGCAGCAAGAGATGTCAATTTTTTATGATGGGGTCAATGTGATGACAAGACAACTCCTTGATTCTCTAGGACCATTGACAAAGAAAAATTCAAGGGAGGTCAAGGAGCTAATTGAAGAATTCGCGAAACACTCTCGCGAATACCACAACCCAAGGAAAGATGGAATCAAAGGTGGTGGAGGGGCCCAAACTGAAGAAATTGCAGCTGTCATGGCCATGTTGAATAACATGGATCGCAGGATAACACAAATGGAACAGTCGATACATGCCATAAGAGTGGGGTGCGAGAGATGCAGTGGTCCACACTTGACCAAGGACTTCAATGTAGATGAATTTGGGAACAGAAAAGCTCAAGTGTGCTACTCTAGCAGGGATAAGTTTGATGAGGACTGGAGGAAACCGAAGAAGGAGTGGCTACCATATGAAGAGTATAAGAAGCAAAAAGAAGAGAAATATAGGCAGACAGGTCGAGGCCTTTATCAAAAGGAGCAGCCACCGGCCGAGAAGAAACCTGACCTAGAGACCATTTTGATGAAGTTTATGGAGGCTTCGGAAAAGAGACACGATGCCACTGATTCCGCCATTTTGGAACAACAAACTTTGATAAAGAACCAGCAAGCCTCCATCCAAAACCTTGAAGTACAATTTGGTCAACTAGCCACTCTAGTTCACGAAAAATTGTCCCCGAAGAATCCCGAAGTAAAGACCCATTCTCACGTAATGGCCATCGATACTGAAGAAGATGCAATCTCTGAGTTCCTGGAGGCATTGGAAGAAAAACGGTAGCAGCCCAAGAAATCAAGGATCGAAAATGGAGAAAGTGCTGAACCAGGCTCGCCACGACGTGGCACTCCTCTAACCACGACGTCGCGCATGCCTGATCAAAAACCCTTTGAGACCGTTCCAACTTATCAGCCACCTTTACCATTTCCCACCCGAGCTGCACTTAGTCAACTGGAGAAGGAGCATTTAGAGTTTGTAAAGCATGTGAAGGGGATCCCAATTAATACGCCCTTTGTCGAGTCCTTATCCAAAGCTCCCAAGAACCAGAAATTACTGCAAGACTAGATAAACATTCGAATGCAATTAAAGAAGCAGTCTACAGTGGTTCTAAGTGAACAAACTTCAAAAGCTGTATTGGGAGAAACACCAAAAAAGATGGGGGATCCTGGACGCCTCACTCTTCCATGTGAGTTTGGGAATAAAATGAAGGTTAATGCTTTAGCTGATTTTGGGGCTAGCATTAATCTAATGCCTTTTTCATTTTATCAAAAATTGGAGATTCAGAAGATGAAGGCTACAAAAATGAAGATTCACATGGCGAATCGTTCGGTAACACAACCCCATGGCAACGTGGAGGATATTTTGGTGAAAATTGGAAAATTTGTTTTTCCAATAGACTTTGTAGTCTTGGACATGAAAGAAGATCCGGATGTTCCAATAATCCTTGGTCGTCCATTGCTTAACACTGCTGGAGCCCTTGTTGATATCCGCGAGTCTAAGCTCACTTTGAGGGTTGGAGATGAACAAGAAGTCTTTGGGATAAAAGATGACTTTCAAGAAGATAAAGAAGAGGTGTTCATAATTAATGAAGAGAATGAACTAGAAGAACTGGAAAAGCTTATGGAAGAAGAGATAAAGGCAGTTCATCAAGTCAAAAGGACAAAACCAAGGGCATCTGTTCCGTATTTGATTGAAGTCATAGCTTACAAGAGTCCGCCTTCTTGGGGTGAGTAAAGAGGATGAGGAGATAACAAGTGATGAAGAGGAGGTCACTTCAAGAGTAACAAGGCCGGTGGTGAAAGAAGAGGAGAATGCTATGGAGTGCAAGGAACAAACGAAGGGCACAAAACGCAAGCTTGAAGAAGAAGGAAAGGCTAAACAGGAGAATTCCAAGAAGGCGTATAAAAGACGAGTTCAAGCTTACAAACTGCGGTTCAAGGAACAAAAGATCCTGGTGGTAGACTCTTCCAAAGATTCAACGTAGAAGGCACAGAGTCCGGCTCAAGACTCCAAGAAAAAAAAGAAGCGCTTCTCGGGAGGCAACCCGAGTTTGGTTTGCATTTTCTTTTCTTTTAATTAGGAAAGACATCAATTCATCATCTAAAAACTGATAATTGGTAAAGAATTAGTTGTGGGGAACTTTAAATAATGAATGAAATGCAAAGTAATTAGTTAATATGTTAGACTTTATTAAAATTTTGCATTTGGCAATTTCCACGACGTGGGCATAGCCAGCCACGTCGTGGGTCGAAATGAAAACACGGGACTATAAAGCAGACTTAAGGTCCACGACATGGGCATAGTCAGCCACGTCGTGGCCTTTAAAAATCAGGGGGGACCATTTCCTTAAAACCCTTTGACCGATAATTCTCATTCCCTACTTGGAGACTGTCGCACGAACGGGAACATCATAACCCCACAGCCAATTTCTTAATCTACTTCCAATTTCCTTGCAAGATCTTGCCAATTAATCTACATGGTATGTGTTTTACTCATTATTTTGTAGTTAGTTCTTCCAATTTGAAGTTTTCATGATTAGGGTTTGTATGATTCACGAAATTGGTTGAATCTAGTGGTTGATTTTAGATTGCATGTCATTTAAATGTCCATAGGAACAAACCCCAAGCACTAATTTTGGTAGAAATCGCTTATAAAATGACCTATCCAGAAGATGTTAGCGACTGCGGCCTACGACGTGGCGTAGCCTGGCCACGTCCTGACTTCTGGCAGACTCGTTTAATATGTTTTAATGCTTTGGATGTTTGCTGCTTTGGTTTGCTTTTGTATGCAGAAATGCGACCACGACGAGCTGTTCCACAGGAGGAAAACCTGATAGATGTAGCAAGCATACATCCCTTATACCAGTTTCCTCAAAACATTCCCCGACCGTTGCTAACTACTTACGAGAATCGGCTTGGATGGCTGTATAATAGGGAGTTTGCAATAGCCCCAATTATTGATTGGGGATGGCTTGGTGGAGTGGGAATGGTAGCTGAGTTGGAACGTTATTGGTCGAAGACTTATGTTGGAGATCAATTTTCTTTCACTTGTCATGGGTGGAGGAATTTATTTGCCATTCAAGAACCCGTGTACCGGGAATTGTCAGTAGAGTTTTTCTCTACCGTATGCTTCAAGGAACGCACTATTGATTTTACCTACAACCGGGCACTTGTGTTTCGTTTGGGTGGTGTATATCGAGAGTGTAGTCTTCGGGAATTTCCTTGGCGTATGGGGCTCTATATAGAAGTGGAGACGCAATCTCCATTTTTCATTCCGTTCCTCCTTGGATGTGTTCGAGATTTTGCTCCCGGTACTTTGGATGTGCAGTTCTGGCGGGGCATTTCTAACCATGAGTACAACACTCGTGACTCGAGTGAGTCATAAATTCGGAATCCGGTTTTCCGATTTTTACACCGCCTTATCACTTTTTCAATAAATCACAAGCATCATGGTGATAAAGTCCCCATTCAGAATCTATTTTATTTATGGACTCTTATTACCCCGGGAGTTTGCTGTGATTTACCGTATATGTTGGCGAGGTTCATGGGGAAGAAAGCGGTCAATTCTAGGCCCGGGAGCCCGATTACTGGGGGGGCATTTGGTTACTCGCTTGGCTAGGTCATATCATATTTTGACCCATGACTTTGTGAGGAATCTTACTCGATTCCCGGACACAGACTTGACCATTCAAGTCTTGGGTGTTATGCGGGCGGTGGTGAATATCGGGGGTCATTTTGTTATACCGCCGATAAATGACGAGCAAGAGGAGGTGCAGCCAGGACAGCAACCACCAGCCAGACTGTGGCGTCGGAATGTGCTGGCTAGAGGTGAAGTCGAGAGAGAGCGTACTGCTTCGCAGTGTGTGCAGGGAGTGCCCACCGACCCTTTTCAGAGTCGGGTGGGAACGTATTTAGATAATCTACGGGGGCATGCCATTTACCATACCCAGCTTACTGAGGGTATTCATTCGCATTTGGGTGTGACCCGACCACCTTCTATGTCACCACAATATCCTTATTTTCCAACATGGGAGGAGTTATGGCGTCCGCAGGATGACGGGGCAGGGCCAAGTGGAGCACAAGATCAAGATGATGATTGATTTTACTTCTTTTTCTTTTGTTTTGTTTTTGAGTAGTTTTTTTTGTTTATGTTTGAATTTGGTGTGTAATGTAAAACATTCTTAAACTATGATGTTACTTTTTATTTCTTTTTGGGTTGTTCCATTTTTCAGATTACCATTGGAATTCTAAGGAGCATATAAGGGTAACTCTAGAGTTGTGTTTGTCGAGTCAAGGAAGCTTAGAGTCATGAGTTGGAGCCCACAATTCAAGATAAGTGTGGGGTATATTACTAGGAGAGAGGTTACAGTTGGGAAATATATTTTCATAGAAGCGTCTGAAACCAGTTAGCCATTGGTCAAAGTTGCTAGAGTAAATAAAACAAATAAGCCATTTTCTGCTGATTCTCAGTTTCCACGACATGGAATCCTTACGCCACGTCGTGGCGTTCTTGCAGTTTGCAGAAATTCAGCATTTTGGTGTTCGCGCTTTCATCCCATATCACGACGTGGCCAGTTACCTGCCACGACGTGTCCCAGTTTATCATTGCCCACATTTTTCCTTACAAATACCCACTTTGAAGAATTGAAGTTTTGAGTCATGTTCGTGGTTTATTTACATATTCACACAGTTCTACACCGAGTTTCTATTTTTGGAGTCCATATTCAAGACGCACGTTTTCCACACTTTTGGAGATGCTCACGCCACTATCCCAGGGGAGTATGTTCCTTTTTCTCCCTTTTCTTTAATTTGGATTTATTTTTATGCATTATATGAAATAAGTGTGGGGTAGGGGTAGAAAAAGTAAATTGGTAGAAAAAGTAAATTGCTAGATAATCATAGAATTTGATAGTGAAAAAATTGAAAATTTTGAAAATTTTGAATTTTTAATAATTGAATCTAGTAATAATAATGTGACTTATAAAATTCTAGTATTATGTGGGATGATCCGATGAAAGTTCAAATGTTTAGTTGAGCCAATATACGTTATAGTGCATTTGTGGCCTCCCTTATTTTAGTGAAATCATGGAACAAAAACATAACCCCGCTTGGTTTGAGGGATGCAATATGTTTAGCAGCCTAAACCTGAAATGTATCCAGGAAAATTATTATCATTAACCGATAAAGGTTGAGGTTGAGCGCTTCTGCTTAAGCATGTAGGTATTGAGTGAAAAAAAAGTGAGTTACATGTAAAAAAAGAGAGAGAAATTACCAAAAAGTTTGAAGAATTTTGGAGCAAATATAGTGAAGATCAAAAGATCAAAATTCCAAGAAATTCAAAAAAGTTGAAGATACCAGAAATCAAATCAAATAAGGTGGTGAATTCAAAGAAATCAAAGATCAAATGTCAAAGAAGTGAAGAATTCCAAAAGAGCTCCATAGTGGTATCAATGATTGTAATTCTAGATTATGTATGCTTAGGTTGCTCAACTAAAAATACCTTGAGGATAAGGAGGTTTTCTGCGGATGGATTCGGAGGATTGCATAAAATGAGCATTGTTCGGAAAAAGTGGGCGAGTGTTTATGAAGATTGTGAGTATTTAAAGTATGGGGGATACTTTAGGAGAATTTTAGACACAAATGCATGCGTTGAGGTCTTGGAATAATGGCTGAACTAGAGTCGGATTGTTCTGTGTGGTGTTAGTAATTAAGAATTAAGTTTAAATTTGCTTGAGGGCAAGCAAAGCCTAAGTGTGGGGTATTTTGATATTGCCATATTTATACTTATTTTTAGGCAATATTTAAATACATTTTTATTAATAAATTGGTAATATGTTTAGAATAATGATACTTATAATTTTAAATTGTTATTTTCAGTCAATATAAAGGATTTTCGAAGAGAGGGACCAAAAGTGCCAAAATGTGGAACATGGGAGGCTTGAAAGACAAGAAAATAATAAATTCACGATAAACACTTAATTCACGACGTGGCGATGAAGCCCACGACGTGGCACGGGTGTTCCAGAAGATAGACATCGCGACGCGGAGGATTTCCTTGAAGGATACGGATTACTTGAAGCCCACGACGTGGCACATCTGGCCACGACGTGGCGCGGGTTTTTGAGGATTATATAATTCCTCCTGATTATTACGAAAGGGAGAAGCTTTTGGCAGAAGAAAAGAGTTCCAGGAGACGATTAAGAGCAAAAGAAAGATTCAGGAAGAGGGTTTTCAACACCAAAAGGAGTAAAGGTTTATATTTTAGTTAAATAAAAACATGTCTTTCATTATTTTTAGCTGTGTTGGTTTAGTTGCTATGATGAGCAACTGAATCTAGCTACTCTTGTTTAGCTAGATGAAACTTTAAACTTATGAATAGTTATATGCTTATGGATTAAGTTTAGTTGGTAAAAATTGCTTGTGTTCGATTTGTATAACCTAGCATGCTATTATTTGTTTATCTAATTGCTTGATTGCCTGTTCTGTGTAGCTTAGTGACCATTAAACTGCATGAACCTGTTTACCTAATAATTTAGTGAACATTGAATTGTTAGAGCTAGGATTGACCAATCTTAGTTAGTAATTAGACTAAATAAAGCTTAGCTGTGCTAAAGAACGTGTATTGTGATCATAATTGCGTTTATACACAAATCTTACATAGCATATTTACATTCATAATTAGTTCTGTGTTTAATTATGTGTGAACATACATGGTTTGACATGAATTAGTTAATTATTGGTAAGTTAGAACTAAATTACTAATACAACTAAAAACCAACTTAATAATCTGTAATCATTAGCTAGCCATAAGGGAGAAGTGGATTCAAACTAAACAAGAGTGTGTTTTTATTTATTGAATTCGATTTAAGTTCATCTGATCTTGTAAAACCAGATAAAAACCCTTTTAAACTTGTTAATAAATTAGGTTAATTTAATAGTAAGTAAATTAATTAGAACACCGTTCCCTGTGATCAACACCCGACTTACCCAAGCTATACTGTAATCTGACTAGGTACACTGCCTATAAGTGCATAGTTAGTTAAGTTTGTTAGGTTATAAATATTAGAATTAGTGAGTACTTTTGTGCACATCACCATGCAACCCAAATGGACCATGTTGATCAGTTCAAATACATCCCAGAATAGTTATGAACTTAGACACGTAATCCAACAGTCTCCCACATGGATAAGTCTAAGAACTATATCTGCAAGAATAACTTCAGGAACCGATCAGCAATCGTCGCTCTTTCAAGGTCTTCGCAGAACTGAGATGACAATGATATTACATTTAAGATAAGTGATCATATAATCCTCTGTTCTAGATATCATTCGGAAAAATACATGGAACAATGTCTTACTTATTGTCCAGTAGTTTGTTTCCCGATTTCCGATTTGTTTGACATAGAACTTAAGTGAACAGATCAACTTAGTTCTGACCAGGCCCGGTACATGGGTCAACACAAAATCATCGAGGGGCCCAGATATTGCTTCTAATCAAGAAGTAACAGATAAACTTTGACTCATATGCTTGTTCTTCTACTTGTTGAATCATACACAAAGGCACATTTTATAACATCGAGTTACCAATGCGGTTTCGTACGATCAATGAGCAACCAACTTATAGGCAACAAGTCATATCTCTAGGTTTGAAGACTTATATGATATTACCGTCTCACGATCACTCAAGATAAATTCCATGAAGTGATACCAGTGAGCGTGGGTTGAATCCAATACTCATAACTTATGAGCACTCATGAGTGTTGTAGCACCACTTTGTCTAACATCTTAGACCTCTACAATCCAACCCATGACAATCTTGATTCATATCTACTTCCAACATATGACCAACTGTGGATGGTTTGAATAACTTAGTCATTCAGGAAGAGCGATTTAGTTATTCTGGAAGTCAAAACATGCAAGGAGAAACACAAGAATAATCGAATCCAATATGGTCTCAGAACTTATGAATATAAATAAAACACCTTTTATTTATCACCATATTGATTACCAATCATTCATTGCATACTGTTTCAAACTATCAACTTTATACTTTGATTAAAACAATAGTTGTCCCATGCTCCAATCATGTACACTATGTTTTTCTAAACACTAGTCATGCCATACTCCAAGTATGCACACTATGTTTGTCTAAACATTAGTTATGTCATACACTTCACACATTTGGCCTTAAGTTGGTCTCTATTTTATCCAAAACATCACAACTTACCAATTTCAAATGTACAAGAGTGGGATACACGTTACTCTCACATTTGACTAGTGTTATAAACCTTTCTTTAAGATATGTCACTCAAGTTACAATCTTGGAGTATTGTAGCACCTGGTTCCTAGTATGTATTCTATTTAAGTATTTTGCATTTTTGGCCTGGGACTCGGCAAGTTGAAGGCCCAACTCGTCGAGTAGAAGCGGATTTGATACAGGATTTAAATGACGGACTCGTTGAGTCGGCTCCCAGACTCGACGAGTAGACTCTGACTGGAAAAAACCCTAATCTAAGGGTTTGCACCTTATTTAAGCATCTCATCCAGCCACCCTTCGTCCCAATTGCTTCCAGAAACCCCCCATAGCAAACCCCAACTGTTTGTGTAAAGAGCTAAGTCATCTGTGGTGCTTTTTGGCGATTTTGAACTCAAAGAAGAAGGAAAAGCCTATAGGAATCAAGAGAAGACCAAGGGAGTTCAAGTTTGTGCATCATTTGCAGTTCCTAGAAGGTATAAAGTCGATACCTTGCTTGTTCATTTTCTAGATCCCTTTTTGGGGAGATTTAGGGCTTTTATAAGCCATTCTTTGTAACCAACCATGGTTGCAAGCATGGTTGGGGATTGAGGCTTCGGATCTAGGTCCATGAAGGAGTTACAAGGCAGAAAAGGGCTGCTTTTGCACCCATGGAAGACCCCATGCAACTTAAGAGTCTCTTTTAGAGCCTTTTAGGCTCAAATTCCAATGCATGCATGTAAAGTTCATAACTTTACGTGCTAGATCGAGTTTAGGGACCTAGATCTATCATTTGGACAAGAGTTGTACACCAAAAATCGAAGAAATAGACTTGGACGGTATCGACTCGGCGAGTTGTTCTTGGGACTCGGCGAGTCCGAGGTTAGACTCCCCTTTTCAGTTATGGGTCAAAGAGACCCAGTGCAGTGCTGGAAAGGTTTTAGAGGGTCCGGGGGAATGACCCAACGTATTGGGATAAGCCATAGTCCTGAAGTTCATAGGACTCGACGAGTGCATGAATAGACTCGGCGAGTCCAAGGCAATCTCCCAACTCTTAAAGATGAACTCGACGAGTTGTTCATACAACTCGGCGAGTCGAGGGCAAGACTTGTTCATAGGATGGAGATGAACTCGGCGAGTTGTTCATACAACTCGGCGAGTCGGATGAAGGTTCATTCGGGGTTGTTTTAGAAGGAGAACTTTTCGAGTCATTGCCAAACTCGACGAGTAGAGGCGTGAAGAAGGACAGATGAAAGGATAGGGACTCGACAAGTTGGCGGCCCAACTCGGCGAGTCGGGTCAACTGGAAGTTGACTTTGATGTTGACTTGGTCAGGGGTAAAATGGTTATTTTACCCTAAGAATAGATATCAGACTCTGACTAGGTGTTTTTGTGGTGATTATAGCCGGAGGATTTTCGGAGCATCAGCAGACAGAGATTTCCCATGCTGATTATCAGCAGCTACTTGTTCAAGGTGAGTTACCTTCCAGTAGCGGTGGGTCTATGGCCACAATGTCGGCCCACCAGTAGGAGTTGTATGTTAGATGATCGTCTTTGTGATATCATCTAGTTTTGCTACTACCTGATATGTTATATGCTGGCTTGATATGTTATATGTGATAGTAGTAGAGTTCGGTTGTTAGGACCAAAGGGTAGGTCAGGCACCCCAGATATGTATGACAGTATGTGATGATATGTTTATATGTTGGCATTATATGTGATAGTAGCAGTAGGGGTGGAATAGTCCCCGAGGGTCGGTTGTTAGGACCGACGGGTAGGTCAGCACCCTAGAATGGCTTGACACGGGTTGGTCAACACCCCAGAATGGCTTGACATGGGTAGCTCAGCACCCCATAATGGCCGTACCAGGTAGGTCGGCACCCCAGAATGGTCGTACCGGGTAAGTCGGGCACCCCAGAATTTCCCGGCAGTATGTATGCTATGTGATTGTATGGTATGTGGTATGTTGGGGGAACTCCCTAAGCTTCGTGCTTATAGTTTACAGTTTTGGTTTCAGGTACCTCTTCAGCGAAGGGGAAGGAGCCGGCGCGGTAGCAACACATCATACACACACGCATTGATTTTCCGCACTTGAGATATTCTGGTATTGTACTCTGACATGTTGCTATTTTATGATTTGGGTTTTCAGACATGATATGTTGATTTACGAAATGATATATTTCTACGTAGTTTTCTTATGAATTTTTTTTTATACTCAGTTAATTAAAATGAAATTTTTGGACTCGAAATTTGGGATGTTACAAGTATGACTCTAAGAATTGTTTTTTTTTTGGAACGAAGTATGACTCATATTCTTGATTTAACCATTTCAGCAATTCTTGATTCCTCTTCTTAGCCATATGAATGCACTAAGATGTCTTTAGAGGACCAATTGTGACATGATATCTTAATCATTAAGATGAACACAAAACATGAAACTAAAGTACTCTCCCGTACTCTCCCATCTTTTCAGATTTGAGAAACCTGTATCCTTCTGCCTAATTTGATTCTTCTCATCCGTCCTGCCATACACTGAAATGTTTTTCAATGTTTCAGAATTATACTTAAACTTGTAAGTATAACCATATTTACTAAACCTTAGTAAATCATGACGAATAGTCTTATCAAACTTTTGTGGTGGACCTTGATCAGTGCACAAGCATGTGTACATGATCCCTTCGTCCTTCACTTGACTCACATATACATGTGAACAAGGAACTGGTCTTAATTATCCAAAGCTGAAAGTTCTCATTCATCATACTCTACAACTTGTATGATTCCAAGTTTCTATCCAACTGAAAACTTGGGTGATGAGAAGCTTTCCTTATTTGGTAAATTTAGACACTACCACAAACGAAAGAATCATATTCACTTTTCCATTATTGCTAGAAACATATAAAGATCAATTTTCAATAAAAGTCCTTGCAAGGAGATATAAACTAAAATAAAATCAAATTTTTATTTATTTATAACAAAAATGCGGAAAAACTTTTCCTTACAATGCAACTTTAAATGAAAATTATGATGTTACATATTTCCTAGCAATCTATCATAACCCCTAAGTAGTAGCTCAAAAATCTGATCTTCAACCATGCGATAGAAATCCATCTTCGCGATCAGATTCAGCATACTCTTTCTTTAAGTTTCCTTTCCTTTGCTTGATCCTGCCAAACATCAAAATGTAATTTAGTCACATCATGTATTGATACTCTACAATTAGGAACTTAAAAAAGTCAGATAGTGGACTTACCTGAATCAGAGTCCAACTTTTTGATTCCTTTCAAATCCTTCAGGTAGCTCGGGCAGCTTCACTTCCAATGCCCTTTTTCTTCACAATGAAAGCATATAGAATCTTCAGGAATTGTACAAAAGGCTATTCTAGAGTTAGACTTTCTCTTTACCTTCCGGTCAACCGGGTTGACCAAGGTCGATCCCTTTCCAGTGGGAAAAGAAAGCTTTTCTGGACTTCCAATGTTACCATTTTCCATGTCCATGAAAGTTTGAGAAGTAGACCTTCCACCCATATTTGCCTGACTATTGTGCCAAATCATTTCTGATTTAGCAGCAATAAGCAAATAAGAAAGATCTAACAGGGTCATGTTGTGATCTATCACATAATAGTCTTTAATAAACTTACTATATGACTCAGGAAGTGACTGAAGGACCCAGCCAATAGCCAACTTCCTTGGGATAATGACACCCAACATTCTCAACCTGTCAATGTGTGACTTCATTCCTAAGACATGAGTACACACAGGTCTTCCATTTTCATGTTTCATTGCAAGCAGGGCTTGAGTGATTTTGAAATTTTCAAGTCTTTGAGCTTGTGGGTCAGGGAGAATATTTGGAGGAGGAGGAGGAGGAGGAAGAGAAGTATGATTTCCATGAGCCAAAATCAGGAAGTCATCTTCATTAGGATAGCTTGTTCCATAAGGTTTGGAAGATCATTGTTATCTGAACCAGACATCTACAAAGGGAGAAATTCAAGTTAGTTGATTTAAATCCTTAATATAACACCCAATATGAAATATTAAGGCTAGGACCCAACACAATATTTTATAACTTGGAAGAGGGATGTCGTAATCCAGGCTATAAAATATTTGAAGGTAGGTGAATGACGATTCACCAATTTCCACCATGAAAAACGAAATAAATTATTAGGTTTTAATTGGATTTGAAACTCCTAGATCTTTTGAGATTCATTGAACTTTCAATGGCATGTTTCAATCTCGAGTGTGCCCTTCGGGTTTTGTGACTGGGATGTCAAGGATCACAAAACAAGGTGTGAATAACCATGCTATACTTGGTACCCTTAATTTTTACCCCTCAATCGATGTGTCGATTAACCACCACGCTCCACCGATACTATGATAAACATTAAGTTACCCTTTTCCTACCTTGTTAAATCAAGCTAGTGTGCCGGTTAACCACACACGCTCCACTAACCGACTTAAACAAAGTGTAAAGTGTAATTTCATGGGTTAGCACCAAATTCACATTTTCCTAAGTAACTAAGATTGGGTATTACTAAGAGTTTAGTTACCTAGTATTTATCATTAACACTTTTAATGAAGGGAGAATTATAGTCCTTGTCCTACCCCGTTCGGCTAACGACCCTCCACCAGTCAAGGAAGCGGTGGGTGAGAGTGGACACCCGTTAAACTGCCATTTTATAGGCAGTAAGCTTATACCCCCCTTATAGACCGGCTTCGTGAATGAGGCCTACTAATGGTAAGATGACTTGCTCTTATACATACACACACACACATACATATATATATATATATATATATATATATATATATATATATTAACTTATAATATTATAAAGTATAAAGGTTGATTTTTAACTTTTAAAAATCTAGGAGTTGGAACTAAAGTATTAAAAGTGACTTTACATGTTCCAAAACTTGAGGGCAGGTTTTGTAACTTTCAAAACTTTTCATCTTTGAGTTAATGATGTAATAAAATGAGTGACTTTTCATTTTATGTAACCTATGTGTTTAATAATGGACTTTAAAAGAATGACTTTTGGTAATCCATAACTTGAGGACAAACTATTAATTCCATTAAACATATAATGATCAAGAATTAAACTAACAAGCAATTTACAAATAATTCATATGATCTTCTAAGCTCGTACGTTCATGAATATGCATATCAACAAGTCCTTAGATAAGGGATCATATATTCCTCCATTCTAGATATCATATGAGATATGATTTCAAATCATTCTCTTTGTACTATATCTCGATTTCCGATTTATGACGACTGACTAATTTGAAGAAATCAAATTAGCCCTAGCCCGACCGAGCATTTATGTTTGTCATCACTAAATCATCGATGGGCCCAAAAGATATCGCTTTTATCCTACTTTGGATAAAAGGAACAGATAAACTTTGATACAATGCTTGCTTGCACTCACTAACCAAATCACAAATAACAATATGTTTTATAACACCAAGTTACTAGTGCATTTACATATTATCAATGTGTAACCGATTTGCAAGATACAACTCACACATCTCGGTTTCAAGAATATAAGATGTTATCGTCTCACTAATCACTCGTGATACAATCTCATGGAGTGATCCAAGTGAGCGTGGGTTTAATCCAATGCTCAAATCATATTCATAAGCACTCATGAACGTTGCAACAAACATTTGCTTATGTCTAATACCCTTTTAGACAATCCACACACCAATTCACGACAGTCTTCATTCATACCTACTTCCAACATATGAACGACTGTGGCCCGTTTGAATAATCTGACTGTTCTTAACCAATTAAATTATTCAGGAAGTCAAAACATGCAAAGTGAAACACAAGAATAATACTAATCCCATATGGCCTCAAACTTTTGAGCATAAATAAAACACCTTTTATTTATCACCATATTGATTACTCATTATTTGTCGTTTCGGGTAATCAACTTCTTACTTGAATTACAACACTTGTCCCATGCTCCTAGCATGCACACAATGTTTTCCTATGGTTCTTACTTTGTGAAATAGATCAAATTGAACACATTTCCAATCATTCTCATTTCATAACTCCAAATCCTTTTTCATAAGTGTGAGAATATTAAATTCTTGTTACTTATAAAATATGCTAGATTCTAACATTCTATGCAATAATACTTTCGTAATGTCACTGCACCAAAGTCACGAAGACTGTTGCCAATGATATTACAAAGTCCTCTATCGGAGATTGTTACAAGACAATTCCTCAGATATGATGTTTCTAACTCAAAGAACATTCCTTTGAACATCCGTTTGCATAAAAGTTTCTAATCTAGTCATAGGTTTTCAATATTCAATTCCCCATATGGACACGTTTCCATATTTTCCATATGACAACTCATTCTTAATAGAATCTTTTCTATTCATAATAATGTCGATATTGTCCATCCAATATGGAGACATTTCCATATTTTCCAATACTGTACTTCCAACTACTCACAAGCGACCAATCCTCGTCGAACTTTGGATTGTCCTTTGATAGTTGTTTAATTATTTTAGTCCAAAACCAATTCTAGTCCCTTTTCCCTCTAAATGCGCTCGACATTTGGAAAATTTTAAAATGGTCAAACATCAAAGCATTTGCAATCGATCCTATACCCGAAGCATATGGGACACGACGCACAATGTTTTATTTGCTATGTTCTCAATATTCGAATTATGAAGAGGAATGCCGTAATCATAATCGAAATTTTAAGAACACACTATGTACCTTTGACTAAATTTATTAACATTTCTCAACCTAAACCTTTAGATTTGAAATGAAGCATAACATTCTCTCCCTTAATTATAGCAAAACAATTCATTAACTATTGCGACTTTGCAAAGTATGACTCTTGTTTTCTATAATTAATATTGCTAACCTTACAATACTTTCCTTAATAATCATACAATCATAACTTTTATGCTCCCACTATCATGATGATTATTATAAAACATAACACTTATGCTCCCACTAGCTTCGACATGTATTCATAAACATCTTAACTTTCAGAAAAACAATGCTTATTGAATTTCTTAAGTCCATGTTTCTAATACTTAATGCTTTGATAATCTTTTATCAAGGCTTCTTGAACTTATACACCTTTGCCTTAGATAGTTCATATGTGTGTGTAAACAATTGCCAAACCTCACAATTCAAATTATGGAAAGGGATACAGTCACTATCTTCTTAAAATCTTTCTTATTGAAAGCATTTCCTCACAATCATTTAATGAAGGAGGAAATCTTATGACACTTAGATTTAAACGGTGTATGTGTTCCTATCCATGTGAATTTGTCAAAACTAAAGTTTACGACAAATTCAAACTCATATGGACCGAACTTTCTTAATCTTGATTTCTTGCCTTATGGTAGCACAGCTGCCTACCATGTCTTCCAATTAGTTAAGCAGCTCACCCTTTCCTATCAATGTACCTTTCATTGATTAAGGTGCTTTGCCTCTTATGCGTTCAAAATGAGAACTAATAGAACTCACATGCATAATTAACTCGATTGGATTGGCATAGAAACAAAATAATGTCAACACGATAGGTTGTAAACGTCAACTCGTGTGCTAGTGATGATCAATAAGGTTTATTTGATTTGTTCTTGAAACCTTTCAAGACCATTAAAACTCCCACTTACTCCTTGACGTATAAGATTCTCTTGTCAAAACATTTCTTAACAAATATTCAAGAGTTAATGTAGTTTTTATCAAAATACTTCATAAATTGGTCTTAGTTGGTCTTTGTCTTATCCAAGACATCACAACTTTCCACATTTGATGAATGTTATAAACCTTTAATACTTTTCACTCAATGTCACAATCTTAACTTTAAGACTTGTTTTGGAACGAAGTATGATTGACTTTTTGATTTAACCATTTCTTCAATTCTTGATTCCTCTTCTTAGACATAAAATTGTACTAAGACTCACTTAGAGGATCAATTGAGATATGGTTCTTAATCATTAAGACCTATCATAAAGCATAAAAGCTACTCTCCCTTCTTCTTAGAATGGAGAAACTTTTATTTTTCTGCCTACTTGATTCTTCTTATTCGTTCTGCTATTGATTTAAACTTTTTCAATCAATTCAGAATTACACTTAATCTTGTAAGTATAATCATATTTACTAAACCTTTAGTAAATCATGACAAATATCTTTGTTACTCTTATGGTGGACTTGATCAACACGCAACTTTGTGTATTCGATCTCCAAGTCCTTCACTTTACACTTTGTCAATGAATTAGTCTAATTTCCAAATATGAGATTTCTCATTCATCGTCCAACCAAGTTGCAGGATTCCAAATTTCTGTCCAATTGAAACTTTGGGCGATGAGAAACTCTCCCTATTTGGTAAATTCTCGACATTTCCATAAACAACATAATTAAGAATCAACTCCATTATTGCTAATAGAAATATTCAAACATCAATTTTTCATATACGCCATTGCAAGGATAAATAAATAATATAAAAATCAAAATTTATTTTATTGGGGAAAAATTTTGTCCTTACAATGCAATTCATTAAAAAACTATGTCAATACATCTTTCTTAGCAATCTAATTCTAACTCTAAGTAGTAGCTCAAGAATCTAATCTTCGAGAAATGCGATCGAAATCCATTCTTTCACGGTTAGATTTTGCTCACTTCTTCCCTTAAGCTTCCTTTCTTTTCTTCGATCCTACAAAACATCAATTGTATTCTTATCACATTATGTCTTAAGAATCTAGAATAGAAACTTAAAAGAGTTTGTCAATGGATTTTACCTAAAGCAAATCCATACGTTTTGACTCTCCCATCTCTTAGATCTCTTAGGTAAATAGGGCAACTTCGTCTCCAATGCCCCTTCTCTTGGCAATAAAAGCAAATTGACTCTTTTGGAACAACACATGGAACTACTTCAGACATCGCCTTTCTCTTATGATCAAACTTTTCGATCATTGCATGTCTTTCATTGCCATTGTCTATATCCATAGAGGTCTTGAAGGCAGATTCACCAATCAACTTTGCTTTTCTATTGCGCCAAACCATTACTGATTCAGCAGCAATAAGTATATAGGTGAGATCTATAAGGGTCACGTCGTTGTTCATCATATAGTACTCTCTTACGAACTCACTATACGAGTTGGGAAGTGACTGAAGAACCCAATCAATAGCTATTTCCTCACAGACAACGGATCCCAACATTCTCAGTCTATCAATTTGCGACTTCATCCCTAGGACGTGTGCACACACCGACTTTCCTTCTTTATGTTTACTTGCCAAAAGGGCTTGAGTGATCTTGAACTTTTCAAGCCTTTGAACTTGTGGGTTAGGGAGAATAATTGGAGGAGAAGGGGGAAGTGAAGCATGATTTCTTGTTTCTCGATCGAATCGTGGAATATCATCTTCATGTGGAAAGCTTGTTCCACGGGATTTGGGAAGACCATAGTTGTCGAACTTTGACATCTACAAAACGGGAGAAAACGAAATTCAAGTTAGTTGATTGATTGAGTCCTTAGTAAATCACCCAAATGAGATACTAAGGCTAGGACCCAACACAATATTCAACAACTCGGGAGAGGGATGTCGTAACCCTAATTGCAGAATATTTGAAGATAAGTGAATGACGATTCACTAATTTCCACCATGAAAAACAAAAAAGAAATTTAAGTTTTAAATCTATGAAAACTTCTAGATCCTTTGAGATTCATTGAACTTTCAATGGCATGTTTAAATCTCGATATGCCCCTCTAGTTTGTGACTGGGATGCCGAGGATCACAAAGCGGGTGTGAATAACCATGCAAACTTACATGGTGCCCTCACATGTTACAGTCACCTATTCGATGTGCCGGTAAACCACACACGCTCCACCAAACTATGCCAAACATTGAGTCACCCTTTGCTACCTTTGCTTAGAACCATTTAGTGTGCCGGTAAACCACACACGCTCCACAAACGTCTTCGCAAGGGCACAAAGTGTAATTTCATGGAATTGCATCAATTCACTTTTTCCTAAGTAACTAAGATTGGGAATTTTATGAAAACATTTAGTTACTTTTATACTTTATTATACTTATAATGGAAGGTTTTTTCCTATCCTACCCGTTCGGCTAACGACCCTCCACTAGTCAAGAGTGCGGTGGGTAAGAGTGGATACCCATTCAATCACCATTTTATAGGCAATTTCCTTAAACACCCCTCATAGACCAGCTTCGTGAATGAGGCCTACTAACGGTAAGACTGACTTTTACTCATACATATATATAATGTTATACCTTTAATGTTATATATATATATATATATATATATATATATATATATATATATATAGTATAGGGTGTATTTTAAACTTTTAAAATACTAGGTGGTCTAATTTAACAATTATACCTTTAATTCAATTAAATTGTAAACCTAAACTTTTATGGATTTATTAAACTTCTTTTAATTATACACCTTAATTAATTAATAAAACCATAAGGGTGTGATTTGAACTTTTTCAAAACTATACTAGAGTTTTAGAATTTAACATTCCTAATTAAACTTTTAATCAACTTTTAAATTCCAAAACTTGAGGGCAAGTTTTGAAACATTTCAACACATTAGGGTTTAGAATTTAAATATACATCAAAATTAAACTATTAATCAAAATTTAAATTCCAAAACTTGAGGGCAAGTTTTGAAACCTTTTACAAAACAGTAGGGTTTCAACTATTTAAATTTCAAAACAACAAAACTTTTGGGTTCAAATTAAACTATAAAACCTAAAGGGCAAAATATGAAACTTTTCATAACAACAAAGATCAAATAACAAATAATTCAAAATTAACATTTAATCACCTAATTATCCATATTTGATTTGTTTAATGATTTCTTGCAAAACAATTTATCAATTTACTCAAAATAATTAATCAATTATCACATAAGGAAACAATTATCTTATTAATTGATAAATATCTTCAATTAGATCAAAATAATAGTCAAATATATCATATAATCGGATTAATATTGATCTAACATGATAAGGTAACTATCCATAAGCAAAAACAGCAAGAAATCGCGAAATACCCTCCATCTGACGAGTTGACTCGTCGAGTCAGCCTTGGACTCGTTGAGTCTGATGGAGTCGGCGAGTTCAGCCATGGACTCGGCGAGTCCAGCCTCCAGAATCCAAAAAAAAACGAATTTTCCAGTTATAGAATGCATCAATACAATTGAAACCAAGCTAGGCTCTGATACCACTGATGGGTTTTTGTCATAAGACATCCTATGTGCTCATACAAACCCTAATGTTTGGATCTAGGTTTCTCTATTGTACATGTTTTGAATCCAAGACTATAAACCCTAATTCTAGCATATGGAAATCGATATTAACATATAATTAGGTTTATGATATTACCTTGATTGTTATGTAGCAATAACAATCCCAATTCCTCCTTGAATTGATTTTGGAAGGCTTAGAGTCACAAGTGTCACTCCTCTAATGGCTTACAAACACCATAAGCAAGAGGATGAAGAGGAGAGAGGATGGAGGCTGCCCAAAACGTGTTCTAACCCTAGAAGAGAAGTTCCCCACGTTTTTTAGCCTTAAGGGTTCTATATATAGTGAGGCTATTAGGGTTATCTAACAAGGAAACCCTAATTTGGTTGCTTAAGCCCTAAGCAACCCATAGACTCCTTTAATCAAGCCCTTGAACGATTTCCTTATGGGCTTCCCATAAGAATTCGTCCACCTCTTGATTTAAGACAATCTATGGCCCAAATTGCAATTATCTTATAATTACAATTCCAGTCCCTTAAGTTTAATTAATCTCTTTTAGTCACAAAACTAATTACCAATTAATTATTGACTAATATTAATTAAACAATATGATTTCTCCTTTAATATATTCTTCCCATAATATATTAATAAATCATATTTAATCCTTTCTCTCCATAATTCATCCTATCAAGTTGCTTTGGTGAAGGCAACCCAAAAGGACCATGCACCATCGGGTCAATTACATACCAAAATAGTTATGGACTTAGACACTAATCCAACAGCAGCACCGTAGGAGCTCAGAGTGGACTTGGGATCCTGAGGAGGAGATGAGGGAGCACTACCCAGAGTTGTTTTTAGACACAACAGACTTCGAGGACGAAATCTAAGACAAGTGGGAGAGAATTGAAACGCCTGGTTTCCTGGTATGTATTTGACTTAATTATTTATACATCTTAGAAGGGCTACTCAACAAGTTGGGGGCCCTAACTCGTCAAGTAGAAGACATTATATGCGCGAGTTTTAAGTGAGCTACTCGACGAGTCGGGGTCTTGACTCGACAAGTAGGACAGGTTGGATGAAACCCTAATCTTTAGGGCTTGCACCCTATTTAAGCATCATATCTGGCCTCACCCCAGCCTCTATCACCTCCAAACCCTAATCCACCTTGAGTGATCTTGAGCTATTTCTTGCCATTTTGAGTGTTATTTGTGCCTTTTGAAGCTTGTGAAAGAAGAAGAATATAGAAGGCTCAAGGGGGAAGAAGTAGATCCAGAAACTACACTCCATTTGCTACATTTTATGGTAATCAAGTCTCTAACTTGATCATTCTTCTCTTAGATCTATTTGTTTCCATTTTATGAAGGTTTTGGTTCAAGAACCTTGGTCCTTGGGATTAGGACATCCTAAGTGACTTATATCTGAGATATGGGGTCTAGGAAGGGTTCCATGGCATAAAGGTGCAAACTTTATGACCATGGAAGCCCCATGTAAGCTTGTATCAAGAACATGGCCTTTTAGCTCTAAAAGACCATGCATGAAAGGAAAGCTCGGGACTTTACGTGTCCAACAGATGATAAAAGCCTAGATCTAGTATATTGTGTCTTGGTTTAGCGTGTTATGGCTTGTGGACCAAGATTTATGTCTTAAAGGAGTTAGTGTTTGGGTTAAACCCATTAAGAAGGACTAAGGATGGGTAAAGTTGAAAACTTTACCCTTAAGAGTGTATTCCTAGTATGTAGATGAAGTTTGGAACATAGATCTGAAAGGTAGGAGCTTAATCCTTTGGGATGGCTCAATCAGACAGGGGAACTCGGCAAGTCTAGGGAAGGACTCGACAAGTTGAAGCGGGTTATCCCGATTATTCTGATAGGAAGAACTCAATGAGTCTGTAAAAGGACTCGACGAGTTGACTCAATCAACCACAATTTTAAGCATTACAGGGACTCGCCGAACTAGGAGATAACTCGACGAGTTGGGTTGACTTGGAGTTGACCTTGACTTTGAATTTGACCAGGATGTTGACTTTGACCAGGGGTAAAATGGTCAATTTACCCTATGGAGGATTATCATATTTTGACTAAGTATTATTGTGATTTTGATAGTCGGGGAGACGTGGGAGCAGCTATCAAATATTCCTCACCGCAAAATTTCACAGACAGCTTTGCAAGGTGAGTTTTCTCCTGTAGGAACGGGTCTAAGGCACCAAGGCCGGCCCGTTTAAGTTAGTAGTAGTTCCGGATTACGGTCTAATGTCGGGCGTGGCTCGATGTAGATTTATATGTTTTTATGGATCTCGATCCGATGTTGGGGCGGTCCCAATGAATGCTTGTATGTTTGTATGCTTGATGTCTTTTTGATTCTTGCATGTATTTGTTATGTGTTAGGAGCTTCAGACTTTGGTCTGATGTCGGGGCAAGCCCGAGGAATGTATAGTTAGTATGTATGATAGCATGTTTCCGGACTCTGGTCCGATGTTGGGGCGATTCCCGAGGAATGTTAGTATGCTTCCGGATTTCGGTCCGATGTGTGGGTAAGCCCGAGAAATGTCTTGTTAGTAGGATATGATAGTATGTTTCCGGATCTCGGTCCGATGTCGGGTGGGACCGGAGGAAGGTTTTCATGTTAGTATATGTGTTATGTTATATGTTAGTTGATATGTTATTATATGTATGTTGAGAACTGCTCGATGTCGGGCGGGGCTCGATGTCGGGCGAGGCCCGATGCCGAATAGGGTTCGATGTCGGGCGGGGCCCGATACCGGAATAGCCGATGCCGACCTAGACTCGATGTAGCAGGGGCAGGGCCCAAGATATGTTATATGTTATATGTATGGTATGTGGTAGTTTGGGGAGACTCACTAAGCTTCATGCTTACAGTTTTCAGTTTTGGTTTCAGGTACTCCCACTAGCAAAGGGAAGGGCTTGGGATGATCGCATGACACACACTATAGTTTCAGCCTAGGATTGATTTAGACTCTAATATTTTCTCATATGATTTCGATATACTATTTGACATGATGTTTTGAGATACATGGTTCTTGATTTTCTTTATGATGATAGATGATTTATGGTTTTTGATAATGATTCAAAACAAAATTTTTGGGTTGTATTTTTGGAATGTTTCATGCGGAAGTGTTTGGTGGATGATTTCGCAGTTGTACCCTTGCAGGATATTCAGGTGGATGACTTCCTGAATTATGTTGAGAAACCAGTGCCGATATTAGATTGGAAGACAAAAACCTTGAGCAACAAGGTAGTAAAGCTAGTGAAGGTGCATTGGTTGCATTGCAAGGGGTCGGAGTGGACTTGGGAGCCCGAGGAGGAGATGAGGGGGCATTACCCAGGATTGTTTGAGATAGCGGACTTCGAGGACAAAGTCTGATTCAAGTGCGTGAGAATTGTAATGCCTGGTTTCTACTATGATTTTATTTACAATTATTGCATTTTTCCTGGAGGACTCGTCGAGTTGAAAGCCTCAACTCGACGTGTTGAAGTTGTTTTGGCCGCGAAGTTTAATGAGTCAACTCGACGAGTTGAGGTGCCTCATTTCAGCGAGTTGGCAGCAGGGGAGGAAACCCTAATTTTAGGGTTTTGCACCCTATTTAAACACCTTAAGTCCCAGGTGTTGGCCTCATTTCCAACCTCCATAGCCCCTAACCTTAATCTCAAAACCTTAAAGCCTCTTTGAGTGTTGTGAGCTTATTGTGTGTGTGTTTTGGTGTGTTTTAAGCTCATTGAAGGAAGAGAAGCTAGGTGCAAGGTGGTAATTCAAGTAGGAGCCTTCAGATCTTGATTCTTTGCCTTTGGTGATTTAGTGCTTAATGATTAAGTCCTCACCTTGTTAAGCCTAGGGCTTGGGTTTTGAACCCATTTTTGTATTTCTTAGGGGTAAATTTGGAAACTTTACCCTTCTTGAGGCCATTTCAGTTAAAATCTGAGTCATGAAGCTCTTAGTTTCGTTAAGACGGCTTAATGGATTAATATGTTGAATTTCTGGCAAACTCGACGAGTTTATGGAGGAACTTGGCGAGTTGGATCGGTTTCTTCCCGACTGTGCAAACTTATGGATAAACTCGCGAGTTTATGGATGAACTCGGTGAGTTGGGTCAACTCGGATTGTTTGACTTTGACTTTGACTTTAGTCTTTGACTAAGTTTGACCTATAAGGGGCTTTTGGGCATTTTGTGTTGAACTTAAGGAAATCTTTTATGTTAAGGGTTGAGTAGAGTAGATATGCGGAGTCGGGATCCGTTCAGCTACCTTTTTGTATTTGATGTGAGTTTCCTTACTGGGTTTAGCGGTTTGAATGCACCAAGGTTGACCCATGTTTATATTATGATGTTAGTATGTTAGTTGTCTTTGTGTCTCTTGCATGTGTTTATGTTTATATGTCTTCCAGGCTAAGGCCCAATGTCAGGCGGGGCCTGATGGATATATGTATGTTATGTATCTCTGTGATTATTGCATGTTTATGTGTTTATTTTGATATATGTTATTGTATGTTGGGCGGGGCCCGTTTTACCGAGCTTAGCTCGATGTCGGGTGAGGCCAATGATGGGCGGGGCCCACTATATGCTTATTGTATGTTTGGTATGTGGTATTTTAGGGGAACTCACTAAGATTTGTGCTTACGATTTTTAGTTTATGTTTCAGGTACTTCCGGTTGTTTGGAAGAGTTCGGGATGACTGCATTGCACACACATCATTGAGATTCCGCTATAATGTTTTGCTCTGATGTATGATAAATTGATACATTGGTTTTATTCATGTGTTTGGATGTTATGGGAAAATATTATTTTATTTATTATTAAACTGAAATTTTTTGGACTATCTTTCTATATTCGAGGTGAGTTTCCTTACCGGGTTTAGCGGGTTGAAGGCACCAAGTCCGGCCCATATTTATATTATGTTGTTAGTATACTAGTTGTCTTTGTGACTCTTGCATGTGCTTGTGTTTATATGTCTTCCGGGCTAAGATCGGATGTCGGGCGGGGCTTGATGGATATTTGTATGCTATGTATCTCTATGATTATTGCATGTGTATGTGTTTATTTTGATATATGTTATTGTATGTTGGGCGGGGCCCGTTTTACCGAGCTTAGCTTGATGTCGGACGGGGCCCGATGTCGGGCGGGGTTTGATGCCGGGAGGGGCCCACTATATGTTTATTGTATGTTTGGTATGTGGTATTTTGGAAAATTCACTAAGCAATGCTTACGACTTTTAGTTTATGTTTTTGATACTTCCAGTTGTAAAGGGAAGAGCTCGAGACAACTGCATTGCACACACCATTGAGATTCCGCTATATATATAATATATATATATATATATATATATATATATATATATATATATATATATATATATATATATTAATTTGGTGTTCCCTTAGGAACAGTAGGTTTTTGAAGTGTTGGACTTTGGCCACACATATTTGAGGCATTTGTCACTTTTAGTCCCTTTAATATAGGGTTTTAATTTTGGTCCCTTCTGGTGAATGCTTGGTCAATGGCTAGTGGTGGGTGTGTGGACTCTAATTTGACGTGTCCCATTTCTCATTCTTCACCGTCTTATTCTCCAATCGAATACTTACACAGCTCATTCTTCACCAATGTGCCTTTAACCCACAAATGCCTATTTGCAATATCTTCATGTCACGAACTTCCAGTTTTCCATCTTTTAGGGTTTTGTAGGGTTGGGAGTTTAGGGTTTACACGGTTAATCTTCATTTGAGAAAAAATTAGGAGCACTGAAGAGAGGCGAAGTGGTGTGTCTGCAAGTGTGCATAGCTATAAAACGAAACAACACGGTTGTTTCTGATGAATTCATCTAGAAAGCTTAGAAATGGAGGAAGTGATCATGCTTTGTTGTATCTCAACGTATATGATCTCACCCCTGTCAATAACTAATTCTGGTATCGAAGGTAAACTAATTCCAAATTCAAAATTCAAGACGACTGAATATATATAATTTGAATTCGATTTCTCCCAGATTCTATTCAACTCCCTTATAATCATAGATACGTCTGACTTTCAATATTGCTATCAGATTCTTGAATTGATAAACTAACCTAATCAAGAAAAAAATTAATCCGATTCTCAACTTTCATTATTTCAATCAAAATCTAAGTTTTGATTTCAAGTTTTTGCTATATCAAGTAAACATATGTTTCTAGATCTCCATAATCAACTCCTATCTGAGATTCAACAATCAACATTACCAATTTCTACTCCTATCAATATAATCATTGAATTGGATTCGAATCAAGTAATATCTTTTACATTATGATATGATAATCAGTATATGACATGGAATATGCATTGGAGCACACGAGTACCCAACCAGTGGAGTCTTTGAAGTGGAACCGAAAAGCTGCCTAGGATTTATCTTCAGGCGTTCAATTCCTTTGGGCATCACCAACATGTCTCCTTTAGAATTCCGGTAATTTATGGAGCATCTTCCTAATAAATATTATGGTGATACTTATCATTTAATAGCAAAAAACTGCAATCATTTCACAAATGAAGTATCAATGCGACTCACTGGAAAACCAATCCCCGGTTGGGTCAACCGGTTGGCTAAACTCAGTAAGAAATTATATCCTCCTCCATTCATTTATATCATTCCACTTTGAAAGATTCAAGTTTTGTAGATTTTTTTTATTTACTTTGAACAGGGTCTTTCTGCAACTGTTTATTGCCTGGAAACAGTCAAGTTGCAGCTGTTAGACATCTACCTGATCATGCAACAATTTCTGGTGAGATTTGATTACATTTTTGGACAAATTACAGAAATACCCTTATATTTTAGGTGGTTTTGTAGTACAAATTGTTGTTGAAAATTGAAACAGATGAAGAATCAGATTCTGGTGATTCATCTTTAACAAAGGGGAGTGAAGAAGATGAAGTGGATGATGATCATCATCATCATCTTTTGACTGAATCGAATAGTGATATGGCATTTTATGGATTAAAAAATTTTACATTTCAACTACACTTATATCTTCAAATAATGTTGATTTGATATGTCGTCTTCAATTTTTCATTTGCAGGCATCAAGTGAGGTTCAGGGTAGCAGATGCATATTCCATTTGAAGAGTGATCTAAGTTTATGATCATATTCACTTCTGCATATCGATTGATAGATAAATGTACAACACAATCTTTGCAATTCGGATATATAGATTTAAAATAATCATTTTACTTTTTTGTTGAAAGATATATTTTAAAAGTCCAAAATGCCCTTGAAATATGTGAATACCATCTGTCGGCTCATGACATGAGCACGCAAGAAGTTGTGCCTAGAAAAGTTTATCATCAATCAACAATCTCAAGGCTAGATGTCAATGGAAGTTAAGCTCAACACTTGCTAATCAATTAGAAACTGTATATAGTACTGGTTCTTTTTCTTTTTAATATTTAAATCTGATTTACTCTATGAACAGTGGGTAGTAGATAACAATAATATAACTCTTTATAGAGCTTACCGACCCATAAAGCATGGGTCTCTTTCTAGTTTAACATAAAAAAAACAATTTTTTTCAACAGTTGATTAATGATTAGTACAAAGAAACAATTTTGATTTATGTAGAAGGTTTGGCTTAGCTTTTGAACAATACTCAAAGTAAATTATCTCTTCAAAAACAAACATCAATGAAACTTTTTTTATAAATTTGAAGTTGCGCCCAGGTAAAAGAAAAAATTGAGATTTATTTTGCATAATAATATAGAACTTATTATAGTCAATCTAAGCAAAATATTTTTTTAAGATAAATTGGACGTGATCTAAAACAAGAATTGTCAAGGCTATAAATCGAACTCAAAACTTCTCATTTTATCATTATATACTTGAACAAATAATTATTAGGGTACTTAGGGTTAATGATTCAACTTAATCAACCATCTATCAATATTTAACCAACCAAAAAAAAAACAAGTATATTTTTTCCCATCAAGGGAATGTAACACAACTATGATTCCACGAATAACAATGAATTATACAAAAATCTTTTTAAAGTTAATGTAAAAAAATGGTATACTCCATATCGGTCACAACCAATATGAGGGAGGTAAATCACAATATCCACAGAGCAGAGCAAGGAAGTAATGCCCAAACTTAAACAGGTGAGACCCCTCTGATGGATTTTCACCTCCTTACCATTGTCAATGAGTAAACGGACAAACTTGTCCGTTTACACTGCGACTTGGTCAGAGTCGGGTGAGATTGAGATCTCACCCGACTAGACAGACGTTCATCGCCACCAATCGGGCACTTTTAATCTTTGAGTTCTATGTACCGCAAGTCTTTCATCCGGAACTTTATGTCGTACTTGTCTCCATATCATATTAACCGCATCGTCTTTTTTTGGAGGGTATTGATATTCATAATGATGTGTGATTTCTTTTAGTATTTTCCACATTTGAAGCCATTTTTCTTTGGGGATTTTGCGGAGCTGTTGGACCATGTATCCGGGAACTAATGCCTCTTTCACAGAGAAAAAAATTGAAAATTTATTGTAGTCTAATTCGTCCTCAAATGGTAGCTCGATTTGGTCACTCACAATCACGGGGACACAATGGCTTACAATAGCATCAAATAGTCGGTTTGAGGAAGGAGTGTCGCCAGCTGGATTTAGACAAAATTTCGATGACCGCATCCCTTGAGATGACTGGTGCACCAAAAATCAATTCAGAACAGACAATTTTGTACTGTGTTTACTGTGCATTGGACTGGTGTCAATAGGACTACGTCGGGTCTTTTTTTCAAAATATAAAAGATGATAAAATTATTCCATATAAATAAAAACCAATAAAATTATTATATAATCGTTATGAATTATATTGATATTAAAGGAACTTACAGCTTTGATACTTTCTCCTGTAGCATAGCTGGCTTCATAGTGAACATCCTCGTAACCACGTAGTATCTTTTCCAACTTAGCACGGACAATACCTTCCTGCACATCATATTATTGACAATTTAATTTACTTTATTTCTTGAAAAAGAAAGAAATTTGTTAAAGTTTGTTGATTACATACAGATTTTCTCACTGTTCTCCCACGAAAGAAAAGAAGGGTAGTACGTGAATTGTAAGGATCTGGAACATCATCATCCAAGAAAGACTCCATTACATGCATATAAGGGGCAACAACGTCTTTTCGCAGATTGGACATGACTCTAGAGTACCTCCCAAAATCTGCAACTATAAGAATGGATGCATTCACCTCTTCACGGAGAAACCTGAAAGCATTGGGGTGATGCATTGGGATTACATGGTCTCTTCCACCTGTTCTTTGCCAATAAGTAGATTGCCTTAAGAACTTAAGGATGTCAACCTGTAATCACAATTCATAACCATCATGTTCAGCTCCTTGATGAGTAACAAGTTTTGGGGATTCAGTTGTACAAACTCTACTGAATGGGATTTAATCATTAATTAACTAATCAGCTTCAGCAAGACCTAAAGCTAAGAATTACAGTAAAAGAGAAACATTTTTTGAGATGAAATCAAGTACTTTTCAAATTCAAAGTAAATCACAACATTCTTCAATTCATTTGAAGTTTTCATCTACAAGAAATCAAATCATTATGAAATCGAAGTTGAAATACACTGCGTATGATATTCATAATCAAATATACAGCTGTTTTGAGGAAGGGAGGCGTAGATCATATCATAATGTGCTTAAATTTTAGCTCACAATCAAACAGTGACAAACAACTACAGCTATTTGATTAAGTATATCGATTGATTCTTACCTGCAATTGCCTGTCAATCTCAGTATCAGGATCCGTCATGTTCTTCCCGTGCGTATTGAAACTCAATGAAGAAAAAAAAGGTACGAAGAACACGTCCGCTACCTCCGGATCCGAAACCCTAACCGCCTCACTACTTTCAGCCTTCAAACAGTTTTCACACAATAGCGACGCCATCATCCAATACTCTACACTATGCTGTTGCTTTAACCCCGAATTTCGCGGCCACGGCGGCAGATTCCTGGATGTCACCGGAGAATTATCATCTCCTCCGGCGAATTTCCTGCTCAACATAGCAACATTAAACCTATTCGGCAGATCATACATGAAAACTCTGAGCGGCGACCCGGTGCGGCAAGGTATAACAGTGTCATTTCTGGTATTTGATAGGAAAGAGAATTGAGATCTAAGATCAACTGTTCCAATTCCTCCTCCTAAACCTCCAATCGTGATAAAGTAAGTAATGAAGATGATGCTTAAGAAGATGACGAGTGATACAACTGATTTACCAATCATTTTTGTGGCTTAAATCCAAAAGGCTTCTTCGTTTGCATATATACATCTCCAATTATGTAGATTTAGTCAAAAAGTGAGAGAGTTTGTGTGTGTGTTTGAAGGAAAGAAGGTTTCGCATAGAAGGAACGTGTGGAGAAAAGGGGAAGACTCGAGCGGTGTGTTGACGAGTCACGGTGCTTTCCTGTTTATTGAATGGTGTGCGGATCCGCCATTAACGAAGAGGATCTTGCTATGTGAGTTGTCTATTGGTGCAAAAGCAATCAGATTTATCAAGACCAACAAGCATACCAGAAACAAAACACAAAATAGATAAAAGCACCCCGAGCATTATGTTTCTATGATTATTATGTACTTGTATAAAATGTTTTTTTTACGACTTATTTTATAAAACTATTTAATTCATAGTAGTTTAATTGTTGTAGAGATTGAAATAAGTGTTGCCTATGTAAAAAATAATAGGTCAAAAAATTCAAAAAAATTTTATTATAGGCAAAAAAAAATGTTGTCGGTCCCACATTGGGACACCTACTAGGTCAGCCCTTATTTAATTTTTTTTAAGTATCAACAAATTTATTTTATAAAAGTATAAAACTGTGTAATGTTTTTTTAAGTATCAACAAATCTATTTTATGTTATAAAAAAAACTATTTAACTTTTTTTAAGGTATCAACAAATCTAAGTTATTGTTTAAAATAATGAGGAGTTTTTAAATATGCTTTCAAAGGGCAAAGAACTCATTCTTTCTTGAGCAATTAAGGTTGCGTTTAGTTATGGAAAAATTGATCGTTTTCCAGAACAAAACTCCAAGAAAAATAAGAATTTTGAAAACGTGTTTAGCTCGTTTGTTTTTCTAATTTTTTTTTACGGAAAATGAAAATTTTCTGTTTTCTAAAATTATAAAGAAGTTAGAAATTTTTAGAAAAACTGATAATCATTGTTTTTCATATTTTTCTGATTCCAAAATTTTCTAAAATATAAACACACACTTACTCTCACCCCACCCACCTCTACCTACAACCCTACCTTAACACCCTCATCCCACCACACCACTACCTAAAAGTTTACATTTAATGTTAGTTTTAAATAAAATAACATTTTTTAACCAACTTTTGTCAAAAATATCAGTTTTTGCCCAAATTTTATACAATTTACATTCTCGACTCAATTGTATTCTAATTTACATTTTTGGCCCAAATGTATAAAAATTTACCTTTTCGGCCTGAGTACATAGAAATGTGCCTTTTCGACCCAATTTTAGTGAAATTGACATTTTCGGCCCAAGTGTATGAAACTTTACATTTTCGGACCAAAAGCATAGAATTTATCTTTTTGGCCCAAGTTTGATAAAATTATCATTTTCAGCCCTTATAACCGAAAAATAACATTTTTGGCTCAATTTTGTTTAAAATGACACTCAAGCCCACAAAAGTCCAAAAATTTACAAACTTAGCCCAAAAACCGTGAAAGCCCAGTATGAGGCCCATTTGTGAAAATTTACACTTTTAGCCCTTTTAAAATCATAAATACCATAAAGATCCATATTTATTCAATACAAATCCTTTTTGGTCCCTTCAAAATCGTGAGTTATATAATAACTTCACTTTTTGATTATTTTGTCATTTTTGGCCCTCTTATGCGATTTTCTTAGTTTTAAACAAACTTGTAATGTTTTAAACCTTTTCTTTGCATAATAACTTGTATCAAGTGTTATGTTCTACAAATATCATCATATTTTAGCATATTTTCGAGTTTATGAAGTTTACAACTGAAACATCCCAAAAATACAAGCCAAATAAAAATTTGTTTTTAAAACCATTTGACAAACATAATCTCATCATCATAAAATAAAATCATCAAACATATATTTCGAATCTCATAAAATCTATCAACAAATAACTGTCTCATAAAATATCATAGTAAACTCCCAGGCTAATCAACTGAGGTGTGTGTCATGCCATCAACTCGAGCCCTTCCATTTGCTAGCTGAAGTACCTGAAACTGTAAGCACGAAGCTTAGTGAGTTCACCCAAACTACCACATACCATACAAAGCATATATAACAACTATTGGGCCCCGCCCAACGCATCGAGGCCCGCCCGACATCGGACCAAAGTCCGGAATAACTTGGGCCCCGCCCACTGCATCGGGCCCCGCCCGGCATCGGACCAAAGTCTGAAATAAACTAAATCATAACATAAACTCAAGCATATAACATACTCACATAAACTTCATCGGGCTTGCCCAACATCGGACTGGATTCCGAAATACATAACATATAACATACGCATGCATGAATCACAAAGACATCAAGCATACTAAACTACTTCCTAGGACCGCCCCGACATCGGACCGAAGTCCTGAATAAACTAAACACATAAACTGCACATATAAACTGCATCGAGCTTATCCCGGCATACTGTAACTACATAAACGGGTCAGCCTTGGTGCCTTAGACCCGTTCCTACTGAAGGGAAACTCACCTCGTATGTCTGACTGCTGAAACTCTGGGTGAGAAATCTCTGCTTGCTGCTCCAGCGACTCTCCGGCTATAATTTCCATAAAGACACTTAGTCAAAAACTGATAACTAATCTTAGGGTAAAATGACCATTTTACCTATGGCTAAAGTTAACATCCTGGTTAAAGTCAACTTCCTGTTGACTCGACTCGCCGATTTGGCTCGCCAACTCGCCGAGTCCCTGTTCTTTCACCTGTCCCCAACCCGACTCTACTAGTCGAGTCTAGCAAGAACTCAACAATCTCTCCTTCAATCATATCATCAGGACAATCTTTAACTGACTCGTCAAGTTCATCTTCATCATATGAGTGTGTCTAGTCTATGACTCGCCGAGTTGTATGAACAACTCGTCGAGTCCATCTTCATGGGTTGGGAGATTGTCTTAGACTCACCGAGTACGTTCATACACTCGCCGAGTCCCATTGTTTCCAGGTCCATAACTATGTGTATTTCGCGAAGTCCTTCTTCTGGGCTCATCTAAATCCCTTCTAAACTAAACCGGATTCCTTCAAATCATAAAAGGTTGGGAAACCAAACCCCCGACTCGCCGAGTCCCAAGAACGACTCTCCGAGTCGACTAATGTTCATGTCCATAACTGTGACAACCCAAAATTTCTATTCTGTACATACATAGCAAGTCAATAGAAGTCAGAACAGTTGTTGTTAATTTTCAGACTTTTTGGAACAAGTTTGAGTAATTTAGGATTTACACTTCGGGTGATATCATGAGAGAGGATGCCCTAGGGTTATTGTACAACACTGTTATTCCAAAACTCCAAGAAATTTGAGTTTACTGCAAGAATAAAATATTTTCAGCCAAAAACCTTAAATTTGGGAGTATGTATATGAGATTTAGTCATTATTTACATTTTTCCAAAATCTCAAGATCCAAATCCATTTCTCTCTCAAGTATCATCCAAAAGTTTTTCAAGATCTTCAATCTAGTAAGTGTTTCTAGCTTTATTAAGTTGTTATACGACTTAATCTAGTGTTTTAACACATTTCTAACCGTGAAATCATTTCAAAAGGTTGATTCTTCCATTTTCACCAAGAACACCAAGAACACACACTAGTGTTCTTGGACTTTTAGCTCATTTCAAGCTTCCATATAGTAAGTACTTCTATCCTAGAGTCTTTTTAAGCTTGTTATACACCTTTACATCAAAGAAAAGTCCCAAGAACACCAAGAACAAGATGGTCACGGTTCAAGAAGTTCTTGAACCGTAAACACCAAATAAAGGTGCCAAAGGGTGCCTTAGGGTGCCTTAGTCCTTCAAAAGCCTTGGAAACATGTCTAAATCCTTCCTTGATGTGTTTAAGCACATGAAAAGCACCAAAATCTCTCATTTATATGTGTTTACGGTTTGGGGATATCCCAAAACCGTAAACACCCCAAAGTATGTATAAATGACCCATATTCCTTCCTATGCCTTAGTAACTAACATGGATCCATTCTTTGATGAGTTAAGGACTTGAAAACCCCCAAAATACCATAAACCTTATGAGTTTATGGTAGTAAACTCAAAGTAAAATGGTTTAGGAACCGTAAACTCCAAATAGGAGTGAAATGGTGCCCTAGTTCCTTCCAAAGACACATACTTCAAGTAGAAAAGATTCTAGGGACTTTTAAGGCTTCAAACTAACAAATGGTCAAAAGGGTATGAGCTTACGGCCATAAACTCAAGGGTTTACGACCGTAAACTCTTTTGTTAGTGACCACAAAACCATAAACTCTCTAATGGAGTTTTCCTTGAACCCCAAGCACACTAGCCTTTCCCTACAACACTTAGAAGCAATCCTTGGGACTTATAACACTTGTATGAGGTGTTTAGCATGTCCTGGTGTGTCTTAACTTTGTTTATTAGTTGTTTAAATACTAATTGGATACATATATGTGATATTATATGTTAACTAGGATCATAGAGTGTGTTCAAGTCTTCACTTGACACCTAGCAATCCTACATCTTCAATTCATCCAAACCACCAACTACATGTGAGTTCATACCCCTTGAATTAACCTTTTAAATGTTTATAAATGCTTTATGGGGGGATACAAGTTGAATCATGTTTAGTTATTATAATAATCACATGTGATTAATAATTAACATGCAAATGGCTTTACTATACGTTAACTGTTTTACCAATCAGATTTCTTCAAATGTTTATCTTAAACATTTTTAGGTGTTTAAAACACCTTATTAAAGTGTTTATTAAACACTGTATGTTCATTTCAAACCCTGTTACATTTGTGTTTCAAACAAAGGCTCCTTTATACTTAAACTGTTTTTGTCAAACAAATACTTTCAAACTGTTTTTATAAACTGACATCAAGTCGATCTTTTCTTAGGTATTAATCTTTTCAAAGGTTTTATAAAACTCCTTATATGGTTTTATATTGTCAATTGCATGCCTGTATATGTATATTTATATAAATAATATTTAAAGGACTTAGGAATGCTAACCTGCTTTATTTCCTTTTCCCCGTTGGGATGTGGTCTGGTAGGGTATCGGGCATCCGTCCGAAGGTCGTTTAACTATCAATTATATATCATGTATACATATAGAGACATAAAAGTATTCCTCGGTCAGTTCAGTACCTTTGGGTAGCAAAGGCATACTTGAGGTTATACACGTACATGGTTAGTAACTATTATAGGTATAGTTAGGAGATACCACTTACCATTCCAAGTACAGGGAATCACACAAGAGTCAGTTCATTCATGAGTCTATACTAGTACATTACATGTTACATGAGTACGTTTACATAGATACACTTACATGAGTACGTTTATGTAGATATGCATACATAAGTACATTTAAATAGATAATATATGATGAGTTACTATTTCATATTATATGTATAGATACTATTATATAATTGTCCTTCTTATCTTTATTTTGTGACTCAATCACATAATCGACGAGATAGATTGGACTTAATATCCTAGTACCAAAGGATACTTTGTGGGACTAACCATTCCTATCACCACTGTTAGCTACAGAGGTAAATGCACATCTATGGATGTCTACGGTTGATACCATTATAGGTATACTTTAAGGGACTAACTATTCCTACACCCAGCTGTTAGCGGTAAATGTACATCTACGGATGTCTTCAATTAACACTGTTAGTTATCCTAGTATATAAGGATAATACTTAAGTTAGTTATATTATTACCTTTATCTTGTGACTCATTCACATAACCGATGAGGTGAATTATATTTGAGTATCCTAGTACCAAAGGATACAATTTCTTATATTAATAATAATAGTCAAAACAGTCGGGTCTTGGTAGAAGACTACTTTCAAAACAGTCGGGTCTTGGTAGAAGACTACTTTCAAAACAGTCGGGTCTTAGTAGAAGGCTACTTTCAAAACAGTTAGGTCTTAGTAGAAGACTACTTTCAAAACAGTCGGGTCTTGGTAAAAGGCTACTTTCAAAACAGTCGGGTCTTGGTAGAAGGCTACTTTCAAAACAGTCGGGTCTTGGTAGAAGACTACTTTCAAAACAGTCGGGTCTTAGTAGAAGGCTACTTTCAAAATAGTTAGGTCTTGGTAGAAGACTACTTTCAAAACAGTCGGGTCTTGGTAGAAGGCTACTTTCAAAACAGTCAGGTCTTGGTAGAAGGCTACTTTCAAAACAGTTAGGTCTTGGTAGAAGATTTCATCTATACTAATTGGAATCTTAGGGATTTCTAGGGTTTATCAAACGTGTAACATCCGGAATTTTCAGGTATTATATTTATTCATTTTATTTTGAGTTTTGTGGAAGAACTCGGCGAGTTGGTGCGTAGACTCGCCGAGTAGAGACGCGATTTCTCACCCGGATTAATGACCGAACTCGACGAGTCGCATTGGTGGACTCGACGAGTTTGCGCTGTTTAATGAAACCCTAATTTCTCGGGTTTGGGGCCTATTTAAAGGGCCTTATGGCCGTCATTTGTGCTCACCAGTCCCCAGAGCGAAACCCTAGTGAGCTTGAGCGTTTGGAGTGAGAGAAGGAGCCATTGTTGACCTTGGAGGTGTTATCTAGCAAGGGAAAGGAAGCTATAGCCAAGGGGAAACAAGAGGATCAACTTCCTGAAGATGTGAGGTCCAGAACATCACGTTTGAGGTACTATTTTTGAACCATTTTTTGTTATGGTGATGTTCATGTTGATTTAGGGCTTATTGAGCCCTTTTGTGGCTAGATCTAGTGCTTCCTTGGTCCCTTAAGCGAGTTAGGTTCTGGATCTGGACCCTTGGAGGTCCAGAGTGTCCCTTTGTCCAAGCTTTTTATGAATCCATGGAGGTTTTGGTTTGATATCTTTGTGCTTGAGGTCAAAACACCATTTATGAGTCCTTAGGTGTGTTATGAGCGCCAAGATATGAACTTTACGTGATGAATAAGCTTGGAAGGACTGGATCTATGAGTTAGTGAAGCAGATCTGACCTTAGAAGGTCGTTTGGGGTTGTGCATGGAATTTTAACACCCCGGATTCCCAATTATTCTTTTATTCTTTTATTTTTGGGTGAGTGTGAGAAGACTCGGTGAGTTGGAGTCCAAACTCGTCGAGTAGGATCGCGATTTTGTGCGCGGGTTCGCGTCTGGACTCGGGAGTCCAAAAGTGGACTCGGCGAGTCCACGCTGTTTAATGAAACCCTAATTTCCAGGGTTTGAGACCTATTTAAAGGGGCTTAAGGCTGTCATTTGCGGCCACCAACCCCAGAGAGAAACCCTAAAGAGATTTTGAGCGTTTTGGGAGAGAGAAGAGGCCATTATTTACATTTGAAGCTTTGTTTGCAAAGGCAAAGAAGATTCTAGCTAAGAGGAGGCAAGGGAGGTGGACATCCTTCGTTTTTGGAGCTCAGAGCATCATCTTAGAGGTATAATTTGGCTTCCTTTTCAGTTGTCATGATAAACATGGGGGTTAGGATTTCTTGACCCCTTTGTTGGTTAGATTTGATGTCCATTTCGTCCCTATTTGTGATGAGGCTTGGGATGAGATCCATAGAGGTCTAGAGAAGCTTTATTCCTTAAGCTTTATGAGGATTCATGGGAGTTTTGACCTAGAGTTATGAGATATGGGGCTAAAACATCATCTAGGAGCAAATAGTTGTTGTTTGAGCACCAAGGTTTGGACTTTACGTGATTATCATGCCTGGGGAGGCCAGATCTATGATTGTATGGAACAGATCTGACCTCAGAAGTGAGTTTGAGTTATGCATGGCATAGACTCGCTGAGTCTGAAGAATAGACTCGACGAGTAGCATGAAGTTTGCCTGTAACCACTCAACGAGTGGTCTTGTCGAGTTGAGGGGTCGACTCAGTGAGTCAGGGAGAGTCAGGGGGGACTGAGTCAAGCCGGAACTCACCGAGTTGTTCTTGAGACTCGGCGAGTTGAGTCGTGGTGGCCCCACGATTTATGCCAGGTGAAACTCGTCGAGTCAGAGAAATACTCGACGTGTCAAGAAAGGATCCAAGGGAGTCAGTGGACACGTGTAGACTCGCCGAGTCGCCCTAGTGCACTCGCCGAGTCCGGTCAAAATTGACCGTTGACTTTTGTTGACTTTTAGGGTTTGGTCAGTGTAACATCCAAAATTTCAAAACAATTAAAACTTTTCAAAATCATCCATTTTATTAACATTATTACAAAAAGGTTTTCAATACATTATTTAACAGAGTAATTTCCCAGGTTCATATCATAAAACACCAACGCGAGGAACGGTACGATCACGCCTTTGCCTTGCCACAGACTCCTGAGAACCTGAAACATAAAACCACGACTGTAAGCCCGAAAGCTTAGTGAGATACCCCCAGAATACCAACCACATATACGCCTTTCCAGGCCCTGACCTTCCGGTCCATGTGTCTCAGGGGACTTCCGTCCCTGCTGGGTAAACCTTCCGGTCCTACCCACGCCGACCTTCCGGTCCATCACACAACATAATCGCCTTCCGGCCCATAACATATTGCCTTCCGGCCCATAAGCATATTGTGCATACATAACATAACAAATAATCATATAGCAGTTCATAGACAACAATCGATCAACAGATCACATACCATAGCATTACTCTAAACAAGATACCGGTCTGGCCGGTCACTAGCATAACATTACCCTATGAATCAGTCAACATACTAAATGCATACATACGCCTTTCCAGGCCATGACCTTCCGGTCCACATAGCAATGCCTTCTGGCCCATAACATGTAATGTCAACTACCCGGATTTCCATCCGATAAAAAGGGTCGGCCTTGGTGCCATAAACCCTAGCGATATAGTGAGGATAACTCACCTCGAAACTGCCGACTGAACAGATAGCTCAAGCTGCTCCGATCACTGATACGATCTCCACCCCTGGACAGCCACCAATGCACTGAACTCAAACAATAAACAACAATTACCAAAATACCCCTGGAACCACTGGTCAAATCCTTGGTCAAAGACAAGGTCAAAGTCAACCCCTGACTGACCCTACTCACCGAGTCAACCCTATGACTCGCCGAGTCCCCATACTCAGAACTTCGCTTAACCCGCGACCTAACTCGCCGAGTCACCCCCAGACTCGCCGAGTTCAACGACTCTGAGTCCACTCGCCCTTGACTCACCGATTCCTTAAGATTCCCTTTCTACACGTCGAGTATCCCCTTTTTACTCGACGAGTTCCTCCTGGAAGAATCGTGGGGCCACCCCGACTCAACTCGCCGAGTCTGAAGAACGACTCGACGAGTCCCAGTTAATCTTCAAGCTACTCGCCGAGTCTGAAGAACAACTCGGCGAGTCCATGTCATGCAGACGAGCAACTACTTCCTGAATTACGTATGGTCCCGAGATATACAATCATGGGACTTTCTGGACTTCTAAACATCTTATTACTGGGGTATAAACGTCTGGGTAATAACATAATAACCCATCTAATCACTAAGTGGGTTTCATAAACCCTAGATTCGTATACACATCAAAATAACAGAAATGGTCCGAGTGTTACCTGAAAACGCACTCTCTGTGTCCCCCAAACCTCAGGACTCGATCATCCTTGATATTCCTTTGGCCAAATTCTTCTTCTTCTTGCCTAACAAGTTCTTCCAAGTTCCAATAGCTTTCTCCCTTGCTCTAGACGTCCACAACGATTAGGGTTCTTCTCAATCGACCAAAAGACGGACAATGACGGCCTAAGGGGCGTTATATACGATCCAAAACCGAACGGTTAGGGTTTCTGCTGAACAGCGTCGACTCGCCGAGTCCATATCTGGACTCGTCGAGTCCAGTCGCGAACCCGCGACCAAGTCTGCGATCCTACTCGGCGAGTCTAGGCTCCAACTCGCCGAGTCCCCTCTTAAATCACCCCCAAAAACATAATTATATCAATATCTGAAATTCCGGGCTGTTACAACTCTCCCCCACTAGAACTAGACTTCGCCCTCGAAGTCTCACTCTGAAAATAGCCCCGGATGCTGCTCCCATCTCTCACGTTCCAGATCACAGTTCATTTCCGATCCCCTCCGGTGCTGCCACTGGCTTCTCGGCATAATTCCGGCTCGCATCCCCCTGAATGTCTTCTAATGGAACCACTGCCGACTCATCGGCTATACACTTTCTCAATTGCGACACATGAAAATGTCGTGGATTTGTCTCAAATCCGTGGGCAACTCCAACCGATGGGCCACCCGGTCTACCCCCGCAATCACATGAAAAGGTTCAATATACCGGGGCCCCAACTTGCCCTTCTTCCTGAATCGAATCACTTCTCTCCAAGGAGAGACCTGCAGGAATACGAAGTCACCGACCTGAAACTCAAGCTCGGACCGGCGTCTGACTGCATAACTTTCCTGTCGGCTCTGAGCGGTCAATAACCTCTGTCTAATCTGCTGAATCTGCTCTGTCGACTGAAGCACGCTCTCTGTACTACCCATCACTCCCTGCAACTGAAAATTACCCAAGATGCAACCCTGCTCTAAATCTCAACGATCACTCGACCCATAAGGGTTAGGAAACCCTGAACCACCGGATCCCCGATCCAAAGCCCACTTTGTCCATTCCGGACCGACTGAGAGATCCATTCTCCCTCTCAGAGCAACTCTCACAAGTTCCCTCTTGCCATCACATACACATACTGAACTAGTCCCAACACTCGCAGGTTGAAAAACCCGATACACTGATGATATCCTCGAACATCTCCCAAGACGAACCACTAATATCCGTCCTATACCCTGATCAGAATCACACTGAGAATTCAAGATTCTCTCTCCCCCTGCATCCCTTCCGAGTCTCGACAGTCATCCCAACCCGGATGGGTTCCTACTTCACTGCCGCGAACACGATGCTCGAAACCATACTTGAAATACTCTAACCATAACTCTGCTCTGCAGCTTTCACTTTCGTGAACTTGCACCCCTTCGGAGTTACACACCTTCCTCTTTTCCTTTTTCCAAGGAACCCTCTTGGCCATAATGCCACTCCAACCGGTGCCACAGTGCTCGCCCCAGGCGACACCACCCTTTTTGCGTAACCGCTATTCACATACTCTGGTTCCCATTGCAGGGGCTCTCAATCCCATGCACTCTCTCCACTCATCAAAATCACTGCCTCAGCTAAACAAGATCACTAACCCGGGGCCAGACCTTCCAATGCAATCACACTGCAACATACACAATCCGCAATCTCAAACTGATCCAGCAATACCAACAGAGTCTCCAGCATGACTGGACCGACTCTCATAACACATACTAGCCACTCGAGGCTATATCTCTGTGGGTCCGTACACCCAACTCTGCGAACCCTCAGGTTCTAACTCTGGAACCTTCCGGTTCCAGCTCTAGAAACATGCACAACATAATCCCGTGGGATTAATGCAGTACAACCCATCACGTACCTCAAACATATCAATACTCTGATCACATAACCCCGGTTACTTACTCAAGCTTGATCCCGGCCTTCTCTCAGGCCTCCACAATCGAATGCCCTAGGTCTGTATCCCGCCCCGCATACCCGACACTCGCTCTCGTCGGCCTATACTCTGCGCTGACAACCACTGCTGAATCCCAACAGCTAAGCACCCTCCCATACTCATCGATTTCCCGGAGAATTCTCCAATTCTCCCCCACTAAAGCACTGACTAACTGCCACCGATCGTCATTAACGACCTCTCAGAACAATCCTGCACAAAGAGAACATTTACCCACTGACTGCTTCCCACAAGCATAAGCAACCCTCAGCAAAACACATCTCCTCCCTGATCAATCCACCCAAAAGAACCCTATCTTTCAATCATCCACTCCACGATTGCAGATGCTACTTGACATTCAACCCAGTGCCGCATCTCCACTAACAACCCCCACGAACGATAACCAACTGAATTCTCAACAATAACCCGTAACCAAACCCACAATCTGCCAAAGGATGAATACCACATCGAAAACCGCACAAAGCTACCGGCACTAAAACACCAGACTATAACCATACCAAACCATCAGGGAACAACGAATGCCAAAGCGAAACCTGAAGCACCAATCCATAACCATGCCAATCCCGCGAAACAACGAATACCGCATCGAAATCCACACTACCAGCACAAACAATACGCCACAATCAACGCAAGCTAATCAAGACATCAAGACAGCATCATACCCGCAGCTGCCTCTGGCACTGCTCCGTCTCCCTCTGCCGCAAGCCGATAAGCACAACCCTGAGCCCTTGGGCTCTGCTCCATCCTGTCCTCCTCCTGAACTCCTCAAGGTGGCCGGTGCTAGAGCCTGCACCGATCCTGCAGAAAGCTGTGGACAGTTGACCCTCAAATGTCCAACCTGCCGACAATGATGACAAATCCTCAAATCCCGAATCGGCACTGACTGCCGACAATCCCGCGCATAGTGCCCCTCTTTTCCGCACTTGCGGCATGCACCACCGGACCAACAACTCCGGTGTGACTCCTCCCACACTTCCCACAAGTGTGGCCGCTCCGATCCCCCATTCCAACGTCTACGGTCCTGAACCGTTTCGGCGCCGACTGCGACTGCATCGGGGCCTGCCTCAGCTCACGCAACTGCAACTCAACCTCTAACTCACGCTACATGGCGGCCTCCTGCAACTCCAACAGGGTCTCACACCTCCGCGCAGACACGAACTGTCTGATACCCCCTTGAGCATACTCAGATATCGGGGCATCTGAGCCTGCTCCGAAGCGAACTCAGGGCAAAACATCGCCCTCCTAATAAACATCCTGGTGATCTCAGTCACCGACTCCAAATCCTGCTTCAGCTCAAGGAATTCCCGAGCCAATCTCTCCTTTTCATCTCGCGGAACATAGCGAGTACTGAACATCTTTATGAATTGATCCCATAAAACCGCAGCCCTCTGCGCATCGGAAAATGACCTCGTGGTCAATCTCCACTAATCCTTCGCTCCTAGCCTCAATAGGTTCAGAGCACACCTCACCCTCTGATCAGCAGGGGCATAAACTCGTGGAGAAATACCCCTCCACGTCTGATAACCATCTCATAGCAACAATCGGGTCCTGAACTCTATCGAATGTGGGAGGCTTCGTACAATAGAAGTCCCGATACTGAAAACCCCGACTAGCTCCTCTCTTTGCCGTTGCTACAGCCGCTGTAACTGCCGCGGCAGCCATCTCTGCGAGAGCCGCATATCGCTCATCAAACTACTCAACCATGGCGGTCCTGATCGACCCAAACAATTCTGGCGACTCAGCCTGTAACAATGCAGCGACCTCCTCACGCAGGATCTCGCGAATCCTTGCATCCCGCTCGCTCGTGCTCGTCCGATCGATAACCTTCGACGGCACCAATCCACCCGGAACTTGCTCTCCAGCTCCCGATCCTGATCCGGATCCACTATCATCATGCCTCGAAATCTCCATACCGAAAACACCATACCAATCTCCGACGCTTCCCAAAATCCTGGGATCCAACTCTCGCAACCCTACCCTAGAGACCATGGTTTCCCTGATACGCGTATGGGTCCTGTGCTTTCAGTAGTACGGGCCCATACTACCTTCCACACCTACCCATATTTGTATGAAGTACTACCACAATACCCTAGAGAACATGCATAACAACTATCAACCCTCACCACTAGAGGAACACTGAGAATATCCCATAAGGGACCCTAGGCTACAGGCATCACAAATCAGGCAACATTATCATGAATTCCTGAAGATCCCTAGCCTAACTCTAGCATGCTGTGCTATCAAGCTCAAATAAACAAATATCATGTATGGTATCTTGGGGTTACTTACTGGCTCCGGCTGATCGTACCTCCGCGTCCTCCTTTTACTTAATTTGAAAACCATTTTAATTTCTCTTTTTAAAATCCTCCTCGATTTGAGACTGGAGTCACACGAATGTTTCCCCAATTCACTCAAACCAAGGCTCTGATACCAACTTGTAACATCCAAAATTTCAAAACAATTAAAACTTTTCAAAATCATCCATTTTATTAACATTATTACAAAAAGGTTTTCAATACATTATTTAACAGAGTAATTTCCCAGGTTCATATCATAAAACACCAACGCGAGGAACGGTACGATCACGCCTTTGCCTTGCCACAGACTCCTGAGAACCTGAAACATAAAACCACGACTGTAAGCCCGAAAGCTTAGTGAGATACCCCCAGAATACCAACCACATATACGCCTTTCCAGGCCCTGACCTTCCGGTCCATGTGTCTCAGGGGACTTCCGTCCCTGCTGGGTAAACCTTCCGGTCCTACCCACGCCGACCTTCCGGTCCATCACACAACATAATCGCCTTCCGGCCCATAACATATTGCCTTCCGGCCCATAAGCATATTGTGCATACATAACATAACAAATAATCATATAGCAGTTCATAGACAACAATCGATCAACAGATCACATACCATAGCATTACTCTAAACAAGATACCGGTCTGGCCGGTCACTAGCATAACATTACCCTATGAATCAGTCAACATACTAAATGCATACATACGCCTTTCCAGGCCATGACCTTCCGGTCCACATAGCAATGCCTTCTGGCCCATAACATGTAATGTCAACTACCCGGATTTCCATCCGATAAAAAGGGTCGGCCTTGGTGCCATAAACCCTAGCGATATAGTGAGGATAACTCACCTCGAAACTGCCGACTGAACAGATAGCTCAAGCTGCTCCGATCACTGATACGATCTCCACCCCTGGACAGCCACCAATGCACTGAACTCAAACAATAAACAACAATTACCAAAATACCCCTGGAACCACTGGTCAAATCCTTGGTCAAAGACAAGGTCAAAGTCAACCCCTGACTGACCCTACTCACCGAGTCAACCCTATGACTCGCCGAGTCCCCATACTCAGAACTTCGCTTAACCCGCGACCTAACTCGCCGAGTCACCCCCAGACTCGCCGAGTTCAACGACTCTGAGTCCACTCGCCCTTGACTCACCGATTCCTTAAGATTCCCTTTCTACACGTCGAGTATCCCCTTTTTACTCGACGAGTTCCTCCTGGAAGAATCGTGGGGCCACCCCGACTCAACTCGCCGAGTCTGAAGAACGACTCGACGAGTCCCAGTTAATCTTCAAGCTACTCGCCGAGTCTGAAGAACAACTCGGCGAGTCCATGTCATGCAGACGAGCAACTACTTCCTGAATTACGTATGGTCCCGAGATATACAATCATGGGACTTTCTGGACTTCTAAACATCTTATTACTGGGGTATAAACGTCTGGGTAATAACATAATAACCCATCTAATCACTAAGTGGGTTTCATAAACCCTAGATTCGTATACACATCAAAATAACAGAAATGGTCCGAGTGTTACCTGAAAACGCACTCTCTGTGTCCCCCAAACCTCAGGACTCGATCATCCTTGATATTCCTTTGGCCAAATTCTTCTTCTTCTTGCCTAACAAGTTCTTCCAAGTTCCAATAGCTTTCTCCCTTGCTCTAGACGTCCACAACGATTAGGGTTCTTCTCAATCGACCAAAAGACGGACAATGACGGCCTAAGGGGCGTTATATACGATCCAAAACCGAACGGTTAGGGTTTCTGCTGAACAGCGTCGACTCGCCGAGTCCATATCTGGACTCGTCGAGTCCAGTCGCGAACCCGCGACCAAGTCTGCGATCCTACTCGGCGAGTCTAGGCTCCAACTCGCCGAGTCCCCTCTTAAATCACCCCCAAAAACATAATTATATCAATATCTGAAATTCCGGGCTGTTACAGTCAGCGATGTGGCCTTTGGGCCAAGAGAGGGGTAAAATGGTCTTTTACCCTTAAGAGGGTGCCAAGAGAGGGTTGAATCTAGTCTCGAGAGTTATATTCATGAGAGTATTTGCCTTATGTGTTAGGCGGTGGCGAGTTCGAGATTCAAGTGTGGGGATATCTGCTTTCTGCTTGCCAGGTGAGTCTTCTCACTATACTTTACCTTGAGTAGGTAACCAGAGTTATGTGACAGAGTATTTGTATGCTATGTATGTTATGTGTTGTACTGCATTATTTCTATGTGATTTATGCTGTGCATGTTTACAGAGTTAGAACCGGAAGGTTCCCAGAGTTAGAACCAAAAGGTTCACAGAGTTAGAACCAGAGGGTTCATAGAGTATGGTCCACGGACCCACAGAGTTATAAGCCTCGAGTGGCTAATATGTGTTATGTGTGGTATTTTGGGGGGGAACTCACTAAGCTTTATGCTTATAGTGTTTTGTGTTATGTGTTTCAGGTTTCTCTCAGGATCACGGGACGGCACCGGCTCGATTGTACACACCAGAGAAAGAGTCATGTTCTGAGGAGCCTGGTTTATTAAGCAAGTGAAAATGGAGTTATGTTTTTGTAATTCGATTATGACTGGAATTTTAAGGAAAAATGTTTTTAAGAATTAACGATTATTTTTAAATGAAAAATTGTTTTGAAATTTACGGTGTTACAAGTTGGTATCAGAGCCTTGGTTTGAGGGATTCGGATGCACCTTCGGGTAAATCTGGACTCAAACTGAGGATTTAAGAAAAAATTTCAAAAAGAAATGTGTTTTTATAAAGAGAATTAGAGTTTCAAAGAGAAAGCAAAAAGACCAGTGTGTACAATCAGCCAGAGCCCGAACGGTGATTTCCCAAAACACCCTTATTTTGTGTTATGAGATATTTGTGATATATTTTATGAGATAGTGTGCATGCTAGAGGCAGGCTAGGCAATTCATATTTTAGGACTAGAGTGGCCTGATTTGTGATGCCTTAGCCTAGGGTTGCTTATATATGTGATGTGCTTTTGAGTATGTGCTGAGCGAGAGTGTCCAACAGGAAATTTTTAGGGGATTTGTGCAGGGAAGTAATATGGAAGAGGTATCTATATGAGCATATGAGGAGCTTTCTGAGAGGGTAGCCAGATGCCCACGTGGGGCGGAGTTGTTAGAGTTCAGTGATATCCATCACGAATGAGGAAGGTGAGTGGATAATAACCTAAGGAGGTTTTTCGTGCTGAAGGGGACGCTTCAATGCCCGAATGCTGCTTGCTTCGTGCTTTGTGGATCTCTCGATGATGGGAGTCAGGTACTAAGTGAATATGACGATATTCAGGAGGTAGACGGCTGGCATTATTAGGAGATCTTCAGCAGCTGATGGCAGAGAAGTGTGGGAATCTAGGAAGAGCCTAGGGAGTAACCTTAGCCAGATGAGTGCGCTGGCAGGGTAGAGAATTTTGCTGGGGAGCGAGCACGTGCGATGGGATTGGTGCAAAGAGCAGGTTGAATAGCTACTTAGGAGCTCCGGGATAGTCCGTGTGGAAAGTATGGGTAGATGTGGCAGGTAGTATGGGCCCGTACTACTGAAAGCAGAGGACCCATACTTGATACAGGGAGTATTCTGGAGGTTCTAAGGAGCGGATTGAGGAGTGATGTTATGGTTCGAGTACCATACATCAGAGCGGATTGACGAGTGATGTTATGGTTCGAGTACCATACATCGGAGCGGATTGAGGAGTGATGTTATGGTTCAGGTACCATACATCAGAGCGGATTGAGGAGTGATGTTATGGTTCGAGTACCATACATCGGAGCGGATTGAGGAGTGATGTTATGGTTCAGGTACCATACATCAGAGCCGATTGAGGAGTGATGTTATGGTTCGGGTACCATACATCAGAGCGGATTGAGGAGTGATGTTATGGTTCGAGTACCATACATCGGAGCGGATTGAGGAGTGATGTTATGGTTCAGGTACCATACATCGGAGCGGATTGAGGAGTGATGTTATGGTTCGAGTACCATACATCAGAGCGGACTGAGGAGTGATGTTATGGTTCGGGTACCATACATCGGAGCGGATTGAGGAGTGATGTTATGGTTCGAGTACCATACATTAGAGCGGATTAAGGAGTGATGTTACGGTTCGGGTACCATACACCGGAGCATATTGAGAAGAGATGTCATGGAATGAGTACCATGGTTCGTTGTGAATGATGCTTGTGGTTCTCCGGTTATCCGGTCATGATTGAGTTCGAAGAGGCGTCCATTGAGAGGGAGATCGAGAGCCTCTCAGAGTATTTTAGTAAGGAGTCAGAGAGAGAGGGGAGAATTTCGGTCTTAGTTGAGCAATCAATCGATAGAGGAGATGTCACCTTTTATGATCTGGGTGGTACTAATTATGTTCGTGTGCAAAGCATGAGAAGCATGATGTTTAAGTGTTGGGTTTGGGGGTAAACCCTGCAGGTTGTCATTGATGATGATTTTCCACCAGAGTATCAGGTAACATGTGTGCCGCGAGGCAGTGATTTATCATGAACAGGTAGTCAGTTGGGACTGAGATAGTCGAGGACCACATTACACCTATTTGAGTATAGTAAGGTGTATTGTAGTGGTATCAGTGGGGGGTTCAGTCGAGTTTAGCAGTGTAGTGGGTTTTCTATCTATGTGGGTATTGAATATGGGAGTGAGTCCCTGTTCTTGGGATGATCCATGTGTTGGAACGTTGGTTGATGAGTTGAGGTGGGGGGTATGATGATTTTGTGGTTCAGTCTATGAGCCAGTGATGTTATTGGGCAGTTGAGTTGTTTGGTATTGGATTGGTACGAGACTTGGAGCGACTAGAGGTAGTCGTGATGAGAAGTTCTTGAGGATTTCATCTGAGGTTTAGAGTATATGAGGTCGAGTGATTTCCTTAAAGGGGATTATCGGGCGTTGTGTAGCACTTTCCAGGGGCAGGTGCGATTTTGCTGGTGAAAATAGTTTGTGGGATGGTTGTGTGCCAATTGGTGATGGTTCGAACCTTGAGTGGGGGAGAACCGGGTACCGTATGGAAGAAAGCAGAGATTTGTCAAGAGCGTTTATAAGTGGAGTATAGAGATCTGCGATAAGAATTCATGAGACCAGAGATGCTCGTGATGGAGGAAGGGGGTCAGAGTGAGTTAATGCAAGAAGTACTTGTTTGAGAAGAATGAATGTCTCCACGACAGGTGGTTAATGGTCAGGAACCTGGTAGTAGTCAGTGTTGTTGCAAGTAGGTAGAGAATGATTGGACAGCCAACTCCCGGGTCGGTATGCGTATTCTTGCTTGGATTTTGAGCGGTAGGAAAAAGGGTTTTGGAAATTATCAGCGTATTCCGTAGCGTTAGCGTTTTCTTGTATTCCAATTGAGTAATTGGATACACCGAAATTGCAGTTTGGGAAAAATGAAGATCTGATTAGGGGGTTCAGAGGAAATGTATTATTGTATCTATATGATGCTTGGGGCAGGAGATCAGTGGTTGTGGCAGGATCTTGTGATGTTCTGTTGGGGTGTTCCGAGGTATCCGGGTATGATATCTTGATTTCGGAGATTATTCGTGAATCTTGAGTTGAGACGACTTGTGGTATATCAAGTATCTATGGATCTAGTGGGAGCCCTTCGAGTATTGGCATCCAGAGGGATTATTTAAGAGAGTGGATCTCCGCAAGGGTAGGCATTTTGTTATGTCGATTGCCTCCAGAGTCTGTGATGCATATTCGAGTCGAGTATGGGTAGCTACCTATGATAGTCTGCGGAGCATGAGTTAGTGGAGGTAGAGGGTGTTGTGATACTGCGGGGAGCCGTAGTACTCACTAGTCAGAGGGTGTTGTGATACTGCGGGGAGCCGTAGTACTCACTAGTCAGAGAGTGTTGTGATACTGTGGGGAGCCGTAGTACTCGCTAGTCATTGAGAGGTCATCATGATGTTGCCGGTAGCCATAGTACTCACTAGATGGAAAGAGAATGTGATGATGCAGTGTTCTCCAATCAGTGTATGATGTGGAAGAGTTTTGGGCTTGGGTAGCCTTAGTATTGAGTTTTTGGAGCCTGGGTGTTGAACCGGGGGCGAGACTGGGGTCTCCGTCTCTGTCGGGAGATGCGGCGAGATGCGCAAGGGATATGCGCAGCAGACACCAGAGATCAGAGTTGAGACGATCCTCGGTTGGATTGTATTTTTCTTGCATAAGGAAAAGAGAATTTCGTGACTTGCGTGTCACTGGGCCGGGATAGTGGTCACGGGGAGGAAGTTAGTAGGATATTTGGATCATGATATGGGTGACCTTTGGAGGCTCAGCTGTGGAGTCAAAAGCTGACCTGGTGCTCAGTCTCGAAGAGGGATATGAGAAATGAGCTAGAGCTTATCATGGTGATGTCTGAGGACACTTTAGAGTAAGCGAACGATTCAGACGCTCGAAGACATGCTTCGGGCATGTGTATTAGATTTCGGAGGGAGTTGCGGCACGTATTTACCCTTGGTTGAGTTTTCCCAGATCGACAGCCATCATTCGAGCATTGGTATGCCACCCTTTGAGCTGTTGTATGGGAGGAGGTGTTGGACCCCCATTTGTTGGGGAGAGGTCGGGCAGCGTGTTATGGGTAGTACGGAGATTAGGCTGCAGACGACTGCGGAGATTCAGCAGGTCAGGCGGAGGTTATTGACTGCTCAGAGTCATCAGAAGAGTTATGCGGACAGGCGCCGGTCCGAGCTCGAGTTCCAGATCGGCGACCTTGTGCTTCTGAAGGTCTCTCCTTGGAAAGGAGTGATTTGATTCAGTAAGAGGGGCAAGTTGGGGCCTCGATATATTGGTCCATTTAGGGTGGTCGCGAGGGTAGGTAGGGTAGCCTATCGTTTGGAGTTGCCAGCAGAGTTGGGTCAGATTCACGACACTTTCCACGTGTCGCAGTTGCGAAAGTGCGTAGCCGACGAGTCAGCAGTACTGCCACTAGAGGATATTCAGGTGGATGCGAGCCTGAATTATGCTGAGAGACCAGTGGCGGTCAGAGATCGAAGGACTAAGGTTCTGAGGAATAAAGAGGTGCCACTAGTGTAGATCCAGTGGCAGCATCGGAAAGGGTTAGAGTTAGCTTGGGAGCCGGAGCATGAGATGTGTGAGCAGCATCCGAAGTTATTTGCAGAGCGAGACTTTGAGGGCGAACTCTAATTCTAGTGGGGGAGGATTCTAACACCCCGGATTCGCAAGTATTATTTAATTCTTTTATTTTTGGGTGAGTGTGAGAAGACTCGGCGAGTTGGAGTCCAAACTCGCCGAGTAGGATCGTGGTTTTGTGCGTGGGTTCGCGTCTAGACTCGGCGAGTCCAAAAGTGGACTCGGCGAGTCCACGCTAGTTAATGAAACCCTAATTTCCAGGGTTTGAGACCTATTTAAAGGGGCTTAAGGCCATCATTTGCGGCCACAAACCCAGAGAGAAACCCTAAAGAGATTTTGAGCGTTTTAGGAGAGAGAAGAGGCCATTGTTGACATTTGAAGCTTTGTTTAGCAAGGCAAAGGAGATTCTAGCTAAGAGGAGGAAAGGGAGGTGGACATCCTTCGATTTTGGAGCTCAGAGCATCATCTTGGAGGTATAATTTGGCTTCCTTTTCTGTTGTCATGATAAACATGGGGGTTAGGGTTTCTTGACCCCTTTGTTGGTTAGATTTGATGTCCATTTCGTCCTTATTTGTGATGAGGCTTGGGATGAGATCCATAGAGGTCTAGAGAAGCTTTATTCCTTAAGCTTTATGAGGATTCATGGGAGTTTTGACCTAGAGTTATGAGATATGGGGCTAAAACATCATCTAGGAGCAAATAGTTGTTGTTTGAGCACCAAGGTTTGGACTTTACGTGATTATCATGCCTGGGGAGGCCAGATCTATGATTGTATGGAACAGATCTGACCTCAGAAGTGAGTTTGAGTTATGCATGGCATAGACTCGCTGAGTCTGAAGAATAGACTCGACGAGTAGCATGAAGTTTGCCTGTAACCACTCAACGAGTGGTCTTGTCGAGTTGAGGGGTCGACTCAGTGAGTCAGGGAGAGTCAGGGGGGACTGAGTCAAGCCGGAACTCACCGAGTTGTTCTTGAGACTCGGCGAGTTGAGTCGTGGTGGCCCCGCGATTTATGCCAGGTGAAACTCGTCGAGTCAGAGAAATACTCGACGTGTCAAGAAAGGATCCAAGGGAGTCAGTGGACATGTGTAGACTCGCCGAGTCGCCCTAGTGCACTCGCCGAGTCCGGTCAAAATTGACTGTTGACTTTTGTTGACTTTTAGGGTTTGGTCAGCGATGTGGCCTTTGGGCCAAGAGAGGGGTAAAATGGTCTTTTACCCTTAAGAGGGTGCCAAGAGAGGGTTGAATCTAGTCTCGAGAGTTATATTCATGAGAGTATTTGCCTTATGTGTTAGGCGGTGGCGAGTTCGAGATTCAAGTGTGGGGATATCTGCTTTCTGCTTGCCAGGTGAGTCTTCTCACTATACTTTACCTTGAGTAGGTAACCAGAGTTATGTGACAGAGTATTTGTATTCTATGTATGTTATGTGTCGTACTGCATATAAGCCTCGAGTGGCTAATATGTGTTATGTGTGGTATTTTGGGGGGAACTCACTAAGCTTCATGCTTATAGTGTTTTGTGTTATGTGTTTCAAGTTTCTCTCAGGATCACGGGACGACACTGGCTCGATTGTACACACCAGAGAAAGAGTCATGTTCTGAGGATCTTGGTTTATTAAGCAAGTGAGAATGGAGTTATGTTTTTGTAATTCGATTATGACTGGAATTTTAAGAAAAGTGTTTTTAAGAAATAACGATTATTTTTAAATGAAAAATTGTTTTGAAATTTACGGTGTTACAGGAATGCACTCGCCGAGTCCATTTCCAGAGTCGACGAGTTGGTGCGGGTTGTTTAGTGTTTTCGAACCAGGGGTTGAGTAACCGAGTCGGGTGAGTGACTCGGTGAGTCGGAAGGGACTCAGAGGAATCGGGTCCCCGTAGAGACTCGGCGAGTCCACGCCAGACTCGGCGAGTTGAGTTGACCGTTGACCATTGACCAGAGTTGACCGGTGTTGACTTGATAGGGTTAGTCAACCTTAGTTGGGAAAGTGTTAATTAGAGATGTATTGTGTTATAGGAGGACTATAGCTCGGGAGATCGAGCACTAGTGATTTCAGGGATTTACGAGTTATCGAGATACGCGAGATGAGTCTTCTCACTATACTTTACCTTGAGTAGGTAATCAGAGTTATGTGACAGAATATTTGTATGCTATATGTATGTTATGTTTTGTTCTGCATTATTTCTATGTGATTTATGTTGTGCATGTTTATAGAGTTGGAACCGGAAGGTTCACAGAGTTAGAACCAGAGGGTTCACAGAGTAGGGTCCATGGACCCACAGAGTTATAGCCTCGAGTGGCTAATATGTACTATGTGTGGTATTTTGGGGAACTCACTAAGTTGTGCTTACAGTGTTGGTGTTATTTGTTTCAGGTACTAGTGAGGATCGCGGGAAGGCTCCGACCTGATCAGTACACATACGGGATTTTTATGTTATGAGATCTTGGGATTTTTATATGTTATGGATTTGAGTTTCAAACATCATGTTTTTATGAATACTAAATGAATCATGCTTATATAAAATGCGAATTTTTTTTTTGAAAATTACGGTGTTACAAGTTGGTATCAGAGCCTTGGTTTGAGGGATTCGAGTACACCTTCGGGCGTATTTGAACTCAAACTGAGGATTTGAGAAATATTTTCAAAAAGAGTAAAAAAATTTTGGAAAACGCAGAGCAGAATCGTGTGTACGATCAGTCCGCGCCCGAACGGTGATTTCCCAAGATACCCTTATATGATGTGTTATGATATTGATATGATGCATTCTCATGCTAGAGTAGGCTAGGTACTCCTATTAGGACTAGAGTGGCCTGATTTGTGATGCCTTAGCCTAGGGAGAGGTGAGCTGCTATGAGATGCTTGAGAGTGAGTGAGGAGCTTATGAGAGATCTGTTAGAGAGTGGATTATGCATAATAGAGTACTTGGAAGTTGGGATCCAAAGAGGAGGACTTGGGGTATATACTGATACAGTGTGGACAGTAGTATTGGGCCCGTACTACTGAAAGCACCATGGCGGTGTACAGTCCAAGTAAGAATCTTCGGAATGCCAAGGATCAAGGAGGGATAAGTTGTCGAGTGTGAGTATGCTCGAATGGGTTCTAATTTATCGTATGTTGTATTTCAGAGGTAGATCATGGTGAGGACACGTCTTATGCCAGAGAGCAGTGGGGCCAGTGATGAGGAGATCCGTCGGATCATCCATGAGGAGGTGGCTGCGGCCATCAGGGCAGAGATACCAGAGATGTTCGGGTCTATTAAGACCATGTTGATTGAGACTTTCGACGAGCGTTATGCTGCTCTTTCTGAGTCTGCTGTTGCAGCGGCCACCGCAACTGTTGCTGCGGCGAGGCCGCAGGGTGGTGATGCGTTGCTGTTCCGAGAGTTCAGCAACACAAACCACCGGAGTTTGACGGGACCCAGGACCCGGTGGCGGCTATGAGATGGATTATAGAGGGGTGTTTCTTTACTTTCTCATATCTTGAGCATTTGAGAGTCCGGTTCGCACTAAACCAGCTTCGCTTGGGAGCGAAGGACTGGTGGAAGTTTGTGACAGTGCACTTTACGCCTGTTGAGCTTGCGGCAGTGACCTGAGAGAGGTTCACTGCCATGTTCTGAGATGAGTACGTTCCCTAGGTGGAGAGGGAGCGTTTGGCCCAGGAGTTTCTGACCCTCAAGCAAGGTAGTGAGTCTGTTACGGTGATTACCAGGATGTTCCACGAGAGGGCGATGTTCTGCCCTGAGCATGTGTGTACTGAGCAGGCATGTATGAGCCGATATTTGAGTATCTTGAGGAGAGACATTCGGGAGTTCGTGGCGAACTCCTCGTACCGGACATTTACCGAGCTTCAGGCGAATGCCCGGAAGAGGTAGATTGAGCTAGAGACTCAGGCTAGGGAGGAAGCGGAGTCTCAGGGGAGGGATCGGCGACCAGCACAGTCCCAGCCGGCCATGCGGGCCAAGCCTGCTGATCCCAAATCAGGGAGCCAGAAGGGCCGCAATTGTCGAAAGTGCGGAAAGGGTCATGATGGAGTTTGTAGAGCTGGATCTTGCTACAAGTGTGGCAAGGAGGGGCAAATGGCCAAGGACTGCCCCAAGGGGTTTGCAGTGTGTTTTCACTGCAACCAGACCGGACACCGGAAGGCAGAGTGTCCGCAGTTGCGGGGATCAGCTCAGGGAGCACCTCAGGGATCTACCCCTGCCGCCATCAGAGCTACCGAGAGTCGGCCAGTGAAGGCCGAGACACCAAGGGCACGAGGGAGAGCTTTTCAGTTGACCGTAGAGGAGGTCCGCGCAGCGCCCGATGTCGTGGCTGGTATGTATTCTTTTATGTATTTATTTTGATGTTGAGATATTATGCTTATATTATGTTATGTGTAGGTACTTTTCTTGTGAATTCTATACCTGCCTTGGTGTTATTTGACTCGGGTGCGAGTCGGTCTTTTTTATCTTTGGCTTTTAGTCAGCATATCAGTATTAGTTGTGAGGCGTTGACTCGGCCTCTGAGAGTTTCCATAGCTGACGAGAGGGTGATATATGCCACGGAGGTGATCCGTGGGTGCGTATTTGAGATTTTCGGTGTTGAGTTCCCGATTGATTTGGTTCCTATTGCGATGGGTGATGTCTGTATCATTGTGGGCACAGACTGGTTGAGCAGATTCGGTGCGGTTATCGACTGCGAGCGGCAGCTAGTGACCATACGAGACCCTAGTGGGGGGGGGGGGGTTCTTATGGTGTACGGCGAGGGTACACATTCTGGGTCAGTGTTTTGTTCGGCTGCTAGGATGAGGCAGTGTCTACAGCAGGGCTGTAAGGGCTTTGTGGCGTATGTGATGGACAAGCGGGATGATTCAGAGAGGCCGAGGTTAGTTGAGGAGGTTCCGATAGTGCGTGAGTTCCCGGATGTATTTCCAGAGGAGTTGTTGGGTGTGCCTCCCGTGAGGCAAGTGGAGTTCAGTATTGATTTGGTTCCGGGGGCCGTGCCTATTGCCAAGGTGCCTTATCGCCTTGCACTTCTAGAGATGCAAGAGTTATCCTCGCAGCTTCAGGAGCTGCTGGGAAAGGGATTTATTTGGCCGAGCAGCTCGCCGTGGGGAACGCCTATCCTTTTTGTCAAGAAGAAGGATGGTTCACACTGGATGTGCATTGATTACCGGGAGTTGAACAAGCTGACGGTCAAGAACCGTTACCCATTGCCGAGGATCGACGATTTGTTCGATCAGTTACAGGGAGCATCTTGGTTCTCCAAGATCGATTTGAGGTCTGGATATCATCAGGTGAGGGTGCGAGATAAGGACATCTAGAAGACAGCGTTCAGGACACGTTATGGGCATTATGAGTTTGTGGTGATGCCTTTCGGGCTCACCAATGCCCCAGCAGTGTTCATGGATCTCTTAAACCGAGTGTGCAGGCCGATGTTGGATCGGTCGGTGATTGTATTCATCGACGACATTTTGGTATATTCGAGATCTAGAGAGCAGCATGAGGAGCATTTGAGGGAGATCCTTGGAGTTCTGAGATCGGAGAGGCTTTATGCCAAATTCTCCAAGTGTGATTTCTGGTTGCGAGAGGTCCAGTTCCTAGGGCATCTCGTTAACCAGAAAAGGATATTGGTCGACCCGGCCAAAGTTGAGGCAGTGATGAGTCGGGAGGTGCCGAGGTCACCCTCCGAGACCAGGAGTTTCTTAGGGTTGGCAGGGTATTATCGGAGATTTATCAGGGATTTCTCTAAGATCACAGTGCCACTCACCAGGTTCACTCGGAAGGGTGTCGCTTTTTCATGGGGCCCCGAGCCGCAGGCCTCCTTTGAGACACTTCACCAAAGGTTATGTGAAGCCCCGGTGTTAGCCCTCCCGGAGGGGATGGAGGACTTTGTGGTATACTGTGATGCGTCGATCTTGGGGTTGGGAGCGGTGCTGATGCAGAGAGGGCATGTGATAACATACGCATCGAGGCAGCTGAAGCCTCATGAGATGACGTATCCCACCCATGATCTAGAGTTGGGGGCAGTGGTGTTCGCCCTCAAAATTTGGCGTCACTATCTGTATGGGGTTCGGTGTACGATATACACGGACCATAAGAGCCTGAAGTATTTGATGGATCGGCCTAACCTAAATATGCGGCAAAGGAGGTCGTTGGAAGTGGTCAAGGATTATGATTGTGAGATCCTGTACCATCCGGGCAAGGCTAATGTGGTAGCCAACGCCCTGAGTCATAGGGGCAGAGAGCGCCCCATTGCGAGATGTATGTTTGCGGTTGACCGTGATGACTCCAGTGTTGGACACCATTCGTGGAGCACAGGCTGAGGCCGTGAGATCGGAGAACCAGAAGAGAGAGCGAGTTGTTGGATTGGTATCGGAGTTCGTTACCGATGGTCGGGGGCTTATGACATTTCAGGCGCGTATATGGGTATCGTTTGTGGGAGGGACACGTACCATTTTGATGGAAGACGCTCATCGGTCGAAATTCTCGATCCATCCTGGGGCCACTAAGATGTATTTAGACTTGAGGAGAGAGTCTTGGTGGTCCTGTATGAAGAGGGATGTTGCATGATTTGTGGAGAGGTGCTTAACCTGCCGTAGGGTTAAGGCCGAGCACCAGAGACCGCACGGTAAGTTGCAGCCGTTGGAGGTTCCCGAATGGAAGTGGGAATAGATTACCATGGATTTTATCACCAAATCGCCAAGGACTACTAGGGGAGTCGATACAATTTGGGTGATTTTGGACAGGTTGACAAAGAGCACCCACTTCCTTGCTATCAGTGAGTGTTCTTCCGCAGAGAAATTAGCAGAGATATACGTGAGGGAAGTGGTATCACGGCATGGAGTGCCGATCTCGATTGTTTCAGACCGGGATGTGCGTTTTACTTCCAGATTCTGGAAGAAGTTTCATGAGGAGTTGGGTACTAGGCTGCATTTTAGTACCGCATATCACCCCCAGACTGACGGATAGAGTGAGCAGACGATTCAGACGCTCAAGGACATGCTCCAGGCATGTGTGTTGGACTTCGGGGGGAGTTGGGAGAAGTATTTTTCCCTTGGCAGAGTTTTCCTACAACAACAGCCATCATTCGAGCATTGGTATGCCACCCTTTGAGCTGTTGTATGGGAGGAGGTGTCGGACCCCCATTTGCTGGGGAGAGGTCGGGCAGCATGTTATGGGTAGCACATAGATTCTGCTTCAGACGACAGAGTAAATACAGCGGGTCAGGCAGAGATTGTTGACCACTCAGAGCCGCCAGAAGAGTTATGCGGATAGACGTCGATCCGAGCTTAGGTCGGTGATTATGTTCTCCTAAAGGTATCTCCTTGGAAAGGAGTGATCTGATATAGGAAGAGGGGCAAGTTAGGGCCCCGGTATATTGGGCCGTTCAGAATGATCGCAAGGGTGGGCAGGGTAGCGCATCGCTTGGAGCTACCTGCGGAATTGGAGCGGATTCATAATACATTCCATGTGTCTCAGTTGAGGAAGTGTATAGTCGACGAGTCGGCGGTAGTGCCGTTAGAGGACATTCAGGTGGATGCGAGCCTGAGCTACGCGGAGAGACCAGTTGCGATTGTGGATCGGAAGATCAAGGTTCCGAGGAACAAGGAGGTGCCTCTGGTACAGGTTCAGTGGCAACATCGGAAGGGATCCGAGTTGACCTGGGAGCCAGAGCCTGAGATGCGGGAGCAGCATCCGGAGCTATTTCAGGAATGAGACTTCGAGGGCGATGTCAGATTCAAGTGGGGGAGAATTGTAACATCCGAAATTTTCAGGTATTATATTTATTCATTTTATTTTGATTTTTGTGGAAGAACTCGGCGAGTTGGTGCATAGTAGATTCGGTGAGTCAGCGCTGTTTAATGAAACCCTAATTTCTAGGGTTTGGGCCTATTTAAAGGGCCTTATGGCTGTCATTTGTGCTCACCAGTCCCCAGAGCGAAACCTTAGTGAGATTGAGCGTTTGGAGTGAGAGAAGGAGCCATTGTTGACCTTGGAGGTGTTATCTAGCAAGGGAAAGGAAGCTATAGCCAAGGTGAAACAAGAGGATCAACTTCCTGAAGATCTGAGGTCCAGAACATCACGTTTGAGGTACTATTTTCGAACCATTTTTTGTTATGGTGATGTTCATGTTGATTTAGGGCTTATTGAGCCCTTTTGTGGCTAGATCTAGTGCTTCATTGGTCCCTTAAGCAAGTTAGGTTCTGGATCTGGACCCTGGGAGGTCCAAAGTGTCCTTTTATCCAAGCTTTTTATGAATCCATGGAGGTTTTGGTTTGGGATCTTTGTGCTTGAGGTCAAAACACCATTTATGAGTCATTAGGTGTGTTATAAGCGCCAAGACATGAACTTTACGTGATGAATAAGCTTGGAAGGACTGGATCTATGAGTTAGTGAAGCAGATTTGACCTCAGAAGGTTGTTTGGGGTTGTGCATGGAATGCACTCGCCGAGTTCATTTCCAGACTCGACGAGTTGGTGCGAGTTGTTCAGTGTTTTCGAACCAGGGGTTGTGTAACCGAGTCGGGTGAGTGACTTGGTGAGTCAGAAGGGACTCAGAGGAATTGGGTCCCCATAGAGACTCGGCGAGTTGAGTTGACCGTTGACCGTTGACCAAAGTTGACCGGTGTTGACTTGATAGGGTTAGTCAACCTTATTTGAGAAAGTGTTAATTAGAGATGTATTGTGTTATAGGAGGACTATAGCTCGGGAGATCGAGCACTAGTGATTTCAGGGATTTACAAGTTATCGAGATACGCGAGGTGAGTCTTCTCACTATACTTTACCTTGAGTAGGTAATCAGAGTTATGTGACAGAGTATTTGTATGCTATATGTATGTTATGTGTTGTACTGCATTATTTCTATGTGATTTATGCTGTGCATGTTTATAGAGTTGGAACCGGAAGGTTCACAGAGTTAGAACCAGAGGGTTCACAGAGTAGGGTCCACGGACCCACAGAGTTATAGCCTCGAGTGGCTAATATGTGCTATGTGTGGTATTTTGGGGAACTCACTAAGCTTTGTGCTTACAGTGTTGGTGTTATTTGTTTCAGGTACTAGTGAGGATCGCGGGAAGGCGCCAGCCTGATCAGTACATACACGTGATTTTTATGTTATGAGATCTTGGGATTTTTATATGTTATGGATTTGAGTTTCAAACAATGATGTTTTTATGAATACTAAATGAATTATGCTTATATAAAATGCGAAAAATTGTTTTGAAAATTACGATTTAACAGAACGCTTTCAATTAATTACAGACATTTCCACACTTATACGAACTTTCTTTCAGAACAATGTCAAGTCTTTCATTACAAGTTTTACAAATCAAAGACACATTAATACTTATGAATTCACCAGCTTTTTGGCTGATACTCGCTTTCAAAATAACTTGTATTCTCAGGTCACAGATAGACAGGTACGACGACCAGGTTTAGTGAAGACGGAGCAGTCCAGACTCGTCTTATATTCTGATTATTCATTTTATTGTTGTATATTATGAAAGAACACACTTGTAATTAAAATTATACTATTAATGCAATGGATGATGGTGTTGCTTGTTTACTACTTTACATTGTTGTGATACATTACATGACATCCTCCACCCCAGAATGTTTCCGCCATTCTCGGTTTTGGGGTGTGACAAATTGGTATCAGAGCATTGTTTATAGTGAATTAAGTATATCAACCCATAAAAGATATACTAACTATAAATACAATGGGATTAAAAATACTCTGACTAAGAGTTTATAATTTTAAATAATAAAATATTTAAGTAAGTATACGTGCCTGTATTCATACTAAAATCGGTGTCACAATGACAAGAACAAAAGTATTACGATTGTTGAATATCACAGGTAAGCTCGGGGATGTATGCTCAGTCTTGGGAGTGGCATAGCCTGATCAACTATGCTGATCCGAGGAGTGATTAGCACATGCCCAAGAATGGTTGTGATGTGTCAACAAGTCTAAAAACTTACCAACACTACTACAATGAGAACATTATAACATAACCTAAGTCTAAAATACCATAGGGGTGTTTTGTGTTACTATAATTACTTACTTGAGAACTAAAAAGGATCTTCATTACTAAGTTGATAGTTGCTAAGTGGATACACTAAGGCTATATGTAACTAGGATGTTATAGACTTAGAATCGGTGAAATTTTTGCTTTACCCCTATTCCTTGTGAATTTGGAGTTAAGGTCACTTATTCGAAGGCCTATCCTGTGTTGATTACATATAACTGGTATGCACTTTACAAGTGATGTAACTAATGAAGATTTTCTAATAATTATCTAGATAGTCCGTCTAATAATTATTCCCATACCCCAATTCTCGCGTAGATAACATGGCTGGACTCCATCCCCACGGCAACCCGTACCTTCCAAACGAAGTCATTGCTGGATGGTTTGGAGAAGAACCAGGGAATGATCATCCTATTCCTTTGAATGATCACCATGATGAAGACCTTTCGGATGGTGCTAACTCCGAACCCGAGGTTGA